>NC_137777.1:53753490-54980990 GCF_963455305.1 Plecotus auritus | reverse complement strand
CGGTGTCTGTGCAATGATTTAGATGATTTCGTTACGGACACGGCGAGTCCCCTGCCACCAGGGCGAGGCCTGCGCCAGCGCCAGACACAAAGCCAGAGCGCAGCACTCTGAGGACCGCAGCTCCTACGAGAAGGAGCCCTCTGAGGGGAAGCGCTGGACCCCGTGAAGTCCCTGCTGCCATGCGGGGCAGGCGAGGTCCGGCTCAGGTAGGCTCTCGCTCCGTGCTTGCTGTCTCCAAGCCGAGGGCAGAGCTGAGCTGGTTTGCCTGCAGCTCGGTGCCAGGAGGACGGAGCGGAGAACAGTCACAAGAACGCCTGGCCATTCGCTGCAGCGAGACTGAGGTGTGCGCTGTCAGCAAGCAGAGGGGCCACCGACAAAGCACCGTCTTCTCCAGCTTTGTCTCTTCAAAGCAGCATCTCCCTCTGCAAACGCTCGTGTGCTGCACCCAGGGCTACCCAGGCTGGTGAGTAGGCAGAGGGTTAAAGGGCTTTGGACGACGGCATCCTGTGTGGCTCTGAACAGTTAAAGGAGCCATGACCGAGGCCCAGGCCCGCCGTGCCACCTGCTGCCACCCCCGCAGTCCATCACCACGAGCAAGGTGCCCGCAGCGCTGCAGCATGAACGTCACATGTCACCAGCTCCCTTCACTTCAGGGGCAACATCTCACCGGCAGAGGGGCTGTTCCTGCTCAGCTCCAGGAGTGAGTTAGGTGTGATGGGAACAGGAAGTGTTGCGTTCCTTACTTTATTCCCACTTTATCCAGTCAGACAAAACGTCCATCAGTTAATAAACACAAACTAGGTCCAGAGCCGCAATCCCGAGGACTGTCAGGAGTGTCCACTGTTGGAGCTCTTTGCCCGCGGACGAGCCAGACAGCTCGACTCCTGCCCCGTGTATGTGCCGCGCAGTCTAAACCCCAAGCCCTCCGTGGGACTCCCAGGTGTCAGGGGGAAGAAAATGAATGATCTTAAAAACTGCTTTCTAGTTGGACTAAAATTAAAATGAAGTTAAAAACAATCTTAACATTTTAGTAATTTCATTTAAATAGTTTTTTTAATTATGGACAAAAGAACTCTACATTATTAGATTTGCATTCAGGAAACTACAATTTATACCTAAGGCAAAATCAAGCTTTGATAATTCCAAGATTTTATTTAAACAGAGCTTATGAAGAGCGAATGTTAGTCTGCCTGAAACTTCAGGGAATGTAAAAATAGTTTCCAACTGTAATTTCTGATAACTCACTACATTGCCCCATCACAGGCAAATGTTTGGTGCTAAAGAAAAACATGACATTTATAATGCTGGCATGGGTTCAGATAAAGTTGGGGGAACATGATATAATGACTATGTCATTTAATTTCTCAAGAATTAAAAAACTAGGACTATGGTCCACTTTAAACAACAGTATCAGTGGTGCTTGTGGAACTGAAACATACATACATACACCTGTGCACATGTATACATGTGAGTGCACATGCCACACACCCATGCACATGTATGCATGTGAGTACGCATGTATGAGAATGCACACATGTGTGTATACGGGAACACACACATGTGCGCATGTGTGCATGTGAGAACACACACCACAGCACATCCACTAGGCATTCCCGGGTGAGGCAGGGCAGCATGCACGGCCATTTTCCATTCGCTGGATGTTACGGAAAAGATAGTCCATGCTGGAGGACCACACTGCACATCCACACTGTGGCAGAGAAGCCGCTGCCGCCAGCTCCACCCTCTGCTGACTCCTCACACACCTCTAAGCAACGCCAAACCCCAGGAGAAGCACAGATGTACGGCTTTCTGATGTCACAGAGAAACACAGACAGTGACGATGTGGCAGAGCACGTCTGTGTCATTAAAACAAACTTGTAAGAATGGAAGGCATTCATCAGGGTGAGCTCGGGAAATCAGTTTACTTACTACAATAAAAGAGCCCTGTGCGCAAGCCACTGTGTGCAGGAAGTTTAAAAACATTGTTTCATTGTAAACATATTATTACACACAATTAAGTAGTTTTGACTTAGGCAAGTTTTTCTACAGCCTCTCTTGCTTCTCAGATCGATTGAAGCTTCAACTTACTATTTTTAATGTGAAAAGCAAAAGCTCTACATTTAGTATGACACTGAAAAGTAACATTTTTTGAATTGTTATAGGAGTTTGTATGTGCTTTCCGGAGGATCTATGCCAGGAAGCAAGGTCTTACATGCTCTCAAAAGTTATTTTTAAAGCTTCTTTTCTACTCTTTATTTTGTTCGTACTTGCCTCAGTAGTATGCGGTTACCGTGAGCTAAAGACGACTGAGACCTGGGGCTCAAGAGAGACCTGCTCCCCCTTTCTAGAGGAATTTAAATTAGGAGCCTGACCCACAATAGGAGTCATCACCAGAGTGAGGGTACCTGTTCATTTCGCAGGGCGACTAACACCCTCTCCTCACGCGCTCTCCTTGCAATGCCTCCTGAAGCCCCCAGGGGTCTCACGCTCGCTGTCCTGCTCCGAGTGTCTTCTAGACCTCAGTTTCCCTTTGTGGCTCTGATTCTGATGCAGGGGGCACTCCCCTACGTAAGCATGTAATTAAGTCGGGCCAGTTCCTCTTGCTGATTTGTCTTGTGTCTACTTGAGTGTTAGGCCAGGAGGAAGACCCTGAGGGGGAGGAAAGCTTGTCTCCAACCCCCACCCCCTAACCTGCACTGCACTGCTGCTGGGGTGGCACACACTCACAGTGGTGTTAATCTGAAACTCTCCACACCTAGGAAATGAGGCTTTCAACCATAACAGCACCTGTGCTGCCTTTAACAGGAAGACTTCCCTTTTCACCAATTTAACCCTTTCTGTAGTGTAGACCTTATTTTCTCTACTATACAAGTGGAGATGACAGATGACCTGCTCCAGATCCCTTCGCTGCTTGAAGAGCGGAATCAAGACTCGGACTGCGGTCTGACTCTAAATCCGACGCTTGTTCCAGGCCACCAACCCTCCTGCCTTCACCACATCCCTTACAAAAACCAGCAAGAACCCATCTGTTTGCTGGCATCAGGGCACAGGAAAAGGCTTCTCTCTGGAATCTATGTCAACAAGTGGCTCTAGTATAAAAATGTCTTTAAAGTTAGATTTTTGATGACGTGATAAACAAGAACGTTTGAAGATTCTTAGACACCTGCTATGGCTCCCTGCGGCAGCTCTGCTCTCGGACCTCGACAATAAGCCACCCAGTCTTCAGTGGCTGCATTTTGCTCTGGAAACAAGAGGGAAAAGCCACACTCGTCCTCTCCGCGGCGCTGAGGCGGGAGACGGCGCTGGCTCTAGTTAAAGGAACGTCTGCTTTTATCCGCAAGGAAACGCCAACGGCACAGAGGGAGCTAAAGGCTCCTATTCACAGAGCAAAGGGATCCTTTTAAAAGGAAGAAACATTTAAATTGGACATTTGACTTTAAAAAATAAAGTGTAAAATAAAAATCACAATGTTGGATTCAGCATTGGGTGAACCATCAGTCAAACATGTTGATTCTTCAAACTCTTTACCTCCTAGACACCCTGTTTCAGAGTTCCCAGATCCAGCAAAAGGGAGTCCCACAGGCCTCGTCCCATCACTTTCTTTCTTTAAGATTACCTAACCAATTAAGTTTATAAAAGAGGCGAGTTTGTCTGTATATGTAATTTCAAATTACCTTAATAGTCTTATCCATATCTCCGTAGCACAGGGAGTTAAGAGAGATTTTAAAAGGCCTCCAAACAGGATTCAGGTTGTTTTTAATAACCTAGAAAAGGGAGATGCAGAGACGAGTTAGGATGAACCGAGTTCACTGTGTTCTGCTCTCGCCTTTCCCGGGTTCGGGTGGTGCTACAACCTCTCCAGCCAGTCACCTGTCCCACTGACACCAGCTGGGACTGTATTGCCCAGCTGGTCCGTGAAATGTGACAGACTCTCTGGTCAGCACACGTGCTGCGAAGGAAGCACGTTGGGAAGGGCTCCCACCCACTCACGGCGCCCTCAGAAACCAGGGTTTCCAATGTGGCAGAGGACTCAGACCTGGAATGAGGACGTCCGAGGAAGAACCGTGCTGGGTTGGATCTGAATTAAAGAAATAGTCTCACGTTCATAATTTCTATAGACATCCTAGGCAGATACAAGCAAATGTACAGTTTCCGGCTGTGTCCACTGAAGGGGCCCAGCAGCAAGAGCACGTGGGCCCTCAGATCTTGGCGTCTGAATACCTCCACCTCTCAGAGACTAGGGTCGCCCCAAAGAAATGGGGCACCCCAGTCTGGCTCCGACAAGCACAGGGTGAGCCGAGACCCAACATACAATGCGAGGCCCTAGGGCTCATGTCAGAAGCCAGGAGCCGTTTGAAGGCACGCCCCGTCAAATCCACATACCGTGGAACCTCGCTTCGCAAACTTAATTTGTTCCGGAAGGCTGTTTGAAAATCGCATCATCTTCTCCCATTAGAAACAAGTAAATGGGATTAATCCATTCCAGACCCCCAAACGATCCCGTTTTAACCTTTCTTATACACAGTGCATGTCTATTGTACTGTTTAATCTATAAACACTTCAAAAACAAAAAGGACATGAAATGTAAATGAAAATGTAACAAAAAGGAAATGTACAGTAAAAAATGAAAATTTAACAATAATTATAAGCAGCAACAAAAGCAAAAAAACACAAAAATATTCACAGCACAAGATCCTGAGATGTTAACAGAGGGGAACTGACTCATATTTGCGCGTTCTCTCCTTTATTTGCTGCCTGAGAGACGCGTGACTCATCATACAGGTGTCATCAGGAAAGGGCTGTAGGCTGAGCAGCGAATTGTTCGAGATGGGAGACGTTTGAGAAACGAGGTCCCACTGTACTCTCAACAGTAATGAATGATAAAAATGAGCACACTGTGCTCCAACCATCCATGAGCCCACCATGCCACTGAAGATAAAAAGGAGGAAATGAGAGGGAGCATCTGCTAATGCGTGTGAAGAGACGGAAGATGTGGAAAATAATACTATGTATAACCTCAATATAATGGTAATAAGTGACGACTCAGGCACGAATGGTCAGTAGAAGCTAAAACAGGGTGAACTGTGGGAGAACAGCCTCCAGGGGCCGCACCACAGACCACCTATTCCTCACAACAGGGAACTGAGCTGGACCTGGCTGTGAGGCAAGACTCCAGAGTGTGGGCATACGGGGATTGATTATTCGAGAGATTCGATGGCAGAAAGGCTAGGGAGGCAGGGAGAAAAGTCTTACATGGACAGGATGTAAGAACAGCCAAATGCCACATGTGAGCCTTGATTGAAAAACAACACAAAACAACATGCTTACAGCATGCGGGACGCTGGGGAGACCTGAACACGATGCTATAAACCACACCAACACTTAAGGTACGGCTGGGCAGGAGAGCGCCCTTGTTCCCGAGAAATCCGTGCTCTGCTCTGCAAAGCTGAAGAGTCACATCTGCAGCCTCACCAGGAAGGCTCTGCAAGAGGGAACTACCTGCGTGCAGATGTGCGAGTCCCTGTGTGTGTGCAGATGTGCGAGTCCCTGTGTGTGTATGTGCATGTGTGCGCGTCCCTGTGTGTGTATGTGCATGTGTGCGAGTCCCTGTGTGTGTGTGCAGGTGTGCGAGTCCCTGTGTGTGTGTGCAGATGTGCGAGTCCCTGTGTGTGTATGTGCATGTGTGCGAGTCCCTGTGTGTGTGTGCAGGTGTGCGAGTCCCTGTGTGTGTGTGCAGGTGTGCGAGTCCCTGTGTGTGTGTGTGCATGTGTGCGAGTCCCTGTGTGTGTGTGCAGGTGTGCGAGTCCCTGTGTGTGTATGTGCATGTGTGCGAGTCCCTGTGTGTGTGTGCAGATGTGCGAGTCCCTGTGTGTGTGTGCAGGTGTGCAAGTCCCTGTGTGTGTGCACAGGTGTGTGAGTCCCTGTGTGTGTGCACAGGTGTGCAAGTCCCTGTGTGCAGATGTGCGAGTTCCTGTGTGTGTGCAGGTGTGCAAGTCCCTGTGTGTGTGCACAGGTGTGCGAGTCCCTGTGTGTGTGCACAGGTGTGCAAGTCCCTGTGTGTGTATGTGCATGTGTGTGTGTGCAGGTGTGCGAGTCCCTGTGTGTGTATGTGCATGTGTGTGTGTGCAGGTGTGCGAGTCCCTGTGTGTGTGCACAGGTGTGCGAGTCCCTGTGTGTGTGCACAGGTGTGCAAGTCCCTGTGTGCAGATGTGCGAGTTCCTGTGTGTGTGCAGGTGTGCGAGTCCATGTGTATGTGCAGATGTGTGAGTCCCATGTATGTGTATAGATGTGCAAGTCTGTGTGTATGTGTGTCTGTGTGAGAGAGAGAGAGGAGCACACATGTGCAGACCAAATGTACAGGGCATACATTATAGTGTTCTTCATAGGGTTTTACATTTCTCAAAATACAAACTTCACTAATAAAAGAAAAAATGAGCATGCTGACCTTGTGTCTCTGATTATATGTGTCCAAAATCAGATTGCTATTTTTATAGAAACATAATGTTTTAAAAATTCAGATTACTACAATCCCCCAGGAAACCTCAACCCTGCCTCTCAACGTCAGACGCTCACCTCTGTTCGGTGCACCAGCAGCCAGGTTCCGTCCGATGTCTGCTTGTGGAACTCCAAGTAAGGGTCTGACTTGCCAAACAGGTCCTACATCAAAGGGAGAAAGCTGTCCTTCTCGACGCCACTCTGCCTGTGGCACGCTAACACCCGCATCTGCCTTACAGGTGCAGGTCTGCGCGCCAGCACCGCAGGGACACAAGCCCTCTCCTCTCCCAGGCTGGGGGGCACCGTCTCCCAGGAGAACCGAGCGTTTCTGATGAAAGCCCTAACCCTGCAAAGCACACCCTTACTTCTCAAAACACACGATGCTTTAAAACAGTGATCAATACGCCCATCGTCAATAAACATGTTCTGTGCTGGTCTCATGCCTAACACTGTTCACTGACACAGCACTGGCGTGTTCTGTGGAAGCAGCATGCCAACACCAGGCACGCTAACTCTGAGGGACAGCGACAAGATGGACGCAGAGGGCTCAGGTGTGCTAGGATCACATCTGATTGCTGACGGGTCTGAGTCTTGACTCCACATCTATCCTCAGTGTCCAATACCACACGCCAGGGAGCAGGGGCAAGTATGTGGAGAAGCCACGGTTACCTCACGGTTAGAGTCCCTCCTTTCCTCTTAGTTCCCCACAGCATCTATGCAGTGCGCAGCACCCCGTGTGCTCAGAGCTGCCCTTCCCACACCCTCAACACACACACACACACATACACACACTCGCACACACTCACAGACACACACATACATACACACACAGAGGCACTCATAGACACACACAGATACATACAAATACAGAGGCACATACACAAACACATAGATACATACAGACCCTCACAGACACACACACAGACCTCACACTCACGTACACACACATACACAGAGACACATTCACAGACAGACACATAGATTCACACACACACACAGACCTCACAGACACTCACAGAGACAGATATACACAGACACACACAGGCTCTCACAGACACACACACCCAGGACAGCGGGACTGGAAGGAACTAATGCTCCGGGCTGCGCGAGGAGGCGCTCACGTTAGCTGCATCCCTCCTTTCTCAAACAGGATCAATGGGAGGCAAACAGGAGGCACCTGTTGAAATCTGTATCCCCTACCCACCTTATTGTCCAGTTTTCTTGCTTCCATTTCAAACAAGACCACTCTGTTATCCTTTATTTCTTCAGCTGAAATCTACGAGATCAGGTAAGTGAAAGAAGCATGTTTAGGGATTCTGACACACTCAGAAGTACTGATATTCTGTTACCTAACAGTGTACAAACTCCGTATCAATACAAATGATCACTAAAATGGTGCAATTGAGAGATTTTCCATTTTCGCTTCCATACATGTGCAATAAGCATGTGCCCAAACCTGCTAACCTGCGTGAGGCACCTTCCTCTCTAGGCTACACCCGCATTCGGCACCTTCCCTTTCAGATGCTGTTGCCCCAGCGGCATCTTCCCAATCCCGTGAAAAACCACAGCCCTGGGCACACACCAGCTGCAGCTCTGCGAACCCCGAGCCTCGGGAGCACATCACACCTCGGCAACACTCGCAGCTGAAATCACTGTTTCCCATACAATTTCACTGGTCACTCTGCTCACAACCCGGCTGCCGCGGCCCGGGAGCAATAAAGGTGACTACGGACGGTGTTCTCTGTGCCACGAGCCGCTGCCCAGCAGACGATCATTCCTGTGCTTTAGGAAGTTTAACCTGGAGCAAACCAGCTGCTCAGGGGATCACGGCGGCAGCCCTCCAACGAGGCTCAGGAGCCCGCCTTCCGTCAGAACCACGGCTCCGGGAGCCGCTGCTGGGACGCAAGCTCCAGAGGGAGAGCCTGAGGAGCGGGTGTCGTGTGCTGGGCTCGGACGCGGGGCACGTAGAGTCACCGGCCTGGGGCCAGCGGGAGGGCGGGCAGCAGGGTGCGGGCGCTAAAGGTGAGGCCGTGCCATGTGAGACCCAACGGGAATGAAGCTGTCCTGGACAGGGTCTGTTCCGAGGGGACGACTCTGCCTTGCAGAGCCCGGGATCCGTCAGATGATGTCGGGTCTAAGTGGGGAAGGGGGGCTCCTGGGGCAAGGAAGCACCACGAGGGGCCCTGACCCCTTGGGCAACGTAAAACGCAAAGGGACTCATGTGTGAGTTTTTCTTTCTTTTTTGACACACATCACACATGGGTCTGTGATGGCTCCCCCGCCAGGGAAGGAGGGGAGCCACCGGCTGGCATGCCCAGGCTGTGGGCACCTGCCTGCAGCCCCCTGGCCCCCTCACCTCCAAGGCAAAGACAAGGTCTCATTACCGTGATGCTGCCCTTCCCCGCGGGCCTGCCGTTCCTCAGCACCAGCGGGCGCGTCAGCTTCTTACTGGACACGATCTGTTACAAGCAGAAGGTGGCAGAGAGCTTTTCAACTTCATCTGGCCAACTTTTAACTGAACGGTTTTGAAAAAGAGGTTGAGTATAAATTTCATGTAAAAGGTCATTAGGCCCGGCTGGTGTGGCTCAGTGGTTGAGCATCGCCCTATGAAGCAGATCAGGGTTCAATTCCCGGTTAGGGCACATGCCTGGGTTGCGGGCTCAATCCCCAGTGGGGGGTGTGCAGGAGGCAGCCAATCGGTGATTCTCTCTCATCATTGATGTTTCTCTCTCTTTCCCTCTCCCTTCCTCTCTGAAATTAATAAAAATATATTTTTAAAAAATGAATAAAAAGGACCACTAGAAATGGAAACATTAAGCCCATCCTATAAGGATGTAGTGATTCTGAAACGCATGGACCCATTGGAAACCCACAGAAACCATTTCCAAGAGATGTGACCTCCCCTGCTCCCGCCCACTAGTTCCCTTTTCAACTCCTTCAAACTTGAATTTCTTACACGTGATGGAGACGAAGGCCGGGCCTCATCTCTCAAATCACGGAGCTGAAGCCCACTGAAAGGCAGGCCCGGCCTCAGGATTCTCAGCAAACGGGATTCAGTGTGTCCACTGACACGTAACCCTGACATATAGCCCCACCAAATACACTGATGAACATAACACAGTAGACCCAGGGCCTCTCCATCAGCCATCATTTCCCAAATTCATTTTAATGTTAGCTACATTGGCTTTTTAAAAAAAACTTTAACTTTCCTTGGATGCTATTTATCAATGTTTTAGAAAACCGATCAGCTCCATGTTGCCCAAGACAACAGCAAAGCCGCAATCCCCCAACACTGAACGTGAGTCCTTCCTGGAGGCGACCCCAATCTGGACACACAGCCAGGACCTCTCCTGGGAAGTTGGCTCGGAGCCCAGACACACCCCTCCCCTGACCAAGCTTGTACTCACCGGGAAGACGTAACTAGACAACGAGGATTAACAGGGGAGGCTCAGGGAGAGGCAGGAGAGAGCACCCCACCCGGTGGGCACAGGAGGCCCCAGACTCTGGGTTTACAG
Source organism: Plecotus auritus (assembly GCF_963455305.1). NCBI lineage: Eukaryota > Metazoa > Chordata > Mammalia > Chiroptera > Vespertilionidae > Plecotus > Plecotus auritus. The sequence goes on along the minus strand of NC_137777.1, from coordinate 54,970,980 downwards.
GGATGAGCCCGGCTGAGGAGCAGCGTGCTCGCATGGTGTGGGCGTCGGGGCCAGTCCTGCCAGCGGGACCATCAGAGCTGCTGTTGCTGCAATGGACTGCGCTGGGGCCCCGCACGCCAGGCGGCTGCAGCGGGGTTCACTCCCTGAAATGTTGGACGAGCAACCTGACTCCGAGGTCCTGCCCTAGCAAAGCAAGGGATTCTGCCTCCCTCACGTGACCACGCCAGTGTGTGAGCTCTGTCCGCAAGGTGGTCCGTGGTTTTCAACTTTCAAAGTTAAACTAACGAGCACCAGTGCAAATGGACAGCACAGGGAACAGTCGGCAACACTGTGATACCACGCCTGGGGCGGGGCGGGGCGCGGAGTCTCAGGGAGCACATGCCTGTCTGACTCTGTTCTGCACCCGAACCAGGACAAAGTAATATGCAAACTCTAATTGAAAAACGCAAAAAGCTCTGTGAAGGCCCAGCTCTCTGGCTGCCATCCAGCCCGGCCCGGCCACACACCCACCTGTCCCAGGGTGCATTCACATTCTCCCAGGAAGTCGTCATCACTCAGCTCGATGGTCTTGTTGTCGATGTCATAAATCCCGAACTTCAATTTCTGAACCACTTCAAAGTAGTAGTCAATAATGAACTTCTTGGAGAACGTGGGGTTCAGGCAGTTCTTAATCCTCTCGGTGCGCTCCGCCTGTGCCCGCCCCAGAACAAAAGGGGCTTCAGATCAAAGGCGACTCGCATCTCAGTATCTCTACGGGCACACTGAACCCGGGGTGGGCCTGACAGCTAAGGAGGTTCCCGTCCACGTGGAGGGTTCCAGTCAAGGACAGACCTGCCCCAAACTGCACTACCAGATGTGGTGGTTTCATGACTGTGACATGTTTAAGCTCTTCATGTCGCCAATAAACAATCCAGCTCGCTTCTCACGTACAGCGTTAACATTACCTCATACCACTGCTGTCCGCTCGAGTTCAGAAACAACACGCACAAAGGGTCCGACTTGGACCCGATGTCTGTGTCCAGAAGATTGTCACAGGACACATTCAGCTCCACCTTCGTCACACACTGGGCGGCCATCTCTGGAGCTATGAGAAGCCACAGTGGGAAAGAGGCCTTGAGAAGTCATGTTCCCAGGAAGCCACAGAGCCCCCAGGACCCCTGTCAGACCAGGGAGGGCAGGGGGGCCAGGGGGCCCAGGGAGACCAGGGGGACCAGGAGGGACTGAGAGGGACAGGGGGGATCAGGGGGACCAGGCGGATCAAGGGGACCAGGAGGGACTGAGAAAGACCAGAGGGTCCAGGGGGGAACAGGGGGACCAGGCAGGCCAGGGGGGTCAGGAGGGACTGAGAGGGATAGGGGGGACCAGGGGTACAAGGCAGATCAGGGGGACCAGGAGGGACTGAGAGGGACCAGGGGGGACAGAGAGGGACAGGGGGGACTAGGGAGGATCAGGGGGACCAGGGGGATCAGGGGGACCAGAGGGACAAGGGTGACCAGGAGGGACCAGAAGGGACCAGGGGGGATCAGGGGGGACCAAGAGGGATCAGGGCGGATTAGGGGAGCCCTAGGGGATCAGGGGGCCCAGGAGGGACCAGGGGGCCCGGGAGGGACCAGGAGGGACCGTGTGCTTAGACTCTCGCTGGGACAGAGCTCACTTACTGGGACGGAAATGCAGTTTCTAAGGCAGCAACTGAGACTTAATCACCTGGCCCGTGTGGCTTAGTGGTTGAGTGTCGACCTATGAACCAGAAAGTCACGGTTAGATTCCCAGTCAGGGCACATGCCCAGGTTGCAGGCTCAGTCCCTAGTGTGGGACTTGCAGGAGGCAGCGATCAATGATTCTCTCTCATCATTAATGTTTCTATCTCTCTCTCCCTCTCCCTTCCTCTCTGAAATCAATAAAAATATATATTTTTTAAAAAGATGTATTGTCTTTTCACTTCACTATAAATTTTACCACTCAGAAAATCTCCAAGAAGCATTTAGCTATGAAATAAAACACATAAAACTACAACCTTAATTATAAATTGTTCATTTAACAAGATGCTAAAGGAGATACTTTCTATTTTCAAAGAATTTCAGCTAAAAATCAAACCTGGGGAATAAAAGGCCCCACATATGCCCCTCCCCCCCCCCAGCCCATATTACAGGGCGGCTCTCCATCGGCTGCTGCCTGGAAGCACAGGATTCCCACACCTGACGCGGGGTCCCCCACACAGAGGCGACGGGTTAGGGTCCGCCTGGCCTCCACTGCTGGGCTGGGTCTAACGCCGACGAGGTGGAGAGCCGTGTTTTTCAGAGCTTCCCGCTCACGGCCCCGCTCACCCCTCCTGCAGACCCGCCAGAAACACCAAGCCTGTCACCACTGACCCCACCTCCAGGCAAGGGAGGAAGAGGCCTGGGGACAGCGGAAGCCTGGGGGCTGGGACAGCGGAGGCCTTAGGGCTGACCTTGAGAGGTGACCATGCTCAGGGGAAGAGTGACAGATTGCATCCCTTCCTCCCACTCAGCCATCTCCAGCGAGACATGGGGTGCTTGCATGTCAGAACTCAGTGCTGGTATGGAGGGCCCCTAAGTTTCCAGAGACGGAACAAGGAGGCAGGCTTTGTGGTTCTAATTCCAGCACGGTGCACCCATCTCCCGGGAGAGTCACTCCTCACACGGGACAACGCGCACAGGCCCCCGATGCCTCCCGGGAGTCACTCCTCACACGGGACAACGTAGGCCCCCGATGCCTCCCGGGAGTCACTCCTCACACGGGACAACGTGGGCCCCCGATGCCTCCCGGGAGTCACTCCTCACGTGGGACAACGTGCACAGGCCCCCGATGCCTCCCGGGAGTCACTCCTCACGTGGGACAATGTAGGCCCCCGATGCCTCCCGGGAGTCACTCCTCACGCGGGACAATGTAGGCCCCCGATGCCTCCCGGGAGTCACTCCTCACGCGGGACAATGTAGGCCCCCGATGCCTCCCGGGAGTCACTCCTCACGTGGGACAATGTAGGCCCCCGATGCCTCCCGGGAGTCACTCCTCACGTGGGACAACGCGCACAGGCCCCCGATGCCTCCCGGGAGAGTCACTCCTCACGTGGGACAACGCGCACAGGCCCCCGATGCCTCCCGGGAGTCACTCCTCACGTGGGACAACGCGCACAGGCCCCCGATGCCTCCCGGGAGAGTCACTCCTCACGTGGGACAACGTAGGCCCCCGATGCCTCCCGGGAGTCACTCCTCACGTGGGACAACGCGCACAGGCCCCCGATGCCTCCCGGGAGAGTCACTCCTCACGTGGGACAACGCGCACAGGCCCCCGATGCCTCCCGGGAGTCACTCCTCACGTGGGACAACGCGCACAGGCCCCCAATGCCTCCCGGGAGTCACTCCTCACGTGGGACAACGCGCACAGGCCCCCGATGCCTCCCGGGAGTCACTCCTCACATGGGACAACGCGCACAGGCCCCCGATGCCTCCCGGGAGTCACTCCTCATGTGGGACAACGTGGGCCCCCGATGCCTCCCGGGAGTCACTCCTCACGTGGGACAACGCGCACAGGCCCCCAATGCCTCCCGGGAGTCACTCCTCACGCGGGACAATGTAGGCCCCCGATGCCTCCCGGGAGTCACTCCTCACGTGGGACAACGTAGGCCCCCGATGCCTCCCGGGAGTCACTCCTCACGTGGGACAACGCGCACAGGCCCCCGATGCCTCCCGGGAGTCACTCCTCACGTGGGACAACGCGCACAGGCCCCCGATGCCTCCCGGGAGTCACTCCTCACGTGGGACAACGTAGGCCCCCGATGCCTCCCGGGAGTCACTCCTCACGTGGGACAACGTGCACAGGCCCCCGATGCCTCCCGGGAGTCACTCCTCACGTGGGACAACATAGGCCCCCGATGCCTCCCGGGAGTCACTCCTCACGTGGGACAACATAGGCCCCCGATGCCTCCCGGGAGTCACTCCTCACACGGGACAACGTAGGCCCCCGATGCCTCCCGGGAGTCACTCCTCACGTGGGACAACGCGCACAGGCCCCCGATGCCTCCCGGGAGTCACTCCTCACGTGGGACAACGCGCACAGGCCCCGATGCCTCCCGGGAGAGTCACTCCTCACGTGGGACAATGTAGGCCCCCGATGCCTCCCGGGAGTCACTCCTCACGTGGGACAACGCGCACAGGCCCCCGATGCCTCCCGGGAGTCACTCCTCACGTGGGACAACGCGCACAGGCCCCGATGCCTCCCGGGAGAGTCACTCCTCACGTGGGACAATGTAGGCCCCCGATGCCTCCCGGGAGTCACTCCTCACGTGGGACAACGCGCACAGGCCCCCGATGCCTCCCGGGAGTCACTCCTCACGTGGGACAACGCGCACAGGCCCCGATGCCTCCCGGGAGTCACTCCTCACGTGGGACAACGCGCACAGGCCCCGATGCCTCCCGGGAGTCACTCCTCACGTGGGACAACGCGCACAGGCCCCGATGCCTCCCGGGAGAGTCACTCCTCACGTGGGACAATGTAGGCCCCCGATGCCTCCCGGGAGTCACTCCTCATGTGGGACAACGCGCACAGGCCCCCGATGCCTCCCGGGAGTCACTCCTCACGCGGGACAACGCGCACAGGCCCCCGATGCCTCCCGGGAGTCACTCCTCACGTGGGACAATGTAGGCCCCCGATGCCTCCCGGGAGTCACTCCTCACGTGGGACAATGTAGGCCCCCGATGCCTCCCGGGAGTCACTCCTCACGTGGGACAATGTAGGCCCCCGATGCCTCCCGGGAGTCACTCCTCACGTGGGACAATGTAGGCCCCCGATGCCTCCCGGGAGTCACTCCTCACGTGGGACAATGTAGGCCCCCGATGCCTCCCGGGAGTCACTCCTCACGTGGGACAATGTAGGCCCCCGATGCCTCCCGGGAGTCACTCCTCACGTGGGACAATGTAGGCCCCCGATGCCTCCCGGGAGTCACTCCTCACGCGGGACAACGTAGGCCCCCGATGCCTCCCGGGAGAGTCACTCCTCACGCGGGACAACGTAGGCCCCCGATGCCTCCCGGGAGTCACTCCTCACGCGGGACAACGCGCACAGGCCCCCGATGCCTCCCGGGAGTCACTCCTCATGTGGGACAACGCGCACAGGCCCCCGATGCCTCCCGGGAGTCACTCCTCACGCGGGACAACGTAGGCCCCCGATGCCTCCCGGGAGTCACTCCTCACGTGGGACAACGCGCACAGGCCCCCGATGCCTCCCGGGAGTCACTCCTCATGCGGGACAACACGCACAGGCCCCCGATGCCTCCTGGGAGTCACTCCTCACGTGGGACAACGTAGGCCCCCGATGCCTCCCGGGAGTCACTCCTCACGTGGGACAACGCGCACAGGCCCCCGATGCCTCCCGGGAGTCACTCCTCACGCGGGACAACGCACACAGGCCCCCGATGCCTCCCGGGAGTCACTCCTCACGTGGGACAACGTAGGCCCCCGATGCCTCCCGGGAGTCACTCCTCACGTGGGACAATGTAGGCCCCCGATGCCTCCCGGGAGTCACTCCTCACGTGGGACAATGTAGGCCCCCGATGCCTCCCGGGAGTCACTCCTCACGTGGGACAATGTAGGCCCCCGATGCCTCCCGGGAGTCACTCCTCACGTGGGACAATGTAGGCCCCCGATGCCTCCCGGGAGTCACTCCTCACGTGGGACAACGCGCACAGGCCCCCGATGCCTCCCGGGAGTCACTCCTCACGTGGGACAACGCGCACAGGCCCCCGATGCCTCCCGGGAGTCACTCCTCACGTGGGACAACGCGCACAGGCCCCCGATGCCTCCCGGGAGTCACTCCTCACACGGGACAACGCGCACAGGCCCCCGATGCCTCCCGGGAGTCACTCCTCACACGGGACAACGCGCACAGGCCCCCGATGCCTCCCGGGAGTCACTCCTCACGTGGGACAACGCGCACAGGCCCCCGATGCCCCCCGGGAGTCACTCCTCACGTGGGACAACGCTCACAGGCCCCCAATGCCTTCCGGGAGTCACTCCTCAAGTGGGACAACACGCACAGGCCCCCGATGCCTCCCGGGAGTCACTCCTCACGCGGGACAATGTAGGCCCCCGATGCCTCCCGGGAGTCACTCCTCACGTGGGACAACGCACACAGGCCCCCGATGCCTCCCGGGAGTCACTCCTCACGTGGGACAACGCGCACAGGCCCCGATGCCTCCCGGGAGTCACTCCTCACGTGGGACAACGCGCACAGGCCCCCGATGCCTCCCGGGAGTCACTCCTCACGTGGGACAATGTAGGCCCCCGATGCCTCCCGGGAGTCACTCCTCACGTGGGACAACGCGCACAGGCCCCCGATGCCTCCCAGGTGTCCGCCAGAAGCCGCAGTGAACCGGAAATTGCAAGGCCTTCACTGGAGTCAGGCTTTCCCACTCACATGCACCGTGAGGCGCGCATCAAGGCCCCGAGGAGGCGTGCCTGGACCCCATGGTCAGGGACCGTGCTGTGGCCCAGGATGGCAGGGAGAGCCGAGGGAGGCTGGCAGCGCTGGCCTGGAGGATCGTGAGCAGGTGAGAGGGGACCGCACGGTACTGGAGAGCCGATGCCAGCGGCACAGCATGCTGCTCAGTGAGCACAGAGGGCGCATCCAGTGGGGAAGCCACACTGGGCAGGACGGGCGAGAGGCCAGTGACCTGAGAGCCAGGCTGAGGGGCTCAGTGGGTGGGCAACGGGTGCCACTCCAAGGCCTCAAACAGGAGGAGAAAAAAAACGCTCATTTCAGACGTCTCCGTGTCAAATCTGCTCTAGGACGCCTGGGAGCCAGGTCACTGACAGGCGCCAGCAAGGCCTCTGGTTCCAGCAACACAGGATGCAGGGTTGGCACCAAAGTTAGCCGTCTTTGCGTCGCCCGGGTCAGGAGGCGAGCTGTTCCAATAGCAGTGGGCACCTGTGCCGTGTGACCACAATCACCATCCTCTCCCGCTTGGGTTTGAGAAAGGAAAGTGCGACAAAGAAGGTCAGAGGCACGAAGAAGGGGGCAGGACGAAGACAGGAAACAGAGGCGGAGACCTGCCTCTGAAATGCAGGTAACACAGAAATCCCAAACCAGTCAGCGCTCCCCATCACCCCAACGTTCCCAAGCCAGCATTACATGACAGAGACATGCAAAGGCACTGAACGTCAAGAGCTGATATCTGAAGGGCCTGGCGTGTGAATTAGGCCCAGGGCCTCTCCCAGGCCCTCCAGGAAACCCTGAAGAAGCCGGGTATAATCACCCTCCCGCCTCCCCTCCTCCCCCCACTACTCCCCGCCTCCGCGGGCCCTGTGCTCTGATTTGATGCAAACAACATCCCTGGCTGCCAGGGCCTTCCTGCTCTGCCCCACCTGCCCAGCCGACCTTGGCCAGCAGCTCCCTCTGCCCACCCCCGGTCTTCCAGGTCCACTTTGAGTGACAGCTCCTCCCTAGGGGCAGCCCACCACCTCGTGGGGCAAATGTGGAGCACAGGCCAGGCTGCTCAGCCCTTCACCAAGGGCTCGGGTTGTGTGGCAGAAAGAGGAGCCACTCCGGAGCCCCTATGTGTCGTGTGTATTTCTCTCCCACGATGTATCCGAGTGCGTCTGCTTTGCCAGGTTCTGTACCTGAACTTCGATTCCATAAAAGGGGGTTACAAAAATTACCCGACAATGTAGGTGTGCAGCATGCTCAGTGTGTATCAGACACATGCTATGAACTGTAGCAATTATTATTTCATTAACTCCTCCAATATTGAATGGATTGCCTTGGTGTTGATGGCTTATTAAATAGTAAGACACAAGCACCCTTCTCACCCTTGTTTAAGAAGAGCTTGAAAGATTAATAAAAGAATCTCTGGGATTTACACAAAATTAATTTGCCCAGGTAGACAGCCTTGAGGACAACCTGGTGCCAATTTTCCTAACCCCTCAGAAGAGCATGCTTATCTGAGCTACCGCAGAGCCGGTGCCCGGGGAGGGCCCCGGGTCAGTGACAGTGCCTCATTATTTGTCCCAAAACAGTCGGGAGGGAAGTCAGTGCCCACCACCAATACCAGGAGCTGAGGGTCGGTGTCTACCTCTCAGCAGGTCAAGACAGCCCATCAGACTGTGGTTCCTTAGGGCACAGAGAGCACTTCCTCCTGCCGGGCTCACATCCCATCTGCAGGGGCCCCAGCACCTCGCCTTCCTGGGGGCGCTGCTGGGCGGTCGAGTGGAAAGCTTACGGTGCAGGAATTTACACTGGGCTTGTCCTGTACAAGTAAGAAAGCGATGCCTGCCCTGGCCGGTTTGGGTCAGTGTTAGTGTTGGCCCGCGGATTGAAGGGTCCCGGGTTCGATTCCAGTCAAGGGCACATACCTTGGTTGCAGGCTCGATCCCTGGCCCTGGTTGGGTGCCTGCAGAAAGCAACCAATTGATGTGTCTCTCTCACATTGAGGTTTCTCTCTCTGTCTCTCCCCCTGCCTTCCACTCTCTCTAAAAATCAAAGGAAAAATATCGAGTGAGGATTAACAAAAAAAAAGGAAGACGCCCACATTTTTTGATCCCTGCCATGGACAAGGTTACACAGCGTTTCTGATCCCTGGGCTCTGGGGGCATATACATTGCGGAAATGGCATGTCTCTGTTTTCCAGCCTGTAGAATGCAGAGTTCACCGTAGGGTACCGAATGAGGCACTAATGACGGCATCAGTATTGCTGCACTTTATCACCATGCTCCTGGCAGCCAGCTACAGGGCCATCTCCCCAGTGAGTCACCTTTTGCCAGAGCTGCCTTGATAATAAACAGAGCTGCATTTCTCAGCTGACAAATTTTAACATCACAGGACCTCCTGTAGCTCCAGCCAGGCAGGCGGGTGTCGGTGCGGCTTGTCCACCTCAGAGACGGAAGTCCCTTGGGTTCCTCATTCCCCTCCCAGATGTGGGACCAGAAAGCAGAACTTCTCACCTGCCTGTTTCTCATCCAGCTTTGCCCAACTCTAACGCCCGCCTCCCTCCTCTTCTCGGCAGGTGCATGTATTTAACTGGCAGGACAGGCATTCTGCATTTGTCACTACGTGCTTCTCTCTAGTCCTGATGAGCAAGGATATGAAATTTCTCACTTCAAAGCTGCAGCAACTACGACGGCTTTGTTCTCAGCGCTGGAAAAGGCCTGTGTTGAGCAAGATGTTTATCAATGCACCAGTGGCCGGTGCACGGATTCATGCACATTGAAAGGAAATTAATTAGAAGAAATATTTTAATATCACTATTCGCCCTTCCTCCATGATAGAAGTGTCAGAGATTAAAGAAAATGAGTAAAATGTATATGAAAATAATATATAAATTGATTAGTAAGTAAACGATAACATTATATAAGAACAAAGACATGATATAAAAACAACAAAAATATGATATAAAAACAACAAAAACATGATATAGAAACACTGATACAAACAATGACTGATAAATTGATTGAACTTATTCTAATATCTCCCTGTATACCACATTAAGAGTAAAAACACTTTCAGAGTGCTTGACTTATTTGCCTTGTGATGAAGTATTTACAACTTTAACGTCACACCCTATTCAAACTTGAGAGAAAGCAACATATAACTGACCAAGTCCGATAGACTAGGAATACTCAGGTAAGAGTTTATCCTTGTGATTTATTAATAGTCATCACAAATGCTGGCATCACAGGAAACTGTCTTCGAATTAATTTAAATGGGAGGCCAGTGTCAGACGGGGACAAATCAATTCTTGGAATCAGAACAACCTCTCCTTCTGCAGATCCTGCTAATACTTCAGTTTCGATTATGTTAGGTCGCAACCTTTTGATAATAAATCTAGTACCATTACAAAAACCCCACTTACTACTAAGATTTCTCAATAGCATGATGATTGTACCTACTTTCAATTTTAATTTATGAATGGTATTCCCGAAGAAATGCCATGGGAAAATTTCCCTTTTCAGCATCATCTGTTGAATCGATGGAATTATCACTCAAATGGTACATTGTGCCAATAGTTGTTCTTCAGATACATTCTGTCAACGATGCTGGCTTCTTTTGGCTTCAGAGGTACATTGTGCCAATAATTGTTCTTTAGACATATTCTGACACTGACGCAGTTTTCTTTCAGCTTCAGAATGTCAACAAAAGCAAACAATTCACAATCGACAATGACAAATTGAAACACACGTGTGCAATTGGAGCCAGCAAACATTTATATGTATCGCACATGCGCGAGTCAACGTTTATTTTTAAATTGCCAGTGCGCATCCTAGGTACCGGCCAGTTGGTCGGACGGATGTATGTTGGTCACTTAGCCTTTTACATATATAGATAAGAATAAGCCTTGTCTGGTTGCTTAGCTCTCCATTTCAGCTGTTTGCAGCTCTCGGCAAACCCCTCATACTCCCTGGTCAGGCGCTCTTGAGGGGTCCTGTCCATGCACTCAGCACCTTTCTGCACAGCCTTCCAGACGGCCTGCTGTGCCAGGCACTGGCTAAGGTTCTGGGGGACAGGGCCCCAGACAGACATCCCACCCCCTGCGGTTATACTGGAGAGACAGAGAGTATGTAGTATATGAAGGTGGTAGGAAGTACTTAAGAGAAAAATACAGCAGAGAAAGGAAGCAAGACGTCCTGAAGGTTGGGTGGGCAATTTTAGACACTTTATAAATTATTGTGACAACACCATCGGGAAATACTTGTTTTGATTTTCGCTTCCTGGCCCCTAAATAGAAGAAAAATGGATGGACAAGCTCCTCTCTACGGTTGCAGGGATGTATTTTAACATGCCGATCGCCAGAGTCCAGAGCAGGGTCCACTAACCTCAGAAAACTGAAGGAGCCTGATGACAACGCCTGTTACCACTGCTGCTTTGGTAATTCTCACAGGACCAGACACAGTACATCCACTTGGTAAGAGGGCATTTCAAAATGATTTGCGAAAATGAATATGCAGTGTTTCCTTTTATTTTCATGGGGAAACTACTCATATGCTATCCAGCTAAATTATATTGGTAATCTTAACAATTATGCTAATTTTAATGTCTTTTTTTTTTTTAATCCTCACCGGAGGATATTTTTCCACTGATTTTCAGAGAGAGGGAAAGACAGAGAGAAACATCTGTGTGCAAGAAACACATTGATTGGTTGCCTCCTGCACATCCCTCCGACCAGGGATGTGCCCTTGACTGGAATTGAACCAGGGACCCTTCAGTCCGCAGGCTGACGCTCTACCCACTGAGCCAAACCAGCTAGAGCTAATTTTAATGTCTTTTTAAAAGTTCAAACTGGTAAGCTGCTGTGTTAAAAGAATAAACAACCTCTCTCCTTCTCCCAGAGAATCCAACACTCCACTCCACCCATCCAGCTTCTTCAAATAGCGAAGCCAGCACAATCGTTATCAGAATGTTATCAAAATGTATGCATAGTCTGCTTTTGATTTTCATATCAGAAACTTAAATAATGTAGTTAAATAGAATGTATGATGCTTTACTTGTAGCTAATTTAAACCTCCTTCTCAGCCAATCTTTCAAGGAATCTTCCAGCAAGTATCTTACAGGTTTGGACTTTAACCTGATTAGCAATCCTTCCGAGACAGCGAAGAGTTGAAGGGAAAACAGTGGTGGGCAGGAAGCGAGCCTGCAGGTGGAGGCAACAGTGGGCACATTAAAGGAATGCCCACATTTGGAATCCTCAGACTTGCGAGTGGCACTGATCCTCCCTCAGGGAACCACCTGAAAGTTCACGCTTTCCACAAGCATTACAACTCCTTGAAGGTCAAAATGTTAGTTAATCCTGTTTTACATCCAGTGCTAACCTTCTTAGTTTGCTGACTTTCTAGCATAAGAAATCAGTGATTGCCCGGCCAGGGTTGCTCAGTGGTGAACCAAGAGGTCACGGTTCAATTCCTGGTCAGGGCACATGCTCAGGGCTGTAGGCTTGGGGAGTGCAGGAGACAGTCAATTGATATTTGTTTTTCATTGATGTTTCTAACTCTATCCCTCTCTGTTCCCCTCTCTCTCAAATCAATAAAAAAACATTTTTTTTAAAAAAGAAATCAATGACTGAAGAAAGTTTTGCAACAGAAAACTCTTACAGTAGAGAAAAAAGCACAGCTTTTATTTTCTAAAGCTACAGAGCCAAGAACTGATAGGCTGGGCTCGGCAGGAACTGGGTATGGGGACAGACAACATGGAGGACACGTTCCAAACAGCAGTGCCAGCATCCAGAGAGCCTACGTGTAATCCTTAGGTTAACCTCGCTTAATACGTGTAATCCTTAGGTTAACCTCCCTTAAAGTTGTGGGGGGTGAAGGTCATTGTCTATAACAAGCGTGTCAAACTCAAAGCCAAACAAACAGGGCATGTGGCCCTAGAGTCGCTATGCCAGGTTTACAAAGTGCTCCCAGTTATGGTGAAATTAGGAGGCGTGTCCAGTCATTAGCAGCCCTTACAAGGCGAAGACCACAGCTGTTGTCCCTGTCCCATTCCTTAGGGGCTGGATCTGAGAAGAAGTCCTAAACCAGCAGGCCCCTCTCCTCCGGAGCCTCAGCGTGTCCGTCCCAGAGACGGGCGCTGCATTGTTTCGGCCCGGAGTGAAAAGCATTTATCCAATGCCTAGTGGGCCTGGGCACCCCAGATGATTGCACTGGTGTGGCGATAACTGCTCCTTATTTTCTATCCTCACCTGCGTCCCTGACCTGAGCTCTGGGCCTGCACAAGTTTTGTTTGACCCTGGCTGTGGCTCAGGGCTGGAGTGTGCTGACCCGTTAGTGGCCGCAGCAGGACACATGCCTTCTGACCAGGAGTCAGACGCTTTCTGTGGTACAAATATCATCTCATTTAACCTTCCTAACAGTGACCCAGGAGGTCTCTGATCTCCCCTTTACGGCCAAGGTCACACAGCTAACACACCTCAAAACACAGACCTGAGCATCGGTACCTGTCTTCACCCAAAGAGTACTGAGGCCCTTTCCTCAAGGCCCACGCCTGTGCTCTGAAACCTGGAGACCCGCATTCCAACCTGATGGGGAATGAGCCTGAGCTTCCTTCAGCGCGAACCAGAGTAACCACAGCACGTGCGCTGGTGCCTGTGGGCATCGGAGGGCGAACGCGCTCACCCCTGTCCACAGCGCTGGGGCCGCTGAAGTCGCCACCGCAGGTCCCACCGTCCGCCCCCGGTCGGCGGGTCAGTGCAGAGGCCGCCGCGCAGGGAAGGGCCCACGCGGCGGATCGAGGTCCAGCACGCGGGCGCGGTGCGGGCTCGGTGGCCGGGGCCCCCGCGCTTCCCCCCCGCCCTGCAGGCCCCACAGCACGGCCCGCGCCCCCCTCACCCTTCCCGGAGTCGCCCCCGCCGCGCGGCCCGGGCTCTCCCCGCGCGGACCCGACCGCCCTCCTCCGCTGGCTGCTGCACCGCCAAGCGCACAGCCGCGCTCACCTGCGGTCCAGCCCTGACACCAGGAAGCAAGTCCGCAGTCGGCGGGCCGCGGCGTCACCGGAACCAGGCAGGTCGGGCCGGGCCGGGCCGGGCTGGGCTGGGCCGGGCGGGGCAGGGCGGAGCCAGTTGGGCAAAGGGAGGGGCGGGGCAGACCGTCAGGGGCGTGGCTGAGTGCGGAAATGGGCGGGGCCTAGACGCAGGCCCGCCCGCCGCGGGCACGGTCGGCCCAGCCCTCTCCCAGGCGGACCTGCTCCAGGCATGAGTGGGCTGATGCTTCCAAGCACTCAGAAAATAGCTTGCTCACTGAAAACCGCAAGTTCAGTTTGGGCGTTAAAACCAGCTGTTTGGTGCACCAAAATAATTCCTGGAGGATGAAAGGATCGAAATATGTGAGAAAATTCTACCCCCACCGGAACCAGGAAGAATCAGCACGGCCATTCTTACTCAGCACTTCCAGTGTGCACCTTGCCTGAGCCATTGTACATCCTTCGTTTCATTTAATCCTCACACGTTTGTGACGTATTCATCATCCCCATTTCGTAAAAGAAAAAAATACGATTGTGAAACTTGAGTTTTGCTCGCTAAGTCATTGGCCTCCTTGCCCAAAGTCACGTTTCTAAGTAAACTAACCCCAAAGGCCCTGCTCAACGAAACAAACCACTGTGGAAAACACTGCTCCACTTGAATTACAACTTCTGTCCAAGGAAAACAGGGACAGAATCAATAGGCAAACACACTGGGAAAAATATTTGCCATAAACTCTGACAGTCCAGGAAAGGGTTGGTATCTTAAGTCTAAATGGATTTTTAAAAAATAGAAAACTAGGCAAAGGATAATTTTTTAAATTACAGAAGAAATGGAAAATGAAACAAATGAAAAGGTGTAGGCTTTCCTAACTAAAAACTTTACTTTTAATCCAGAAAATGAATCAAATCAGTACAAGCGAGGATTCAGCCGGTCCTGGGCGTGCCACGCAGAGTTCTAGATTTGTGATAAACTAGTGACAGGCAGAAGCTTCTGTCCTAGAGGGAGGACAAATAATAACTGGTTATTACAAACAAATGAGATGATTTCAGGTAGCCATAACGACCATGGGAAAGTACAAAGGGTGATTTGGGGATAATGGGAGCTTACTTAGACCAGGGATAAAGGAAGTTCTAAGGTGGCGATATTTGAGACCTAAAAAATAAGATAGAGCCAGTTATGCAAAGATCTGAGGGCCATGGCATGATGGCAGGGCCAAGGCAGCAGCAGGCCTGGCAGGTGCAGGGGCAGACACAGGCCTTTGTGATTGCAACATAGTGGAGAGGAAGAAGTGCTTCATTTTGCTGTTACTAAAGTTTGGTAAAAACAACCTTTTGTTTCATTCTTGGTTATGCTTTTACATTTAAATGGAGGTCCCCAGGCACCACTAATTTAACTGTTATTTTCAAAATATATAATGTTCATACCTGACCTTCATGACCTCTGTCTCCACTAAAGTAGGAGGAAGTATGGAAAAGGAAATGGTTGTCTACTGAACCAATCTCATTTAAGTACACTTATCACTTCTGCTCAAGCTATAGTTTCAATTCTCTTGTACTTGAATTCTTGTTCACTCATCCATTTATTCAACATGTATTGAATGCATATTATGTCAGGTATAACAAGGTGCAAGAAACAAAGAACAAATATGTATGGACTCAACACCTGATGGAGATTTCATGGATGTTAAAATGAATGACATGTTCATGAAATCAATTAATTATAGCAAATTTTGTGGCTTAAAACTAACAGTCATATTATCTCTCATAACATCTGTGTTCAGGGGTTTAGGAGTGGCTTAGCGGGTGTTTCAGGCACATCACTCTGATGGCGTTGCAGTTAGGTATCCCGCAGGGCACAGGTGGAGGATCCACCTGCAAGGTGGCCTGCTTGCAGTCACAGGGGTGCTGCGTGTTGGTGGGAGACCTCAGATTCTCTCCACGTGGTCCTCTCAATAGGGCTTGAGTGTCCTAAGGGCATGGCTGCTGGCTTCCTCCAGGGTAAAATTTCAAAAAATCAAGGCAGAAGGTCTATGACTTTTATGACTTAGCCTCAGAAGTCAAAGGTCATCATCTTTGCCATCTTCTATTGATCAAACAGACCACCCTGTGGAGGGGTTCCACAAAGAGGTAAACGCAAGAGGAAAGGATCGCTGCTGGCCATCTGGGAGGCCGCCTACCACAGATGTCTAATGAGGGCTTTGAATCTAAATGTACAAATAAAACCTAATCTTTCCAGAGCTATCCCCCCAGTCTTCTCCATTTCACACAATGGCAAAGCATTCTCCCAGTTGTTTGGGTCAAAACGCGTGGAGTCATCTTTGACCCTGACGCTCTCCTCTCATAGGCCATCCCCATCTGGTCTGGTCTGTCAGCTAATTCTGTCAACTCTACCTTCAAATATATCCAGACTCTGACCACTCATATCTTCCAGCCTAGTCCAAGTCACCACTATTTCTTTCTAGATGATTCCAATACCCTAGTAACTGCATTGCTACTTGTTCCCCTTCAGTCAATTTTTCAAAGCAGTCAGAAGGATCTAATTAATATTTTAATTAGGTTATGTCACACACAATCATAACAGGAAAATCCAACTTCCTAACAATTGCCTACCAGGTGCTCCAGTACTTGGTCCTCAACACCTCTCTGACCTTCTTTCTCCTACCTTTGATCAATTGACCTTTGCTCAATGAACCCTATCTAGAGTGGATTTTCTGTTCATGGAAAATGCCACTTGTCTTCCCAGTTCAGGCCTTTGCACTTTCCCTGTACATGAAGTGCTCTGCCCGCAGATTTCTTCAGGGCTCACTCCTGCTTCTTTGGGTCTTTATTCAAATGTCTCTCCAGTGAGGCCTTCTGTGGCCACCACCCTGGTTAACACTGCAATGCCAAAACAGGAATGCATTCTACTCCTTCCTGCTTTGTCTTCCACTTTAACATTTATCGTCATCTATTATATCTTTTATTATTTATCTTGCTTACTATATTTCCCCAACTAGAATATATACTCCATTAGGAATTGTTCATTCACATCTAGAAGAGTAGCAGGTATATTGTGCAATAAACATTTGTTGAATGAATGAAGAAATGGTGCCAGGACTTGTTATAAGACAAAAATCA
This sequence comes from Plecotus auritus, assembly GCF_963455305.1. Lineage (NCBI taxonomy): Eukaryota > Metazoa > Chordata > Mammalia > Chiroptera > Vespertilionidae > Plecotus > Plecotus auritus. Next base: position 54,954,402 of record NC_137777.1, on the reverse strand, counting down.
CACATGTCATTGAATTTACAGTATAGCAAAGGCACACATTACCAGCTCTTATCAACTGCAGCTCCAAAATATACCAGATTAATAGATAATCACAGTATAAAAATGAAATCACAAAACATGATCAGCACCATAAAGGAAATGAAACTATATTTGGGGAATTAAGAAAAGCTTCTCTGAGGGAGTGACATTTGGGCTGAGAGCTGAAACATGAACAGGAATTATCTAGGTAAGGAATAATAGAGCAGGGTGGAGGATGGGAAGGAATTCTGACAAGGAAGATCCAAGATTCTTCGGAGGAAAGAAAAGATAGTGTGCCTGGAGCCAAGACAAAAATACTGCAGACTTAAAGAGACTAAAGACACACAACGATTAAATGCAATATGTAATCAGGATGTGATTCTGAGTTGAGAAAAAATAGTTGCTATAAAGGGCAGCTTTGAGATGTATATTAAATAACTAGAGGCCCAGTGCATGACATTGGTACACTGCGGGGGGTGGGAGGGACCCCTCAGCCCGGCCTGCGCCCTTTCGCAGTCCGGGAGCCCTTGGGGGATGTCCTACTGACAGCTTAGGCCCGCTTGGGGAGCAGGCCTAACTCAGCAGTTGGACATCATTAGCGCTGCTGCGGAGGTGGGAGAGGCTCCCGCCACCACTGCTGCGCTCAGTAGCCATGAGCCTGGCTTCTGGCTGAGCAGCGCTCCCCCTGTGGGAGCACACTGACCACTAGGGGGCAGCTGAGTGTCTGCCCCCTGGTGGTCAGTGCATGTCATAGAGACAGGCGTTCTGCCCTTCCATCAATTTTCACATTAGCCTTTTATTATATAGGATAGTATTCTGTCAATTTCCTGAAATTGATCATTGTATGGGGACTAAACGAGAACATCTTTGTTTCTAGGCAGTCATATGTGTAATCTACTCTCAAAAGATTCAACAACAGAAAATAGTAGGAATATTATGTGATATCTTATGTAATATATGTAAAGAAAGATAAAACAAGTGTGATAAAACATTAACGATGGCTGAATCTAGAGTTCCTGCAGCTTTTCTAAGAATCTATTTCTTTTTCAAAATAAAACGTTTAATTACAATTTCCTTCTGGCTGAAATATCAGAAACTCGATTTCAGGATTTTGGTGGCATCCAGTGGCATAAGCCTATTATTTAGCAACACTGAGGTAGCTAACAGTAGGAATATGTAAACTGGTCCCCTCTGGGAAAAAAGGCTAGGTTCAGTAAATGTTGGGAAGAGAGTGTTTTATATTTTTAAAACACATTTTAAAGACAAATTAAGTAGTGAATCACTGATGAATCCTAAAGCAATGTGGCTGATTTCCAGGGACATGGGGAAGGCAGCCATCACAGGGACGCAACATTAGACTCATGGATTCCAGTCTTCAGACCACCAGGTGGGGGGAGAATGAAGTGAAATAAGAGTACAAGTTAATTCATTATGATCAGAATAGTAGTAAAAGGACTACATAAATGCAACTTAATTTCTAAAACCTTGTCTTGCCTCCTCGCCTATAAAGTTTTCCTGTGCCCCAGGTTAACAGGCCCTGCGTTTGCAGGCGTTGTCTCTGAACTAGGCTCCGGCCCAGAGGTTCCTGCGGTGAAGGGTCTGCAGGGAACGGAGTCACCCAGCACCCCAGCTCCCGGTGGCGGCTTGCAGGCCTGGCTCTTTCTCATTCTCTTGGCATCTGTCTGCCCAGGACCCCAGCACCGTGTGCCTCCCTTTGGGGGCAGCAGAGCTGGGAATAACAAGCTCTGTCTCTCGTCTTCCGACCTTCCAATTCTGTTCCGATGACCCAGCTCCGTGTCCAACCCTTGACAGACCCACTGACCAAGGGCACAACCGAGTCAGATGCCAGAGGTTCTCTCGGGCCCCAGTGCCATCGCGCAGGCGCGGAAGGAGCTAAGTCCCACCCACTCGGGCATGTCCCGTCCACAAGCTCGGGAACCGGAATCCGTGGCCGGAACTTGTGCGCCGGAAGAAAAGCCGGCGGACGAATGCGCTTTTCTCCCCTTCCGGGTCGCTCTGCGCCGGCGCTGGCGGCGAAGGGTCGCACACCTGAGGAGGTTATGGCGCTGGCCGCGCGCCTCTGGCGCTTTCTCCTCGCGAGACGCGCCCCGGGACCTCGGCCCTCGGCGGGCGCAGCCGGCAGGCTCGGCGGGGGCGGGCCTGGGCGAGTCCGCGGCTCTGAGGTAGGCGCCGCCCTGCCTGCAGGGTCCCGCTTTGCAAGCCCGCTTTCCGCCCTGGAAAGGGGGCCCCGCCCCGCGTCCCAGTGGCTGCAGCGGCGCGTTTTACCGGCAAAATGTTGAGGACGATGTGGGGCGGGTGTTGGAGTGGCCGGTTCTGGCGTTTCTTGGTTTATTTCTGGAGGCGGATTGGTGAGGGGAGCCCTGGTGTACGTGACACATGGCATTTGAACTAGAAGTTTTATTTTCAGCTCTAAGATCCCCCTTTTGAATGTCACTTAGCACCGTGCCCTCAAGGTTTACCCAGCTGCTGTGTTCATTACTGGAGTGGGTGGTGTGCGGACAGAAAGGCTCGATCTCTTTCTTCCAAAAGCTTGCAGCCAGGTGGGCCGGTGGGTGATCTGGGCAGACAGCGAGGAGTTGCACTAAGTGTGGAACTGCCCAGCCTCAGGTGTGCGAGGCAGAGCGTGGAAGTTAAAATTCTAGGGGACAGTGATATCTGACATTGATTGAAGGCTTGCTCTAAGCATGCATTGTTCCAGGGTTTCCTCATTTAATCTTCATTCCCATCCTACGGAGCAAGTAAGAACTGTTACTTAACCATTTTTTAAAAGAGGAAACTGAGTCCAGCCAGAGTTGCTCAGTGGTTGAGCCTCGACCTATGGACCAGGAGGTCACAGTCAGGGCACCTGCCCGGTTGCGCTCGATCCCCAGAAGGGGGCGTGCAGGAGGCAGTCCATGATGATGTTTCTCATTAATGTTTCTATCTGTCCATTCCTCTCCCTTCCCCTCTCTCTAAAAAACTAAATAAAAACTGTTTTTTTAAAGAGGAAACCGAAGTGCGGTTGAGTAATGTCTCACAGCTGGAAAGATGTTGGGTTTGGAGGCAGGTAGACCTCCAGAGCCCATGAGCTGCTTGTAGCCACTGTGCTGGAAAGCTGCTAGTAGTAAAACTGCACTCTAAGCCAAAGGCAGTAATGACAATTCTTCCTTCCCTCCTGATGTTGGAGTTTTAGGGAGTTGGAACTTTGTATGATGACCAGTTTTCCAGGTATTCATGTGTTTTCAAGCCTTTATAATTTCAGTTTTTCTTTTAATAGTGTTTTTCTCTGAGCATAATGCGGTAAGTTGGGTGGAGCTATTTATTTCCCAGGAGTTTGCAGAGAGTGGAGGCTACTTCTGAGGGGCTGAGAAGACATTGCATTTGTCTTCTCTGTAAGTAATTTCTATTTCTTTTTAAATATATTTTTTATTGATTTCAGAGAGGAAGGGAGAGAAACATCAATGAGAGAATCATTGATTAGCTGTTGCTTGCACACCCCCTACTGAGGATCGAACCCACAACTTGTGCATGTACCCTTGATGGGAATTGAACCCGGGACCCTTCAGTCCTCAGGCCGTCGCTCTATCCACTGAGCCAAACCAGCGAGGGCTTCTGTTTCTATCTATAGTACAAATCACCCATTTTGGACACATTTAATTTTCAACAAATTTGTACTGAGTGTTTAAGCACGGCTCAGTTCTAAGCTGAGGGTATAGGGAACATGAGACAAACCTCTTCTCATTTATCTTACAGGTTAGCAGGAATGGTGGCCCTTGAGTAAATGTAATGGGTGTTGGGCATTGGGAGAAGGGCAGCAGAGTTAACCTAACCTGATGGTGAAGGGAGGAAGGGGAAGGTGTGAGCAATGAGAGATGGGAGCTACAGAGGATCAGGGGTTAACCCAGCGAAGGGAAGGTGAGGACAATAGTATTTCAGGAGAGAGAGCATGAGATAAGGCCTTGAGGTAGGAGAAAAGGGTCTTTTTTAAGGACCTGAAAGGGACTGAAGTCTGGAGTGGGACAGTGAACTGAAATGAATCAAGGCTGAAAAGTCAGCACGTGCAGTTTGTACAGAAATCACAGAACTTAACGGCTTAAACTGCAACAAGTAGTCTCTTGGGGAGGAGTCCAGGCGAGGCGTAGCTGGGCCGGGAGCTGAAGGTCTCGTGAGGTTAAATCAAGCTGTTCAGCTGCGGAGTCTCATTTGAAGGCTCATCTTGTGCTTCCCTGTGCTGAGCCCTCTGGCGGGGGGGGGGGGGGGGGGGGGAGTTGGGGGGCGGGTTGGTTGGTTAGGACTGTTCCATTGGTCCTTGGGAACCATGAACATAGGTCTTGTTCGCCACCAGAACCAGATCAAGGGGTGTCCCCTGGGCAGCAGCTGCAAAAACTGGCACCAGACGTGAAACTAGTGACACGGAGCCCAGCAGGGGGAGGAGAGCCAGTGACAGTGCCCACCTCCGCAGCGCCTGGAGAGGGTCCGTGTTGGCCCTTCGTCGTGTGTTACATTAGATGCCTGCGCTTTAGGCTGAAGCTTTAAGCTAAGCAAATAAACCTCTTCCAGGCCCTTTTCAGTTGCTGCCTCTGCACTGAACTCCGGGGTGGATGAATCTTCGAAAGTCTTTTTTTTTTTTTCCTTGAAAGAGAGAGAGAAAGAAACATCGGTTTGTTGTTCCACTTATTTATGCATGCATTGATTGATTCTTGTATAGTGCCTCGACCAGGGATCAAACCCATAATCCTGGTGTATCGGGATGACGCTCTAACTAGCTGAGCTACCCGGTCAGGCTGGGAAAATCTAAGAACGGTTTCTCAGTTTGCTATGGCCTTGTGGGTCTCGTGGCTGCAAGCCTCATTGGCTTTCTAAACAAGATGTTTTGGGGGCTTGTTTCTCAGGTGTGGGTCTAAAAGTTGTGGTGCCCGGTGTGGGGTTCAAACCCTTTGCTCCTCGGGGAGAAGGTTGCGTGTCAAGGGTGGGATTACGGGAAGACTGTATCTCAGCCTCCCCCATTCCTCCTCCATTGCCCTCTTGAATGGGAACCTGTTGGGGCCACTGTGGAGGCTGCCAACCACAGCCAGGTTCTGAAAACCTTGTGCACCTGATTTTATTCTGAAGGCTAGAGGAAACCGTGAGTTTTGAACATTTTTTTTAATGAGATGGGCTAGTGCAGTGGCCGGCAAACTGTGGCTCGTGAGCCACATGCGGCTCGCGAGCCGCAGTTTGCCGCTCTGTTGACTAATGAGTTTGCCGACCACTGGGATAGGGGCTTAATCACAAGGAACAACAACAGACTGTAATTATTGGAATCGAGAGTCTGGGTGCTGGAGACCAGGTAGGAGATCGTTGCTGTGGGACAGGTGAGCAGTGTGGTGGGACAGGTGAGCAGTGTGGTCCTTTGAGCTGTGGCGGTGGACCTGGAAATCAGTGGCGGTTACGGAGGTAAAGTTACCAACGCCAAAGACAGCGTTGGTGTGTGGGGCAGAGGGAAGGGGCCAAGGAAGAGTTAGGTTTGGCTCGAGCGGGGCGGGTGGTGCCCCTCGTTTCCTGGGATCAGACTGCGGAAGGCGATCTGGCTCAGGGAGGAGGTGAGTGATGTCTGGGCTATTTGAGGTGCGTGTGATGAAGTGGCCAAGGGGACATGGAATAGACAGTAGTTGGACAGGTCTGGAGTTTACCTTCTGAGGCCTGGGCTGCAGATAAGATTCGGGAGACTTCAGTAAGGAACGCCATGGTAATAGTGAGACCTGAAGAAGGCCTGGCACCAACCACATTGACAAGGAGGAGGAGCTGGCAGGCGGTTAGGAGATGGTGGTGCCACCTTCCTTCTTTTTAATCTAGTGATGAGTTTGCATTTTTGAAGTCTTTATAGCTAGAAGTTAGTATAAGTAATGTTGAAGGAAACACTTGTCTAAGAGGCTTCTTCTATTATTCAGAAAATGTCTTTTGAGAATTCATTTGTGCAAGGCATTGTGCTGGGGGCATGAGGGGAAAGGTACACTTGGCTGTCTTAGACTCATATGTTTTTAGCTCTTGGAATGTCACTGAGTCCTGATTCTCTTAATTGATTTTAGTTCCAGAAACAAGATTGTATCTACTTTCCCAGAGATGAGCAGAAAGGTGCTTTGCATTAACCACACGGGTAAGAGTCTTACTGCATTAATTACAATAAGATGCGTAAATATCAGCTGCCAACCATGCATTTCTCTCTGTGAGAAAGCCGGAGTGTGGTCTATTGAGCATGATGTCAGCAGGAAGCCCAACACCCTAAGGCAGGGGTCCTCAAACTACGGCCCGCGGGCCACATGCAGCCCGCCAAGGACATTTATCTGGCCTGCCGGGTGCCGCTGCCTGTTCTGCTTAGCAGCCGACTCGTCCCGGGCCCGCAGTGCACAAAGGAATTTGTTCATAGTTTTTTTTTTAAACTATAGTCCGGCCCTCCAACAGTCTGAGGGACAGTGAACTGGCCCCGTTTAAAAAGTTTGAGGACCCCTGCCCTAAGGTATAGTTTCCTCAGGTCTGTGCAGCCTTTTCTGTTGTGTGATCTACCTGCCAGAGCTGGGGAGCTAGGAGACACTGATACAATCTTAGTCTTTTTCCTCTTGTTTTCTAGGTACCACCATCACCTCCCCCCCGCCAACACACACACCCTCTGTCCCACTCCATCTTGCTTCTCTTTGTTAAATACAAATAAACTCAGAAAATTCAGTGTTAAAAATTGGATGACATCAAATTTAGTTTTCCTGCTTTGCTGCTTGTTTGTTTTGTTAATCCTCACCTGAGAATATTTTTTCCATGGCTTTTTAGAGAGAGTGGAAGGGAGGGATAGCGACAGAAACATCCAAGTGAGAGAGACTCATCCATTGGTTGCCTCCCGCATGTGCCTAGATTGAACCTGCAACTGAGGTACGTGCCCTTGACCCTGCAGTCTGGGCTGATACTGTAACCACTGCGCCAAACCAGCTGGAGTGCTGTTGATGTGTTTTGCATCCAGTTGTGTGATATCCCAAATACTCACGCTCAAGCAAGTAAATAAAGCTCTCGGCAGCTGCAGCATGCTGGTTCCTCATTCCCACTGTAGGCACTCATGAGAAGTTATGTGGATCAGGTGCGTCAGGGAGAGAGCGAGGCGGAACCACTGCAGGGTGTGTGTTTGGTTAAGCTGCACAAGCAGGAGGATCGGTTGTCATTTACCATGAAAGGGAAAACGGAGGAGTGGTTTCAGGGACCGTAGCTGCCATGGCTGATGGACTTGAGGTTCCTGTCATCCTTCGTGTGGAGAGAGGTGTGGATTAGGCAGCTGCATTTAGGATTCCGAGGTTTACAGGAGACATCCTGGCTTGGGTCACAGGCAGGGTTTTGGCATGGTGGTGGTGGTTAGAAGTCATGGAATGAAGTGTGATTACCACAATGAGACAAACAGGGAAAAGAAGGCCTGGGGCTGCGCTCAGGACACACCGGGCAGGCGGGTATTGGAGGTGAGGACGCAACAAAAGAGAAGGAGCCATTGTTGCAACGGGAGGGAAGTCAAGAGGAGTATTTCCAAAGCCATGGGAGTATTTCTCAGGAACCAGGCTGGATGGTTCCAGAGGGGCAGTTCATGGTCGTGACTGAGATGGTGACGGTGTTTTAGGTTTGTACAGTGTCTTAATGATACACGTTATGTATGTGCTGTTTATTGTAGGTCAGATATCTCATTTTTAAAAATCTAGCATCCATTCATGATTTAAGAAAAAAATGGGAGGGAGGGAGCCGCTGTCCACTGCTGTTGCTGGGCAAGTAAGAGGAGACTTGAGAATGGCACAGGCAGTGGCGTGCCCTTGCCTACGAGCCAGGCACCTGCAGTGCAGTGTGGGTACAGGTGTGGTGTGTGAGCTCAAGAGAGTGGGGGGAGAAGGGGGAGGGGTAAGAGTGCAAACGACTTATTGGAGTTTTGAAAAGAGAAGTTGGAAAGGGAGACAAGGGAGAGGTGAAGTCCGGAGGGAGCTGTTTGCTCTTTGCCCTAAGGAGAGGGAGCGCCCAGCTTACAAAGGGCCAGGGCTTGTGCCATAGGATGGACTGAGCCAGCAGGAAGGGATATGGTGATGTCACTTCCCTGGGGACAGGAGACCCACACATGCCTCCTTTCTTGGGGGTGCTGGGGGTGCTGGCCAGAGTTATGAAAAGTCATTTCTATATCTTGGATATACTCTTCATTTTATTCATTGTTTACTGAAAACTGTGGGTTTGTGGATCACTTTTTTTTAATGTCATGCCACTGTTTTATTTTTTTAAGTATGTTTTTATTGATTTGAGAGAGAGAGGGAGAGGGGAAAGGGGGAGAGAGAGAGAGAGAAGGCAATCAGCTGGGCACCCCTCAAGCAGGGATTATACCCTGACCAGGAACTGAACCGGAGCCTTTGTGCACAGCAAAGTGCTCACCCCGCTGCGTCACACTGGCCAGGGCTGTGAGTCACTTTTGAAGAATCTTTACTGAAAGCCATTTACACCTTTATGTGCATAATTATCATATATAATATTTTTTATCTTGTGTGGTCTTAAGACTGATATGATTGCCCTGGCTGAGTAGCTCCAGTTGGTTAGAGCACTGTTCTGATACGCCAAGGTTGTGGGTTCAATCCCCGGTCAGGGCACATGCAAGAATCAACCCATGAGTGTATAAGTAAGTGGAACAACAAACTGATGTTTTTCTCTCATTTCCTCTCTCTGAAATCAATAAAAAAGAAGAATTAGTTTTTTAAAAAGGACTGACAATTATATGTTGGTGTCTCGTGTATTAAGCCATACCATTAGAATATCCTGGCTTCCTCACTCCAGCACTTACCGTGAACGTGACTGACTTTTAGATAAGCTGCCACCCTTAGCAGTTGTTATAAATTTTTCTTTTCTTAACAGGATATGCTCTCCCTATAAAGCAGTAATGCGAAATAGTTTTACTGAAGAATTTGATGAGATGCATTTTAAGCTTCCAGTACTCTTAGGATTGATTGCTTTGGGGTGGGAGAAGAGGGATATAATCTTTGCTTACTGTAGCAGTTGCTTCACATTTTCTGTTTGATGTTTTCACAGGTGATGGGAAACCCAGGAGCTTTCAAAAGAAGCCTTATGTTCTCAGCCTTGTCTTACTTGGGATTTGAAACTTATCAGCTCCTTTCTCCAGCTGCTGTGGTTCATGCTGCAGCCAAAGGTAAGTCAGCTAATCATCAGAAACAGTGATTTATGTGTGTCGTTTTTGAGTTAGTAACTTAGTTATTTTTTAGTAAATATTGAAACTAATATTATTATAAGCTAGATTATTTTCTGCTTTCCTCTACATGTCGGTCTGACATATATTCTTCTAATAACTATAGCTCCTTCCATGAGAAATACCCTATTAATCTATCATAAAAGGCCTGCGGTCTTGGCGTCACAACCAACTAACGAACTCACCAGGAGGTGCATTGATGGGTCCTGCGGTGGGCGGGTGGGACTTCTGGGTCCCACGGAAGCCACGGCGGTGGGCGGGACTTCCGGAGCGTCGCGGGGCACTGGCAGCATGTGCGGAGCATGCAAGGCTTCGCGGGGCAGGGGGCATGGCCCTGATGGTAGGTTAGGCCTAGGGGACCTACACACGCTGATTTAATCGTGAGCTGAGCCTCCAGTATGTTATAGTTCTGTAGGATCCTTGGGGTAAAGGTGTTTGATATATTTTTAAAGGGCTGAGGGGTTGTGGAGGGAAGAGAATATCCCACAGAGGCCGTATCTAATCCACAAGCTGACAGCGCTTGCTCTCTGGGTCGGTAGAGAAGGTGGTGTCAATCCCTGCTGTATAACAGCGCAGTGATTCATCCGTTCCCTTATGCCGACGTGGCACCCTCTTCCTGGTACAGTTACCAAAGGCCCAGGTACTTTCAGACGGAAGTATTTAATTTATAAACAGAATGCAATTGTTACTAAATATCAAATAACTGGTTGAAAAGTTAAAAAATTACATCAAATTTCTTATTTGGCATACTGTAGATAAGTAAACGTATATTTAGAGTTGCCATATTTTAAAAATTAAATTTAGTTAAGTTGTGTATGTAGACAGAGCCAAAATTTCAGCATATTAGAAAAAATCTCTTAATTGATGGGTTAAGCCCTTTTTCACAGCCCCACTTTTTAATCATTAAGAAGGAGGCGGGGAAAGAAGCAGAGATTTGATTTTTGAATAGACATTCTTATTAAAATTCCAGTAGATACAAAACTTCAGAATATTAGCTAAAAATTACTAATTACTGGTTTTATTTACCTGTGACTATTCTTTAAAAAGCAGGTAATTGATAACTGCTGTGTGTGGTTTTTTTTTTTATCTTTATTTTTCAGATTATTACAGTTGTTCCTCTTTTTTCCCCACATAGCTCCCCTCCACCCGGTTCCCACCCCATCCCATGCCCTTAACCTCCCCACTGTCCTCATCCATAGGTGTACGATTTTTGTCCAGTCTCTTCCCACATGCCCCACACCCCTTTCCCCCTGAGAATTGTCAGTCCACTCCCTTTCTATGCCCCTGATTCTGTCATATTCACCAGTTTATTCTGTTCATCAGATTGTTTATTCACTTGATTTTTAGATTCGCTTGTTGATAGATATGTATTTGTTGTTCATAATTTTTATCTTTACCTTTTTCTTCTTCTTCCTCTTAGGTAACTAACTGTTTTTCTCTTGCTGTTTTTAAGATTCTCTCTTTGTCTTTTGCTCTTGGCATTTTAATTATGATGTGTCTTGGTGTGGTCCTCTTTGGATTCCTCTTGTTTGGGGTTCTCTGCGCTTCCTGGACTTGTAAGTCTATTTCTTTCACCAGGTGGGGGAAGTTTTCTGTCATTATTTCTTCAAATAGGTTTTCAGTATCTTGCTCTCTCTCTTCTGGCACCCCCATAATTTGGATGTTGGTACACTTGAAGTTGTCCCAGAGGCTCCTTACACTATCTTCATATTTTTGGATTCTTTTTGCTTTTTGCTTTTCTGGTTGGGTGTTTTTTGCTTCTTTGTATTTCAAATCTTTGACTTGATTCTTGCGATCCTCTAGTCTGCTGTTGGATCTCTGTATATTATTTTTTATTTCAGTCAGTGTATGCTTAATTTATAGTTGGTCCTTTTTCATATCCTCAAGGGTCTCACTAAATTTATTGGCCTTTTCTAGAAAATTCTTGAAAAACCTTATAACCGTGGTTTTGAACTCTATATCCAGTTGTTTGCTTTCCTTCATTTCTTTCATTTGTGATCTGTTTCTTTGTCTCCGCATTTTGGCTGCTTCCCTGAGTTGATAGAGTGGCTTTGTGTGCTAGGTGTCCTATAGGGCCCAGTGGCTCAGCCTCCCAGTTACCTGAGGTGGACACTCTTGGTGTACCCCTTTGTGGGCTGTGTGCACAGTCTTGTTGTAGTTAAGCCTTGATTGTTGTTGGTATCACTGGGAGGAATTGACCTCCAGGCCAACTGGCTGTGAGGACCAGCTATGTCTATGATGGGAGAACTTCTGTGCTGGAGACACCGTTATGAGGCAAGACTTGCCTCAGTGGGGCTTTGGTGCTCACTGAGTCTGCCCCCTGAGTGTGTCCCTTATGGATCTGAGGAGTTGTAATCTGGATGGTCCTACTCTGACCCCTGGGTACACTGGCTCTTGGATCTCCAAGGAGGTGCTAATTTAGCCTCTGCCTGAGGCCACCCAGCAGGAGCTACGGAGAGATCTGCAGATTCCTCTTCTTTGTTTGAGTTTTGGAGGTGCCCAGATGAGGCCCAGCTGTGAAGCAATGCAAGCTGCTGTGGAGCCTTGGGCCTTCTTTTGGATGTTCTGGGTCTCTCTGACTCAGCTGCAATTTGATAGGTAAGTTTAGATTTCAAAGGACCAGGCCATTCATATGCAAAAGCCTCTGCGCACAGCTTGGATGGGGTGGAGTCTCAGTGTGGAGCAAACAGCAATGGCTTCCCATCAGCCCTGCCCTAAGAGGCCCCGGGTCTCAGTGTCCCTTGGTAATCGCTGCAAGCAACTCTGAGAGAAAGCCACCCTCGAGTTCCACCCGCTGCCAGACAGTCCAGTTTCTCCCTAAATGAGTCTGGGTCCCCAGAGTCTCGCCCGGAACTGGAGTTCAGAGCAGTAGGGAGCTCACGTCTCCCTCCTGCTTCAAAAAGACAGCGGCTTACTCAGTTGCCAGCCCTCTCCGCGTGCGCACCACCGTACCTCTGCACTTTACTTCCACAGCTCCTCTGAGTGTCAGTGTGCATTTCTCTTCCCTTCTAGCTGTAGAATTTCCACTCAGCCAGCCTTCTTGTGGTTCTGGATGATGTCCATTTTGTCTTTTAGTTGTAGTTTTGAAGTGGTTGTGCGAGGCAGCAAGTTCAGGTTTTTCTCTATGCTGCCATCTTGGTTTCTCTGCTGTGTGCTTTTTATCTTTTTTGTAAAGTACCTTTTCCATGAAGGACAAATAGAGGACTTGGTTTTGTCTCTGGCTCAGTGACATATTTTGGCAAATACTGGTAGAATAAATCAGCTTTTATTTATTTTTTTAATCCTCATTTGAGGCTATTTCCATTGATTTCTAGAGAAACTGGAAGGGAGAGGCAGGGAGAGAGAGATAGAAACATCCATGATGAGAGAGGATTATTGATCTGCTGCCTCCTACATGCCCCCTACTGGGGATTGAGCCTGCAACCCAGGCATATGCCCTTGACTGGAATCAAACCCGGGACCCTTCAGTCCACAGGCTGATGCTCTATCCACTGAGCCAAACTTGCTAGGGCTGCCCCCACTTCCCCAGACTCCTTGGACCAGCTGGGGGTGCCCACCCTTGGTGGCTCCCTGTCCCTGTAGGCAACACCCAACCTAATGGCACCTGGCAGATGTGAGCAGATGAGGCATTCCCTGTAGAGGAGACCATTCACCGCAGTGAGCTCTCCATTGCAGGACCAGGTCGTGTGGCCTGGCCTGGGTCCTCAGCACCTTATGAAATGCTCGAGTGGTGCACTTGGCTTTGCGATATTGATTACGCCAGCAGTCGCCAACCAGTGGTCTGGACCGCTGGTGGTCCGGGTGGTCTGAAAGGTTGGTGACCGCTGGTTTAAGGAAACTTTTGGAACAGCCGTGGCCAACTGGTGGTCCGTGAGGTCCGAAAGGTTGGCGACCGCTGGATTACACAGAAAGCAGGGTGCCCGGCGGGTGATCAGCCAGACAGCCTTTCCTGTTTCCAGCAGAGGTGACCTTGTCCCTGCAGACCCCAGCCTGGAGATCAGAGGAGGAGACACATGCCTGATGTGGTCAGGCACGTGTCCATCTTTAAATGAATGACTCCCAGTGTCATCCCTGCTGCACACCGAGCGTTGTTTCCATTCCGGGGTATTTTCATGCATGTAGCCTGGGGTGTGTTCCCAAACATTGTGTCACTGAAGTGGTGTAATCTGGACACTTTCCATGTCCATTTCTTATTGGCAGCGGTTTGGCATCCACTTGACATCTGTTGTGGACAGATCCAGGGAGGGCACGAGACGCAGAGCACAGTGTGCAGTGGCGCAAACGTTGCTGGCGTCCCTCTGAAGGATCTGAGCTTGGTTACAGGAAAGGAGAGAGATCCTGAGTAGTGGGGCATGGGCACCAGAAGTTCTCCCTGAGGCTGGGGGTGGAAACAAGGCACCCTAACCGGGCTTCCGGCCCCTCCAGCTCAGTGCCGGGAAGCATCGTGAAGAATTGTAGGAGAGTGCATGGGGCTTCCTGGGAGTAAGTGTGTCCTGGGAGAGAATGGTACTTCGGCCCCACCTCAGAAAGGTGATGCTGACCCTGGCCAGGAGGCTCCTCTGAAGAAGTGCAGAAACTTGGGGAAATCCTGAAGGAGCTCAGATTGAACGTTATTTAAACTTACTGAGGAGAGAGTTGTACAGGGTTATACGCCAAGCATTTGACTGAACTTGAATTTGTACGAGTTGGAAAGGGAAATGGGTGGCACGCCTGAGCTCTCCAGTGTGTCTGCTCAGCACCAGGACGGACCTACTTTCTACGGCTCCTGAGTGACTGCGCCAAGATGTGCTGGGACTTCGACGTGCAGCGCTTGCCTGCTGTGCGTGTAGCTGTTCTTTGACCCCCAGTGTGTGTGATGGATGTGTGTTATATTACAGGAATCCTGACCCTGTTTACCCAGTGCGTGCTGATTCTTTCACTTCCCTGGCTTCCCCCTATGTGCACGATGTGCTGGTCAGGAGTCCCACGTCCTCTGCCGCGTGAAAGTAGAAGTGCTCATTCGCACAATAACTCTAGATGTATGCCAGTCCGAGCTCCAGATCACACCTTGAAAAAGCAGCATGTTAATATTCTGAGGTGTAACTTATTCTGAAAACTGAATTCACTGTTTTTATTGCAGATCGTAATGAAACCTGCCTGTGTTTTAGAACCTTTCTCTATTTTCAAGCGTATTTAGAGCACTTGACAGTGAGGAAAACAGAACATGGATGTACTAACTAGTACATTTAGTCTCCCTTGGTTTTCTTTAGCTTTGTTTTCTTAAACAAAACCTCCCTTTATAATCAGTGATTGGCATGTTCATGTAATTTGTTTATGAGACTAGGACGTAGCCCCTGAGAAGACATCAGTTGTTGATAAAATAAGCCATGTTTTTATAATGTGGAAAACCACCCGTGTTCGTGTGAAAACGTGGCTTCATTGGTCCTCACAGGCTCTCCTTGGTCCTCTCCTTTCACTGTGCTGTGGTTCTTATTTTTCATATTTTTTGAAATTAGTCTTCAAATAATTCCACGCATGAGAGTTTTTGTTTAATTCTCTTTAGATCTGCTTCGTGCTCATTGAAACCAGTTAAATGTTTCTCCATTTACTGGAATTGAATTGCATTCTGCAAGGAGACTTTTTTTTTTGTGTGTGTGCCACATTTTTAGAAGTTAATCTAAGGGCGTGTATGCTCTGGCGTTCCAGTGCAGAGGGTTGTGGGACGCACTGTTTAACGGCAACGGCTCTATCGACCACACAGCTGTGCCAGATACCTACTGGCCAGCAGTAACCGAAGCATTCCGGGAGGGTGTTCTTATTGCCGTCAGGTGGACAGCTCGAAAGCCCCTCCCGGTGTGTTGCACGTGTGCAGCGCTCCTGTGTGTGCTGGCCACGTGGGCGTGCTTGAAAGGGCCTGCTGAGCTCTTCCAGCCTCTCTTCACTTACCTTCTCTACCGATGACCCTTCAGAGCTTCCTAAGCTCTCTACGGAGGAGCCAGAAATAGCGTGTTCCCAGCTTAGAGGGGGCTCCATCCCTGTGCAGGGGCTTCTGACACAGTCCAGGGTGCACTTTTCTGAGAGAACCAGAAAACGAGTTGACCACCACACACATGCAGTCACATCATCGGCTTAAAGAAGTTCGAATATTCAAGAATTATGATCCTGCGCATATTCACATCCAGGACACACTTACTCCTGGTGGATGCCCCATGCACTTTCCTACAATTCTTCACGATGCTTCCCGTCACTGAGCTGGAGAGGGGCCGGCAGCCCAGTGGGGGTGCCAGCTGAATGTAAAATTTCACTGTACAGTTGTAGGTAAATGAATGCCTCAGTTCATCTTGGAATATGTATTGATCACTGAAGTTGAAAAGGAACTTTAAAAGTTGAGTCCCTTTTATAGAGGATGGTCTCTCTATGTCAGTAACATAGCTTATTATTTAACTGTTTTCGGGGAAGTACAGAGCACGAAACGAGTAACCCACAGCCAATTTGCAGGGTGTGCGTGATGCATGCCCCCACCCAGTGCTGGGGGTCTGCACTATCAGAGGAAGTGCCTCTTTCCTGACAAACCACACCCTGGCGGCTTCAGAGCTGTCTGTTAGAGTCACAGAAAGCATATTTAAGCCGGGACATGTAGCACACGTGCTGTAGAGTAAAGGAACTGAAGGTAAGTGACTTAAGTTATAGAGGAAGAATAAATACAAAAAAGCTAAATATTTTACATTATTCGCTAGATTTCTATATGTTTCTTCTAATCGCCTGGGTGGTGACCGTGGAGTGTGGGTCATGTGAGGGGCAGTGGTCTCTACCAGGGTCCTCGGGGAGTGGGAGGGCATCCCTGAGTGTGAGTAGTATTGAGTATAACTGCTCACACATGCCATGTGCACACTCAGACCTGCCAGACCAGTATACTTGATGTTGTGTAGTTTCTGTCACCACTGCATCACGTTTCCACACACACAGTGACTCAAAACAACACAAATATACTGCCTTCCAGTTCATAGGTCAGAAGTCCATAGGTCAGAGTCCGAAGTGGGCCCCGCTGGGATCAGGCAGGGATGGGCAGGGCTGCGTTCTCTGGAGGCTCGAGGGAGAGTGTTCCTGGCTCCTCCGCTCAGAGGCTTCCTCCGCACTCCTGTCTGAGAGCCGTCCTGGCTCCAGCCCAGCCCTGGCTCCAGGCCTGGCTCCATGGTCAGACCTCCTGACTCTTCTCTCTCCCTCGCCGGCATCTAATGACCTGTGATGATCTTGGGCCCACCCAGATTCAAGATCATTTCCTATTTCGAAGGTGATCAGCAGCCTTAATCCATCTGTCAACTTAACTCCCCCTTACCTGTGGGCTCCGCCCTTTCACAGGTTCCAGGGATCCGGATGTGGACCTGATGGGGGCCTGCTCTGCCACCAGTACCGACGAAGGGTGCTGAGACTGCTGCTTACTCCTTTTTAAAGAATTTTGGGTTGTTCTAACCCAAATTGGAAGAATCAGCCATTGATAAATATATAGAATACAATGGAAGCAAACTTAAGAAAATTAACCAGCTGAATATTATTAAACTCTAGCATAGATTTAAGGATTAAAGAAGAAATAAATAAAAATAACATTATTGCCCTAACCCAGTGGTTGGCAAACTGCGGCTCGCAAGCCGTGGTTTGCCGCTCTGTTGACTAATGAGTTTGCAGACCACTGACCTAGATGCTCGATTCCAATAATTACATGATTGCAATAATTCCTTGTGATTAAGCCCCTATCTCAGTGGTCGGCAAACTCATTAGTCAACAGAGCGGCAAACCGCGACTTGCGAGTCGCATGTGGCTCGCAAGCCGCAGTTTGCTGACCACTGCCCTAACCTAACTGGTTTGGCTCAGTGGATAGAGAGTTGGCCTGTGGACTCAAGGGTCCCATGTTCGATTCCGGTCAAGAGCATGTACCTTGGTTGCAGGCACATTCCTAGTAGGGGTGTGCAGGAGGCAGCTGATTGATGTTTCTCTCTCATCAATGTTTCTAACTATTCCTATCCCTTCCTCTCTGTAAAAAAAATATATATATATTTTTAAAAAAGCACTATAACTTTAGGGTTTTTTTTGCTGTTATTTAATTTTTCTTACAGTAGTATGATTACATTATGATGTTAACTTAAAAAATACTTCATGGTTGTGCCATAAATTCATGAGTTTTTTTCCTTTTTTGATGATCTAGGTTTTAGTATTTCAAAAACTCTAAACTGCGATGCACTGTGATTAATCATAGCATTCCAAAATGAATAATAAAGTGAACTGGACACATTGGAATGTGGGGTTGTTCATAGAACTGAGTAGTAAGCACCCTGAAAGAAGACAAAATGTGGGGTCTGTTCCTAGTAACGCTGGGGGATCCTGAGTTCAGCCACTAGTCACTTTCAGAGCGTTGCACTGTGGGTAAGGGTTAGGTGTTGGCGGGAGGTGTCTAGACCAGTCGATGATTTGGTTGGAGCACTGTATCAGTGAAGTGTGTTTCAGGTACGCTGTGTTGTTAATTTCATCTAAGTTTTTGTTGAGGACACACTTGCCTCTTTTTTTCCTCTGATGTGTCTGTATGAGCCAGGTGGTAAAGAGAACTGAGTAGAACAGTGTGGGTCGGTCCCGCAGGTGGTTAATGGAACTGGGTGTTCTGTCATGGTCCACAGTGGCTGGTACTGAGCAGCAGAATAGTGAAGACTGGAGGGTGAGGAGGCACCTTAACTTCTCACAGGAGGTTCCTTTCTCCTTTTTAAAAATGCATCATATTTAGGAGCAGAATAAGTGTTCTAATATTTTTTTCATGATTTGAGTAAATCACTATGATAGCTTCATGCTTATACATTTAGGTACATCAGAGTCTTTCTAATTTTCTTTGCTTGTATATGAAAGTGCTGCTTAGCACTGTTGCCATCTGGCTTGGGAAGACCTACTTACTGTGTTTTTTTTCTAGGCTTCCGAGTTGAAGAAATCCTCCAGCAAGCAGACTACCTCTATGAAAGCGGAGAAACGGAGAAGCTCTATCAGTTGCTGACCGAGTACAAGGAGAGGTGAGCAGTGCCGTGGGCCTGGGGTGGCGGCTGCCTCAACATTCTCGTGTTAAACTCGGCACTCAACGGGAGTCTTGGTGCCAGAAGTTTTCATAGTTCTTTAAAGCTTTTTACTCAGAATAACATTTCTTAGAGTTTCATTTATAGCTATTTCTTTCTTACATTAAATGATTTCAGAATTCTACATTTTGATTTAGATAAGGTTGTTCAACTTATTCTAGTACAAATTTGAAATACTTTGTCCATTTTATGATTTTGTTTTGGATCATAAAGGTAAGTTGCTGAATATGTGTTTGTCATCTCTATTGTGTATTTATCATTTCTTTAAATTAGTATCTGATTGGTATAAGATTTAAGTGAATTGGGATAGTTGCATGCCTCCACTGGATGGTATCTGTGTGTCATTTTGGAAGTATGGTTTTTTTAGAGAAACTAAAAATACCTCCTTATTAAAAAATAGAGTGCTTGTCCTGGCCAGTGTGGTTCAGTTGGTTGTCCCAGGCACCAAAAGGTCGCCTGTTGGACTTCCTGATCAGGGCACATACCAGATTGCTGGTTCAATTCCTGGTTGAGGAGTGTACAGAGGCAACTGATAGATGTTTCTCTCTCACATCAATGTTTCTCTCTCAAATCAACTTTTAAAAATATAAAATAAAATGTAGAGTACATGTTTAGTCCAGAGTATCAGTGTATACTTTTTGGGGGGCGGATAGAGGTGGAGTAGATTCAGACCATAAAGTAAGTCAAGATATTTCCACGTCATTGATCAACCTCATATCCTTAACTAAAGATATAGAGTCATTTTCTACTGCCTTTCTTGGATTCCCAAGACCGATCATTTTACTTCCTAAGTATCTACAGGACCCGTCTCCTTCCACTGTCCCCTCAGTGACTTAAGGTGGCTGGTTTGGCATTGTTCACTCACTTCAGTAATTACTTGAAAAGTGAGCTGTTAGGTGTTACTCCATAGCCATTGAATTATAAATATGCTATTGCTTCCTGCAGTTTAAAATTTTATTAGTACCATTTTTGTTAACAAATACAGGGTGGGCCCTGGCCGGTGTGGCTCAGTTGGTTGGCCATCGTCCTTTGCACCAAAAAGTTGTGGGTTTGATTCCCAGTCAGGGCACATGCCTGGGTTTTGGGCTGAATCCCTGGTAGGAGGCAGCTGCTCCATGTTCTGCTCTCACATCAGTGTTTCTCTCTCTCCCTCTCTCTCTAAAAATAAATAAATAAATAAATAAATAAATAAATAAATAAATAAATAAATAAATTTAAAAAGAAGAAATAACACTAGCCGGTTTGGCTCAGTGTTTAGAGGGTTGGCTCGCATACTGAAGGGTCATAGGTTTGATTCTCCTCAAGGGCATGTACCTCGGTTGTAGGCTCAATCCTCGACCCTGGCTGGGGCATGTGTGGGAGGCAGCCAGTCGATGTGTCTCTCTCACAGTGATGTTTTCTCTCTCTCTCTCTCTGTCTGTCTCCCTCCCTTCTACTCGGTCTAAATCAATGGAAAAAATATCGCTGGGCAAGGATTAACCAAAAAAACAAAAAGCACAGGTGGGGCAAAAGTAGGTTTAGAGTTGTTCCTACAGGTAACACAGTTTATTCTTGTATTATAATTATTATATTATTTACCACATAAGCAACTGTAAGGTAGACTTAAAGGTAGACATTTAATAAAAAAGAATTTAAGGTTTTAAAACTATTTCTGCCTCTTAATTGCGGTTATTCTTTTGTTTAGTAACCATTTCTTAATTTACATCATTCTATTTAAGTGGCCGTTCTTCAAGGAGTTGAGTGCCCTTACTTGAGAAACGCCACGCCTCGTGGCGTGGACGGCTCGTTCAGACACGGTTCATATGGAGTTCCGTTGTCCTCAGTCATTCGTTGACATGCACGTCTCGGTGCCTGTTGTATGAGAGACTGTGGGGCGGGCTCAGGAGGTGTGTGTCAGGCCGCTGTGCCTGTGCTGTGTGAGCGCTGGCTCGCAGTCCAGCCCCGGTTACAGGGTGCATTTCGTGGACAGGTGTTCAGAGGAAGGTGTGTAATTGGATGTGACAGGTAAATAAATATCTATGTGTGATACTGGGTATTTTGTAGGAAATTGTAGCAAATAAAGTCGTGTGCGGGAATAACAAATGGGACGTTATGAATAATGGCATTTGTACTGTGCTGCTGGCTGCACCCTCACTGAGCTGAAAGACCAGTGTATTCCTTAGTGAGGTGACCTTTGACCATTTTCAGAATGAGAGCTGAAATGATGGTTTTATCCAGGCCGGTGGCTCGGTTTGTTGGAGCATCATCCCAAACTCCAAAAGGTCACGGGTTCTATTCTTAAGTCAGGGCACATGCCTAGGTTGTGGGTTTGGTCCCCAGTTGGGGTGCATAGAGGAGGTAATCGATGTTTCTCTCTAAAATCAATAAAATGGTGGTTTTGTATTTACTTCAAATTAGTGAAGATGCAGAGCTGCTGTGGCGGCTGGCGCGGGCATCCCGGGACCTAGCTCAGCTTAGCGGAACCTCAGCGGAGGAGAAGAAGGCCCTGGTGTACGAGGCCCTGGAGTACGCGAAGCGGGCCCTGGAGAAGAACGAAGCAAGCTTTGCAGCTCACAAGGTGAGGCGCCTGAGGTCAGCGGCTGCCTCGTCCTGAGGGCCCGCTGTCTGTGTACCCTTGTCCCTCATTTACACAGGAAAGAACCGTCTCCATGTACAGTAGGAGAGAGGGACTGACGAGCTTTTTCTTCCATTCTTGAGCACCTCCTCCGCGAGAGTGCGTGGCGAGGCACTCCCGGGGGTGGGCCCTGTGGGCACCGTGGGAGCAGTTCCGTGGGTTCCCTGGATCTCAGCTCCCAGGCGTGCAAACACCTGACAGACTTTTTCTCATTTCCTCACGCTCCGTTTCTGTCTGGGCCACTTTTCACACGGGACTCCGCAAGCTCTGGATTTCCTGCCTGGCCCAGCAGAGGCTTCCAGTGACACTGGGGACACTAGGCGTTGGGGCGTTTGGATGAGGACGTCACCTGATCACATCGGGCTGTCCCAGTGGAGCCGCAGGCCATTGTGACCCATTTCCCAGCCTCCTTTCGGGGCTGGTCCCTCCTATCTCCTCATCCCCGCCCCCCAACACACACACACACACACACACACACACACACACACACACGCACACACAGGTTTATATTCAGGGTAAAACAGATACAAATTCTTTAAATTTGTTGAGACTTCTTTTGTGGCCCAGGACCAGTCCATCCATGTTACAAATAAGATTTCATTCTTTTATGGCTGAGTCATATTCCATACAACCTCTTCTTTATCCATTTCTGTCTGTTGTTGGACACTTATGTTGCTTCCATATCTCTTTTTTTTAATGTATTTTTTATTGATTTCCTAGAGAGGAAGAGAGAGGGAGAGAGAGAATCATTGATTGACCGTCTCCTGCACACTCACACCAGGGACTGAGCCCACAACCTGGTCATGTGCCCTGACCAGGAATTGAACCATGACCTCCTGGTTCATAGGTCGACACTCAACCACGGAGCCACACTGGTCGGGCTTCCATATCTTTTTGATGTTACTGTAATTGGAATTCTTTTCTGAATTTCGCTTTCATATTGTTCTTTGCTAATGTATAGGAATGCAGTTGGTGTTTGTATATTGATTTTATATCCTGTAGCTTTGCTAAACTTATTTATTGGAGATTCTTTAGGGTTTTTGTATAGGATCCTGTCATCTATAGAGAGAGAGTTGTGCTTTTTTTTAAATATATATTTATTTTTTTTATTGTTTGAAGTATTACAAATAGTAGTACATATGTCTCCTTTTTTTTCCCTCATTGACCTCCCCCCGGCCTCCCCTACCCCCTAGTACATGCCTTTACCTGTGCCCCCCCCAGTGTCTTGTATCCATTGGTTATGCTTATATGCATGCGTACAAGTCCTTCGGTTGATCTCTTACAGCCCCCCCTCCCCCAACCTCCCCTGCCTTCCCGCTGTAGTTTGACAGTCTGTTCAATGCTTCTTTGCCTCTGTATCTATTTTTCCCCCATTTCTTTCCTTTAAAAAATCTTGCCTATGCAGACTAGAAGTAAACATATAACAAAAAATGTTTGAGACCTAATTTCAATGTCCAACAGTTCTGAGTCCCCGTTTCAATGTCAAACAGTTCCTTAAGTGTACATGTCAGCAATGATATCTGGATGGTGGGCACATGGTGGCAATGCAGGTCCGACCCTCTCTGGTTTGGTCCTAGGCAATCTGCCGTGTCGCACAGCTGCTGATTGCTAGCGTGGCAAGGCAGCGTCAGCGTCTTCCATCTCTGGACTGTTTCTCCTCTTGTCTTCGTGGTTGGAGCAGACCTGCCAATTCCTCTCTGTTGCAGGAATCCACATGGTCTTGGAGTTGTTTTCTGAAAATATACAAACATATTCTCAACCAAAAGTTAATAAAGGAATCTTTTCTATATAATTGATTTGGGATCCTTTTCATTTTTGCCCAAACGATTTTCCTTTGTCTTATTTAGACACCATGTGTGTTTTTCACGGGTGTCTTGCTTTATTGGGGGGATCTCTGCCCTTGCAGGTTGCAAACTGTCTCACCAGCTGCACCTCCTTCGCCAATTCGGGCTGGATTCCACTCGTTTCAGCTGCTCCCTCTATTTGCTCCAGGACAAGGCTCAGGACACATCCGTCTATTCCGCCACCATTTTGTCTCCCCAAGTTGTGCTTTCTTTCGTTTTTCTGTCTTGCCCGGTTTCCCTGGCCAGAGCTCCCAGCACAGTGTGCAGGGGCAGTTCTTGCCTTGTTCCTGACTGTGGGAAGCCAGGAGGCTCACCTTGTCTCTCAGGTGTCTCTGTTGCCTACTGTATGGTATCTTGAGAGTCATTATTTCTTATATTTTATCTGTTTTTGTTTTTTTACTGTTTCAGGCAAGACGGTAAGTATTACTCCTTGGCTAGAATGTCCATTTAAAAGTGTGGTTTTTTTTTTTAATAATGTAAACTCAATATAGACAATAGACATTTTGGAAATTTAAAAAAGAATACAGCCTGGCTGGTGTAGCTCAGTGGTTAAGCATCGAGCTATGAACCAGGAGGCCATGGTTCGATTCCCAGTCAGGGCACATGCCCAGGTTGCGGGCTCGATCCCCAGTAGGGGTGCACAGGGGCAGCCGATCAATGACTCTCTCCTCATCATTGATGTTTCTATCTCTTCCTCTCCCTTCCTCTCTGAAACCAATAAAATTTTTAGGAAAAAGGAGTATAAATATAGAAATAAAATCGCCAAGATCATACCTCCTGCCATCAGCTCTTGCTAATAGATAATTCACTGTGAGTCACAAGACGCAGCCTCACCGGGGAGGAGGTTTGCTGTGCGTGTAGGTGACAGTGGGTACCTGAGAGAAAGGGGTTGTATTCACCTGGATTCGGGTCTGTCTCTATTGTGTGTATGTGTGTGTGTTTTAAACTACTTTTTCATTCTTGGTAAGCATTGAAAGGTACAAAATATTTTGGTGGAGAATAATTCTAAACAGAAGTTTGAGCATTAAAATCTTTCCAGTTTGCCAAGACCGGTTTGGCTCAGTGGATAGAGCGTCGGCCTGTGGACTGAAGGGTCCCGGGTTCGATTCCGGTCAAGGGCATGTACCTTCGTTGCGGGCACATCCCCAGTGGGAGGTGTGCAGGAGGCAGCTGATCGATGTCTCTCTCTCATCGATGTTTCTAGCTCTCTATCCCTCTCCCTTCCTCTCTGTAAAATATCAATAAAATATTTTTTAAAAAAAAAATCTTTCCAGTTAAAATTAATAAAATCCCACAGAAATAAGCTCAAACAGGAACGGGGTGTTTATTATAGGAACCTGTTGTATTCCACAGACCTGAGGCAGGGGCATTTAGGCTGCAGGAAGCACGGGTTCGATGGCTCCGAGGCTGCGGCTCCTCTGCCACCAGCCTTCGACATGGTTCACTGCGGGTCGAGTCTGTGACCCCGTAGCACTGGGTGTGCGGAGACCCTGTAGCACTGGGAGTGGAGTGTGGGCATCGTGGATTTCTCTCCTGGGGAGATGCTCTGGTTGTTGCGTCTGGTTCTGTTGTCCAAGCCTGACGTGGGGACGCATGGTTGGCAGGAGCGCTGTTAGGACAGGGACCATGCAGACGTGGGAGGAGGCAGCGCCCAGAACAAAGGACGAGGAAGTAAGATGATAGTTGATCTCGGATTTTTCGAAATTCGTCACTCAGACCATTGCCATGAGTCACTACAGTGTTGTGCTGTCGACCATCCCGGAGATTTGCTGCTCTCTGCCTTGTGACTTCGTCCAGGACACACAGGGCCAGCTTCTCCTTGAGCCCCCGAGGCCCGTCCACTTCTCCGTCTGTTCCTTCCAGTGTACCTAGTACGGTGTTGATGCGCAGTAACTTTTGTGGAATGAGGAATAAATACTCAGTTTTACCCT
Source organism: Plecotus auritus (assembly GCF_963455305.1). Classification (NCBI taxonomy): domain Eukaryota; kingdom Metazoa; phylum Chordata; class Mammalia; order Chiroptera; family Vespertilionidae; genus Plecotus; species Plecotus auritus. The sequence continues at coordinate 54,929,671 of NC_137777.1, read as the reverse complement.
GTGTTGCATGGAGCAGTATTAAGCGTTGTTATCCTTACACCTGTTTCCTGTTTTTAGTGGTGTGCCATCTGCATTAGTGACGTCGGAGATTACGAAGGCATCAAGGCTAAAATCGCAAACGCCTACGTTATCAAGGAGCATTTTGAGGTACCAGTGAACTGGGCAGGCGTGGGCTTTCTGGGTGGCTGTTCACTGTCCTGGCAGCTGATGAGACTTGGGGGCCTCGGAGAGGCAGTGGCCTCAGGTCCGTGGGCAGCACCGTGCTCTGTGCTTGGGGTGCAGCGGAGCTCCCGTGGGCTGTGCTCACCTGCTCATGCAGGACGGGTGCGCAGGCGGCCTCTGTCTCCATTGGTTTTTGTCACTTTACTGCATGACTGCTGGCTTCCAAGGGTGGGCGGCCCAGGGAGAAAGTCCGTGTGTAAACCTGCCTCACACCTGGTAATAATACCCCGTCGGACCACACAAGTCACGTGGCCAAGGCCAGAGTCTGTGGGAGGTGTGGTCTCTCCTAACAGTCCAGCATCGCAGCCCCTGCATAGGGACAGCACCGTGTACGCTATGACCTCTGGGTGTGCTCACATCTCCCTGAAGTTAGTGCAAGCATCACCGTAAGTGCTTCCTCGGCTGCCACGGGCTCTCCACGCATCTGTTCTACGGTGCACGTGCGCGACCCCACTGCCCTCCCCCGACACGGGCCCTGTTGCCAGCATGTTCATCTCTCTCGCGTGGTATTCTAGACCAGCGGTCGGCAAACTGCGGCTCTGTTGACTAATGAGTTTGCTGACCACTGGGATAGGGGCTTAATCACAAGGAACAACAACAGTCTGTAATTATTGGAATCGAGAGTCTAGGTCAGTGGTCGTCAAACCGTGGCTCACGACCCACAGTTTGCCGACCACTGTTCTAGACCACCTCAGAGATACAAAGGAGGCGGGCAGGGAAAACGTACAGGGATAATGTTAGGTAGGCTGGGCAACAGGTTTCTGAATTTTATGGTGATAGACTTCTAGATTTTCTAATGACTAGTTGACAAGAACATTGGATGGGAAGTCAGGAGACCTAGCTTCTTCAGGCATCAGTAGTACGTGTGCGCACATGTGTATACACACGTGTGTATGCATTTCAATTTAATAGGTCTTTTTCACATTTTAAGTCTTTGAAATCAGAGTGCATTGTGTAGTCAGTGGTATCTTATACTTGCTTTGTAGTCTTAGTGGGACGTCAGATAATGTGATGGTGTATATCTGATGGTGTCTTAGATTCAGTGACTGTGGCATCCTGCCTAATGCCACATCTCAGGTACCCTGTGCCTTGGTGTGTAGAAACACATGACAGGTAACTGCCAATGTGAATAGTGAACAAGCACAGAAAATACATTAATGTAGCCTTTACTCTAAACTTCAAACATGAAGGCTATAATACTTTAAAATTCAGTGTTTTTTATAAGCTTTCAAATGTATGTGTTAAGTATGTTTTAAAATGACAGTGTTTAGTGTTTACCATTTGTACTGTTATTTCAGATTCCGTATTTACCTAAGTCAGAAAGAGTGCCATCGTTGGGGTGTTTAGAAGACACTTAAACTGGAGGGTTTGCTGGGAGAAGCCCGTCCGCCGCCTGTGAGAGGTTGAGCTCTAGTGCCCAGGGCACAGGAGCGGGGCGGCCGACCTCTCCCTAGACCTGCACGGCTCTTGGCAGGATGAGGAGACAGCGACTGACCCGGATTTTGTAGGGCTTGGTTTTCTAGTGGGGCTCGGACAGGGAAAGAGCTTGGGGTAGAAGTCGTATATACTTCCGGTTGTGTTTTGCTGTAACATGTCACTATATTTATGGGAAAGCAAATTTTCAATCAGCGCTGCTGCTTCCCCATATTATTGAGCCGGAGTCGTGCCGGCTCGCACTTGTTAGCCTCGTTCTGGGACCTCTGCTGCTGCCACTGACGGCGCTGTGAGAAATGGTGCCTGGACCCAAGAAAAACAAACAGTGGCGACGGAGACACTGCTGTGCCAAGCGCCTCCTGTGCCTTGCTCAGTCACTGTCACCACAGCCCTACTGGGAGGCGTATGATGGTCTCCGTTCTCTGAAAGAGCAAACCCAGGCGGAAATGTAGAAACATCCCAAGGCCAAGAGGTTAGGAGGCATGAGCGGTGGTTGGAACCGGGTAGTCTGGCTTCAGAGCCCACACTGGTCACAGTGCAGAGATTTGGAAATGTGTGTCTCACACACTCCTAACTGAAAGCGACAGTGTGGCTGTGCAGAAAAGCATACGCTAGAGTCCCCGCTTTTAGAAAGGGTCTTTTATTTTTAATGGTACTATATCAACCTCTGAAATTTCCTTAGCAGTTTCCAACAAAATAACGTATAAAAGGAGTAATTTCGTTACAGTCATTGTCATTTATACTTTATGTTAATTCACACAGGGCTGTCACGTGTAAATAGAAACGGGGGACACTTTCCTGACATATCTTACCTTTTGCTTCCTCAGTAAACAAGTAAAATTCTTATTGCTGTTTAGAAAACAAGTGATTGATTTTCTCATTTCTTGTTAGAAAGCAATTGAATTGAACCCTAAAGATGCTACCTCGATTCACCTAATGGGTATTTGGTAAGAAAATTTCTTTGAATAAATATTTCAGTGGTATGTAGTATGATCTTATTTTGTAGTGTATAAAAAATCCAGATGTTAGCTATTTTAAAATGCTCCTTGGCAGTCAGGAGTGCTTAATCCATTAAACCAACCAGCAGCTGTGCATGCAGTCAGACAATGTAAATTTGACTGTGATCTTGTTAGATGTTGTTATTCAGGTCATTTAGCCACAGGTGCCGTGGTCCCCGCTCCGCCACGGGGCGCACGTCCAGGGCCCAGCGGCTGCCTGACGCCGCAGGTGGTGCCCAGCCCTGAGTGTGTGCCCTTCTCTCCCGCACACGCCCTCTCACCCGGGGCGGCTCACGGCTTCCCGGCGCTGTTACCAGGAGTCACCGCTGTTTACGTGTGATCACAAGTGCACCCCAGTCCATGGAGCAGTGTCAGTCAGTCTCTGCATAGCTCGGTGTGGATGTGAGCCTCTAAGGTTATGTCCCGTACACGCTGCTTAAACAGCACAGGAGTCCTTGTGTGTCTGTTAAGATGCTTGATTGTCTTGAAGAGAAAGTTAAGTGCAGTTTGATGCATGAACGTTTCTGCTGCCCCAGGTGCTACACGTTTGCTGAAATGCCTTGGTATCAGAGAAGAATTGCCAACATGCTGTTTGCAGCCCCTCCCAGCTCCACCTACGAGGAGGTGAGTGCTGAGCTCCGGGGGCGAGCGGGGCGGGGAGGCACTCGCAGGGCTCCCTCGGGACTCGTCGGGGCGGCCACACGGCCGCCTTCACTGTGTCCTTCACTGTGTCCTTCACTGTGTCCGTGACTGTATCTGTGACTGTATCCTTCACTGTGTCCGTGACTGTGTCCATGACTGTGTCCTTCACTGTGTCCATGACTGTGTCCTTCCCTGTGTCCATGACTGTGTCCTTCACTGTGTCCTTCACTGTGTCCGTGACTGTGTCCTTCACTGTGTCCGTGACTGTGTCCGTGACTGTGTCCTTCACTGTGTCCGTGACTGTGTCCGTGACTGTGTCCTTCACTGTGTCCGTGACTGTGTCCTTCACTGTGTCCTTCACTGTGTCCGTGACTGTGTCCTTCACTGTGTCCTTCACTGTGTCCGTGACAGTGTCCGTGACTGTGTCTGTGACTGTGTCCTTCACTGTGTCCGTGACTGTCCGTGACTGTGTCTGTGACTGTGTCCGTGACTGTGTCCGTGACTGTGTCCGTGACTGTGTCCGTGACTGTGTCTGTGACTGTGTCTGTGACTGTGTCCGTGACTGTGTCCTTCACTGTGTCTGTGACTGTGTCTGTGACTGTGTCCGTGACTGTGTCTGTGACTGTGTCCGTGACTGTGTCCTTCACTGTGTCTGTGACTGTGTCCTTCACTGTGTCCGTGACTGTGTCTGTGACTGTGTCCTTCACTGTGTCCGTGACTGTGTCTGTGACTGTGTCTGTGACTGTGTCCGTGACTTTGTCCGTGACTGTGTCCTTCACTGTGTCCATGACTGTGTCTGTGACTGTGTCCTTCACTGTGTCCGTGACTCCGGGTCGATTTCTCTAGTGGAGGCTCGTGACGCCCGTTTTCTGTTTGAAACTTGTGCCGTGTGAATCCCAAACAGGGCAGGAAGCACAGCGCCTGCTCCTCAGCAAGCTGTGGGGACGTGGTCTCCGTACGTCCTTTCCCTGCCAGGCCAAAAAAAGCGCAACTTGGCATCGCTAACTTTTTAAAAATACATATTTTTTATTGATTTTAGAGAGGAAGGATAGGGAGAGAGAGAGAGAGAGAAACTTCAGTGATGAGAGAGCATCATTGATCGGCTGCCTCCTGCCTGCCCCCCACTGGGGATCGAGCCCACAACCTGGGCATGTGCCCTGACTGGGAACCAAACCATGACCTCCTGGCTCATAGGTCGATGCTTAACCCACTGAGCCACACTAGCTGGGCTCCGTAACTTTTTTTAAGTGCTGTCGAAAGGATGTTGAGGGGGATTTCTGGGCAAACTTTTTTTTTTTAAAGGTTAATAGCATAGCATTCTCAGGTTTATGTTTTATTTTTTTTCTGTTTTTTTTTAAAATATATTTTATTGATTTTTTACAGAGAGGATGGGAGAGGGTGAGGGATAGAGAGTTAGAAACATTGATGAGAGAGAAATATCAAACAGCTGCCTCCTGCACGCCCCCTACTGGGGATGTGCTGGTAACCAAGGTACATGCCCTTGACTGGAATCAAACCCGGAACCCTTCAGTCCGCAGGCTGATGCTCTATCCACTGAGGCAAACCAGTTAGGGCTGGGCAAACGTTTTGGGTTTGCTTATCAAAAAATGTTCAGAGTGAGGAAATAGGCCATGAAATGGCTTTCTGAATCCTAGTCTTAGAGAGGGCCTGCTTCTTTCTGGACAGCTGTGGTGGGTTCCGATGTAAGGTGCACAGAGGTGTGTAATTGCACAGCTGGGAAATGCCTATTGTTATTAAAAACAGTGCATTCTGAGAGAAAAGATACTCAGCTCTAACAGACCAGTTGTTTTAAGAAATCAATTGGCAGGAAGTGTATTATAAAAACTCTGTGAGTCATAAAGAATTAGCCTTTTTAGACTCACAGTAGCATTTTATGTAGGATTCTATATCTATAATAGAGAAATATGCATATTAGCCCAGATGCTGTAACGCTACAACCGAACAGCAGGGACCTGAGCAGCCGTAGGCTCCCAGTGCCGCCAGCCCCGTGCGCCAGCACACCCTCGGGCCTGGAATAATGACGCATTCACAACGAACCCAGTCACTGCACAGGGAGCGGTAGATCAGGGGGGCTGTGGATGGGGGGGGTTTCATATTAGGGGGAGCTGCAGATTGGGGCTGCAGGTCAGGTGGGCTGCAGATTGGGGGGCTGCAGATCAGGAAGGGCTATGGACCAGGGGGGCTGCGGACCAGGGGGGCTGCAGATCAGGGGGGTGGTGGTTGAGGGGGCTGCAGATGGGGGGCACTGTGGATCAGGGGGGCTGCGGATCAGGGGGCAGTGGTTGGGGGAGCTGCAGATCAGCGGGGCTGCAGATGGGGGGGACTGCAGATCAGGGGGGCTGCGGCATTGGGGACCCCAGCTCTGAGTACAGAGCCTGACCTCAGGGCTACAGCTGTGGCTGCGCTGCCCAGCGGGGAGCCCCACAATCTGCCCCCACAGACTCAGGAGAGCCAACGGGTCCGTGGAGACGGCCAGGAAGAGGCCTCACCTGGCACCCTTTACTCTGTGAGGAGGGCCCTGTGGATGGGAGTTGGGGGCCAAACCGTGACCAGCGATCATTGTTTGAAGAGGGAGCCTTCAGCCCCGTGAACTTTCTCTCCCAACGAAGCTCTGGCTCCTCCCTGCACTCGGGCCCTGCCAGAGGGCCATGCGGGCCCACGTGGCCACTGCCCACACACACTGGTGTCTGTAGTCCCACATGGGACCGTGAACCGTGTCTGAGCCACTCGGAGGCGGAGCCCACGTCACCTCTTTAAAGTTTTCATTTTTGCTGATCGGACCTTTGCCTTCTGAGGCATAGAAGCCAGGACGGTGGGCACAGTGGAGCCCACAGACGGGCACCCAGGAGCTCCTCAACTCCGACGGCTTCATTCAGAGAAGGTCTTTCCCCCCCCACCCCCCCGGGCACCATTCACCTCGGCCTGCGGGGAGCAGCACCGTCTCCGTGACAGGCATGGCCCCAGAGCTGCTCCTGAGCCTCGCTCTTCCTCCCTCGGCTCCCCAAGCCCAATGCAGCCTGTGGCCAGCCCCCCAGGGGGTTGGCTGGTGCCCCCAGCGCCCTCCCCAGGGCCCTCCCCAGTACCAGACAGTACCAGGCAGCAAGGAGGTGAGGTTGGCCTCAGTGGATCCTGAGCAGCGAGAACTTACCAATAGGGATGTTTGTGCAGACATTTTAACCAACTTCCACTTTTAAAACTGAACTGAAAAGCATAGATTGTTGCTCTAGAGAGCGATGCTTCGGCGGGACCCCGAGGTCGCCTTGGAGGCTAGAACCAAAAGTTACATGATAGCAGTGTTGGCGAGGATGTGGACAAACCCGAGCCCTCACACACTGCTGTCGGAATGGAAACGGTGCGGCTGCTCCTCACATGATTAATATCAGCCACATAGGACCCTGCCACCCGCCACTCCGAGGAATACACCCAAGTGAGGCAGCCGGTCACCAAACACCCATTGTGTAAGGTCCCATTCCCATGAAATGTCTGAAACAGCAGTGTGCAGATGGCTGGCGGTGTGTGTGTGTGGGGGGGGGGGGGGCAGGCAGCTAGATGGGGATGGTGGCACGGGGTTTCTTCTAGAAGCAATACAAAGTTCTAAAAGTGACTGGTGGTGCCCTGGCTGGTTTGGCTCAGTGGATAGAGCGTCGGCCTGCAGACTGCAGGGTCCCGAGTTCAATTCTGGTCAAGGGCACATGCCCGGGTTGTGGGCTCAATCCCCAGTAGGGGGGCGTGCATGAGGCAGCCGATCCATGATTCTCTATCACTGATGTTTCTCCCCCTCTCCCTTCCTCTCTGAAATCTATCTATCCACACTAATAAAAGGGTAATATGCTAATTAGACCAGGAGACCTTCCGGACAAAGCCATGGTGGCAGGGCCGAGGCAGAGGCAGTTAGGGGTGATCAGGCCAGGAGGGGAGGGCAGTTGGGGGCGAGCAGGCCAGCAATGGGGGGCAGTTGGGGGCGAGCAGGCTGGTAGGCAGTGTGGTTAGGGTTGATCAGGCAGGCAGGCAGGTGAGCGGTTAGGAGCCAGCAGTCCCGGATTGCGAGAGGGATGTCCAACTGCTGATTTAGGCCTGATCCCTAAACTGGCAGTCGGACATCCCCCGAGGGGTCCCAGATTGGAGAGGGTATAGGTCAGGCTGAGGGACACCCCCCCGACCCGTGCACGAATTTCATGCACCAGGCCACTAGTTTTAATAATAAAGTATTTAAAAAACTCCCTGTGTTACCAAGGAAATGCAGCTTTCGGTTTTGTTTAGTTTTCAGGGTGGTCCCTGCTGGGACTGAAGAAGAGAGAGGAGAGCGAGCTGCCTGTGGCCTCCTTCCTCTGCATGAGGTTGCGCCAGGACCCGTGGCTGGCCGGGACCTTGGGGCTCGAGGGCCCATGTGCTCTGTGCTCAGGGCCTTGAGTGCTATGTTCGCTCACTGTTGATGAATGGGCCATTATTTTAAGGGGTTTTCATTGACTTCCTCACTTGTATGTAATATAGGAATAGAGTTTGAGCAAATTTTTAAATACTGAATCTATTTTAATCCTTTCATATGTTTGCATTCTTTGTGTTTTTACAGGCCTTAGGCTACTTTCAAAAGGCAGAGCAAGGTAAAACATTTTTTACTTCAGATACTAATACAGTTAAAATTATGTGACTGCTTTATATATAACTAGAGGCGTGGTGCACGAAATTTGTGCACTGTAGGGGGGGAGTTGTTTCTCAGCCCGGCCTGCGTCCCCTTGCAGTCCGGGACCCCTCAGGGGATGTCCGCCCTCTGGCTTAGTCCTGCTCCCCACAGGGGTTGGGCCTAAGCCGGCAATCGGACATCCCTCTTGCAGTCCGGGGTCCCTCGCTCCTTAACCACCTGCCTGCTTGCTGAGCACTCGGCTTGCTGCTCCTTAGCGCTGCCGCAGAGGTGGGAGAGGCTCCCGCCACCGCTGCTGTACTCGCCAGCTGTGAGCCCGGCTTCTGGCTGAGCAGCGCTCCCCCTGTGGGAGCACACTGACCACCAGGGGGCAGCTCCTGCATTGAATGTCTGCCCCCTGGTGGTCAGTGAGCATCATAGCGACCGGTCGTTCTGGTTGTTCCGCTGTAAGTCGCTTAGGCTTTTATTCTATAGATAGGAATTTTGAAACAAAGATACTGTATCCTGACACACCTTTGTGCTGGGCACTATCAAACAGTCTTTAAAGGTTTATTCACTTGAGTAAGGAGTGGGTCGCGCTGCCCTGGCTGTGTGCTCAGCTGGTTGGAACAGGCTCCATGCACCAAAAGGTGGCCGCTTGGATTCCCGGTCAGGGCTCGTGCCCAGGTTGCTGGTTTAATTCCCTGGTCAGGGCGTGTAAGGGAGGTAACCGATCGATGTCTCCCTCTCCCTCCTCCTCCCCCCTCTTCCTTCCTCTAAAGTCAGTAAGAAACAAATCCTCAGGTGAGGATTTAAAAATGAAATAAGGAGTGGGCTGCGCCGGCACTCTGGAGTGGCCCTGCTGCTGGTTCAGAGGCTCCGAGCCGCATGCCTGACTTGGCCACTGGGTTAGCCAGAGTTTCGTCCTGGCCACCCTGGCGTTTCGTGCCTCTATTGCTCTGAGGAAATGCAGCCTTCACACTCACACTGCCCTCCCGTCCTATGTTTATCCTTTTTTGTTAAAGTATCTTTTTGATGAAAGAATTACAGATGTCCCCCTCTTTGTCCCCCCGTTGGCTCCCTCCACCCTGCTCGCTTCCCCTCCCCCGGCCTTCTGAGTTTAAACCACAGAAGTCAGGGACATAAGCATGTTACCAAATACACCCCAAAAATGCAAGTGTGTTTCTACAAAACTTCATCAGAAAATGACGTTTGAGAGCCTGCTCGGCAGGACTCGTCCGAAGGCTTTCGTGATAGCAAAGCCTTGGGAAGGCACCGTGTCAGAACAGTGGTCTGAATGTCCCGTCTCTGTAACACAGCTGCTCTGGCTTGGTACCACCTTCTGTCGACCTCCTCGTGGGCTTTTCCGTCTCTGAATGGGGGTCTAGGAGTGAAGTTTGCTGAAGGGCGTCAGAGGGGAGGTTTGCGGGGACAGGAAACCATGGGCTGGCTCTCCTGGAGCTAAAATAACTCCCGGGAGTGGCTGTCTCCGTGTTTCACCCAGAAGCCCGTGCAGGCGGCCTTTCCTCCTGGCCATGCCTAGGCTGGAAGTCCCTTCTCTCTTGGTCCTTGAGCTTCCCCTTCCAGGGCCGTGCCCGCAGCAGGAGTGCTCCTCCAGGGGTCTGAGGCTGCCTGCAGGGAAGGGGGTGCTGGCTGGCCTGTTCTGGGCCACTTTGCTGAACGAGAGAGGAAGGAAGAGGAAGGAAGGAGTGCGGGTCACGGGAGGAAATGAGCAAAGCCGCCAGCAGATGCCCCTAAGTCTGTAGGACAGCGGGGTAAGGAGCAGCCGGAGGTCAGCCACCAGGAAGGAGTGGGGTGTGAGCATCGAGGGCCCAGCTGAGAGGGAACCTGCAAGGAAGGAATCCCAGCGCTCGTTGGTAGACGAGGTGCCGGGGTTCCCTCAGCAGGACGGTCTTCTTTCCTGCGCAGCCCTGCTGTGCCGCAGCCTCCAGCCTCCAGCCTCCGCGAGGGAGTGGCTCCTCCTGGGGTCTCCTCGCACCCTAAAACGCACACCTGTTGGAGCCTTCTTCCCTGCTCACAGCACGTTCATCGTGCTCACGTTTCTCTTGCCTTTTCATTATGAATCCCCAAAGAGCAGAGCTTTTGTTTGATCTATGCTTAAGGGTAGCCCCACCCAGCACGAGCTGGTCCGGCTTGTACTGTGTGTGTGTGTGTGTGTGTGTGTGTGTGTGTGGCGTCATGACTTCACGCGTGCTGAGTGCATGTTAGGTTCTAGCCTGTAGGGTGAGCAGGGAGCAGGCGCTGGGGGAAGGCCGTGCTGGGAGCGGGACCAGCGCCTGCCTAGAAAAGGCTGCGAGGGAGACTACGCAGCGGCAGCCGCAGCTGCAGGTGCTCCCGGTTAGCTGTGACGTGGTCTGGAGGTAGGAACAGATGAACAAGAGGGTCCCAGTGGGATAGTCATTTATTCACCAGACAGGTGATTGGAATTCAGGCCCCAAAAGGAAGCCTTTAAAAAGCAATACAATTTCACCTGAGATAAATTTTTCTTTCTTATTAACAGTGGATCCAAACTTCTACAGCAAAAACTTGCTTCTCTTAGGAAAGACATACTTGAAGCTGCAGAACAAAAAGCTTGCTGCGTTCTGGCTGCTGAAGGCCAAGGACTATCCTGCCCACACCGAGGAGGACAAACAGGTGCGCCCGCAGCGGTGGGCGGTGGGCGGCGGGAGGCGGAGGCCCAGCCACGCTGTCCGATGCAGCTTGTTGGAAGCAGTAGTGCACGTTTCAAACATGAAGTACTGACATTGGGGCTAAGTTCTGCACAGCAAATGTTTAGTTACTATCGGCATGTTATGAATTCCTTACTGCAGTACTGAGTTACTCAAACGGGGGCCGGGGGGTGTTCCGTGTGGAGTCTGAGCGCCTCCCCAGGCACTGCTGAGACTGTCCCGACGACCTGCCGTCCTGGGTGTGGACACTTAGAAACCGCAGCCCACGGGTGACTTGCAGTCCACAAGCTGATCTCTGCTGTGCCACCTGTTTTTTCGTTGTAGATACAGAGAGAAGCCGCGCAGTTGCTCGCAGGGTTCAATGGCAAGAACTGAACGTTTCAGAGACGCCGTGCACGAAACCTAGGGAGCTGCCCTCCCAACTGCAGTGTGTGACCGCGATTGTTCTCGGCTCTCAGTGCCGATGATGTGACCATGTGACAACTTAAATACACGGAATTCTTCACGAATAACAAGGCAGAAGCAGTGACTGCTGTGAGGTGGTGGTGGTGTCCCCGTGGCGGGGGGGCGGTTACTGTGCGTCTGGGTACCAGGCATGGCATCTGAGAACCGATCACTGGAATGGAGGGGAGCAGGAAGCAAAGCCGTGAGGAGGGCGCGTGGGGCACGTTTCCAGTTGGACGGCTCCAGCTGAGACCCTGCAGGGAAGGGGCAGTGGGGTGAGGAGGTGGGAGTTGGGGTGCTGGGCATCAGTGGTGTATTGGGAGGGAGCCAGGCTGCGGGGAGGGAACCCAGGTCGGTCTCTGCATGGTGGGACTTCGTCTCACAAGGGGGTGGTCTGTGACAGGACAGAGCCCGAGCTCTGCCTGATGGGGTAAAAGGAACACAGAACTCGAGGGAGGAATGGGACGTTTTAAACAGGCGGACGGTGCTGCGTCTTCGGTCTGGTGCCCCGGCGCTGTCTGCTGTTTGGGAAAAGGAGCGTCTTGAGTGCGGGTCCATGGGCGAGTGGACTCCCCAGAGGGTTAGGTGTGGTGTCCCCGTGATGGGCACGCGGTTTCTCATGTATGCTGTCAAACACGAAGGGAAACAAAGTGGACTGCTTCTCTCCGTGTGTGGTCACATGTAGATTCTGCCTGTGTGTGTGTGGTCATATATATTCCTGAACCTTGAATTAAGTGCAGACGATGTAGTTCATCCCGAATACTTTATCATCTCAGAATACAGACCCCCTTCACAGTCCATTCCCACAGCTAGAACCTTCACCCAGTCCCCCCTCATCACCTGACACCCAGCCCTTTAAGTTTCCTCCAGTGTCACAATAATGTATTACACTTTTAAAAACCAAGATGCAAATGTCACACCTTGCATTTGATTTCCTACCTTCATTTTGTGAAATCTGAAACACTCCCATCTTTTTTCTTAGCAGTGACTGTGTGAAGGGGCCAGGCCAGCAGTCTTAAATTGTCCCTCGTTCAATGGGCCTTACGGAACCCACTTTGAGAACCAGTGGTCCTGTGCCCTTCACGGCCCGGTTGGTTATGTATGTTGGATCTTCCCTGCCCAACGTTACGTTTACACTTTCATTGGAGTGGCTCTGAGGCTGCTTTCTGGAGATGAGCCCTTGTGTGGGATTAGCAGGTGAGCAGTGGGAGGTGAGGTGTGGGCAAACTGCCCTCTGCTGAGTGGTCTCTGGAAAGTGAGGTATCGCTCAATAATAAAGCCTTTTGCTGTGGGGAAGTCTGTCTGCTGATACTCTGTAGAGCTTTAAACTATTGCTTTTCTTTGTGCACCTGCCTCGCGTGCCCAGTGGTGGCTGTAGCAGTGAGTCTGCCCGCCAGCGGGGCACTGAGTGCACACGAGCGGGTGTGATTGTCTCCCAGGGAGACCGCCTGCCTGCACTCACAGAGCTCCCTGCTCCCTGGTGCGTCCCTTGAGTCCCACCCACCCCGCCCCCCGATCCGTGCTCTCTCGTTTTGTCATTCAGGAGATTGGCTTTGTTCGCTCAATTTCTTTGAGATCCGTCTCCTTTTATTGACTGCATTTCACTGTCCGGTTGTTCCCGTGCATCTAACCTAATCCCGGGAAGGCATCAGGCCACGTGCGGTGAACCGTGCATCTACCGGGAAGGCATCAGGCCACGTGCGGTGAACCGTGCATCTAACGTAATCCCGGGAAGGCATCAGGCCACGTGCGGTGAACCTTAGGCCCCCACATGGCTCTGGGGGAGAGCTCAGCGGTGCGGTTGCTGGGCCCTGCGGATCCTGAGCTGTCTCCTCCCCCGGGACTCGGGCTCCCTCCCCCAGGACGAGGCACTTTCCCGGGCTCGCTCTCTTCCTTTTGACTCTGAGGAGCCTGATGCCCGCCCTTCCCTCAGGTCAGACCTCTACCTGCTCCCGGACCCAGATGTCCTCCCTGGTGGCCCTGCCTCGGGCTCCTTCCCCTCGCGCGTGTGCACAGGACAGTGTGTTCTGTCAGCGGTGGTTAGTGACCTCCCTGCAGACATGTTTCCTTTAGAGGCTGACAGGAAATCTGAACTTGCAAAGGGTCTGCTGTTCTGTGAGAACCTGAAAGTCTCAACTTCTTATTAGCAAGGTTTCCCTCCTGGTGATCGTAGATCGAATGCTGTAGGAATCTGTCTCAGACTTCCTCTCCTTCTCTAAAGCAAGTGTGTCATTTCAAGAGGAAACAGAAAACCCCAGCTCGTGGAGCTAGGAGGAAGGCGCTGGTCTCGGTAAGCACTTCAGTGCCATTGTCGTCTGTCTGCGCTCCTGGGCTAGTGTCGGGGTGAGGAGAGTTGCAATGTAGGAGACCCCGCGTTTGGACCCTTTTTTTTGGTGGCAGTTTTTGCTTTGGTGTGGTGCTCACGTTAGCCCCGTGCTGGCCGTGTGCCGGGGCATCACTGGACTTTGGCGAGGGCCATGGGTTCACGTGACAGATGTCCTTCGCTCAGCGGGAGCTGTCTGACGGAAGAGGGGCAGCTTGTCCAGAGGAGCCTCAGGAGGGGCCTCTGCTGGGTCTGGACAGGCCGCATCCCCAGGGGCCTCGGGGTTGGCTGGAAGTTGGGTGCAGTAAGAGCAGTGGGCACAGTGGGCGGCGTAAGGAGCAGGGCTTGAGGACGGGCCCCCTGTCGCGCGCACTGTCGTGGTGAGGGCTGGGAAAGGAGTCTAGTCAGCCACGTGGATCACTGCCTTTATTGCATCTTTACTGTGAGTTTCGAGAAAATGCAGAACACAATCTCTAATATACATAGAAAAATAAAATTTTGGCAAAACAAACTTTAGGGAAATTAAATTGTATACTAATATTTTTCATATGTACTCAGCAGTGAAATATATTAACATTCTAAGGTGTCACTTCCGTGGTTATAAAAAATTTTAAGTTAATTTACAGTGCATATTGAAATAATACAAATTTAAATTTTTGTATTAATAAGGAAGCCCCCGTTTGCTAAAGTAGCATTAATGTCATTCACATCAGATTTTAATTTGTTATACGTATTTGTAGTTCAGCAAATGCCCTTGATAATGAAAAATAATTAAAAAGTATTTACTTAGGACAAAAATAATGATCTATATAGAAAGGGGGGAAGGACAAAAGACTTTTTATATGCTTATTTAATTCAGATACATAGAATTTTTCATGAATTTTCAAGGAATGGAGATATTAAGACACTAATAGGAAATCATTAGACTCATTAGTTTGAAGTCAGAAGCTCACCAACTCTTCCGTCAATCTGGTTTTAGGAACCAAAACTTTGAACACAAAAGTGGAAAAGTTCACATTACCTTTTATACGTCCCTCAGTATCAAATTGCATCAATTTATTATGAATTAAGTTTAAAGACCATCACATTTTTAAAAACAGTGCAGGCATGCCTGCTGCTTTAGTCCCACAGATGCTAGCACCCGGAGGGGCACGCACACACCTCCAGGCCCAGGCGCTGGGCCAGACAGGGCGCTGGGTCTGGTCAGGGGACTCCGTCCAAGCGTGCTGTCACACCGTGGCGTGGCGTGGCGAGCACTCTCAGCTCTCGCATTTAATTAGAACAGACTGACGGGCTCCAGCACCGTCTTCAGAACAGCCAGCAGCGCAGTTCACATCCTCAGTCCGATCTGGCCTTGGCCTCAGTACCTTCCTGAACCACACACCTGTGTGGAGGTGTCGGGGGGGCGGGGGGGGGCAGGGAGAGGAGGGCGGGCAGAGCTGAGGAGGAGCAGGCTGTGTCGCCGAGCAGCTCTATAAAACTAGAGCCGCTGCGGCCCGCTGACGTAGATACTCATTTCTAATAAAGTCTCTCACTTCCAAAGTTAAGGGAGATCGTTTTCCTGGTCAGTCATTTCAAGGGAACAATAAATAAAGTAGAAAAGGAAGAGTTCTTTTGCATATTCTGCGAAAACGGAACCATTTATATTTGCGGAGGTGCGGACGCAGAGCCTCCGGCCACAGCTCCTCTATTCTTGTCCAAACCCCTCGGTCTCTTCTATGGCAAAAAGCAGCTTTTCCTTCAGTTGCTCGTAACTCTTATACGGTGGCAGGTCCAAGCGATTGAAACTGGACAGAGAATCAGATTATTCAGTCAAGTGAGCTGAGTCTAGCACAGTACCCTTGAAGCACATTTGAAAAAGGACGGGTGGAGGTCTTATGGCACCGACCTTCCTATGTTAACACAGACGCGGTCTGACAGCAGTCTGTTCCCTTCCAGACCACACTTCCGGTCCCCTTCCCCCTCCGCCCCCACGTCACCTCACTGTTTGCAGTGGCTTACGTTAGGGGTTTGCAATCAGCCCTGTACAAAGCATGTGCTTCCTGCGTCTCCACAGCCCACTGTCCATCGAACTGGCAAGGCCCTTCGGAGGGTCCTGCCCGAGGCGGAGCACAGCAGCCTTGTTTGTGCAGGGGCTGCTCGCCACTGGCTCAGGCAGGGCCATGCTTCGCAGGCGCTCAGCCGGACCAGCCAGGACCCGCGGTGGTGCTCGCTGCATCCCAGTCTGTTCTCAAAACTGACCTCTGCCTACGCTAATGAATTCGCAGTGATAACGGGCCTTACATGTAAAACAGCACAACACTGGCTTCCACCTTCCATTTAGGATTCAACTTACCACGTGTGGCTTCTTGGTAACCAGGTGTCTTTCCCAACTTTTTCAATGCAAAACTTTTGAGGCCCATTACTTCCTAAACCAGAAAAATAAGACAAAATTTACCTGGTCCTTCAAACCTTTTGGTGTTGACAGCTAGTTACCTAAGAGAACATGTCACGTGGGTGATGGAGCGAGTGCCGTGGGCACAGCAGCAAGCGTGGCATCTGCACAAAGACCAGGATCTAGAGGCCCGCTGCCTCCTCCCACCCGGCGCACGCCCTGCCCTGTGACCACAGCGACCGCTGGGTGGCACTCACCCATGAGCTCCGCGAAGCCTCCCAGGGGCAGACGGCAGGTCCCTGTGACAAACTGCAGCAGACGCATCCTCACCTCATTGTCTGTCTCCTTCACAAACTGTAACAGGTCAAAGTTAATGTCAATTCCAGATTATCTTAAGTAATGAAAATAGTAAATACTTAAAATTATTCCTGAATTGCTTCCAGAAAATTAAGAATGAACTTCAAGCCCAGCCAGTCACTCAGTGTTGAGTGTGGACCTATGAACTAGGACAGTGGTCGGCAAACTGCGGCTTGCGAGCCGTGGTTTGCTGCTCTTGTTGACTAATGAGTTTGCCGACCACTGACCTAGACACTCGATTCCAATAATTACAGGCTGTTGTTCCTTGTGATTAAGCCCCTATCCCAGTGGTCGGCAAAGTCAACATTGCGGGAAACGGCGGCTCGTGAGCCACAGTTTGCCAACCACTGAACTAGGAGGTCAGGGTTCGGTTCCTGGTCAGGACACATCCTTGGTTGCAGGCTCCATCCCCAGTGTGGGGTGTGCAGGAGGCAGCCAATCAGTTATTCTCTCATGGATGTTTCTATCTCCCTCTCCCTCTCTGAATCAATCAAAATATATTTCAAAGTATTTTTTAAAAATGAACTCCCAAGAATAAGAAAATTTAACTCAAGTTGGTTCAGAAGATGTGATTAAAGCGGTTGCAGCATTTACGGATTAGGGCTGGCGCTGTGCCTGGAACACTAGAGAGAGGCGTGGGAGCTTAGAAACGTCCTCACCGGACCCAGGTCTTCCCACTGAAGGAACAGGACGCGTCACAGCTGTGCCCTCTGGAGGGGGGTCCTGCCGCACAGCGCCATGTGCTGCTGGGGAGTGAGCCCTCTCAACACTGGGAGGCGGGTCCTTCCGTCAGCCTCCCCACTGCACTTGCCAGGAGACAAGGCCCAGAGGCAAAATGGTGTCCTCTTCCAGCGCCAGGAAGGGACAGGAGTAACCTCTGAACCAGGGCCCTGCCGGGCCCGGAACAACTTCCTCCCAACACCGCTCCCCCTTTGCCCTTCAAACTTGGAAACCCAGAGCGTGTTTCCCAGGGGATCTAGTTCACCAACCACAAAGCAGCGAGGTGCGGCCACCCCTCTGGGTGGTCTTAGCAGAGGTGGCGGGAGCAGACACGTGTCTTACAGGCGGGCTGAGTGTGTGCCAATCCAGCCTGTACATGGCCGTGCACAGCTGTGCGGCTGATAAGAAACCGCAGTGAGCAGCTCTGGCGTAAACCTCGCCACTGTCCCCAACACCAGCCCCACCCAGGAAACAGTCACGGGCCTCAGGGAGGCCTGGGCTCAGCTCCTCAGGCTTAGACATGTGCAAACCAACGGGCTGGGATATGCTGAGGGACGGGAGGAGTCCCCTGGCACTCAGGGCAGGGGTCACAGGTGGCAAGGGCTGCTCCCCCTCTCGGCCTCAGGGGCCTGCTCCCATCCCCCAAGGCTCCTCTGCACGGAGGGTCCTTTGAGCCAAACACCACCACCTTCCCCCCCAGGCTCCGTCCCCCCTCTGCACTGAGGAGTGGCTCCAGGGCAGAGTGCTGAGAATGGACAAGTTAATTTGCTCGGCCCCCTCCCCACACCCTCAGGGTCGCCTCTGCCCTAGTGTGCCAATCACGCTGCAACAAATGCCCTGGGAGGTGCCACTTGGCACGTCAAAATAGACCTCTAAGATCCATTTCTAGAAGCGTCACGTCTGCAAAGTATTCAGCAGTTAACGTGACACAAGTCCTTCGGACAGCCTTTCTCTACTAATACAAGCACCCGGAGACGGAGCAGGAGACCAGCCCGGTCAGCCCAGGGCTCGGTGAGTCTCTGAAGGGGGTCTGTGAAGTCTGTCCTGGGCACAGACATTTTATATTTTGAAATACAAAACAAAAGCCTGTTCTCAAGATCAGTACGTGGGACGTGGATGCCCGGAACTGTGGACAGAGGGGAGAGGCCCCTGCCCTGTGGGCCCTCTAACTCCGAGCACACGGTCACCTCGTGTCAGTCACCTAAGTGTCCCCTTCGACTGTCTCATAAAAACACACCTCCCCCTGCACTCAGAGCACCTGGAGGAGACTTTGAATTTGCTGGACCTGTGACTCACTCCATGACACTCCTTAAAGGAGACGCACTCCTTCTCACCCATGACACAGCCAGCAAGCTTGGCCGCGTGGTCACGTCGGTCACGTCAGTCACGTCTGAAGCAAGCTGCAGCTTAACCTGCTGTTTCACTAGGCAGCATCCCGAGTACTGTTCCAGGAAAGTAAAAGCAGTTACCTGCCAAAACCAGATGATCTGCTTGCTGTTCCGAGTGTAGTGCCGGTACACGGTGTTCCTCTGCCAGTCGGACAGGTCCACCTCCTGCATGCCGCACAGCATCACCTGGGGGGGGGGGGGGGGCGAGGCTCCGTCAGGCCGCAGTGCCATGCCCGCAGCCTCGGGCATTTTATCCTGCAGCATCTGTACTAGCTTCTCCAAGCTCACTGAACCAGAGCAACTTCAGAAAACAATCAGCTATGCTACACGGGCATCTCCTCTGCTGTAAACACCCTAAATGAGGGGCCCAAGTTATCGATGAGTTTCTAACAAATTTCTGCTGCTTTCTTTTTTAAAATGTATGCTCTTATTTCCTTAAAAACACACAGTTATTCATTTATGCCGGCAAGAGCCGGCAGACAAGGAAGCAGAGGGTGCTAGAGCTGGGGAGCAAGAGTATGGAGGTGATTAATGGGAGTCGGTTTTTCAGGATGAAAGTTCTGGCCATCTGCTGTGTACTACTGTGAGCGTGTGAACACTGAACCCGTGGCTGAGATGGTAGTTTGAGTTATGTGCCGGCAGGCTTCTAACAAGTCTAAGTGCAGCTGAGGCGGCTAGGAACTCATGACTTTAAAATCTGATCCTTGGGCCCTCCCGCAGACCTTTCTTCCCCAGCTTGAGGCCCGTCAGCTGACGTGAAGGAGAGCCGAGGCTCCGTCTGTCCATCACTTCTGGCAGCGGGGCTGTAAGGATCGCCCGGTCGGAAGGTGAGGGCTGGGTGCAAGTCTCAGCTGTGTCCCTAACCCTTGTTGGGTCCTGGACGAGACATATCACTTCCTTCCTGTGCAAAGCATTGGCCAACATGAACTCCACACAACTCCGCTGGCTGAGGTTCAACAGTTCTTTCGGGGGCAAGTGGGATTCAGGTTCCTTCTTGTTCTCGGTGCGGCAACCTCTTCAGGTACCAGGCTCAGAAATTTGGCTTGTCATCCCTGAATGTACCCGGCAGTCCTAAGCAGGCTGTATTTACTTATTCTTTACTAGAGGCCCGCTGCACAAAATTTGTGCACTTGGGGGGGGGGCCTGGTGTGTGTGTCCCTCAGCCAAGCCTGCACCCTCTCACAAATTGGGACTGCTGGCTCCCAACCACTTGCCTGCCTGCCTGCCTGCCTGATTGATTGCCTCTAACCACTTCCCTGCCAGCCTGATCGACACCTAACTGCTCCCCTGCCAGCCTGATTGCCCCTAACTGTCCTCCCCTGCTGGCCTGGTCACCCCCAACTGCCCTCCCCTGCAGGCCTGGTCACCCCTAACTGCCCTCCCTTGCAGGCCTGGTCGCCCCCAACTGTCCTCCCCTGCCGGCCTGAACGCCCCCAACTGCCCTCCCTTGCAGGCCTGGTCCCTCCCAACTGCCCTCCTCTGCTGGCCATCTTGTGTCCACATGGGGGCAGCCATCTTTTGTGTTGGAGTGATGGTCAATTTGCATATCACCTCTTTATTATATACGATGGCTGGGGTCATCTTGTTCAGTACTATTCTTTACACAGAAGACAGTAAACACCAAATACAGCTGTCCTATGGGTGTGCGCTATGCAGAAAACACAGAAGGGGGTGCCTCTTTCAAACAGGATGTGTAAGGAACACCTCACAAAAAGGGCCATTGGAACAGTGACTGTGGGAGGTCTGCGTATCTGAGAGCAGCAGTCCAGCGACAAAGAGAATGCGAAGGCCCTAAGACACACAGGCCTCCGCCTATTTACGGGCTAGCAAAGAGAACCGTGGGAATATACTGGATTGGAGAAGTTATTCTGACAGAAGTCTGGTATGCAGCTGATAGAACTCCTACAGCCCTCACCATTTGGCTCAGTGGACAGAGCATTGGCCTGCGGACTGAAGGGTCCCGGGTTCGATTCCGGTCAAGGGCACATGCCTGGGTTGCAGGCTTGAGGCAGCCGGTCAATGATTCTCTCTCATCATTGATGTTTCTCGGTATCTCTCCCTCTCTGAAATCAATAAAAAAAATAAAAAGTAAAATCTGACCGTGGGGCAACTCGCTCCTAAACCTGGCCTTCAGGAGGCCCCCACGAGGCACACGGCTGCACCTGGGAGGCCCCTTGCGTCTGGCTGCTGACTGCCCAGGCCCTGTCAGCTGGGAGAGCCGGAGACCCTGGCAGGGCCGCCTCGGGGGGAGGCGCGTCCGGTTGTGCCGCAGCATCTAGAACCTGTGGACGTGCTTCCCTCCCCGTTTCCTAGGACACAAATCCTGGAGCCTCACCTCCAGCTCCTTCTCATCGAAGTACTGCAGCCACTGCAGGGGCACCACCTCGTTGAAGCCGTCCAGGAAGGCCTGCGTCTGCTCCTGCACGCCACGCGAGAAGCGCCACTCGGTCATTAGGCTGCGGAGAGACGGGTCAGATGGGCCTCTGTGTGGGGGAGAGGCTTAGAACACCAGCACTTCGAGAAGGCTGCCTTTTCTAAATACACCGTCTACACCAGGGGTGGGCAAACTTTTTGACTCGAGGGCCACAATGGGTTCTTAAACTGGACCGGAGGGCCGGAACAAAAGCATGAATGGAGTGTTTGTGTGAACTAATATATATTCAAAATAAAGGAGCGGAGGGGAGAGCAAGAGAACCCTCCGCTCTTTCGGCTCCGCGGGCCGGATAGAACAGCCGAACGGGCCGGATCTGGCCCGCGGGCCATAGTTTGCCCATGGCTGGTCTACACGCTCCACACGTGTGTACATGTGCAGTTCTTGAGGTAACACGCGTCCACTTGAGGACATCAGGCCCAGCACATGTGCAGCTGTAAAGGGTGCTTTTCAGGTGGCATGAGGGGGTGGGATTCAAGGTGTGGCCACAGAGGGCCCCTCCTCCTGACAGCCCTCCACAGGGACAGCAGGGAGGCAGGAGAGGAGCACGCCCGCAGGGCAGGAAGCAGCCCTGGCCCCACTTCTCATCTCCCCTGCCTGCAGGAGGAAGGGCTGACTCGTTTCCAAGGCAACCTTTCAGCTGCCTCCAAACTTCCCTTCCTCTGTGATGAGGCCCTCAACTCTGCCCAGCTGCGCCCACGGGGCTCCGAGGCCAAGCACAGGGACGGCAGTCACCTCAGGGGATGCCCGCTCAGAGGAAGGGAGGCTGTGAGTGACCTGGGGCAGGAGGAGGGGACACAGCACCTTAACGACCACAGGGTCAAAAGAGAGCCCACGACATGTCCATTCCAGTCCTGGACCAGGAACTCCCCAGAAAAAGCTCCCCTGGGGGACGGAGCAGCAGGGCTGGGCTTGCGCCTACGCGCTGGTCTGCAGGGGCCCGAGCTGGACCTGATCGGAGTGACACCGAGGAATGCAGCATGGGCAGCCACGACTTTCCTCGCGATCAGAAAACGAGGCAGCCCTGGCCAGGGGCTCCGTTAGTTGAGTGTCATGCCATGCACAACTCTGCGGGTTCGATCCTGGTCAGGGCACATGCCCAGGTCACGGTTTTGATCCCATAGGGGCACATACAGGAGGCAGTCGGTCAATGTTTCTCTCTCCCTCTCCCTCTCCCTTTCTCTCTCAAATCAATAAAAACATATCCTTGGGTGAGGATTAGAAAAAAGCGAGTTCATCTAGCTCTCTTGAGGTGGAAAAAGCAAGCTACAGAATAATGTGTATCCTATGATCCCATTTTGGAAACAATTATAAAAAGCAAAAATGGCCTGGCAGGCGTGGCTCTGGCCAAGCATCAACATATGAACCAGGAGGTCATGGTTTGATTCCCGATCAGGGCACATGCCCGGTTGTGAGCTACATCCCCCGTGGGGGGCGTGCAGAAGGCAGCTGATCAATGATTCTCTCTCATCATTGATGTGTCTATCTCGCCCTTCCTCTCTGAAATCAATACAAATAAAAATATATGTTTAAAAAGAAAAACCAAACATGAGAAATCTAAAAGGAAGACACGGAGACTCCAAGTCTGGAAGGCGGGCCCGGGGCCAGGACTAGAAGCAGGCCCAGGAGGCGGCAGAGGGGAAGTGAGAAAAGCACTGGTCGTGGGCCAGGAGGGTGCAGGGGCCGGGCCATCAGCCTGTGAGCTGCTTTTGTACAGCATGTGAGCTACCACAGTCTTCACGTTTTTAATTTAAAAAATGGTGAAAACTTTGAAAAGAATAGTAGTCCATGATTTGAAGCCCGATGAAAGCCAGTTGCTGTGCGCACTCAGGGTCTCCTGTCTCCTGTCCAGGCTGCCTGAGCTCCCGGCAGGGCCGCCGTGGTGAGCGGGCTGTGGGCTCAGCCTGGAGAGTCAGGGGCCGGTTGTTCCCTGGAAAAGTCTAAGTTCACCTGGCTGCAAATGGAACCAGTTCCCAGGGTTCGGCGAGGACTCGCACAGAACACGGGGCCCCGGGAGCCGACGCCTCGAGAGCAGCTGGAGGAAGAAGCTGGGACAGAAGCTGTGGTGGGACGCGGCACCGGGGAGGGAGGGCAGCACCAAGGAGAGGAAGTAGCGCGGGGGAGTTGTGGGGTCAGAGTTCAAGAGGACAGCCTGAAACGGTGCGGGAGCACCTGACAGGACAGTGCGAGGACAGGTGAGATGCCCCGGGAGATGAGCCCTGCTCGTCAGTCAGGGCGGCCACGTCACCCCCCCCCCCCCCCCCGCCACAAAGCCTCGCTCTCCTGTGGGGAGGGACACTGGAGGTGGGAGTGACTGCAGGGCGGAACTCGAGTCCAGCTGAGTGCCTACTGGTGCCACGGAGAGAGGGAAGGAAAACGAGGGGGTGACTGAGTGCTCCCTGAGGACCCGGGAAAGCGGGGTGCAGACAGGGTTAGTGCCAGCACGGTCGGGTGTTGCGGGAGCCTCACCCAATGTACTCGTCCTTGTTGTCCTCTGTCACCAGGATGCTGGCACCGCCCAGCTTCAGGTCATGCGAGGTCACTTTCCCCAGGATCTCCATGTCCACGGAAAAGTACATTTCTAAGCCACATTCTTCAATGTCGTTGTCTCTGGGTGGGAAACATACATACACTCTGACTCACAAGACAAACTGGTTTCCAGAAAATGCCACAGTGAAAGATAACCCTCCAACCTTATCCAGATGAGGGAGTTATAAAACTCAGGATCGATGGACTCCAGGTCCTTAGTCGTCAGCTTTTTGCTCAGCATGCGCTTGTAGAAGGGTAAGGAGAAGCCGGTGTCAATGAACTTCCCGTGGAAAAGCGCCTGCCAGGAAAACAAAGCGTTTACTTGAAGGTTTGCCAACGGCTTTCTCCCTGAAAGCGCACGTAACGGAGATCCCAAGGCCGCACGGCTCAGCTGCCCCCATCCTGCGCGCGTCTGAGGGGGACGAGGGCCCCCGCCCCCACTAACGCACTTTCTAAGCCAGGGCGCCCTGACCCTGCTCTCCCCACTGCGCCAGGGGGTGCTCAGGGCTCCCCGGCACGTCCCGCCTTCCCTGCTCAGCGCCCCTGCACGTGGCTGTGGCCCAGCTGTGGGTCCCAGCACCACGCGGGGAGCTTCCCGAGCCGGCTCTCGGCCCTTTCAGGGACTTGACCTCAGCGAACCCTCTCAGCACCTGCCAGGGCTGCTGTGAGGGCGGTCCCCGCGATTCCTTAGTCGCCTTGGTGCACCCCGCCTGCACCAGGCTTGGAACCTGTGGCAGTCACAGCAGCAACCTCCGCCCAGGGCCCTAAGCCCCAGGGCTGCTGCCTTTTCTCACCTTAGATGCCACACCTTCAAAACCCCACGCCTGGGAAACCCAGCACTCAGCCTCCAGCCCATGGCTGGGGCGGAACAGGCCAGAATGGTGCCTGGCCACACGCCTGGTTCCTGCCCACAGCCTGTGGGCCACACAGGGCGCCCGCCTGCAGCTGCCTCGCACTGGGCTGGCGGGGGCTCTGCTGCCTGGGACACAGCCTCCGCCAGGGTCCCCACAGCTCACGCCCAGCTCTGCAAGGCTTCCCTGCGCTCCGAGCCCTGCTGGTCTCTCCTTCTCTCTCTGCACCATCAGCAGCAGCAGAGGGATGTTGGCACCCCTCATTCTCAACCCATCAGTTCTGTCACTGCCCGCCTCTCTGACCCTCGCAGCACATTTCCTGGCCCGTCTGCTCTCTCGCGGGCTCTCACTGGCCACCACGCGCCCTGCTCGACCTGCCGCGCAGCCCTCTGCACTGATGGGGGACAATCCTCCCTCTCCGTTTCCTGTCACCAGTCCCATGGGACTCGGCCCCTCCTCCTCGGCTCTTCCTGGTTCCTTCTCAGCTGACACAGGTCCTTGGCTTCCACTGGCCACACCTGCTCCCTGGTTGTGCACGCAGCCTCCCCTCGCTGTCCCTCCCTGCCATCCGTCTACCGCTATGTCCACCCCTGGAGGTCCACCGGTGTCTGAAACCCAGCAAACCAAACCGAATCTGATACCCCAGCTCCCAGCTCGCTCTTGCCAGGACCCTGCCACCTTAGGAAGCCGACTGCAAGGGGACACACGGGCCTCACTGGACACCCTCCCTCCTATCCACAGGCCACTCGGCCTCCCTGCCCCGCACCGCCCGCTTTGCCTGGTGCCCCACCCCCCCAACCACAGGCTCTTTATCCAGCAGCTAAGTCTGTGCAACAAAACCGAGGCCAGACTGTGTGACCTGGATCCCGTAGCTCCCCTGCTCACTGTCAGCCGGGGCTCCCACCGCACCCACACCGCCGGGCGCCAGCCAGGCCACCAGCCAGGCCAAGGGGTCAGAACTGCGGCTCCCTCTGCCCTGAAGGTGGTGCTACAAGCCACGCTCGGATGAACAGACACAACCAAGGACAGCACATGCCATTTGCTGCCTCTGAAGTAGCGTTTCAGCGACTGAGTCCGGCGCAGGCTCACCATGGCGATGAAGCGGCCGATGAAGCAGAAGTAGGAGAGGTGGTCCGGGTTGATGGTGGACGCGGGGTTGATCTGCAGGCAGTAGTTGTTCTTGCCCGCGTACTCGAACAAGCAGTACATGGGGTTCAGGACTTCGTGGGAGAGCAAGAAGAACCACTCCCTAGGGGAGACAAGGCGAGTCGCTGCCAGCGTCCATACGCACGAGGGCTTGAAGCACACCAAGCACGCACAGTGCGGCCAGCCGGCTGCGAACACAGGGCCGTGCCGCCACCTGCACGCTCCTTGTCTGCAGGCTGTGGGGTGCCCGCCCCACTCTGCCTCGGCAGAGCCCTTGTTCCCTCCGTCCAGCTCAGACCCACCCTCAGCAGCTTGGAGTTCTTTTCAGCAGACGACCGGCCCCTACCAGACTGTCAGTTCCCAACAGGAAGGCCACCTCCGTAGACAGCTTGTGTGACCCTCACTCCACAATGTAGGGCAGGGCCTACTGCTGACCCTGATCACAGGCTGGCTGCCGCGGGACACTTAGTTTACTGCCAATGCATTAAAATGGAACTAAAATTAAAAGGCAGAATCTTTAAATGTGATAAACATTCTCTAACTTATTACCTCCTATGTTGCCTCATTTATAGGAGTCTAACAGGTGAAATGCAGCTACATAAAAGATTAATAATTTATATGACAAAGTAAGCTCAATTTCTTCTAAAGCAGCTCCAACTGCAGTGGCTGGTGAGTGGGCACAGGGGGCCACAACCCCCTCTCCCCCCTGCATCCCTCATCGAAGTTTTATCAGTTTAAAGAACAATGATTTCTGGGCATATAATCAGTCCTCTCACAGGCAGAGCGGGCACGGGAGTGAGTACCCAATATAATCCCCGCAGCGCCTCTGGTTCAGCCAATCGATGCCACGTGAGGACGTCAGACCACGGGTCTAGTGCTTTTAAAAAAGAAGCCTGAAATCTTGATTCTTAAGCATAATCTAGTAATTTAATGTTGTCAAGCAATTTTTAAAATTTAAAATAAAAATGGGAGCTGCTAGACCCAGCCTGGCAGCCCGTTGACAAATGTTTTTAGGATCGAGAAGGAGTCCCAGACAAAAATCACCTAAGTGACAGGAGCCACTTCCTACAGCTAAATCCAGTCCCCTCACCCATCGCGCCCATGACCTCCCCCTGCGCCCGGAGGGGGAGGGGCCGGGCCAAGCCAAGAAGGGCTGGGCCCCAGAGCAGCCAGGTCCGCCTGCAGGTAGGTCACTGTCAGCAAACACAGCTGGAGAACAGGGCCTCCACCCGAGGGAGGGCGGCACCTGGCACCTGGCCTGGCTGCACAGCGGGGGAGAGGGAGACTTGCCAGAGAGGCACACAGCACACCCCTCCTCCCGCCAACAACGGAGGACACACGAAGCTGAAAACGGTGAGCGCAGGCTCGCCAGCAGAGCCGAGAAGGAAATCCCCGCAGAAGCCGCAGCAGGCAGCACTGCGAACGGCGTGGGGCCAGTCGGAGCACCAAGACACAGGGGAAAGCACCAGAGAAAGAGCCGAGGCCGGAGGAGACACGCACACCCAGGACTGGGGTTCCCGAGGAAAACGGACACGGAACCGAAAAGGATTCAAGCGCACAATAGGGAAAACGTCCCCACGTAAAGGGAGAGCTTACCGCGCTCCTGAAACCACCTTTATCTACAAAACCGCACCAATGACATCAATGAACGCCAAGGACAAGGACTAACCCGTGTCCTCGGAGGGCCCGCGTGGCAGCCTCACATGCACGCCAGAGGACAGGAGGCGCGTCCACACGACCTTCGTGCGAGCAGTTTACATCTGGCCAAGCTGCCTTTGGACACCAAGGCAACAGAACACCCTTCTGAACACGGCAGGGAGCACCCCCCTTGTGAACTCTGAGTGAGCCAAAGCAGCACACCAATCAAAACCAGGAACCTGGGAATAAGGCAAGTGCGGTGCAGAGGGGCTGACTGCCTGCAGTAACACTGTCTAAGCGTAAAACCAGACCCAACTAGTTGAGGTAAAGAGGTTCCGACAATGCCGTGAAGTCTGATGCGGTAAAAACCACCCGACTTCATTTCTGAGATGCGCCTTCCTCTTCAGTGTCTGAGCGTTTCCGACATGGGGAAACACAATGGACGTAATATGGACACTTACTCTGATAGGCAGTGTTTCTTTTTCAAAAAACCTTAAAACGAGAAAATATGCTAATTCAATGGAAGCTGATGCCCCCCCTCCCCACCTCCCTCCTGCTGTGCCTGCTGGTCCTGGCCCTGTGAACACGTGGTTAGAAAGGGAGTTGTCTCTCTGAGAGCAAGTTTAATTCTTCGGAAAGACTTCATGAAAGTATTTTGCTAAAAACTAAATTACTGTCAAACTAGGTGTGTGCAAAGCAACTGCGGGGAAAACACTGAAAGGATTTCCCAACCACAGCTTCCCCAGTGTGTCCTGTTCACAGTATAGTCACTATACTATAGTGAGTGAACGCGGACAACTGAATTCCCAACAGGCCTCAGACTGGATTAACGACACAAACAACCGGCTGCGACACCAGTGAACGCTATGGGACAGCCTTGCACGCTGCCCGGTGAGTGACAGCGCGTGCACAGCGGGAGCACTGGCCAGGGCAGCGCTACAGGAGAGCGCTGGCTCCACAGGGACGAGGAGCGTCCACAACGTAAAACACAGCAAACACATGCACGCCACACACAGACACAAATGTACACGTGGGCGGAGAAATGAGGAGGTCATGAGAGCAATGCTAGTGTTTACCTCTGGAATTGTGTACCTATTTTAATTTTGATTTTTAAAATAATACTGGATTGCTATTAAAAACACAGCTTTTCAAGAACACATCCATTGCATAAATGGAGACACACTATTAAAAGCAGACGCTGTAGCTTACCTCGCTAAACCACCATAGTCAAGTCCTTCTTCTCCTCTAAATATTACATAGAGTCGCCTCCTCAAGTCATAGGGTTTTAATGCCATAATCTACAAAGAAACAGGGACATTGAAACACAAATATGTAGAACAAGTTTCTTCTAAAAACAATGCAACATGCCCTAACCGGTTTGGCTCAGTGGGTAGAGCGTGGGCCTGTGGACTCAAGGGTCCCAGGTTCGATCCAGTCAAGGGCATGTACCTTGGTTGCGGGCACATCCCCAGTAGGGAGTGTGCAGGAGGCAGCTGATCAATGTTTCTCTCTCATTTGATGTTTCTAACTCTCTATCCCTCTCCCTTCCTCTCCGTAAAAAAATCAATAAAATATATTTAAAAAACCCCAAAAACAAACAAAAAAAACAAAACAATGCAACGTAAATTTCATCTGTATTTTCAAAGCTACACCCTTCCTTATGCCACACAGCAACGCCCTACACAAGCGGCCGGATGGAGTGCGGCTCAGCTCTCCCCTTGGTGTCCCCGCCCCTCGCGCTGATGGTGCTCTACCCTGGGTCAGTGCCTCTTGAAGACTGGAGACTATTCCTCCCTCACACCCCCCAAACCCCACCCCCCAGGCCTGTAGGAGGGGAGGAGCCCCTGAGGGAGAAGCCGAGCCCCTGCTCGGTCCTGCGCCCACTCCACTTCCCAGGAGGAGGGCTCGGCTGGGGCAGGAGGGTGTGTGAGACGTGCATGCACCGCGGTGAGTCTTAATGACCACCGCCCGCCACCAGCGTGACCCCTGCTGGCTTCCGATCCAGGCCCCAGGGAATAGGCTTTCCTTCTGGAGAGCGGTGAACTCCATCCCACGTCAGAACCCGAGCCGCGGCTGCACGCGTGGTCAGGCCCAGCACTGGCGGGCACCCGAGCCGCGGCTGCACATCCAACAGGCCGTGCCCGTCCCAGGAGAGCCCAGAGCACAGGCAGCCCCTGAACACGGGGGCACACTCCCCGAACCAAAGCTCAGACAGCGTGGACGGGGCCTCTGCCCCTGCTAAGCGGTTACCAGCTGTGGCAGCTGCGAATAGCCCTTCCCCGCATAGCGAGCGGTCAGAGAGCGGGGGAGGCACCTGATGCCCAGGCCCGGGTCCTGGCAGGATGTGGGGGACAGGACGGACTTACGTGAGGAGCTCTCCACCTCATCACAGAAAGAGAGCTGTTGAGACACTGCTTCACCCTTAAACGTTCTGTGGAGGACTCGGCGAGCAGACACGTTACCCCGCTTCCCCGCCCACCATGTGCTGGCTGCGCACCTGCTAGGTATGCGCCGGCCGCTCCAGGCACCAGCATCCAGAAGCAGTCCAGCCCACCCTGCAGAAGCCAGCGCCTCAGGGAGCATGGCATTTACACGGACCGGCCGCGGGGTTAGGAAAGGCGTATGCAAATGACCGTAGCTTTACCTCGTCCATTTTAACTTGGTAGGATGACCAAGACTTTTGTTAGTTAGTGAGGTCTTAGCTAAGTGTCAAAATGTCCCTTGTCCCAGAGGCCGCTGCGGCTTCACTCTGCCATCTCGCCCGCGGCAGAATGAATGGCTGTCAGCCCCGCGCTGGCCCTTCAGGTGGAGGGTGCCCCAGTGGGGCGAGTAAAATGCCACTGCCAGCTGCCTTCTGCATGGTGACAGTGTCTAAAGCCCGCTGCCCCACAAGGTCAGGCCTGCTGGGGCTTCTGATCGAGCCTTACCTGCTGGAAGGAATCTTCGAACAGCGTCTGCCGGGACACGTTGATCTTTACATGACTGGGGAGTGCGTTGGACTAAAAACAAAAACAAAAACAACACCGCGGCATCACGTGAGCTCGGAAGAGCGCTGTGTGAAGAGAGGACTGGAAGGTAGGACGGGAGACCCATTAGCCCCTCGTACCTGGCACAGGTAACGGAAGTGAGCAAGCTTCCACCGAAAGCTGCGCTCGTATGCGATCTGCGGGCCGCCTTTAGTTCTAGAGAAGAGAGCAGCAGGGGTTAGCTGCAGCAAGGGTGGGACCTGACCCTCAGCGCGAGGCTAGGAGGCACAGGACGTCACTGGCCGGGAGAGCATGCGGCGAGCTTGTTGGGCCAGCAGAGGCTCAGGCAGCAGGACCCAGACCCCGCACACGGACCAAGGCTGTGCTGGGACCGGGCTCTGTAGAGACGCGGTTAGTGCAACACCCACATCCACGCAGACTGGTGACCTTAACCCTGAGGGACAGAGGACCTGGACAGAGGAGGCAATTCTGCATCTGAACCCAGAGCCGAGAGGAAAACAGACATTAAGCAGTCAGATGGGAGCCCGGGCCGGGCGGCTCAGGGGTCAGGGAGGGAGGGCCGAGTGGGCAGCAGGCAGGGCCGTGCCTGGCTCTCCTGTCCGAATGAGCCTGAGACCAGCACAGAGAGCTGTCGCCGTCTGCCCAAGCGGACACTTGGGACAGAGGGAGTCCTCGCGCAGCCGGGTTCAAGGGCGTTCACTCCGCACACGGATGAGAAGCAGGCACGCCGGCCCCTCCTGGACAGGGAGCGCGCCAGGTGCTGAGCACACAGTGGCTGCTCCCGTGGAGCTGACAGAGGGGACAAGGAGCTGTGTTTGTGCTTCTAGGGGGGCAGGGCTCCTGCTGGGGTGGGAAGGGCAGGAAGGAGAGGAGCGTCTCCTGCTGAGAAGCCTCTGACCCCAGACACAAGGCACAGCTGCGGGGACAGGAAGGGGCGCCCCGCAGAGGCTCAGGTGTCACAGGGCGGCTGCGTGCGGTGGCCTGAGGTGGGTCTGGGAGCAGCGAGTCCAGGAGCTGCAGGTGCGATGGACTGAGGGTCAGGGAAGGACAGAGGACTCCAGACTCCGAGGTGCCGGCCCACACACCTCGATGCGGTGCAGTCAGCACCCTGGAAGAGCAGGCGCTACGGGAATGTCGCAGCAGCTGAGCAGAGGCAGCAAAACGCAGAGTGAGATGAAGGTGTGTGAGGCGTCAGCACACGCGCTTTTGAAAAGCAGGGCAGTGGGAGAGGCAGCGAGAGGAGGAGTGCGGCCTTTGCCGTTAGGAGGGGAGGAGGCCAGAGCCAGCGGAGGACTGGAGGCCAGGGTGGCGCAGGGACCCAGGACGTTCAGTCCCACCTGTTCCTGCCTAAGACATGTGCTGGGTCAAGCGCTCTGGGAGCCCTGAGACAGGACACAGCCTGACCACATGGGCAGCAGGGTGCCCTCAGCAAGTTCAGGGGCAGGGGCGTCCCAGAGTCGGTCTAGACCGAAATGAGAAGCAGCAATACAGAGACAACTTCCGGTCCTTTTCCTTGAAAGAGCAGCAATAAAAACAAATGTTTACTGAGTGGGGTGTAAGGTGAAGAGTTGTGGGTCTTGTTTTGTTTTTAATCCAGGAGAAGGCAGAGCTGACGAGAACAACTTGGAGGAGGTGGAAAGCCAGAAAGCCGGTGCTGTGGCACAGGAGGAGGGTGCTGCGGGGCACCTGAGCGGGAGGAGGGCGCGCCCCCAGAAGAGGAGCAGGGACAGGTCCCTGGCAGGTCGGGAGGGAAGACAATCCTGTGATGGCAGGAATCCGCTAAAGGCCTGTCCTGGCGGCTCCTGTTCTGGGTGATGTGAAGCCCTCGCTCCCAGGAGGAGGATGGAGGCACCTGGCGCATGCCTCTCAGACGCCTCATCTGCAGGACTCAGTCCTGCTGAGCACCTCCCCCGAGGTGAAGGTTCCAGCGGACGAGGCAGGGACAGGGGATAGACTACCCGGTTCTGAAGCCAGCCCGGCCTGCCTGACTGCCTAAGCCAGGGCTCCTGGGCCCCGTCTGCCCTGGAAGAGGGAGGCCGGCCTGCGGGTCCCAAACCGAGCTGCCGCCTGCCCCATGCGGGCGATGCTGTGGCTGCTGTGCGGCAGGAAGGCCGCGGGCACAGCCACACGGGGGCGCTGTTTGGTAGGTTCTTGGTCCCAAGGTGAAGTGTGAGGCTGAGCCAGCGGCTGCCCTGCGCCCCGGGAAACAGCACCAAGAGCCTGAGCTGCCACTCACACAGACGACTTCCCGTTGCGTGGGTCTTTGAAGGTCGTGGTTCGGGTGTTATGGTCCACGAAGTACCGCACGCCTTCCCGCGTGTACCTGATCTCCCAGCCCTCGGGCAGGGGCTCTTCGTTCTGTAAGCTGAAAGACAGGAGCATCAGGCAACCCTCCAGGCACTGAGGACATGGGTCAAGGGTCACCTGGTTCTAGCCACAGAGGGTGCAGAGGACTGAGGCCAGGCTGGGATAGGGACGTACCCTTGAGTTCTTGGGTCTTCCCATTGTGTGGTTTTTGTGTTATGATTCACGAAGTAAACTCTGTCTGTTGAATCTACTCTTTTTTCTAAAAACAGAGCGAACATAGTATTTAATAACCATTTCAATATACACCTTGTAGATATTTTTACCAACAACACGTTAGCTTACCCCAGCCTGGCGGCAAAGGCCCGTACGGGTCGCTTTCTGCAGCCAACACCGAAGCCTGACGGGAGAGAAGTGACAGCAGGGTCTTAACACAGAAGCAGAGATGACCAGGCACTGGCGGAACCACGTCTCTAGCCCTTTCCTGAAGCCTGCCGGGGCGGTGCGTGAACGCAGCCAGGCAGGACTCGGAGCGCTGAAAGGCCGTGGCTTAGGGGTCCCGGCTCGGACTTTCCTCAAGGTCTCGGCACTGCTTGCCCCGCCCTCCCGTGGCCAGAGGCACCAGAGGAGACGGTGCACCAGAGCCGTGACGTTAGGCGGGCGGCAGGCTTTGTTAAAAAACAGAACGAGTGCCAGTTATCTTTAAAACAAGGGCCCAGCAGACCCCAGTATCATCATTATGCAAACTATCTGAACATTCCTTCTTTCATAGACTCACACATACATAACGCACTTACGCTTCCCCTTCAGTGCAGCCCAGAAACGTGTTCTAAAGCAAACGTGAACATCCCACCGTCAGTTTGAAAAGAAGGACAAACATGGAATCATGACCGGAGAAGCCGTTTCCCAGGGACGGCACGCGTGCGTCCTGGTAAACACGTGGGCACTCCGTGTGCTCAGTGCCCCTCTCAGCAAGCCGCGGCTCCATGGGGCAGCGCCAAGTGGCTACGAGCTCTCCATCCCGGCCCCGAGCAGCAGGGAGGGTGGGATGGCCATTGGCTAAGGAGGGGTGGGCAAAGGCCTGCTGAGAGCCTCCCTTCCACGTAAAAGAGCGAGCACTTGCTAGAAAGAGCCATCTCTCTTCCACGTCATGGCCCTCTCAGTCCTTCTGTCCTCCTTCCTCGACTGGGGAAGTAAGGCCCAGGGCAGCAGTGACACAGGATGAAGGTGAGGAGCAGGACTCCATGGCGGGAGGGAGGGGAAAGAGCCAGGGGTGAGGAGCAGGGACCCCATGGGGAGGAGCCAGGGGTGAGGAGCAGGACTCCATGGGGGGAGGGAGGGGAAAGAGCCAGGGGTGAGGAGCAGGGACCCCATGGGGAGGAGCCAGGGGTGAGGAGGAGAACTCCATGGGGGAGGGAGGGGAAAGAGCCAGGGGTGAGGAGCAGGGACCCCATGGGGAGGATCCATGGGTGAGGAGCAGGACTCCATGGGGAGGAGCCAGGGGTGAGGAGCAGGACTCCATGGGGGGAGGGAGGGGAAAGAGCCAGGGGTGAGGAGCAGAACTCCATGGGGGAGGGAGGGGAAAGAGCCAGGGGTGAGGAGCAGGGACCCCATGGGGAGGAGCCAGGGGTGAGGAGCAGGACTCCATGGGGGGAGGGAGGGGAAAGAGCCAGGGGTGAGGAGCAGGACTCCATGGGGAAGGAGCCAGGGGTGAGGAGCAGAACTCCATGGGGGAGGGAGGGGAAAGAGCCAGGGGTGAGGAGCAGGGACCCCATGGGGAGGAGCCAGTGGTGAGGAGCAGGACTCCATGGGAGAGGAGCCAGGGGTGAGGAGCAGGACTCCATGGGGGAGGAGCCAGGGGTGAGGAGCAGGACTCCATGGGGGAGGAGCCATGGGTGAGGAGCAGGACTCCATGGGGAAGGAGCCAGGGGTGAGGAGCAGGACTCCATGGGGTTGGGGGGAGGATCCAGGGGTGAGGAGCAGGACTCCATGGGGGAGGGAGGGGAAAGAGCCAGGGGTGAGGAGCAGGGACCCCATGGGGAGGAGCCAGGGGTGAGGAGCAGGACTCCATGGGGAGGAGCCAGGGGTGAGGAGCAGGGACCCCATGGGGAGGAGCCAGGGGTGAGGAGCAGGACTCCATGGGAGAGGAGCCAGGGGTGAGGAGCAGGACTCCATGGGGGAGGAGCCAGGGGTGAGGAGCAGGACTCCATGGGGGAGGATCCAGGGGTGAGGAGCAGGACTCCATGGGGGAGGAGCCAGGGGTGAGGAGCAGGACTCCATGGGGGAGGAGCCAGGGGTGAGGAGCAGGACTCCATGGGGGAGGAGCCAGGGGTGAGGAGCAGGACTCCATGGGGGAGGAGCCAGGGGTGAGGAGTAGGACTCCATGGGGAGGAGCCAGGGGTAAGAGCAGGACCCCATGGGGGGGAGGAGCCAAGAGGGAGGAGGAGCCATGGCAGAGCCAGACCGGATGGCACGACGCCTGGGCTCCTCCAGACTGGGCGTTGTACTTGGACAACCAGCCTCCGTCTGTTCCCGGGCCTGTGACGGGCAGGGGCACAGTTCTGATGACACCTGTTACCTGAGGCAGCCTGCCCTCCAGGTGCTCCTGTGACACCGAGTCCCACCAAACGCAGACACACACACACCACCTCTGGTTTCCTACAGTCAGACGACACGTCAGCACACACCCGGCCCCATCCCAGGCCCGCTGCAGCGGCAGGAGTGGCCCACGCCCCGGCTCCAGAGCCCAGGAGAGCAGCCCTGCACAGCCGGGTCGCTCTGAACGAGGCTGGAAGCTGATGGCCAAGTTTTTCGTCCAGTCTTTCCTACTTCCTGTCCATCACCAGCCTCTAGATTTGGTGTTTAAGTTGCCTCAAAACACTATCTAGAGATGCCCAGTACTTTAAATTTACATTTTCTACTTCCTATGACCAAACCCATTTCACAAAGATTTTTTAGTTTATTTTTTTACTCTTATGAAAGTTTGCTTATGGCAATAAATAAATCACCAAATTTTCAGGTACATTAGAGTTTGGGGACAAAAGTATCCCCAACCCCAGGAATATCTCTGGTGGGCCAAAGAGAGCCCAGGGCTGTTTCAGAACCTGGCAACAGACCAGAGGAGCTCAGTAGAGCGAGGCTGGCCTTAAGTGAAACCAGGAGCTCCATTCTTTTATTTAAAGCCAGCAAAATGATCATAAGGAAAGGCAAAAGGCTGGGAATTTGTAAAGACATAGTATTTTATGAAGAAACTAGAGGCCCGGTGCACAAAATTCGTGCATGGGAGGGGGGGGTCCCCTCAGCCCAGCCTACACCTTCTCCAATCCGAGACCCCTTGGGGATGTCCAAGCCGGTTTCAGCCCGATCCCTGGGAGTCGGACATCTCTCTCAGAATCCTGGACCGCTGGCTCCTAACTGCTCACCTGCCTGCCTGCCTGATTGCCCCTAACTGCACCCCCTGCCAGCCTGATCACCCCTAACTGCCTCTGCCTGCCGGCCTGATTGCCCCGAACTGACCCTGCCCGCTGGCCTGGTTGCCCCTAACTCCCCCCCACCCACCACTGCTAGCCTGGTCACCCCTAACTGCCCAATCCGCTGGCCTCGTCACCCCTAACTGCCACCCTCTGCTGGCCTGGTCACCCCTAACTGCCCAACCCGCCGGCCTGGTCACCCCTAACTGCCACCCTCTGCTGGCCTGGTCACCCCTAACTGCCCAACCCGCCGGCCTGGTCACCCCTAACTGCCCCCCTCTGCTGGCCTGGTCGCCCCCAACTGCCCCCCTACCAAACTGGTCGCCCCACACAGCTTGCTGTTCAGTCATTTGGTAACCCCTCACTGCCCGCCCTGCTGGCCTGATTGCCCAGGCAGCCCTCTGTTCAGTTGTTTGGCCGTCCCTCACTAACCTCTCTGCTGACCTGGTCACCCCATGTAGCCTGTTCGGTCGTCCATTTAGTTGTTTCGATTGCGATGGTCGCTTAGGCTTTTATATACGTATATTGCATTTTTGAAGCTACCATTTAATAAAGACAAACACTGAGTCTGTAAGTTATGTAAGTAAGCTGGAATTTTTAAAAATGGCTCAAAGTGGTTTTGTGTATCAGAAACACTTTGTCAAAGGTCGAATCCTAAGTGCCCTCTAACCGGGCAGAAGAGAACATGGCAGGAGGGAAGGCGGCAGAAGGGAAGGAGGTAGGAGGGTGGGCGGGCGGCGGCCTGGGCTGCTCACCGAGTAGAGGTAGCGCTGGTTGAACTGCTGCAGGGCGCCCTGCAGCTGGCTGCGCTGAGACTGCCACTGCTCGAAGTCCCGCACCGACTCCAGGGTCGGCCGCTGCCACGTGGTGGTCCTGGTGTTGTGGTCCACGTAGTACACTCGGCCCCGGTCATCCACTCTTCTCTCCCAGCTACCGCCAGGATGGCAACAATAAAAATAGACAGAGCCTCTCAGCAGAAGCACTGGGAAGCAGTCATTTAATACTTCAAGCAAATGATTTAATGATCAAGCCCAAGCCATGATAAAATAGCTTTAAAGCAATGTAAATTATATTCCTCAGAAAAACTATTAACATGTAACGTTCTATTTATTTTAGATAAACAACTCCCATGATTTCTAAGCACGGCCTCAAAAAGGGGCCACAGACTGAACTGTCCCGGGATCAAGGCCCTTTTCTGGGAAGCGCTCACCTACTGAGTGCTGACTGCACCTGGCAACCGCCCACGGCCACTGCCACAGCAGGACGTGAACGCCAGGCTTTTGGGGGCTCTCTGCCCACCGACCTGCGTGCACTGCGGACACGCCTTCCACCTGCCAAGCTCTCAGGTGCAGCTCAGCATGAACCCGTCCAATTCCAGCCTCAGTGTCCAACACCCCGATGCTCCTTCCAGGGACCCGCATGGAGCCACGTGAACTCCCTCCTGGTCCCTCAGATGAGAATGCCTTTCCCCATCTGCACACCTGGACACACCCGTCCCCAGGTCACCTGCAACCTGCTGTGAGCACTAATTACAGGACGATCTCGAATCCTTGCAGCAACCAGTCACACAAAGAGCACTCCTGGCCGTGAGCTTTAGGGACGGGGATGCGCTCTGTACTGGTGGACAGAGGTCCCAGCAGCAAAGACGCGGAGGGGAAATGCAGGCTGCAGGCCGAGTGTGGACACTGACTACCACCCGAGCTGGCTAGCGGGCAGCGTGCTCACGAGATGAGACAGAAAACCAAGGACTGGGGCATGAGTGTGAATGGCTTTTGGGGACGGGGCGACAGAAATGTCTAGGATGCCCACCCCACATGATGCAGGCCACTGTGACCACCTCTGGGCCATCACTGGGAGCCACGCCTCTACCTGCCAGTAAACTCCATGAGTAACGGAGTTCCAATCACTTTCTACGAGAACATTCCTTAAACAGTTAGGCAGGGACTGACATCGGACCCTCAGTAACTCATGCCAGTGTTTGACAATCTCGTAGGAAGCCCTTCAAGCCAACGAAAGGAAACCATTTGCAGAATGAGAGTCAAGTTCTGTCGCAGGAAGTAACCGTGAAGGCAGGTGTGTGAAAAACACCTGGGGACGGTAAGCTGCCACCTTACCCTGGGGGTAAAGGCTGTGGCCTCTCCCACGTGGTCGTTCGAGTGTTATGATCCACGTAATAGGTTCTCCCGTGAGGGTCTTTCCTCTGCTCCCACCTTTAAAAACGCCAAAATATAAGTAAGAGACAACAAATGAGACAATCTGAAACGTGACTCCCCGTTATAACCACGGAATTACAGGTTTCACTTTAAAAGTCTAAATATATATCCTATTGTTATTTCTTTTCTCAATTATTAGTGCTTTTCTTAAGTTCTTATGTTTTTCCTCTCATTAACACTGTAGGTACAGTCAGCAGAAGATAGAATATGTAATGTTTTTATTTTTATTATTTTTTATTTTTTAGGTATATATTTTTATTGATTTCCGAGAGGAAGGGAGAGGGAGAGAGAGAGAGAAACATCAATGATGAGAATCATTGATTGGCTGCCTCCTGCATGCCCCCTACTGGGGATAGAGCCCACAACCCAGGCATGTGCCCTTGACCAGAATCGACCCTTCAGTCCACTGAGCCAAACCGACCAGGGCAGAATATGTAATGTTTTTAAAAAGACACTGATTGACAGAGTTCCAAATCATCAGAGGAGACATTTAATCACGGGCAGAGGAACTTTCGGTCTAATAGCAAGCCCGAGGCACAAATGTCAGGGAAGTGACAGCCAGTTTTGCCTGCAATTTCAAAACCACGCATCTGAAAGCTGCCAGCAGGTGCCGCCTGTAGAAGCCAGGGCCCCTGCTCCCTGCGGGCCTCCCTCCCTGGGCACCAGGGTCGCCTCTGTGTACAGCTGTCCTGCTCTGGCCTGGGGGGAGCCAGAAAGTCTGCAGACACCCCACTGTGTCTTCCCTGTTCCACTTGAGACTCTACTCCCCATCTCATGCTCTCCTCTGTGCTCCCTGCTTCTTCCTCTCCAGTCTTTCCGTAATGATATAGAAGAAACATTTTAAACATCTTACCTAATAATAGACAAACATGTAAACTGACTGTACCTCCGCTACGCTACCAGCCAATCAGGAGTGATATGCAAATTAACCCAACAAAGATGGCAGTTAATTTGCATCAGCCACCGAGTGATGGGTGGGATGCTTGCCAGGCGTTCTGCCCCACCCCCGGTCTCTCAAAGCCTCTGACAGTGTGGGAAGGCGGGGCCGGAGCAGAGAGAGGCGGCTCCCAGAGCGGAAAGGGGCGGCTCCGGGGCCTGAGCGGAACGGGGCTGGGCCGGAGTGGAAAGGCGGTGCGGCAGCCAGGGAAAGGAAAGCCCATTCTAGCACGAATCTTCGTGCATCGGGCTTCTAGTACAAAATAAAGACCTGGCATTCCTGAGTTTAACATGCTTGTTTTCAATTTGAAAGAATAGAAAGTATTTTTGTCTTAAACACAAGGATCCAGTTAAGTTTGATTTCTTTTTGATTAGGGAGGCCTCGCTGATTTCCCCATGCAACGCCCACACTTACTGATGCTGCTCCCTGACGAGTGCACAGGCACACACACGCGTGCACACACGCGCACACACTCTAACACTCGCCCTCCTCCCAGCTGCCGCACACACAGGTGGGCAGGGCCCTTCCTCACGCGACTCTGGAGACCCTCCTGGCAGCTGAGCCAGGAGCAGGCCTGCCTCCTGCCCCTCCTCCTTGTCCTCACTAACTGTGGGGACTCCTCTGCCTGGTTTTGGAGAACATGGTCCTGCGGCTGCCAAGGAAGGACATGGGCAGAAACTCAGTGAGCCCAGGGGTCGCCTCTGTGATGCGCTGGACAGAACTCAGGGGCCGCCTCCACGGTGCGCTGGACAGGACTGGAGGTGCAGCCATGCCCTGCAGCAGTGGAGGCTCCGGCCGCCGCCTCCAGCTTTGTGCGTGGCCTGAGCAGGCGATGCAGCTCGGAGCAGCTGAGACCTGCTTGACCCTTGCTAGCCTCTGGCGCCAAATTCTCACAAACGCAAGGGCACGGACCCGTTCATGTTAGAGCCTCTGAGCCAAGCAGCCCTATGAGCAGCTGTAATGACACGGGAGGGAGACACCAGGTGGAGGCAGACTCTTCCCCACAAAGTCATGCCGTGGGAGATGCAGAGGATCAAAAACCACGGAGCAGCCGTGAGAACCGGGTCTGGAGCTGACCACCTGCAGTGCTGGGTGACCCCCCAACTCAGGATTCAAAGGAAAGGCTGCTTGTTCTCGAGCTGGGGTGCAGGGGCGGACCACAGAGGCTGCAGAGACGAGACTGCGCTGGGGTTGCCACGGTCACGCTCAGGAAAAGGGACTCCAAGCAGAGGGTCAGGAGGGCCTGCCAGGCGACACAGCTGCCCCTCCGCCCTCTGCCCGCGCTTCAGGGAGGGGACTGTGTGCTCTGACCCGTCAGACGCTCGCCCTGCACACATGAACAGCCTGACTCACACCCGCAGAGCAATCACTGGGAAGTCTGATACTCGGTCAGCACCCACACACGGGAAGGGAAGGGGACGTACCCTGAGGGCAGGCTTTCTGGGCTGGCGCTCCTCCCGGGCTCCACACTCCCACCTGGCTGCCGCAACTTGGCTGCTTCTGAGCCCGAGCTGCTTCCAGCGGCAGAGGCTGCAGCGTCCAGGTTGCAGGTCCCGGCCCCGAGTGCCGCGCCATCGCCATCGCCATCGCCATCTGGGAGGACGCCGCCATTGCGCTCGGAGGGCACAGGCGCTTGTGGACCCGGGGCCTCCTCACCAGTGGGTCCAGGGCAAGGTGAGGCCCGGGCACTGTCCTCAGGGACCCCCGCCTGCCCTGGGGCAGGAGCGTCCTCTGATGGTGCCGGTGCCTGCGAGGACGACTCTCCATTAGCTGCAAAGGCAATGCACAGGCCATGTGACTCAGGTGATGAGGCAGAGCCCAGCGCACACAGTGGGGCCTCAGGGACTGAGGAAAATAAAATAGGACAGACTCCATCTTTTGTTACTCACATTTTAGAGATAAAAAAACGTGCTTATATACAAAAAACCTTAAGGAAAGAGAAACCAACGTTAGGATAACAAATATTTCTCCTCCAAATGATCAATTCTGAAAGTCTGCATGGGTATAAATAGACGTTAGGATGACCCTTGGCTGCAGACTGGCTGGCCGGTGCGGGGAGGGCGCGCAGGGCACTGACTCAGCCAGCGCTGCAGGGACTGCCCAGTGCTCGGCCACACCCACCAGTTGCAGAGACCCAGCCCAGCACTGGGTCCATCTCAACCACAGGACCTGGGAAAGGAAGTCTAACAAAAACTGAAAGAGAACAGACTGCTGAACAAAACGGATGAGAAGATCACACACCACAGGGGCTACCCTGACACAGGAGGGCCAAGGAAGGCTGGGTGCCAGGCCGGTCTGCAGACAGAAGTGGGGTGAGCGGGCTCCCCAGCAGTCAGACCTAAGTGCACATTGGCAGGTCAGTGGGTCCTGCACCAGGTGTGGGAGAGAACGGCTTTGGAGAAGACACAGGCCGCGTAGGACAAGGAAGAGCCCTCAAAGTCAGTGTTTTGACACTGAGAGGACGGAGGCAGGACGTGCCCAGAGACCCCCTCTTCTTCCCCGCCCCGCCGTGCTCTCAGGAGCCACCTCCTCGATGTGTGCTCCTCAGCAGTGAGCCCTCATTTCCACACAAGAAAAGGCGGCAGCATCTTCCTAGCAGAACAAGATGAAATGGGAACCTGAGCAATGGTGCCCAGAACGAGAACCGCCCGGGCCTGGGGCCCGTGGAACAGACAGTGACCCTGCAAGAGCCACAGCGAGTGTGCTCAGCGTGCCACCTCCCCCGGCCACCACTCCTGCTTAGGTTACAGCAACAGCCGCTGCCCTTATCCCACCATGGCCCACTCTCCAGACGCAGACTAACCCATCTTCACTCCCCTAGGAAATGCGCTAGTGGATTTCCCTACAGCCAGGGTCCCTTCCACACCTTTCCCACAGCCACACCTGACCGCACAGTGGCCTTCCTGCCCTCCCATCCAGGCCTGTGCCTGCGCTGTCGGTCCCCAAGTCTCAGAGGACCGGCTACTGCTTCCCCTCAGGGAGAGTCCTGCTCAGTGGCGCCGTCAGGACAGTGTCTGGAGCATCCAATCCGATGCTGTTCCTGCCCGCCCCACCGGCTCCATGTTATAATGTGGGTTTTTCAGTTGTGAAATAGTCTATTTCTTTGTGTTTATTTTTCCATTAAAGTGCAGAGTGCAAAAAATTGGTCAGATTTTTTCACTTTTGTATTCCCAACAGATACAAAATACTTGCCATATGAAAACAAAAAATATTTGTTGAACCAATAAATTAAAGACAAATCAGAAAAGAACTAAATATACCTCTTTCAAAACTATGCAGATAACAAAGCAGTAGAAATATAATATTTGAAACATAATTAGAATAATTTTGAAATACTAATATAATTAATACATAAGGATTTAATAACACAATCAATACCCTGACCTAAATTACAGAGGTAGAGAGGTAGTTTTGAGTTTCTACTATATTCCATCCAAACACACTAAGAATTTTTGGAAAATCTGACATTTGTAAAGGCCAAAATGAAGTCCCCAATTCTACAATCAGGAGGCCACATTCTGACTGTGATTCAGTAAGACTAGAACAAAAACACCAAAAGGCACCGCCGTGTTTCCTGGAAGCCTGGCATCGGACCT
Organism: Plecotus auritus; assembly: GCF_963455305.1. NCBI lineage: Eukaryota > Metazoa > Chordata > Mammalia > Chiroptera > Vespertilionidae > Plecotus > Plecotus auritus. The sequence goes on along the minus strand of NC_137777.1, from coordinate 54,887,338 downwards.
CCCGTCATGCCCTCGTGCCCAGCGCTGCACCAGTCCTGCGAGAAGCTCCATGGGGAGGTGGCAGAGGGAGCGGGAGACCTTCCTGTGCATCACTGGGACTTTCTGTGAATCGATAATTATTGCAAAACAAAATGCTAAAAACAGAAGTCCAATAAACTTGTGAAACCAGTTAGTCATGCCTAAAACTTACCATATTGAACTACAGTCTGTTTTATTAATAAAACAATCTTCTCTCTATATAAAAGCCTAATATGCAAAGTGTCTCCTTGGGAGTTCAATTGCTCACTATGACGTGCGCTGACCACTGCGGGGGGGGGGGGGGGGGGGAGGGGGGAGGGCGTGCAGAACGAAAGAAGGCCCCAGCCAGCAGCTGGGGAAGGGAGGCCCTGGCTGGCAGCCAGCAGCCGCTAGGGACCCTACCCATGCATGAATTTCGTGCAGTGGGCCTCTAGTCTATATATATAAAAGCCTAAGTGACCAGCCGACTGGCTAACCGGCCGGTAGCTATGATGTGCACTGACCACCAGGGGGCAGACGCTCAATGCAGGAGCTGCTGAGTGACAGCAACTTTGCAGAGTGCCTTCTCGCACCCCAGGACCCCTCAGGGGATGTCCGACTGCCGGTTTCGGCCCGTTCCCCACAGGCCAGGCCAAGGGACTCCACTGGGCCTCTAGTAATTCTGTATTAGAAAAAAATTATCTGCCACTACAGGCTAGGGACAGAGGGAAAAAGTAGAAAAGAAAATAGTATTTCTCTTAAAGTCTGCCACTGTCCAAGGACTATGGGAGAGGTTTTAGACTGCATTTGAAGGAATCCTGTAAGCAATAACTTGAGTGTACCCTCTTTCAGAAACAGAGGCACTGAATTTTGGAAAGTTAATTTGTCCACGGTCACACACACTGGTCGCTGTGTTGGGCGGCAGAGCTGGGATCTGACCCTTGTCCTGTGAGAAGCCAGGTCTAATCTTCACATCATGACTCCTACCATTTAGCTTAAAACAACGACCAATGTTCACAGCAGCTAAACGTATCTAACAATCCCTCACTCAAGACTCAGAGCCCAGGCGGGAGCCGGCATGCACCTTCTGTCTGGGGAAACCCTTTGTCTCGAGCTCCTTCTTAGCACAGGCCAGTCCCTAGGCGTCCACGCCTCATACCTCTGTGGAATCCGGACGGTGACATGACCCAGCACACCACACTAACACCAAGCACACCTCGGGCCACACTGCCACAAAACACAAGGTACTCTTGTCCTAAGCACGGCAAACTCAGAACACTCTCAAACCAGTTCTAGCCGTTCTGCCAGCAAATGAGTTTACGAAAACACACACCTTTCGGCTTTAAAGGTTTGAGGACTGTGGTGTTGCAGGTAAGAGATTAAAACCTGTCATGTGACAGACACGGAACATGCACACTCCTGCCCCCACGCCAACAGTGAAACTAATTTTTAAAGTCCTTCATTCAAAAGAGGAATACAATTTTTGCACTAAGACCTTAAAAGAGAGAACCATTCCCTGAAAATATACCTGAATTCATCCTCCCACTAAGGGATAACAGACAGTAGGAAAGACATGGGTCAGTGGCGGCTACCACAGAGCAGGTTCTGGAAGCTTTGCAGACTGGCCAATGGAATGACGCAGTGCACTGTTCCGTCAGATGTCACCAACAATCAGAGGTGCGATCGAGGAGGTGGCTCCTGAGAGCACGGCGGGGAGGGGAAAAAGGGGGGTCTCGGGCACGTCCTGTCTCCGTCTTCTATGCCTTGATGGCACGTTGTTTGAGGCCAAGGCATAGAAGACAAAACGCTCAACTCTGAGACAGAATCCACACACCGCAGAGGGCAGGTGGAGGCCGAGCTGGGGGCTACCCGGCACCCCTCCCTAGCCATGCGCTCGGCCTCGGCTCTTCCAGCACTGGTATCCCCCACAGCTACGGTGCTGGTTCTGTGGGGAAACAGGGCGCACATCCAGAACAGGCACTTGGATGGCCTTGGGTTCCTCTCCTTCCTGTGAATGTCCTGGCAATGGGACCTGAAGCTGGAGCCTTCATTCCAGTTCCTCACATGTCTTATTTTCACCTTGGGATTGCTCACAAGGACAATCCAGGGAAATTATTCCCAATGGGAAGTCTCTAAAGCACCGGACGAGCTGTGGGCGTGAAGAAGAGATTGCCCCTTTGGCACCCACACCTGAACGTACCCACACAACACGTGCCGGTGCCTGCGGCCAGTGGTCCCTGCAGCGCTGGGCTCAGCAAGTGCAGCAGCAGGAAGCACGCACTGCACACTCAGCACCCAGGTGAGGGCGAGGCAGGCCTTCCCAGCGAGCGCGCACACCCTCCTCCGCTTCACGAAGCAGGCGTGCCCTGCCTTGGAATTACTCCTGGGAACAATGGGTGGACCTACCCAAGGCATTATTTTCATTTTTTACAACCTCTTTGGAGAGTTTGCAAGGGAGTTACATTGTTTAAAATATAGTTTTTTAATGGGTGGGTAACTAGGAGTTTTTCATCATGGTTTTTAGTGTGGATACCTAATTCAAAAACCCCTCCAGCCACAAAGCCCTGGATTCATGCTTCATTGTGAAGGACTCTGGTACTCAGATAAACCATTTTTCCATGTGCTGATATTTTTCAAAAATAAAATTTTGATCCTTCCTATAGCTATGACCTCAGGCAATTTTAAAACAGTAATATTTGCCCTGGCTGGTGTTGCTCAGTGGATAGAGTGTTGGCCTGCACACCAAGGTTGCAGGTTTGATTCCAGGTCAAGGGCTCATAGCTGAGTTGTAAATCCGATCCCCACGTTTCTCTCTCTCTCTCTCTCTCTCTCTCTCTCTCTCTCTCTCTCTCTCTCTCTCCGCCCCCCCTCCCTCTCCTTCTCCCTCTCCCTCTCTCTCCCTACCTCCTTCCCACTCTCTAAAAAACAATGGGAAAACTATCCTGGGGTGAGAATTAACAAAATAAAACAAACAGAATCTGTACTATTTGAGTCAGGGTACGGGGCGGAGTCTAGGAGATTTAACTGCTGCACTTACTCTTGGAATCAGCGAGGATGCGGCTCGCCCTGGTTCTTCTCTCAGGTCCGCACCTGGAATCTCAGTTAACAATCTTAACTGAGCTGGTCTTCACTTACAGACAATTCTGGATAATCTAAGACGACGTTTCCTTTCCTCCTCTGCTAGCAGAAACCGGAGACAAATGTTCTTACTAGAAAGTTGACCAGAATAAGAAAGGAATGCGTGTGCTCACTGCCTTTACCCTGGGTCTATATATTTTCTCTTCATTTTCCAGCCACCTGAATTTAATGACTAAGAAGTTCTACCTATTTTGGTACCTAGGATCTTTAAGTTCATTCATTCATACAGATATTTTAAATGCTCACCTGAGGATGTTTTTACTGATTTTAGAGAGGCGGGGGAGAGAGAAACATCGGTGTGGGAGAGAAACATCGATTGGGTGCCTCCTGTACTGGCCCGGACGGGATTGAAACTGAAACCGTTTGGTGCACGGGAGAACGCTCCAACAGACTGAGCCACTGACAGGGCAAGTTTACATATTTTTAAGGGAGAAGCATTAATAGGCCAATTAAATTTTTAAAAATTCATGTCAGTTCCAATGTTTACAAAAACTTTCAGGATAACACATGGTAAGTACCCGGCAACCTTGAGTGTAAATGCAGATTGCCTCATCTATAAATCAAACTGTTTGCATTTAAACACTGAGTCGCGTCTCTACATGCTTCTACTTTTGAATAAGCTGCCATAAACAGAAAACACAGGGCCGAACACAGGCTCTGGGACCAAGAGACCCGACTCCACCCCAGCACACACAATAGTCATCTAAGCAAGTCCTAAATGTTCACGTTTTAAGAGATTTGTCTCAAAGAGTTAATGTATAAAGACAATAACAACAAAAAAGAATCCATGGAATTTACAGCAGATTCCACTGAAAAATAGGATCAGCGAAATCTTCCTTCTATAACATAACACTTAACTCTTGGAAAATACAAAACTCTATTTTCCTAGTAGTTTACGTGCCAAGAAATAAAATATTTGTAGACTACAGATACAGGAACCATTCATTACTGACAAGTCCATGAAGTCACTTAGGTTCTTTTAGAAATCTATTCCCTATTATGAATTACACTAGCAGCCCTGTGCACGAATCTGTGTGCCAGAAGCTCGCTGCCCCATCCTCCTGATCCGTGATCCAGTCGTTACGCCTCCCGGTGTAACGAATAATTAGCATATTCTTCTCTTATTATATAGGATCGTATTTTTATAAAGCCTAGAAATCTAGCTATCACATAGTACCTGCTTAGTGAAATGTGCTGTGATCTCTAAATTAATGTATTTTTGGGGTATTTCCCTAAGTAATCTAGAAAATTCAAATTATTACCAAAAAGCTCAGGCCTTGTAATCTGAATTGCTGCCGTGGAGCTGAGGACAGGAAAGACTGCAACAGGAGAGCGGGCACAGGCAGTGTCCCAGAGTCTCCACGCATATGCGCCCTATCACAAACTTACCAGTGTCACCGGCGGGCTCAGCTGTGCGTGGTCTGGGAGCTGGTGTGTTTCGGGGTCTGGCAGCGCCTGGAGATGGAGCCAGAGCCGGAGCCGGAGCCGGAGAGGAAGGTGCACTGCCTCCATTCGCCACGTGGGAGGAGCAGTTCTGTACCACAGTGTGAGCGGGCGCTCGGCTGTCTGCTCCACCTGCACCTTCAGCAGCCAACCTTTAGAAGCAAGATGCCTGACTTCAATGAACTCAGTACAATTCAACAACTTCTCCTCAAAATGTTCATAAGAAACAGCTACCGAGTTCCTCACATTCGAATAAAATGACAGAGAGAGCAATGAACAAATACAGGGCATGCTTTCTTACGTAAAGATTTAAATTACTTTTGGTTCTACGCATATCCCATACTACCAGATAAATCTATACTGAAAAATACAACTATACTAAATCAAAATAAATTCTTTCCCTCAAAATAATGTTCAAATTGTACATTTTAAATACTTAAGTCTAAGAATACTAATCTTTATTTTAAACTACTGGCCCAATGCACGAATTCATGCACATTGAAAGGAAATTAATTAGAAGAAATACTTTAATATCACTATTCGTCCTTTCTCTATAATAGAAGTGTCAACCAAATTCACAATCGACAATGACAGCGAGAGCTTTATATATAGAGATAAACTTGCTTAATTAGACCTGCTTTCTGATTTAGCTGAACTTTCTCCAGCCCAATGAAGCACCCCAACTTCTCTAATATCAACACGAAGCAGATTATTATTGTAGATCACGCAGGGAGAACAAAGGGTAAAATATTTAACTGCAGCAGTGTTTGACTATATTCTGCGCAGTGAGAAAACCTGAAGTCATTTTCAAGGTCCACCATTTCTTACTTCTTTTCAGTCAGGTCAAGTTTCTAAGGTTTCTAAATCTCCATTTTCCAGCTAATGAAAAGAAAATAGGATTCCACCAAGTCTCCTATCTACCAACTCCATGACTTCTGTGAGGATCAAAAGAGATGAGGCACAGGAAAACGCTTCACAGACGTTTGGTTAGTGTGAAAGGATTCCACCTATATAAAGCAAGTTGTGTTCCTGGGCTGAAGAAACTGCAAGGAGGCTAGTCGTCGCTAGGGAGAGGAAGCTGGGCGTTGCTACGTGACATCATTACCCAGATGGACACTTAGCATATTAGCCTTTTATATATATAGATGTTCTGAAATATCTTCAAAATGCTTGTGAAACAAAAATCAATTTCAAACTATTGTAATTCTATTGATCAGAAAAAGCTCATAATTGTAGTGCTTAGTAATAATAATTTACAATCGACATTTGAAAACTGCAAATAAACAGAAACTGGAAACAAACAGAAACCACAACCGCAAAAGCAGATATTGTGACCCTCCCTGGCAGTGGCCAGTGGCTGGGCCTGGGTGACTGTGAGCCTGGAGGGAGAGCAGTCCAACCACACATCCCCTCCATCCGCTCCCACAGAGCAGCCTTCAGGGCAGGGGGGACGGGACACTGAGACAGGAAAGTTAAAACAAGGCCCAACAGTGTGGCAATGTGCAGCCGGCTTGTAACTGACAAGCCATTATCTTCCCCAGCCAAGGACTCAGCAAATGGCTAAAGACCCTCCCTAAGGAGAGAATGCACAGAGGGAGGGGGAGGGCAAAGGAAAAAAGGGCTGTTCACCCCTAAGCAGAGAAGCCTGCAGTCTCAGGCTTGGCAAGGTAAGGTTGCCAGGTGCTTCTCATGGATTCTGGGAAGGCCACCACAAAATAAAAGGGACCTTGAGAATTAATCTGCACCAAGAGTCAGCAAGGAATTTTATAGACAGGAGGCTCTATAACGCCTCCGACCCCCACACCTGCTCTTCAGATGAGCTGAGAGCCCGTCTAAGCCAGATGCATAGGTTTGCTGGCTTTGCTTTTTCAATAAAGGCGCATGCTCTAACTGCTTTAACAAATCAGCTTTTCACAGTGCAGTCAAGGTCTCTGTATAAACTCATTTACCTGAGAAACCAAGGATGGAGGTTGGGGCAGCGCCCTCCCGCTGGCTCTGGGGCTGTCCTGTCTGGTATCACCTCTGGTGTCACTGAGAGCCTCAGCTTGGTTTTCTTTTTAAATGTAAGTCAGATCCCGCCCCTTCCTTTAAAAGCCACTGTACCAGGAGTGAGATCTAGACTTCTCACCATAACCCCACTAATACATTTTAATGAACCTAACTGTGGTGCCCTTTCAGTCCTTAATTCTGTCCAAGTAAATTATAACAAGGACACTAAATACATTCACTGAAGCCAACCAGCTCTGCTCAGGGCCGCAGGAGCAGGGAGCGCTGTGACTGCGGGCGAGGCGAGCCTGCGCTGGGACGTGCCTCTCACAGCAGGCCCTCTCCCAGGCATCAGTCCACCTTCAGGTTCTGGTCGTCCCATTAGAGTCCACCTGCTGCATGCTTCCATTCCTATTTGACTACTGCAAACAGAAAGCCTCTCTTCACTACCGTCAAACGTAAATGCAAGCGAGGAGGATAAACGGCCGTCTGGTTTCTGGGGAAAGACCACGTGTTCTCTTCCAGGGCCCACAGGGAGCTGCGGTTCCCACAGCAGGAAGATCCCCATTCCCCGCACGGCCAGCCTGCTTATTGATAACTTGGCCTACACGCAGGCTGTGAAAGCCCAGTGCAGTAAGAAAGAATGAAGCTCCGACACGCGACAGCATGGGCGAATCAGACACAGAGGTCCCGTGTTGTACGACTGCATTGATATAACATGTCCACACAGGACAACCTGCGGGGATGCGAAGCAGATCAGAGGCTGCCGGGCTGTGGAAACACGCGCTCCGTGCGGGGGAAATCAGACGGGACGGCCCCCGCTCTGCGGCCGCACCGCTGGTGTCCCCTTGAGGAGGGCTACTGGGGGATGTGCGTTGTATCTCAATACAGCTGGCTTCCAAACTGCTTTCTCAGGAAGTCAATCAAAATGACGTTTTAAGTTCCAAGGCGAACGCTAAGCTGAGGCTACAGGACGCCTTCCGGCAGGGGAATGCCCAGTACTTTACCGCAGCACGAAGACGCTCTCTACCTGCTCGTCCTGGCCGAAGGCTCTCCGTTCTCACGTAAGGCATCACCATTCTGCTGTATTTCTACTGAACAACGAGAAAGAGAGAAATTGGATTTTATACCTCCTGCTGATGTTTCCCTGAATTTTGCAGACACACAGGAGCTTACTGGTTGCGGCTGAGCTGCAGCTCGTCAGATTTTCTGGCTCAATCGCCAATCCATCCAGCACCACCGTTAACTCGCCAGTTTGCACTATGCCGTTCTTGTTCTCCAAGGAAAGTTTCAATTGTTCTTTCACTCTTTCCACTAGAAAAAAAAAAGTCCTAATCTGAAAGCTCCTGCTGCAAACAAAACTGTTTCAGAAACCAGAACTGCACCTGCAGCATGACTGACGGCCCCTGGCTGCGCGGGGAGGGTTCTTTGCGCCCAGCCCGCCACCCAGGCCGCTCCCTCCCACCTGCCTCGCCCGCCACAGGCTGCCACAGCACGCCAGCGCCCTGTGCTCGGCATGAACCTCAGAGACAGGTGGACCACAGGCCAGCCTCGCCCGGACAGGCTCCCGGCCCAGGCCTCAGACCTGTGCCTGCGACACATCCCTGCGCAAGTCGGACGGTGTGGCACTGATTCGGCTCTGCGTGCCCAGCTGGGCAGTGAGTGAGCAAATAGGCTGCTTCGAGCCTCCGTCTCCTCAAGGCAAAATGGAGCTAGTAAGAGCATCACACCGAAGGGCCTGTCACAGGTGCAAATGCAAGGCACACAACACACGTGGCCCACGCCTGACACGAGGCGCTCAGTGAGGGTCCCTCGGTGACAACACGTTTCCTCTGTACAAGGCCACCTCTGTCCTTCCTGCCATGAGGACACCTTGTTCTTCCTGAAACTCAAGCTCATTTCACTGCACCTTCTTCTATCCCAGAGTATGTATACCTCTGATAAAAGAAAACCTTACAGAAAATCCACCCCAAACATCTGTACCAACGCCCCACATCACAAACAACAATAAATACTATTAGAGAAACTCGAGAAAATACAAAAGCTAAAATACACACAAAAAACCCTACAAAGCAGGCATCTTGGCTCTGCCTAGGCCAGTGGTCGGCAAACTGTGGCTCTGCCGCTCTGTTGACTAATGAGTTTGCCGACCACTGACCTAGACTCTCGATTCCAATAATTACAGGCTATTGTTGTTCCTTGTGATTAAGCCCCTATCCCAGTGGTCAGCAAACTCATTAGTCAACAGAGCCGCAGTTTGCCGACCACTGGTCTATGCATATCCTATATAATAAAAGGCCAGAGGTGTCACATCCAAAACAACCAGAGACCAGACCACAATGGCCCCTCGCGGGCTGGCCTGCCCTAAGCAAGCGGTTAGGGGCAATCAGGCAGGCAGGCAGAGTGGTTAGGGGTGATCAGGTAGGCAGACTAGCAGTTAGGGGTGATCAGGTAGGCAGGCCAGCAGTTAGGGGCTATCAGGTAGGCAGACGGCCCCTCGCAGGGCTGGCCCCGCCCCCCAGCAAAGAAAGAGGGAGGCCCAGGCCACTGGCTGGTGACGCTGTGGCAGGTGTGCGGCCAGCCAGCGATCACCCCGCAGAGGGAGGCCCAGGCCAGCCAAGCCATCACACCCTAGCCTGTCGCCTGTAGAGGGAGGCCACCGGTGGCAGTGAAGGGGGCCAGCGCTGCACAGATGGCAAGCAGTGGCAGCAGCAGGGGTGGGGCCAGTTGCCTGCAGCGGGGGGAAGGAAAGCCCCGATAGGCCCTGATCTCAGGCCAGGCCTAGGAACCCTACCCAGGGGTCCCGGATTGTGAGAGGGTACAGGCTGGGCTGAGGGACCCCCCCCCCCAAGTGCACGAATTTTCATGCACCAGGCCTCTAGTAAGTAGATAAGTCCCTTTGGTTAATCTCTTCTCATCCCCCCTCTGAGATCTGTCCATCTGTTCCATGCCTGGGGTCTTATTTTGTTGGTTGATTCATTTTGTTCACTAGATTCCACATACAAGTGAGATCATGTGATACTTGTCCCTCTCTGACTGGCTTATTTCACTTAGCATAATACTCTCCAGATCCCTCCATGCTGTCTCAAAGGGTAAGAGATCCTTCTTTTTTACAGCTGCTTAGCATTCCATTGTCTTTGCCCCCCTTTTTAAAGAAAGGGAGCCTTGGAGATCACCAGGCCTCTGCAAATATCACCACTGCTACAAACACTCGTCGGTCCAGGACCTGACTGCTCGGCTGTGTTGAGGTGGTGTGGTGTATATGTGTGTGTATGTGTGTGTGTGTAAGTGCGTATGCGTGTGTGTTTACATCATCTGCTCTCTCACAACTCTAAACATGTACCACTGAGCTCTACCATTTTTGAATCATAAAATTGGGGGCAATCCCATGCTAATTTCCATCTACACCTGTATGTATGGGGGGGGGGGGTTCTATTACAGTACAATCAGCCAGCTCAGACCTCTCCATCCATGGACAGTGAGCACCTGCTGTGTGCAGGGGCTCCCACTCATCCCTCCCTCCCTGCACTGAACACCAGCCCTGCGGGGGGTGGGGGAGATATGGGCTCCCCCTTTCCCTCCCATTCATCTCTCCCTGCACTGAACACCAGCCCTAGGGGCCACGGGCGTGGGCTCTGCCTGGTGGGGGGGGTGGCAGGTCCTACCCTCTCAACTACATGGAGACACTGTCCTCGCAGTCAGTGGCGCATCGCCGACTCTGACACAGACAGGTGCTTAATGAAGAGTGACAATACATGAAGAAGGCAGGAAGTCCTCAGGGAACTGGGAGCTACTCTCCGACCTCCCAGAAACCCCTCCTCAGCGTTCACAGGACGGAACGGTCGGGGTCTGAGAGCCGGGCACAGACCAGGGCATTATCCTGGAATCATGGAATTGTTGAAAACATGCACGCTCTGTCCGCACAGAAGATAAAAGATCTTCAAAAATCGTTACGGCATTTCACCCTTCAAATGTAGCTCAGAGTCACATCTGAACCTATTTTTAAAAATGCTTGCACACTGTATTGCTTATTGCTAAGTATTACATTATCCTAGAATACAGTCACTTAAAATAACCCCGGACACTTCTTACTGCTCAGTTTCTGTGCTCAGGGGCTGGGGAGGGCGGTGGGTGCTGCAGGGACAGCCGCTCCGGCTTCAAGGCACCTGTGAGGAGCCCGAGACCCAGGCAGAAGCTGCACTGTCGTCCAGGCTAGCCCCAAGGGGCTCTGTGCCTCGCTGTGGCCACAGTCCACTTGTCACCTAGACCACGTGCAGGAGGGACACCGAAGCAGGAGGCGGGCCGGCACACATAAATGTGAGGGCCCAGACGCAGACACAGAACGAGCGAGGCGGTCAGCAGGGCCCAGGACCAAAGCAGGCTGTGACTCCAGGCCTTTCCAGCACAGACCTAGTCAGTGTGCACCGACTCAGGTCCCAAGATAAATCTCAGAATTTATAAAACAACTTAGAGAAAAAACAAAGTAATAAATGTGCAAGAAGAAAACAGAGAACTATCAAATATAGGACTAGAAAGGAGTCTCTGGCATAAAAATAATGGAAGATGGCCGAAACCGGTTTGGCTCAGTGGATAGAGCGTCGGCCTGCGGACTGCAGGGTCCCAGGTTCGATTCCGGTCAAGGGCATGTACCTGGGTTGCGGGCACATCCCCAGTAGGGGGCGTGCAGGAGGCAGCTGATCGATGTCTCTCTCTCATCGATGTTTCTAACTTTCTATCCCTCTCTCTTCCTCTCTGTAAAAAATCAATAAAATATATTTTAAAAAAATAATAATAATAAAAAAAAATAATGGAAGATGAATTAACTTTTATGATCAACATATTAAACTTCTATAAATTAAAACAGGATAAAAAAAAGAGGCAAATGATTAATTGGGAGGAAAAAAGTAAGAGCTCTTATAAGTTAGTGAAGAAAAACAGCAAACCAACAGAAAATGTGCCAAGAGTACGACAATCATGAGTGATGAAAGACAAATGACCAGCAAGCACCTGATTCATTGATGTTGAGCAATGCTTTGAGGAGAAAACACTCATCTTTATCGGTCGGGCGCAAACACTCGTGGGGCCTCCCCACGGCGTGCACAGGTGAGGGCGGCCTGACAGGAAAGACGAGGCACAGCCTGAGCCTGACAACCGCCCGTTCCCTTCGACCTGATCTTTTCGGTCCTAAGAAGCTTCTAACACGGAAATGCACTCACATCACCAGATGTAAAATACTGTCTGTCCTGAACCTCAGCTTAAAGGATCTTCGTTTGTGCTGACACTGAGTCAATTTCTAAAAAAAGAACTTAAGACTTAGTGACCTAAACAAACAACTAGTATCAGCTGGTAAATAAGGCTAAAAGCAAAATCTTTTAAAAATATTTTTTTATTGATTTCAGAGAGGAAGGTAGAGAGAGAGAGACACAGAGGGAGAGGAACACCAATGATGAGAGAGAATCATTGACCAGCTGCCTCCTGCACCGTCTCCCCCTCTCCACTGAGCCACACTGGCTGGGCCAAAAGCAAATTTTTAAGTAAAATTGACTTCGACTGCGCTCTGTCCTCCAGTATAAAGGTGTGCTTCTCTGCTGTTTCTTTGCCATTCAATGTAGGAGAGAATGCTCCCGTTTAAGTGAACTTAATAGATTTCTAAATGGTTTCCCTGACAACTTAAAAGTTCTTGGTTCTACGCCACCATCAGAACACTCCTCTCTGGAGAGCTGTGCCCTGTCAGTCTCCAAACTGAAATACGCCATGCAGTCCTGCATCTACGCCTACGAGGAACTCGTCCACACTCCTCCTCACTCTCCACCCAGGGACACTGACAAAAACTCTCCTGACCTAGCTCAGGCCAGGCTCCTGCGCCACCTGCTCCAACAGCCCTCCCCTTGGCCCACAAGAACTGCACACTCCCAGCATAAACTTCCATCTGAGCCCCTCTGCACCCAGAGTAAGAGATGTGAACAGATCCCAGCACAGTGCCACCAGCTCGGCGGTCAGCACCTGACGACCGAGGCCCCCGTAAGGCGCCTGCCTGAGGAAGCTCGTTCCAGCCCACCCCGCAAGAGGCCAGAGCAAGCCTTCCTTTAAGCTTTACCAAAAAGGGCTTAGCTGCGAGGCTGAGTCCCTGCTCTGCCCGAGACGGGGTGTCCCTCCTATGCCTCGGGGTCCTTCTCCAGGCCCAGAGCCGCCCCTGGGCCGTGCATCATCAGGAAGCCAGGCCCCGTCTCCCAGTGTCCATGGAGGACAGAGGTGCCGAATGCTTTCACCAATGTGTCTGACGGTTCCCTCTCCTGGTCCCACTCGCCCCTCTCCTCCTTCCTTTCCTCGTTCCCGAGGCAGCAGGTCTGTGCACACTGCAGGCAGGCAGGCTGGCCCCGCCCGCGCAGTACAGTGCTGATGGGAACTCCCGCCGGCTCCGGTCTTCGCTGACAACTGAGGCATTTTCCTTTGCAATTTAAGAACCGGTGGGGCTGAGAGGGAGAAATCATCTCAGACACAGGTGTCTAATACTGATGACATAGAGAAAAGAAAGCTAAAACACCACGTGTATCTGCAGAGCCAGTGAAAGGACTTCCATCATTCAGCCTGGTGTTCACATGATCTGCACACACAACTGAAGGTTAATTGGGGCAAAAATGAGGCTTAGAACACAAGCGTCCCATCTATGAGAGGGCTGTCTGGGCCACGGCCTTGGGCACGCTGTCCAGGCTCCTCCTGAAGCCGGCGAGGCCTGGGCCTGGAGCCCCTGGGGTTGAGGGGAAGCTGCAGGGGCCTCGCGGGACACACAGACCCTGCCGCTGGCTCGGCTGTGGGCTTTAGGGAGGCTCTGGGCGGCTGTGCTCACATACACCATGAAGGCTGAAGAGGCGAAAGCAGGAAATACCTACTCAAATCAACCCATCCCCCCCTGCAATACACCAGGACAGTGGTCAGCAAAATTCGGCTCGCGAGCCGCAGTTTGCTGCTCTGTTGACTAATGAATTTGCTGACCACTGCACCAGGAGAAAGGGTATGTGGGAAGATAAATGTTTGAGAACAAAATATCAGGGCCTTGAGTACAGGAAGGAACTAGCCTCATAAATCTGAAGTGGGTCAATGACCTTGACAAGGACAAATACGTTCTGATGTGGAGACTGCTGGGTTCACATCACAGTGGAAGGGGGTGGGGGTCAGAAACAGTGTTCTATGTATCTTCCTTAAATTCAATAAATGCTTATTTAACGAAGAAAAGTCCTAGATCTAAGAAAGTGAGAATATAATTGATTTATGGGCTTCTAACTCTCCTCAAATTATCAGAGCCCACAGGTAGAATATGCCACTTCTGGGAAGATGGAAAGCTTTGCACCAAGCATATCAAGAATATCAAAACAACACAGGCAGTTTTATTTTTAAAAAATCACAAATAACTAGAAATAGGAGGATAAGCTGTTAGCAAATGGAAAAATAAAGAGCAACTCAGGTCTCATTTAAAAGTTTGCAGAGGTCAAAAGAATAAATCTCTAAGTTGTATGGAAAATTTTTAAGATCTTAAGTAAAGGCAATAAGATGCATTAATTAATATATCTATGAGGAAAGCCAGAAACATAATGGTAAACATCAAACCTTAAAAACAACATTGGAGGTAGCAAAGCAGGAGTGACCAACAGAAGGGAGGCCACGTGAGCAGAATCAAGATGACGCACATGAACAAGGACCTGGGATGAGCTCATAGGACTGCGGCGCAGCAAATGGCAGGGATCCCAATGGGAGAGGAACTTAGAAGCATCTACATTTGGGAATTTTCCTAAAGCAAAACACAGATTTCAGACGAGCACTTAAGAAAATGAATTAAGAAGCTTCCAGAATCGACCCTTACAAGAAAGCCAATCTGATAGCGACTCTAAAAAATTAAAACTCTACAAAAGAAACACGTAAAATAAACAAACAAAAATAAAGGAAAGCTATTTTTAAAAAAACAAACAGGAACGAACTCTGGTTTTGAAACACAACATAATAAAAACAGTTGTGGGCTGCAGGTCCACAGGGCAGGCAGGCAGGAGCGGGCCCGTGGCTGCAGACATTTACATGAACTAAACGAAGTGAAATGCAGAGCCGGCTCCTTAGCCGCACCCGCCCCGCTCGGTGCTCACTGTGGCCTGTGCCTAGTGCCGCCCCCTGCGCAGCACAGACACGGCACAGCGATGACCACGGGCCTCAACAGCTGCTTCCGGAGAGCCGAGTGACCGAGCAAGGCGGACTCTGCACTCCGAAGCCAGGAGAGAACGACCCCCCCGCCCCAGCAGACCAGCGTGGCCATATCCCGGCCCTGGGAGCAGAGACGAGAAGCGTGGGCTCTGCTCAGGACAGGGGGCAACGGGAAGTGCAACCTGTTACCACTCGGTCCCTCTGCCGCTCCCTCTGCTTCTCTGAGAGAGTCTTTGTAGTTCATCCTTATTTAGGTGATTCTCATATAAATATCTGTCCAATGAAAGGCAAATAGCTATCAGAGAGCATCATTACTAAAGAAAGAATGAGATAAGGAGAGTCATTTTAGCTCCATACAACACACATAAAAAATAGTTCAGGATGAGAGAGAGGTGGACCATGATCTACAGAAAACATGTCATCCCTACTCCAGAATGCAGTCGGAGTCTCTTCAGTTACAGAGGGTTACTACACTTGATGTTTTTATTTGGGAATTGTTTATTACACCCTATTCCAAAAAGGCTTTAGGACATGTTTAAATAAATGTATGTTGAAAGGTAAGGGTAGTTTAGACAAAGTTACATTCCAATAGCATTTAGATAAAAATACTGAGTCCACCCCACGGCCTCTTCAGTGTCTAGACTAGGCGGCGCTGCTGAGTAAGTGGAACAGCCACACTCATCCATGATCAGAAATTCAGTGCCATGAAACACCGGGAGCACAGGGGTATTAACTCAGATGTGTAAGAAACAGGTTCCCAGCGGTTAAGTCGGGAGCTGCTGGGGACAACAGCATGTGAGTGAGCCTATGTGTGCTCACGTGTCCAGTGCTGCTCCATGCTTCACGTATAGCCAGGCTGCATGTGAGACTTTACTGTACTCTGACCTTTGGCTGTGGACATGGAAAGCAGTGAAAACCCAGATGAACAGAGAGGCCTTTCAAGCTGCTTACAAGCCCGATTATGTTTGTGATTTACAGTTTTATAGATGTCATCTCCAATCGCTCTCACAATATTCCCCACGAGGACACACCGTGTCCCTTTGTCCCTAAAATTACTCTAGGCCAGTGGTCGGCAAACTCATTAGTCACCAGAGCCAAATATCAACAGTACAACGATTGAAATTTCTTTTGAGAGCCAAATTTTTTAAACTTCAACTTCTTCTAATGCCACTTCTTCAAAATAGACTCACCCAGGCCGTGGTATTTTGTGGAAGAGCCACACTCAAGGGGCCAAAGAGCCACATGTGGCTCGTGAGCCACAGTTTGCCGACCACAGCCCTAGGCCAGTGAGTGAATTCTCATTTGACTGTGGTGACAGAGGAATGTCTTTGTTGGATTATTTGGTTCATAAGCAGTTTTTGTTAGTTTGATTTTTAAAAATAAATCTGTCCAGCCAGCATGGCTCAGTGGTTGAGCATTGACCTATGACCCAGGAGGTCACAGTTCAATTCCCTGTGAGGGCACATGCCCAGGTTGTGGGCTCGATACCCAGTATGGGGCGTGTAGGGGACAGCCAAACAATGATTTTCTCTCACCATTTCTCTCTCTCTCCGTCTCCCTCCCTCTCTGGAATCAATAAAAATGTTTAAAAATAATAATAAAAATGAATGCCACAATACCCCCCAAATTGAACTGGAGCTCACTCACTTAATTGTCACGTGCTAAGCCAAGAGGCTGAATGAAAGGCAGCCAAGGACTTAGTTATAAGTGTGTGTGTGAAATCTGTCTGGCTGCCTAGGGCCCTATTAATGTCCTATGACTTCCAATCAAAATCAGCACCTTGGACTCAGACGCCGTGCTGCCGTCACAGCTCCGCAGGCCCTGGTGCCCCTGAGCAGGTCGGCACCCACACATCTGAGACCTGTGGGCAGCGTTTCCTGGGTCAGAGACACCACTCTCAGGCATGACGGATGTCCCTCAGAAACACAAGCTACCTTTTAGCTTTTGGGCTTCAAGATACGTTCAAAGTGTCTAACACAGACTTTCCGGAAGCAAAGGTCAGAACAAAGCTTACACTTTCGGTTGTGTGTTACCAGAGCCTGCCTCAGGTCCACAGCTGCTCTTCCCAACAGGGCATCCGTCCTCAGGGTGTGATGGCTCCACACCCGGAACTCCAGCATGCTCTGTGCGCTCACACTCCTGCGGGATGAACGAAGCAAGGCCATGCCGTCATTCGAATGCCCATGGCTATTACATCACTTACCTCAATTACTTTTTAAAGCCAGGATTCAGTTTGACAGAAGAATACGGTATGAAACAGTAAACTACTTGAATTACAAAACCAGTACTTTCAAGAACATCACCACTTTAATAGCTAAATAAGAATTTTTGTACTTAGCGAACCAAAACACCACCTACACATCAAGAGTCTGAGGCTTGCCCCAGCTGGTTTGGCTCAGTGGACAGAGCATCGGCCTGCGGACTGAAGGGTCCCAGGTTCAATTCTAGTCAAGGGCACATGCCCGGGTTGCGGGCTCAGTCCCCAGTAGGGGACATGGAGAAGGCAGTCAATCAATAATTCTCTCTCATCATTGATGTTTCTGTCTCTCTTTCCCACTCCCTTCCTCTCTGAAACCAATAAAAATATATTAAAAAAAAAGAGTCTGAGGCTTCACAATATTTCTATTTGAACAAATTTCTCAACATTTAAGACAATTGATGGCATTGGTTCTAATACACAAATTTATAACATTGTATTTCAAAAATGCCAAAATTAAGTATAATTGATTTCTGCTCAATTTTTTTTACAAGACAGGAAGAGAAAACATGGCTACATGGAAATACTTTATGAAGCTAAAGCAAGGATTATTATGCCTCTTCTGTAAAGGAAAGGATCTAACCCACAATTTTTCACTTTAAATTGTCTATTCATACTGGAACACAGCAGTTATTACTATGAAGCTTTCCTACAAAATAATAATTTTTAAGATTCCAAGCAGCACACTTCCTTCTGAAGACCACGACCCTTCTGTTCAGTACTTACACGATCAGCTGCTCGTCCCACTTTGGATTAGAAGAACTGTTGGATTTTGCTGTTTTCTTAATTTCTCCATCTACAACTACTTCTGTATATATTGCTGTTCCAAACCAGTTCTTTTTTCTTTTTAGTTTGGCACTAGAAACTAACAGAAACATGAAATCACTGTGAATATCTGTAGCCAGAAAGCAGTATTTATACTAACAAATCAATAAAGATGAAACGGTGCTGCTTGTGCAACTCAAACTCTTTTCATTGACAGAATGAAAAAAAAAAAAAAACCACTACAAGAATATGATGATACATGAGAACCATTTGAATTTTGACATTATTGAAACATATTTCACATGCCCATATAGTTTACTCACTTCAACTATATAATTCAAGGTGGTTGTGCAAAACCTACAGTTTGCTTTCAATAAACATATACAGTATTGTATATGTATTTTCTCTTCCTTATGCTTTTCTTAATTGTCTTTTCTCTAGCTTACTTTATTGTGAGAATACAGTACATATACAAATAACATACAAAGTATGTGTTAACCTTCAGGTCTACAGTTGGCTATTAATAGTTAAGTTTTTGGGGAGTCAACAGTTATACGTAGGCCCGGCTGGTATGGCCCAGTGATTGAGCATTGACCCATGAACCAAGAGGTCACTAGTTCGATTCCCAGTCAGGACACAAGCCTGGGTTGCGGGCTCAATCCCCAGTGAGGGGGCGTGGAGGAGGCAGCTGATCAATGTCTCTCCCTCATCCATGTTTCTATGTCGCTCTTCCCCTTTTTCTAAAATCAATAAAAACATATTTTTAAAAAATCATTTGATCTGGCCCTGCCAAGGCATTAGGGGTAAGTTAATTAAATGTTTGACCAAATATAGCAGGCTAATTTTTAAGTTGATACTTTCGTATGGCCCGATAATTATGCTATAAATATCCAAATAGCCCTTGGTAGAAAAAAGGTTCCTCAACTCTGACTTAGAGCATTGTCCCAGTATAGCAAGGTTGTGGGTTTGAGCCCCAGTCAAGGAACATACAAGAATCAACCAAAGTCCCTAGCCAGTTTGGCTCAGTGAATAGAGCATTGGCCTACGGACTGAAGGGTCCCGGGTTCAATTCTGGTCAAGGACAACATGTCTGGGTTGTAGGCTCGATCCCTAGTAGGTGGTGTGCAGGAGGCAGCCAATCAATAATTGTCCCTCATCATTGATGTTTCTATCTTTCTCTCCCTCTCCCTTCCTCTCTGAGAGCAATAAAAATATATTTTAAAAAAAGAATCAACCAATTATACATAAATAAGTAAAACAACAAATTGATGTCTCTGTCACTCTCTCTCTAAAAAAAACCACCCAGTTATACTTGGATTTTTAGCTACTTAGGAGATTGGTGCTCCTAACCCTCAAATTGTTCAAGGGTCAACTATAGTAACCTACTTTCTTTTTTAAAAATAATTTCTTTATTTTCAGTTACAGTTGACACACAATATATTAGTTTCAGGTGTACAACATAGTGATTACACATTTATATAACTCACCCGATCTGACACCATACATACTTATTACAATACTAGAGGCCTGGTGCACAAAATTCATGCACGGGGGGGAGGGTGTCCCTCAGCCCAGCCTGCACCCTCTCCAATCTGGGACATCCCTCTCACAACCCAGGACTGCTGGCTCCCAACTGCTCGCCTTCCTGCCTTCCTGATTGCCCCTAAACACTTCTGCCTGCCAGCCTGATCACCCCCTAACCACTCGCCTGCCAGCCTGATTGCCCCTAACTGCCCTCCCCTGCAGGCCTGGTACCCCCCAACTGCTCTCCCCTGCAGGCCTGGGTCCTCCCTAACTGCCCTTCCCTGTAGGCCCGGTCACCCCCAACTTCCCTCCTCTGCCGGCCTGGTCACCCCTAACTGCCCTCCCCTGCAGGCCTGGTCCCTCCCAACTGCCCTCCCTTGCTAGCCTGATTGCCCACAACTGCCCTCCCTTGCAGGCCTGGTCCCTTCCAACTGCCCTCCCCTGCTGGCCATCTTATGGTGGCCATCTTGTGTCCACATGGGGGCAGCCATCTTGTGTGTTGGAGTGATGGTCAATCTGCATATTACTCTTTTATTAGATAGAAGTCTGGTGCACGGGTGGGGGCCAACTGGTTTGCCCTGAAGGGTGTCCCAGATTAGGGTGGGGGTTCCCTTGGGGCATGGGGTGGCCTGGGCGAGGGGCCTGTGGTAGTTTGCAAGCCAGCCATGCCCCCCGGCGACCCAAGCGAAGGCCCTGGTACCTGGGATTTATTTATCTTCTATAATTGAAACTTTGTAGCCTGGAGCGGAGCCAAGCCTTCTGCTCCCTCCATGGCGGCAGCCATTTCTGTTGGGATTTATTTATCTTCTATAATCGAAACTTTGTAGCCTTAAGTGGAGGCCAAGGCAGGCCAGGGTGTGCGGAAAGCTTGGCTTCCTCCATCGCCGGGGGCAACCCTAGCCTCCTGCTCTCTCCAGCTCCGTGGCTACCGCCATTTCTGTTGGGCTTTAATTATTTTCTATAATTGAAACTTTGTAGCCTTGAGTGGAGGCCTGGGCCTGCCAGGGTGTGCAGAAAGCTTGGCTTCCTCCATTGCCAGGGAAACCCAAGCCTCCCTCCTGCTCTCTGTGGCCGCAGCCATCTTGGTTGGGTTTATTTGCATATTCGCTCCTGATTGGCTGGTGGGCGTGGCTTGTGGGTGTAGTGGAGGTATGGTCAATTTGCATATTACTCTTTTATTAGATAGGATTATTGACATATTTCCTATAATTTACATCCCCATGACTTTTTATAACTGGCAATTTGCACATCTTAATTCCTTCCCCCTTTTCATCCAGCCCCCAATGAGCCTGAATTATGGCAACCATCAAAATATTACCTGTGTCTGAGTTTGTTTGTTCCTTTGTTTTTTAGATTTCATACATAAGTGAAATTACATGGCTTTTACCTTTCTGTGTCTGACCCATTTCACTCAGCATAATATCCTCTAGATCCATTCATGCTGTTACAGATGCAAAATTTCATTCTTTCTTTATGGCTGAGTCACATTCCATTGTATAAATGTAGCACCTCTTCCTTATCCATTCATCTATTGATGGGCATTCATCTATTGATTGGCATTGATCTTGGCTGTTGTAAATGCTACAATGAATATAGGGGTGCACAGGTCTTTTGAATTAGTGTTTTGGGTTTCCTCGGGTAAATACCAAGAAATGGAATTGCTGGGTCCTTCCTTGTCTCGTAGCCTTTGTTTTCCAGTCTATTTTGTCTGACAGAAGTATTGCTGCCTTAAGTTGTTGTTTTTTCTTGTTCCATTTATATGAAATATCTTTTTCCATCTCTTTACTTTCAGTCTGTGTATGTCTTTGGATCTGAAGTGGGTCTCTTGTAGGCAGCATAGATAAGGGTCTTATTTTCTTTTCTTGTTCTTTTTTTTAAAAAATATATTTTATTGATATTTCACAGAGAGGAAGGGAGAGGGATAGAGAGCTAGAAACATCGATGAGAGAGAAACATCGATCAGCTGCCTCCTGCACACCTCCCACTGGGGATGTGCCTGCAACCAAGGTACATGCCCTTGACCGGAATCGAACTTGGGACCTTTCAGTCCGCAGGCCGACGCTCTATCCACTGAGCCAAACCGGTTTCGGCAGGGTCTTATTTTCTTATCCCTTCAGCCACTGTATGTTTTTTTGACTGGGGCACTCATTCTATTTACATCTAAAGTAATTGTTGATAGGTGTGTAGCTTCACCATTTTATTATTCACATTTTTTACCCTTCTTCTTCTTCCCCTTCCTCCCTTCACCCCTCCTTCCTTTTCAAGACTTTTAACACTTCTTATAACGCTTGTTTGGTGGTGGTGAACTCCTTTAGCTTTTCTTGTCTGGGAAGCTATGTATCTGTCCTTCAATTCTAAATGACAGCCTTGCTGGGTAGTCTTGGTTGTAGGCCCTGGCTAGCTATTCATCAGTTTGAATGTGTCTTGCCACTCTCTTCTGGCCTGCAAGGTTCTGCTGAGAAATCAGCTGAGTCTTATGGGAGCTCCTTTGTAGGTAACGAACTGCTTTTTTTCTAGCTGCTTTTAAGATTCTTTCTTGGTCTTTAACCTTTGGCATTTTATCATGATGTATCTAGGTCTCTTTGGGTTCATCCTGTTTAGGAGTCTTTCTGCACTTCCTTTTTCCTTTACCAGGTCGTAGAATTTTCCAGTCATTATTTCTTCAAATAAGTTCTCAAGTCCTTGCTCTCTCTTTTCTCCTTCTGTTGCAGATGTAGTTATGCCTGATGTTGTCCCAGAAACTCCTTGAACTATCCTCATTTTCTTGGATTCTTATTTTTTTCCATTCTGATTGGGTGTTTTCTGCTACCGTGATATCAGCACAAACTCAGGATTTGTGCTTTGCTCTCTAAGACAAGAAGCATTTCCTACCTGTTCATTTTAAACTAGAAACAACTAACCTCACAGTAATGAGTGCCATGGGAACCACAGGGCATCTCCTTCTTACCCCGCCTGACTCTCACCCTCCTGAGGCAAATCTTCTAATGGTCGAGGCACAGAGCTGCATACACACCCCCTCCTGTTTTACATCCATGTAGTAGCTCGTTACACACTATTTCATGCCCTGCTCTTTCAATTAACAATATTCTCTTAAAACATGGCTCCTACTGGTACACATACTCATTTCTTTCATTTTATTTTCTACCTAGAATTCCACTCAGTGGAATAGTGTATTTATAAATAATTTATATACATATTTACATAACATATGCTAAAAACTCTATACATACACATATTTATATATAACATGTATATTACAAACGATATATACAATACTCATAGGAAATTACCTTGCAGAAACTTATATTTTATATAATCAAATATAAACATACTTAATTACATAAATTATACATTATTATAATTATGAAAATTATATAATACTTTCTAAGTTATAAACTAATGTTTATAATTATGTAAGCAATATCAATGTCTGCAAAATAAACTTCTAGAAGTAAAACTGCTGGCTTAAGGACCATTCTTCCTTGGATCATGCATTTCAACTAGCAAGAATGAATTATGTGAAGCCCCCTAACCAAGGCTCTTCCATGCTCTTGCAAATGCTGTTCCCTCTAATGCTCTCTCCTGCCAACCTAATTGGAGATAAACTCTGATTATTCCTGCGGAAATTCAAGTGTCACCCTTTGTGAGTCATTCTCTTACACAATCTATATGTCCATAGGCCCCTGCAATCCCAAGCAGACCTAAGACACCTTCTTCTAGGTCCTCACTGCATCCAGTTAACGATCACTCGGCATAGTAACTGTCCCACCATAAACTCCTGGAGAACTAGGGCTTGTGTTTCCACATGTGTAACTCTACTTAACAATATTTGCCCAATGACTGAAAAAGGCCTTCAGCTTCCTTCTCTTTCCAAATAATCATTTAAGGGCCAACTCGATGATGCTAGTTCCAGTACCCAAATTCTCCTACCAAAGAGGACATACCTTCTCCACATCCAGCACAGGTTCCATAAATACTTACTGAACAAATAAAACACCTTTAGAGGGTGTCTACCACAGAGGCCTGTTGCAACAAATACACTATAGCATGAATCTAAAGGAAAAGATCCTTAAGAAATAAATATGCTGAATTCAGATGAAAAGAAAGATTTACCTGGGAACCACTATTTTACACTATTATGGAAGTAACTTACCAGTTACCTGTAACTGTAACCTTCCACTGTGGTTATTAGTAGTGTCAGACCTTGGGGAAGCAGTGGCCATGTCCCAAAATTCAGCTTAAACCTAAAAAAAATCGATTTATTCATGTGTTAAACAAGAGATTGTAATTTTCAATATGATTAAAACTAGTCAAATCAATTAAGAAAACATACCTGATACAATACTGTCAACCCATCACATGCTGATACAGTCAGCTGTCCACTATTTAGAACTGACTTAGTACTGTAAGCATTAGAGGTGAGTATAGTCAATGAACCATGTCTGAGTCACTGTGAGAGAGGATCCAGGGTCACATGTTCATTTGTCCATTTATGACATACTAGAGGCCCGGTGCACGAAATTCGTGCACGGGGGTGGGGGGTGTCCCTCAGCCCAGCCTGCACCCTCTCCAATCTGGGACATCCCTCTCACAATCCAGGACTGCTGGCTCCCAAATGCTCGCCTGCCTGCCTTCCTGATTGCCCCTAACCCAGCCATGGGCAAACTACCATTCAGCTGTTCTATCCGGCCCACGGAGCCGAAAGAGCGGAGGGTTCTCTTGCTCTCCCCTCCACTCCTTTACTTTGAATTTATATTAGTTCACACAAACACTCCATCCATGCTTTTGTTCCGGCCCTCCGGTCCAGTTTAAGAACCCATTGTGGCCCTCGAGTCAAAAAGTTTGCCCACCCCTGCCCTAACCGCTTCTGCCTGCCAGCCTGATCACCCCCTAACCACTCCCCTGCCAGCCTGATTGATGCCTAACTGCTCCCCTGCCAGCCTGTTTGCCCCTAACTGCACTCCCCTGCAGGCCTGGTCACCCCTAACTGCCCTCCCCTGCAGGCCTGGTCCCCCCCAACTGCTCTCCCCTGCAGGCCTGGGTCCCTCCCAACTGCCCTTCCCTGCAGGCCTGGTTGCCCCCAACTTCCCTCCTCTGCCGGCTTGGTCACCCCTAACTGCCCTCCCCTTCAGGCTTGATCACCCCCAACTGCCCTCCCTTGCAGGCCTGGTCCCTCCCAACTGCCCTCCCCTGCTGGCCTGATTGCCCACAACTGCCCTCCCTTGCAGACCTGGTCCCTCCCAACTGCCCTCCCTTGCTGGCCATCTTGTGGTGGCCATCTTGTGTCCACATGGGGGCAGCCACCTTTGACCACATGGGGGCAGCCATCTTGTGTGTTGGAGTGATGGTCAATCTGCATATTACTCTTTTATTAGCTAGGATTCTACTATTTATGCATGTATGTATTCCTGAATCACCTCAGTAGTTTGCTCCATACACTTTAATATTGAGTGTGCGTTTCATAATAAAAATATTATCTCAAATAATGATAGACAATGATAAATTCAGGAATGTAACTAGTATATTACTATTACCTAATATATACTCTATTGCATCAACCATCCCAGCAATGCCATTTGTTGCCATTTTCACACATGGGGTCGAGTTCAGGTCTATATGCTGCATTAATTGTCATGTCCCCAGTCAATTTGCATCTTTCTTTCTTTTTTTAAAAAAATATGTTTTTATTGATTTTAGAGAGGAAGGGAGAGGGAGAGGGAGAGAGAGAAACGTCATCTGCCTCCCACATGCACCCTGACTGGGAATGGAACCCGAAACCTGAGCATGTGCTCTGACTAGAATCGAACTGATGATCTTGGGTGCACAGGACGACGCTCAACCCTGAGCCACGCTGGCCACGCCTTGCATGTTTCTTTTTGTAGATACTTTTTGCAAGTTCTACTTCACTTCTCCACCCCAATTTTCATTTTTTAAATAAATACAAAGCAGCGCTACTTCATCTTTCTTCTGCGTGACAGTTATTTTTTTAACACAATTATTTTTTTTTGGTCATTAATATGTTTTTTTATTGTTGACAGTATTACAGGTGTCTCCCATTTACCCCATCCCTTTACTCCCCTCCTCCCAGCCCCTTGGTGCCCCCCTACACCCATGTCTTCACTAACATGGATGGACCTGGAAAATATTATGCCAAGTGAAATAAGACAATCTGAGAAAGACAAATATCACAGGATCTCACTTATTTGTGGAATCTAATGAACAAAAAGAAGTGACTAGCAAAATAAGACCCGAAGCATGGAGGCATGGAACAGACTGACATACCTTGATATGGGGTTGGCAGGATGAGAAGAGATAAATCAAAGAGCTTATCAACCTATATGCATAGTGCATGACAAATATTTTAAGGCTAACCTTTCATACACTCTTAACCACTGAAAATAAAGTGGGAGGTTCTGGGCAAGATGGAGAAATATTAATGACTACTAATGTCTATCTTTTTTTTCCCTGTTTGTAGCCTTTTCCACGCTCCTTTAGAGCCTTCTCCAAATTTAGGGAGACAACACTCTAAAATCATTATACTCTCACGTCATGCTTGTGTGTGTAAAAGGACAAGAGAAACAGCCGCTCACTATTTGAGAAACTGATTTAATTAACAGAGTCCCAGTTCTGGAACCTCATCAGTCCACTCCTCCTGCAGCTGAGCCAATGGGCTCCAAGGTGACACCTTCTGCAGGTGCACCAACTGCACGTTCACGGGATAACACCAGGGGAAGCCATGAACATGAGGAAAGAACGGACAGTGAAGGGTTTCCATTTCCAGCAGTCGGGTAGATAGATATTTTGAAAGGTCTTTCTGCTTTAATGCAATCAATCCTGGATAAATTAAAACCAATGCACTTTTCAAACACTATTATATTCTCAAGAAATTATCAAGTCTGCTCTCACCCATATAACAGTAGCCAATAAAACAAAACAAAACCCCAAACTTCTTAAAAGTGAGTTGAAGTAACGGAGGAAATGGTGAGCAATGAGCAAAAAAAGTTTAAATCAGAGCGTTGGCCTGCATGTGCATGCTGACAGGAGCACTGGGATGGGAGACAGAGCCCTGGGCATGCTTCGGGGTGAGGCCTGAACCCCAGGAAGCCAGCCAGGTCAGCTGGAACTCCACATACAGCAGTGGCTCAGGCACATGCTTGTAGGAAGGCACCCCAGTAAGTCACTGGTATTGCCCACTATGAAGAAAACCAATTATGAGCCTACTAGAAGCCTGGTTCATGGATTCGTGCACCAGTGGGGTCCCTCAGCCTGGCCTGCACCCTCTCACAATCCGGGACCCCTCAGGGGATGTCAGACTGCCAGTTTCAGCCCAATCCCTGCAGGCCTGCGAGGATTGGGCTGAATCTGGCAGTCCGACATCTCCCGAGGGATGTAGTAGTGAGCGAAGCGGCAGGCAGCTGGGGAGGAGCCTGAGTCTGGGCTGAGTGCCGTGCCGCTCCCGCGGAGGCGGGAGAGGCTTGCACCTCCGCAGCTGCACTCACCAGCTGTGAGCCTGGCATCTGGTGCCCGTCAGTCAGCTGAGTGGCAGTCAGCTGAGTGGCGCTCCCACTGTGGGAGCACAGACCACCAGGGGCAGCTCCTGCATTGAGCATCTGCCCTCTAGTCATCAGTGCACGTCATAGTGACCAAACAGTTGTTTTTATATATATAGACTAGTGGCCCAGTGCACAAAATTTGTGCACAAAATTTGTGCATGGGGGGGAGGCGGTTCCCTCAGCCCAGCCTACACCCTCTCCAATTGGGAACCCCTTGGGGGATGTCCAACTGCCGGTTTAGGCCCAATCCCTGTGGGCCTAAACCAGCAATCGGATATCCGTCTCACAATCTGGGACCGCTGGCTCCTAACCGCTCACCTGCCTGCCTGCCTGATCCGCCCCTAACTGCCTCTGCCTGATTGTCCCTAACGCCTCTGCCTGCCTGCCTGATCGCCCCCAACTGCCCTCCCCTGCTGGCCTGATCTCGCCCCCAACTGCCCTCCCCTGCCAGCCTGATCTCGCCCCCAACGGCCCTCCCCTGCTGGCCTGATCTCTCTCCCAACTGCTCTCCCCTGCCTGCCTGATCGCCCCTAACTGCCCTCCCCTGCCAGCCTGATCTTGCCCCTAACTGCCCTCCCCTGCCGGCCTGATCTCAACCCCAAGTGCCCTGCCCTGCCAGCCAATTTGGTTCTGATTGATCGGTTTCTATGCCAGTCAGCGTCAAAAGCTCCACCTCCTAGGCAGCCATTGGGTCCTCACAGTTCACCTAGATTTGGTTCTGATTGGTCGGTTTCTATGCCAGTCAGCGTCTCTGGGCCTATCTCAAGGCCTGATCAGAGAGGCGGTGCTGATCAGCAGCCCCCGTGGAGGCCCGGAGAGAAACAGAGGCATGGCTGCTGGCAAAGCCCGGAGAGAAAGAGAGAGGCAATGGCTGATAAACAGCTGCCACAGAGGCTGCGGATCAGACCCGGCCTCTCTCTCCAGTCGCCACGGCAACTCAGCACTGACTGCAGGACTAACTTCCCGTCGGTCGAGCCTTCAGTCATTTTGGATGTTACAGACCCTGGGTTTTTATATATTACGATAATTTAGAAAATCAAGCTTGAAGGAAACAAGCCACCATGAGTGAGTCAGCAGAAACAAAAAAAATAACAGTTTCCAACCCTGCAAGGACTTTAAGTATTATGATTACCAAACATAAACTTTTAGTTTTAGCAATAAAAGAGCAACTAAAACATGGTCAAGCAAAAAGAGACTATGAATATGGCATTGAATTATTTGAAAAAGAACCAGATAGAATTTACTTGTTATTTATTTATTTTTATTATTATTTTTGTTAATCCTCACCAGAGAATATTTTTTCCCATTGATTTTTAGAGAGCGTGGAAGGGTGGGGGAGAGAAACATGGATGTGAGAGAGACACATTGATTGGTTGCTTTCTGCACGTGCTCCAACTGGGGTTGGGAATCAAACCTGCAACCAGGTATGTGAACCTTGGCCAGGAATTGAACTTTGGTGTGAGGGCTGACGTGCTAACCATTGAGCCCACCAGCCAGAGCTATTCGATTTTATAATAGTTTCAGATTTACAGAAAAATTGTGAAGATAGTAGACTCCTCATAGGGCCCATACCTACTTTCCCATATTATCACAGATTTCAGTAGTATGCAACATTTGTTTTCATTGATGAGTCAATATCAACATATCATTAGTAACTAAAATCAATAGTTTATTCAGATTAGACAAAACATAAGATAATCAATTAACTTGAATATAAATCTGAAAAAAATCAGTTAGAAGGAGTGCTAAAATAAACAAATGGAAAGTACCAAAGATGCTAAAAGATAGGAAGAAAAAAATGAGATCTGCCATATATTGTCTACTCATAGTCCCAGAAAATGAAGAAAAAGGAGGTCACACTAAGAGAGAAAATGATATAACTTTCCAGAACTAATGACAGACATTTAGGCCCAGTTCTAAGAAGCACAACATATAAAAGAGGCTGGAGCCCAGCAACTGTGGCTCAGTGGACTGAGAGTCAACCCATGAACCAAGAGGTTGCTGGTTCAATTCCCGGATGCTCAGGCTGTGGGCTTGATCCCCCAGTAGGTGGCATTTAGGAGGTGGCCGATCAATGTTTCTATCTCTTGTCCTCTCCCTTCCTCCCTCTCTAAAAAAATCAATAATAACATTTTTTTTTTTTTTTAAAGAAGAGGCTAGAGCAGGGGTGGGAAAACTTTTTGACTCGAGGGCCACAATGGGTTCTTAAACTGGACCGGAGGGCCGGAACAAAAGCATGGATGGAGTGTTTGTGTGAACTAATATAAATTCAAAGTAAAGGAGCGGAGGGGAGAGCAAGAGAACCGGATAGAACAGCCGGATCCGGCCCGCGGGCCGTAGTTTGCCCACGGCTGGGCTAGAGAAACAAAGAAATCCATGCCTGGAACACAGCACTGAAACTGCAGGACAGCAGAACAGAGACCATGCAATAGCAGCGAGGAGGAGTGATGTGACAGCAGTCTCAAGGACAGCAGGGGGGGGCACGGGCGGCAGGGACAGCAGGGGGGCACGGGCGGCAGGGTCAGCGGGGGGAGCAGGGGGGGCAGGGACAGCGGGGGGAGCATGGGGGGCAGGGTCAGTGGGGGGAGCACGGGCGGCAGGGTCAGCGGAGGGAGCATGGGCGGCAGGGTCAGCGGGGGGAGCACGGGCGGCAGGGACAGCGGGGGGAGCAGGGGGGGACAGGGTCAGCGGGGGTGGGCACGGGCAGCAGGGTCAGCAGGGGGGGGCACGGGTGGCAGGGACAGCAGGGGGGCACGGGCGGCAGGGACAGCAGGGGGGCACGGGCGGCAGGGACAGCAGGGGGGGCACGGGCGGCAGGGACAGCAGGGGGGCACGGGCGGCAGGGACAGCAGGGGGGCACGGGCGGCAGGGACAGCAGGGGGGCACGGGCGGCAGGGTCAGCAGGGGGAGCAGGGGGGGACAGGGTCAGCGGGGGTGGGCACGGGCAGCAGGGTCAGCAGGGGGGGGCACGGGCGGCAGGGACAGCAGGGGGGCACGGGCGGCAGGGACAGCAGGGGGGCACGGGCGGCAGGGACAGCAGGGGGGCACGGGCGGCAGGGACAGCAGGGGGGCACGGGCGGCAGGGACAGCGGGGGGAGCACGGGCGGCAGGGTCAGTGGGGGGAGCACGGGCAGCAGGGTCAGCGGGGGGGGGCACGGGCAGCAGGGTCAGCGGGGGGAGCACGGGCGGCAGGGACAGCGGGGGGAGCAGGGGGGGACAGGGTCAGCGGGGGCGGGCACGGGCAGCAGGGTCAGCGGGGGGAGCACGGGCGGCAGGGACAGCGGGGGGAGCACGGGCGGCAGGGACAGCGGGGGGAGCACGGGCGGCAGGGACAGCAGGGGGGCACGGGCGGCAGGGACAGCAGGGGGGCACGGGCGGCAGGGACAGCAGGGGGGCACGGGCGGCAGGGACAGCAGGGGGGCACGGGCGGCAGGGTCAGCAGGGGGAGCAGGGGGGGCAGGGACAGCGGGGGGAGCATGGGGGCAGGGTCAGTGGGGGGAGCACGGGCGGCAGGGTCAGCGGAGGGAGCACGGGCAGCAGGGTCAGCGGAGGGAGCACGGGCGGCAGGGACAGCGGGGGGAGCAGGGGCGGCAGGGACAGCAGGGGGGCACGGGCGGCAGGGTCAGCGGGGGGAGCAGGGGCGGCAGGGACAGCGGGGGGAGCAGGGGCGGCAGGGACAGCAGGGGGGCACGGGCGGCAGGGTCAGCGGGGGGGGCACGGGCGGCAGGGACAGCAGGGGGGCACGGGCGGCAGGGTCAGCGGGGGGGGCACGGGCGGCAGGGACAGCAGGGGGGCACGGGCGGCAGGGACAGCAGGGGGGCACGGGCGGCAGGGACAGCAGGGGGGCACGGGCGGCAGGGACAGCAGGGGGGCACGGGCGGCAGGGTCAGCAGGGGGAGCAGGGGGGGCAGGGACAGCGGGGGGAGCATGGGGGCAGGGTCAGTGGGGGGAGCACGGGCGGCAGGGTCAGCGGAGGGAGCACGGGCAGCAGGGTCAGCGGAGGGAGCACGGGCGGCAGGGACAGCGGGGGGAGCACGGGCGGCAGGGACAGCAGGGGGAGCAGAGGGAGCACGGGCGGCAGGGACAGCGGGGGGAGCAGGGGGGACAGGGTCAGCGGGGCGGGCACGGGCAGCAGGGTCAGCAGGGGGGGGCACGGGCGGCAGGGACAGCAGGGGGAGCAGAGGGAGCACGGGCGGCAGGACATGCACTGACAGGGGACCGAGGCAAAGCTGCACCACCAAACTCCTTGGCCTTTGCCAGGGGGGCCAAAAGTGAAGACCTTTCTTTACTCAAGACCACCTAAGACTGGCCATCCAAGAGTAAAACTTCTACAGGAGATGCTCTGAGATACACAGGAGGGACAGACAAGTGAAGAAACTGGTAGCACAAAAGAAAGTCTAAACAAACATTGTGGGAATCAAGTAACTGTAACATCTTACTACAATGTTTAAACAACGTGTTTACACCCTCAAAATGTGGAACAAAGGAACAGAGCACACAGAGGAGGCCAGGGCGAGGCGGGAGCTGCGTGTGGACCCGGCACTGCTCAGTGGATGCACAGGGTCTGTCTAACTTGACACTGGGCAGCGTTCCCCACAGATGCCAAGGGCAAGCACAAACGACAGCAAAAAGAGGGAAAAGCCTTCAAATAAGTAGCAAAGGAGAGAGTACAACAAGAAACCAACCCGATCAATCAAAAATAGGCTAGAAAAAAACAGGAATAAACAAACAGCCAGGACTATCAGAAAGCACAAAGTAAGAGTCCAAATATAGAACCACCAGAACCAGGCATGTGGACTAATTCAGGAGACAGGAGACTCGTACAAAATAAAGATGCTGATAGAATGAAAGCAAAAATATGAAAGGGACAAACCAGGCAAATATAAACAGGAAAAAAACTGGGATTAGTTACAACAGCAAATAGCATCATTATGGAGAACAAAGGAAATGATACAAGGTTCAATTCAGGAAGCAGACAAGACTCCACATTTGCAGGCTTAGAAACAGCCACTTTTGCGCTCCACCCCGCCCCCCCCCTCCCTGCTCCAACAGACCAGATGCCTGTCTTCCCCACTGACTGGGCTGATGGTCGCTTGTGAGGAAAGGAAGCGTCATGTCCCAACCAGTCACAGGAAGGGGTTTCAACCGCCTGGCACAGAATGCTGTCAAGCAGCATAAGGCAGCTCCACTGCCCACTGCCCACGGCTCCACAGGCTGCCCGGGAACCCAGTGCTGACCAGAGCCCTCTTCCCAAACTGCCCCCTACATGACTCTTCTGGGAACCCAACCTGCAACGTGACTTTGCCTGCCCAAGCGGCTCTTTGGAGGATGAGCTATCAGTGTGGCGCGTTCACCAGTGAAGGGTGCTCCAGAGCAGCCGTCGCCACCCTTTCGGACCTCACGGACCACCAGTTGGCGACTGCTGCTCCAGAGAACCAAAAGGCTCTGATGGCCCTGCGTTTGAGAACCGGGACCCCCGCTCAGCGCCCTGAGCCTCATGCGGAGTCTCCAGGTCACAGAACCACGTGCACATGGCTGGTTGAGTAAAGACAGCAAGAAAGAAACCAGGATTCCCACCAAACACAGGCGGAGGCACCACACTGCCGCAGACAGCTCTCATGAGCATGCACCTGGGAGAGGGGATGACGCCTCTGACGCCAACAGGGAGATGGTTATGGAGGCCAAGACTATTTTTTTAAAATATCTTTTTATTGGTTTTTAGAAAGAGAGAAAGGGAGAGAGATAGAGAGAAATATCTATGATGAGAGAGTTACATCATCGATCGGCTGCCTCCTGCACGCCCCTGGGGATGGAGCCCACAACCCGGGCATGTGCCCTGACCAGGAATTGAACTGGCGACCTCCTGGGTCCAGGGTCCTCGCTCAACCACTGAGCCACACAACAGTGTATTTTGTACGAGTCTGACGAGCGAGGCTGCAGAGGCTGTGGCAGAGGCGATGCCAGGACACACGTGGCAGACGGCCGTGTAGTGGAACCGGGGGGTGATGACGACAGAGAAAGCCGATGGTAGAGAGGTGGGCCGTTTGGTCGAGTAGCTCCAAAGACGGCTCCTCTCAGATGCTCGCAGGCTGATGACAGAGCCCCACACCCTGAGTTTAAGCAAAGCCTCCAAGCTCTCCTGGAAGAGGACTGCTCCTCCGCTGCCTCCGGTCTGGCCGCTTCTCCGTGGAGGGCAGTCTGCAGACCCGCTGGGGAGGACGGGAAGTATACTAGTAAGAGCAGCGGCAGAGGCCCAGGAGGAATCACAGCCTCGGCTGGATGAACCGAAACCAGCATCAGCCTCGGCAACGCAGCCTGCAGAGTGAAGACACTCGGGCTCAGAAACGGCCCAGACATGAGTGAGTCATCTCGGACCGGGACTTCAGCCCCATCCGTCAGAGGTCAGACCGGGGGGCTCGAAGGACAGAGTGAGTTGTCCCTGGAAGGTGAATCCTCAGGAAAGCAGAAGACTGGCCTCTCCACCCTGAGCCTCCAAGACCTGACTAGCTGCTCACAGTAAGGCTGGCCCTCCAGCAAGGGGGGGCGAGAGGGGTGTGTCACGTGCTCATGCTGCCTGAGGCCAGAGCAGAGATCCACGGAGTGGTGGGGAAGTGGCTCTGGCTCAACCATCTCAGGAAGGACCAACCTGGGAAGATGAAAATCAAGTAGGTGGGGTGTGTCCCCAAAGTGGGAACTCCAGCAGGTCCCAGAGGGGGGATAAGGACTATGGCTGAAAGGAAACATGGCAGAGGATCAGGACTCCAAACCTGCACCTGAGCCAACGACACCTGAAAAATGCAGCCTTCAAGGTCAGGGCTATCAGTGTGCCGCCCGCCAAGCTGACCGGGAAGACCAACACAAGGGGAAGAGATTTTTCTAAGTATTCTTTCATGATGTTTGAATGTGTTTTTTTAAATTGTATAAACATTTGTAAATTATACTGCCCCCCCCATAATCAAGTTTTAAAAAGCCTGTAAACAAAAAATTGTAAAACTCGAAACAAAGAGACACATTTGTGGTGACACTATTATAAAAAGAGGAGATTTCAGAAAACAGTTCAGAACAGCAGTTACTTCGGGGGCTGGAGAGACAGGCTCGCGGGGTCACAGCGGCGCTCAGCAGCGCACACGGCAACTCTAACTGTGCGGGGACTGACCTCGCTCTCTAAGTGGAGTGACTAGTTCCCAAATGTTTGTCTTTATTACTCACTTCCAGATATTACGTATAAACCGGAATGCTCAGATTACCAACTTAAAAATCTGAAGAATGACAGAAGGCGCGGATGGTGCAGGCGAGGGCGGTCAGTACCCTCAGGGGGTGGGAGGTCAGCAGGGACAGCTTTCGTGGCGACGTGCACTCAGCCTGCCAGGGAAAAGACACGCCTTCCTGCGCAGGACTGAGGACCCAGGCCAGGCGAAGACATTCATTCACGTGGAAGGAGATTAGAAAAAAACCGAGGGGCATGATTAGTGAATTATTAGACAGAAGGGTAATTGCAGAGAATAGAGACAAACACACACAGGGTCAAGTTCTTTGAGAACTGTGATGTCTAAAACACTGTGCAGGTCCTAGCCTGTTTGGCTCAGTGGATAGAGCACCGGCCTATGGACTGAAGGGTCCCGGGTTTGATTCCAGTCAAGAGCACGTACCTTGGTTGCAGGCTTGATCCCCGGCAACCAATCATTGTTTCTCTCACATCACTGCTTCTCTCTGTGTGTCTTTCCCCTCCCTTCCACTCTCTCTGAAAACCAGTGGGAAAACATTCTCGGGTGAGGATTAACCAAAAACAAAAATAAAACACTGCACACTGGGAATCTGGGCCAGCGAGGTGCAGGACCGTTCCCTCTACTGCCTGGGTCCCCAGCTCCCGCCCAGGCTGCTGCTCCCCTCACTCGGCCCCCGAGGCCCCACTCCAAGTGCATTCCTCAGTGACCAGGAGCTGTCATTTTAAACTGCAAAACACGACAGACATGATCAGAAATGGCACCACCTTCCTTGAAAGGGGATAGATACCGCAACTAAAATGGTTATTTCAACATGGTTCCCACACCTCACTCACAACACCAAGGGGTGTGGCCCTTAGACAGGGGGCTACGGGAGACATTCTGGGATCTGAGCAGGGCGACAGCGCTGTGTGAGGGGCGCTGCTGTCTCACCCAGGGGACCCCAAGCACAGAAGCAGTGCAAGTCTACAGCCCTATTTTCCATGACGACGTCACTGCTAGGCCCACACAGGTATAGTCAGTCATCAAGACGTATGGAGTCTGACGGTTGGACATGGTCTTAGTTTAAAGAGCTGCCAGTCACTCACTCTGCACCGGGAACTGCACTGGACGCTGGGGACCAGGAGATGAGTGTGACCCGACTCCTCCTGCCAAGGGGCTCATAGTCTAGTGCAGAGATGAACCTGCAAACGAAGAGAGAGCTTTCAGTGTGGCCGTTAATGAAACAGAGGTGAACGTAAAGCAGCACATCGGGGTGCCCAGGGGAAGTGGGTAATCCAACCTTCAGGAATAAGAAGGCTCACGACTTGAGCTACAGAGGGCAAACAGGGTGACCCAAATGTACTGGATGCCACGAGAGTTTCTGTGGCACCCGAAGGCGCCAAGCACGGAGGGTTACAGTTCCTCCGGAGGTAACTGACAGGCAGCGACGGTTTCGACGCCCACAAGTGTGTATAGAAGAACCCTGGCAGCGGTTACACTGTAATGAATTCATCTGAACCAGAGCACTGGTAGTGTGAACAAAACCCCAAGGGTTTGTACAGATCTCTGACCAGAGACTGTGGGGTAGCTGAGGGTTAAGAGAAGGTTCTGAGAGACTAGAATGTCCCGCCCATTACCTGGGTGGCTGATGGCACCACATCCCAGGTGAGGGTTGGGAGGAGTGCGCTGCGGGAAGCAATGGCCCAGAGCTTTTAAGAGCCGACTCTGGAGTCTGACTACTTGGATTTCATTTCTAATTCTGCCACTTAACAGTTGTGACCAAGTGTGGAAAAGAAAAAACAAAGCCTGAGTTTTAACAGACTTTATGCAAATTGGTTATTCATCCAAATAAATTTAGGTCATCACCTATACCCAGAACATACGGCTATATATGTGTAAGCCGATTACGTCCAGCTCAACCCTTTAAAAATGCCAGAGCAAATATTAATATGCAACTGCAAAGAATAGAGAGCCCTAATGTAGATAATAAACTAGACTTTCAGTCCTCACCATTACAGACAATCAAGTCCTCACTTACAGGACATATCTCAATTGCCTGTGATGTCATTCTTACTAGTAAGTCAGAAGCAACATTTTAAAAAACTACATATCTGATCCATTCTGCACACTATGCATAGTGTTAACGCCTGGAGAAGCCAGAGAAATACTGTCATGTGTCTATCTGTACAGTGGGTTTGGCAAGAACACAAAAATGGTGGGAAACAGCGTCCCAGCCTTAGGCTGAGTCAGGAAGACAATGTTAATCCACAGGATCCCTCTCAGGAAAGACACAGGTGGGCACAGCTCAGGTGCTGGAGACATTTAGCCTGCTGAACGTGGACTCTGGAAGGTTAGAGAGCCTACATTTAGGCAAAGCTATGGCATCAACAAAATGCAATTTAAAACCCAATGAATGTGGCAGAGAGACGAACCACACAGCCTGCCCTGTCCTAGGGCACCCAAGATTCTGCAACCTGAAAGCAGAAAGTATTTCACAAAAACATAAACTCAAAGTAGGGAATTTCACTTTAAACAATTCAGGAATGTTCCACCCACATCTAGAGAACACTTCTAAGAAGCTCCTGTCGGTCATTCAATGAGCTTATAAAACGGGGACAAGAAACAAGAGGACAGTGTGCCCTGATTCGCCCAGACCCCCCGCCTCCTCCGGCCCTGCTGCCTGGGAAACCCCGCAGTTCTGGGCTCAATGGGCGGGTACTTGGTAGCCTTAGTGAACAGCGGAGTGGCTCTAACTGCGTAGACCACCGATCGCCAGCCTTTCGGACCTCGCGGACCACCAGTTGGCAACCGCTGGTGTAGACAGCTTCTGTGACGCACCTCAGAGATTTTTCTAGTAGAACTCTGTTATAATAAAGCATAGTTCTGACAGATTCGCCTTATCTGCATGACCTAAATATTCAGAAGCAGGAACTTTTATCAGGACAGCTCATCACAGGCCTTGATGTCACACTGGACTGCATGTGGGGCCGGGACTGCTTGTCACAGAGTCTACTGGACATGTGGGGAGGAGGGAGAGGAGGCAGCAGGGAGTGAGCCAACACAGCCCTCAGAACCGCCTACTTTTCCTACAACACTCAGTCCTCCTGTTCTCCGCCAGCCCATGCTCTCGGCCTGCGAGCCTTCCTGCCCCTGCCCAGTCGCTGGCTGGCCCTGACCAGCCCGGCGCCCCGCCCTGGACCTGAGAAGCCCCGTGCTCATCACCCAGCAGGCAGTCACCTCGCCGCTGCACTCTGTCCACCGCACTCCGGCCCTTAGGGCGCCTTGGTCCCCGCAGCGCCTACTGGCAACACCGCCACCACTTGGTCTACAGAGCACCTGTTTCACACTCCCGCAGGGGGGGCCTGGGAGCATTCTTCTCAATGTCAGTGCCATGTCAACATTCCTCAGGTCCCCGACTCTCCCGCGGCCTTTTCCTCCAGCATCTCTCGACCACTGCGCCTTGACGCAGCGCGGTGCTGAGGTCTCAATGTGGTGTTTCGCTGTCTTGGATAGAAGCTGGCTGACCTCTGCATCATTATCACCGATTAATGCTCTTCAGTGCAAAGCACAGCACTGCCCCTCCTGGTAAGTTACGAGGGCCCCAGGGTTGAAGAGCACCCCCCGCCCCCCAAGCAGTGCCTTCTGGTGCCGCCGTGAGGAGCTCTCACCTCACTCCCAGGGTGCCGTTCACCTCCGACTGCAGTTTGGGGGTTTATTTTAACCTAAAAATGCCTATCAAATCATAAGACCGAATGACCTCATATTTCTCTCTCTGCCTTTCTACACTTTCAGTCAACCTCCAAGTTCCTTCTAGCGCACAATCTATGGCACTTCAAGGAGAATCACAGCAGTATTTTTGATGCAAAAAGTGTTCTTATCTTCGAAATGCCAAATTCCCTACGTCAGCACAAATAGCCAACTCTTCTGTGTCCCACCCAGTTCCAGATTTACAGCCAGAGGAGGTAAGTCCATTAACTTCCCCAAACCTCTGGCTCTGTTTTCACTCCTCCTCCCACGTCTACCTCTTCTTCCTGGCGACACAGATCCAGGCCTCGTCTCTGCACCCCTTTTTCAGACACATCTCACGCCGTTCTGGATCAGGGGGGTCCTAGTTCCATTCTAATAGCTTCCGGCTCAAATCCATTCTTAAAATTCTTTTTTTTAAAGAAGGAAATACAATTTATTCAACAGAAGGCAGTTTTTCAGATACTCCCCAATAAGAGTCCTAGGACCCATGCTTAGGAAAGAAGGAACACCCTGGGCTACTGGCCCCCTGTGCCGGTGCCCATGCCCTGCACAGAGAGAACGTGGTCCAGGGACAAGGACATGCAGGGAGCTCGCGAGCCTGGAAGCACTAGGGAACTTTAAAAAGCCTGAAACCAAGTCTATACCAGTATCTGTCTATTAAAAATAAGTACAGCCCCGCTGGTGTGGCTCAGTGGTTGAGCATCGACCAATGAACCAGTTAGGGCACGTGCCTGGGTTGTGGGCTTCATCCCCAGTGTGGGGCGTATAGGAAGCAGCCGATCAATGATTCTCATCATTGATGTTTCTCTCTCCCTCTCCCTTTCTCTCTGAAATCAATAAAAACATATTTAATATATATGTGTGTAAAATAGGCCCAGAAAAATGAGCTCTTTAATTATAGGCAACCCATCAAAATAAATATTGACATATATTATTTATACCCAATAATTCACATCTTCTGTTGGCATTCACGGCTGGTACGTTTGTAGTAAAACATTCATGTGTGAAAGCCCTCCTATTCCCCCAGCCTGAAAGGACAGCCCGTGGGCGGAGGGCCGAGGTCCTGATCGCAGGGAAAGGCGCTGCAAGCAGCTGCCACGTGTGGGCGCACTCCCGCTGCTCACCTGAGGCTCCAGAATCAGCTGTCCCCTCCACATCCGAGGTCCCCAAACTCGCCATCCTGATGGACCCCTGGGCACTCGTCAGCAACCCCTCCTCAAATTCTTCTTCAGTGACTTTGCCTTTGTTAAACGTCTTCATTAGCCATGTGTTATTCAGCAGTTCCTCCAGTCTTCATCCTCAGATTCAGAACCCTCCTCCCTTTTCCTTTTTTCATTAATTTTCTTCTTTTCCCTTTTGGCCTTCTGCTTCGACCAAGCTTTATTTTTTACGCATCTTCTCCTCCCTTCATTTTCTGTGTTCTCTGTTCTCTGCTGCCAGCTGTTTCAGCCTCTGCTTTGCCGACTTTCTCTTTAAATGGGATGGTGTCTGTGTTGACGCCCACAGGCACGAAGTCTGGAAACGGCTTTCCTCTCAGCTCCGGCGTCTTTGGCATCTTCAGCAGGGCACCGGCAGCAACTCCCAGGATCCCTCTGTCACATGCGCCAAGTGCGCCCCACTGCTGCTGCCCTTAAAATTCTTAATACTCCTGTTTTATCTTTTAACAGTTCTAAATCTTAGTCCATTTCTAGATCCATTTTTTACTGCCAATTTTCAACCATTTCCAAACTATGTGAATTCCTTGCTCTCAAGATTACTCTGTAGTCCAAGATTACTCCATCAGTGATAAAATGAATATAAATTCCTTGCCCTTATGAGATCAACGAACATCTGCATTATTATCGTGTGCTCTTCACTGCAGCAATTAAAAGCCTTGCTGAATCCAACCTTATGCTGCCTTAAATAACCCACGGTTAATAACACCTTCGTCACTGCTGCCCACTAACTTCCTGCAGTTAACTTCCTCACTGCTCCTCAACACCACTTCGCATCACCCTTTGACACTCGGCTCAAGTGTCATCTCTCCAGTTCCAGTTTTACATTCCCTAGCGGCTCCGTTTCACAGCACTGAAGCCTTGCTTATTTCTCTATCTGCCTATTACACTGTACATTTCTTTATTACGACTCATCTTGTAACAATTTTTAACTTTTAAATTACAGTTGACATAAAATATTATATTAGTTTTAGGTGTACGCCATAGTGATTATACATTTATATAACTTATAAAGTGATCACCCGGTAAGTTTAGTACTCATCTGACACCATAGTTATTACAATATTGTTGACTACATTCCCTATGCTACATTTTACATACCCATGACTATTTTGTAAGCAGCAGTTTGTACTTCTTAATCCCTTCACCTTTTTCACTCAGTCCTCCAACCCTCTCCCATCTGGCAATCACCCAAACATTCTCTGTAAGTCTGTTGTTTGGTTTGTTTTGTTCTTTAGATTCCACATATCAGGAGAATCACATGGCTTTTCTTTCTCTGACCCACCTCACTCAGCATAATCCCTCTAGGTCCATCCATGTTATTGCAGATGGCAAGATTTCATTCCTTTTTATGGCTAAGTCGTATTCCCTATCTTCTTTATTGATGGACACCTGGATTGCTTCCATATCTTGGCTATTGTAAATGTTGCAATGAACATGGGGGTGGGGTACACAGGCCTTTATGAGTTAGTGTTTTGGGATTGTAAATGTTCCAATGAACACAGGGTGCACAGGCCTTTATGAATTAGTGTTTTGGGTTTCTTCAAATACCCAAAAGTGGACTTGTTGGGTCCTTCTTTGTCTCATGTTATAGCCTTTGTTTTAAAGTCTATTTTGTCTGATATAAGTATTGCTACTCCTCTTTTTTTTTTCATTTACATTTGCATAAAATATCTTTTTACTTTCAGTCTGTATATGTCTTTTGATATGAAGTGGGTCTTATAGGCAGCATATGTAAGGGTTTTGTTTTCTTATTCATTCAGCCACCATGTCTTTTGATTGGAACATTTAATACATTTACATTTAAAATAATTGTTCATATGTAGTTATTGCCATTTTATTATTCATATTTTTTATCTTTTTTTTTCTTCTTAAAAGAACACCTTTTAACATTTCTTATAATACTGGTTTGGTGGTGGTAAACTCCTTAAGCTTTTCTTGTCTGGGAAACTCTTTAGCTCACCTTCAATTCTAAATGATAGCCTTGCTGGATAGATTAATCTTGGTTGTAAGTTGCTGTTTTTCATCACTTTGAATATTTCTTGCTACTCTCTTTTGCCTGCAAAGTCTCTATTGAGAAATCAACTGACAGTCTTAGGTAACTAACTGCTTTTCTCTTGTTGTTTTTAAGGTTCTTTGTTTTTAACCTTTGCCATTTCATTATGTATGCTGGTGTGGGCTCTTTAGGTTCACCTTGTTTGGGACTCTACACTTCCTAGTCTTGTATATCTTTTCCCTTCGTCAGTTTTGGAAGTTTTCAGTCATTATTTCTTCAAGTCGGTTCTCAATCCCTTCTGACACCCCCATGATGCAAATGCTGGTAGGCTTCATGTTGTCTTAGAGGCCCCTTAAACTATCCTCTTTTTTTTTTTTAATTCTTTTTTTCTTTTTGCTGTTCTGACTGGGTGTTTTCTCTACCTTGTCTTCCAAATTGCAGATATGATCCTCTCCTTCATCTAATATACTGTTGATTCCCTCTTAATGTATTCTTCACTTCAATAATTATAGTCTTCATTTCTGACTGGTTCATTTTTTCTATCTCCATTTGTATGTTTCCTATCTCTTTGTTGAAGTTCTCACTGAGATCATTGAGCATCCTTATAGCAAGTGTTTTGAACTCAGCATCTGGTAGATTGCTTGTCTCCATTTCGTTTAGTTCTTTTTCTGGAATTTTGCTTTGTTCTTTCATTTGGGACATGTTTGTCTCCTCATGTTGGGGGACTCTTTGGGTTTGTTTCTATGTATTAGGAAGATGTGCTACATCTCCCAGTCTTGGCAGTGAGCCTTATGTAGTAAGCATCCTGGGGGGGGGGGGGGGTCAGTGGTAACCTGCCTGTCAACTGAGTCAGTGCTCCAGATGTGCCCCCTGTGTGGGTTGTGTGTGCCCTCCTATTGTAGCTGAGCCTTGATTACTGCTGGCACCTCAATAAAAGGGATGGCCCCTCAGGCTGACTGGCTGCGAGGGATGGCTGTGACTACAGCAGAGGAGCTGCTGTGCAGAGGCTGATGCCAGGCAGCAGGATTCGCTGTGTTGGGGCTCTGGTGCCTGCTGAATCCACCTTTGGGTGTAGGATTCATCTTTACAATTCCAGCCCCTAGCTTAGTTTTCAGTCTTTACTAACTATTCAATAAATGTGTTAAAAGAAGATTTACAATTAATAAAACAATTAACCCAGTAAAATTAGTTAGGGTGATTTTAAAAAATGTATGTTTAAAGCGTAGAACTAAAACTTTAATAAAATTAAAATATTATAAAGAAAATTCTGCATAAGTGAGACTATAAACCAGCTATACCCTTTCCCATCTTTGCCCTGCTAATTCTGACCTCCAAGTACACTGCCACCTAACCAATGCGATTTCACATCCACAACCCAAAATAAACGCTCAATAAAAATATGTCCAGTAGATGGATTGATGGATGCTAGGAAGAGAACCAAGATGGTAGCATAGGTAAACACTGGTACTCGCCACCTCCAAAACCACATCAAAATTACAACTAAAATACAAAACAGCCATCATGCAGAACCCCCTGAAAGCTGGCTGAATGGATGTCCTACAACTAGAGAAGTAAGGAAGAAAGCACACTGAGACTTGTAGGAGGGGCAGAAGCATGGAATGGGCTGGTCCAGCACCCATGTGTGGGAGATAGTCTATGCAGAGGCTGCCCATGAGGAGCAAGGGGTCCAGCCCCACACCAGACACCCAGCCCAGGGTTCTAGAGCTGGGAAGAGAAGTCCCCGCAACTACAGGCTGTAAAAACCAGCGTGGATTGTGGAAGCTGCTGGAATCCCAG
The DNA here is from genome assembly GCF_963455305.1 of Plecotus auritus. NCBI lineage: Eukaryota > Metazoa > Chordata > Mammalia > Chiroptera > Vespertilionidae > Plecotus > Plecotus auritus. The sequence goes on along the minus strand of NC_137777.1, from coordinate 54,844,529 downwards.
GTGTTCCTCTTAAAGGGCCCACACACAAATTTACACAGTCCTGCTTCTTTCAAGCTCCAGTGTCAGAGGAGGACCCAGACACATTCAGGGAAGAATGTGTGTGCATCAGGGCAGGAACTCAGAGGCAGCTTTCTCCCAAACTGGGGTGCTCCCAGGGGTCATTGATCCTGTACTTGGACCTCCCCTGTTGCAGGGCTGACTGACAGCCATATATGAGTCTTCATCAGCCTGGAATATACTGTTTGCTCCACGCTGGGGATTCCCTGAGACCCTACCCCATCCAATTTGCAGCCCTACCCAAGCTGTTTCCAACTGCTTTTCCATATGAATGGCCTGTCCTGGCTCCAGCTTCAGACTTTGCTAAAATCTCTCCAGCTAGTGACAGCATGTCCCAAACTTATCAATAAAAGGCCCATGGAAAAAACCAAGATGGCGGCATAAGGTATACACCTGTACGTGCTGCCTCTCACAACCACACCAACACTACAACTAAAAGACAAAACGACTATCACCCAGAACCACGGGAAAGCTGGCTGAGTAGAAGTTCTACAACTAGAAGGAAAGAAAAAAGCGCACTGAGACCGGGTAGGATGTGCAAAGGCACGGAAAAGCAGAGGTACCGAGGTGCACGAATCGGGCTGGTGACTGGGTGCGCTGTTTTTTTCAATCGGGAAGGAGACACAAGCTCCCGACTGATCTGAACTCCAGTTTCCGGTGAGACTCTGGGGACCCAGACTCCTACGGGGAGAAGCTGGACTGTCTGGCATCAGGTTGGAAAGTGAAGGTGGCTTTCTTGCAGAGGTGCTCGCAGGAATCATTGTTTACTGTGCTGGGGCGCGGGACACGGGGACGCGGAAACGCGAAGACGCAGAGATGGCTGACTGGCAGCCATCGCTGTTTGCCACGCCCTGTTGATTCCCTGAGACCCTGCCCCACCCAATTTACAAACCCACCCAAACTGTGCGCAGCGGCTTTTGCATATGAATGGCCTGCCCTTTTGCAGCTTAACCTAACAAACTGCAGCTGGGTCAGGCAGCTCCAAAACTTCCAAACCCCAAACAAAGAGGAGAAACCTACAGATCTCCCTGTAGCTCCTGCTGGGTGGCCTCAGACAGTAGCTGACTTGCACCCCATTGGAGATCCAGGAGCCAGTGTACCTAGTGGTCAGTGTGAGACAACACCAGATTTCAACTCCTCACATACATAAGTGACACACTCAAGAGGCAGACTCAGTGAGCACCAAAGCCCCACTGAAGCAAGTCCTGCCCCATAAGGGTGTCTCCAGCACAGCAGTTCTTCCATTATAGACAGAGCGGGTCCTCACAGCCAATTGGCCTGGAGATCAATTCCTCCCAGTGTACCAACAGCAATCAAGGCTTAACCACAAGAAGACTGTGCACCCAGTCCACAAAGGGGTGCACCAAGAGTGTCCACCTCAGGTGATTGGGAAGGCGCCACTGGGCCCTATAGGTCACCTACCACACAAAGCCACTCCATCAACACAGGGAAGCAGCCAAAATGCGGAGACAAAGAAACATGTCACGAATGAAAGAAATGGAGGAAAGCAAACTACTGGATATAGAGTTCAAACCCACAGTTATAAGGTTACTCAAGAATCTTCTAGAAACCTCTGAGAAACTTAGTGAGACCTTCAAGGATCTTAATGAGAATGCCAAAAAATGGAAAAGGACCAGTCAGAAATTAAGTATACACTGTCAGAAATAAAGAATAATATACAGAAATTCAACAGTAGACTAGAGGACCCTAAGAAACAAACCAAAGATTTGAAATATGAGGAAGCAAAAAACACCCAACCAGAAAAACAAAAAAGAAAAAAGAATCCAAAAATATGAAGATAGTGTAAGGAGCCTCTGGGACAACTTCAAGTGTACCAACATCCAAATTATGGGGGTGCCAGAAGAAAGAGAGCAAAATATTGAAAACCTATTAGAAGAAATAATGACAGAAAACTTTCCCTACCTGGTGAAAGAAATAGACTTACAAGTCCAGGAAGCGCAGAGAACCTCAAACAAGAGGAACCCAAAAAGGACCACACCAAGACACATCATAATTAAAATGCCAAGGGCAAAAGACAAAGAGAGAATCTTGAAAGCAGCAAGAGAAAAACAGTTAGTTACCTACAAGGGAACACCCACACGACTGTCAGCTGATTTCTCAACAGAAACTATGCAGGCCAGACGGGAGTGGCAAGAAATATTCAAAGTGATGAACAGCAAGAACCTACAACCAAGATTACTCTACCCAACAAAGCTCTCATTCAGAGTTGAGGGTCAGATAAAGAGCTTCACAGACAAGAAAAAGCTAAAGGAGTTCATCACCACCAAACCAGGATTATATGAAATGCTGAAGGGTATTTTTTAAGAAGAGGAAGAAAAAAAAGGTAAAGATAAAAATTATGAACAACAAAGTGACAACAAATACATACCTACCAACAAGTGAATCTAAAAATCAAGTAAATAAAAATCTGATGAACAGAATAAATTGGTGAATATAATAGAATCAGGGGCATAGAAAGGGAGTGCACTGACAATTCTCAGGGAGAAGGGGGTGTGAGGGGTGCTTGAAGAGATTGGACAAAAATCTTACACCTATGGATGAGGACAGAGGTGGGGGTAAGGGCATGGGGCGGCGGGGGCGGGGGGGGGAATCGGGTGGAGGGGAGCTATGGGGGGAAAAAAGAGGAACATCTGTAATAATCTGTACAATAAAAATTTATTTTTTAAAAAGAAGGAAAGATAAAGACTAGAAATGAAGCAAGTTAGTGGCAAGTTGGTATGTATATAGGAAGCTATAATCATATGATTCCTCCTCAGGGGAAGAGAAACAGAGTCTCAAGAGGCACCCACAACTGAAGAAGACCAAACAAAAATAAGGAGAGAGAAGAGCATGAGGAAAAGAAGAACACAGAGAGCTTGAGTTGTGGAAATTAACTCGGAAAGGAAAGCTCATGCAATTAAAAATTCTCAAACACTAAAATCAGTCTTGGGATACAGTCAGTGGACGTTAGAATACTGAAAAGGATGAGATTTACCTTTGTTGCTATCACAAAAAATTATACATACTTTAAGAGGACTTCCCCTGTTTAAGAGCATACAAAAGATTTTTTTTTTTTAATTATGACTAGTTATTCTATCCGATGACATTCTTCAACAAAATGTAACCAAAGTTAAAAATAAATAAATAAATAAATAAATAGCCCATGACCCAGCACTAGCACCAGCCTGCCTTGCTTCATAGCTGGGCCTCTCCTGGGCATTTCAAAGCCCAAAACGAATAGCAAATAGCAGCTGTCTGCAGATCCCTCTGTAGCTCCTGCTGGGTGGCCCCAGGCAGTGACTGACTTTGCACTTCCCTGGAGGCCCTAGAGCCAGTGGACCCAGTGGACAGCTTCAGACCACAGCAGATTACAACTCTACACATCTATAAGCAACACACTCAGTGAGCACCAAAGCTCCACTGAAGCAAGTCCTGCTCTACAGGGGTGTTTCCTGCACAGCAGCTGTAGTCACAGCTGGTCCTCACAGCCAATTGGTCTGGAGGTCAATCAACTCCTCCCAGTGATGCCAACAGCAATCAAGGCTCAATTACAAGACTGTGCATATAGCCCACACAGGGGCATACCTAGAGTGCCCAGCTCAGGTGACTTACAAAAATACAAAGATAGTGTAAGGAGCCTCTGGGACAACTTCAAGTGTACCAACATTCACATTATGGAGGTACCAGACACCTACAGGACACCTACTATACAAGGCCACTCTATCAATTCCAAGAGTTATAGCAGTTCTGCCTAATACATAGATAGAAACAAACACAGGGAAGCAGCCAACCTGTGGAGACAAAGAAACATGTCACAAATGAAAGAAATGCAAGCAAGCAAACTATTGGATACAGAGTTCAAAACCATAGTTATAAGGTTATCCAAGAATCTTTATGAGACTTTCAAGGATCTTAGTGAGAATAACAAAGACATGAAAAAGACCAATCAGAAATTAAGCATACACTAACTGAAATAATTTACAAGGATCCAACAGTAGAGTAGATGATTCCAAGAATCAAATCAACGATTTATAATATGAGGAAGCAAAAAACACCCATTCAGAAGAGCAAAAAGAAAAAAAGAATACAAAAATACCAAGATAATGCAAGGAGCCTCTGGGACAACTTCAAGTATACCAACATTCATATTATGGAGGTATCAGAAGGAGAAGGGAGAAAGCAAGATATTGAAAACCTATTAGAAGAAATAATGACAGAAAACTTGTTCTACCTGGTGAAAGAAATAGACTTACAAGTCCAGGAGATACAGAGAACCCCAAACAAGAGGAACCTAAAGAGACCCACACCACAATACACCATAATTGAAATGCCAAGGGCTAAAGACAAAGAGAGAATCTTAAAAGCAGCAAGAGAAAAACAGTTAGTTATCTACAAGGGAGCACCCATACGACTGTCAGCTGATTTCTCAACAGAAACTATGCAGGCCAGACGGGAGTGGCAAGAAATAGTCAAAGTGATGAATAGCTGACCTACAACCAATATTACTCCACCCAACAAAGCTCTCATTTAGAGTTGAGGGTCAGATAAAGAGCTTCACAGACAAGAAAAAGCTAAAGGAATTCATTACCACTAAACCAGTATTACATGAAATGTTGAAGGATATTCTTTAAGAAGAGGAAGACGAGGAAGAGGAAGAGGAAGAGAAAGAAGAAGAAGAGATAAAAAATATGAACAATAAAATGGCAACAAATACATATCTATCAACAATCAAATCTAAAAATAAAAATAAACGAACAAGAAATCTAACAAACAAAATAAACTGGTGAACAAAATAGAATCAGAAGCATGGAAGCATGGAAAAGACTGACAAATCTCAGAGGGAAGGGGGTGGGGGAGGGGTGGGAAGAGATTAATCAAAGAGCTTACCTATGGACACAGAGAATAGGGTGATGAAGGCTTGGGGTGGGGCAGGAACCAGGTGGAGGGTGCAGTGGTGGGAAAAACAGGGGACATCTGTAATACTCTAAACAAATAAGATTTAAAAATTTAAAACAAATAAACAAAAATATCCAGTAAAAAAGTAAAAGATAAATGTTATATAAAATGCTTGTTTGACTTATTAAATACTCAAATGGCCAAAAGTATATAAACAAGAGAAAAGTTCATTAGACATGGGACATTCTCTAGCTTAATTATTCAAAATAATTCAGAAGTCATATACTAATCCCCAAATTTTACATCAATTGGATTTTTCTAAAAGTCTTGGGGAACTATGGCTGCTTAGAACACAGCACAAATGATCCCACAGAAACATTGTAAACGCTAGTGAGCTATCAAGACCAAGCCACAGAAGCCTACCAGACCCATCCCAGCTGAACCACTTGCATGGTACAAGGAAACCTATTGTTCCACAGAGATGTTTCAGGGCTGCCACAAATACTTATTTATGTGCATATGCATTGCTCCCGCAAAAATCAGAGCAAAATTCCAAAAGAAATTTCTGACAGAGAAAAAGCACTTGGCATGGTGCCTGACACATAGTAAACACTCAATAAATTATACCTATTTTTATCCAGAATCCCCAATCCCACTTTTGTGTTCATCACTGCATACTAATTGTAAATTCCAAAAGTATAGCACAAATCCTCAACCAAGGCATCCACTTGCCTGCCTCACAGCCTGGTGCCCACAAGGGTCTGATACATGTCTGCTAATGAAGGACCCCTAGTGCCAACCGAATCTCAAAACAACAAGCAGGCTTTAAGCCAAAAAGCCTCATTTAGTTTTAGGTGGTTTGTTCAATGAATTACCATACTTCTCAAATTGACTTTTTTTGTTTAAAATTGTTATCAAGATGGGAAAAAGGTACAGAAACTCATATAGAAAATACTCCTCCAAGAGCTACCAGTTTAGATAACACTTCTAGGCAAAAGCAGCCTTGTTAACTGGCTGGTAAGGCATCTGAATTCTCAGGCCTGGGTCACCTTATTAAAGAATGAGTGGAGTCCTAGCCGGTTTTGCTCAGTGGATAGAGCATCGGCCTTCGGACTGAGGGTCCCAGGTTTGATTCTGGTCAAGGGCACATGCCCGGGTTGCAAACCCGATCCCCATTAAGGGGCATGCAGGAGGTAGCTGATCAATGATTCCCTCTCATCATTGATGTTTCTGTCTCTTCCTCTCCCTTCCTCTCTGAAATCAATAAAGAAATATGTTTTTTTTTAAAAGAATGAATGGAGCACAAAGCACATGGTACTTCCTAGATTAGGATTAGCTGACTAAAGCCACTGCATGTTTCATGAAAACATGAAATAGTGGCAATCATCCATAATCACACAACCTAACTCACAACTGCTTTCATTTTATACTATGATATTCCTCAATACACATTTTTTCTTACAAAGTTGCAGTCCTAGTGTACAAATAATTTTATTTTCTATTCCTTACCCTCCATTTACAGTAAGAACTGCCCATTATGAACTTGATTGATCCCTTGGCCAACATCAGAGCAGTTTAGGCTTACAGTTGTAAAACACAGGTCTGGCAACAATATTCTAGAAAGCCACAAGATGGTGATGTTGCTCAAAAAATGCATCTCTAAAAAAATATATAATTAAATACATCATACCAATTTTCCAAAAAACAAGTTTTCCTTCATTATAAGTAAGGGTTGTCAAAAATGTCTGTACTTTACTAGAAAGCATTAGCAAGGAGGGAAATACGTTTATCAAACTTAGCAGCAACTACTCTAATTTTAAAGGTAAACAGATATGGTCCCTAAATACAAAACAAAAACGCAGGACTTGACATTATTATTGTCTTTTATCATACTAATCTCTCCTTCACTTCCTGCTCCATCACCTTCCTCCTCAGGTCATAATAAAAAAATGAAATATGTTTTTACTTCTCATGCACTGGACTTTATTTTTCATAATTATTGTTAATTTAGTGAGATGATTTCTATTTGTTTCAAAAGGATACTAAAATTTATTTACATCAACAAAGGAGAAGAATGCCAAAATGGTATCAGCAATGAGAATCAGATCATTTCATTCTAATTTGCTATAATTTCCTCAATTTCTTATAAGATGCAGCATTATGTTTACAATGGCAAAATACCAAAACTTTCCAAGCAAATATTGTTGCATTTGGCAATTTTCGCCAAGCCTCAGTAGACAACAGGTTTTCCACTCTTGTGCTGCATGTCAATTAAGAAGCTTCAAGTATCACTGAGCATCTGAAAATGTGGGTTTCAAACATACGGAACCCACTGGAGTAGCAAGGAGAGCTGTGTGGCTCCTCCCAGACGACGGAGCGCACCTATCTGAGACCACTGCACTCCCATGGGTGTCTAAGTGACAAAGAAACACAGCCAGTCTGAACCTGGAATCTGAGTCAGGTCTCGGACTCCAAAAACAGTAAGAACAACAGTGAGCACTTTACTGGGTTCCTATTGTACAAAGAAACAATCTCTAATGTCAACCGTTAGCCTCGGAGTCTTTAGTGTTCTTACTGACAGAGGGAAACTGGGTTTCAGGAACTCAAAGAGCCCAGGGCTACAAGACTAGTGACTCAGGATTCTGAACCCAGAATTCTTGGGCTCAAAGCCAACGCTCTTTCCACTGCATCTGCACTGCAAACAGACTATAAAACAAGAAATGCTGAGCTAAACCCAGGCCTTAAGCTGAACTGTTGGTCATGTCAGTCACATGTTATTATTCTCTTATTTTTTACACTTAAGGATTCACAGTAGGGTGGTTTTGTGGGGCTTTTAGACCTAGCTATTGGAAACGCTTTTTCTTGTGGTTGAGAGACAAAGAACAAGTAGTCTTAAAAAAGATAATGTGTAAAAGTGTGGCACATGAACAGGGAGAGGAGGTCAGCTGCAGGGATTGTTTAAGAGATCATTTCCATGTGTTCTGGAAAAAACATGGGGGGCAACATACCATTCTTACTTTGCAAAGATCAAACTTCACATAATTACATTATACAATCTCGTATTTCAAAACGACACAAACATTTCCGTAAGTAATAGGTCATTTGTTTCTAAGTTTGGTATTTTAAGGACATAATACTTGCTTACCAGACGTTTTTCCCTTCAAATCCGAAGTTTTTAGTGTTTTGATATTCTTCAGACACCCGTGCTGGCTGCCTCAGGATGGCAGACAGCAGCCACAGCAGCCGGGCTGAGGCTGCGAGGGGGCCACCTGCGCAGGGACAGGAGCGCTCGTGTCAGGCCTGCGGGCCAGTCGCTGTCCTCTGCATGGCACTGGTCGCCCGAACACTTCCTGGCGTTTGCAAATACATTAAGAATTCTAATCTGCCAGCATTAAGTAGCCATGGAGACCTGCTAACCCTTCAATTCCTCGCCCTGGAAGAGCAGAGCGTGCCGCATGAGGTGCCCGGGAGACAGCTGTCAGAGGCCTAGGCCCTGGGTCCAGGTTCCACCTCTAGCAGCTGCGTGCATGCCACACTGCTGTGGGCCGCACGAGGATGCTGACACGCGGGGAAACCAGCACTGCTTCCAGCATCGGGACCAGCGACTCCCCTGGCTCGGGCACCCGCTCTGGCCCTAGCTCCTCCACAGCCCTGGCCACGCTCACCACGCCCACACCGCAGAGACGGCAGTGCCGGCCACGCTGCAGACCCCATGTCTGCAGCAGAGTCAGGTCCAAGTTACACTAGGCACCTGAGAGGAATACACGACTGCTGAAGTTTTTGTTATAAATACATAATTTCAAGATATTTTAAAGCTACTCAAGTAGCAGACATAGAGTGTTAATTTACGATTTACAAATACTCTTCCTAAGAACTTTAAAGCATGCTGCTAAGTGTAAACTTACATCTTAGAGGCAAATTTATAATTCAAAACACAATCTTCCCAAAATGAGAAAATCAATTAAAAGGCTAAAATTTTACTCCTAGAATACTTTTTTCCCTCAAGCATTTCTTCTCAAGTTTAAAATACAGCAGAGCCCAGGCAGCGTGGCTCAGGGGCTGAGCATCGACCTATGAACAAGGAGGTCACAGTTCAATTCCTGGTCAGGGCACATGCCAGGTGTGCGGGCTCAGTCCCCAGTGGGGGGCGTGCAGGAGGCAGCCAATCAGAGATTCTCTCTCATCATTGATGTTTCTATCTCTCTCTCTCTCTCCCTTCTTCTCTGAAATCAATAAAAATATATATTTAAAAAAATAAAGTAGAAATACAAGAACACAATCCTTTATCCACAAATCCAATAAAATCCCAAAAGCTATAAAAACTCAAGTTCCTTCATAACTTATTTGGTGGCAAACTCTGACCAGAAATGTGGTTACTCTGTGTCCTTATTTACAACACCTAAACATCTGCCAAGGGAAGCGCAGGATGCTGCCGAGACTTTCCTGGGGTGCTGAGTAACACAGCACATGAAGTGTGTTCCCTTTCTGAGAGTAAGAAATAATAATCCTGAAAACATGCCTGCCATCAATGACAAGCTATATGAACCCATCTAGTGAATATTTACTGACTACTGAGTGCCAGGTTTAAGGCACACAACAGATAATTTTACTGCCACTTTACATGTGAATACTGCCTACAAATGCTATAACGAGGGCTCTTCCTAAAGTGCACTTGACCGAGCTCACTCAGCCAAGGGCCAGAACTCACAACTGGGTTTGTCTACTTTAAAGCCTAAGCACTTTATTTTTTAATATGTTTTTATTGATTTTTTTAGAGAGAGAGAGGGTTAAGAGAGAAACCTAGGTATGTGCCCTGATCAGGAATCGAACCGGCAACCTTTCGGAAAACCTAAGCTCTTTTGACAGCCAACACTTTAAAGGAAAATTGATCACAAAGAAAGTTTTTAAAAAGTTGTAACGACCAAAACTTTTACCCTAGGAAAATGAAATTCCTGAGCACCATGTACACTTCCATTCTGGGTATTCACATTTAAACATCAAACCGCGTTTCACCACTCAGGACAAAGAGAGAGGAGTTTATTTTATTGTTTTCTCCCCAAAGCACTGGCCACAGAGTCAGTGTAAACACACCAACAATGGGCCCCTCAAACCAATGCCAACTAACCCTTTCCCCTCCCACGGAGACAGTCAGGGGTTGGCCTGGTTTTGGGTTGTTGTTTATTACCACAAAACGTACTAATGCCAGAAAAATATGGTTGCTATAAACACAGGTTAAGTTTTTCCACTAACAGCCCCAGCTGAAGGATCTGCCATTGCAATGACAGCTGTGATCACGGGACTGAAGAGGGTTTAAGTGACACAAACACAGACTGTCACTACTGCTGTCCTAAGCAAGCCTTAGAGAAAAGTTTCATGTTGTGGGGTTCCTTCATTAATGGATTTAGAACTTAGACCATTTCTCCTGACTTTCTTCCCAGGCTGAGGCCCTCCTACGCAGTGGTGTTCCCCCAGCAGACGGAGCATGGCATCCACCTCCTACCACCTGAAGACCACATGCTGACCAGACACACTTCACTCAGAGTCTCCATTTTTGAGGAGCTTATCTTAGCAAAGAAAAAGGCAGATTATTTGCTCTCTAATCACTATGTCTAACTTAGCTGCTTCCACCGGCATTTTTAAAAGTGGATGTCAGCATTCCAAGGAGTCTCTTCTCCTGCAGCAGGGTGCTGTCGGGAGCAGGGCCGCCCTGCCTGTTCCTGACGGAAACCGCCCTGCATCGGCTCTGGAGTCTCTTCGGATAGGTCCTGGGCACTCACCTTAAGCCCCTTTAAACATCTGGAAGGTTTAGGTGTGAAGATCTCTGTTTACATGTCACACGTGTGCTTCATGGGCTATAGAGTAGAAAGTGTCTCCGAGAACACCAGAATCCCAGCTAACAGACTCCGTTTCTAATAGCACTTCTCAAAGGAACGCGCGCCTGAGCTATTTGTTAAACGTGAAATTCCTGAGCCCTGCTGTCAAGGACCACCCCGCAGACCTCGAAGGGAACCAACCCTCCCATGCTCGCACACACCCAGAGGACTGTGACGATGGGGGCCGCAGTGCCTCCTTCCGGACCGCACAGCTCCCCTCCCACCCCTGTCCGTTCTGCCACGTGGGGTTTCTTTCTCAGATTCACTTCGGCAACTTCCTTCTTACGAGGTGAGATTTAATATGCAGCTCTGCTCATGCCAAAACAACTGTCCTTGAGAAATGAGCGCATCCCGGGAAAGTGGACTTACTTTAATTTCACCTTATGTATAATAAGGAGTTCTAAGCATAGGAATGGTCTATGGGCTGCTCATGTCCCAGGAACCATACTTTCTGCTTTCCAACATTATTTCAATTAACCCTTAGGAAAACCCAGCAAGAAAGAGGTTCTTGACATTTTCCTAAGATGAAAGTGAGGCCACGGCCCGGAGGCAGCGCTGAGGGATCAGCACCACCTTACGATCAAGCCACCACTCTTACCCAAGGACAGCCGGCTCATTCTTCAACTGTAAGAGTAGAGTCCATTAGTTCACCTACTTTTAAGGTAAAGTATGTTCTAATTTATAAAGTAAGTTCACTGAACTACCCCTTCCTCCCCACACTAACCAAACGCAGAGAGAGAGCAGGGCTTGCTGGCACGTGGGGCTGCTACACAGGCAGCACACGTCTTCAGCCAGGACTCACCCATGTGCTCCCGCCAGCCTCTTTACTCATGACCATGAGCTACCAAACAGCTCTCAGAAGACTTGTTTTCCTTAGAGAAGTAAAAGCTTCACGCCCAGGACTGTCAGCGCGAGGACATTTTTAAACTACGGAGTAACTTACAGCAAAGGAGAGCCCTCCAGAACTGCGTCCAGTAACTCTATCTGCCCTCCTCAGCGCCCAGCCCTTCCTATTTACAAGGTCATGTTTCTCAGTCCTGTCAGGCAGCAAGCTCCTCCCACAGCAGCCCATGTGCTCGGTTCAGAAATGTGCAGACCGGCACGCGTGGGCATGACGTGCTCCCAAAGGGCCCCGAAGCTGCACCCGTGTTTTGTGCATGAGATGTGTAGCTGCATTACTGCACTCAGGAGTGATGAGAACAACAAGACACTCGGTTCCTTCATGCCAGTCAGCCCGAACATCATTTAGAAAACCCGAACTTAACAAAAGCTGCTACTGAGACTGAAATAGAGTGATAGTCACAGAAAGACAAGTGATGGAGATGAGGGAGAAAAACCTGGCTGACAGAACGGGACGGGCATCACCGTATTCCTTGGGTTCCCTAAGGAGGGCCAAGTTCAAAGCACTAAAAGCACCAGGCAGCTCAGGTCTCGCTCCCCAGAGTTCCCCAGCAGCCCCGTTATGTAATACGCAGGCTACAGCTGCCTGGTGCAATCCTGGGACGCACACCCTTGTCTGGTCCTGTCCACTGGAACCTGGGCTGACCTGTGACTTGCTGTAACCAACAGAATGTGGCAGAAAGGATGCTGTGCTGATTCCAAGCCTATGGCTTAAGGAGGTCTGGCTACTTCTGCTTCTGCACTCTGTGAGCCCTAAGCAACCAAGTAAGGCCAGCCATCCTTCTGCAAAGGCAGGGGGCCTGAGACAACAAGACGGTATGGTACAAGCCTCGTCCCGTGCACTGGAGGGTCACTGGTTTATGTCCTGGTCGGGGCACATGACGGGGCTGCAGGCTCATTCCCTCGCAGGGGCGTGCAGGAGGTAGCTGATGGATGTTTTGCTCTCACATCCATATAGAGAGTGTTTCTCTCTCTCTCCCTTCCAATCTCTAAAAATCAGTAAGAAATGTTTTTTAAAAAGACTACATGGGACAAGAGGAAGAGAAACAGAAAGACAGAGACTAGCACGTGCTGAGCGGCCAGCTGAACGTGTCCATCAGAGTGACCACAGCAGAACTGCTTCAATGAGCCCAGCCTGGCAGCCTGGGACAGTGAAGCTGTGAGCAAAATACAAAAACAAAACAAAACAAGCGGCCGTCTAAGTCATCCGTTTTTGTTAGATAGCGATACACAGCCAACACAATGCTCACGGGGCTCCCTGCGTTTTTGCATGATTTTCTCAAAACCCAGAGAAAAGGAGTGTAGTTGCAGACACACTTCCCTTCATTGCGCTTCACAGGTGGTTTCCACTGAAGACAAGACCCTCCACCGGCAAAAAGATTACAACTCCCTTTACTGTGGTGTCTGGAACCAAACCCACAGAAGCTCTGAGCCGTACCTGTCACCGTAACTCCACACAGTCACACAATCCCAGAAGATGAAGTCTGTGCCTTCTGCCCTTCCTGACAGTGGCTCCACAGACCGAGTCCCAGGATAGGCCTCGCGGGCCACCGCCGCACCGGGCCCGTGCCTGGCAGTGCCGACCTGCAGTGGGCACACCAGCATGTGCTGGGAACCAACAGGTCTTAGGAATGTTGAGACAAAGGCTAGTCTTCCTTATACACCAGGAACTATTAAACTTACGGTTTTACATAATTTATTCCCCAAAAAGCTGTTTAAACACGAATTCGAAGTATATACTAACATTTTTTATTTTATTTTTAGTATATATTTTTGTTGTTGATAATATTACAGATGTCTCCCATTCCCCCTCCCCTTTAACCTCTACCAACAGTTTTTTAATAGTAAATCATTTTTTTAATGACTAAGCTTTTTATGTAAAGGTAAAAATCATGAAATACCATGATATAGACTTCTGGAAATCAGATCCTGATTTATTTGCTCTAACAATACAAATGTTCAGGCTTTTATAAAAGAACAAACTTCACCTGTAGCAACTGCATTAAAATCCGTAAGTTCTCAAAAGGAAACTAATACCTACTTTTCACAAGTATATATTTTCAGATGAGAAATCAACTTTTGCTTTTCCTTGACAGCAAGATAACTATTTTGTGATAAATTCTTACACATTTCAAAATTACCTACCAAAGCCACTGCAATGAGATTACCATTTTAACAAGAAGGAGGAGACAGACAAGTTCAGATCCACACAGCACAAAAGTGTAACAGATTCCAGACAGGTAACTGCAGACTCCTGGCCCCAGCCTTCAGTTACCGCTGCACTGAGTCAGTGGGAAAAGAATACTGACCTAGGAACAAAATGGGTTATAATGCCCGTTCTATTTTAGCCATTGACTAGTCAATACTCTGGAATTTAACCTTTTTAACTTATTTGAGCCTCAGTGTCTTCTTAAAAGCAATGACACTCCTGATATACCTCCTGCTCGTGGTCATGAGAACCAAATGGCACGTGTGCATCGCATCAGGACTGTGGAAGTGCAGCGCTACATCACTCGTCCTGAGGCCAGCAGAGCAGAGGGTCATGGGCAGTGCTTCCTCAGGTGCTCCTCCTCCACGTTTTATACCAGGTACTTCAGAACACATTCCACATCAACACCAATTTACTGTTTTTTCTAATCCTTGTCATAATTACATATTTTAATAGAGTAAAAAAGACCCATCTCTTTCTAATAATTATGGAATTAAAGTTTCTAGAGCTATAAAAGATACTAAGTAATAACTTTTTCTGATTCTACCAAGAAGACATTCCTACAGATGCAGAAAAGTCAACTGTTTACTAATCAAATTATGCTGTAACCATACTGGGGAGAGTTAACGACATAATCCAATGAGAAAATGCACTAGGTCCCAGCCCTTCATTTATTTTGTAAAGTTTACATTTTTACTTGGTAAAGCCTTCCTGAATGGAGGACAGGAGTGATGTAGGGCATACCTGGATAGAGAAAAGAAGTTCTTAAAGTTTCTAATTTCACTTATGTCTCTCCCCACCCCCACTCCCGAGTCCAGACAGAGACACAATGGAAATGAGGAAATGACTGGCCTGATACCTGCTGTCCACACGCCCAACTCATCCCTCAGCCTCACCAGCGCGGTGGCACCTGGAAACGAGACAGGTCCTCAGACAGTCCAAGGACAACCTAAGAGCCAAGAGTCACACACTGTTAGCAACTGGAAGGAACCTCCCAGGACTGTCTAGTTCTCACTGAGGAGGTCACTTAAAGGCAATAACTACACCCATGATGGCGAATCAGTTGCAAACATCTTTACACGAGAAAGAAATCAACTCCCATTCCATCTTACCCACTTGCTAATTGAAATACTTAGGACAAATCATTTAACCTCTTGGGGTAGTTCAGTGGTCGGCAAACTCATTAGTCAACAGAGTGGCAAACCGCGGCTCGTGAGCCGCAGTTTGCTGACCACTGGGCTAGTTTGTTCTATAATATAGTAGCAACTAACATAAGTTAGTCAAAATCCACTGTAAACCACAATACAAGTGTCCCAAGTGGATGTACAGCATGCCTCTGCAGCAGGGCTTCTCAGAAGTGAAGGGAAGAATGTGACGGTTCCATTGTTGTAAACCCCCCAGTGATTCTGAGAGCTGCTTCCAGGCCAACCCCCGGCCCATGGGTCCCATGGACAAGCTTCAGGTAGCCCTCAGAGTCTGAAATTACAACCAGAAAACACAGGTGCATATGGCAATTTTCCAGGCAGATTCCTTTAAATTCACGCAGGTTTACTCGGCCCTAGAAGACCGAGAGCTGCTGCTGCAAAATGGCACACGTGCCGAAGAGAAAGCTTCTGGACGTGCCCGCCCGGCACCACCATTCTCCCAACGGCCTGGATCAGAGCCGTGGTCATTTTTACCCTCTTCATTTTCTCTCCCATCAGTTCTGTCTAATCCACTTCCCTCCTCCCTTCCTTTCCTATAATTATGGCCACAGCTCTGCCCCTCACTTCCTATTACCACAGCAACCAGAAGGTCTTTCTGCCTCCAAGTTCTCTCTACTTCAATCCACACTGCACAGCTGCCCAGCTTAACCCCTGAAAACAGCTTTAATCATTACATTCCCAACTCAAAGTCACCATCTACCCAAGCCAACGGCATTGGCCTGCATTCAAAACAATCACAAACTGGTCCATTTTCCCTTAGGGCTTTCTCACCCTCACTACTGGTACAAATACTTGATGTTCCACCCAATTACTGTGTCTCCCCCAATGTATGAACTCTGTGCTCCTCATCCCCTTTCTCTGCTGGGATGACCTTTCTTCAAGATTCTTAGTCATCCTCAAAACAAAGATTCCAGAAGCCAGGAAACCCCACCTTCCCAAGTGAGATGTGAGCTCTGCCGCCTGTGAATTTGAATTCTGCAGGTCCCTTAACTGTCTATTAGCACCAATGAGGCATGTGTGTATAGTCTTACCCACCTACCTAGTCCATGAAGGCCGTGACCATCCTCATCCTTATCTTTACCCAAACACCCCACACAGTCATGCAGTAGGTGCTTAATAACTGTGCAAAGCAGTAAAAGACATCTCAGACTTCTGGGGAGTGAACAGCAGAGACGACTCTCCCTTTGAAGGCAGAGACTTTATCCTCTATCACACCAGGCTTCCAAAGCAGAGCCCTTCCTCTCTGCTAAACCAGGAAGAACTCCTTGAAAATGCCAGTAAGTGCCCTGGCCTGTTTGGCTCAGTGGGTAGAGCATCGGCCTGTGGACTGAAAGGTCCCAGGTTCGATTCTGGTCAAGGGCACATGCCTGGGTTGCAGGCTCAATCCCCAGTGGGGGGCATGCAGGAGGCAGCCAATGATTCTCATCATTGAAGTTTCCATCTCTCTCTCCCTCTCCCTTCCACCCTGAAATCAATAAAAATATATTAAAAAAAAAAAAAAAAAGAAAATGTCAGTAAGCTACACCTGAAAGAATGATTCCGCACTACACACTTCTGAGCAGCTCCCAATACTTGGATACTACGTTTTCAACTTGAAAAAATATTATCTACTTATGAAAAGTGGTCATTTCCAGTGATAGCTAATTTACTACTTGATGGCTAAAAACCAGTCACACACATAACAGAATGCCTTTTTTAAAAAAGTGCATTTTGCTTTATAACACACACAGAGACTCAGTGCGACCGATAAGGTGGATTTACACATGAGTGAGGACTCTTGCGAAAACCTGCATACAAACTGCTCCCTGGGTGTTTCAGGTAAAAACACCGAAGGGGGAGAGACAACTTTAGACATCATTTTCTCCCACCACTACCACCGAGAGCATTTGAAAGCACACACTCCAATCCTTAGCACATCAGGCTGCACAAAAAGACACAAAACTCACCCAACAGAAAAAGAAAGCCCGGCAAGCCCCTGGAAGAGTAAAACTGTCAACAGGACAGACAGCGGTCTAGTCTGGTCACCAGGGCACGAAGGCAGGTCCACTCCCAGCCCACGGGGTAAAGAATGGACCGAAAGGACCGGGCACACACCAATCCCTCAACGGTGGCAAAACGAAATTAACGTCTAGGAAAGGACGGCAGGAGGTCCGAGTCAGAGAGGAGGATCAGCGAAAACTGCAAGGTCACTGGGACCTGGCGGGTCACGGGCAGAGGTGGGGTGCGCTGGGGCTGCAGTCAGTGGGACGGGGTGACACCGTGGGCGCCCGGCACCCCCCCCTCCCCGGGACGCGCTGTGGGGGGGCCGGGCGCGGGCAGGAAGTGCACCCGGCTTCTCCCGGGGGCAGGGGGCAAGGTGAGCAGCCGGATGGGCGCGCTGCGGAGTCACCGGGACACTCCGCTCGGCCCGTGCCAAGGCCACCCAGCAGCCCCGCGCCCCCGCCCGCAGAGGTCCGCCTGGGCCGAGCGCGCGGCCTCGGAGTCCTGCCCGCGCCCCGCCGTCCTCACCGGCTCCCGGCCTCGCTGCGGCGCGTCCCCGCGGCGGCGCTCAGCCCTCGGCGCCCAGGACCGCCATCTCGCCGCAGGCGCCGTCCCGCAGCCAGGCCGCCCGCAGCCGCTCGGAAGCGCTGCGGCCGCCGGGTTCCTCCCCGTCCCGCCCTGCCGGCCGCACCCCCTCCCGGGAGCGCGCCGCCCCGCCCGCCCACCCGCCGCTTGGTAGCGGACCCGCTGCCCCGAGCATGCGCACCAGGGCGCTCGCGACGCCGCCGGGGAGTCCGCTCCTCGGGTCTTCGGGGGCGCTCGGTGGACGCGGACCGCCAGCCAATGGGACATGGGGGCGGGGCCCGGGCCGTGGAGGGGCGGGGCCTAAGCGTAGTGGGTGTGGCCTTGGTTGTGGGCGGGGCCAGAGCCGCGGAGGGCGGAAACTGGGAGAGGCTCAGCAGGCAGGAGGTGCGTGCCGCTGACGTGACTTTCCGGCTGGGGCGGGACAGTGCGTCACCTCCAGGGAGGACCTGGCATGGCGTTCCTCTGGAACGCTCCACAGCAAAGGTAGGCTCCAAGTAAATACCCCTTGACCCGGCTGGGCGCTGGAGAACACATTGCAAGAGTAAATAACTGCATCAGCAGAGCACTACCAGCCAGTTGTCACTATGCACCAAGGCTTGCACCCGCCCCCCATGAGTAGGAAGACAAAACACTGAGCAAGTGCCCGGGTCAGTAATGTGCGGTAGGGCCTGGCATCCCCGTTTGTACAAAACACAGGTGCTGTTGGTTCCGTGTTGCTTTTAGACATAAGGCCACCCTGCAATGAAGTCTGTGGAGACCATGTTACTCACCAGATGACCTTGTCAACAAAAGGTCTCTGCCACCCAGCAAGTGCCAACAAAAGTCCCCAGTCTGGGGTGCAGTACAGGGAGAGACTTTATTCAGATGAACAGTTTGCCAGCTGAGGAGACACAACCACTGAAGGAAACCAAAGGCGTGCTCCTCCAGACTAGGGAGACACCCCTTATGTTATGTTCCTGCCCGGCCCCTGATTGGTCAACTTTATGCAAATGAAGAATCCAAATTTGCTCAATTTGATTGGTTCAAATAGCACTGGCCTGATTAGTCAGAATCATGTGTTCTGATTGGTTGTTATGGATACACTCTGATTGGTTGGTAAAAATGCAAATGAGGATATAGCTGTGCAGCTCCCATTGTACAGGAATACAATACTAGGAGTTCTTGTAAGGGTGGGCTCAGATGGCAGGAGTCCAGTGCAGGAGGCTGGTGGGCCCAGCTTGGTGGGTTCCCTGATATGGAGCATGTGTGAGAGGCCTCTGTTAGCAATGGTTGCAAGACTCTGGTTATGAATTTGAGCCGGATTATCTACAAGGAGTCCTTCTCAAGGTCCACACCCTGGTCTTCTACTTTAGAGACCTAATAAAGGCCATCAGCATGGATTTCTATAATTTTTGCCCAACCGTGTCACCCAAACCCCACAAATTACCTACATCCACACCCAAGCTCACTAGTTTCTTCTTTCTTCAGCCTGGGTGGCCCTGCTCTTCCTCAAAGTGACACTCTTCACTGTTTGCACTCTCCTGTGGCCCCTCCTTGGCATATCTTTAACCCCACCTTTTCTATTGGCTACAATTCCTTGGCACAATGGCTGTTTAAAGTCCCTTGACTTTAAAATCTCTTTCTAGTTCTCTCTCTTCTTCCATCATAACTAAACTTGTGAAAGAATCATGTACCAAGAATGGCATTTACACTCCTGAGTTTTTGTAGGATTCAGTAGACATCTCTTGATTGAATGAACACACATTTTCTTCCTAATCATTGCAGCCTTGTCATTCCTGGATGTGAGGCACACTATACCCATGATAATTATTCTGAAATATGCATCTGAACATGTCACTCCACTGCTTAAAATCTTTCATTGGCTCTTCAGAGCTTTCAAGACAAAGATTAACATGATAGTCAGGCCTCTATGCTTGAATGTCCAGTCACTCCATTATAAAAATGCTTCGGAGCCCCTTGATTGTGCTCACTGATCTCTGCTTTTCCAGTACTATTTCCTTCAATCTTTCCCTCACCTGTCCAGTCCCTTTAAAAATAAGTTGAAGAACATGCTTACAGGTGCCCTCCCAGACATTGCTTGCACATGCCCAATAGAGGTCTGCAGTCCGTCTCCTGAGTGCATACAGGTTTCCTTCCACTCCCTGCTCTATGCGCCCTCACTCAGCTCTCCCAAGTCCACAGTTTCCCCCTCTATTCAGCTCCATTCAGAAGCTCCTAGTACTCTCCTAGGCCCCTAAGTCGACAATCAAAATTGACCCAGGCTTTTGTTATTACATATTTATTTGATTTCAAAAGAACATTACTATAAATAAATGTATTTTCATAAATCATTGTCCGTAGTTACTGCCATAGTTTAAATCCTTAAAAAATAATCAAAGGTGTGAATAATTTCTGGCAAGGTGCCTTCCAGAAAAAACATAGGCTTAGGGATCCCATTGCCTGGGAGCAAAACTCAACTATGCCACACAGGGCCACATTCAGGTTTTCATGGGCCCTTGATGCTTTTACCTTTGTGGGCCTCTTCCTCCGTAAAACAATATTAAAAATTATATTTATAACTGCATTGATATGAAGATGAACATATTAGTATTATACATGAAAATGTTTTCTTCAGCCTAAACATTAACTTCCCATTTTAAAAGAAATAAAAACAGTTTTTATGGGCTCCTAAAAGTACGGTAGCAATGATATGAAATAACTCCTGATGGAAGTGAAAGAAGGAAGTACCAAAGAAGAACTGCATTTGAACATCAAAAAGACAAAACATAATGACTACAGACAAAATACACAACTTTTATATAAACAGTGAAGACATCAAAATTGTTAAGATTTTGCTGACCTTGGCTCATTCATCAATTCCAATGGAGACTCAGCCAAGAAATCCAGAGAAGGCTGAGACTCAGGAGTGCAGTGATGGAAGAATCAGGGAAGATCACCAAGAGCATAGATGTGTCATTAGAGACCAAGCTAAGATCATCCACATCCTCGTCTTCTCAATTACTAAGTCTGGATATGAAAATTGAAAAGTGAAGAAGACTGAAAGGGAAAATGGATTCATTTTCATATGGTGTTGGAGAGAGCTTTATGAATACCTTGGACCACCAGGTAGATGAACAAACTGGTCCTAGAACAAATCAAGCCTGAAATATCACTGGAGGCAAAAATGATAAAATTGAAGCTGTCCTACTTTGGGCACATCTTGAGAAGATAGGGTTGTCTGGAAAAGACAACAATGCTGGAAAAAATAGAAGACAGCAAGAGAGAGGAAGACCAAATATGAGATGATTTCCATGAAAGAAACCTTAGGCATGAGTCCACAGGAGCTGACCAGTGCTGTTGAGAACAGGACATTGTGGCCATTACTCATTCATAGGGTCGCCAGGAATCGGAGACAACTCAACAGCACATAACACACAACAGTATGTGAGCCCAAAGCACTGTGCCTACTATGACAATTGGATTAAGTCAACCTTGCTGCTTCCTACAAGCTATGAGATTTGGCCAAATTCTTTAACTTGACTGTGCCTACCCAGAAAACTAGTATAATGACACCATATGATGTGGCAGTAAAAAGTAAATACTTAGAATCACATAATAAATTAGTGTTACTCTATTGTTATTATCAAATTCCCATAGCACTCTATAAGAGTATATGATTGTCCTTCACTGTGCCAAGGTTGTCGAACAAACTCAGAAGGAATCTGGAGGCTGTACTAGAAATAAATGATGGAGATTTATTCAAGGGTCTTGGAGTTTGCAACCTGGAAACACAGTGAGGCAAAAACCCAGAAGTGTTCCAAAGATGAAAAAGTAGTGAAAAGTTCTTACAGCAAAAAGCACTTTGTTGAGAACTATCAGTCCTGCGTGCTTAGCCCTAGGGTTGGTCCAGGACGGTGATCAGTCAGATGGCAGGAGGCGGGTGATGGGTGCCAGGAGCTCTGGCTAGTCCCTGTGGTCTGAATAATGGATGTGGGGTGGATGTCTATCTGAGTCCTTCCGGGGATCAGGTGGCCTGGAAAGGTGAGCCCTTCAGGGAGCAGTTAGAGGGCTACTTGGAGGTCCAGGTATGTCCAGGCATTGACATAGGACTGGAAAGTTCAAAAAAGTTTGTTTCTGAGTGAGTTAGAACAAGAATGGTCTCTCCTCATGCCTCAACCTTCCTCCTCTTAAATTTAGCAGCGTGGTTAAAGTGACTCCATTGTATATACTCCCTGTCTTCATTCTTAACTCAAAGTCATTGTGGTATATTTCTTATGGGCAAGTATGGAATCTTATTGTTGGTTCATTGTTCATTTTCTTACTGGGATATTCACATAAGGCAATTTATATATATAATGTAGATATCGATCCTAGATATAACTATTGGCCTTTTCCATTTTGTTTTTTTCTATTATTTTTTACTTTGCAAGTCCTTTCCTATCTGAGATCAAATCCTTTATCTGCCTTATTTTTTTCTACTTGTTTGACAATTTTACTTTTTTATTAAATAACTTAATCCTTTTAGGGCAGTCTCCATTTTGTGGGTCCCAATATAAGAATTAATTGTATCATGACCAACATTTATGGAAAGGGTTGACAGTGGTGTTAGGAATTAACATGGTGTCACAAGGAAGGAAGCAGGGAGTTGAGATTACAAGAGGACACCCCCTCCCATTCCTTCCTTGTGAGGCTTTGCAGGTTACCTGGGCTGCCTTAAGTTTTAACTAAGCTAACCTTCATGAAATGGACAAGTGACTTAAAAAATCCCCACAAAGAAATAGCAGATGAAATTAATAACACAAGTATGATTGGACAAAAAAGATAAAGTCTGAGCTGTGAAGACCAGGCTCTCTTAGACAAGGAGAGACTACCACTGCTGCCCATGCCATCTTGAAGGGGAGAATGGCCTTTTTTAAGAACTCATCAGCACCACCAACCAGACAGGCCTTGGAACTGCCCCGCAACCTAGCAGCCACTCCAGCCAAAATCCTGCTGCCCCACAGGCAGACCTGCGGACCCTGGGACCTCCACCTCCAAAGGTGCACTGCTCGCAGCAGTAAGTGCAACCTTCTCCTCCCCAGTGGCAGAACTCCTGACAAAACATTCCTGCGTTTCCAGCACGCGCAGACATCCAGGGCACACCACTCTGTAGGCAGCGCCTGGGAGCCACTGGGAGCCCCCGCAGGTGTGATTTTGTACAGACAAGGGCATGCGGCCCTGCAGTAGAAATTCTGAACTCCCTCTTCCTGAATAACTGCCCAGGGACACCCCAGCTGTGCATCTTCAGTGCCAGGGCCCCTCAGAGTGCGCCAGAGCTCTGCACAGGCAAAGGCACCTCCACACTCAAGCATTTCCAACAGGCAGGCCCACTGAGCCCATCTATCCACAGCGTGCTCCAGGGAGCAGCTGTGAAACTCTGCTGGGTGTGATTCTGCACAGACAAGGGTGCGCTGCCCCACAGTAGAAATCCTGAATTCACTCTTCCTGAATAACTGCTCACGTACACCCCAGCTGTGCAACCTCAGTGTCAGGGCCCCTCAGTGTGCCAGAGCTCTGCGCCAGCAAACGCACCTCCATAGATGCGAATTTCCAACAGGCAGGCACCCTGAACCCATCTACCCACAGGGCGCTCGTGGGAGCCACTGTGAGCTCTCCCTGGGTGTGATCTTGGACAAACAGGGTGCACTCCCCCCAGCAGTAGAAATTCTGAATTCACTCATCCTGGATACCTACCTACCCACAGGCACCTCAGTTATGCGGCTACACTGCCAGGGCCCTTCAGAGTGCTTCAGTGTGCCTCACAGGCAAACGTACCGTGGGTGCCCCTGTGAGCCGCCACTGGGAGTGAGCGCCTATCCACCACACGTGCAGCAGCAAAAGCTGAGTCTGCCCACCCCACAACTACAGAACTCTGGACACCACAATCATGCTTTTCCAGAGTGCAGGCCCCCTGAGCCCCATCACACCAACAGACGGTTCCTGGGTGCCACTGTGAGTCCCCACTGGGCATGTGTGATTTCAATTAAGGGTGCAAGACAGCAAAAATTGGGACACTCCCCTCCATGGCTGCTGACTTCTAGACACCGCAGTTGTGCCTCTCAAGCTCACAGACCTATATCAAGAGAACCTAAATAGCTCAAGTAGGGAGCCACACTAGATTACCAAGCCCAGGAGAACTGAGAGATTACATCAGTAGCACCATCCCCAAAAGAACCTGGGTAGCAAAGCAATTGGATCTACAATTAAAACATTACAGGAAACATGGGAAGACAAAAAAGCAATCCCCAAAGGAAAGAAAAAGAGGAATCACCAGAAAGGGAGTTAAATGAAATTGAGACTAGCAGCTTATCAGAGAAAGAATTCAGAGTAATGTTTATAAGGATGTTTAAATGGCTGGATGACAAATACACACAACTCAATGAGAATTATAAGGAGCTGAATGAGAATGTCCCCAACATGAAAAGGAACCGAGAGGAGATGAAGAACGACATAGCTGCAATAAAGAACACAATGGAAGGCTTAAACAGTAGACTAGAAGAGGCTGAGGACCGCATTAGTGAATTAAAAGACAAGGTAGGAAAAAACACACAAACACAGCAGCAATTGGAAAGAAGACTTAAAAAGCAAGAGGAGAGCCTAGGGGAGCTTTGGGACAACACAAAACGAAATAATTTTCACATAATACGGGTAACAGAAGGAGAGGAAGAGAAGCAAGGTATAGAAAACCTGTTTGGAGAAATAATGACAGAAAACTTCCCTGATATTGGCAAGAAAAAAACCATGCAAGTTCAAGAAGCACATAGAGTCCCAAAAAAGATGAACTGTAAAAGACCAACACCAAGACACATCATAATTAAATTGGCAAACACCAACAACAAAGTAAGAATCTTAAAGGCTGCCAGAGAGAGACAGAAAGTGACCTACAAGGGTTCTCCTATTAGAATATCAACGGATTTCTCAACAGAAACTTTCCAGGCCAGAAGGGAATGGAATGAAATTTACAAAGTGATGCAAAGCAAGGGACTGAACCCAAGAATACTGTACCCAGCAAGGCTATCGTTCAAAATTGAAGGTGGAATCAGGAGCTTCACAGACAAAAAAGGGCTAAGAGAGTTTATCACTACCAAACCAGCAATGCAAGAAATGCTAAAGGGACTGCTGTAAAAAGAAGAAAGAGAAAGGCAAGAAGAAACACAAACATTAAGGAAAAATATGACAACAAACATGTACTTGTCAATAATAACATTAAACGTAAATGGATTAAATGCACCAATCAAAAGACATAGGGTAGCTGAATGGATAAGAAAACATGACCCATATATTTGCTGTCTGCAAGAGACCCATCTTAGAACAAGGGATTCACACAGACTGAGAGTGAAGGGATGGAAAAACATTTTTCAGGCAAATGGAAATGAGAAAAAAGCTGGAGTTGCGATACTTATATCTGATAAAATAGACCTCAAAGTAAAGGCCATAATAAGAGATAAGGAAGGCCACTACGTAATACTAAAGGGAGCAATTCAACAAGAAGATATAACTCTGGTAAACATATATGCACCCAATACAGGAGCACCCAAATACATAAAACAACTTCTGGAAGATATCAAAGGAGAGATTGATAGCAATACAGTCATAGTAGGGGACTTTAATACCCCACTGACACCACTGGACAAATAAACTAAACAAAAAATCAGCAAAGAAACAGCAATCCTAAATGACACACTAGATCAGATGGACTTAATTGACAACTTTAGAACATTTCACCCCAAAGCTACAGAATATACATTCTTCTCCAGTGCACATGGAACATTTTCAAGGATAGACCACATATTAGGACACAGGCAAAGTCTCTTCAAATTCAAGAAGATAGAAATTATATCAAGCATCTTCTCAGATCACAGTGGCATAAAACTGGAAATCAACTACAATAAAAACAATCCAAAAAATCAAACACTTGGAGACTAAATAGCATGCTATTAAACAATGACTGGGTTACCAGAGAGATCAAAGAAGAAATAAAAAACATCATGACAATGAAAACACAACAACCCAAAATCTATGGGACACAGCAAAAGCAGTCTTGAGAGGGAAGTTCATAGCTCTACAAGCCTACTGCAAAAAACAAGAAACAATGGTAATAAATTATCTAACCCTACAACTCAAAGAGTTAGAATGAGAGCAACAAGAAAAGCCCAGTGTAAGCAGAAGGAAGGAAATAATAGAGATCAGAGCGGAGATAAACAACATAGAGACCAAAGAAACAATACAAAAGATCAACAAAACCAAGAGTTGGTTCTTTGAAAGGATGAACAAGATTGATGAACCTATCAACAGGCTCAC
The DNA here is from genome assembly GCF_963455305.1 of Plecotus auritus. Taxonomy (NCBI): domain Eukaryota; kingdom Metazoa; phylum Chordata; class Mammalia; order Chiroptera; family Vespertilionidae; genus Plecotus; species Plecotus auritus. The sequence goes on along the minus strand of NC_137777.1, from coordinate 54,818,505 downwards.
CAAGAAGCAAAGAGAGAGGACCCAGATAAACAAAATCAGAAATGAAAGAGGAGAAATAACAACAGACCCCACAGAAATACAAAGGATTGTTAAAAAATATTATGAACAACTCTATTCCAACAAACTGGACAACCTGGAGGAAATGGACACATTCCTAGAAAAATACAACCTTCCAAAACTCAATCAGGAAGAATCTAAACATCTCAATAGGCCAATAACTATGGAAGAAATTGAAGCAGTCATTAAAAAGCTTCCAGCAAACAAAAGCCCGGGGCCAGACAGCTTCACAGGGTAGTTTTACCAAACATTCAAGGAAGAACTAAAACCTATCCTCCTCAGACTATTTCAAAAAATTCAAGAGGAAGGAACACTTCCAAGCTCATTCTATGAAGCCAGCATCACCCTAATACCAAAACCAGATAAAGACAACACAATGAAAGAGAATTACAGGCCAATATCCCTCATGAACATAGATGCCAAATTCCTCAACAAAATTCTAGCAAATCAGATCCAGCAGTACATCAGAAAGATCATACACCATGACTAAGTAGGATTTATCCCAGGAATGCAAGGATGGTACAATATCCGCAAATCAATAAATGTGATACATCACATAAACAAATTGAGAGATAAAAACCACATAGTCATATCAATTGATGCAGAAAAAGCATTTGACAAAATCCAACACCCATTTTTGATAAAAAAAAAACCTCTCAGCAAGGTGGGAATAGAAGGATCATACCTCAACATAATAAAAGCCATATATGACAAACCCACAGCCAACATCATAATGGACAAAAACTAAAACTATTTCCCCTAAGAACAGGAACAAGACAGGGATGCCTGCTTTCACCACTCATGTTCAACATAGTACTGCAAGTACTAGCCATTGCGATTAGACAAGAAGAAATAAAAGGCATCCAAATTGGAAAAGAAGAAGTAAAACTGTCCTTATTCGCAGATGACATGATACTGTCCATAGAAAACCCTAAAGACTCCATCAAAAAATTATTAGACTTAATAAATGAATTCGGCAATGTAGCAGGATACAAAATTAATGCCAAGAAATCTATGGCATTTCTATACACCAATAGTGAACTTACAAAAAGAGAGACTAAGAAAACAATCCCATTTACCATCACACCAAAAAAATTAAGATACCTAGGAATAAACTCATCTAAGGAAGTAAAAGACCTCTACTCAGAAAATTACAGGACATTGAAAAAAGAGATAGAGGAAGACATAAAGAGATGGAAGAGCATACTGTGTTCATGGATTGGTAGAATCAACATCATTAAAATGTCCATACTACCCAAAGCAATCTATAGATTCAATGCACTCCCCATTAAAATACCAACGGCATATTTCACAGACCTAGAAAGAACTCTCCAAAAATTCATCTGGAATAAAAAAGGACCCCAAATAGCCACAGCAATCCTGAGAAAGAAGAAAAAAGTAGGAGGGATCTCAATACCAGATTTCAAGCTGTATTTCAAAGCCACTGTTCTCCAAACAGCCTGGTACTTGCACAAGAACAGACATATAGCTCAATGGAATAGAATAGAGAACCCAGAAATCAACCCAAGCCACTATGCTCAGTTACTATTCGACAAAGGAGGCATGAACATACAATGGAGTCAAGACAGTCTCTTCAATAAATGGTGTTGGGAAAATTGGACAGATACATGCCAAAATTGAAACTAGACCACCAACTTACACCATACACAAAAATAAACTCAAAATGGATAAAGGACTTAAACATAAGACGGGAAACCATAAAAATACTAGAAGAATCCACAGGCAGAAAAATCTCAGACATATGCCAAAGCAATTTCTTCACTGATACAGCTCCTAGGGCAATGGAAACTAAAGAGAAAATAAACAAATGGGACTACATCAAGATAAAAAGTTTTTGCACAGCAAAAGAAACCATCAACAAAACAACAAGAAAGCCCACTGTATGGGAGAGCATATTTGCAAATGTTATCACTGATAAAGGTTTAATCTCCAATATTTACAGGGAACTCATACAACTCAATAAAAGGAAGACAAATGACCCAATTAAAAAATGGGCAACGGACCTAAATAGATACTTTTTGAAAGAAGACAGAAGGAAGGCCAAGAGACATATGAAAACATGCTCAAAGTCACTAATTATCCGAGAGATGCAAATCAAAACGACAATGCGGTACCATCTCACACCTGTCAGAATGGCTATCATCAACAAATCAACAAGCAACAAGTGCTGGCGAGGATGCGGAGAAAAAGGAACCCTCGTGCACTGCTGGTGAGAATGCAGACTGGTGCAGCCACTGTGGAGAACAGTATGGAGTTTCCTCAAAAAACTAAAAATGGAACTCCCATTTGACCCAGTAATTCCACTTTTAGGAATATATCCTAAGAAACTAGAAACACCAATCAGAAAGGATATATGCACCCCTATGTTCATAGCAGCACAATTTACAATAGCTAAGATTTGGAAACAGCCTAGGTGCCTGTCAGCAGATGACTGGATCAGAAAACTATGGTACATCTACACAATGGAATACTATGCTGCTATAAAAAAGAAGGAATTCTTACCATTTGCAGCAGCCTGGATGGGAATGGAGAGCATTATGCTAAGTGAAATAAGCCAGTCAATGAAAGAAAAATACCACATGATCTCACTCATTTACGGATAATAGAGAACATTATAAACTGATGAACAAAAAGATAGATACAGAGGCAGAAAAGCATCAAACAGACTGTCAAATTACAGCGGGAAGGTTGGGGAGGGGTGAGGGAAATAAGAGATCAACCAAAGGACTTGTATGCATGCATATAAGCATAACCAATGGACGCAAGACACTGGGGGGTGAGGGCATGTATGGGAGTGGGGTGGGGGGGGCAATGGGAAGATATGTACACATGTAATACCTTAATCAATAAAAAATAGATAAAAAAATAAAAGAAGCATTGTAAAAAAATATAGTCTGAGCTGTGACACTTGTCTTTGTGAGCAAGCTTTTCAGCAGCCACATTGTTAAACAGGGTCTAATCAGAGCTAATAAAAAGTCCCATCCTCCCAGGTTTAAAGTTATGATGAGCGCTGGCCATGTGGCTCAGTTGGTGGGAGCATTGCCTAGTACACCTTAAGGTTGCGGGTTCGATCCAGGTACAGGAAGCAACCAATTGATGTTTGTCTCTCTCTCGCTTCTCCTCCTCTCTCTCTAAAATCAATAAGCATGTCCTTGGTGAGGAATAAAAAAAGTTATGATGAAACTATTTGAAATGTGAGTTTTGTGTTATTGTAATGGAGAACCTCAGCTGCACCTACTACGCCTTGAGTAATCATGACCAGGAAGACATAACAACTACCCACCCAAACAGAAGGACAGTCCTTTACAGTTTTTTCAGACGTTTTTGAAGTCAAGATTTACTCAATCTGGCATCTAATGAAATTTCGCTAAAGTTAGTAACATGTTTAGAAGTTTACTTACTCATAACGGTCCCCTTAAAGGAAAGCTGTTTTCCTCCCAGCATGACGAAGACGGAATTAATACGTGAAGCTGTTGGGGGCGGTGGGAACAGCAGCAGGTGTCTGACCTGTGGGGTCAGACCGGACTGGGTTCAGCAGCCTCGGTACTTGGGTTCTGGCTAGGAAAGAATTCAGAGCCAAGACTCAAACTGTAAGCCACAATTGTCGTTTGCTAGGCACCTGGGGCCTTCCACCCTAGTGCCCTTCTATACCTGGACCTGGCTCTGCTCATGTCTGACGGCCCACCACAAAGCCATGAGTCCAAAACTCGTTTGTATCCCTTTGTCAACAGTGTGGGAGGTGCATAGAAAACATTGCTGAAGACTGAGAAACAAGGATTGGAGCATTAGGTCATGTTAAAAGTTATGTAGGGTCAGAAGTGGGTGGGTAAGCCAGCACTTCTGTCATAGGCAGCAGGAATGGCCCCAGGTGTCTGACCTTGGGGTCAAACCAGACTGGGTTCAGCAACCTTGGTACCGGGTTCTGGCCTGGAAAGAATTCAGAGCAAGACCCAAACTGTAAGAAAACATTTATTAGGTAAATCACAGAGGTTAGAAGAAGTAATTTCCAGAATAAATGAGCTTAGGAAGCAAGTTATGAAGGTAAAGGGAGGGCCCTAGGAGCTTGGGAGAGAGGAAGCTGATGGTAATGTGCCTGGGGGCAGGGGAGGGGGAGGGGGAGGTAAAGGCCTGGGCGTGCTCCCTGGAGGGAGAGCACACTGGGTCCTCCTTCCTACAGGCTTTAAGGGTGGAGACATTAGGGACGTCCCAGGGAAGACCTCAATAGAACAGTCAGCTGCTTTTCCCGTGTGTCCTTTCAGGGTTGTGGTCTCCACTGACTGATTGGCCGGCACCTGGGCAGGGGGTCACTGTCCAATGCGGCTGGTCCTGACGTCATCTGTGGCTGGTTTTGCTGCTTCTCTGGGCCTGGAGCTGACATACAACTGAGGCCTAGATGTTATCTCTAGGGAGGGAAGGTCAGGGGAACTGAACCACATGACCAGCCATATGCTAGGGGAGGAAAGGTCACCCTGGGGGTGAGGTCCCCCCTAAAATTGATTGTCCATTGGTAGTAACCAGGGGCTTATAACCCTGGTGACTGTCTTACCTGGCCCATCATCCTTGCTCTGCTCACGTCTGTCTAATTACCTGCAACACTTCTACCATCTCAGATTATTTTTGCTAGATTGTGTTTCAAAACGTAAATTCTTAGCAGTAAGAAAATCCTACCTGAATTTCTTTTTTAAAACTGTTTTATGGGAAACATAGTGATGGAGCTATCGATTTGCCTGGAATTAAAAATCAGAGATACTAGGTAATATTTTTTTATGTGAACTTTCTTACCTGCATCATTGATGGGCAGGTTTTACTTCCGAGAAATTGAAGACAAGACTTGCATCAACATTGATATTTTTTATTTCCTAAAAACAACCCTTTCAAATATTGTCAAATATTTACTTGACTTTGTAATGAGACAGGAAATAACAATGATGATAACCACCACAGAGTTCACAGGTTACTTCATTGGAAAGTACTTAAAAGAGTTGTTGGGTTTAAAGACAAAGTAAGCATTTCATTTACAAAAAGTTAAGCACTTAAAATTTGCTGACCTTATCACCGATAACAGAAGGCTCTCAAGAGTGTTACTTAGCCCCACCAGCCTGGCTCAGTGGTTGAGCGGCGACCAGTTTGATTCCTGATCAGGCACATGCCCGGGTCGTGGTCTCAATCCCCAGTATGGGGAATGCAGGAGGCAGCTGATCAGTGATTCCCTCTCTTCATTGATGTTTCTATTTCTCCCTCTTTCCCTCTCCCTTCCTCTCTAAAATCAATAGGAAAAATGCATATTTTTAAAAGAGTGGTACTTAGCAGATATTTTAAAACAAGCACACTTATCCTTTAGTTATTATTAAATTAAAGAGAATTTTAAACAGTGAATATGAAAGTAAATGATTTGGAGGAAATTAGTATTATGGAGAACGTATTTGGCAAACAGATATTTGGAAATATTTCCATTAATATGTGATAATGTGGCTGAAAAATTATACAAGTGTGTCAACATAAGAATGCTTATACTTGCAAACTTTAAAACTTTTGAAATAGAATTTTCTATCCCATATAAACACCTTCCAAATAAAGAGTTTTGAATCCTTTGTTAATCTTTTTTTTTTTTTTCCAACAAAAAGTTTGGCATAATTGGTATGTGGGAAAGAAAATGAGGATTATATTTTGGTAACAAAAGACAAAGATATAGCTTGTCCACTTGTATAGACATATTTTTGATATGTCTTTTTCATCTATGGTAGCCATTAAAATTAAGTACTGAATCAATTCAAGTTAGAACTCAAGCACTCAAAATATTATGTCACTATTATATCAAGATTAAAATAAGATGACTTCACAAAGAGCAAAATAATTTATATTATTAATAAGCATAATAAAATAGCACCTTAGTTTAAAATATTTACTTATTTGTGTATAAAATGTCAGTACAGTAATACATTTATGTAACCCTAATATATAAAAACCCTGGGTTGTAATGACCAGTAACAACCAGAGGCTGACCAATGGGAAGTCAGTGCTGGCCCTGCCCCCAAGCAAGTGGTAAGGGGCAATCAGGCAGGCAGGCAGAGGGGTTAGGGGTGATCAAGTAAGCAGGTAAGTGGTTAGGGGCGATCAGGTAGGCAGGCCAGCAGTTAGAGGAGATCAGACAGGTAGGCAAGTGGTTAGGGGAGATAAGGTAGGCAGATGGCCCCTTGCCGGGCTGGCCTGCCCCCAAGCAAGTGGTTAGGGGCAATCAGGCAGGCAGGCAGAGTGGTTAGGGGTGATCAGATAGGCAGACCAGTGGTTAGGGATGATCAGGTAGGTAGGCAAGTGGTTAGGGGCAATCAGGTAGGCAGGCAGCCCCTCGCAGGGCTGGCCCCGCCCCAGCAAAGATAGAGGGAGGCCCAGGCCAGCCAAGCCGTTGCACCCTAGCCTGTCGCCTGCAGAGGGAGGCCACTGGTGGCAGGGGAGGGAGGCCAGCACTGCACAGATGGCAAGCAGTGGCAGCAGCAGTGGTGGGGCCAGCTGCCTGCAGCCCGGGGAAGGAAAGCCCCGATAGGCCCTTATCTCAGGCCAGGCCTAGGGACCCTACCCACGGGGTCCCGGATTGTGAGAGGGTGCAGGGTAGACTGAGGGAACCCCCCCCCAAGTGCATGAGTTTTCATGCACTGGACCTCTAGTCTGTATAATAAAAGCCGAAGTGACCATTATGATGGAATGACCAGAAAGACCAGTCGCTATGATGAGCACTGACCACCAGGGGCCAGATGCTCAACACATGAGCTGCTCTCTAGTGGTCAGTGCGCTCCCACAGGCGGAGTGCCGTTCAGCCAGAAGTCGGGCTCACAGCTGGCGAGTGCAGTAGTGGTGGCAGGAGCCTTGCCTGCCTCCGCGGCAGCGCTAAGGAGCAGTGAGCAAGTGGGTGGTAAGGAGGGAGGGCTCCTGGACTGCAAGAGGGATGTCTGACTGCTGGCTTAGGCCCACTCCTGGGGAGCTCTTTGACTACGAGAGAGCGCAGGCTGGGCTGAGGGACAACCTCCCCCCCCGCCCCAGTGCATGAATTTCATGCACTGGGCCTCTAGTTTATAAATAACTGTGTATAAATGTGTACACAAATTTATTCTCCCTCATGCAGGGAAGGTGTGGGTTCAAATATTTTCTACTGATCAAGATATGGAAATATTTGGGGTGTAAAACGGATGGAGAGGGCTTTCTAGAGATAGTTGATTTGATAGAGTAACATGATACAATTGGAGGAGAATAAAAAGAAGCAATATAAACAATGTAATACTATAAAACAGAAAAAAATGCAAATAACTTCATGTAGGACCAACAGTTCCATATATTTCAAAACCTTCTCACAGCATTATGTGTTCATTTCAGTTCAATAGTTGTTGGGCACCTGCTGTGCTCTGCTTGGCCCTGCCAGTGAAAAGCTGATTAAGACGTGGCCTCCTGTCCAGAGGCCCCACTGGGGTAAACAGCATTGTGACCAGATGAATAAACAGTTAATTGCTATAACATATTGTAAGCTCTATACAAGAAGGTTCTGTGAATAATATAAGAGGGTGTCTGATGGGATAGAGTTAGGTAGGGAAGGCTTCCTGGTGGAGGTGGTCCCCAAATTAAGCTTTCTTGATACAAAATGCAGAATTTGAATACATTAGGAAGTACTCGTTACAGTCGTTTCATTTTGTTCAATGAGGCAGAAAAATCTATAAGATGATTTGTAAAGGTTTCTGTCTTCATAATCTTCATAAAGCCCCTTAAAAAGTTTTGATTGCTGAAGGGGTAAACTTTAATTGCCTGGAACATTCCTCAGACTACACTAGTGCCAAAGCAATAATATACTTTCTTTCCTCTCCCTCATTCTGTCAGCACTTCTTGAGCTCCAGCTCATCAGAGGGACTTTGTAGAAGTTCATACAGGTCTTGAAGAACAAATAAGACTTTGCCAAGAAGGGGGTCAATGGGAAACAAACAACCAACCAACAGGACATCTGTAATACTTTCCACAATCTATAATAATAAAAGTATAATATGATAATTAGATCAGACATCCTTCCGGACGACCTTCTGGACAAAGCCAGGGCTGTGAGGGAAGCCCGGGTCCTGGGTGCCAGAGGGAAGCCATTGCTGGCTGCTGGGGGAAGGAAGGCCTACTCTTGCATGAGTTTTATGCATCAGGCCACTAGTAAAGAAATCTACACTAATAAAAGAGAAATATGCAAATTGACCATACCTCTGTGACGCCCACCAGCCAATCAGGAGTGAATATGCAAATTAACCTGACAAAGATAGTAGGTTAATTTGCATACACAGGCACTGAGTAGCCTGGGTCCTGGGAACATCCTCGGGACCCAGGCCGCTCCTAGCCTGTAGGCCCATGCATAGGCCCTGAGTGGCCAGGGTTCCAGAACACCCCCAGCCACTCTGGGCCTATGGGCGCTGGTGCTGAGCAGCTGGGGGTGGGGTGGGAACATCTGCTGCATTGCCATGGATGTTCCCGCCCCACGGCCGCTTGCGTGTGCGCCGGCACCAAGCAGTGGCCCGGGTCCATGCCCCCAGCCCGGCGCACATGATTCAGGGCTGCCGGCCTTGGGGGCGTTCCGCCCGCCAGCCACCACGTGGCCCGGGTCCGCCCCCCAGCCCAGCACACATGACGTGGGGCTGCTGGCCTTGGGGGCGTGCCCCCCCTGGCTGCGGGACATGCCCCTAGCCCAGTGGACACAATGCAGGGGGTCCTCTGTGCATGAGCTGCAGAGAAAACACCTTTTCTTTTCTTAAATATATTTTATTGATTTTTTAGAGAGAAGAGGGGAGAGGGATAGACAGTTGGAAACATCAATGAGAGAGAAACATCGATCAGCTGCCTCCTACACACTCCCCACTGGGGATGTGCCCCCAACCAAGGTACATGCCCTTGACCGGAATCGAACCTGGGACCCTTCAGTCTGCAGGCCCACGGTCTACCCACTGAGCCAAACCAGTTCAAGGGTAAACACCTTTTCTGACCGCTCATTGGCTAAGCTCCCTGTACGCTGCCACTTGCTGTGTTCTTGGTAACTTGGGTAATAAGAATCCAAGAAGGTGATCTAGGGTTTTTCCACCACACTCCTGGAGGAAAAAATGAAGGTCCGCTGCTGGAGGGCTAAGTAATGTCATATCCTGCCCTAGCCGGTTTGGCTCAGTGGATAGAGCCTTGGCCTGCTGACGGCAGGGTCCAGGTTCAATTCTGATCAAGGGCATGTACCTAGGTTGCAGGCTCCTCCCTGGCCAGGGCCCAGGTCAGGACTCATGCAGGAAGCAACCAATCAAAGTGTCCCTCTCACATTCATGTTTCTCTCTGTCTCTCCCTCTCTCTTCCACACTCTCTAAAAAATAATGGAAACATATCCTCAGGTGAGTATAAGAAAGAAAGAAAGAAAGAAAGAAAGAAAGAAAGAAAGAAAGAAAGAAAGAAAGAAAGAAAGAAAGAAAGGTCATATCCTATGAAAGACACATCTTGAAAATGCCTAAAGAAAGTTGTCAATTTTTCATGGTGAAGGGACTGGAGTCCATGTTGATGAAAACATCTTGGTGGCTGCGGTGGCTGGCAGTGGGAGCACCAGCGGGGTGATGGGGCTGGCGCCTTCCCCTGATCAGCCAGGTCGCCTCCTGTCAGTAGGACATCCCCTGAGGGCTCCCAGTCTGTGAGACGGGGCAGACTGGGCTGAGGGACCACGCCCCGCCCAGTGCATGAATTTCGTGCACCAGGCCCCTAGTCCTATATAATAAAAGCCCAGTGACTGAAATGGTGAAACAACCAGAATGACCAGAGACCAGAATGACCATGGCCCCTTGCACAGGCCGGCCCCCCCCAATAGGGACCCCCACCCTGATCTGGGGCCCCCATCAGGGCAGGCCAGCCAGTCCCCACCCGTGCACCTGGCCTCTATCCTATCCTATAATAAAAGGGTAATATGCAAATTGACCCCAACAACGGAATGACCAGAATGACCGCTGGACCAGTCACTATGAGGCGCACTGACCATCTCTTGGTCTCTTTCCATGGCCGGCAGGCTCTCATCGCCGATGGCAAACGAGGAACCGGGGGTGGGTGGTGGGGAACGCGGGTAGCGCCAGGCCAAGGCCCCCGTCCCGCCAGTCACACCACACACAGAGGGCGACCCACGGCAGGGGCAGGGCTAGCAAGTGGGCAGGAACAGCCAACCTCTCAGTCCCTTCCCCTGGCAGTCAGGCACTGATCACCCAGTGACAAATGGGGAACCGGGGGTGGGTGGTGGCAGGAGGTGTGGGGCTGGCTGCTGGAAGCCGGGGAAGATGGCCCTGATTGCAGGCCAGGCCTAGGGACCATACCCACGCATGAATTTCGTGTGCTGGGCCTCTAGTAAAATAATAAAAAAAGACTGCCAAGAAAGTGTTCTGGGGAGAAGGAACAGCAAATGCAAGTATGGGAAGCCTGTGCACCATCTTTAGCCTCTTGTAAACCATTTTTATTCACATTCTTGTTTTATCATCACTCCACACGTTTTTACTAATTCTGTTAACTCAAGATTTACCAAGCGTCTGTTTGAAGCATGTGCACCATCTGACTTGCCTTTGAAGAGAGGACAGATTTAGAACTTGACCCCCGTGGTCAGGCCCAGCTCTCACACAGGTCCCAGGCTTCAGACCCTTCCTGGCGGTTTGTCCGGACTGAGTCATTGGTAGATGGGTGGTCGTGGGTGGTGACTGGACTTCGTGGCTTCCCTGGGCCAGATGCCAATCATCATGTCCCCACCCCCGCTGTCCACACCTAAGAAATCTCCCCCCTGACCACACCCATGGCCACTATTTCTACAGCACAGAATCCCGAGATCCTCACCCCCAGGTGCTCGCCACCGCTGACCGCAGAGATAACCCAGAGAATAACCCAAAGCCCAGGTGGGCCCATCAGATTCTTTCTGAGAATCTGAGGTTAAAATGCTCTGAAACCTTGGTGGTAAAGCGCCTGCAAGTTGGCAGAGAGGAAGTCCACCCATCAGTGCCCAAAGTGGCAGTTGTCTGAGAGGCATACCTATGGGCTCAGGTGGAGGACGTACTGGCACCATGGGATCACCTGCCAGAGACCTAATAGGCCAGGGGCCTGGTCTCTCCATCGGAGTTTGGGGAACCCCAAAATATGTAGCTTTTGCACCAAAGTCACTTACCTGTGGAGCTGAGAAGGACTTTCCAATAGACATGTGTATCGGGGTAAAGAGAGTTTCACAGGATCCCGCTGCAGACAGAACCAGGGGCCCTGGAAACACTGACACATCTGCAGACAAGAAGCTTGCCCTTCTTTTTCTCCGAGAGCAGCACCTCCCTTCCCTGCACCTCTCCATCTCACCTCCATCCCCTCCTCCCGCAGCATCTCCCTTCCCTGCGCCTCTCCATCTCACCTCCATCCCTTGTCCTCCTCCTCCTCCTCCTCCTCCTCCTCCTCTTCCTCCTCCTCCTCCCGCAGCATCTCCCTTCCCTGTGCCTCTCCATCTCACCTCCAATCCCTTCCCCCTGCAACCAGTCTTCTTTCACAAGAGCCTCCGCAGGCTCAGATTAGTTCTAGCTCAGTGACCCTCCTACTCACGAAGTCAGCTCTTCTGTCCTGAATTCCAGTCTTGTGCCCACAGGGGTGCCTATTAAAAGGCCACATTCTGGGTTCCTAGGGACAGAGTTCCTCCCTGCCCCCTAGCAGGCCAGGAGCTGAGATATCTAATTTAGGGTCCAACAAGAGTTCAAAGCATGACATCTTAACCTCAGTTGGTAAAATGTTCCAGACAGTACAGTTTCTGGAGCGTCTGCAAGAGCAGGCACGTGCTGGTCCAGGCGAGGGAAGAGGGACTCTGCCAGGACATGGTCACTGCGGGGCATGGCCACAGCATGTGGCAGCCTCATTACAATGGGCCGGAGGCAGGCGAGGTGGGACCCGGCAGTTCACCTTGGTGCAGAAGTGAGCGGCATCACGCAGGTGGGATGGCAGGGAAAGGAGGTGAGTGAGGCTGGAGCAAGCCAGAGCGCCTGGGCGCCAGCCCTGCTCCAGGTCCGGAAGAGCCTCCTGGAGCCAGCACGGTCTGGGCCAGCAGGGTGCCTCCGGGGCTGCTGCCAGGTGCCTCCATCTCCTCAGACTGGGATTTGAATGGCCCATGATCCACTGGGGTTCTGACGGGTCCGACCCCACTGGAGCCAGTCTGGGAACTTGGAGGGAATTTCATTCTCATGCTCTATCGCCCAAGTTTAGTTTCACCGTCTGAAGATCTTATTTATTTGCGTATTGTCTGTCTCCCCAGTGAAATGTAAATTCCCTCAGAGCAGAGACTTTGATCTGACTTCCCCCCATTGCTGTGTTTTATTAACACCTTGAACAATGCTTGGTTCTTAGTATGTTTTCAGTAAATATTTGTTGAATATATAAGCAGAGTCCATGAACTTGGGGACATGGTCCTGGGCCAAGGCGGGGACAAGTCCAAGTCCTGGAGACCCCAGCAGTCCTTTATTCACAGGTCCAAGCTCTGCTGGAGACAGTGGCAGCCATGGCACCACTGTGAGGTCTCAGCATCAGTCCACGCTCTGCCACGGAACGCATCCTGCGTGTGGGGTCTGTTCCACTTAAGAACTCACCCAGGAGCTATCCAGAAGGGAGATGTGCCAACTACTGAAAAAGACAAGTTCAAATGTAGCCAGGAGGCACCGTCTTGGCCACAGTGGTCTCCCTAGGCATTGCGCAGTCCACTACCAACATGGAGTAGGCGTGGTGGTGGCCCACAGTGAGTCAGGTGTCCTAAGACCCTCACTGAAGGGTTCCGGAAAGTGGCCGAGGACTGCCGAGTTCTTGGCACCTCGGAAGGCACCTGCTGCCCCGCGGAGGGGTGAGCTGTCTCCAAGCGCACACGCTGAGAGTGGCAGTGCGAGGCCGCAGTCCCACCTGGACCGCCAGCAGCGGCGCTGGGACGCCTGCCAGGACCAGCTCTGTGGGTGGAGCGTGTTTCTGGGGGACCTTCAGGGCCTTCCTTCTCTTGAGTGATACGAGGCTCTGTGCACTGTATCGTGTTGGAAAGAGCCTGTTCCTTCTGGAGTCTCACAAACACATTTAGTTTTGCTGTGACAAAGAAATGTATTTATTAAAAAGAACATAAAACAAAATAATAAAATAAAATGTTTGTTTAAACATACCTAAAAAGTTATCTGGGTGTCATCAGCCGTCACTGGCCTTCCCCGATCCACACCCAAATTCTGCAAATGCTCTAAGGAGATAAAGTGGGACTGTGCCCCCGGACAGAGGACGGTGCATCGACTTGCTTCGTGGAACAAGCCCTCAGCCATGACTGTTTCCTCTTTGCCAGCCTGCCTCTGCGGTGCCGCCCAGTGCCTGCCCGCTGCCCGGCGCTCACAGGTGCTAACATCTCTCAGGGAAGGGAGGTGAGCACAGTTCAGGAAATGGCTGACATTTCCCCACGTGCTTTGCTGTTTTGAAAAGCAGCCATGTGGCTCAGTACGTGGAGAGCGCAAGTTTACTAATTAACACAGCCCCGCCACGAGTCCACCTCCTGGCCCCCTTCCTCTTCCATCCTTAGAAACCAGTTTGAATGAGTGCAGACTTGGCTCAACACTCCTGGGCATGCCGTGTGGTGCCATTTCTTAGCATGAGCGCCATCATGCTTGCCACACGTGTTTCTTAGCCGGTGTCATCCAAGTGGAAACAGCATCCTTTGAACAGCAGTGAGCTGGGAGACACCAAGGGGATGCGTCTACTTTTGTGCTGACTTTGCACAGTGTCCTTCGGAAGCAAGAAGTCGGAGTGAATTTTTCTCAGATGCAGGTGACACCATCAGCTTTCCAATCCAGCAGTGACCTTTGGTTAAGGTTAAGTCCATCTCCAGGCACTTCTTGAGCACCTGTGACATAAAATGATCTGAGAGGGAATCCATGTGCTACAAGGCAGCATAGTGCTAGGTTTGGAAGATCTGTTTGATAAGATCAGCTGTATGTTCGTTTTTTAAAAAGCAGGCAAACTACTAAAAAGGTCTCATGGGAAGGAAGGATGACTTTTCAGAAGTGCTCGCTTGGGTTGGGAGGGCAGACAGGGTTTAGGGATAGGCTTTGGAGGTGAGGTAACAGGAATTTGTAGCAGGGCTTTTAGGCGATTCTGGGAAACTTGGAAAGACGCGGCTGATGCGAGTGTTATCAATGACTGAAACGCAAAAGATTGTAGTCTGAGTTGGGAAGGTTATTTTGTGATTGAAGATCCTTTAAAAATTGTCACATCATGAACGCTTCTCATCTTTCTCTCTGGAGATGAAATTCCTTGTCGTGACGTTTCAGTGCTGGTTACCACGTCGCGCCAGCATCCAGTAGCTTGGAACTACCGCTTCACTCAGCCTCTGACGCTGTGGGCCAGACACCGGAGCAGCACTCAGACGGTGGGTTGGCCACACCTGGAGCTTCAGATGCAGGGACACCCAGGCCCAGGCTGCCCTGGAGGCTGGGAGCAGAATCAGCAGAGGTTCGCTCACAGTGCGGCCGGCTGGCTGATGGCTGAGGCTGGCTTGGCTGGAACTTGAGCTGGAATTGTTGGTCAGGACACTTGTCAAGGCTTCTCCCTATGGCAAGCATGTCAAATTCGCAGCCCTCATGGGACCCACAACAAATATTTTTGCAGCCCAGCCAACATAACGGTATGTAAGAAACATTTTAATAAAAATTTCATAACTTAATTTTTACAATGTCCTGTTATACATAACTAGAGGCCCAGTGCATGAAATTCGTGCACGGGAAAGGGGTGTCCCTCAACCCAACCTGCACCCTCTCCAATCTGGGACCCCTCAGGGGATGTCCAACTGCTGGCTTCTAACTGCTTGCCTGTTTGCCTGCCTGATTGCCTCTAAATGCTCCCCTGCCAGCCTGATCTCTCCCAACTGCCCTCCCCTGCTGGCCTGATTGCCCCCAACTGCCCTTCCCTGCCAGCCCAATCGCCCACAACTGCCCTCCCCTGCCGGGACCTGCTTCCTCCATGAGGAGCAGTGGAGATGCTGGGACCAGCCTCCTCTGTGCTGCGCGGAGCCATAGGACCCCCAGGCTTCATTGTGCGGAGCAGGAGCCAGGCCCCACCTCCACTGTGCACATGGCCATCTTGTAGCAGCCATCTTGTGACAACATCATGGCGGCCGTCTTGTGATGATGTCGCACAACGCCACGTAGGCTTTTATTATATAGGATTATTAATTAATGATTACTAGAATTGTGTTGCATTCATTTCCCTTATGTGCCTTATATGCAGGTGCACCATTTCTCTCCACTAATACCAGCAGTGAATATTTTAGCAGCCAATGGCCACGTCATTAGTCTTGGACTGACTTGTTCGGTGTGCCTAACAGGAAATATTTCGCTTTTGGAGAACAAGAAAAATAGGTTTATTTGCGTTATGCTTATTAATTTGTGCAGTTATTCAGTGTCTGGTAAGTTAATGTTCAAGAAAAACTACTAATTTTTATTAAAATATTCTATAATTTTATGTTAACAATGACTCATTTATTTTAGCCCTTTGTATTCAGCATGTCTCTATCGAAATAAACCTATATTTCTATGAAAATGGAAGCTTTTGTTTTTTTGTGGCCCATGTAAACTTACACCTTGTTTATTTGACCCGGGTTAGCCTGTGAGTTTGACATGCTTGCCCTATGGCCTGGGTTTCCTCACATCACAGCAGCCTCGCTTGTTTCACGGTGGCTCAGGGCCTCAGAGATGAATGTCCAGGCCACCAGGGTGGCAGCGGTACTCTGCCTTTTCCGGCCTGTTCTCTTCCCGGCTTCCAGGCTCTTCTCACAACACCCTGACATCGCCCTAATGCCCATGAACTCTGACCCGCACTGTGACGAAATCTTTCCATGCTAATTAGGGTGTAAACTCCGTGAGCCTGTCCTGTGCATTTGGCCAGCCCTCCTGGCCTCTTCCTCATCCCTTGTCTTCTTCACGGCACTCACTGTTTTCTCCTTCCATCTCCTTTACCTTGAGCCCCTCTCTTTTAGCCACTTTGGTGTTGATGACCTCAGGGCTTTCATTCTTTTTTCCCTATAAACCTTTTAAAACGTCAACTCTCTTCTTCCTAGAACCCCTTTCCTGACATGTTGGTTTCCTGTATTTACCACCATTACAGATTAGTCTTAACTTAAAACTGTATGTGAAGCCCAGGTTCGTATTCCCAACTGCCAAGTTAACGTTCTCCTAGTCCTGCAGGCACTTCTAACTCCATGTGTCAAAACCGGAGCTCACCAGCCTCTGCCTGCGCCCCGAACCTGTGCCTTGTCTCCAATCCCCGTCGCAGGGACCCATCCCGATGCCCTGTGAAGCCCAGAGTTCGCTGTCAGCTCTCTCCTGTCTGCATGCACCCGTGGAGCCACAACCCCGTGTTTCCTCTTCTCCTGCGGAGCTCTGGAGTCTGCTGGTTTCTTTCTATGCCTACTGCCGAAGGCCAGACTTCTGGTATGTATCAGCAGCTTTCTAACTGCTCTCTCACTTTAACTTCTCCAGCTATCCTGACTGCAGAGTAAGCTTTCTGTATACAACTCTGACCACAGCCCTCGCCCTCTGCAGGGTCAAACACTGAAATGCCTCCTCTTTGTGGAGTGGGAATCAATGCTGTCGTAGTCAAGTCTAGCTAGCAAGGGTTTCCAAGCTCAGGAGTGCTCTTGGGTGTAATGTGTTTATGAGTGAGTTCATCGAGGTCGGAAGAGGACTGGGTAAGCTATGCAATAAGGCAATTACATCCTGAGCTTGCTATAGACTGATTGCACAATGGACTCAGTTTCCCCACTCTTCCCCGTATCCACACCCTTTACAGTTTGAGGCAGGAGAGTCGATATCTCTACTTCTTGCGTCGGGGCTGGCCTTGTGGTGTGCTTTAGCCAATAGGATGACAGAAGTGACCATATGTAAATTCTGAGTCTGGGTCCTAAGAGGACATACAGGTGTCTGTGAGACTCTTTCTCTTGGACCTTCGTGGCCTCCTAAGAACAAATGTAGGCTGTCTCGCTGGGGGACCAAAGATGTCTTTTCAGCTGGGGTCATCCTGATCCTGCCAGCCCCACGCCTGGCTGTAGGTGACCACAGACAGTGTGAGCAAGCCCAGCCCTGATCAGCCAGGCCCGCCCAGGGCAGCAGAGCCGTGGGTTCACCCTTGGTTCTGAAAAATAAACACTGTCGTTGTTTTAGCCACTAAGGTGTGGGCTGGTTTGTTATGCACAATTATGTGGTAATAGCAACTTTTTGTCCCTGCAATGCTTGGCAGCACCATACACTTGACCTTTTCCAACATTTGATCTCAAACACGTGACTTTTCAACCTCCACTTTCCTTGCGTTAATAAATCCCCGCTATTACGGGTATCCAAGACCTCTAAACCATAGTTACACTCCTTCATTCTTATCCATCTGTCCCCTCCCATATCCTCTCAGGGACATGCTTAGATTTTATGACCCAACATTAAAACATCTCCTGAGCCAAAACTTCTCCATTCCCTTCTCTCCCTATGGTAACTGCCTGGCAAAACTTCAGCCCAAGCCGAACCCGGCTGTTCATGTTCTCTTTGCCTATAACTGAATGGCAGGATATGGTAGAGGAAAGTCCACAACTGTCTGACCTCACCGCAGTTCAGGATGCACGTGGCTCGGGTGACCCGGCATCAGCACCCCACTGCACTGCTGTGGGGGGCTGCCCACTCTCCTCTCGGGGTGACTACCATAGACCTACTCCGCTGCCTTCAACTAGTGACCTTCCTCACGCGTCACTGAGAAAGCAGAGGGTCCTGTGCTAACACATCCTCATTTCTGCTCTATGGATTCTAAGTCCCTTTTGCATTTCCTTCTTTCCTGGGTCACGACGGAGAAACGTCGCTTTCCTCCCGAAGGCCACCGGTGAACAGAGCCTCATGTGTCCTTTCTGACTCAAAGACGTTGCCCTTCAGTGTGACCTCTCTCTCATGCTTTATCATCTTCTCTGTCCACTCTGCTGGCCCCAGGAGGGTACTAATACAGGCATGCCTCGCATAGCAACATCTCAGTCAAGGACAGACCGCATGGACAACGGAGGCCCATAGGTTATAATGCTGTGGATGACATCACAGGTCTGTATGAGTGCACCAGGACCTTTGCTGGCTCCTTTTTCTCTGTCTTATCTCTAAAGGCTGGAATTCTCTACAATCCAATCTGGAAATGTAACCTCTTAGCTACCTACACACTCTCCCCTAGGTGACCTCAGCTGCTTACACTGACCATGATTCATTTCTCTGTATTTCCCTCTAATATCCAGCTTTATACATCCTAGCTCCTTTTTAACATCTTTACTTGAGTACCTCATGTTCATCCCAAACACAAGCGCAGAACTGAACTGCTCACGTCCTTATTAGGGTCTTCTTAGTGTTCCTTGTTTCAATGCCTGGTTCAAAGTCTAGTAGAAAAAGTAGATGAAAACAACTTTTACACAACACTATTAGTGTGTTAAGAGAGTTAGGCACATGATATTCTATGTATTTAAAGAGATGTATTTATGGAACTAAACGCAATGGGACCTAGAATTCAATAAATGTGAGCAGCAGTGACTGACGTCAGTTCTGAACACGAAGAGCCACTCTGAGTCCACTCTTACTCTTTTCCCTCTGCCGCCGGCTGCCCTGTCCCACACAAGGGCATTTTGAGCGTGTATCCCGGAATGAAGAGGACCTGGTGCAGAGTCAAAGCTGAACTGCAGAGAGCGTGTATCGTGAGCAAGAAATGAGCCTGTTGAGTAAAGCCAGCGCTGGCTGGTGTGAAATGATTGTGCTCGTCTCCCAATTCCGCATGAGGTGACACCACCTTAGCAGCCTAAAACTGGCCGAGGCGCGAGTGTTTACAACCTGTGGTAGATATCAATGGGCCCAAACAGAACGACATTACAGTAAGTGCTCCACGGAGGCACGAACAGCACTTTATGGGTGTTAGGATCTGTGAAGGGTTTGAGATTTTTACCCTACTTGCAACCTCACAAATTAGCCTGCCAGTTTCAAGGATGCTGGCAGGAGACAGGAGCTCCCTGGAGCAGAGACAACGGACTTTGTTACACACAGCACAGAAGGCAGCACAGGCCTCATGCTCGTGTCTACTCCCCTCATCCCCAAGGCCACAGAAGGTGCGGAGTGGCCCAGGTGAAGGCTGCACGTCCATGAATTTGTGCCGCTGCTGGGAACTTCAAGCTCAGGGCCCGAGTCTTTCCTAACGCACCGCGAGCAGAATTCCACGTCTGCCCTGGAGAACGTCACTATCTTCATTATACGTGACAGAGAGCAAACCGGCCTTCTCAGAGGCCCCACCTCTGCCTTCCAAAGCTGTCTCCATACAAACACCCTTGAAGAGCAGTGCAGACATCAGTGCTCTGCTCACAGTGAAGAAATTCGAGCGGCCCCTATAGGGTTATCTCCCCAAATGGAGGTAGCCCTGGAGCAGCCCCAACCCTGACAGGAAAGCTCCCTGGCTCCCCACTTCACCATCTACCGAGAGTCTCTCCTGAACACCGGTAGAGGGCTTTTTCTCCCCCTCTTTCCTTAGGTTTCTGTGTCCTGGACCTTTGGACTTAACCCACTGTGGAACATGATGAAATAAAACGGGGGAGTGAATAGTGGTGCTCCCCTGAGTGACGGTGTAAACGGAGTGGGAGCTGAGGGTCTGCAGTCCGTCCTCCCCGAGGACCGTCCCAGGCCTTTACCCCCACCCTTGGCCTTGGACAAGTCATGGAAGATGACTCATGTGCAGGGAAAGCGTCCTGGTGGCTGGTCACAGAGACATTCTTCATTCCTGTGATTTCGGTACTTGCCCTGGGCTTCCACCCTCAGAATCCATGTGGAGGTAGAAGACTCGGCCTAGAAGGAAAGATATTGCTTATCTTTAAGTTTCCAAAGGGAAGTTAACGTCTCTAAGGGAGTCGCTGACCGAATGCCTGACGACCAGCCAGAACCGTGCTTGAGCAGTGGGGCAGGTGTTGGGGGCCCATCCTTCTCTCACCTCTACTCCACATCCCCCCACACCTCCTCTCACCAACTGAGATTAAATTCTAAATTTGCTTCTCTTAAAGTGCCTGAAACCTCTTTGGGTAAGTTTATATGTCCCCTCAATTAGTGGACATAAGTATCATGAACTTATTTGTGTTCAGCTCTAGAGAAACGAAGGCGGCTTTGGAGCCGGCGCAGAGCCTTCTGCGAGTCTGGCGCACTGCCCCGAATGCTTCCAACTGGCATTATCGGGTTGCTAACGGTACCATGTGCATACCTCCACCAAGGCACCTGGGAAGGTTTGAAAGCCGTCTCGGTGTACCTGCTTAGTCCTTTTCTCCTTTCTGTTGTTTCAGATCTCTCACTCCCTTATTTAGTGACTAATTCTTTCTAAAGTGTTAATTGATAGATTTGCTGTTTCCAGGAATATTTTCAGTTGCATAAGACAACCAAGCACAAAAGCCCTTCAAGAGCCAGATTAAATACACATCTGATTATGGGGTGCAAAATCTGGGACCAGCTGGGAAGATATTTGGGGCAGAGGTGAGGGCTTGCCTCTCTCAAATTACAAGTCTGAAGCATCTACTGACTTCATTTGTTTCCAAGCTGCACAGTTTAGTACCAGATTCTTAGCGCGAAATCAAAAGAGAGTGTAATAGCGGATATGTATGCATCTCCTGGCAGACTTTAAGGAGGATTATTTTGGCCAAGTTTTCAAATTCTCTCTTTTTTGGTGTTGATCTTTTCCCAATGTGACTAACAATAGACACAAAGATCTCACTTGTATGTTTTATGATTGGTGTGTTTCTGTCCTGAGATTCATTTGATAAGACACACGCCGATGCTTATGTTGGCTGCACAGGGAACCCTATACACGATTCATTCTACTATGCTGGTCAGCAGAATGCTTAGCCTACGCCACCGTCCCTAGAGGCACGCTATTTAATCCATCTAGTTAAATGTCAATTTTTAGACCATATCTCTAAAAATATAACCTGTAAGATCTCTGAAAATCAGTCTTAGCTAAGAACTTAATATTAGCTCAGTGTTCCCCATTAACTGTTGGTTCCTATATTTTTACAGGAAGATATATAAACACATAGCTGAATATTTAGGGATAGCATTTAAATATGTTTTTATTTTTTTATAAATATATTTTATTGATTTTTTACAGAGAGGAAGGAAGAGGGATAGAAAGTTAGAAACATCGATGAGAGAGAAACATGGATCAGTTGCCTCTTGCACACCCCCTACTGGGGATGTGCCCGCAACCAAGTTACGTGCCCTTGACCGGAATCGAACCTGGGACCTTTCAGTCTACAGGCCGACGCTCTATCCACTGAGCCAAACCGGTTTTGGCTTAAATATGTTTTTATTGTATTCGCCAGAAAGACGTAATTTCTGCTAAACTTTGATCCCAATGATCAAGCCTCCACCAATACATTTAGTAAATATTTTTCTCCTTTCTCTAGAGGAATTTTTATAATAATGAACTTGAATGGCTTTAAATTTTATTCCATTTAGTTTGAAATAATCACTAAATATTTAAAATTACCATTGTACACTTTCCTCTCTGAAGTGTCTATATATAGATTCTCCAAATTCTACATAAAATAAACCTTGGTAAACCATTGGTGTAAAAGTTGTATACACTTTTTTTTTAAGAGTGAGATCATATATCTACATATACAGTGTCTAGCATATGATAGGTAACAGGTACATTTCAAAAACTGCACAGAATTTATAGTTAAAAGCACTTTCTTTTGTTAAGATGAAAATCAAATGCCTTCATTCATAGGGCTGCTTCTTCAGGGTGTGCAGGTGGTGGGGCTGCTGTGCCAGCTGATCCCACGAGTGCTGTGCTCCCAGCCAATGCTGCTTCCTTTACGGGGAGACCCTCCCTTTTCCTATCCTGGTAAATGAGTATCTGCGCCTCCTACTCACCCATTCTTCTCCATTGAATCTACACCACACTCAACCAAAGGTCATGAAAATAAATCTTCTCTTTCCTGGAATCTATAGTGGGTCCTGATTTCAAGTTAAGAGAACTTTGTTTGCTATGTTGGCTCTTTAAATTTCTTGTACCACCATCTGAAACTTTGCTGATTTTGTTTTGTGTACATTTCCTGGTATTCTTGATGCCAGAGGAAAACCTACCTATGTTTTTATACATTACCAATAAGATACATACTTAGAGCTATTTTATCCTTCAGATTATTGACTGGAAGCCCCAAATTCTCTTGTGTGGTGTAGGTTGCATACATACTTTCATTAACTCAGCATTCACTTCCGGTTCAGGAATGCTGAGGAAGCTATTTAAAAAAATGTTTTAAAATATATTTTTATTGATTTCAGAGAGGAAGGGAGAGAAAGATAGAAACATCAATGAGGAGAGAGAACCATGGATCAGCTGCCTCCTGCATGCCCCCACTGTGGGGGATTGAGCCCACAACCTGAGCATGTGCCCTTGACTGGAATCAAACCCAGGACCCTTCAGTCCACAGGCCGATGCTCTATCCACTGAGCAACACCGGCTAGGGCCAAGGAAGCTGTTTAAATAACAAATAGGAAGAGCTGCAGAATTAGGGTCTCACATGTCTATACCATGTCCAGCTTGTGTCGCCCAGAACAGGGAGCTCTCTACCTTCAGAAAGGTGTGAAAGCCTGTAGCTCTCACAAAGCGGTGAGCTCTAGTAACCCTGTCATTTACTGGTGAACACTGAGGACCACCATTGCCCGCCCCTTAGTCCACATTCTCTAGGCTCATCATTGCAAATTTCTCTGCGAAAGGCATGGTTTTACTCTGATTTACCAGTGTGGCCAATTTTCTTTACTCTGTACACTATCTAAGGCTGTCATGCCCACGAATGAATGCCGTCTGACCAAGGCCAGAGTGTGCAGAACTGGATCTTTCCAAGTCTAGATATTAATTGTTTTGACTCAACTCATGCATTTGTCCATGGATTTCATAAATCTTTTATAAAAACTAGAGCATGATCATTACAAAGATAGTAAATAAGGACTCCCAGGGAATATATTCTTCCAGAAAGGTTAAAAAAAAAATCAGAGCCCAGTTGGTATGGCTCAGTGGTTGAGCATCGACCCATGAACCATGAGGTCATTGGTTCAATTCCCAGTCATGGCACATGCCAGGGTTGCAAGCTTAATCCCCAGTAGGGGGCATGCAGGAGGCAGCCAATTGGTGATGTTTCTCTCTCATTGATGTTTCTATCTCTCTATCCCTCTCCCTTCCCCCTCACCTCTCTCAAAATCAATAAAAACATTTAAAAAAAAGAAATGGTGTCAGAAAGCAGAAATAGAAAATCTGTCTTGGAGGGAAGTAAAATATCTTTGAAACATGAACTGTGTATTGTGTTTTAAAATATGGCCTTATAGGAAATGTGTTCAGTGACTGTGAAGTCTTCTGTTTCCTTGTGTGCAGACCCCGAGCGCTCATGTTCATCCTGGGAGCCATGGTGATGGTGAGTGGTGTGAGGTTTGGAGCCAGGGTTTTAAAATGTGTGTCCCCTTGAGGACCTACGGGAAGAGATTTAATTGCTGTACTTTCCAAAATGGGGCTAATAACATTTCCAGCAAGGCCCATATTTGTTGTGTACATTATTGCGCTGACGTGTGTACCCCACTTAGAAGATAAAATGTAGCCGACACCCTGACTCTGGGGTGAAGACCTGAGCGGCACTTTAATGACAGGCTTGTCAACATGTAATCAACAGCATAGTTGTGCCTCCCGAGCTTACCGCCCAGGACCGGTTCCAAACAGCCCCAGGAGCAGATCTGCGTTTTCCACGTTTTTCTTCCTTCCTTCCTTCCTTCCTTCCTTCCTTCCTTCCTTCCTTCCTTCCTTCCTTCCTTCCTTCCTTCTTTCCTTCCTTCCTTCCTTTCTTTTTTTTTTAATTTAAGGTAGTCTTTAGTAATTTATTTCCAGTATATATTGTACTTAAACATTTTTTTCCACATCATATTGGAACACATAGCTTAAATCCAAAGACTGTACATGGAAGGACAATAGACCTCTTGTTTCATAAACTGAATAATTTCAGTCTTTGTGTCATCTGTATCAAATTGATACCTGTGCCATATGACTAATATTAGCATTTTTATTTACACACATTTCCATTGGTGTCTATGAAATAAAACAAAGGCAAGAAAGCAGCTGTATTCAAACTTAAAAAAACTCAACTTTTTTTCTTTAATACAATCTTATCTGGACTCTCCAAATGGAACTGCTGTAAGAAGCCCGTGGTGAGGCCACGAGAGCTGATAGGTCTTCGGAGCAGCCACGTTTTTATCTCCTTGGTGGTGGCGCCACTTGTCAGCCAGCAGTCAGGTCTTTACTGACTCGCCTGCAGTGTGGGTGCGCGTATCTGAGTGTTTATTACAGCCGTGTTAGTCTGTTCCCGGATACCCAGGCCTAGAGCAATGGCTCTCAAAGCCCGGCAGGCACCAGGCCATGGGAAGGCTTATTTAAACAGATTGCTAGGCTCCCCCCCCCCACCGGCCCCCCATATTTCTGATTCAGTGAGGACAACGAATTTTCATTTCTACGTTTTTCAATTAAATTTGTGGCCCTAGCTGGTTTTGCTCAGTGGATAGAGCATCGACCTGTGGACTGAAGGGTCCCAGGTTCGATTCCAGTCAAGGGCACATGCCCAGGTTCTGGGCTCGATCCCCAGTAGGGGGTGTGCAGGAGGTGGCCAATCAATGATTCTCATCATTGATGTTTCTATCTCTCCCTCTCCTTTCCAATCTGAAATCAATAAAAAAATATATATTTTTAAAATGTTGGTGAGGGATCCCTGGTGTGGCTGATGCTGGCACCCACAGGCAGGAACTCACAGACAAAGACTCAGACCAGTAGAGGAGTGTAATTAGACACTGAACTTGTTAGTTAGCATGCTCTGCTTGCCTTCAGCAGGCTTAACCCCAGCTAACACAGCAGTCAGCCTCCTGGGAAGGGGTGGGACATTGTTCTAAAGGCCTGGGTTGGAGAATGGGCGAGAACTGAAGGAGCTGGGACACACTACAGCGGGATGCAGGCTATTCATTTTCGGGGTCTCTGACCCTCTGGTCAAGTTTGTTTGGTTCAGCTTGTTCATGGGAAGGTAGGGCCCTGGTTACTGTCCTCTGCATCACTGGTTCTCAAGTCTTTGATCTCAAGGACTCTTGATACTCTGAATGATTACTGAGGCCTCCCAAGAGCTTCCACTAATGTCCCTTTACCCTTATGCATTATGTGCTAAAAGTGAGACGTTAAAAACACTCATTTATTTTAAAATATCAATATACACTTATCATATGTTAACATGATGGCATACTGTTATGAAAAGTAACTATATTTTTCAAAAACAAAAAACCAGTGCAAAGAGTACAAGAGACGTTGTTGCACATCCATGTTGGCTTGACAGTAGAAAGATGAATTCTCACACGTGCGTCTGAGTTTGGTCCTTTGCAGAATACTGTTTCAGGTGAAGTATTAGAAGAAAATTTGGTTTCAGACGTCGATAGAAAATAGAGGAGTAACTGAGAAGCCTTTGTCATAGTTGTGTTAGGCTGTGTCATAGAGGCAACAATCTGAAAGTGTGAAGACTGGGCTAGTGGCGGGCACCCAGTGGAGTCCTCTGGGGCCAGGGCGGTGATGGGAGGGACCTTGCTCCTCACCCAGGAAGCTGTGGGAAGCCCTTCTCCGATGGCATCTTCCTCACCCATTACTGGGGACGCGGGCAGCCAGGGAACCGAGAGTCTCGCACTGGCTGAGGTGAAATTCTGGATTTACTTTCTTTATAGGCAGAAGCATCTGGATGGTACACAGTCAGGTTCGGGTCCTCCCTGAGCAGGGCCAGCGCCTCTCTGGTCTGGTTATGTGCTAATCTGACCCTAACTCTGTGCCTGCAGCCAGAAAGGGGGGCAGGCCCTGAGGGGGAGAGGGGTCCTCAGGACCTCCCCATGGGCTTCCCGTAGGAGGAGATGGGCGAATTCCAGCCCAGAGAGTTAGGGGGCCTAGGGTTCCAGCATCCACCCTACCGCCCACCCCAATCCGAGTCCTGCTCCTTCCCCATCAGAACCGACTTCCCTCAGGGCTTGTCAGCCAGGACTTAGCCTTCTCTGCAGGTCTGCCTCTCTACAACCAAATCTGTCATCCTCAGTGCTTCCCAGAGCCCACGGGAGTGTCTACAGGCAGCGGGGGTCCTCACGGCCACACTTTGCTTTATGCTGTTTGGGGTAACCCTGAAACAGCGTTTTCTCCGCAACCAATGGCGCGCTCAGCAGCCCCTTCCGCTCTGTCTGCATTTCTCAAACGCCCAACACTGGGCAGCTTCCATGGGACCTTACGGTCTTCACAGTGGCCCGGGGCATCCGCACAGACTCAGCCACAGCCTCAGCCACAGCCACAGCCACAGCCACAGCCACAGCCACAGCCACAGCCACAGCCTCCACCACAGCCTCAGCCACAGCCACAGCCTCAGCCACAGCCACAGCCACAGCCTCAGCCTCAGCCACAGCCATAGCCTCAGCCTCAGCCACAGCCACAGCCACAGCCATAGCCATAGCCTCAGCCTCAGCCACAGCCTCAGCCACAGCCACAGCCACAGCCTCAGCCTCAGCCACAGCCACAGCCTCAGCCACAGCCACAGCCATAGCCACAGCCTCAGCCACAGCCACAGCCACAGCCACAGCCACAGCCACAGCATCAGCCTCAGCCACAGCCATAGCCTCAGCCTCAGCCACAGCCACAGCCATAGCCATAGCCACAGCCTCAGCCACAGCCACAGCCTCAACCACAGCCTCAGCCACAGCCACAGCCTCAGCCACAGCCACAGCCATAGCCACAGCCTCAGCCTCAGCCACAGCCACAGCCTCAGCCTTAGCCTCAGCCACAGCCACAGCCTCAACCAAAGCCACAGCCACAGCCACAGCCTCAGCCTCAGCCTCAGCCTCAGCCACAGCCACAGCCACAGCCTCAGCCTCAGCCACAGCCACAGCGACGGGCCCCGCGTGTCCCAGGACATGTCCCGCTCAGCCAGCCAGAGGTCCGAGTGGCTCCCAGGCGCAGAGGCCTTGGGGCCGCACCCTACAGCAGAGCCCGGGAACCGGGTGATCACGCAGGACATGCTCAGGTAAGGCCGGGAGGAAGCAGAGCACAGGGGAGAGCTCAGCAAGGCGGCCGTGGGGCCTGCAGGCGGCCTGGCTCCCGGGAGCTGGGGGCAGAACCTGCCACCCCCCACGGCCGGAGGAGCACCTGTTTGGGCCAGGCTGGTGTCTGCAGGGGCCTGCTCTGGGTGGTGGTGGCGGGGGGCGTCCATGAGCTCCATCAGCGGGAAGCAGAAGGGAACAGCTACTGGTACCAGCATGCAGAGTGCTTGAAGGCACCAGGCGCTGGCCCAGCTGCGGAGGGGAGCCGCCTCTCCCTGTGGACTGTGGTTTGGAAAAGGCCATGATGCTGCGAACACCCTCCTGTCCCCTCCTGCCCCCCGCTTGGCTTTGCTGTTGAGACCCCTGCACAATGGATCACATGCCCGCAGGGAGGCTCTGGGGTTGAGCGTGGACCTAGAAGCCAGGAGGTCAGTTTGGATTCTGGGTTAGGGCACATGCCTGGGTTGTGGGCTCCATCCCCAGTAGGGGGTGACCAGGAGGCAGTCAATCAATGATTCTCATCATTGATGTTTCTCCCTTCCTCTCTGAAGTCAATAAAAATATATTTAAAGAAACACACAAAAATCCTGATCACACTGAGTGCCACTTGACCAACACTCACAGCACTTTAAAAACACACTGGCCGTTTTCTGCGAAACGTTGCTGCCAAGCCTTGCCAAGCCTTCCACGCTGGAAGCCTCCGTGGGCTTTATTAGGACCTCACACGGGGAAGCAGCCTGACTGAGCAGCCTTGCTGGCTCCCCCTCCCCAACCTGCTGCCTTCCTCCTCCTCCTCCCTCCTTCGTTTCCTTCCCTGCTCTCTCTTCTTCCTTCTCTTCCTCCCCTTCCTCCCTCTTTCCCTTCCCTTCCCTCCCCTCCCCTCCCCTTCCTCCCCCTTTCCCTCCCCTCCCCTCCCCTCCCTCCCCTTCCCTTCCCTTCCCTTCCCTCCCCTCCCCTTCCCTTCCCTTCCTTTCCCTTCCCTTCCCTTCCCTTCCCTCCCCTTCCCTTCCCCTCTCTCCCCTTCCCTTCCCTCCCCTTTCCTCCCCTCCCTCCCCTCCCCTTCCCTCCCCTTCCCTTCCCTTCCCTTCCCTTCCCTTCCCTCCCCTTCCCTCCCCTCCCCTCCCCTCCCTTCCCCTCCCTTCCCCTCCCCTTCCTCCCTCTTTCCCTCCCCTCCCCTCCCCTCCCCTTCCCTTCCCTTCCCTCCCCTCCCCTCCCCTTCCCTTCCCTCCTCTCCCCTCCCTTTCCCTTCCCCTCCCCTCCCCTCCCCTCCCTTCCCCTTCCTCCCTCTTTCCCTCCCTTCCCCTCCCCTTCCTCCCTCTTTCCCTCCCCTCCCCTCCCCTCCCCTTCCCTTCTCTCCCCTCCCCTCCCCTTCCCTTCCCTCCTCTCCCCTCCCCTTCCCTTCCCCTCCTTCCCCTCCCCTTCCCTTCCCCTTCCCTCCCCTCCCCTTTCCTCCCCTTCCCTTTCCCTCCCTCCCTCCCTTCCTTCCCCTTCCCTCCCTTCCCCTTCCCTCCCCTCCCCTCCCCTTCCCTTCCCTCCTCTCCCCTCCCCTTCCCTTCACTTCCCCTCCTTCCCCTCCCCTTCCCTTTCCTTCCCCTCTCCTTCCCTCCCCTCCCCTCCCCTTCCCTTCCCTCCTCTCCACTCCCCTTCCCTTCACTTCCCCCCTTCCCCTCCCCTTTCCTTCCCCTCCCCTTCCCTCCCCTCCCCTCCCCCTCCCCTCCCCTCCCCTCCCCCTCCCCTCCCCTCCCCTCCCCTCCCCTCCCTCCCCTCCCCTCCCCTCCCCTCCCCTCCCCTTCCCTTCCCTTCCCTTCCCTTCCCTTCCCTTCCCTTCCCTTCCCTTCCCTTCCCTTCCCTTCCCTTCCCTTCCCTCTTCTGTCTCTATGTCTAACTTTCAGTCTCCCTTTGGTTTGGTGCATTGTATGTTTCCATGGGGCTGTTTTCCATATCTATGGGTTTGGGGGGTTCCCTGACACCTTCTGTCCTTGCACCAGATGGGATTTCTCTCCTGAACCGAAGATTCCAGTCAACACTCTCAGGAGCACTTAATAGTGCGGCCTACCCATCGCCCACTTCCCCTGCTTTCTCTGACTCTCTCCTGGAGAAGAGGAATTCTTTTTGGAGCACATGCTGGCTGCTGCATTTGTAAATTTTTAGTCTAAATCAAAAGGAAGGAGAAAGAAAAAATAAGATAGCTAACTTTGATCATGTGGAAATTTTTCCCGTAATTGAATAACATCGGTACCTTGTATTTGAATGCTATGGTACTGTACCGGTTTGCCAGGGCTGCCAAAACAAAGTGCTTAAGCAACAGAAATTTATTTTCTCTCAGCTGGAGGGTGCTGGCAGGCTGGCTCCTCCTGAGGCCCCTCTCCTTGAGTTGCAGGCGGTGGTCTCCCCCAAAGTGCTCACTGGGCTCCCCTCTGTGCAATTGATTTGTGTCCAAATCTCCCTTCTCATAAGGACGTCACTCAGACTGGACCAGGCCCCCTGAACACCTCCTTTTAGCTTAATTACCCTTTAAAGACCCTGTCTTCCACATCGGGACATGCTGCAGCTCCGGGGTCAGGACTCAGCATGCACATGTTTAGGGAGCCATTCAGCCCAGAGCATGCACTTACCACTATTTCAGGGACCCTCAGACGAAGGAAAGAGAAGGTCTGGGTTTTACTATTCGATAGGTTACAATGTTTAAAAATTCCTGAAGAGGGGTCTTAGCTCAGTCTGCCATAGCAACAGACCTCACACTGGGTAACTTTTAAACCACAGACATTTACTTTTCACCGTGAGAGACACGAGGAAGTCCAAGACCAAGGTGCTTGCAGATTCTGTGTCTGGAGAGAGCCCAGCTCCTGGTTCATAGATGATTGTTGTTTTTGCTTTAACCTCACATGATGGATCTCTCTGGGGTCTCTTTATAAGGGAACTGACCCCATTTACAAGGGGTTCACCTTCATGACCGCATCACCTCCCCAAAACTCCATCACATTGAGGCTTAGGCCTCAACATATGAATTTCGGGGGAAACAGCCTACACATTGAAAACTAAAATAGTGATGAAAGCAATTAAAGAAGACACAAGTAAATGAAAAGAGACTTCGTGCACTGCTGGTGGGAATGTAAATTGGTGCAGCCACTATGGAAGGCAGTATTGAATTTCCTCAAAAAATCAAAACTAGAACCAGCACGTGACCCAGCGAGCCCTCTGCCGAGCCCGTATCTGAAGGAAATGAAGCGTTATCGGGAGAGATATCTGCACCCACGTGCAGGGAGCATCTTCACAGCAGCCGAGATATGGAAGCAGCCTGTGTCCATTGATGGTAGAGGAGCAGGTTTCTGTGGGTGACGTGTGGCTCTCCCTGATGCCGGCAGCATTGGAATAAACACACACATGTGATTCGACCCTGTCTCTGCTTAACTGGCGCAAGTAGTGACAGGCAGCAGGGACCCATTGGTTGTCCAGTTACATATTCTGGTGACCACGAAGGGACATAAGCAAGAGACTCCGCTGGGGTGAGTACCGGGGATCCCGCTTGCTGCCTGGACTGGGGGTTCCCAGGGCTGAGGCCTGGACTCCTATTTGCAGCGCTGCCAGGAACTTTCCTGTTCTAAGTCCCAGCTGCAGCCTCGTCGTCTCACCTGAGACCGAAGTTGAACTAGCGTGTTTGTAGGAGGAACCAAGCGTGTTCGTGGGAGGAACCAAGCGTGTTCGTGGGAGGAACCAAGCGTGTTTGTAGGAGGAACCAAGCGTGTTCGTGGGAGGAACCAAGCGTGTTCGTGGGAGGAACCAAGCGTGTCTGTGGGAGGAACCAAGCGTGTCTATGGGAGGAACCAAGCGTGTTTGGGGGAGGAACCAAGCGTGTTCGTGGGAGGAACCAAGCGTGTTCGTGGGAGGAACCAAGCGTGTCTGTGGGAGGAACCAAGCGTGTCTGTGGGAGGAACCAAGCGTGTTCGGGGGAGGAACCAAGCGTGTTCGTGGGAGGAACCAAGCGTGTTTGTGGGAGGAACCAAGCGTGTCTGTGGGAGGAACCAAGCGTGTCTGGGGGAGGAACCAAGCGTGTTTGGGGGAGGAACCAAGCGTGTCTGTGGGAGGAACCAAGCGTGTCTGTGGGAGGAACCAAGCGTGTCTGTGGGAGGAACCAAGCGTGTTTGGTGGAGGAACCAAGCGTGTCTGTGGGAGGAACCAAGCGTGTCTGTGGGAGGAACCAAGCGTGTCTGGGGGAGGAACCAAGCGTGTCTGTGGGAGGAACCAAGCGTGTTTGGGGGAGGAACCAAGCGTGTTCGTGGGAGGAACCAAGCGTGTTCATGGGAGGAACCAAGCGTGTCTGTGGGAGGAACCAAGCGTGTCTGGGGGAGGAACCAAGCGTGTTTGGGGGAGGAACCAAGCGTGTCTGTGGGAGGAACCAAGCGTGTCTGTGGGAGGAACCAAGCGTGTCTGTGGGAGGAACCAAGCGTGTTTGGTGGAGGAACCAAGCATGTCTGTGGGAGGAACCAAGCGTGTCTGTGGGAGGAACCAAGCGTGTCTGTGGGAGGAACCAAGCGTGTTTGGGGGAGGAACCAAGCGTGTCTGTGGGAGGAACCAAGCGTGTTTGGGGGAGGAACCAAGCGTGTCTGTGGGAGGAACCAAGCGTGTTTGGTGGAGGAACCAAGCGTTTTGTGTGGCACAAGAAGCACTTGCTGCTGTTGTCTGGGCTTCCTTGTAAGGAAGCATGTACTGTGATGGCACGGCAGGCATTTTACTGCCTCTCGTCTGGTTGAGCCTGATCAGCTCCAGGTGGCAAGGGACCTCCAGTGCTCCTTGCCTGGTCTCCGATCCCTTAGTCTGATCCATTCCGGGACGGGCGACATTGCTCTGCTTCAGTCAGTTTTAAAGGCAGGGCATTCTGAAGTGTCTGGCTGCACAGACAAGGAGCATGGTGTGAAGCTCCTGTCTGTGAGTTGTGCCTGCCTGTAAATATTGTACATAGAGTGTCTCTGTTGATTGCTGTTTTGTGTCTTTTTTGGTTTAATTTGTTTAAAGACGGGACACATCCCACTCTGCTAGGGGACATCCCCTGAGGGCTCTTGGACTGTGAGAGGGGGCAGGCTGGGCTGAGGGACCCCCCCACCCCTGTGCACGAATTTTGTGCACTGGGCCTCTAGTATGAAATAAGCCAGTCAGAGAAAGACAAATACCACGTGGTATCACTCATATGTGGAATCTTAAACAAAACAAACAAAGAAAGAAACCACCACCCTCATAGGAACAAAGAGTAGAATGGGGGTTGCAGGGGCTGGAGGCGGGAGAAGAAGTGAGGGGTTGGTAAAGGGTACACACGTTTAGTTGTAAGTGGAAGAAGGTCTGAGGATCTGATGCATGATGTGGTGAGCATAGCTGATAAGACTGTGTATGTAGTTGGAATGTACTAAAATAGTGGCACTTGTGTTCTCTACCAAAGGAAATGTGGAAAAGATTACCATGGGCTTGCATAGAAAAGAATGTCCACTCCCATTTGGAGAAGGCTTCATGGAGACGGTAGCAATTTGAGCTGAATCTTGAAAAATGGTCTTTAAAGAGCTCATTTTAGCCGCAGCAACAACAGAAGTAGGGCTCCAGAGAGAACAAAGGACCAGGGTCTGAATGGGCACTTGCCCCATGGTGTCCATAATGCCATGAAAATGGCTGGAATCACTGAAAGAAGTGTGTGATGAAGATAAAAGGAAAGATGACGGGGCGAGGGGACAAGTGACAGAGGAGGACCCGCTCAAGACACCAGGAGGTCATATTTAGAGAGCACCCATTTAGTTCCACAGAGGAAGGGCCGGCCAGCGACTCACGTGCCACGCAGAAATTACAGGTTCACATGGGCGGAGGACATTTGTGGGCTGTTTTGAGATTACTGGTGAGGTCTGAGAAGGAAGCCACATTGCGTGGATGAGGTGATGGGAGGAGGGAGTTATTTTTGTGGACTTTGTGATGAAAGAGAGACATGGCCAGACGGTAATTTGAGAGAGAGCAGAATGAAGAGAACTTGGCAATGACAGTGCATCTCCCTGGCCATAACCAGAGCCAGCGTGCCCTGTTCCTCTGGGGCTGGGGGTGGGGTAACCTCCCGACTTCCCCCCACTGCTAGGACTTCAGAAGGAGTGACTTTGACCTAGCACAGCAGTTGGAAAATGCTGTGTTCACTGCGATCTGAGTGGCATTTTCAGCTTGAACTAAAATGTTCCCGGTACAAGGATCACTTTCCAGGCAGTTTGAATGGAGATCCATAAAAACATTCATTCTATTGTCCCTATGTCCAAGGATCGATGATAAGGTTATTTCATAATCTTACTGACACCCGTGCTAAGCCTTATTTTTTCTTGCAAGTTTAATTGTGTGTGAGTATAACAACGTTATCAGAAGGGGACAGATCATCCAAACAGGTGTCCTTCTGGCTACCAAGTCCTCGTACTATTATTAATAGTAATACTGATTTATCAATACCTGCTCTTCTCCGGGGACATCGGTTATCCTCTATGGAACCCTCAGAGCCACTGTAAGGTGTCACTCCCATTTCATGTTAAGGAGGCCTAGAGAGTTAGATTACATCGCTGAGTTCACTTTGCTAGTAAAATAGAGACCAGAATTTTTTTTTTGACAGAGAGAGAAACATCATTGTGAGAGAGAAACATCGAATAGTTGCCTCCCTCATGAGCCCCGACTGGAGATCGAACTCACAGTCTAGGTATGTGCCCTGGCTGGGAACTGAGTGGGAACTGAACCCTGTCTTTCTGTGTACGGGACAATGCTCCAACCCACTGAGCCACCCGGCCAGGCTCTATTGACCCTGTTTTTAAAACCAACAACTGGGTTTCAGTTTTCATAAAATTTGCAGTATTATAAAAAATCTGTGCTATGTCTGTAACATTACTATTTCCTTTACACTGCAAAGTATATTTTTTCAGAAATCGTAAATAATAAACAATGCTTATTTTTTTCATGATTAGGGAAACTAAGGAATCCCAGATAATTCCAAAATATGTAATTAATGCAGGTCCTCCGGGACTATGCTTCCTTCTCTGGCTTGTTCCCCACCCTCCAGCAAGTCCTCCCTTTATAGTTGATAGCAAATAACTGAGAGAAAAATGGACTTCTCTCTCCTTCACTGAGCGCTGAAGTGCCTCCAAATTGTTGAGGAATGTTGTCTGTTGTAGACGATGGTTGAATTATACCATTTATACCATTATAGTTCCATATAGATACGGATTTAGCTGTTAGGAAGGAAGAAAGCCTTTTAGTCTTAAATATGATTATGTACTTTTTGATGATAAGGAAATTCATTTCAGATACTGTCGTTGAAATTGCACAGAAAAGATTTGACTGACGTTTCGGGCTTTTTCATAACCCATCTTCCCACGCGTGGGAACAGTGCTCCCTGCTGTCCGTGCCGGGGAGGACGGGTGTTTCCCGGTTCTTACCCGGAGGGAAGAGCGCTGGCTCTTCCTCATCAGCTGCTCTTGCTGCTGTTTTGTAAGTTGTGGCGAAGTGTGTGGAACTCAGAGCTTTCCATCCTGGCCCTGTCCCAGCGCACCGCTCCGCACGTGGACCTGGCTGTGCAGCCGTCACACCGCCCTCTGCAGACCTTCCCATCTCCTCCAACTGACCTCTGCTCCTTAAGGTGACCTCCCCGGCGCCCCGACCCCGCGCCCATCCCACCCCGTGTCCATGAGCTTGACCGCTCCAGGCCCCGCGTGTAAGTGGAATCGCACAATGTGTGTCCTTTAGCGTGATGGCGTCCGGGCGCATCCCTGTGTAGCAGCTGGTAGAATTTTCTTCCTTTTGAAAGCTGGAAACCCCTCCATTGTCTCTACACCCCATTTGTTTATCCATTCGTTGTGTCAGTGGCACGGGGTCACCTCCGCCTTTGAGCTAGCGGGCCGAGCTGCGGGAACCTGGGCGAGTTCGCATCCTTGCTGCCCACAAATAAAACTGCTGCATCGTACAATCACTTTTTGTTGAATTTTTGAGGACTCTCCATACCATTCTCCACAGGTTTATGTTTTACACCGTTCATGCTCACTCAGGTTCCACTTTCTCCATATCTTCATGAACACTTAGTATTTGCTGTATTTTAAAAAATACTAATCCTCCTCATAAAACACTGTTTGCTCTTAAAAGAGCATGTACTGATAATGAAAAGAAACGTTAAACCCCCAAGAACTCATATTATTCTTGTGTTTATTTATTGTAAAGTCAGTTTGAAAGCAGACATTGGGTAGAGCAGGATTTTAGAATCCCTGTTGAAGTACAGGGAATGGGAAGAGGGGAAGAGTATGCGGCACAAAATTTCAAAGGGAAGAGCATGTCTTAAACAGGAGCAGCATATGCAAGGAGTTTGAGAAAAGTTGGAAAAGAGAGAGAACTAGGGACGTAGGAAATTAGTAATTTTTAGGAAAATAGTGATTTCCTAACCACAACACTAAGCCATACTTACGTATCTGCTGTGAGCACTGAAAGCAAATGCCTTCTGAGCACACGACTGCTCCGTCTTCAGTGAATGCTCGAGGCTTGCGAACGGTTAGGTGAGACTTTAATAACGGTTTTTGGTGTTATCTTTGCTCTTAAATTATGCCAACAGTAGAAGATGACGGGCTTCAGTGACCTAGCCGTCCTAGGGACGTGGTAACTAGACAAACCCAAGCTGATTTTATGAAGTGAGCTTTGAAAGCATGCACGTGTAAATAGTGATACATGAACTTTCCGGAAGTGTGCGTGTGATCGCTGTGAGCGCGGTCGTTTTGTGTAGCCCACGGGTTTCCCCGAGATGCAGGAGCTGTAAAGTCTACGAGGTAAACTATGACCCGCTTGACTCTTCTTTCAAATGCCTGCTCTCAGACTAATTTTGGCCATATTCTAATTTTTAAACTTTAAGCTATAGCTTTTGATTCTACTTCTAAATGTGCGTTAATTCGTAATCTTTTTTTAAAAATTGACCTTAGAGAGAGGAAGGGAGGGAGAGGGAGAGAGCAACATTGAAGCGAGAGAAACATCAATGGGCTGCCTCCCGCACGTGCCCTGACCAGGGACTGACCCCTTCACCTTTTGGGGTATGGGATGGGATGACACCCCAGCCTACTGAGCTACCCGGCCAGGGCAATTCATAACCTTCAGTGAGTGCCTGCTGTGTGTAGACACTTTCCTAGACACCGGAGATCTCTAAGTGAAAAAAAGGTTAAAATCTTTGTTTTAATAGAACTTACTTTTTAAAAAAATATATATTTTATTGATTTTTTACAGAGAGGAAGGGAGAGGGATAGGAAGCCAGAAACATCGATGAGAGAGAAACATCATCGATCAGCAGCCTCCTGCACACTCCCCACTGGGTATGTGCCCGCAACCAAGGTACATGCCCTTGACCAGAATAGAACCCGGGACCCTTGAGTCTGCAGGCTGACGCTCTATCCACTGAGCCAAACCAGTCAGGGCAGAACTTACATTTTAGCAGAGGGAAAGAGATAATGCATAGTGAATATAGCAAATAAATAAGTTATTTAGGCTATTAGAAAAGGAAATCCAGGCAGAAGGAAGAGCCAGTGCAAAGTCCCAAACCAAATATGATAAAAAAAAAAAAAACCTGCTGCAGGCTCTACTGGGGTAGAGAGCTGATCTAAAACATCCATGACTATAAACCAACCAGCTTTGCTGAGGGCATGCTGTTTGATTGTATAAAATACTCTGATATTTCAACAGTGAATATACCTAACCCCAACACCCAAAAATACAGTCTAAGGAGTGCAAGGAAATTTTTTTGTTCTAACATCATTATTTGTATTTTAATAACATAGAATCAATCTAAAGAAGTTAAATAAAATACAAAAAAGTAAAAAAGTTTAAAAAATTGCTACTAATCCCACTATATATAAATAACTTTAGTCAGATACCTTTTCACAGGTGGGAGCAAGAGTGTACAAACTGGTAGAAGTAGTGTTTTTAATTAGATCATAGTCTAAATAAAAAACGCTAAATCTAAATCTGAATTAAGATAAATAAAATTGATGGGATATTCTATTATAAATGATTTCTTCAAGCTTAAGAAAAGAGAATAAAATGCACGAAGGTGAAGATGTTGGAGTCATTCTTAAAAATTAGTTATTTCCAGGGTAAACAGTATCTATGGGGAATGAGGGTGTCGGTAACAGCCAGCCTGCTGTGAGTGCAGAGCTGTGTCCAGAGCCCGGCCCTCTGCCCGCTGCTTCCCTTCACACTGGCTGCTGTGTGCCCACAGGGATGGGCATCTGTGGCCTGTGAAATTGTGCACCACACCCTGCCTCACGTGCCCTTGTTTGGACCACCCTGGCTTACATATTCCACGTCTCAGTGGCTTTCATCCTGCCCGAGTTCTCGTACGTGGGTTTTCCATCTCAGCCTTTTGTTTTTGTGTTGTTGTTTCTCCCAGCCGGAGCCCGCAAGTCCTGAATCCGGTAGTTCTCTCAGATTTTGGAGGTCTATTTGATATTCTGACATCTTGGCTGAGTAAAACCTCCCTAGGCTCTATGCTTTTTCCCGTTAGAAGTCTTCATCAATTTCCCCGCTGGGGTTTCTTTTTTTTTTTTTTTAATTTAATAAATCTTTATTGTTCAGATTATTACAATTGTTCCTCTTTTTTCCCTCATAGCGCCCCTCCACCCGGTTCCCACCCTACCCTCTGCCCTTACCCCCCACCCCTGCACTGTCCTCATCCACAGGTGTACGATTTTGACCATTCTCTTTCTGCAACCCCCACACCCCTTTCCCCCTGAGAATTGTCAGTCCACTCCCTTTCTATGCCCCTGATTCTATTATATTCACCAGGTTATTCTGTTCATCAGATTGTTTATTCACTTGATTTTTAGATTCACTTATTGATAGATATGTATTTGCTGTTCATAATTTTTATCTTTACCTTTTTCTTCTTCTTCCTCTTCTTAAAGAATACCTTTCAGCATTTCATATAATAATGGTTTGGTGGTGATGAACTCCTTTATCTTTTTCTTATCTGTGAAGCTCTTTATCTGACCTTCAATTCTGAATGATAGCTTTGCTGGGTAGAGTAGTCTTGGTTGTAGGTTCTTGCTATTCATCACTTTGAATATTTCTTGCCACTCCTGTCTGGCCTGCATAGTTTCTGTTGAGAAATCAGCTGACAGTCATATGGGTGCTCCCTTGTAGGTAACTAACTGTTTTTCTCTTGCTGCTTTTAATATTCTCTCTTTGTCTTTTGCTCTTGGCATTTTAATTATGATGTGTCTTGGTGTGGTCCTCTTTGGATTCCTTTTGTTTGGGGTTCTCTGCACTTCCTGGACTTGTAAGTCTATTTCTTTCACCGGGTGGGGGAAGTTTTCTGTCATTATTTCTTCAAATATGTTTTCAGTATCTTGCTCTCTCTCTTCTTCTGGCACCCCCATAATTCTGATGTTGGTACGTTTGAAGTTGTCCCAGAGGCTCCTTACAGTATCTTCATATTTTTGGATTCTTTTTTCTTTTTGCTTTTCCAGTTGAGTGTTTTTTGCTTCTTTGTATTTCAAATCTTTGACTTGATTCTTGCGATCCTCTAGTCTGCTGTTAGATATCTGTATAATATTTTTTATTTCAGTCAGTGTATGCTTAATTTCTAGTTGGTCCTTTTTCATATTTTCAAAGGTCTCACTAAATTTATCAGCCTTTTCTAGAAAATTCTTGAAAAACCTTATAACCATGGTTTTGAACTCTATATCCAGTCATTTGCTTTCCTCCATTTCTTTCATTTGTGATCTGTTTCTTTGTCTCCACATTTTGGTTGCTTCCCTGAGTTGATAGAGTGGCTTTGTGTGCTAGGTGTCCTATAGGGCCCAGTGGCTCAGCCTCCCCAGTTACCTGAGGTGGACACTCTTGGTGCACCCCTTTGTGGGCTGTGTGCACAGGCTTGTTGTAGTTAAGCCTTGATTGTTGTTGGTATCACTGGGAGGAATTGACCTCCAGGCCAATTGGCTGTGAGGATCACTGTGTCTATGTTGGGAGAACTTCTGTGCTGGAGACACCCTTATGAGATAAGACTTGCAAAAGCCTCTGTGCTCAGCTTGGATGGGGCGGAGTCTCAGGGCGGAGCAGACAGCATTGGTTTCCCGTCAGCCCTGCCCTAATAGGCCTCTGTGTCTCAGTGTCCCATGCTAATTGCTGCAAGCACCTCTGAGAGAAAGCCGCCCTCGAGTTCTGTCTGCTGTCAGACAGTCCAGTTTCTCCCCGAATTAGTCCAGGTCCCCAGAGTCTCGTCTGGAACTGGAGTTCAGTGCAGTTGGGAGCTTTTGTCTCCCTCCCACTTGAGAAAACCAGCCGTGCACTCAGTTGCCTGCCCTCTCCTCGCGCATGCCTCTGTACCTCTGCCTTCCGCAGTTCCTGAGTCTCAGTGTGCTTTTCTGTTTCCTGACAGTCCAGTTTCACCCTGTATGAATCTGGGTCCCCAGAGTCTCGCCCAAAACTGGAGTTCAGCGCAGTCAGGAGCTTTTGTCTCCCTCCCGCTTGAGAAAACCAGCCACGCACTCAATTGCCAGTCCTCTCTGCGCGTGTGCATCTCAGTACCTCTGCCTCCTGCAGCTCCTCTGAGTCTCAGTGTGCTTTTCTCTTTCCTTCTAGCTGTAGAATTTCCACTCAGCCAGCCTTCCTGTGGTTCCGGATGCTGTCGTTTTGTCTTTTAGTTGTAGTTATGAAATTGTTGTGCTAGGCAGCAATTTAGGTGTTTACCTATGCTGCCATCTTGGTTTCTCCTCCCCGCTGGGGTTTTGCTTGAGTCATAGTGTCCCTCCATGTTTTTTTCCCTTTTCAGGGGATCTTTTTATGCCTGGTGCTTTCAGAATTTCTTCTTTTCCCGACCTTGCCTTTCCCAGTCCCTGTCTTTCTCTCCCCTCTCTTTCTCCTGTTGGTTTTTGTATCTTGTTGTGAGCACTTGTTTTATTTATTAACACTAGAGGCCCAGTGCACAAAATTTGTGCACGGGGGGGGAGGCAGCCCTCAGCCCAGCCTGCACCCTCTCCAATCTGGGACCCCTCGAGGGATGTTCAACTGCCAGTTTAGGCCTGATCCTGGTGGAATTGGGCCTAAACCGGCAGTCAGACATCCCTCTCACAATCCAGGACTGCTGGCTCCCAACTGCTTGACTGCCTGCTTGCCTGATTGCCCCTAACTGCTTCTGCCTGCCAGCCTGATAACCCCCTAACCACTCCCCTGCCAGCCTGATTGATGCCTAACTGCTCCCCTGCCAGCCTGATTGCCCCTAACTGCCCTCCCCTGCCAGCCTGGTCACCCCTAACTGCCTTACCCTGCAGACCTGGTTGCCCCCAACTGCCATCCCCTGCAGGCCTGGTCTCCCCCAACTGCCCTCCCCTTCAGGCCTGGTCCCCCCACAACTGCCCTCCCCTGCCATTCTGATCGATGCCTAACTGCTCCCCTGCTGGCTCGATTGCCCCTAATGGCCCTCCCCTGCCAACCTGGTCACCCCTAACTGCCCTCCCCTGCCAGCCTGGTTGTCCCAAACTACCCTCCCTGCAGGTCTGATCACCCACAACTGCCCTCCCCTGCCGGCCATCTTGTGGTGGCCATCTTGTGTCCACATGGGGGCAGCCATCTTGCGTGTTGGAGTGATGGTCAATTTGCATATTACTCTTTTATTAGATAGGATAGTAAGTGGATTGTCTTCTGGTCCCTTTCCCCTTACTTGTGTTTGTGTAGTGTTGTTTAGAATGTATCTTTGCTCTAATATATTTAATTTCCGATTATCTTTGCACGGTGTCTACAAAAAGAAGAGGAGTTGCCTTTCTTTTCTGTGATACAACTTAGAGACATTTTCTGTAGCACAAAGCAAGACAGGAGGAGGGGACTGCTGGGAGGACTTGGTGTCTAGTGTGTGTAACAATTCCTAGGCTCTGCTGTTGTAGCTGAAGTCCTCTTGGTTAGGTCTGATCAAATAATTGAATGAATACCCTCTCCTGAGAACTGACCTTTAGGCCACTTCACAACTGACATTCCCCATTCACTTAGACCACATTCCACTTGCTAGGACCATTATCCTTCCCCTCCGGACCTTCCCAGGATCCAGGCCAACCCAGAGAATTCTCTTCCCAGAAAAAGCCCACCTAGAGTCCTTTAAAACCTCTGCCTCCCCATCCCTGGGGGCTGGCACCATTTTGGGGCTCAGAGCATCTGGTAGCCAGATGACATAATCCTATATAATAAAAGCCTAATATGCTAAGTGTCCGGTCATCCGTTCAACCAATCAAAGTGTAATATGCTAATGATATGCTAAGGTCACTCAACCACTCGCTATGACGTGCACTGACCACCAAGAGGCAGACCGACTGATAGGTTAGCTTGCTGCTGGGGTCTGGCTTATCGGGACTGAGTGAGACAGGCCGGATATGCCCTGGAGCCCTCCTGTGGCCCCTCCCTGGCTGGCCAACTTCCCACGTCCCTCCGTGACCCCAATCGTGCACCAATGGGGTCCCTCGGCCTGGCCTGCACCCTCTCGCAATCCAGGACCCCTCAGGGGATGTCGGAGAGCTGGTTTTGGCCCAATCCCGCAGCTGTCTGCTGTGACAAGCATTTCTCAAAACTTGCAGATTTAGCACAATGCAAGTTTATTACAGTTCACTTATGTCCTAGCCAAGGAGGCTATCTGGGGGCGGGGGAACCACAGTCACTCAGGGACAAATTCCTTTTCTCTGGCGAGGCTGTCCTCTCCAGCGGGTGCTCGGGGCTGTCCTTTCCAGCGGGTGCTCGGGGAATCGATGGAAAGGGCAGGGAAAACGAGGCCCTTCCATGGGTCTGGAAGTGGCACTTGGAGGTTTTGCTCACGGCCCATTGGTGGAAGCCCAGTGGCATGGCCCCAGGGGACACCAGGGTTTGGTTCACACTGTCCTTCCTGCTTTGGTTCCGAGAGATCACTTGTGGGGAGCCCAGCCATCAGCAGCCAGTTCCCCAGGCCCTGCGACTCTCTTCTCTCATCGTTAGCTCCGCCTACGCTCTCATTTCCCTGACGAAAATAAAGGTGAGCCGCTTAGTGCTACTCTGAGAGCTGGGCATTGGGTTATCATGAGTCTGCTGGCTCCAAGTACAGAGGGTGAGGCAGAGCTGCCATGGTCGCTGAGCCCTGAGTCCACACCTGAGCACTCCTGTCCTGCAGGTGTGCACCACCTGCAGAGGAGGCTCCGAAAGGCCCAAGTGTACCCCACCTAGTGCTCCACCTCCTGGCTGTCCTCTGTGTCTGCTTCCTAATTACCCCAGGAGCCCACCACATCCTGGGGAGGCACCATCCAGGGGTACTACGCAGGGTGCCCTCAGGGCTGGTCCCTGCTTGGGGCACCTCCCTCCCCCGCGTGGTCTGTGCATCCCACCCCGGGCTGCCAGCTCTCCCTGTCCAGGTTGGCAGTGGGGTCACCATCACGGGGTCACCACTGCTTCTGCTCAGGGTCGAGGCCTCCCTTGTGGCCATAGGAATCAGGTTAGAGGAAGGCTCCGCCCACAGCGCCCGCTCCGCTGCATCCTGAGCCTTCCCTCTTCACTTAGTGAAGGATTCCCTCCCAGGTGGCACCTGCATCATTGCTTTGCTTCATCTCTTTGGGGAGTCCAGTCACCTGTGGAGAGGCAGTTTCTAAGTCACTTTGTGCGTCTCCAGCATCCCTTGCAGACTGCGTGCGGCAGGTGGGGAGGGGTCAGGCAGGCAAGGAAACCAGGTCAGTTCACATGGTTTGCATCCAAGAGAGAACAGAAACAGAAACAGCACATAAGCTCTGGGAGTGCGAGCTCCCAGAGGCTATGGAGGGTGGGAACCACATGACATCATCTCCCGTCGTCACGGGCAGCGCTCCACTTAGGGGACTGTTGCACGTGGTGCTTCTGCGTCCTCCTCAGAGCCCCACTCAGAGCAACAGCAGCCACGGGGACCTCAGAGCCCCACTCAGAGCAACAGCAGCCACGGGGACCTCAGAGCCCCACTCAGAGCAACAGCAGCCCCGGGGACCTCAGAGCCCCACTCAGAGCGACAGCCCCGGGGACTGTGGGCCCCACTAGAGTGACAGCCCCAGGGATCATCCTCCCGACTCTGCTTCCAGGGCAGTTGGACCGGCCGCTCACATGTGTGTGAATACCATTTGGTCTTCAAAGGATAAAGAGGCTTTTCAACAGAAAGATGGATGGGCAACAACGTTCCTATTATGGGGAGTTACTGGGCAAAAAGTTCTTGACTGAAAGCAACTATTAAGGAAATGATGTTCTAAGTGTACATTTGTGCCAGACACCTAGTCCTATATAATAAAAGGCTAATATGCAAATTGACCGAACAGTGGAATGACCGGTTGCTATGACACGCACTGACCACCTGGGGGCAGATACTCAATGCAGGAGCTGCCCCCTGGTGGTCATTGTGCTCCCACAGGGGGAGCACCGCTCAGCCAGAAGCTGGGCTCACAGCTGGTGAGCACAGTGGAGGTGGCGGGAGCCTCTCCCGCCTCCATGGCAGGGCTAAGGATGTCTGACAGCCACCTTAGGCCTGCTCCCCTGAGGGCTCCTGAACTGCAAGTGGGTGCAGGCTGGGCTGAGGGACCTCCCCCTGCCCCCGCAAGTGCACGAATGTCATGCACCGAGCCTCTAGTATAGTAATAACAATGATGGTGATAAGGATGAGGCTCATTGCTGAGAATTTAACATGAACTATCATATCTGATACTCACATCGGCCGAATGTTAGGTACTTTAAGTATTTGTGTGTTGCAGATAAACTGAGACTGAAAGAAGTTGAGCGAAGAGCATACAGCTAAGGAGTGTGGGGCTCAGACCCCACTGTGGCTTTCCGGCTCTGCTTTCCGAGCCCTTGACCCCGGCTCTGTGGTGCTGGGCCGCAGGGAAGAACACCTGGGGTGAAGACCACTGGGCTGTCGTCTTCAAAACAGTTCCGGTTGCACTCTCACTTACATTGCTCATTTACTTATTGTGGTCTTGGAGCTGAGCTAGATACTGTGAATGCAAAAATGAATGGGAGGTAGTCCCTGCCCTCAGGCAGCTCATGGCCCAATGGGACAGTTAGCAATAAGCAAAGAATTGTAAATGCAACAAGGTTTCTACTGCAACCTTAACAAGGGTCATGCCATTTATTTACCAATCAGCACATTTTCCCTAGTATTCTCTTCCTGGGGGGAGACTGACATTGGGATATTTATCTCTCTTTTCCCCTGCATGTGTTTAGAAAATATTCTCAAATGCCTTAGAGAAACAGAGTTATTGTGTGTGTATTCAATTCAAAATAAGACATATCCATTTCCTGCTCCAGGGCCACACTTAGGCAAACTCTGGTTCCTGCGGCTGAAGGCTTGTTA
Organism: Plecotus auritus; assembly: GCF_963455305.1. Classification (NCBI taxonomy): domain Eukaryota; kingdom Metazoa; phylum Chordata; class Mammalia; order Chiroptera; family Vespertilionidae; genus Plecotus; species Plecotus auritus. The sequence continues at coordinate 54,773,928 of NC_137777.1, read as the reverse complement.
TCATCCCAGATCTGCAGCCTCAGTCTTACAGCTTGAACTCCACAGCCCCTGCCAGCTGTTAAACCGTGAGGATGGTCGCGGAGCAGGACTGTCGGCTCTTTAGTTCCCGGTGCCAGACTTCCCTTCATTGCTCCGGAAGCCACACAGCCGTCGAGTCACCTGTCGCGTTGATTTACACGTGAACCAGGCTTGTCCTCCACACAAAACTGTGACTGTTAAGCCCACTTTCTGCTGTTGGCAGGCGGCGATAGCAGCGGCTTGCGGGCTGGTGTCTGCCTCCACTGTGAAGGTGACAGCAGCAGGCGCAAGCCGGGTCTCCAAGGGCTGCGGGTAAACATGCAGTCAGAAGACCGGGTGCCGCCGAGGGGGAGAGCAGGTTTTAAATAGCTCGCAGAGAGCTCGGCTGGCCTCGCCAAGGCCAAGTTCTCAAAAATAGTTTCCCGGTTGGTGTGTCAGACCTTTCCTGGCCAAGGCCCGGGGCTGGGGCGCTCTTCTCCTTCACCTGCCTCCCGGGCAGAGCGAACCAGGACCTTGTGCAAATATGAACTATGGTTTTAGTCTAGAGGACCCGAGCCACGAAGCTAGCTCATGGCCCGGCGAGGCCCAGGGTTCCCCAAAGTCAGTGGAACTTCCTACCAGAGCCTGGGAGGCTGGGGCCTGCCTGTCACGGGCTCAGCCGCACGGCACAGAGAGGAGACCCCGGAGATGGCCAGCAGCCCGACACGCTGCAGCGGCTACCCTGGCGACGCCTGGGGGCTTTGCTCACTTCCGCTGTGCGGCCGCCAAGGTGGGCCCGCTCTCCGGACCCGCTCTCCGGACCCGCTCTCCGGACCTGCTCTCCTGACCCGCTCTCCGGACCCGCTCTCCGGACCTGTCCCGCGCAGCTGCCAGCTTGCGGGAGCCGGGGGGGCAGGAGGAGGGCCGAGCTGGGATAGTTTCTGGAATGCTACTCACTGGGAAATATTGTGAAATATGAAAAACACACTAAATTAATCTACAAGATAAACATTCAAAATACATAGGCAGCCACATTGGCACTGTTCTCTGCTTTAAAAACTTGCTGTTTTGATGCAGAAAAAAGAGTAAGTTTTGGTGTTTTTCTGTGAAGGGATTCGGAGCTCCCACCCGGTGGGACTCGTTACCTTCATATATGTCGTGGGTCCTGACCTCCTGATGCCGCTGGCCAGCATGACGACTCGGGTTGATTTTCCAGAGAAGTCAGTTGCAGTTTAACACGGTGTCGTGCTGATTCATGATTGTAAGTCAAGGTCTTTCCAAAGATGCCATGGCATTGCTATCTCCTTATTTATAAAACAGCTCCTGGAAGCTCGCACTACATTTTCCCACTACTTTACTGTGGGCAGCTCACTAGGCCTGCTGTTTTCTCGTTTACTGATTCTTGAACCATGTAGAAAACACGCACACACACGCACATACACACACACGCACATACACACACGCACACAGACCCCGTGCACCCTGCGCCGTCATCGCGGGCATCCTCTGCTCTGTAAAGGCGTGCTGTCCTGGCGTTCCCTGCGCAGGAAGGCTGCTTTCTGGAACCTTTCACCCCTGACCGTGTCTGCCTGTTTTCCAGTTCCCATTTCTGAAGGGAGGAATCCGACTGGCCCGGCGTCCTCCGATGGGTCACAGAGCACCGCACGCCCTCTCCGCGCGTGTCCGCCCTGGCAGCTGCCACCTGCAGACGTAGGCTCTCTGGACAGCGGGCTCCTGGGCAGAGGGCGCGGTGCCCGCGACTCGCATTCGGGTGCAATGGGGAGCAGGAACAAAGGGTACCCTGGCTCTGGAACAGTTAGCTCTTCTGAAATCACTGCCCTGCGGCTGATTAGGGGACTCTTGAACTTGAGTTATTTCATACTAAGGATCTTAGGACAAGAATTAAAAGCAGGCTGGCGGACCCAACAGCTCTTCTACCCCTGGGGCTGGAGAATCTCCACAAATTTCCTGGTAAAAACTACCTGTGAGGCGGCACTGCCCCGCCACGGTGGGCCCGCAGCTCCGCCTGAGCCCTGGCAGCCATCGGTGACGTCGGTGACCATGGGCGCAGGACGAGGGCCGCGGCGGCACTGAGGGCGACGGCCTGCGTCTTCCTCTGGCGCAAGAAAAAGATGACCATCTTGTTAAAGCCACTCAGAGTGCCTATGCCCTGATCTGCATGTGATCCCAACTGACACAGAAAGTAGGCCTGCACCCAGTATCCTTGTGCCAGAGGCAAAGAGGACTCTGATCCCAAAGCCAAACTGGCCGCGGTCCCACTTCCCAATGCAGGGAAAGTTTCTAGGCGGATTTCAGAAAGGAAAGGTGCATTTGCTGGTCTGCTGCTTCCCCTTCGTCTCCCGTCCTCCTCTCCATCAGCCTAAGTGTGAGTCCCGCCTCAGACGCACCGGGCACTGTGCTGTTTACAAGCAGTGGTTTTATAAACTGGCCATTTCCCTCAAAACATTCTTATAAGTCACCATGAAAACTCTCCCGGAGAACCCCTGAATTTGAAAGGTTCAATTTAATTAACAGCGAAGGATGAATTGGATCTCCTCTCCTTTCTTCTCCCTCCCTCCCTCCCCCCTCCCTCCTTCCCCACTCCCTCCCCCCTCCCTCCCTCTCTTCCCTTCGGGGTCCTCACTCTCCGTTTCCTCCCTTCCTAAGGGTGGGTGCTTCGCCAGTGCACTGGGCACATTTCCACACGAGTACAGATGTTTACCTGGTCTCACCCACCTTTGTGGCAGATGTCTTTTCCTTACACATTTGGTGGGAGTTTTGCCAGCATGTTACACACAGAACCAGTAATGGAAACGCTTTCAGATCTTCAGTTTCAAATAGTCTTCCCCATTTTTTTTCTCTGTGCAAACATGCTCTCTGACATACATACTGAGATGTCACAGCTGTGGGTGTTGGATCCAAGCCAAAATAGGAGATCACAAATGATAATTGCCTTTGATTAGTTACCAGTCTTTCCCCACCCTGTATACAAGACTACTGTGCGTTTTAATGCTATACCTACCAGCTAAGTCCCTAACTCCATCAGTGTCTGAGGAATAAGGTAGGTTAAATAATGTAATTTGGTGTGCTATAAATGCTTGAAACTGAACAGGATCAGGGAAAAATGCTTAAAGTTGAGCAAAACATATTGAACACCATTTCCTGTATGAGAAGGGCCCCTTAGTGTGTAAATGAGAGAAACAAAACAACATAATTTCCGGTTTTTACTCAATTCATTAAAATTTAAAGTAATGGATTGAAACAAGGTTTCTCTGCCCACACAGTGTGAAAATCCGAACAGGCGCTATTTAAACAGAAGCCAAAGGTCAGGGGAAGCTTGTTGAAAGTCCTCTAACTTTAAGATCGCTGTTTGTAGAAGTGGCCTTTGTCCGCAGTCTGTAAATTATTAAAATCAGTAAGTAATGAGTTCGCAGGTCTGTGCCCATGCTGGATTCCTCCCCCGGCACCTGGGCCTGGGTGGGGGGCGGGTGGTGCTGTAAATTGTACATTTATAGTGACTGCCGGCCAGATCCCCAGGCAAACTACAGACCAAACTTCCTGCCTCATCCCCGAAGTTCAAGTTTGAGAACCTCAGTGGAGGGCAGAGTTCTTGTTTCAGGAGCTTCTCAAATGCCCATCCAGTTACTTTCTGTATAATTCACTTTGATTTTTGTCTCCAAGTTCTTATTTTGCCTGAGGCCAAAAACCTAGTCTAGTCATTCATAAGTAAAAATAAATTCAGTTATTTTTCAGTCATTTGATTTTGAAATTTAATTGTATTCAGGGTCTCCTCCTCCCGTGTCACCTCCCCCCGCCGCCCCCGCTCCCCCTCCCACCCCGATTTGCTATCCCTTTTCCTGGGCTGGATTTCTACCTTTTAGCGGCTGTGCAGCTGCCATAGGTGGAGGTTGGGAAGGCCTGACCCATCCAGGCCTTGACTTGTTCCGTTCTAACTGGATCCTTACTTTCTCTATAATTTATCTATCAGATCCCCGCCAAACGCTAAGATGTGCATTCTAATGTCAACCTGGAAGGAATGTGGCATCAGCTTGGGGTCTGCTCTTCCTGGAAGCTCTGTTGCCTCCCGAGCCCGTCGGTTCTCCTTTGCGGAAGGCCCACCTGGGATGTGCTGGGATGGAGAGCAGCTGCGCCTCCAGTGAGCTCCCTCAGGAGTGCTTACTGGTCGTTCCTGGCCCACCCCCAACCCGGCAACCACAATCTATTCTTTGTCTGTAAATTTGCTGTTTCTAGACATTGCATATAAATGGAATCATATAATACAAGCAAATATTTTCAAAACATGTCATCCAATAAAGAACTCATACCCCAAATTTAGAACTTATACCCAATACAGGTAGGGCAAAAGTAGGTTTACAGTTGTATGTGAAACACAGAGTTTATTCTTATATTAGTATTTATTAAATTAATTATTGTATTATTTTCCATATGTACAAATGTAACCTACTTTTGCCCTGCATTGTACGTGGTCTCTTTTGTTTGGCTTCTTTCATAAAGGTTGCTCTTTTTTTGCTGAATAGAATTTCATTCATGGATATGCCATGTTTCTCCCTCTACCCACATCTGTTTATCAGTTCATGGACTCTTAGGTTATTTTCAGTTATATATATACTAGAGGCCCAGTGCACGAAATTCATGCACGGGAGGGGGGTCCCCTTAGCCCAGCCTGCGCACTATCTCCAATCCGGGACATCCCTCTCACAATCCGGGACCACTGGCTCCTAACTGCTCATCTGCCTGCCTGCCTGATCATCCCTAACTGCTCTCCCTGCTGGCCTGATCACCCCCAACTGCCCCCCTGCCAACCTGGTCGCCCCACGCAGCCTGCTGCTCAGTTGTTTGGTTGTCCCTCACTAACCCCCATGCTGGCCTGGTCGCCCCACGCAGCCTGTTCGGGCGTCCATTCGGTTGTTTCGGTTGCTATGGTCGCTTAGGCTTTTATATATATAGATATATATTCATTTCTCTAGGGCTTAGGAGTGGAATTGCTGGATGATATGGTTGCTTAATTTTACCATTTTAAGAAATAACCAACTTGTTTTCCAAAATGCCTGCTCTGTGCTACATTCCCGCCAGCAAGGCAGGAGGGCCCCTGTTGGTCCACTTCCTTGGAACACCTGGGCCTGCCTGTCTGACTTTTACAGCCCCTCTGGTGGGTGGGAAATGGTATCCCACTGTGATTTAAGCTGGGGCATAACTTAATGTTAATAGTTTACAGAAACTGTTCTTTGCATTGCTCAGAGAAGCAGAACCACCAGGAAATCTGTATCTACATTTTTGTCTATTTATCTACATCTACATCTACTTACCTGTATGTCTTTGTCTGTCTATATCTGAGGCTCTAACTAAATACCTACATGAATTAAAAGGATTTGTTTGTTGTAGAGATTTGACCGTATGCGATAATGGGAGCTGGTTAAAAGTGTTTATTAAAGTTGTTCCCAAGCCTGATGCTGGGAAGACAAAGTTCAGGTGAATCAGAAGGGATGGCAGGTGTAGAAGTGGGGAGAACAAGAGCCTGCTGGAACCATAGGCATGAGTTTGAGCCTCAGGGATGAATTGAAGTCTGTCTGTCTTGAAGGTGTAGATGTCTTGCAGAAGCTGGGGACCTTCATCGCGGAGCTAAACACACACCTGGCTCAGAAGTTGGGGGAGCGGAAGGAGGATCTTGATGACCAGGCAGCAGGGGCAGGCTCATGCCAATGAGGTGAGCCACAGATACGTGACCATTACAGCAAGGAGGTAAGACCATGTATGTTGTGTAAGAAAAATTGCATAGAACACTTGTGAAAAACACGATACGGTTTTATTTGAGCCAGTGCCATGGGGAGAGAGAATTCCATGTAGACCTGAGCCCAACTCCTAGCACAGCAGAGACAGCTGGGGTTTACAGCCAGAGGGATGAACTGAACGAGGGGTTCGCAGATGGAAAATTACCAAGAGGAACTTGGTTAGATGTGGAGGATGCGGGCATTCTTGCTAAATGCTGCACAGCGCAGGCCAAGGACAAGGCCAAGTTGGGAAGAGGGCTCACAGGCCTTGACTAAAGTTTGGTCAAGCTTGGGTGTTCCTGGTCAGTGTGAACTCTCTAAATCTCACACGAGAGTCTTTCTGATGGTCCCTTCTAATTGAGAAATTTGGGAAACATAATTCAACCTAGCCGAAGCCCCACCTCCTCCTTGGGGAAGAGGCTCTCTGCCCTCACACACCTGCTATGAGGCCAGGGCCTGGTCTCCCTCTCCGGGCCTCTGGACAGCAGTCAGGAAAGTGAGAGATTGATTGAAAAAAACCTCATCGGCCAGCTCTGCCCCTGCGTCTACTTTGTTTCTATTTTTTTTTAAATGAGTTAAATATTTTACTCTTTTAAAACATTTTATTGTGATAAGAACAGTAAACATGGGCTCTGTCCTCTTAAAAATGTTCAGAGCACGGTATTGTTGGTGAGAGGCACCGGTTTACACAGCCCATCGTTACTGCTTGTCCTTCTTGCTTAGATGAAATGTTAAGATGTTGATTACTAACTGCCATTTCCCCTCCCTTCCAGCCGCTGGTTCCCACCATTCACTCTTTGATGTTAGGAATTTGACTATTGGTACCTCACGTAAGAGGAATCATGCAATACTTGTCTTTCTGTGTCTGGCTTACTTCACTTTGCTTCTATCTATACGTGAGCTTTCTGGTCTCCTCCCCTTGCTCCCAGGTCCTTGCTCTCTGGTCGGGAGGGGAGGCATGGCTCCACTGGGGACCTGGACCTGGCTGTGTGTATTGGGATCTACACAGAATTATCAGTGAGTTTTCCTGGATGCAACTGGCCAGAAAATAGCCAGTTGACCCACAACGGAAGCAAAAGCATGAACATTTTTATCTACTCTTAGAGGATAATTCAGAAATAATTTACTTCCGGGGCTGGGGGTGTGCTCCAAGCTTACCAGGCTGTGGAGACCCTCAGAGCAAAGCTTCGCCTTATCAAGTCCGCACGTGTCAGAGCTCTGGCCTTCGGGCCCTCCTGCCCTGTGTCCATGGGTCAGGCCTCTCCTGTCCTGTGCAGTCTTGCTGCCTGTGACCCGGGCCACCAGGATGAGTGGCTAAGGGACAGGTGGATGTGACCAGGCTCCCACTCCCTCGCCTTGTTCACTGGTTCCAGGGCTCAATGAGAGGCAAATACTTTGTTCCTTGAAGATCTGATGATAAAACATGGGAGGAAGAAGGGTAGCATAGTGAGAGCAAGTTCATAGCTGCTCTCTAAAGCCAAGATGCTTGAGAATCAGAGTGCCATGTTACTTAGGGTTACGGAAGCAGCCATACGTGTTATAAAACACGTTTCCAGGAAAAAGGACTGAGAGTGGGTTTGGGGAGGAGTGAAGTCCGACTTTTGGCTATAGTATCATCTTATTTGAAATTCCTGTTTCCATCCGAATGACTATTTTAATAATCATTAAAAAACAAGGAATCTTACACTGAGTTACTTGGTTGCATCGCTTATGTTTTGTTAATGATTGGAAATAGGCTATGTTATACGAAGGTGGGACCACAAAGGACAACACTGCGTTATTTCAGAGACCCACGCACTGTAGGCAGGACAATTCAGAAATTGGTGTGTCTGTAGAATTTTAAAATTCAATTGCAATGGATAAAGGAGAGAAGACGCAGTCAAGAGCGTGTTTGTGTATGGCTGGGACTTAGGTTTTTAATCATCAACATATTCGGTGTAGGGATTTTGTGACGCCCACTGGGGTGCTGAAGTGCACTCACACATGTGGGGCTCTCGGCGGGCTTCTGGGCGCCCCTGCCCTGCTGTCCCTGACGACCACCCTCTGCTCATGGGAGACAGACTAACCCTCCCAGCACGGAGCTCACAACTGTTTTCTCAGGAGATGCCTCCGGCCCAGCAGCGAGGCTGTGGTTGTGCTTCTACCTATGAACCAGGAGGTCACGGTTCACTTCCTGGCCAGGACACATTCCCCAGATTGTGGGCTCGATCCCCAGTAGGTGGTGTGCAGGAGGCAGCCTATCCATGACTCTCTCTCATCACTGAGGTTCCCATCTCTCTCTCCCTCTCCCTTTCTCTCTGAAATCAATAAAAATATTAAAACAAAGAGATACCTCTGCACCTGGGTCTCTTTCCTGCACCTTTGGACCAGCCTGTCTTGGGGGCAGGAGCGCCACCAGACAGGCCTTGAATTCTTGGGGGTGAGACAGGTGGCCTGGGCCCCATTGGCCAGCGCCCTGCTAGAGGCTGGAGTCCTGGGCCCCATTGGCCAGCGCCCTGCAGGAGGCTGGAGTCCTGGGCCCCATTGGCCAGCGCCCTGCAGGAGGCAGCCCTGGACCCCATTGGCCAGCGCCCTGCAGGAGGCTGGAGTCCTGGGCCCCATTGGCCAGTGCCCTGCAGGAGGCAGCAGTCCTGGGCCCCATTGGCCAGTGCCCTGCTGGAGGCAGCCCTGGACCCCATTGGCCAGCGCCCTGCTGGAGGCAGCAGTCCTGGACCCCATTGGCCAGCGCCCTGCTAGAGGCTGGAGTCCTGGGCCCCATTGGCCAGCGCCCTGCAGGAGGCTGGAGTCCTGGGCCCCATTGGCCAGTGCCCTGCAGGAGGCAGCCCTGGACCCCATTGGCCAGCGCCCTGCAGGAGGCTGGAGTCCTGGGCCCCATTGGCCAGTGCCCTGCAGGAGGCACCAGTCCTGGGCCCCATTGGCCAGTGCCCTGCTGGAGGCTGGAGTCCTGGGCCCCATTGGCCAGCGCCCTGCAGGAGGCTGGAGTCCTGGACCCCATTGGCCAGCGCCCTGCAGGAGGCTGGAGTCCTGGGCCCCATTGGCCAGTGCCCTGCAGGAGGCAGCAGTCCTGGGCCCCATTGGCCAGTGCCCTGCTGGAGGCAGCCCTGGACCCCATTGGCCAGCGCCCTGCTAGAGGCTGGAGTCCTGGGCCCCATTGGCCAGCGCCCTGCAGGAGGCAGCAGTCCTGGGCCCCATTGGCCAGTGCCCTGCAGGAGGCTGGAGTCCTGGGCCCCATTGGCCAGCGCCCTGCTAGAGGCTGGAGTCCTGGGCCCCATTGGCCAGCGCCCTGCAGGAGGCTGGAGTCCTGGGCCCCATTGGCCAGCGCCCTGCTAGAGGCAGCAGTCCTGGGCCCCATTGGCCAGCGCCCTGCAGGAGGCTAGAGTCCTGGGCCCCATTGGCCAGCGCCCTGCTAGAGGCAGCAGTCCTGGGCCCCATTGGCCAGCGCCCTGCAGGAGGCTGGAGTCCTGGGCCCCATTGGCCAGCGCCCTGCTAGAGGCTGGAGTCCTGGGCCCCATTGGCCAGCGCCCTGCAGGAGGCTGGAGTCCTGGGCCCCATTGGCCAGCGCCCTGCAGGAGGCTAGAGTCCTGGGCCTCATTGGCCAGCGCCCTGCAGGAGGCTGGAGTCCTGGGCCCCATTGGCCAGCGCCCTGCTGGAGGCAGCCTGAGCCTCTGCCCTGAGTGGCTGGCCTAGCTGCTGAGAGGCAGGAGGAGAATGTAGGAAGGTTGCAGAGCTCCTGCTGTTGATGCTGGGTTTCCTATGCCTCTCAGTTCATACAAGCCGCCTTCCAGGGCATTTTGCATATTCAGGCGGGGGATGCTTTACATCTATAGCAGGTAATGAACAATGAGAAAATCATCTCAAGCCATGCCTCTGGCACTAACAGAAAATGCACAACTTTTTTTTTTTTTTTAAATCCTCACCCAAGGATATGTTTTTATTGGTTTTGAGAGAGAGAGGCAGGGAGGAGAGAGACAGAGAGAAACATTGATGTGAGAGAGAAACATTGATAGGTTGCCTTCTGCATGCACCCCAACCAGGGATGGAACCCACAACCTAGGTATGTGCCCTGCTGGGACTAGAACCTGCAACCACTTGGTGTATCAACTGAGCCACCTGGCCAGGGCAGAAATGTACATCTTCTACTATATTTTGAGTTTTATTTGAAACCAGTGATTAATTTTTATTCTTTGTGGCTTTCTAAATCAGGTCAGAATGCGCCAACCTTGAACTTACCATGTATTCTTACTCCCCCGCCACTCCCCAATTTATTCCAAAGTACGTATTTTATTGAACAACTTGTCTTTTTCAGCTTTCTTTTCTGGGAGCACAGCTATCGGGCCTCTATGTTGATCTAGTTTTCTTTCCATTGGAATGGATGGGTTCTGGGGCTGGGGACCCAGGAATGAGCCAGTATTTGTGCTGTGGTGGGTGTGGACAGAGCCTGTGAGTATTTTTAAGGAGAAGAGAATCAGGTCTTCTGTGCTGCTCCGAGGCCGATTTAATACTCTTTCCTCCAATGTCAGGACAAAGTGTTCCCTCCATTTTCAAAAGCAGTCTCCTCCCTTGCACCCCACCCAGCCCCTTTCCCGTCCCCTCCTCAGGGACCCTCCATGGTCATTGATTCCATTTTCCTCAACTTCAACCATGTACCAGTTTTTTCCCTTGACATTTAAGCAGGAAGTAGACTCTTTGAACACATTTTCCTTTACGTTTAGGATGCCCTGTAGTCCCTGATGTGTCCACCATTCATTAAACCCTTCGATCAGCAAATACCTTTTTTTAAAAATATATATATTTTATTGATTTTTTTACAGAGAGGAAGGGAGAGGAATAGAGAGTTAGAAACATCGATGAGAGAGAAACATCCATCAGCTGCCTCCTACACACTCCCCACTGAGGATGTGCCTGCAACCAAGGTACATGCCCTTGACCGGAATCGAACCTGGGACCCTCCCGTCCACAGGCCGATGCTCTATCCACTGAGCCAAACTGGTTAGGGCTGCAAATACCTTTTAAAACACTGATGAATTTTAAAACCCCTCAGTGCTTTGAGATGAGTAATATAACCTTCACCCTAAAGAGGCTGACAGCCTGGGAGAAGAGCCCCGGATTTGAGTCTGACCTCTGTGCTCACCCGCTGTGGCACCTACCTTCACCTCTCTGCACTTACGTTTCCTTTCCTCTTCCACCTAAAAAGTGAGCATTGTGGCTCAAAATCACTGTGATTCTGAGCCTTATAAGCAAATAATGTCTTGATAGTATTTAGTAAGCGACTCTAAGGGAAAACTATGATTACTATAGAAATTCAGTAAAAGGTAAGACCACCTTTTGCTGTGTCATCAAGTGGAAAAGGTGGAAATTTTAATTGAATCCAAACACGATAGCAGTAGACAGACATGAGTGGAGCTTGAAGACCAGAGGCCGCAGGTGCACAAGACCCGGCAGAGTGGCGCACCTGAAGGCTTGGGAACAGGTGTGATACCCAAGGCAAGTGCGGAGAGAGAAGCGGGGCCTAGTGGCACAACATTGGAGACCGATGGCTGCAGGAGGCCAGCTTTTAGGGGGGAGGTGGGAAAGATTTAACGAAGAAGCCAGAGGAGATTTAGAGAATGATGGGGGGAAATTGCCCCATCTTCCAACGTGAGGTGTAATTAACACATTGAAATGCTGGTCAGAGGCCCTGGCACTAAGTCAGGGTCGCTGGGAGCTTGGAGCAGGAGAGGAAGGCAGTGTGCACGGAGTTAAACAGTGAGGTTCTGAGGAAAGAGCGAGAGAGGAGGCCGCTCTGACGTGGGAGGTGATGAAATGGGCCATGGGGCTTGAGAGCTGGCACCACGAACAGTCTCCCTCTTGGAGGATGGCAGAGTCATGCCTGCTTCTGTTGGAGCCGCTTCCCTGCCAGAAACACTGCGGCTGGTCCTTTCACTGAAAATAGGTTTACAAAGTCCACTGACCATCCACGAAGATGGGACTCTCCACAGGCAGCTGGCAGGAAGCAAGGGCGGAGGGCTCTCGCCGGTGCTGGGTCCCTACTGGACTTACTGCATTTAATATCCTAAATCCTGACAAGCTTTACCTGTAACGTGGTGACTTGTAGGCAGCTGACTGCGTAGTGTAGGAACAGCCAGCTTCCAAGTTCGAGCCTGAGGATGTTCCTTCCTGTCTAAGCCATTATAACCTTGATTGATGTGGTGTTGTGTTGTATTCCTTACCTCCCCTCTATAAATCTAATACAGATGGAAACGAGGAAAGGCCGTGACCCCGTGGCTCAGTTGGTTGGAGCCTCATCCCAAACACTGAAAGGTTGCAGGTTCAATACTCTGTCAGGGCACATACTTAGGTTGTGGGTTTGCTCCCCGGTTGGGGCTTGGGAGGCAACAATCAATGCTTCTCTCTTTCTCTCTCTCTCCCTTCCTCTTTCTCTAATATCAATAAACATATCTTCTGGTGAGGATTTTTAAAAAGTCAGATATTTAAAAAAAAGTTAAGAAGAGGAAAGTGGAGTTCATTCTAAAAGTTGTCCTTTTGTTTCAAAAGCTTTAACTAGTAACCATAGTCATTACTAACTTATCAGATGCTTGGGATATTATTATCTCTACTAGAGGTCCGGTGCACAAAAATTCATGCACTGGAGGGGGTTGTCCCTCAGCCCGGCCTGCACCCTCTCCGAGTCTGGGAGCCCTGGGGATGTTCAACTGACATCCTTTGGGGGATGTCCTCTGTGGGAGATGACCAGTAGGCTGATCAGGTGACAGCGCCAGCGAGCGGCTGGCCCTGCCCCCCCATCACCTCACCGCCACCAGTCACCGCTGCCCCCTGATTGCTATCCCCTCCCTCTGCCCGCTGGCACCTGCCTTGGATGGCCTGGCACCGCCCACTCACCAGCCTTCCCCCCACCCCACACCAACCTGTCGTTCGGCCATTCGGTCAATTTGCATATTAGGCTTTTATTATATAGGACTAGAGGCCCGGTGCACAAAATTTGTGCATGGGGGAGGGATGTCCCTCAGCCCAGCCTTCACCCTCTCCAATCTGGGACCCCTCCCCATTTAGGGCAGTCGGACATCCCTCTCACAATCCAGGACTGCTGGCTCCCAACTGCTCGCCTGCCTGCCTTCCTGATTGCCCCTAACCTCTTCTGCCTGCCAGCCTGATCACCCCCTAACCACTCCCCTGCCAGCTTGATTGGTGCCTAACTGCTCCCCTGTTGGCCTGGTCACCCCTAACTGCCCTCCCCTGCAGGCCTGGTTGCCCCCAACTGCCCTCCCCTGCTGGCCTGGTAACCCCTAACTACCCTCCCTTGCCAGTCTTGTCACCCCTAACTGCCCTCCCCTGCTGGCCTGGTCACCCCTAACTGTCCTCCCCTGTAAGCCTGGTCACCCCTAACTGCCCTCCCCTGCTGGCCTGGTTGCTCCCAACTGCCATCCCCTGCAGGCATGCTCCCACCCAACTGCCCTCCCCTGAAAGCCTGGTTCCCCCCAACTGCCCTCTCCTGTCAGCCTGGTCACCCCTAACTGCCCTCTCCTGCTGGCCTGGTCGCCCCTAACTGTCCTCCCCTGCAGGCCTGGTCACCCCTAACTGCCTTCACCTGCAGGCCTGGTCCCCCTCAACTGTCCTCCTCTACTGGCCTGGTCCCCCCTAACTGCCCTCCCCTGTCAGCCTGGTCCCCCCTAACTGCCCTCTCCTGCTGGCCTGGTTGCTCCTAACTGTCCTCCCCTGCAGGCCTGGTCACCCCTAACTGCCCTCACCTGTAGGCCTGGTCCCCCCCAACTGTCCTCCTCTACTGGTCTGGTCCCCCCCAACTGCCCTCCCCTGCAGGCCTGGTCCCCCCCAACTGTCCTCCCTTGCAGGCCTGGTCCCTCCCAACTGCCCTCCCCTGCAGGCCTGGGCCCCCCACAACTGTCCTCCTTTGCAGGCCTGGTCCCTCCCAACTGCCCTCCCCTGCTGGCCATCTTGTGGTGGCCATCTTGTGTCCACATGGGGGCAGCCATCTTGTGTGTTGGAGTGACAGTCAATTTGCATATTACTCTTTTATTAGATATGATGGATTCCATTTCTCCCAACATACAGTGGAGGAAATGGAAACCTCAACAGTCAGTAAATTGTCCAGAAACCTATTAATAAGTAGTGTAGGCAACATTTCAGTGCAAGTGTTCTGTCTCTACTGCTCATGGCCTGACCCTCTCCTTGGGGTCTAAGCCACGGATGGGACATCCAGCCTTGGCTCTTGCAGATGGAAGAAATTCGATGGCAGTCAAAGGACAGACATTTATTCATCCAGTGGAATTTGGCTTTAAGTAACAGAAACCCTCCTACATTCACTTACCCAATGAAAGGGCAACTTGCTGAAGAATGTGCTGTATTTTTTTTTAACATTTTTGTTTTGTTAATCCTCACCCGAGGATATTTTTCCATTGATTTTTAGTGAGAGTGGAAGAGAGAAGGAAAGTCAGAGAGAAACATTGATGTGAGAGAAACACACCAACTGGTTGCCTCCTGCATGAACCCTGACCAGAGCCTGGGCCAGGAAGGAGCCTGCAACCAAGGTACGTGCCCTTGACCAGAACCAAACCTGTGACCCTTCGGTTCCCAGGCCGACTCTCTATCCACTGGGCTGCACCAGCTAGGGCCAGAATGTGCTGTATTTTAAGGAAGACCTGAGCAGGCAAGTCCCAGGCATCGGGGCAGCTCCATTGCCAGCTGCCTTTCTTTGCCCCAATTATGCTGCTTTTCTCCTGGATCTCTCTGTTTCATTGACTTTTGGTTCAGTCTCGAGAGAAAGGTTGTGTCCAGCAGTGACTGGCATCCAGGGAGTCAGAGGTCTGCCCTTGGTTCTGTTATGGGTCAGGGCACGGGGCATATTGCATGCCCATCGCCATGATGTTTAATTCCATGTCAGGTCGTTCTCACAGATAGCGAAACGGGAAGACAGGTGACACGGTACACTGAGAAGAAGACTCTCCCGGAAATCCATTGTCCATGACGCGGAATCCTGACCTCCTTTTCCTTTTGTGCACTTACTGCTGCTACAGGGTCGGTGGCGCCCAGGGGAGCGCTTTCCCAGGGCTCTTCATACAGGCAGGAGCCCGTTAACGGGACAACCTTGCTAGTCAGGAAGAGTTTCCTCTCTCTTTTCCCAGAAGCGGTGGTTTTGTTGAGAGCTGAAGAAGAGTGAAGGGTCACTAGGCAACTAGGAAAGAGAATGGGCCCTCTGGCAGTGGCTGTGAGGACCAGTGAGAGCCAAGGGACAGCAGATAGTCACGTGACACACTTTCACAACTTGCGGTGTCCGTTCACAGGGACCCGCACCGAGTCACTACTTCAGCTCGGATGTGACTGTTTCGTTCCTGCCGAGCTCCCCTGCTGCTTTGGTGAAGCGCCGTCTGTTTCTGCTCCAGGGCACACCCCCTCCAAACCCAGCGCCCGAACCCAAAGAGGAGGCTGCAGACACGGTGGTTCCAAACCCACGGGGTCATTTCCATCCTCGTGTTTTCTTTTCCAGTAACTTTACCATCTGTGGGGCAAGTGAACACATGTCCCCCCTTTCTTCGTTTAGCACCGAGATCAGAAAGGAGGTGGGTAGATAGCTGTTCACCAGTGTGGGTGTTGGGCGTCGTGTGAAAATGTGTGGTGGGGTGGACGGGAAGGTGCTGCCAACACTTGCTACGTGGTTCACTTTTCAAAAATACTCACCTGAGGATATGTTTTCATTGATTTTTTTTTTTTTTTTTTGTGAGAGGAGGGGTGGGGGTCGGGGTGGGGGGAGAGAGAGCGACATTGAGTTGATGTTCCACTTACTGATGCATTCATTGGTTGAGTCTCATATGTGCCCTGACCAGTATCAAACCCACAAACTTGGTGTATTGGGATGATATTTTAACCAACTGTGCTGCCCAGCCAGGATGAGTGAGTGAGTTATTTTTAAATTTCCTTTATTCCCCCTCTTCCTCCTCACCTCCCTTAATTTCAGTTTTAGTTGGATTCTGGAAGAAGAGGCTTAAAAAGATGTTTCTTTAATCTGCTGTCTTAACCTAGATGTCTAATTTTCAATTCATTTAAGAACTAAAGCTTGGCTGGCATGGCTCAGTGGTTGAGCGTCAACCTATGAACCAGGAGGTCACGGTTCGATTCCCAGTCAGGGTGCATGCCTGGGTTGCAGGCTCAATCCCTAGTGTGGGAGGGGAGCATGCAGGAGGCAGCTGATCAATGTTTTCTTTTTAATCGATGTTTCTATCTATCTCTCTCTCTGCCTCTCTCTAAAATCAATAAAAATATATATATTTTTAAAAAACTAAAAACACGTGAAAAGATTTTTATTTTTATTTTTTGGAGGGGGTACCCAGATTTGAAAATTAAAAAAAAAAATTAACTCAGTCAAGAAATCTGAATTGATAAGACTAACTGCTCCTAATACATTTTAAGAGAAAAGTGTTGAAAGTGGAGAACAGAGAATCCTCACACGATGAAGCTGAAAACTGGAACCAGCCTTGGGACGGCTCGTCTGGACTTCTTACGCCTTCAGCTGAATGTGCTTTGACTTAAGCACTTTGACCCAGTTATTCTACTTTAAGCCCCAAACGTTTTCACTGGCAAAAGTGATCAAATGCGGGTGCTTAGTGGTCCCTTAGCAGGAGAGATGCTGATTGCTCAATTTAAACCCGTTTCATCAGCTACACACTGGGGTTAACACCTGCCGTTTTTAAAAGTGAGAATTGAACTAGATATTACATTAAATGAGATAGATTGTTTTTCTCAGCTCCTCACACAAGGTAAATAGTAGTTAACATTATTTTAAATTAATTAAGACCTCTATCTTATTTAACAAATTTAATAGTCATGATTTGGCCTAGTGAGTATTAAAATTGGAGGCAGGCACAGCCATATATATATATTTCATGTCTACTATGTGGCACATGGTAAATGCTCCATAAAAACCTGTGAAACAAGTGAGCATAGGTGTGCAACCATTTTTATCACATGTGTAAATGAGGAATAAACGAGTGAGTGTCAGTAGACGCTATGACTATTGGTTTCTCTGGTTGTTAGGAGGAGTGGTGGTATGATATCCGAATAAATTCTGTGAGAAACTTAATAGCTGTCGTTCCCCTGGAGAACTTAAAACAGTCTGATAAGTGGCAAAATCTGAAATGTCCCCGTGGAACATCGCGTCACACCGCTGACTGCTGCTAACAGCCCATTGCCTCACGGGAATGGCACTGGAGCATTGTGGGAAATGTCCCTGCATTGCATTAAGAACAGATTTTGTCTCTCAGCCTATTTGGGATTTTATCTGAGAATCTCACAGGGTAATGCAGCGTCAAAGCTCAGTTTCTATAATGCACTTCGCATTGTGCCACGCACAGAACTCATTAAGCAAATGGGCCCGCCAGCGCCGCTGCTGCAGACAGGGCGTTCCTCCGCCTTCTCTCCCGCAGCCGGGGCTGCTGGGGCTCCACCTGAATTCCTCGGCCATCCGTCCTAATCTTACCACAGCAGTGTGCGTTTAGAAAGGAATACCGTGCAGAAACTCAGAGGATAATGTTTTCTTTTGTTCACAGGAAACACTGTTGTGTTCCTCACTGAGAAACACTGGCTCCCACGATTCCTGACGTCACACGGGGCTCCAGGCTCGCTCTTGGTTTGGCTTTTCCCAAGGCTGAGGGCAAGCTCTGCAGAATCACCACGGAGTCAGCCAGAGCTCAACAGAATCCAAGTTACAAAGGAAATGGCTTAAATGACTAAATTTGTGTAAAGTCCTCTTGAAAGAAATTAGTGATTTAAGTCTAAATATTTTATGAGCCTAAAAGCTGGATCGGAGAGATATGGTTTTGAAAAGCGAAAGACCTCAAAGAATTCATGCCGTCGTTTCTCATCTGGATACGGGCACGTGTCTGGATGGGGCAAAGGCTTCCTTATCTTGTGTTTGAACTGAAATGGCCTCTCTGGGTCTCGGGGGCCTAGCCGTCACCCAGCCCCATCAGTGGAGGCACAGCGTGCTCTGACAGGACCAAGTCGTGCACGGGATCCACGGAGGGGACCGGCGGCTGATGCAGGAGAATCTGACTGCGTTGAGGACACCTTCGGCTGCAGTCACGTGAGAGCTCAACCTTCAGAGTGAGCGGATGTTCAGCCAGAGAGTTTCTAAATTAGGGGACACGGACAGGTTGAGAAGCACAGTGGTCACTGTCCAGACAGAGGTGGAGCCGGCCAGCAGGGCCACCGGATGGACAAGAGTGGCCAACATCCATGCTCCTGGGTGGCTGTGAGGCTCACGGGAGGCCAAGCACACATGGTGGAGCCGGCAGTAGGGGCTCCGCGCGGGGGATCTGCGCAGGGGAAAGCTCTCCAGCGGCAGTTGTTTAGATGGTCTTAGACACGCCTCTAACTCCGGCACCTAGACGTGAGCAGTCAGCATTCGTCTCAGACGTTCATACTTTCCTGCAGTTTGTTGTTATAACAAGGTAGAGTGGATGAAAGAATTTCTGACATCTTAAGAGAGAATTACCTTGCATTTCACAGGTGCCCTTAAGACGCACTAGAAAATGTTCAGCGAAGTTGGAAACCATACTGCTGGTTGTTAGAATCCGAGCTCATCCCCACACAGTGTGTGGTGCCTGGGATTCTGAGATTGTGGCGAGGTTACCGGGCTTGGTGGGCCTCGCAACCACCCGCCCCTCCCTGCACTGCTTCCTGCCAGTTCTCCAGTGCGCCCTTTCCTCGTCCCCGGCAAGGACTGACTGTGTCTGCTTGAGAAAAGTGGAGTGTGTAAAAGGACGTGGCCAAGCTGTGTATTAGTGTCGAGTTCTGAAGGGGTACATTTCAGAACCCAGAAAGGCAGGAAGAAAAGAAACCTCCAAAGGTGTGTGGTGGCAGAGGGAGGTCTGAAGCCGTCTGGAGACTCAGCCATGGGGTTAGCTGCCCAGCAGGTGGCTCTGGTGGGGCGCCATCCCGTGCACAGGAAGGACATGGTTTTGGGTCCCGGGCGGCTGGACCCAAGGATTTAAAAAGGGAAGAATGTAAATAGCCCAAGACACAGGCGAAGGCATTTCTGGCCCCTGACTCCGTATTAGAACATTTTCCTGAGACCTGTGTAAAGGGGACGTTCTTGGGGATTCATTGTAGTGTATTTATGTTGGGGATGACTGTTTCTCCCAACTTGTTTTCTTAGTGGTGAAAATGATTTCCAAATGCTTGCATTTTTATTTTTTTCCAACAGATTTTTATTGATTTTTAGAGAGAGAGAAAAGGAGAGGGAGAGAGAAACTTCCATCTGCTGCCTCCTGCATGCCCCATACTGGGGATGGAGCCTGAAACCCAGCCATGTGCCCTGACTGGGAGTCCAACCGGCAACCTTTGGTGCACAGGGTGACGCTCAGCCAGTGAGCCACACGGATCAGGGCTGCTTGCATTTTTCTTTTTCTTTTTTGTTTTGTTTTGTCAATTCTCACCCAAGGATATTTTTCCATTGATTTTTTAGAGAGAGTGGAAGGGAGGGGGAGAGACAGAAAGAAACATTGATGTGAGAGACACATTAATTGGTTACCTCCCACACGCACCCCAACCAGGGCCGGGGATCCAGCCTGCAACTCAAGTACATGCCCTTGACTGGAATCAAACCTGAGACCCTTCCGTCTGTGGGCTGATGCTCTATCCACGGAGCCAAATGGCTAGGGTGCTTGCATTCCTTTAAAAGTTCTCCCTCTGATGGCGAAGATGAAATGTCAGCATGGCCTGAAGTTTTATGTGGGTTGGTCCAGCCTCACAGGAGCAAACCTTTCCAGCTGAGGTTTCTGACAGCAGGTGGTGGCAGGACAGGAGGTGGCGGAGTCCCACCCTCCTGCTGCTCCTGGGATGCACCTCTCTCCCTGCCCTGGTGGCTCGCAGCTTCCTGCCCTCAGGGCCTCAGGCCCTCCTACTCTCCTAGCTTGGTCTCTGTCCTCCTAAATTCCAGCCCCCGATGCGTCCCCTCAGGCCAGCTCACCTGAGACACAGAACAATGGCAGCAAGCCCCTCCTGATGCAGAGGCCGTGGCCAAGGATGGAGGTCACAGGGGTGGAGGACAGTAGGACCTGGGGCACGGGCGGGCAAGCAGGAACGGGCTTGCTGTCAGGGACTCGCACG
The DNA here is from genome assembly GCF_963455305.1 of Plecotus auritus. NCBI lineage: Eukaryota > Metazoa > Chordata > Mammalia > Chiroptera > Vespertilionidae > Plecotus > Plecotus auritus. The sequence goes on along the minus strand of NC_137777.1, from coordinate 54,754,024 downwards.
TTCAGGGTCTTTTTGTCTGCAGCCTCTCTCCTGGATCCTCTTGGAAGTAACTGCACTCATTAGCCAGTGAAGGACAGAAACCCAGCCGGACTCCGCGGAGGCAGCTGCTGTCCCCCGCCCCCCTTCCAGTTGCTGCCCAAACCAGCCTCCATTGATCGTGCCACTTCCCCAGAGCAGAACCCCTTCACTGACTGAAGGGCCTCTCCATTCACCTCCACGTTGCACAACAGAAACTTCGGAACTAGCCTCTCTCCAGACTCACTCTTGTCAACTTCTTCAGATGTCACAGCTGCAGCCGTGCGGGACCGAGCGAGCCTGGCCTCCTCCGGCCTGCAGGGCGCACACGGAGGCTGCCCTTGCTGCCCGCGGGCGGGCAAGCTCTCTGGGCACAGAAAGCTCCCGTAGCCATAGCCGGCAGGACCCACCTCGCGTCCTCTGGGAAGTGGCCCTGCCGACGAGGCGGTGTGGATTGACCCTCCCTAGAGCTTCAGGCCCCCCTAACCCTGCACAGGCGCCAGCCAGCCAGCCCTGCTGCCATCGAAGCCACTGCCCACTTGCTGCGTGTCCATCTGAGGGAGGGCTTCCCTTTTCACACCTGGACTTTCGCCTTCCCCCGGCACATCGCAGGCACTTACTAAAGTGTGGGAACTATTCACTGATTTAAAAGGTAAACACAGGGAAACCAGTGATCACTGTGCAGCTACAGGAGTCTGGAGGCTGAGGATAAGCCCCCAGTAGCAGCACCTGCAGCGGGGCTGGCTCAGTCACCTGACTCCCACGTGGCCCTGACCATCCAGGGGCAGACATGGAAACTGCATTGAGAGGAGCAGAAGCAGAGGCCCTCACTGAGTCAGCTGCCCCGAGTTCCCAACCGGGCAGGGGCCCACCAGCCCTGTGATACCTGGACTTGCCCTGACTTCTGCCCTCTCGTTGCCTGGCACCCTGCCCTCCTCTGGGTTTTCGAGCAGCTCTTCAGACTCACTCTGCAGGTCACCCGGAGTAGCTAGCACCAGCTTCTTCCACTTGAAGACGAGAGTCTAACCGAAACACCACTACCAGGAGCAGGCGGAGTGGGAGCTCCCGGCAGGTCTCGGCTGCGGGCTAATGTTACTCGTAGACTCACATGGTGAAGGCCTCTGTGTATGGACTGGACAGTGCCCGAAGGCGTTCGATTGAGTAGAGACAGAGGTAGACAAATACACAGCAACCGTTCCTTTTATATATATACTAGTGGCCCGGTGCACAATATTCGTGCATGGAGGCGGGGCGGGGGGGGGGGGGGGTGTGTCTCAGCCCGGCCTGCATCCTCTCCAATCTGAGACCCCTGTGGGGTCTAAACTGGCAGTCAGACAACCCCTTCGCAATCTGGGACTGCTGGCTCCTAACTGCTCACCTGTCTGCCTGTTTGATCACCCCTAACCACTCTGCATGCTGGCCTGATTGCCCCCAACTGCACCCCCCTGCCAGCCTGCTCACCCCCAACAGGTTCCCCCCCCCCCCCCCGCCGCCAGCCTGATTACCTCCAATTGCCCTCCCTTCCTGGCCTGCTCACCCCCAACTGCCCCCCCCCCCCGCACCAGCCTGATTACCCCCAACTGCTCTCCCTTCCAGGCCTGCTCACCCCCAACTGGTCCCTCCTGCCGGCCTGCTCACCTCCAACTGCCTCCCCCGCCCCCCGCCAGCCTGATCACCCCCAACTGCCCTGCCTTCCTGGCCTGATCATCTCCAACTGCCTTCCCCTCCTGGCCTGATCACCCCTAATAGCCTCTGCCTCGGCCCTGCCACCATGGCTTTGTCCAGAAAAACTTCTGGAAGGTCTCATGGTCTAATTAGCATATTACCCTTTTATTAATATAGATAGAATATGACATACTGCCATAACTATAACATATGTACCAGTATTACTCTATGAGAATACGTACTTCATGCGATAGGAAGGCATCTAATACATTACATTGTATATGTTGTAAGTAGTAGGAAATACTGTATTCATAGCAATAATATACACCCTGTGACTTCCCTTCCTGATTTGGGAATGGTTCCCCAGTTTTTTGAACGTTTCTTGGCCCCTAGTGTATTTTTTTTTTTTGTCATTCAGTGTAATTTTATTTACTGTTTATTGCACATGATTTGAGGTCTTTAATTTCTAACCATCAAAGATTCAAAGGACTATTTTTTCCATGAAGTTTAACATTAACATCAGTGAATTCATGTATTCATGTGTTTTTATTGTAAACATCTGAATTATTCACAATGTCATAGATCTTGAACTCATAAGCATGGACCATGCACAGGCTGGCAGCAAGCCAAAAAGCCACTCTGCAAGCAAACAGAGACTCTGCATAAGGAGAAAAGTCATAGCACAACATTTAATGTCCAACCTGAGTCACCTCAGAATGTTATATATATTGACTTAATTCATATAGTATCGGGAACTCAACTGCTTGGTTCGTGATGGGGTTGACCTGGTTTCAGGAGGATTATTCCTGAAATAATTAAGGATTCCTGAAATAATCAATTTTTTCTTGGTTGCTTGCTTGTCCCCAGCACCTTCATCTTTCTTCTCATCCTTAGCTTCTGGGGCATCTTCTCCTTCACCTTCACATCCTTCCTCTTCCTCCTTTGCATCCTCAAATTCTTCCTTGGCACCTTCTTCCTCTTCCTCTCCTTCCTCTTCATCAGCCACTTCCTTCTCCTTCTCCTCTTCTTCAGCTTCTTCAGAGGGGGGTTCATCCTTAGCTTCATCAGCTTTTGCAGCCTCAATGGTCTCCTCCACCTCGATCTGCTCCTCCTGGACATGGCTGGTGTATTAAGAAGGGAAGGAGTGAGCAGACATCAAGTAGGAGCTAGTCTGTAAACCACCTTAGGCAGATCGACCAAAGACCTGGGAACTCTAGGAGTAGCCACTGGCTATGCTTCCCATGCTGGTGAAACTGAGCCGGGTCTCCTCACCTTCCAAGAGTTTCCTGTAAGCTGCAATGTCAATGTCCAAAGCCATATTGAGGAGGTCCTGGTATTCTTTTAAATACCATGCCATTTCACTCTTTGTAGTTCTCAACTCATTTTCTAATTTGTTGATTGTGTCCTGCATAGCACTAACGTCGGAGTTCTGCTTATCCTCCAGCTCTCCCAGCTGCTTTCCCAGAGCTTAGTTCATGCCCCAGCTTGCTTTGATCTCCAAGGTCTTGGCCTTGAGCAGGCGGCGGCTTTCAGACACCTCGTCCTTGGCGGCGCGCACCCCGTAGGTGTTCTTGGCAGTGCTCTCAGCATGGTGAAGCAGCTCTTGTACCATTCTTCTGCATTCTGCATGTTCTTGGCAGCCAGCTTCTCGTACTGGGCCTGGATGTCCTTGAGCGCGGCAGAGAGGTCGGACTTGGAGAACATGTCCATCTCCACGGAGATCTGAGCGTACTGGATCTGCACCTGCAGCTCAGCGATCTCTTCTTCATGCAGCTTCTTCAGAAAGGCGATTTAGTCCATCAGGCTGTCGATGCGCTTTTCAAGCTCAGCACCAGCGAGAGCCGCCTCATCTGCACCTTTGCGCGCCTCCATCAGCCAGCCCTCTGCGTCATCATGGTTCAGCACCTCTTCCTGGTACCATGCCTGCAGGTTGCTTCCAGTCCCTTCCAAGCCCTGGTGCCTGCTAACTGTCCACTGCCCTCTCCTCGCCAGGAATGGGGCGCGGTGGGCCGGGGCACAGGCATCCCATTTTCATTAAAATGTTCAACCCTGGCCTGCTCCACCGGTGCCCACAGGTGGCCCGGGGGTAGACAGTGATCCCAGAGACCCTGGTCACCCCCGCCTACCCAGGTCCCCGATGGCTGCCTGGACCCTGCGGGCAGCATCAGGTGCAGCCTGCCAGGCCTGCCCAGTTACCGATCGCAGCCTGGACCCCATGGGTGGCATCAGGCTCTGCCCGCCTGGCCTGCCCAGTTACCGATCGCAGCCTGGACCCCATGGGTGGCATCACGCCCTGCCCGCCAGGCCTGCCCAGTTACCGATCGCAGCCTGGACCCCATGGGTGGCATCAGGCCCTGCCCGCCTGGCCTGCCCAGTTACCGATCGCAGCCTGGACCCCATGGGTGGCATCAGGCCCTGCCCGCCTGGCCTGCCCGGATACCGATGGTAGCCTGCACCCCGCAGGCAGTGTCAGGTGCTGCCCACATGGCCTGCCGGGTCCCTGATGGAGGCCTGGACCCCACAGGTGGTGTCAGGTGCTGCCCGCCTGGCCTGCCCGGTCCCCCATGGTGGACTGGACCCTGCGGATGGCGTCAGGCACCGCCCGCCCCTCCTGCATATGCAAATTTACCCTCCATCTTTGTTGGCTTAATTCACATATCACTCCTGTTTGGCTGTGGGTGTAGCAGAGGCATTTTTCTCTTTTATTAGTGTAGATTTTATTGATTTCAGAGAGGAAGGGAGAAGGAGAGACAGAAACATCAATGATAAGAGAGAGTCATTGATTGGCTGCCTCCTGCACGCCTTCTACTGGAGATGGAGCCCACAACCCAGGCATGTGCCCTTGACCGGAATCGAACCCTGACCTCCTGGTTCATAGGTCGACACTCAACCACTGAGCCCCATCAGGTGGGCACTAATCTTTTCTACAAACCATATCAACACAGTTAAGTCAGGGTTTTTTTTTTTCTTTTTAGGTGTCCTATTTTCATGTTTTTCATAAAAAGGATATGTTTTTCCCCTTTACGAAAATGACTTTTCACTTCAAGTTTAAACGCCATGTCCAGGTAGTAAAGGGTTTTGGCTTAAATTCTTTCTAGAGCAGAGATCCACTTCCTTGGCGCCAAAGAGAACGAGGCGCGGTGGAGTACCTGCCGTTCCGGCCGCTCCAGAGCAGCTCTCCTCATCAGCTGGCGACACTGCGAGCCTCCCACCTGAGGCTGAGAGCTTGTGTGGCCTTTTGTAAACATCGCCTTGTATGTTGGGAAACCCAGAGCAACATTTATCCAGACGGAGCAGAAGGGGAGTGTGCCGCCCGCCTTGCTGACTCCCAGCTGAGAGCAGGCAGGATGGAAGAGACCCTGCCCGCTCGCTGGGCTCTCAGGAGGAGTCAGAGGTGTGGTTTGCTCCCGCAGCGTGGCCTTGGGCACCTCCACCAGCCCAGGTCCCCAAGGAGCATCGCGGGCGTCATTTCAAACGGATTCGAGGACTTAGCGAGGGCTGATTTGGCTCCAGCACTTCCTGTCGCCCAGAACGCTAACACGGTCAACATCTTCCGGACCCGCGGTGACCGAACAACCTCAGCTCTGGGGTTCATGCCTCGAGCCCAAGGGCCCACTGAGTCCAAGCACAGCCCATGCTGGCGCCGACGGGCTGTGTCCTCGCTCACAGCCAAGTCCAACCTCAGGAGCGGTTACTTTCATTGCTCCCAGTGGGTGAGCAACAAGCAGACTCAACAGAAGAAGCTGGGGAACAGTCATCAAAATACTCTGATCACACCGGCAGCCGGAGGGGGAAAAAGTGACAGAGCCACCAGGAAGCTACCACACGGACTTGGCTGCAGCCTTTTCACAGACCGGCCCGGGGCTCCCGCAGCTTGGCCCCCACGGCAAGGCTGTGCTGTTGTTGTTGTGCCTTTCCTGTCCTGAAATGGTAATGAAAGATACTGTCTAACTGAGTGCTTATGGGAAGGCAGCTAGGATTTAACTCCACACTGTACTGTGCGCGCACACACACGGCACCCAAGGGAGGGCTGTGGAGAGCTGCTGGCACTTGGGTGGCCACTGGGGGAGGGTCAGGACGCAGAGGGCCGGGGGCACCTCCCGGTGCGACTGCTCATGGCTGCCCTCACCCTCCTGTGCAGGGAGGTGCCGCGCTCCTTAGGACTAGGCAGGGTGTCCAGGTCCTTGGGACCCCTCTTCAACTCAGACATGGCGACCCCACAGATAACTTTCTAAAAAATAGAAGTTATGAAAACAAAAATAAAGAAATGGAGGGTGGTGGAGGGAAGGATCCCCATCAAGAAGAGTTTCATGCAACATAGAGGCTTCTATTTCGGAAGGTGTTCATCCCACTCCCTATTGGGTTTATGGTAAGACTGAGTTGAGTGTGGTGGGGAGGAGACCAATAAACAGGGATGAGGCCCAGGAAACCGAGGGGAGGCGGGACTTCAGCTGAGCCCAGCTGCAGACAGACAGGAGGCTGGGGCTTGGAGAGGAAGGGGCGGAGTCGGAGTGGTGCAGGGCTTGGGGAGGGAGCCTTGGGTTGGAAACAGAGACATGACCATACAAGAGAGATCAGACAGTACCGTGCAGGTCGACAGGGAAGGCAACGGGCCTCATTTATTAGAATTAACTAATCTTCAGCCAATTGTGAGCTGGGAATAAAGCAGAGTTATTTTAGTCATCTATCTTTATATGTCAGGGTTCGGTAGCATATGTTTCATTTTATCTGGAAAGCATGTGTGATTTCTTTTGAGCAAACATTGTGTTCTGAACGAATGGAGAAACAAAGGCAATTAAGAGATGGTCTTCGCTTCCCAGCGGTGACTGAGACGCCACTGCACAAGTCTCTCACGCAGTCCGGAGGAGGTGTGAGCAGCTCATGGATGAAACTCCTGCTTTGTGCAGGCTGCGTACTAAGCATTTCAACATATTATTTCATCTAAATCCTATGGCAATCTTAAGAGTAGATATAATTATCCACTTTCACAGGAGGGGAAATGAAAAGTTCAGTGACTTGTCGAAGTCCACAAAGCTCTGGAAATTAGGGACATCGATTCCAAGTCCTGGCTCTCATGTCTTCCCAGAAAGGCTCCTCTGCTCTAACCATGGCTTCCTTAGAGCCCAGGTGTGTGCTTGCTGGACAACCAACACGATTTGAAGGGCTCATCTGTGAGGTCTTGATCTGCTGAGCCCGCCAGCCCAGCAAAGGATCTGACCAGGAGGTCGGGCCATCGGAGGTGGGCAGGGAGGGACCCCATGGAGGCAGAGACTGCCTGTCAGCCGGGAGGTGGAGACATGGAGAAAGCTCACCTCTGAAATCACTTAACACTGACTTTTTAAGCCCGGGCTCCCATGTGCTAGCAAAGCAGACCACGCCTTTGAGGAAGCGCTGACATACTTCTCCACGCCTGTGATGGGTCCGCAGCAAGGACGCCCGAGCACCAGCGGAGCCATGAGCGGGACGTCCAGGGGCCCTCGCCTCCGGGGCTGCCCTTGCCCGGTCCGTGTTGGCGTCTTCCTGAGGTTCATGCAAGGACTGGGACTGTTGGCCTGGCTGAGCGGGGCGTGTCTGCTGTGGCTGGAGCGATGCATTTGGGAAACATTAGCAGATGTGTTGTTGGGTGCCCTGGGGGAACACACCGCATTCCCCGGCGAGCGGGGTTCCAGCCTTCTTCACAAAAGGGCCTCGGAACTAGAGGTTTCATACGTCTCCAGGCACCGGCTGGCGCTTAGTCTGTGTGACTCAATGTTGACCTGAACCTGAGGGCGTTGGGTTGGGACGGCCCCCCTCTCTCCCCGAGAGTTCCACGTTTAAGTCAAGAAAATTGTTTTGAAAAGATGCCTACGTGCTACCTAACACCAACAGCGCACACGGTGAGTGTGTACTGAATGTGACCCCCAAACGATTACTTCAGCCGATCTGAGACCCCCTTTAGCTGCTCACGTAAGAAACCCAAACCCAGCCTGGGTCCTTCTGTGGTTGATGGGACGCGTGGTGTGTGCGTGGGCCTGGTGGGCCTGGTGGACAGACCGATACTGATTTCAGCGATGGCGGGGACTTTGGATGTCATTTGCAATTGTTTGAAATGATGTTTCTCTCTCTCCTTTTTTCTAAAGATGATTAATTTTTTCCCTCTTAACACACTCATTAATTTTCACTGCCCAAATAGAATACTCTAGGCTCCTGCTTTTGTCTCTGCACCTTGAACACGCTTAGAAGGAGAGAGAATGTCACTAGTTGAAGGAACAGACAGTGCTCAGCAGAGTCATCTGCCTTGATGATTCAGTGGTCTTTTCCCCTTTAATAAACTCCGCAAACAAGGGAATGAGCCAGCCCTTGCTGTACTCTGACTCCTGGGAATTCCAGGAGAGGTCAGTGTTGGGCGGCAGGCAAATAAGCAAGTCATTACTCAGGTTATCCTGCTGTGCAGGGCCCCCTGGAGCAAGGCTGGAGGATTTACCTGGCCTATGGCCTGTTCTCTGTGGAGACCTGTGTTGTGGGCTCCATTTAAGGTAAGTGGTTCTTGGCTGACACATTCCTGCGATGGAATGCGCCCGGCCTGACCGTGAGCACTGGGCCAGGCATGCTTGCAGGCGGCAAGCCCCACCTGCTGTCCCGCTCCCGGGGTGGAAGCTGTGCATCACGCTCCCTCTTCGGTCCCAGGTGGTGTGGGTAGCCATGCGATCCTTGCCCGCATCTGGGCTTTTTTGTTCCATGAGCGTGGTGATTGCCGCAATGTCCTGATGCTGTAGGACCGGAGATCAGGAGCCGGGACGCAGCGCCTGCCTTCCAGGGGTCCCGTTTCCACGGGGAGAGGGGCTATGGCCTTTTCTATCTTTCTGGCACTGAGATGTCTGTGCCCTGAGGATGTGGCAGATCCCTGCCGAGTCACGTCGTGGCCTTTCCTTCTGTGAAGTAAACTGAGCGCGGAGCCTCGGGACCGCAGCGCCTCCCACGCTTTAGCTGCCCACGTAAGGAACCCAAACCCGGGCCTGTGGGTGTCTCGGGGTCAGGAATCAGAACTCAAGAACAGCCACCACCAACAGCCGCCTGGGCTCTTCCAAGTCAGACGGCTGCTTAAGCGACAGCCGATCAGACATTTTCCTTGTTTGCTTCCGCCTTTTCTCTAGAAACGCCTCCCCGGCTCCTGTCCGGGACACTTCTAACCACTTCCTGTTGGAGCTGTCCAATTGGAATAGATTTTTGCTTAAATAAACTCTTAAAAATTCCAAGTTTCTCCGTTAGCAGTTCTACGGTTTGGACCACAGAACCCTCCGGCAGGATTTGCCCCTCATTCACTAGGCAGACATTCACTCAGTGCCGTCCAGTGCCAGCCTGTGCCCGGACTGACAGACAGCGGTGATCCGGGAATGCATCTCGGACTTGCAGAGAGAGCGCTCGGTTGGATGGGGAAAACCAACATCACCAAGCAAACAAACCTGCCCAAGGTTACAAACTTGGTAAGAATTATGAGGTGAAGAGCAGGGTGTCCGACAGAGGCCAGTACAAGGTGCCCCCTAAGCCTGAAGGACCTCTGTGAGGAGGTGAGTATGCAAGGTTGCTGTGCCCAGACCCAAAGGGAGGACAGGTGCCCGCTGCAGAAGGCACCGCGGCGACATCAAAACCTGCAGGGAAGGCGCCAGCCATGTGGAGATCCAGTGGGAAAATGTCCACGTAGAGACAGGGCCTGGGTGGGCGGCCCCAAGGAAGCCTGTTCCAGACTGGAAATCTGAAAGGGGCCAGCGAGAGCGGGGTGCCTGCCGGGGGACCTGATGTGGCCGGTGCCCAGTAAGTGCCCAGCACATGCTAACTCCCTGAATAAAGCGGGCAGTGCTTCTACTCTGACAGTTTGTGAGAGTGAGTGGTCAGAGGTAGGGGTGGGAGGCTGCAGCCGGGGGCCAGGGGCCGTGGAGGCAGACGGAGTAATGATGTAACCGAGGAAACTGCTGAGGGCAGAGGGCTGGGCTGTGTCTTCTGCACCCATTTCCGTATTTACAAGGCCTGTCCCCTGACAGCCACACGGCCGCCGAGCCCCAAACTCCGGGCCCCTGTGCTGGGAGGCAGGGATGGGAGCACTTGTCCGGCACACATGTCCCTCCGCACATGGCGTGCGTCCCTCACCGCTGTGCTCAGGACCGGGAAGCGGACGCTCCCATTTGCTGGAGTGAAAATGACTCAAGATGAACGAGATGAACCCAACAAGGAGAATTTTGTTTCCTCCTGAAACTAACACAAAGCAGACAGCGTCTGTATCCTTCTCGTGTCCGTCTTACCTGTGCTCTGACCTGATTGACAGTACCTTTTCAGTGGCAGATGGTAAGCGCTATTACTAATGAAACCCTTGTGGGGGTTCAGAACCAGACCCCACGATCTGCTCTGTGGTTTTTTTTGAGCTAACGGCAATTTTAGCTTCAGGACCAAGAGAAACTTCTGCCCTCCCTTTAAGTCCCTAAAGCAGGGGTGGGGAACTGTTTTTCTGCCAAAGGCCATTTGGATATTTATCACATCATTCACGGGCCATACAAAGTTATCAGCTTAAAAAGTGGCCTGGTGTCTTTGGTCAGACATTTACTTAGTTCACCCTAATGCCTTGGCAGGGCCAGACCAGACGATATCGAGGGCCTTCTGCAGCCTGTGGGCTGGATGTTCCCCACCCTTGACCTAGAACTGAATTAGGGGCCTTGCCCACAACAGGTTCTCAGCAATAATCTTGAATCGACTCACCCATCTGGTGTGGCAGCGCTATTTACTGCACTTCCGTTCCCATCGTCTTGCAGTGACCTTGTGCGCTCCCCAGGACGCCTGACCTCATCCCTAGCGCAGGGCTTCTGTACCCACACCCCCCTGAGCCTGCCTCCTCGTATGCAGGGTCCCCCCACATACGGATTTAACCTGGTCATTGTCTCTGGCTCACCCGTCTCCTGTCTATGTGATTACTAGGCCAGCCAGGACCTGGAGGTGGAGCAGTTTCCCCCGCCCTGCCCCCACAACCGCAGCACGGGTTCCAGTGTTGGAACCTTTCAGTTGGAAAGAAAGGCCTTGAGCAGCGTGTGGGCTGCTTGTCTTCCTCTGGGCGGCTCCGGGCACCGATTTGAGTGAAGGTTTATAGAGAATCCACGGGCTGCAAATGGACTGTGTGAGTTCTGCTGCTTAATGTGTACAATCCAGTTTAGTGCTAAGCATGAAGGAGCCGTAAGAAAGAGAGCTGTGTCTCGTGTTTAGAGAAAGCTGTGCAGGTTACACACCGTAGCCTGATGACAAACGGACACTGCCCGCGTGCAGGACGTCTGTGCTAAGCTGCAGCTCTCCGAGCCCACCTGACCCAGTGCCCCTGACAAAGGAGCCTTCCCATCACACGTGGCCATGTGGGCGGCGCACAGCTCCGGGGTTTGTGGACGACGGAAGGAATGGACAGGTAAAGAGTAAAACAGGCCCTGGGTGGCTGCTCAGTGGTTAGAGCATTGTCCTGTGCACCAAAGGGTCATGGGCTCGATTCCAGGTGGGGCACATATCCAGGTTGCGGGTTTGATTCCCCATTTGGGGTGCATGCAGGAGGCAACCAGTCTATGTTTTTTTTTTTCTCTCTTCCTCTCTCTAGAATCACTGAAAAACATCCTCAGGTGAGGGGAAAACAGTAAAACAGACCCCCAGTATTTGGGCCCGTGGAGAAGTACGAGGAGGAGTAAAACACTTTTATTAGATTTGGTTTTAACACAACAAATTCAGAGTAGGGAAATCCCCGAGGGTTAATGAAAACGCATGCCCGAGGCCCGGGGAAGAGAGACATAAATGTGGAAACAAGGTAAGTCTGCAATTCAGGCAGGGCCGCGCAGCTTCCTTCTGTGTATCCCGGTAATCTAACGCAATTCCTCTTATTTTGCTCAATAGCATCCTCTTCACATTTAGATCTCTGCCCCTGCGGCCCGGGCGGGTTACAGAATCGGGATGTAGTTGTTGATCTTAGTGCGATGCCTTTGCGAGATGCACTCGGCGATCCACACGATGTTCCTCATCTCTTGCTCCCTCAGCTTCGTGTAGGCGTAGAAGACGCCGCAGTGGAACTGCCTGGTGAACGCCAGCACGTTCATCTTCACCTGAGCAAGGGCGCAAAGCAGGCACCGTCAGCTTGCCCGCGGCGCACGGTTACCAAGGAGGAAGCAGCAACCTGGCTGTGCTTGAGCAGTAAGTGCAGACACCAGCAGTTCCAGAGCAAGTGTGTAGGGCCACAGGGCACTCTCCCAATCTCAGCATCACTCTGAACAGACTCTTAGGACTGTGTGTGTGTGTGCGTCTGTGTGTGTATGTCTGTGTGTATGTCTGTGTCTATGTGTGTGTCCATGTGTATGTCTGTATGTCTATGTGTGTGTCCATGTGTATGTCTGTGTGTATGTCTCTGTGTGTCTCTGTGTGTCTCTGTGTGTGTCCATGTGTATGTCTGTGTGTCTGTGTGTGTGTCCATGTGTATGTCTGTGTGTAAGTCTCTGTGTGTGTCTATGTGTGTCTATGTGTGTGTCCATGTGTATGTCTGTGTGTATGTCTATGTGTGTGTCCATGTGTGTGTCTCTGTGTATATCTTTGTGTGTGTCTATGTGTATGTCCGTGTGTGCCAGTGTGTGTCTGTGTGTGTCTGTGTGTGTGCACGTGTGTGTGTGTGTGTGTGTGTATCTGTGTGTCTGTGTGTGATGTTGGAGCCATATTTACTTGGCGTCTAGCTTGTGGGTTTGTCTCATTCAGGGAAAGCATTTCCCTTGGCCACAGCCTCTGAAGGCTTGGGAAGGTTTTAGCTGCCTAACCCCCTCCAGGGCAGCGTCCCAGCCCCTGGTGTCCTGACTCAGCTCTGATGAGCTTTTCTAGAACGCTCTGCAGCAACCTGACTTACAGGGCAATTGTCTATGTTTTTCTCTGTAGAAGGGAGATAAAAGACATTTTTCAAGAAAATACTTTGAACTGGGGCAGTTGGAAATGGGACAGTTCCGTATTCTGTCCCTGTGGAGGGAGGGAGAAAGGGCCGAGGGCCCCCCACAGCTCTGGACACTGCCTTCCCTGTCCACCGGTGGCCGCAGGCTCCTCGCCAGCTGGAGGCGCCGGAGCTGCTGCCACTGCGGTTATGACGCCCCTCGGGCCCCGAGAACGCGCAGAGCAGGATGGACAGGAACCCGTTCCGTTCCGCCTGCTGCGGCCTGTGCAGCCCACAGGCTCTCAGGTCCATCCCAGGGTCCCCTGTGGCTTCCCATCAATGGCAGTGGAAGGGCCAGTGGCTGGGAGAAGTGGCTGGGCCACACTAGAAAGATGTCTTAGATTAGGGAATGTTGCTGGTTTAGAAAATCTAACACAAAACGAAACAAGTCCTCTGTTGGGCAGCTCAGTACCCAGACATGGACTCGGATGAAGTAGGACCTTTCTGCCTTTTTAGGGAACCATGAGGCGGACCCTCCGTGCAATTCCGCAGGAACAATTCCCAAGTGTTACAGCTGTGCCCGAGCTGCGTCCTCACCCTGGACAAACCGGGGGAGGCACGGGAGGGTGGCGTGCACTGGGCTGCCCGCGGACAGGCAAGCTGTGATGGCAAGAACGCTGGGTCGTTCCCCTCACCCGGGCTGCCTGCCTCCCAGCCCGCTCTGTCTCCGTCCCACAGGGCACCTGCCCCCGGGGCTGCCCGCTGAGAACCACGTGAGAAGATGCTTAAAACCCAGAGCGGGAGAAGGAGCGGGTCCTACCTCGTGCTCGTAAAACACGTCCTCCAGCGACTTCCCCCCACTGCCGTCACCCACAGCCTCGAACAGAGGCTTGTAAACCTTAGGAACAGAGAAGAGACTATTTGGTAACAAACCCTCATTTCTTATGAATGTGTGTGTTTCCCAGCGATACAGAAACTGCATCTATTTAAAAAGCCTACCCCCAGAGGACATGTTCTTGTAACTCTCGGGCCCCCCCCGAGGAAATGTCAGATTTCCCACGATGACCGGGGGTGGGAGGGTAGCACAGCTGAGCCCGCGGCGAGCGCAGACCCACCCGGCCAGGGGGCATAGGAGCTCGTTTCCACGCTCAGCTCTCACTCTAGGGGTGCAGTGCATGCGCCACCTTAGAGACGACAGCTGATCAAATCCCCATGGGACTGCAAGTGCGGGCGTGGGAGCACAGAGCCCCTGGGGGACAGGAGGTGTAGCAGAGGTCTGGGCACAGCCTCTCCTTCTGTGGTCCCCAGAGGCCTCCAGGGAGCCCCAGGGAAAGGTGGGCAGGTCTCTCAGCTCCAGAAAGCCCCTTCAGGGCTGAGTTAGAGGAGCGAGGAGCGGCTGGGAGGAGGACCTGAGCCGCAGAGCGGTGGGGGGGCCTCTCCATCCTGCCCCCCGGAGCCGGGCGCACAGTCGGGGGCACCTGCCCTTCCTGCGGGTGATCATTGGCCCCTCACCTGCCCTTCCTGCGGGTGATCATTGGGCCCTCACCTGCCCTTCCTGCGGGTGATCATTGGGCCCCTCACCTGCCCTTCCTGCGGGTGATCCTTGGGCCCTCACCTGCCCTTCCTGCGGGTGATCATTGGGCCCTCACCTGCCCTTCCTGCGGGTGATCATTGGGCCCTCACCTGCCCTTCCTGCGGGTGATCATTGGGCCCTCACCTGCCCTTCCTGCGGGTGATCATTGGGCCCTCACCTGCCCTTCCTGCAGGTGGCCATTGGGCCCCTCACCTGCTTACCCCCGGCCGCGTCGAAGGGCCTCTGGGTCGGCTCTTCCACCTGCTCTGACGGGAGCTCAGGTTCCCAGGACGCCCGCCCCCGGGGAAACGCCGCCTCAGCCCCTGAGGACCGTGCTTCCCGAGGCCACAGAGACATCCCTGTTCACCTCACAGCCCCCCGGGAGGGAGCACCGGCAGGGAGGGTGCAACGTCCAGGGCCCAAGTGACAGTGCGGGGAACCGGGGCCATGTACGTACCCCGTAGTGGTCCGCGACCCTCTTCATCTGCTCGAAGTCCTCGGCTTGGGCCAGCAGGCGCAGGCCCTCGGGGCAGAGCCGGCCGCAGGTCGGGTAGAGGGCCTCCCGGGCGTCTTTGCTCAGTTCGGTGCCGAAGGAGTTGAGGGTGATGATGAACGCTCGCCGGTCGGCCTCAAACTGCATTTGCAGGAGAGAAAGCGGTGAGAGCGCCCTGCTCAGGCTGCAGACAGAGCCCCAGGGCGGCCGCCGTTTCCCAGCGACTTGTTTCCCTGTGGGCTCTGCATCTGACTGCCGCACAGGCGAGGCTGATGAACCTGCTCCCCACCGAGCAGCTGCCCTGGGCGGCCACCCCCAGGGCCATGGCCCTGCTGCAAACCCCTCGCGGCTCCCAGGCGCTGGGTGCGTGACACAGGCCAGCAGCCCGCAGCGCAGCACCTCCTCCTGGAAGCGACAGTGAGGCCTGCGCGGCGGTGGGTGCCCCAGGACAGAGCAGAAGTGTGGGTGCCCCGGGACAGAGCAGAAGTGCCCAGCGAAGGCCTTGCGGGCGCTGGGAAGAGAAAGTGCACGCCGCACCCGCCAAGCCCCCTGATGTGGGTCAGGCTTCTTCACATGAGGAAAATCCGTGCTACCCGTGGTTTGGGTGGGGTTGTTATTTTGTTTTGCTTGTTTTTTTGTTAATCCTCTCCTGAGGATATTTTTCCATTGATTTTTAGGAAGAAGGGGGGAAAGACAGAGAGAAACTTCGATGTGAGAGAAACACATCTATGGGTTGCCTCCTGCACAAGCCCTGACCAGGACCCAGGCCGGGGAGAAGCCTGCAACTGAGGTACGTGCCCTTGACTGGAATCGAACCGGGGACCCTTCGGTCCGCAGGCCAACACTCTATCCACTGAGCCAAACCGGCTGGGTCGGTGTTGTTGTTTTTAAGTTAAATAGCAACGAATCTCACTCTGTAGCTAAGAATTACACGATTCGAGCAAGTGCTCTCGCTCTCTGGCCTCAGTTTCCTCATTTGTGGGTGGTGGGTGTGGCCACGTGAGGGTCGCTGGTCGAGTGTGCTCGCCTGTCTTCTCCGCTGAGCGAAGCACCGGGCAGACGGCCCCGCAGGGCCTCCAGGTCCCCCGCACCCTGTCCTTCTCTCCCCGTGGCCTCCGTGTCCTCCTTCTCCCGGTCCTCCTCCTCCGACCCCACCCCAGCCCACACCGGCTGCTCCCCGGTGCCCGGTGCTGGGAACCCTTCTCGGTACCCGAGCGCCCGCCCGGCATGTGACCCGTCATTTAAAAATCTGCCTGGGTTTCTCTCCCCTCGAGACCAGACGCTCTGGGGGCCATGCCTTTCCCGTTCACCTTTCATTCGGAACACCCAGCGCCAGACCCGTGGCCGGTGGCCGGTGTCGGGGTCCTGCCAGAAGGGCCTGCGATTCTGCCTCGTCGGAGATCCTGGGGCAGCTTCCGCTCACGGCCCCTCCCAAACCCAGAGCCGCAGGTTTGCCGGAGCCTTCCATGAGCACAGTACTCCGGGGAGCCAGGCCAGGAGCCAGGCGGCCAGCCCTCCCATCCTCCAGCCAGAGGCCGGGCCGCCTCATCTGGAGCCAAAGGCAGCTGCCTCGGGCCCTGGACAGCCCCGGCCCGTCGCACTCTCAGACCTCGCAGGGGTGAGACAGGATGGGCCACAGGGTGGTCCACGGCAAAGGGACCTCGACATGGAGCCTGGGCGGGAGTGGGCTGACGGGCAGGTCCTCAGTGCGCCTCCTCAGGGTCGGGGGGATTTCAGGAACCGGGCAGGCTACAGGCTGGGGGGTGCAGAGCGCAGAGGGACGGAGGCGGCACGGGCCGGGCGGCTCTGGCTGTCAGGAGGGGCCACCGGAGGCAGCCTGCTGAGCCGCCGCTGCGTTCTCCCTTGGGAACACGTCTCCGTGGCCTGCACCACACGGATCCACTCAGAACTCAGCTTGTTGAAATCCTCCCTGCTTCCGAGGGTCCCACAAGACCCGCCTTTTCATGGAAAGCCCTTCTGTTTCCTCCCCCAACTCCGTGATGATTTCCTCGGACCCCAGTAGCTGGTAACGCCCTTTGTTCTGCCTGGTTCCCTCCCACCTGGGCTCCGTGAGAAGATGTAATGGGAACGCTAAGAGGCTGACCGTCCGCGCCCCTCCCCAGGCCACATCCGACACCCTGGGGCACGGGCAGCGCCTGAGGGTGCAGGTATGTCAGAACCCTGCCTTTCCCTCACGCTCCTACCAACTCTCATGATGTGCACTGACCACCAGGGGGTTAAGCCATGAGCCCTGCATCTGGTGCCCTCCCAAGGGGAGTGGCCTGTGGGATCGGGCTGAAACCGACATCCCCTGAGGGGTCCTGATTGCGAGAGGGCCTAGGCCAGGTTGAGGGACCCCACCGGTGCATGACTGGGCCAGGGAGGGACTGCGGGAAGGCTCCAGGTCATGTCTGGCCCATCTCGCTCAGTCCAGATCGGCCAGACCCCAGCAGCGAGCTAAGGTACTGGTCGGAGCATCTGCCCCCTGGTGGTCAGTGCACATCATAGTGACTGGTCAACCAGTTGACTGTCTGCCCCCCTGGTGGTCAGTGCACGTCATAGTGAGCGGTTGAGCAGCCTTAGCATATCATTAGCATATTATGCTTTGGTTGGTTGTTCAATTGTTCTGCCGTTTGGTCTATTTGCATATTACCCTTTTATTATATAGGATTTTTAAGTCCAAGAGTCTGAGGAAGCCAGCAAGAGAGCTCCACTGACACAGGCCACATTGAATGCCAACTGTGCCCAGATGCCCGAGCCCTCGGATGCCTGGATTTCAGAGCATTTGCGGGTGACATTTGAAACAAGAGGCCTCTGGCACAGATGAAATTCCTCTTTGAAGACAAAGGGAATTAAGAAGTATAATAACTCCAGTCAGAGAGGTAGAAGCTAGCGCTGAGTCTTCACCAGAGTCTCTCCACCCAGTGCTGGGTGCACGAGCGGCTTTTAGGTGCAGGTTTCTACAGGGACAATGCCCCTGTGGGTCCCAGTGGCCCAGTGGCCCCTCACTAGAGGGAATCTGGGGGTTCTTCTGATTCCTATAGCGTGTAATTGCCATAGATTACTAAATTTTTCACTAATTATGATCTTCATATTATACAGCAAGCATGATCACATTTTTATAAGTGTTATTCTTTCCTAAGTCTAAAACAACTCTTCAATGTAGGAAACTTGGAAAATCACTCTTATTTTTTGAATGCTCACCCAAGGATATGTTTTCACTGATTTTAGAGAGGGGAGTCGGCGGGGAGAGAAAGAGAGATAGAGGGAGGGAGAGAAACATCAATCGGTTCCCTTCCTTATATGCCCTGAGCAGGGATAGAACCCTCGATTTAGGTATGTGCCCTGACCTGGAACTGAACCCACAACCTATGTAGCCACCCAGCCAGGGCCAGAAAATACCACTGTTAATGGGAGACATCAATGGCATACAGAGAGTAGACCGCATTGCTCGATTCACTTTAGATAAAGGAGCTTCTGCAATGAAGTAGCATCAGTCCGATGACAGAAATGAAACACATGGAAACACACATTTGGCATGAACGCTTCAAGCACGCTTTCTCACCTCGAGAATGGGGCACATGATTTCTGCTGTGACGTCACCATGATTCTTACAGAAGTTATAGAATGCCTCCAGGTACGACTGGAAAAGAAGAGAGACCATCAAACAACAGGTGACGATACGCTCCTTGTGGAAATGTCTAGATCAGCCTTTCATGGCTTATTCAGTGTTTCCGGGAGGTTGAGTCACTTCTCGCCGGGGAGGGAGAATGAATACCTGGGGACGAAGAGTTCACACTAACGCCCGTGGCACAGTCTGAAGAAAGAACTGCAGGAGAACACAGCTGCACTCATCTCGCCTCGAAACCACGTACCTCCGCTTCTCTGCGTGCTCCTCCCGTGGCCTCACTTGGCTGTTCTGGGTCCTCCACCAGGCGTGCCAAGCCCTTTCACAAGCTCCACAAAGACCCCGCTTTGGTGCTGTGCTGACATCTCCTCTCTCCGGAGGCGCACGGGTGGCTCTGAGCACGGGGGCAGGTGGGAAGGCAGGCCTGGCTGCAGCCAGCCGCCTGGGCCGAGTCCACACTGCACTCACTAGGGAACTGCTTCGCCCCGCCACCTCACCCCCACACCTCCTGGCCTCGTCTGAGGAGAGGAGCCAGCCCCGTTTAGCTGGGTAGAGTGGGTTAGCGCCTCTGCATTGCTTGGACAGTGCCTTCCGCTGGCTGCATCAGGGTGCCCCCGTAGCCCATATTCATAACCAGGACGGTGCCTGTATTGCAATGCTTTGGGGAGGACCCTGCGCTGCAGCAGGGCAAGCTGCACAGAGGGTGGCGCCTACGTTCATTCAGCTGTTCTGGGAGAATGTCTGCAGGCACCTTGGTCGTCCAAGTGCAAGGACAGAGTTTACTCAGCGCCTGTTACACAGAGAGACCTGGAGGGGGCGGCACCGTCTAGTCAGTGGCCAGATTATGCGAGCGGCACCTAGGCCATCCCGCGCCAGCCGGTCATCTCGGTACGCTGCCCACGGCCAGGAGATTACAATCATGTGGACAGGTAGCGGGCATCAGGACTCGCACAGAACGGAGGACAGAGTGAGCTCTGCCTGACAGAGGCACCTGTAAATGCTGGTTGTCTCCTGGCCCCCCTGCTCATCGCCACTTTACGCTCCAGGCCAGGCCTGGGGACACAGACCATGGGCTGCGACCTCCCCTCAGCCACCTCCTGCCCGGGAAGCTGACACGCATGCATGGGGGCGGAGGCATCGCGTCTAACAAAGAGCCCTGGTTAGGATGGATTGTGCAATAGAGACAGCAGTTACCTTGTACAGCTTATTGCGCAGAACTTCGATGTTCAGCTCATCGAGTGTGTTTTCAGACATGCAGTCCTGGAAGAACGGTGCTGGGAACAGAAGTCATCACAGGATGAGTTAATGACAAGCAGGACTGCACGCGGGGAGAGTGTCTCCTGCACGCACCACCTGTGCTCACGAGGAGGACACGGGTTTCAATCTGCGGGCGCGTCATGCCGACCGCCATGGGGCACCAACCGAGACCACTCCTTAAGCATTTACGGCGGCTCCTGCGAGGCATGCACTCACTGACTTAGCCAGTGCCCGGCGTGGGCAGTGCCAACATCCAGGCTCACGTCCGCAGTCTCCTGCCAGCCAATGGCAATACTTACCTTTCATGCCCTTACTTTGTGCCGAGCACGGAGTTGTACTTATTTATGTCTTATTTCATTTTCAAAACTTTACAGTGGGGGGCGGAGGGGAACCGAACCGCCCACGTGCCTGGTGGACAGGCTCAGCCGGCGTCACGCTCACGGCGTCGGTGCCACGCCCTGCCCTCCTGGGACCTGCACCATAGCACTGGGCACTTGATGACACATTTATTTTTCTCTAAAACTTTTGTCCAAAATGGAGAGTATTTTGACAAATGATCAAAGGGCATTGCTACTGTGCAGACTTCCTCACGACCACGCATGCGCAGTGGCCCGGTAGCATCTCCGTGCTGTCAGGGCCGACAGACACCCCTGGGCGCCCGACACCCGCTCCCTCAGGAGCCTGTGCGGACTGACCATGAAAGGGAAGGAAAGGCACTGATTCTAAACAACACCCTGGAAGGGGTGGCTCGACAAGGGACGAGGTGGTCATGCATTTGCTGGGCCCGGGCACAGTGTGGGGGGCGTTGGAGATGAGCGCTCCCTCCCAGCGCTGCGGGCCGAGGTGACCGCAGGTGCTCCCTGTCTGAGCTGAGGCAGGGGGGCTGGGCTGGACCCCCCACTCCTAGCAACCTCTCCACTGCGCTGTGCTCACGGGAGCACGGTGACGTGGGGCACACTTCCCAATGGCAGTGACCGCACAGGGCAGCGAGTGCCACACCCACGTTCGTACCTAAGGGCGTCTCCACCAGGACCGCGTGAAAGAGGTCGGAGGGCGTCTCCGCGATGTTGACCGCCTCCATCTCCGAGAAGCGGCCCAGCGGGTGGCACCGCCCCAGCAGGTCCCTCACGGACTTCTTCTGCAGCGCGCCGCTCACCAGCAGAATCACGTTGTCGATCATGTAGCCGCACCTGGAGGAAGGCACGGCCGTTGGGAAACACGCACCCAGCCAGATGCACCCACGGTGGAGACACCGGGCGGTGCTTCCTAGAGAAGGTGCGTGGCCCCGAGCTGTCCCGTGGTGGAGCTGGGCCCTGAGATAGGACAGGCTCCCGGGCTCCGAGCCAGCGGCCTCTCATCTGGAGGGGCGTCTCCGCACCTGGGAGGGCACGGGACACACACACACACACACACACACACACACACACACACACACACACACGGAAAAGCCCTGGGGAGTGGCTTTGGCTAAGGAGGTCCCACAGTCCCACAGCAAGATGTTTCCTGTAAATGGGACTGCGGGGGAAAGGAGCAGAAAGCGACCAGCCACGCCATCGCTCCGGTAAAACGTCTGCCCTGTGTACGCTCTCCTACGCCTGCAATCTCTGCGTCTCTGTGGTTGTGCACTGAGTCCTAGTCAATGGGACCCTCTCTAAGTTCACCTGTTGCTCTTAGAAGGTGAGAGTTATCCATCCGGGAGTGGCATGGAGACTGGAACGCCCACAGACCATAAACCATGTTACCTGTTGCAACATTCGCTCCAAGTCTGACGCCCATTTTACAAATTTGTTGCCATCCTGTTTTGCATCTTGTAGCCCTAGAGTTACCTTGTGTGGTCATTAGTTTATAGGACGTTCCCTTTAAGATTTGTGAACTCTAGGAGGCTTCCTGTTATCTTTTGGGGAATGTATTCATTAAACTTGAAACACTGCTGGTTAGCTAGTCGTCATCCATGACACTTGTTTTTACATCTGAAAGGCCTGCCCCTGTGTCACATGGAGGCCTCAGGACGGGCTGGGTGTCCCTTTGGGTGGGACTGGACAGCAAGCAGCTGGCAAACTCCGTGGCCACAGCCGACCATCCCGTAAGGCACTGTGACTCCCCCCTGCGCCACGCCCCACTCAGGACTGAGCTACAGGGTTCCTGCCACCTGAGAGGTCTGCAACATGCAACCGTGTTCTCGGCGAAAATTCGGTGCCAGGTGACCAGGACAATGTGCCGTCTGCCAGGTCACACTTGTCCATTTGGGAAGTACATACAGGGACAGGGACATACATGCAGAATCAGGAGCCATCTTTCATGGGAAGGACTGGGTGTGTGTGAAGTACATTTGGTCCACATTAAGTTATTCATTACCAGTGAACTTCTCCTATAAAACATGCCAATCTACCTGCAACAGGCCCCGCAGGTCCTCTTCGGGACCCGGACAGGAGGGCCCAGCTTGCCTCGATGACATTGCAAACGTGTCTTTTTGCTTCAGTTCATTCAATCCAACCTCAACTCCACAGCTTGCCTGGGACAGACTGCCTTTGGGACAGGTGTGCTAAATAGCCTGTTGAGAGCTGGATCCCCCCCACAGCCCTGGCTGGCATGGCTCAGTTGGTTGGGTGTTGACTGTGCACTGCAAGGTTGCAGGTTTGATTCCCAGTCAGGGCATGTGGCCAGGTTGTGGGTGCCATACCTGGAAGGGAACGTGCAGGAGGCAGCAGATCAATGATTCTCACTCACATTGATGTTTGTCCCTCTCACTTCCTATCTTTAAAAATCAATTTTAAAAAATCTTATAAAAAAAAAAATCTCCTTAGAAATATTCTGCTCCCTCCCGAAATTTGACATTTTGGGCAACATTTCTTACTTCCCTGAACTTTCCCTTTTTAAATAGAGAAAAGTGAAAATTAAAACAATAGTAGAAAGCCATTCATTTTGTTCTCACACACATTTTTTTGTCTTCTAGCAAAAGAAAACATTGAAAAATTCCTCAGAAGTAACAGCATATTTAGAACAAGAGTGCGAGAGAAACCAAGATGGCGGCATAGGTAAACACCCAAACTGTTGCCTCACACAAGAATTTCAAAACTACAACTAAAAGACAAAACGGACATCATCCAGAACCACAGGAAGGCTGGCTGAGTGGAATTTCTACAACTAGAAGGGAAGAGAAAAGCACACTGAGACTCAGAGGAGCTGCAGGAGGCAGAGGTACTGAGACGCGCACGCGGAGAGGACTGGCAATTGAGTGCGTGGCTGGCTTTCTCAAGCGGGAGGGAGACAAAAGCTCCCGACTGCACTGAACTCCAGTTCGGAGCGAGACTCTGAGGACTCGGATTCATTCAGGGAGAAACTGGACTGTCTGGCAGCGGGCGGAACTTGAGGGCAGCTTTCTCTCAGAGGTGCTTGCAGCAATTAGCACGGGACACTGAGACACAGAGGCCTATTAGGGCAGGGCTGACGGGAAACCAATGCTGTCTGCTCCGCCCTGAGACTCTGCCCCATCCAAGCTGAGCACAGAGGCTTTTGCAAGTCTTGTCTCATAAGGGTGTCTCCAGCACAGAAGTTCTCCCAGCATAGACACAGCTGATCCTCACAGCCAATTGGCCTGGAGGCCAATTCCTCCCAGTGATACCAACAACAATCAAGGCTTAACTACAACAAGACTGTGCACACAGCCCACAAAGGGGTCCACCAAGAGTGTCCACATCAGGGGAGGCTGAGCCACTGGGCCCTATAGGACACCTAGCACACAAAGCCACTCTATCAACTCAGGGAAGCAGCCAAAATGTGGAGACAAAGAAACAGATCACAAATGAAAGAAATGGAGGAAAGCAAATGACTGGATATAGAGTTCAAAACCATGGTTATAAGGTTTTTCAATAATTTTCTAGAAAAGGCCGATAAATTTAGTGAGACCCTCGAGGATATGAAAAAGGACCAACTATAAATTAAGCATACACTGACTGAAATAAAAAATATTATACAGAGATCCAACAGCAGACTAGAGGATCGCAAGAATCAAGTCAAAGATTTGAAATACAAAGAAGCAAAAAACACTCAACCAGAAAAGCAAAAAGAAAAAAGAATCCAAAAATATGAAGATAGTGTAAGGAGCCTCTGGGACAACTTCAAGCGTACCAACATCAGAATTATGGGGGTGCCATAAGAAGAGAGAGAGCAAGATACTGAAACCTATTGGAAGAAATAATGACAGAAAACTTCCCCCACCTGGTGAAAGAAATAGACTTACAAGTCCAGGAAGCGCAGAGAACCCCAAACAAAAGGAATCCAAAGAGGACCACACCAAGACACATCATAATTAAAATGCCAAGAGCAAAAGACAAAGAGAGAATATTAAAAGCAACAAGAGAAAAACAGTTAGTTACCTACAAGGGAGCACCCATATGATTGTCAGCTGATTTCTCAACAGAAACTATGCAGGCCAGACGGGAGTGGCAAGAAATATTCAAAGTGATGAATAGCAAGGACCTACAACCAAGATTACTCTACCCAGCAAAGCTATCATTCAGAATTGAAGGGCAGATAAAGAGCTTCACAGATAAGAAAAAGATAAAGGAGTTTATCACCACCAAACCAGTATTATATGAAGTGCTGAAAGGTATTCTTTAAGAAGAGGAAGAAGAAGAAAAAGGTAAAGATAAAAATTATGAACAACAAATACATATCTATCAACAAGTGAATCTAAAAATCAAGTGAATAAAAAATTCTGATGAACAGAATAAACTGGTGAATATAATAGAATCAGGGGCATAGCAAGGGAGTGGACTGACAATTCTCGGGGGGAAAGGGATGTGGTGGATGTGGGAAGAGACTGGACAAAAATCGTACACCTATGGATGAAGACAGTGCGGTGGGGGTAAGGGCAGAGGGTAGGGTGGGAACCGGGTGGAGGGGATCTATGGGGGGAAAAAAGGAACAATTGTAATAATCTGAACAATAAAGATTTATTAAATTAAAAAAAAAGAGTGCTGAGCATCATTCACCACAAACTCCTGGGAGCACCCCCCAAACTCCTGGGAGCACCCCCCAAACTCCTGGGAGCACCCCCAAATTCCTGGGAGCACCCCCCCAATTCTGGGAGCACCCTCCCCCCCAATCCTGGTGGCTCTGAAACGGCTAGGGAACCTTCCCCTTGCACCTCAGACTCCCTGGAGTCCTGCTCTCAGGGCATTCAGGTGAAACCTGCCTCCAAGCCCGCCCTTTTCTGCACCAGCCTGTGCCCTGCTTTCTCAGGAGACGCTCGCTCCCTTCCCCCACTGCTAGAGGCGGAGACCCTCCCTGCCTCCCAGACCACACTCAAGGGCCAGATTTCTCATTAAGCTTTCAAAGTGTCTCCAGCTAGAAGTGACTTTTCTCTGCACTTTTCATTTCTATTTATCCCGGGGTGAAATTAATCTTTGATATATATTGGTATTGAGAATGGTGAATAAGAGGACGAGTTAGCTCGCCCACTCACAGATACTCCTTACATATCTGAGGAGGCAAGCACTGATTCCACGGCTGTGCCGCCCGTGCTTCTGGGCAAGTCACTCACACACCTCAAATACAGCCTTTAGAGAGAACGCCTACCATCCGCACTAGCTCTAATCTCCTTGAAGACGGGCCTTTGTTCAGTACCTGTTTGTGGCCTCCCAGAGGCCTGCACACGAACGCGATGATGCTTCTCAATCGGTTACACAGTCAGGTTAACTCTGATGCCACTGGGCAAGCAGAAGTGAAGGAGCTGACTGCTACCTGGCACCTGCACCCGGCCCCTTTCTGGGGTCATCGCTGCCTCATCCTTGCCTTTTCTACCCATTTCCATCGAGGAGATTGCTCCAAGGTGGCCCTTTCCTGGACACGTTTGTGAGTATTAGGTGACTCATAGGAAACACCAACATGCAATTCTCCGCGCCAGTCAGAGGGGTAAGCGTGGAGTGCTGACGTCACCTGCTCTGCACCCCGTCGAGAGCAGTGGGGGCAGCTCTCACCTGCCCCACTCAAGACACCAATCGTGACAGGTTTGAGAGAATGGCATGTCCTACGGCCAGGAGAGAGCAAGCAGCCGAGCAGATAGGAGAGAGACAAGAATGGAGAGCAACGTGCAGGCATCTATCAAAATCAAAAATCGCATATCCGTCGACAAAGCCATTTCACTTCTGGGAACCCACCCCAAAGAAGTTCTGGCACGAGAAAGCCCCATATATGTACAATGAAGTCTGTTGCAGCATTACATGAAACAGCAAAGCAATGAAATCACCTGGCTGGGCAAAGGCAGAGCGGTTAGGTAAGTGATGGCACACCCACACAGTGGAACACAATACATGCCTTGCATAAGATAGCTCTGTATAATCCATGTAGAAAATTCTTTGAGGATTACATGAAAAAGACAAACTGAATTATGTAATACATATAATATGATCTCCCTGTTCTGAAACAAACAATGAAACCTACTATCTCTCTATATCAAACCCTAATATGCAAATAGACCAAACGGCAGAACAACTAAACAACTGGTCGCTATGATGTGCGCTGACCACCAGGGGTTATGTGCGGAACATGGCAGGTGTGGCCGTGGTGGGATGGCAGAGCAGGTGAGCGGGGGCGCCAGACCAAGGCGGGGTGCTGGTCGCTGTCATCGGGGCAAGCCTCTGGTGGTTACTGAAAATTCTTTGCTCCCACATGCCGCAGTTCCGCCTGGCACTCGCACCCGCTGCCGGCATTGGCCCCAATCTCTCCACGCCGTCAGCAGGTGCGAGTGGGGCCGGCACCGCCAGTGCATGGGAGTGGCGGCAGCGGAGCGGGGCTGCTGGCAGACAGGGGACTGGGGGCCATGGCAGGAGGGGCCGGGCGGGGCCACAGAGGATGGACCAAGACCCGCCCCTGTGCCCACCCTGTGCAGCCTCATAGCCCACAGTTCCTTTCAAGGTGCGTGAATGGTGTATGTGTAATTGTATATATACACATATTTATATTTGTTTGTTAACACACACATATTTCTATTTTTTACAAAATAATTGGAAAGATATGCAACAAACTTATGAGTCCCTAAATCTAACCGTAACCTCTGGTCTCTGGTCTTTGGGAAATGGGTACTGCAGTCCCATCCTTATCTGTTTCCTTATTTCTGAAAGGCCAGTAACACCAGTGCCGCCTGGTAGGGTTGTTGTGCTGTTGTGGACATCAAATAAATTCAATAGCCTGACCAGCGTGGCTCAACAGTTGAGCATCAAACTATGAACCAGGAGCTCACAGCCGTTTCAGGCTCGATCCCCCATGGGGGCATGCAGGAGGCAGCCAACCAATAATTCTCTCTCATCATTGATGTTTCTATTTCTCTCTCCCTCCCTTCCTCTATGAAATCAATAAAAATATATTTAAAAATAAAAATAAATAAATTTAATAGCCCTGGCTGGTGTTGCTCTGTGGTTAGAGCGTCGGCTCTCGCACCGCAGGGTTGCAGGTTCAATCCCCAGCCCTGGTCAGGTGCATTCAGGGTGCATTCATGATATTTCTCTCACATCAATGTTTCTCTCTCTCTCCCCACTTCTCCCTCCCTCCCTTCCACTCTCTCTAAAAATCAATGAAAAATATATCCTCGGGTGAGGATTAACAAAAAATAACACATTTAATGATTATGAGAATGTTGGTTTGTAGAGAGCACTGCATAAGTTAAAGCAAAACATAGACACGGACAACAGCATGGTGATCACCAGAGGGAAGGGGCGTGGGGGGCAGTGGAAGAAGATGAAGAGGGGACAAATGGCGATGGAAGGAGACTTGACTGGGGTGGTGAACACACAATACAACATACAGATGATAGAGAATTGTACAACCTGCCAGCTATGTAATTTTATTAAACCAGTGTCACCCCGATACATTAAAAAACCTCTTAAAAAGTGCACGTTCTTCTTTTCCATTAGAAAGATAAAGCCAACAGCCCAGCCGGCATGGCTCAGGGGTTGAGTGTTGACCTATGAACCAGGAGGTCTCAGTTCGATTCCCCGTCAGAGCACATGCCTGGGTTGTGGGCTCGATCCCCTGTGGGGTGTGCAGGAGGCAGCTGATCAGTGATTCTCTCTCATCATTGATGTTTATCTCTCTGTCCCTCTCCCTTCCTCTGTGAAATCAATAAAAAATATATTTTAAAAAATAAATGGAAAGGATAAAGCCAACAAGATAAGATAAAACGAGGGGCTATCTGGCTCAGCAGCAGCGTCCAGGAGGCCTCCTATCTCTCCCGGGACAGATGACGAGAGAGAGAGAGAGAGAGAGAGAGAGAGAGAGAGAGAGAGAGCGCACAGTCCTTTGGAGGAGAAGGGGTTACTGTGACCAGTCATGCCCCCTGGTGGTCAGTTGAGGCCTAACCAGAAAGGTGACGAAGACGATGAGCAAAGGAAAGATCTTGTAACCCACCCAGGGAACTGCTGTAGAGACGGCAACCAGCGCTCTTCCACACCCACGACATCAAACCAACTCCTAAACCGTCAGACACAACAGCACACTCTCTGCGGGACTGGCCTCTGGTTTTACCCCTAACATATTGGCTAAGAAATCGCCAACACACCAGGGCCGCATAGAATATGAAATTCTGAGTTGTCTTGCGGTGGGGGGGGGGGGGGGGGGGGCGCGGGTTTTCTAGCTCTGTAACGTGCCGCTGATTACAGGAGTGAACATGGATTCCACAAATACCCGGTGGCCGTACTGCCGACTGATTCCGGACAGGGACACAGAGAGAGAGCATCCAGGCGGGGGCGAGGGAGATTGCTCTTCAGACTTGTTCTCTCCCGTCCTCTCGGCTGTCAGAAGAAGTGAGATTTTCCAAATTAAAACCTGTCCATTGCCAACAGCACCAGCGGAATGCTAATACTACCCAAACTATCTGTCCACTTCCAATTTTGCAGTAACCTTCTACCCAGGGTTTTGGCACCACCTGTATTCTTATGGACAGTTTTTAAATATCACTTATAGCTGGAAATATTTGGAAATTTAAGTAATTTTTTAAAAACAGTGTATTTTAACTAGATCAACATGGGGGTTTGTTGTGAAATGATGATGCTCGCTTAATCATCACCAAGGCTCCTTCCATGTTTGAGATTCTAAAATTAGGGAACAATGAACCATGCGATCATCACCATCGATGGAGCAATCTGCCATTCCAGGGACAGCATTTCCCAAAATATTTTGGGCAAATTTCTTCTCCTTCTCCTTCTCCTCCTCCTCCTCCTCCTCCTCCTCCTCCTCCTCCTTCTTCTTCTTCTTCTTCTTCTTCTCCTTCTCCTCCTCCTCCTCTTCCTCCTCCTCCTTCCTCTTCCTCTTCCTCTTCCTCTTCCTCTCCTTCTCTTTCTCCTCCTCCTCCTTCTTCCTCTTCCTCTTCCTCTTCTTCTTCTTCTCCTTCTCCTTCTCCTCCTCCTCCTCCTCCTCCTCCTCCTCCTCCTCCTCCTCCTCCTCCTTCTCCTTCTCTTTCTCCTCCTCCTTCTCCTGCTTCTGCTTCTGCTTCTTCCCCTCCTCCTCCTCCTCCTCCTCTTCTTCCTCCTCCTCCTCTTTCTTCTTCTTCTTCTCCTTCCCCTTCTCCTCCTCCTCCTCCTCCTCTTCTTCCTCCTCCTCCTCTTTCTTCTCCTCCTCCTCCTCCTCCTCCTCCACCTTCTTCAATTCTTGGACTTGTAATGCATCATTTTTTTTTTAAATGTATTTCAGAGAGAGGGAGAGAGAGATAAAAACATCAATGATGAGAGAGAATCATCGATCAGCTGCATCCTGTACTCGGATCAAGCCTGCAACTTGGGCATGTGCCCTGACCGGGAATCGAACTGTGACCTGGTTCATAGGTGGACACTCAACCACTGAGGCACACCGGCCAGGCTGGGGCAAATTTCTGTCATGTGAGACCTGTCCCTCAACTCAAAATGTACAAAACTTGGCGGCGTCCTGACTTGGTTAAAATTTGACCTCAGGTCAGATTTTCGGAATTCATCCAACATCTGAGCAAACTGATTTTACAAAGCCTACTGTTAACAGTTATTTCAGACCAGGACGCCTCCCCTTTTTCGATCTGTGGCCCCAGCAAGTTACCGCATGTAGGTTTTAATTTCTTTATCCTTAAAAAGGTGGTAAGAAGCAAGAAAGACTGGTCAGGAGGGTTCAGCAAGACACTGGGCAGAGCACACGCAGGGCCCGGCGTATAGTCATATCCAGGCAATTCCAGGACGTCATCATTTTTCCTCCCACATGGCCAGGGCCACCTTGTCGCACCGCTCGGGACTTTCAACATCTCCGTAAGGACCCATGACGATGTCTGTGCGGGAGGCAATGCAGGCGACGTGGTGGTGGCTAGGGAGTCGGGTCTGACGGAGTCCAGCACCATCCGCCTCACCGGCGTGGCAGGGAGAGTCCTGGGAGCACTCCTGGCCTCTGCTTTCGCCCCTTACATGGTGGGTTTTGCTTAGATGTCACATTTAAGGAAGGTCTGGCAGATACCAACACCCAGACACACACGCGTGAAGATACCCTCTGATGTGATACAGCCCAACTGCCTTTGCCGCCGTTGGAGGCTGTCCTTATCTGGCCTGCATTTGCCTCTCTAGCCTCCCTTCGCCGTGACTCCCTCCCTGTTTGCAGCCAGACGGACCCATTACTCATCACACTCGAGGATTCAGCCCAGACGCTCAGCCTTCTCTGGTCCCCACCTCCGTCCACCTGCGGCGTCCTGTCAAAGACCCCGAGTCAGACCCACCTCACACCTAGTCTTTATCCCAAGTCACTGTCTGTTTGGGATTCCTATGAAAGGCCGGCGGCTGTGTCTGCCCGTGAGTCACGTCCTGGCCCAGCGCTGATGGGAGGGCCCACGGCACAGACCAGGGACCCGGCCCGGACCTCGTGGGACATGCCCGTCCCTGCTGCCTCCTTGGACTGCGGTCACGTCTTCTCACTTATTCACAGAAACAACAGACAACTGCATAGCTTCTGGGGGGAACGTAACTGCAGCCCAGGTCTCATTCCTTCCACCAAAGCACATTCCAGATGAGCCAAAGTCTTAGACGTAAAGAATGAAGCATCAACAATACGTGAGTGGAAGAAGAGACACGTGGATTAATGAGTTTAGCGTGGGGACGGCCTTCCTATGCAGAATATAATAATCAGGAGTCAAGAGATGAAAAGAATGATGATTATAGCTAATTAAAAATATTCAATGTTTCTACAGCAAAAAGGTATAAAAGTTAAATTCTATCAAACTGAGAGAATAACTTTGGAACATATATGATGAAGGGTTAACTTGCTTCATTTACAAGGAGCCTTACATGTCAACCAAAAAATGCTGAATATTCCAACAAAAAATGGTCAGGTAGAAATACAGATAACTAATAAATTGAAATGATGCTCAATTTTGCTAAGAGATATAAATTAAAGCAAAGGGATACAATTTTTAAACCGATTAGCTGGGCAATTAAAAAGAGAATGTGCGAGTCCTGGCTGATGTGGCTCAGTCGGCTGGGTATCGTCCTGTGCACCAGAAGGTTGCCAGTTGGATTCTGTGTCAGGGCATGAGCCCAGGTTTTGGGCTTGATCCCCAGGAGGGGCGTGCAGGAGGCAGCTGATCGATGTGGGGCTTCTCATATCGATGTTGCTCTCCCTCTCTCCTTTTCCCTCTCTCTAAAAATCAATAAAAAGATCTTAAAAAAAGATAATGTCCAGTGTTCATAACAGTGTAAGTCACAGGCTTCCCCATGCACTGTGTAGGGAGCACCAATTGAGGCTACTTTTGTTGAGTACAGCTTAGCGAAATTTAAACAAAAAAGAAGACATTCCTTTGATTCACTACTTCCACTGGCAGAAATTCAGCTTGGAAACGAATTCAAGAAGGACACAGTAATAAACTATTTGTGAATAGATGACTGGTCACCAAACATGGAATCCTATGCAGTTACTACAAAAGAATGGCGTTGGCAAGGATCGTTGTGAGAAATATTAAGTGGGGGCAGTGCAGAGGCATCTGATTGCACTGCATGGATTTGGAATGCGGGGGAGGGCCGGCTGAGTGTGTGTCAGTATAAATATACAAATGTAAATGTTTTCCTGGAAAAGTGCTTAAGAAAATGAGAAGTGGTCACTCTTGGGGGGAGGAGCTGAGTGCGGAAGGGGGACAGGAGGAATAGAGGGACATTTTCATTTTATGCCTTTCTGAGCCAGTCTAGGGCCTGGTCTCGTCTTCATAACATACAGGGCGTCTACATTGCACATACGCAACACAGTTCAGCTGCTGCCGACCTTGGTTCCCAGCTTGTCCGCTGGAGGGGACCAAAGTTTTGAGTACTGGATATAATTTATTAACTGGATTAATACAAGCACCATTTACTATTGTGTACAAGCTCAACATTTTTTAAAATTTTATTTATTTAAAAAAAATATATTAATTTTTTAAATTTTAACATATTTTTATTGATTTCAAAGAGGAAGGGAAAGGGAGAGAGAGATAGAAACATCAGTAATGAGAGAGAATCTTTAATCCACTGCCTCCTGCACCCCCCCCCACTGGGGATGGAGCCTGCAACCCAGGCATGTGGCCTTGACTGCAGGCCGACGCTTTATCCACTGAGCCAAATTGGCTAAGGCTAATATATATATATGCTAATAAGACCGGACGTCTTCCGGATGTCCGTCTGGACAAAGCCACAGTGGCTGTGAGGGCCGAAGGCAGGCCACCAAGGAGGCCAGCAGTGGCAGCAGCAGAGGGGTGATGCAGACGGCACCTTCCCCTGATCAGCCTGGTCGCCTCCCCCAGAGGGAGGTCAGAGGTAGCAGCAGTGGCTGGGGTGATGGGGGCGCACCTTCCCCTGATCAGCCTGGCCATCTTCCACAGAGGGAGGCCACACTGTGGCTTAGGCCCACTCCCCGAGGCCATCAGTAGGGCTCCTGGACTGTGAGGGAGGGTAGGCCGGGCTGAGGAACCCCCCTCCCATGTCCCAGTGCCTGCGGCCAGCCAGAGGGAGGGAAGCCCAGGTCTCGGGTGCCTGCAGCCAGCTGGAGGAGGGAAGCCTGGGTCCTGGGTGTGGGGGCTGAGGCAGAGACGGTTAGGGGCTATCAGATAGGCAGGCAGGTGAGCGGTTAGGAGCCAGTGGTCCCAGATTGCAAGAGGGATGTCCGACTGCAGGTTTAGGCCCGATTCCACAACTGCCGGTTTAGGCCCGATCCCACAACTGCTGGTTTAGGCCCAATCCCACAGGCATTGGGCTGAAACCGGCAGTTGGACATCCCCTGAGGGGTCCTGGATTGGAGAGTGTGCAGGCTGGGCTGAGGGCCCCCCTCCCCTGCACAAATTTCATGCACCGGGCCTCTAGTATATATAATTTTGTTTAAAATATATTTTTATTGATTTCAGAGAGGAGGGGAGAGGGAGAGAGAGAAACATCAATGATGAGAGAGAATCATTGATCAGCTGCCTCCTGCACACCCCCTGCTGGGGACTGAGCCTGAAATGTGGGCATGTGCCCTGACCGGGAATCCAACTGTGACCTGGTTTATAGGTTGATGCTCAACCACTGAGCCACACTGACTGGGCTCAGCATTTTTTAGAGTGAAGGGCCTTTGCATTGAAAGACTGGGACCACTGATGACAGAGAAGGATAAACACAGACACTCCTAATTGCGCTGGGCCTCCTTATCCATTGTGAGGGGACCTGAAGGGCAGCTGTGGCCTGAAGAACAATCTGTGATGTTTCAGTGCCACCACAAGTGACCCAAAAATGTCACATGGTGTCACCGCCAGTCCCAACAGCACAGACACTTTCACCACCAGCTCCACTGGGCGTTTGAAAAGAGAAAATGGAAAGCAAGCTTTATCCGGAGGCCACCACCGAAATCACGAGGTTAACACGTGAGGCCTGTTTTCTCACAGTGGGGTGTGGCCCCTGAGCTCCTCAGAGGCTGGAATGCATTCGAACAGGAGAGCAACAGGAAAGGCCTAGAACCCCCGCCCGTGCGCTGCCAGGGCCCGCAGGGCTCCCCGCCGCCACTCACGTCATGTAGGTGAAGAATGTGCTCAGCGGCTCCAGGGAGTGATTCCGGAAATACTCAAACTCCCTGCACAGCTTCTTCCTCATCTCCGTGTCGATTTTGGAAACAGTGAGAGGATTTGTTTGATTAGCCAAGAAGTTGCCGTAATCAGTGGTCTGCAGGTGAACTTTCAGATCTGAAATCCAACGAAACCACAGAGCGGGTTAGCATTTGAACACACAGGAACAGCCTTTACAACCATCACTCAATTTATGCAAGCTTTATGCTGATGCACATTAATTATTATTACCTTACAGACCACAGCCTGAGGTCTATGTATGATTTAGACAAGCGGATTTCTCTAAAGCAACCAACAATTAAATATCGATATGGGTATTCTGGTACAACACACATGTTCAATGACCCAGTGGTCGGCAAACTGCGGCTCGCGAGCCACATGCGGCTCTTGAGCCGTGGTTTGCCGCTCTGTTGACTAATGAGTTTGCCGACCACTGACCTAGGAGTCCAGGATTTTTAGCGCGGCCGGAGAACATTAACAACCACCCGGTGCAGAGATGGCGAGGAGCTTCCCTGGAGCCGGAAATAGCTGCTCAGCAAACTTGAGAAGGAACTGGGGGTCCAGCCCAACATGGTGGAAAAGAGCTGTTCCTCAGTGACCTGGGCCAGCGGTGCGGAGGCGGCACCCTTGTTGCAGATGAGGACACCGAGCCTGGGGCTAACTGGAGCAGTTAGATGGTGGGGGGGGAGGGGGAGGTGGGCAGAGCTCGAACCAGGGTCTCCTGACCCTAAAATCAATCGTTTCCCCAGGCCCAGGCCAGCAGCCTTTGATCAAATGCTCTTGGCTGCCAGGTTATTGAATTAAATTCCACTTACTGGTCCTTCCTCCTCAGTAAGGCGTGTTCTGCAGCCTCCTTACTTTTGTTCATGCTGACCCCACCCTCTCCAGGAGCCCCCAGCTTCCCCAGATTTGCCCATTATAACGGATCCTTCAACATTGACACAGTAGTTACCAGTGACTGAGGGCTTAGTATGTACTAGGCATGTATTAGCTCACTTAATGGTGAGCCTAGGAGGTGGGAATGATGTTTGCAGATAAGAAGGCTGATGCTCAGAGAGGTTAATAATTGGCTCAAGATCACGATGATAAACAAATTCTAAGCCAGGCTTATCTTACTCCAGAGCCACTTAGAATCTGTATTTTATTGCCAACCCGTTCAATTAGCTTGTCCATTGTTCTGTGCAGCCGGAATTCTTGGCAGAGTCACTTGCTCTCACTCGTCTGAATTTCCAAGTTCCCTGATGACACTCCTAGCATAGCACCTGTCCCAAGGCGCTTCAGGCTTAAGCGCGTTAACCCCACTGGCCACTACACTAGGGCAGCCAAGCACCCGGGATTTACGTGTTATTAAGGATCTGAAGACCAGAAAAGTCGTTGGCACCATCTAGCCCGCAGCCGGGCTTATATCGCATCCTGGGGCGCCTGGGACTAACCGCAGCGCTGATGAAATAGCTCCTGTGCGCTGACCACACGGACTCCTTGTCCCCAAGGAAGCGCAGTCTGATGGGGACAGGCACCACAAACAGAGAGTCCAACTGCGAGCTGACATCAGGGTTCAGTGACTGACAGCAGGACCCTGGCTGAGGGGGACACAGTGGGCCAGGTCCACAGGGACAGGAGCCCAGGAACGTGCCCTGGAGGCCGCCACGCCCGGGTGCCTCCGTGCCCGCAGGAGCCAGAGGAAGGGTGCCTTGGGTCAGTGCAGGCGGCAGGGCCACCGCAGCCCCTGTCGCCAGAGCTTCAGGGGAGAAGGCGAGTGAGAAACGAGCCAGGGAGCGAGCGGGGGTGTTCCAAGCAGGGCTGGGCAGGGCACCTCTCTCCTGAGGACACAGGAAGCCATGGCGGGGGGAGGGGGGACGGCTGGTGGGCGCAGCTGGTGGGGTGGCGAGTGGGAGGCAGCAGCGACGCTTAAACGTGTGATTCTGTTCAGCGGCCAGGGCCCTCCTCAGGATCTGGAGGAGGTTATGCATCGGAAATGCTGTTTGTCTGGCTGCAGAATTTACTTGCTCAATTACCTACTTAATTAACTTAATTTAAAAATACACTTTTTGGGGGGCCATGTCTCGTTTGTCTTTTATTTCAGATCTTCCTGTCATTTGACAGTTTGCATGCTCCGTGTGAGGACTGTTGGCCAATGAAGGGACACGGCATTTCTGTAGAAACCGTGACATTTGCTCACGTGATACGTGTCTTTTAAACAAAACAACTCGCAAACCTTCGGGCCGCCAGGGAGACCCTGAAACTAAATGCGTCGCGTAGCTCAATGGGCGCCATGACGGCCGGGCACACCTGCTCGCAGACGCTAAGAGCATCTTAGGACTCCCATGCGGCCGGGCCACGACGGGCCACCAATAACCGCAATGCTTCCATGCAGATTTACAGTGTTCGCAATGGGTCCGTTCCGTCAGTCCCCAAGCGCTCATCCAAGTAGGCACGTGAGGAATCAGACTCTGTGGAGACATGATTTGGAATAACACGCTTCTTTTTCAATCTTTCTGTACATTTTAATTTTAGAATGCACTCCGCACACACGTACCACAGGAAGAGGAAATCAGCACAGTGCGCTTTCCTCCTCTCCTCGTCCCAGTTTCCAGTTCTGCCAGCTCTTACTTCTGCCTTTCCAGGGTTCACAGCTTTACAACCACTGCTCTTATCCTTAGTGGATTCAGTGTCTTCACTGGCAGTCCTCGACAGGAGCTTCTTCCATGCTGAGGCCGGGGCTGGCTCTCTCTCATGGTCAAGAGATGCTTTCAGGAAGGACCCTGAGCTCTTGAGACTAGAATAGCTACTTACTATCTCGCTACTGTAAATATGACTTGGCCACGCCCGGGGGGGGCACTTCCATTCTCCTGGCACCTACTGGGACATGAAGAAGGGTTAGGGCAGTTTTATTCCGTCTCTCCTGAAAATGACTTACTTTTGTCCAAATGTCTAAAGAATTCCTTCTTTAGTCTTGAATCATAGTAACTTGATCAGTAACTGTCTCAGGTCAATGTCTATTGTTCTTTCTCAGATTTTCCTGTGATTCAGTTTCCTATTTTGCTGTGTGGATTCTTCTCTTTCAGGAAACTTTTTTTTGAATAAACAGGCTTCTTAACTGCAGGCATGAAAGCCTCTGCCAGTGAATGTGGGTGACGTCCCCCAGAGCCCCCAGACCGAGGACAGCACCCAGGGACACACAGCACACTCGGAAATTCACGGCTTCTTCACCCAGAGAAGCTGTGCTACAAGTGGCTTTTTTTTATACAAATGAGAACATGAAAAATGTCCCATCTGTGGGATCACTATCAATGAAATCGGATTATAGCAATAGAAAAAAGGCGTTGATTAGACTCTCATAACAAATGCCAGAGCATGGGACACAGAGGCGTGTGTGCGTGTGCATGCAGGGGTGTGCAGGGGCTTACAGGTGTGCAGGCGTGTGCAGGGGTGTGCAGGGGCATGCAGGTTATGGGTCACAGTAGAAAATGGGTCTCCAGGCTCAGTCCCAGGGTCAGGAATTGCCTGATCACTACTGAGACAGGACAAGGACCAGGGCTGTGTGGTCATCTATGAATTCACTGGGCAGATCAGTTTCAGAAAATGGAGTTTGTTGTCTGTCTTCTGGCAGCTTCCTGTTTGGGCCGCACTAAGCATGCAGACCCGCTCGCCAGGTGGGCGAGGTCAAGGCAGCCCCTCCAGGGCACCTGTTCGGGGTGCCCTCTGCTCAGGCCCTGGGTCCCCGACCCTCGGCAGTGTCTTCCTCTACAAATGGCTATAGAACCCAGGTTTTGGGGTTGTGGTGAGGGAGGAGCCAGTGTGTAGAAGCGACCATATTAATTCCTTTTTCTTCTCACTTGTAGCCTCTACACCAAAATAATTTGACTCAGTTGGCTAAGGACTGTGGTTTTTACTCTCTAAACCAGAATTTTTTTCCAACCAAAATATTGGAATTGGCCATCATGTCTTACAATTACTCTGATTTTAATATGTATATCAATGTCTATAAAAG
Source organism: Plecotus auritus (assembly GCF_963455305.1). Lineage (NCBI taxonomy): Eukaryota > Metazoa > Chordata > Mammalia > Chiroptera > Vespertilionidae > Plecotus > Plecotus auritus. The sequence continues at coordinate 54,716,443 of NC_137777.1, read as the reverse complement.
CCGACGTCTTCCCCGTGTTCGCTCTTTACCGTCGTCTTACGGTGATGAAGTGTCGTCCTTTGGTGTCTCATCCCCCGTCCAGCATCGCCTGCGTTTCTGTGGCAGCCTGAGTCCCAGCCTCCCACCTGTGGTTCAGAACCCCGGGCGCCGCCCGGCACTGTGGCCACCTCCTATGGACTCTTCACAGACAGGACGGTTCTAACAGACATTGTTTCTTAACCTTAACAATAGCCCCCGTCTCAGAGGAAAGCGGAGGCCCAGAGAAGTAACCGCTCCTGGCGTCAAGCAGCAAGTATTTGACTCGTTCAGCATCTCAAAGCCCCGCAATCAGACCTTCAAGCCCTTCCACCTTTTCCAGCCTAAATTCCAGCCTTATCTCCAGGCATTCCAGCCTCAGAGCCAGCTGGCTCCAACCCCCACACGCTTTATTTTTCCTTATCAGCAATTCAGTAACTTTCCTGCGGGCCCAGAACATCTCTCCAGCTCAACTCCCCTCCCCACCCACCGTCTCACTGGCATTTTCCAACCTACTGTCCCCCCAAATTTGGAATCATATCTCAAACACCACTAACCATAACCGTGAGATGGAAGAATTATTTCAGGAATTCAAGAGTCTAACAGAGACTAATTCTTGTTGTAGATGCGCTGCAGTTCAGGTTCCTCAGGGAGCCCTGGGAAAGCTTATGATTTAATCTACACAACATCCTCAGAAACCTGTGACCGCCCTGGAAACCGGACGCAGGCCAGGGAGCCGGCACTTCCGGGGTTTCATTTTCTTCTCCAGCATGAAAGCCCTTTCAAGGCACGGACTACACCTTTTTAATTTTTTTTTATTTATCTATTTGAGAGAGAGAGAGAGGTTTGTTGTTCCCTTTGTTTATGCATTCATTGGTTGATTCTTGTATGTGCCCTGACCAGGGATCGAACCCACAACCTGGGCCTATCTGTGAGATGGTGCATATCTCACGGGCGGCTGGGCCTCCACCGGCTCCGACTGGTCAGACCACCACAAGTGACCGACCTCAGCCCCTCAGTCCGCCCCCCCCCCCCCCCCCCCGCCCCGAGTTGCCTGCAAAGTCACCTTCACCTTCTTCCGCTTTGCAGTCTGGATCCTTACAGATTTCTTGCTTTTTCTAGAATAATCTGGAAGTTTTAAAGCACCTTCTTATGGACACATCCAGTACTGATTTTATAAGTATGTTTCAAAATGAGTGAGTAGCTGTTTTAAGAATAAAAATACTGCACCATGTGATTTACTTGGTGAGGTTTTGAAGATATTGTAGCTTAGAGGTAATCTCCGGAGAGGGGGGACTGGGAGGTGTCAAAGGGCAGAAAGTTTCGGTTTCACAAGAGGAGCAAGTCGTGGGGATCTACGGTACAGCACAGAGCCTGTAGTTAACACCCCAACAATAACAGCAATACTAATGATGATGATGGGGGGGGCGTGTGGGGTGAGGGGCGGGTTGTGGCAGAGGTGGTGGTGGTTTCACAGGTGCACACTTATCTCTAAACTCACCGAGTTGTCTACAATAAACATGTACAGCTTTTCATGTCGACCAGACCTCAATCCCCTGGTTTCAAAACAGATAATTTCCATTTGCAGAGCGTTTCCCGGTTCTGACAACATTCTCCCACATACAGCTCATTTATTTTTCCAAACAACTGGACAGAGTGGCGTGGCCATCGCACTTTATAAACGAGAGCCCCAGGTCTCCATGGGCTCCTGCAGGCCCACCCGCCCGCTGGCTCACCGCAGGCCTGTGGGGCTATTTGTAAGCATCAGAGACAAGCCTCAGGAAACTCTCCATCAGTAGAAGCTGGGAAACTGGGGAGAGAGTGCAATTCCCCAGACTGAGGCTCTTAGCTTTTTTGTTTGTTTTTTGCCATAGATCCCTGGGCAATTTGGTGATGTCTTTATCCAAATAATATCAATAGATACGCAGAATAAAAGCAGGTAGAATTCCAAAGTACAGTTAGCAAGATATTTGAAGATGTGCGACATTGTGCTTCTGCTAGGCAGTGGATACCCAGGCTGAAAGGGGAGGGCAGCATTCTCCGTGGTTTTGAAACAGGGAGAACAGTATATTTCAAACACCTGCAGGCCTGCGCCAGCATCTAAACATATTGCCTTCCTACTGGTGACAAAGCACCTGCATGCATCATGAAAGGAAGGAAAACTTCACGCCGAGAATCCTGAACACGGAGATGAACTGTCTCCTGGTCCAAGCTCACGGACCCTGAGGTCCGGGCCCTGGAGGAAGACCCTGCTCTGGGCTGTGGCTGCGACCCGCCCTCCCCTGCATCCAGTGGCATCCCTTCCCGCATCCCTTCCCACATCCCTTCCCGGCTGCATCAGCTCACCCTCCAGGGTCTCACACTGGACCAGGTTGAGGTAGTCCTGCTGGGTCAGGAGGCCGGCCTTGCAGCCTCGCACCAGCCCCTCCAGGTAGCCGTAATCCACATTGAAGCTCAGCTCTGCGCTTCCCAGCATGGGGATGGTCCGAGGGTCGGGTCAGTGGGCTCGGTGGGAGCGGAGTCCAGGAGCCTCGGAGACTTGCGGTCTGGGAAGCCGCCTGCCGCTGACAGCGGGGTCTTTGTGACTAGTTTTCTCCAGCGTCAGTGCCTTTGAGCAGAGGCCAGTGGTGTTGATGGCAACAGTGAATAAGCTCGATGACCCATCAGCCCAGGAGGCCCCCCCTGAGGAGGTGGGGGGTGAGGAGGCGGGGTGGGCCCCAGTTTTTCCAGGAAAGGGGAAACACCTGAATGTTTTGTAAACATCCCTCCCCCTAGCGGAGCTTTGGAATGTAAATGACATTTGTCCTCAATTTCTTCAGGACTAGCAATGTGAAGAAATTGAGGGCCTTTTTAAAAATTGATTTTAGAGAGAAAGGGCAAGATAGAAACATCAGTGATGAGAGAGAATCATTGATGGGCTGCCTCCTGCATGCCCCCCACTGGGGATCGAGCCCACAACCTGGTTATGTGCCCGACAGGGAATTGAACTGTGACCTCCTGCTTCATAGGTTGACACCCAACCACTGAGCCACACCGGCCAGGCAAGGGCCTTTATAAAAAAAAATCCTCACCCAAAGAGTGAGGATATTTATTTTTCCCATTGATTTTTAGCGAGTGGGAGGTGGGGGAGAGAAACATCTATTTGAGAGAGACACAATGATTGGTTGCCTTCCACACCTGCCCCAACCGGGGGTCTGGAATGGAATGGAACCTGCAACCCAGGTATGTGCCCTTGACCCCTTGACAGGGAATGGAATCGGTACACAGGCTGACACTAACCTCTGAGCCACCCCCGCCAGGGCAGAGAGGGCCTCTTTTTTAATTTTTTAAATATGCTTTTATTGATTTTAGACAGAGGAAGGGAGAGGTAGAAACATCAATGATGAGAGAATCATTGATTGGCTGCCTCCTGCATGCCCCCTACTGGGGTTTGAGCCTGCAGCCTGGGCATGTGCCCTGATGGGGAATTGGGAGCAGGCAGACTGAAGAATCCTAACCCAGTTCTTCCTGTTTGTTAGTTTTTGTTTTAAATTTCTTTGTCATGAGACATTTCAGACGTACACAAAAGGAAACAATACCAGACTGACCCCACGAATCCATCGCCCAGCTTCAGTAACCATCGCTCAGGCCGTGCTGGGTCAGCTTTGCTGCATCAGCAGGCTTTCTCTGGAAAGGCTCAGTCTCTGAAGCAACCAGTCCACTCGGCCACATGTAAATAAATGAGCGAGACTGTGTTCCAATAAAACTTTATTTACAAAAACAGGTGGTGGCCACACTTGGCCTCTGAGTCATAGTTTGCGAACCCCTGACCTTTGACCTTGCCCTCCTCCTCCCCACCCTGAATAATTGTCAAGTAATGCCAAGATATCCTATTGTTTTATCCATAACCATTTCAGTAGGTATCTCTAAAAGATAAAGATTCTTTTACAATGTCATCACAATTGTACTGTAATAAAGTTATTCCTTATAATATTAAATATATTGTCAATGTTCAAACTTTTTTGACATAAATTTCATTTGTTTTACTCTTGGTTGGAGATGTGACGTTGGGCTCATATGTCCCTTCGCGTCCTTGCATGGGCGCCTCTCCTCCCACCTGCCCGCTTGCTGTTGAAGTGACGGGGTCACTGTTCCCCAGTTTCCCACGGTTTGGAATTGCTGATTCCATCTTGAGGTGTCATTTAACTTCGTGCTCTGCCGCCTCTAATTCGTATACGGTAGCAGTTAGACCTGGAAGCAGGATCCCTTTATGCTGGATTGTTTTCCAAGAACACCTCCCATCTGTTGTGAATGCTTGCCCAGGGTGTGTGTAAGTCCCGCCTTCGCTTTTCCATGTTTAACGTCAGCTCTGTGATGCCCACCCCCCAGATGCAGGTTCATGGGGAGTGACAAAATGCTGATGCTTTAGTTTATCGTTCTTCATTTATTAGCTGAAGTACTTCTACGTATAGAAAGAAACCTTCTCAGCATCAACTCTTGGTTACCCTAGTTTACAGTCAAATAAGAAAGGCAGGCCCTGGCCAGTGGCTCAGTGGTTAGAGCACATGGAAGGTCTCCAGTTTGATCCCCATAAAAGGCACTACCTGGGTTGTCGGTTCAATCCCCGGCCCCTATTGGGGCACGTGCAGGAGGCAACCAATTGCTATCTCTCTTGAACTGATGTTTCTCTCTCTCTCCTCTCCTCCTCCCTTCCTTCCTCCTATCCACTCTCCCTAAAAATCAATGGAAAAATATTCTCGGATGAGGAAAAAAAGAAAGGCGGATAAATGTGTCATTAGTTCTGTTCCTCACCACTTTCCAGATAACGAGATGGTGCCTTCGCATCCTCTGAAAGTGACCAATAATGTTCTTAAATAAAAGTCATCATTAAATTCCGCGTTTAAATGTAGCACATTCTTCTGATGTGACTCTGGGCGTCTTGGTTCCAGGCCCGCTCTGCACAGTTTTGCCCGGACCTGGGATGGGCATTTCTCTGCCCTTCTTGTGGCGTGTTGGGAAAGACTTCATAGGCGGCAGGAAGGGCCCCAGGTGTCTGACCGGCGGGGTCAGACCAGACCGGGTTCGGCAACCTCGGTACTTGGGTTCTGGCTGGGAAAGCATTCAGAGTAAGACCCGAACTGTAAGGTAAATCACAGAGGCAGAAGAAGTAATTTCTAGAAGAAATGGGCTTAGCAAACAAGTTCTAGAGGTAAAGGAAGGGGTCTTGGAGCTTGGGAGTGGGGATGGGGAAGTGGGGGAGGAAGGAAAAGGGAGGGAGAGTGGGAGGGAGGAAGGGAAAGGGAAAGGCCTGGGCGTGCTCCCCAGATGAAGAGCACACTGGGTCCTCCGTCCTACAGGCTTTAAGGGTGGAGACGTTAGGGACGTCCCAGGGAAGACCTCAGTAGAACAGTCAGCTGCTTTTCCCGTGTGTCCTTTCAGGGTTGTGGTCTCCACTGACTGATTGGCCGGCACCTGGGCAGGGGGTCACTGTCCAATGCGGCTGGTCCTGACGTCAGCCGTGGCTGGTTTTGCTGCTTCTCTGGGCCTGGAGCTGACATACAACTGAGGCCTAGATGTTATCTCTAGGGAGGGAAGGTCAAGGGGAACGAACCACATGACCTGCCATATGCTAGGGGAAGAAAGGTCACCCTGGGGACGAGGTCCCCCCTGCAATGGCTTGTCCATCCTGGTGACCTTCTGTACCTGGCTCAGCGTCCTTGCTCTGTTCTTATCTGAACTGCTGACCACAGACCAGTATCTGGGGGCTGGGTGAGCCCCACAGGGCGGGGCAGCAGGTGCTGGGAGCAGTCTCGCTCAGCACCGCAGGGCTTGGGTGGGTGGGCCAAGGTCACCGTTCCTTACCTTCTCCGGCGCTTAGCTTTTCCTAATAGAACAAAACACACCTCCGACACCAGCCCAAGCAAAGCCCTTTGCCAGAGAACTGGGACAAAGCACATGAACCAACTCCTGTGCATGTCTAAGAAACCCCAACCGGATCCAAGTGGATTCAGTGAGGAAACCAGAAAGCAGGGGTGGCTCAGGCTGGTGCTCCAGGCAAACCTGGGGTGCCTCCCCTCCTCAATTCTCGTTACCTGGGCGGGGGGACACCTGCTTTCCCTTGCTTCTCACAGACCGGGAGCCTGTGGATGGTCCCGGGAATCGCGGCTTTCGTGGTCTTCGGCAGGAGGGTGCTTAGGTTTGAGGTGAGGATGGGACTCGGCACCTTGCTGATCTGGGAGAATTCAGTCTGAAGGGTCCCTCAGTAATTTCTTCTTCCTGAAGAGATGGCAGAGCAGTTCAGGTGCTGGCTGTGAACTTGAGCCGCCAGTGACTGGCCATGTGCTGTTTGCCCTGATGGTTCACCTTTTGTACTTTAACAAAATAATAGCTTTGCTTTTATGCGGTATTAATTATACCCGGGCCTGGGGCAGTACATGTCTCCTTGTTCTTCAGTGACCCTGTTTCATTTCTGGAAACAAAACCTGCTCTAACAGCAACAGTTCTTAACCCTATCAGGAAGGAATCAGTCACCACTCATAATATTTACACAGGTATGGCTATAAAGAGCAGGTAAAGTGTTCAGAATCCTAGGATGACTGTTTATTTCATAAGCTTGAGGTCATTAATTAGTATTCTTGAGGCAGCCTAGTAAGAAGGTAGAAAAATTCCTTGGCAAGTGGATGGGGAAACCAGGGCAGACAGCTGAACCAGAGTGGTGGCGCAATTTCCAGCAGATACAGAAGGTCACCTCCCCAGAGGTAACATCTAGGCTTCAGGCCCAGAAAAGCAGCAGAACCAGGTGGGCGCAGCCAGGGCAGGCTGCGATGATATGACCCTGCCCTGGTGCTGACCATCAGTGGAGACCACAGCCTTGGAAGGGCACCTGGAAAGCTGATGAATATTCTACTGAGGTCTCCCCTGAGACCTCTAAACTCCCAGCCTTTAAAATGCTCAAAACAAAGGACCCTGGATCACATCCCCGCCTTTCTCCTCCCCTTTCCTTCCCCCTCAGGCGTGCACCTCCTAAACTCTGAGGGGCCCATGGGACTTGCAACAAGGGGAGCAATGGGCAGTAGCAGCTGGTCCGAGCTAACCCCGACCTGTCTCCAAGGCGCCCTTTCTCTGGCTTCCCAGTGAAGGGCCCTGAAAGCCAGTGGCTCCCATGACCATTCTGACAGCAGCGTGCCTTGTCTCACTTCTCTCCCTTACCGTTTCTAAAGCCACAGCGGCCCTGCCCAGTCCCCTGTTGTGTCTTCTGTCCCACGCCCTCCCTTGTTTCCCTGTCCCAGCTTTAATAAATGTGCGCTCAATGTCACGTGGACTCATATTGTGAAATCTTTTCTATACGAATTCAGGAACCCACACACTACCAGCACCTCGGGGCCGACTGATCCATCCTGGTCCCCTTTCTGGTAACATTTTTATCCAAATTTTATATTCTGACTTGCAGAGAAATGAATAATTGCCCGAGCAAGCAAGATGATTACTTCTTCCTGTATTTTATATTTTGTTCTGTCTTTATTGTTTTATTTTCTGCTCAACTGAGCAAAGCATGCTTTTTGCAAAAATCCAACCATTACAGAAATATATGAGGTGGGGTGTCCTCTGATACCAACCTGAAGAGAGAACACCGATGGCCGTTTGGGTGAACATTGAAAAGGTTACTTAAGCTCCAAGTTATTTGATGCTCATGGTACCAGCATTCATTTTTCAAAAGCTCATTTTGGTTTTGGGCCACAAGAGGTCACCACAACATCATAGCAATTGTCGTTTGCTTCATCTTAACTGGACATTTTTCATTTGGGAAATGTCACATCAGAGTTTAAACGGGGCTTCCAGTTGCTTATGTCAAGAGACTTTTTAAGACATCAGGAGCCCTGCTGTTCCCCATCTCCAAACATTGTTGGTCTCATCACTAATGCAAGCAAGCCTTCTGCTTCCTAAACAGCAAATTACTTCATCTTTTCACCTGTTACTTCACAGCCTGGTTTCATGACCACCTTTATTCACAGAGACTTATCACATCTCGAGATGTTCTGTGAAATGGGGCGGGTGGGGTTGAAAAGCCCCGTGAACATACAGGTTTGGGAGATGCAATAGGCAGTAAGCAGGTCCCCCTTGGACATAGAGTGAGCATCACTGAGTGGAGTCTCTGAGGTAACCTGGAAACGGTGTTTTCCAAACAGCTGATTAGACAGTGGCTGCCTCTGCTCCGGCACTTCAGGCCTTTACAACCTGAAGAAGTAGTATTCTTTGGAACATTATTTGAGAAATTCTGATTTATAACATTATTATTTTTTAAAAAAAGCTTTTAAAAATATATTTTTATTGATTTCAGAGAGGAAGGGAGAGGAAGAGAGGAATAGAAACATCAATGATGAGAGGGAATCTGATTGGCTGTCTCCTGCACGCCCCCCTACTGGGGACATCCCTTGCAACCCAGGCATGTGCCCTTGACCCGAATTCAACCCGGACCCTTCAGTCCGCAGGCCCTAACCGGCTAGGGCACATTAATTATTTTTTAAGGTGTTACAAAGCTCATGCATCACACTATTATATAAGTATTCAACTCATTTTTTTCTGTTCCAAAATATACTTATATTAAACAAAATACGCATTTCAGTAAGATATCTTCAGTGAATGGCTGCCTTCTGGGAAGCCACAGCTCGTGGGTGGGACTAAGAGACCGCGCATCCAATCACAGCCGGCAGCGGGCTCGGCCCGCCCACCTGGCCCGGCAGGTGATTGGCCTGGCTGTGCGGAGCAGTGATGCGAATGGTGAGCGATCCCGGATGCTGAGCTCAGTGCAGCTCCCAAGCTCGTCCTCACCTGTGCAGTCACAGGTGAATGTCAGGTCGGGACGACTCTGAGCCGGTCACCTGTTCCTGCCGCGTCTACTCTGCCTTCCCAGGCGGGGGAAGGGCTCCTCCGGGCCGGTCCCAGGGCCCCGCAGAGCCGGGGCTGCGGGCCAGAACGCAGCGGAGGCCGGCGCCTAGGGACCCGCGGGCACAGCCACGCTGCTCACCCGGCTGCCCCCTCGCTAGGTGCGGACTCCTCCTGGTCCCGCAGGGCACGCGCTGCAGCCGCGCCCTTCAGCGGGTCATCGCGTTCAGATCAGTCAGCAAAGAGTTCGGTCCCCAAACAACATCCTCTCCTGTCCGGCGGGAGCCCCGCAGTGCCGGGGCGGAAGGGCCTCTCAGTGAGCTCGGAGCCCGCCGGCTCCGGGGGGCTGGGGTGGCAGGTCCCGCCTCACCTGGGCGGCACCACTTGTCTGCACCGCGAACTAAATGAAGTTTTCCGCGGGGCCGTACCTCTGCGGTACCGGGAGCCGAAGCGCGAAGCTCGTCAGGTTTAGGAGGAGGCACTCCTCACGCGCAGGTGGGTCAGCTTCCAGGTCCGCGGCCCCGGGACCAGCAGCCCGTCTCCCAGGCGCGCCCCGCGGAGCCCGTGGTGTGGCCGAGTCCGGGACCTTGGAGACAGCGTTTGCGCCGGTTTGTCGCCAGCGGCAGCATCACTGCCCCCGGTACCCGGGCGCCGGGAGAGAGGGCGAGGCGCGTCCAACAACGCCCGCCCTACGGTCCCTCTGTCCCACCCCGCGGCCTCAGTCCGTTTAACAACCTGAAGAAATTATATCTTTTTGAATTCACATGTATTTTAAAACTCAGTAGCTTTACAATGCTCTCTTCGCCCCTCCAAACAGTTCCATTTTTAATTTTTTTTCTATCTTGATGGCAGAGATCCCAGGACTTGTTGCATGGTGATTGCATGAACTGAGGATGGAAATTTCGCCAGTAGAAATAATAAATGACGTTATTAGTTATTATGCTGAGAATACTATAGGATGTCCCCTCAAAAAACGTGTACACACACGGAATCATTATAAAGAAAGTGCTTATTAAAATACATTTCATTTTCAAAATTGAGCTCTCAGTTGTTACAGTGTGTGTGTACATTTTTTTGGGACACCCTATATTTCTATGAGAAAGTATGAACTAAGAAAAATAAATTACTATAGATAGGACATTCGTTATTTTATGTTACTATAAGTCTAATAAAATGTCACAGAAGGAAGATTTGTAATCAGAAAAACTTTTACACTAACAGAACTTCAATCTTATAAAAGGAAGGAACCTCAGAGGCCATTTGATATGATGTCACACCAACTGCAGAGGTAGGGAGGGACTCGCGCTTTTTGAGGCTAATCATTAAATTCCCAGATATCTCCAAATATTTTAAATACCTCTTTTCTAATAAAGAAAAATGTGCCACATGCAATTCCCATCAACTAGTTCTATTTCTGCAAGATACAAGGTTTAAAAAAGTTTATTTTATTTGGTTTGCATTTCTCTTAAAAATTGTTACAAAATAGCTTTTAAAAATATTTAAAGTGATTTTTCTTTTTTTTCTGGAAGTTTCTTGATGGAAGAGTTCTTCAAATGCCATATAGAATTAGAATTATAAAACATATTGGAAATAACAAAGATTTAGGAACATCAAAGGCAGTCTTATTACCTTAAAGAGAGGGAAGTCCAACTTCCGAAAGAAAGGTTAAGGAATTGTAACAGAACCATAAGTCAATAATGGCAGAACTGGGGCATAGAAGGAAGATGTTCTGACTCCTGGCTTATGATTCACTCCACTATTTTAAAAGTGATTTGTAAAGTAGTCATAACTTCAGACAAATATGAGTTTACTATTATACAATTAACCCTAGAGCTGTATTCTCAAGTGGTGTTTTTTTATTTTATTATTATTATTATTATTATTTTAAAATATATTTTATTGATATTTTACAGAGAGGAAGGGAGAGGGATAGAGAGCTAGAAACATCGATGAGAGAGAAACATCGATCAGCTGCCTCCTGCACACCCCCCACTGGGGATGTGCCCGCAACCAAGGTACATGCCCTTGACCGGAATCGAACCCGGGACCCTTCAGTCCGCAGGCCGACGCTCTATCCACTGAGCCAAACCGGTTTCGGCTATTTTATTATTTTATTTATTTTATTTTATTTTATTTTATTATTTTATTTTACTAGAGGCCCGGTGCACGGGGGGTATCCCTCAGCCCAGCCTGCACCCTCTCCAATCTGGGACCCCTCGAGGGATGTCTGACTGCCCTACTGGGATCAGGCCTAAATGGGCAGTCAGACATCCCTCTCACAATCCAGGACTGCTGGCTTCCAACTGCTCGTCTGTCTGCCTTCCTGATTGCCCCTAAACGTTTCTGCCTGCCAATGTGATCACCCCCTAACCACTCCCCTGCCAGCCTGATTGATGCCTAACTGCTCCCCTGCCAGTCTGTTCGCCCCTAGCTGCCCTCCCCTGCAGGCCTGGTCACCCCTAACTGCTCTCCCCTGCAGGCCTGGTCCCCCCCAACTGCCCTCTACTGCAGGCCTGGGTTCCCCCCAACTGCCCTTCCCTGCAGGCCTGGTCGCCCCCAACTTCCCTCCTCTGCCAGCCTGGTCACTCCCAACTGCCCTCCCTTGCAGGCCTGCTCCCTCCCAACTGCCCGCCCCTGCTGGCCTGATCGCCCACAACTGCCCTCCCCTGCTGGCCATCTTGTGTCCACATGGGGGCAGCCATCTTTGACCACATGGGGGCAGCCATCTTGTGTGTTGGAGTGATGGTCAATTTGCATATTACTCTTTTATTAACTACGATAGAGGCCTGGTGCACTGGTGGGGCCAGCTGGTTTGCCCTGAAGTGTCCCAGATCAGGGTGGGGGTTTCCTTGGGGCATGGGGCGGCCTGGGCAAGGGGCCTGTGGTGGTTTGCAGGTCGGCCACAACCCCCGGCGACCCAAGCGGAGGCCCTGGTATCTGGGGTTTATTTATCTTCTACAATTGAAACTTTGTAGCCTTGAGCAGAGCCAAGCCTCCTGCTTGCTCCGTGGCTGCAGCCATTTTTGTTGGGATTTATTTATCTTCTATAATTGAAACTTTGTAGCCAAGGCAGGCCAGGGCTGCCGAAGCTTGGCTTCCTCCATCTCTGGGGACAACTCAAGCCTCCTGCTCTCTCCAGCTCCATAGCTGCTGCCATTTTTGTTGGGATTTATTTATCTTCTATAATTGAAACTTTATAGCCTTGAGTGGAGGCCTGGCCCACCAGGGTGTGTGGAAAGCTTGGCTTCCTCCATTGCCGGGGAAACCCAAGCCTCCTGCTCACTCCATGGCTGCAACCATCTTGGTTGGGTTAATTTGCATACTTGCTCCTGATTGGCTGGTGGGCATGGCTTGTGGGTGTAGCAGAGTGATGGTTAATTTGCATATTACTCTTGTTAGGATTTTATTTTTCTGGAGGGAAAACCTTCCGCCAGAATACTTCTCTGCTTCCACCACTAGATGGCAGGCTCCTGGGCACAGGTAATATTGGCCCTCATGTGAAGGTTGGTGAGTAGGGTCAATTACAAAGTCACAAAGGAGAAGAGGCAAGAGTGGATGCACACTGCAGTCTTAGAGTGAAGTGTGCAGGGCCCGCGGGCAGGCTGCAAACTTAGGCAAGATTTAGCTGCTATTGCCTTGAGCAGGGGTGGGCAAACTTTTTGACTCGAGGGCCACAATGGGTTCTTAAACTGGACCGGAGGGCCGGAACAAAAGCATGGATGGAGTGTTTGTGTGAACTAATATAAATTCAAAGTAAAGGAGTGGAGGGGAGAGCAAGAGAACCCTCCCCTCTTTCGGCTCTGCGGGCCGGATAGAACAGCCGAACAGGCCGGATCCGGCCCGCGGGCCATAGTTTGCTCACGGCTGGCCTTGAGGGAGAATTCCTTCTCTGGGAAATAGCAGATTTTGTTCTTCAACCGATTGGATGAAGCCACCACTTCCGAAAGGGCAACCTTCTTTTTAAAACAAACAGCAAACAAAAAACAACTGTGTGGGATCTTGATGAAGTCAGAGCTAAGTTGCCATTTATCCAAAGTCAAAGTCATTGATATCATCTCAGAGAGCGAGACTCAGCCACCGGCTCTGGTAAATTTTCCAAAAGACGTCGTGTTTTTCTTTTTTGTAAAGTTTGGGTCTACTTTTTGGATTCTCTTTTGAATCAGTTATAACATGCACATGGTACCCCACTGATTGAATGGAATAAAATAAAGAATAAAATCTTTAATGTGTTTATTTTCTATCAACATAAAAGTTACAATTTACTTTTTTTTATATATTTTTGTTAATCCTCACCCAAGGATATTTTTTCCATTGTTTTTTTTTTTTTTTTTTTTTTTTTTTTAGAGAGAGTGGAAGGGAGGGGAAGAGAGAAAGAAACATCGATATGAGAGAGACACATCGATTGGTTGCTTCCCGAACACACCACGTCTGGGCCAGGGATCAAGGTGACACTGAGGTCATGCCCTTGAACAGAATCAAGTTCACAACCCTTTAGTTCATTGGCCACGCTCTAGCCACTGAGCCAACTGGCTAGGGCTGATTTATTTTTTGATAATTATTTCAAACAGGTGGCCATAAGTGAGAGTGCTGATCGAGAAAGAGACTTTCTGAACGAATCATTTATTTGTGGTCTTTCTCTCTCCATTGGAATGTGAGGTCCATGTAGCAGGCAGTTTTGTGCACCGATGAACTTCCAGTGCTGAACAAGAGCTTGGCGCCTAGCAGGGGCTTCACAACAATTTAAAAACATGAGTTAGTGTTGACTTTATAAAGAGGGAGCAATCTGGGGCCTTTATGTTGGAAAGCACAGGTGGGAGCGAATGTGCTGAAGAAGCAGGGGCAGATTATGGGTGGCCTTGGTGCAAAGCATTTGAACTTTTTCGGGGGCAACGAGGAGTTCCTGCAGGAGCAAGCTGACGTCGTGCTGAAAGTTAGATGCTTGTCTTGGTCTGGTTTCTGAAGCCAGACTATGAAGACCCTGCCCGATAGCATAGCAACTTCCGCTCTATGTATGTTTCCCCCCACAGATGGGAGAGAACTGGGGTGATATCGATCCTCATTAACCGGGAACATGGTAGCCACGGTGGTTTATAAAATGGCTTCTGAAGGAATCAGGCTCAACTTCTGGCTGTCGGTGTTTGAAAACTGGATGACGAATCTGACAGTGACCAGATACTGACATAGTTGCTCTTAGGATGTCTGTACACATCAGGAATTCTTTTCATAGTGTTTTTGGGAAGTCTATTATTATTTACTTCAAAATAAAAGATGGTATTATTGACTTTGAACTGCAAACCCTAGAAACACATAAATATGAAAAAATTTTAGTGCAAGACCAAAAGGATAATCTCAGAAACATGGTGGGAAATCATGCCTGTTTTCCGATTTTCTGTGTATTATTACATATATTTCTATTTAATTATGTAGACACCAATGTAAATAACCTTTTGTTACCCACAGTGAGAAGTCAGACATATTCTTTCACAGCCAGAGAGTATAATCTCAGCCCAAAACTGTGCTGGGATGCCAAGGGGCCTTGGAGCTTGGTCACGCACCTTCTGACCTGCCGAAATCCTTGTGGGCGGTTTGTTTTCACACGTTGATCCTTCCTTAGAAAACCCGCAGGTCAGGTGGATGAATGTGAATTGTTCACCGCGAGGAGCTCTGGTCAGATTGCGTGTGGAGAGCTGGAGGTTTCCCGCCGGCGCTGGGCATCCACCATCCGTGGCCCTGGGGCGGCCCCCTCCCTCTGTTTCCCAGTCAATGGCTCCCTGGCATTCAGGGCTACAGTGACGCACTCTGAGGCCCCAGAGAAATGCAATCCCAGCCCCGAAGTCAGTGGAAAGAATAGAGATTTGTGGAACTCAAGTTAGTCTCTCGGATGTTTTGTGATGCTTCAGTAGCTTGTAAGTTTCTGCAATTCTGAACCCAAAGCCAAATCATTCTACTGTTTAACGGCCACTTTTCCCTTTGAATGTAAGCTCAGATCTGGAAACATCCCACAGGGTCTCTGTAGTTTCCAGGGACGATGCAAGGAAAGCTATGGTTTCAAGAACATGAAAAGCGATGGATGTATTTCTCCCCTGATAACCCCACCGTGACATTATTTCTGAAATGGGCTGCCAAAGGCCACGAGACAAGATGGGAGGAGGAGCATGTGGAGAACCTTTAGTCCTCTGTCCCGTGGACTGACTGAGCTGTAAGGCTATTCCCGCAGGAATATCCCGTGTAAAACCCGCCAGTGCTCCTTGTAAGTGGGTGGGTGGGAGAGAGCACCCTCAATCGTTCTTGGTGATATTACTTGTCTCCACATACTAACTGGGAACTTCCTTTATTGAAAAAAGCAGTTCTCTTACTTCTGTCAGAGGTTTTTACAGGAGTATCCAGAATCCTCCACTCCTCATTGTTCTAATGGAGTACACACACACACACATACACCACACACTACACACCACACATACAACACAGCACACCACGCACATCACACACACCATACATATACACCACACAGACACACACATACGACACACCACATACTACACACACACACACACACCACACACACCATACACATACACACACCACACATATACACTACATAGACACATACACACACACCACACATACAACACAACACACCACACACACCACACACACACACCACACACATAAACACCACACAGACATACATATCACACAGGCATGCACACACATACCATACACAAACACCACACACACACACATACCACACACTACACACACATACACACACCACACACATAAACACCACACAGACATACATACCACACAGGCATGTACACACATACCACACACACACCATACACACATACACATACGTACCACACACACCCTACACACACAACCCACACACACCATATACACACATCATACACACACACACCGCCACATACACCACACACACACCCCATACCACACACACCCTACATACACACACACCCCACAGAAAATATACATACATCACACACACACTGCCACACACACCACACTACACTCCCCCACACCCCCCACACAACATATACACACATCACACACACACCACACACACACACGCTCACCACACACACATACACATATGTACGACACACATACCACACACACCCTACACACACACACCCTACACACACACACCCCACACACTATATACACACATCACACACACCACACACACATGCACATACGTACCACACACACATACCACACACAGCCTACACACACACCCACACACACCATATACACACCACCACCACACACATGCCCCCGCACCCCTCTCCCACACACACACCCTACACACAAGGAGGCTGTAGAAAGTGGGGTGACCGCAGGCCCAGTATTGGGGTGTGGGATGGAAGACGCGGGGACGGGTCTGAGAGGAGGAGGAAGGTGAGGCCACCGAGCCTGAAGCAGGTGCGCTGGTTACCGCGGTGCCCCCGGGGAAGGCCCCGGCGTGGAGCCCACCGGCTTCTGGGCCCGGCCTGAGTGAGCCTCCGCCCCCGGCTCCTACCAGTGAGCACTCGTGTGAACGGGATTATCACTCTCCCCGACGGTGGGCGCAGGGCCTGCTCAGCACCCGGTGTTTCATGAGGAAGAAGAAGTACAGATCTTTGTGCGAGAAGCCCGTGGTTGGAGGGGCTGGAGGAGGGGGGGGAGGTGGCATGGAGGTTGGGAGACACGAGTGTTCTCTCAGGGCCTGGCCGCGTCCCCGTGTGCTGCGACACCGCGGGCCTCGCCGGGAGAAGGCCAGGAATGATTGAGTGACAGCACAGAAGCAAGTGATCCCCCGACGTCTCGAGAAAAGCTGCAGTGGAAGCCCTATGGTTTCAACTAGTTTCCCAAACTCCTCCTTCAGGAACCCGTGAACAGGACCCGGCACCTCCTTTGGTGAAAACTTCGGTTCTAGGACTTTTGACAAATGCAGGGCCCCGTGACCGCCGCCAGGATACAGACCAGCCTCGCACAGCGATGCACGCGTGCGCCCAGCACTGAGCCGTCAACAAGAGGTCACAGTTGGATTCCCAGTCAGGGCACTTGCCCGGGCTGCAGGCCTCATCCCTGGTGTGGGGCCGGCAGAGGCAGCTGATCAATGAATCTCTCTCCTCATTGATGCTTCTCTCTCTCCTTCTCCCTTCATCTTTCTCCAAAATCAATAAAAACACTTAATATACATATGAGGAGGCTGAGTAGGCAAGCTCAGGAACATCGCGTGAAAGTGAAGGGCTGTCGGAGCGCACGGGGTGTGTGGCTGAGGCTCCTGAGGCAGGAAGGCAGCTCGTCCGTCCGTGAGGGGAAGACCCTCTCCTGTGCCCTCTGCCTGAGCTGGTCCTGGACGCAGCTCTGATGGATGAGTGAGTCTGAACCTTCCGGATGGGCCGCGAGGGCACATTTGTGGGGGAAGGTCACTGGCGTGGCTTTTGTGATGCGTTTCCGGAGCCTGCAGGCCTTTGGCATCATGGTCTCCATGACATGGGGCCTCGGGGTGGATGGGTCCCTCACCAGGCAGGGCTCTGGGGTTCACTCCCTTGAAAACCTGGAAACCAGTGGTGGACGGTCCTGATGCTCTGCACAGCGGCTCTCCTGTGGGGGCCGCCTGGTGGGGACGTGGCGGCATCAGCATGTCCTGGGCCTCGAGGCTCAGCCCTTGCTCAAAATAGCACGGTAATGCGATTCTTGGTAAGTGGTTTGGGATAATGACAATGTTGATTTTTTTTAAATTTCAGATTTTTGTCTAAAAGGCCGCAAAGTACTCTTTCAGCTTAACCGCAGCCAAGCAGGCCCTCAGGTGAAACAGCAGACCCAGTGAGGGAGCCCTCTGCACTCTCTGCTCAGACTGGGGAACATTTTACTAAATTTCATTTTACAATGGCTCTGATCCCATTAAAATTAAGGGGTTGCAAGTGCATATAAATGATTCAAGTACATGCACTAAGACAATATCTTGAAAGGTTAATGTTGTGTTTTACTTCCCCTCTTGCTTCCCCAGGACCTCGCTTCCGTTAACTCCGAAGTAAGACTGTTTTCCCAGCCACAAAGGTCAAGAAGCAGCTTGTCCATCTTTTCTTTCTTTCTTTTTTAAGTTA
This sequence comes from Plecotus auritus, assembly GCF_963455305.1. Lineage (NCBI taxonomy): Eukaryota > Metazoa > Chordata > Mammalia > Chiroptera > Vespertilionidae > Plecotus > Plecotus auritus. The sequence goes on along the minus strand of NC_137777.1, from coordinate 54,698,450 downwards.
CACAAATCACACTCAGGAAGAAAGGCCTGAGGTAAACACCCAGGTGCTAGGAACTGACAATAGATTTGGAGGGACCCTGGCTGGACGCCAGGCCCGCCCCTCCCTGTCGCTCAGAAGGAGGGTGTCAGGAGCAGGAGTCGGGGTGGGGGGAGGGGGCAGGAGACTGCTGGGACCGCGAGGCTGGCGAGCTGTCAGGAAAGCCCACTGGTTGGGACATTTGTCCCTCACCGGAGGAGACTTCGATGACCCTGTGGGTCCCAGCACATGCGATGCTCCTGAGGCAGAGGTGGGCACCGCAGTCTGCCAAGGGCAAGGGGACTTGGAGGGGAAAGCGCCCCCCTATGCTGCTGCGGGCCTGGCCAGCAGGGAGTTACTCAGCTCCTGAAAGCAGGCCACCCAGTTAGTGTGCCGCGGGACAGGTGAGTGCGGGCATTGCTAAGCAGCAAAGACTCAGAGTCCCTCTGCGGTGCCTCCTGCTGCCCAGGCAGTGCTCAGATTCTTTCTAAAAATAGTTTTTCATTGAACGTAGTGGGTGACATTGGTTAATAAGGTTATATAGGTTTCCAGTGTGTAATTACATCACCTGTATATTGCATTGTATGCTCCCTCCCCCAAGTCAATTCTTCTTCCATCACCATATAGTTGCCCCCCTTTCCTACCCCCAACCCCTTCCCTCTGTTGTCTGTGTCTGTGAGTTTTTGTTCGTTTGTTTGTCCATTTGTGGCTTTCAGTTTAAAATTCCACATATGAATGAGATCATATGGTTCTTAACTTCTCTGTCTGACTTATTTTGCTTAGCTTAATATTCTCCAGGCCCATCCCTTTGTCAAATGGCAGTGTTTCTTCTTTTCCTTATGGCTGAGTAGTATCGCATGGTGTATATGTACCACATCTTCTTCATCTAACCATCTGTTGAGGGACATTTGGTTGTTTCCATGTCTTGGCCATTGTGAATAATGCTGCAATGAACATAGAGGTGCGTATGTCTGTGAATAAACGTTCTTAAATCTTTCGGGTAGGTCCCTGAAAGGGTTAACTGGGTAACACAAGGCTTGAGCCTTACAAAATCTAACACATGCCAAAGGGAAACTCATTCGGCAAGCCTGAGCTTTGTAAGAACATGTCCCCCTGGAGGGAATACCTTACAGGAACTGTGAGACCATAACCCTTGCACAGCCCAGGGGGAAGGGCGTCTGGCGCCAGCAGAAGGACAAAGGGCAAGGCCCTAAAACTACAACCGACAGCACCCAGGTACCCAGCAGCACCCAGGTACCCGGCAGCACCCAGGTACCCAGCAGCACCCAGGTCCCCGGCAGCACCCAGGTCCCCGGCAGCACCCAGGTACCCAGCAGCACCCAGGTACCCAGCAGCACCCAGGTCCCCGGCAGCACCCAGGTCCCCGGCAGCAGAAGCCGCCTGCAGCTCTCCCCATGCACACAAAAAGCCTGCTTCCTTCCCATTCGCCACTGATTGCTCTCTCGGAACCAGTCCACCTGCACCAGGTGCTGCATGCGTGTCATTTTGACTACACTGAGCCTGGAGTCCGTTCCGTGCAACACCAGCCCAACCCCCCCTTTCAGTCCCCAGAAGAGGAGCCTCCGTCCTCTTCCCTGGGCGTCTCCTCCGCGTGTCAGACTCACAGCAGGCGACCACTGTCAGGGACACCTCGGGGCAGATTTGAGTTTGTAAGAGTGACAGGTTAAAGATCAAAAGCTTTTCTTGACTCAAAGGGATGTCTCACAGTGGAGTGAAAATTTCAGGAGGTTGGATGGGAAAACTTGATAGAATCATAAACAGAATGAACTCGTGATACATGGAACAATATGGATGAATCAAAATAATTACACTGAGTGAAAGGAGTTAGACAAAAAAGAGTGTGTGCTGGGTGACATGACTTATACAAACTTTAGAGAATGCTGCTCTATAGTGATGGATTGCAGATCAGTAGTTGCTCAGGGAACCCAAGGCACGGGAAGGGATGGGGGTGGGGGGTGTGGGCAGAGCAAAGGGCTGAGGAACTTTCAGGGGTGATGGGTGTGCCCAGTCCCCTGACTGTTGACTGTTTCATGGTTGTACACATCTGTCAAGCATCAACATGTACACTTAAAATATGTGTAGCTGCCCGGCCAGTGTGGCTCAGGTGTTTGGGCATCGTCCCATGCACCAGGTGGTAGCTGGTTCCATTCTCGGTCAGGACACATGCCCGGGTTGCTGGCTCGATCCCCAGTATGTTTCTCCCTCATCAATGTTTATATCTCTCCCTCTCCCTCTCCCTTCCTTTCTCTGAAATAAATAAAAATATACTTAAAAAATGCGTGTAGTTTACTGTATGTAAATTACTCTCTATTAAAGCTATGGAAAAAGAAACCAATGAATAAAACGGATGGGTATGGAGCTGCCTTCTTTGAACCAGAGCCGGCAGCTGCCTACCCACCGCACCTGCCGCCTTGAGAAGAGTCGTTACCTTTCCTCGGAGTAGACGCAGCTCCGGGCCAGGAGGCAAGGGGCCTCACGCAGGACACACGTTGGAGCTGCCGCCTCTCCTGTGCCCCCGGACAAGCTGGGCGCGGAGCCCTCCTGGGGATGTCTTAGAGAAGCTACAGCAGTGCTTTCCTGGCCATGAGCCATCCTACATCCACAGCACCGGGCATGGCCGAGAGCCAGCCACGTGCCCGACTGCCGTGCCCTGGAGAACACACATTCCACCGGAACTGGGCACTGGGCTTGGCCCTGCAGCTCAGCTGAGCCCTGTGCCTGGCCTTCCCCGCTCCCGGCCTGGTCTGCTCTCTGAGCCGGTATAAGCATGGCCACTGGGCCTGGGAGAGAGAACAGCTTCCTAACCCCCTCAGGGGTTTGCAGGGCTGCTCCCTGCCAGATCCGGAACTTTCCTTAGAGCCTGGGGTTGCAGCGCCACTCAGCTCCACTGGCCTGGGTTTCACAGCCCCTGAACGGAGACAGCCCTGTGGCTCCTCACTGCCCCTCCGGGATGAGGGCACAGGCTGGTTAGAGATACCAGACAGCACTTGGCTGACCACTCCTGACCAGCCTCCCCCTCCCCCAGGTGCTGGCCTACCTGGACCCGCGCCATCGCCCTCACCTCTCCGCAGCCCTCAGGGACAGGGATGCGCTGTCTGTCTCAGCAAACCCTTGTTCCAGCTCTCCAGTGCCTCAGTACTTCCCGCGACTGAACATTCTTTCATCGCCTTGTAAATTGTAAAACTGGGCTCTTAGAATACCTCTCCAGCGATGCCTCGAACAACAGCCACTGGTTCAACCTCTGTCATCTCTCAGGGATTCATTATTGAGCTCCTGCTGTGACATCACACCATCAGCCTCTTCCTAACAGTGAGCAGAAAAGGTACAGTCTGTGCCCAAATCTTTTATGGAAACAGCACTTAAATAATTAAAATGAACCCCGATCGTCTTTTCCTTCCAGAACAGATAAGTGAGTTGTTTTTCTACTCATCTTCACAAACCTGCCAAGAAAACCAGAGACCATCAGCACCTGAGACCCTGTGGGTGAAGCCCACGTGCCTTCTCCCGGCCGAGAGTTAAATGACTTGCCACCCCGCCCGAGAGCCAGCCCTGTCTCCTCCCCTGTCTCCTCGCTCCCTTTGCCCAGGCCGCTCCCACCTCTCCCTGCCTGTCTCCTCCATCCTGCTCACGGCCTCGCAGCCTGGGGTCACGCAGGGCACAGGCAGTGCACTACCTGGGGGTCTTCACGCATTTGTAATATATAGTGAGGTGTCCCCTCGCTGTGGTTCATTTTTTCCCCTGATCCTTCCTTCTGAGAAGAGAGCAAAGCAAACATGGGAAGCCAGTGGATCACCGACTGCTTGGCAGCCATGGAGAGCCCACGGGCGGCCTCGGGGTGTGTTTGGGCTCTGCCCCAGCAGCCTGTGCTGCTCAAGATTGTGGTGTCCCCTGAGAGGGGCGACAGGCAATCACGGGGTTTCGGTGGTGGGTGGCTATCAAGGCATCTTTGCTGCAGCAGTGGGGGAGGGGGGAGGAGGAGGTGCAGACGAGGGGATGGGAGCCCGTTTAGCTTGGATGGGCTTTCTCTGTTACTGAGATTATAGTCTCAACTAGTGGCCTGGTGCATGAAATTCGTGCACACTAAAAGGGAATTAATTAGAGGAAATATTTTAATATTGATATTTGCCCTTTCTCTATAATAGAAGTGTCAAAGATGAAAGAAAATTAGTAAAATGTATATTAAAATCTTCCTCCTGTCAGAGTCTGGAGCGCACCGTGGGACCTGGAGTCAAGTCCCCACCCACTACCCGCACATGCTTAGAAAACGCAGGAGACCCAGACAGGCCGGCCCCACCCCTGTCAAGCTCCTCTGGAGGGGGGGAGGGTGCAGCCTCAGGTCCCCTGGCCCAGTGCCAGGTGAGGGGTGCAGTCTCAGGTCCCCCATCAAGCCCTGCTGGGCGGGGGGCGCAGCCTGAGGTCCCCTGTCAAGTCCTGCCAGGTGAGAGGAGCAGCCTGAGGTCCCCTGTCAAGCCCCATGGTGTGGGGGGCGTGGTCTGAGGTCCCTTGCCCCAGTCAGGCGCCATGCAGCCTCAGGTCCCTGCTGTTTGGTCGTGACATTACGGCATCTAGGCTAATTTGCATATTCCTCTATTATATAGATAGAAGATAATACTCAAGGTTGTGGCGACTGTTTCAGAGCCCTGGGCCAGCTGAATCCATTGCTGACAGCTCTCCATCACGTGGCTCAGCAGTACCCGCCGCCCCCTGCCATGTGCAAGGCTGCTGAGTCCAAGAAGATATTAGAGCGACACAGGGCCATCCTGGGAGCTGGGCTTTGGTGGTGGTTGGCTGGTGGTGTTTTTGCACTCGCTAATCCCTCTGTTTATGCCAGGCACTGTGCCAGCCACCTGCGACGGAGGGGGCAGTGTTTCCCCAGCACACAACCCAGCCCCCTGCAGTCAGCATCACCCACATTTTGTTAAAGATTTTCAGTATCACCCCCAGATACAAAGATAAAGACGACACGGCTCCTGCTGTCAAGAACCTTACGGTTTCATGAAGGGACAGACCCATAAGCAAATGCCAACAATAGATAAGAAGTGATTTTCTCTCCTGATCACTTATTTCTTAGTTTGGTCTGTTCTGGGCATCTTTCCTTTCCACTGTAAAACCCAAATCCTCCCAGAAGCAGAGTGAGTGAAAGTGAACTGTGTTAACAAGGAGGCCCTGCTGCCGCCCTCAGAGGCCCCCCATCCCCCAGGCAGTCTCATGCTCTAATAACTCCTTGGACACGATTGATCTTCCGGGGCTTGGAATTCATGCAGCGTAACTAATAGACTGATGCGCAAGACAGCAAACAGCAGCCACGCTCTCCTTTTCCCCGTCCCTTCCTAGGTGGGTTTTCCTGCTGCTCTACAAATAAGTATCTGCAGCGGACCTGCTAGGTGTCAGGCTGCACATATCACTGTTTAACAGATATAGCTTCGCAGGAAGCTGTACATAATTTTCTGTGGCTACCGCAGAGTGTGTGTGTATGTGTTGGGAAATCGGGTCCCAGAGAAATTCACTAATCTGCCCAGATTTGCCAACTCTCTGACTCTTCAATTATCGCTTAGCAATTCACTCATTGACTACATTTGTGTTATTATTGTAAAACTAGAGGCCTGGTGCACGAAATTTGTGCACGGGGGAGGTGTCCCTCAGCCTGGCCTGTACCCTCTCCAATCTGGGACCCCTCAGGGGATATCTGACTGCCAGGGATTGGGCCTAATCCAGCAGTCAGACATACCTCTCACAATCCGGGACCGCTGGCTCCTAACCACTTGCCAGCCTGCCTGCTTGATTGCCTCTAACCACTTCTGCCTGCCAGCCTGAACACCCCCTAACTGCTCCCCTGCCAGCCTGATTGATGCCTAACTGCTCCCCTGCCAGTGTGATTGCCCACAACTGCCTTCCCCTGCCATGACCCGCCTCCTCCACCGGGGCCCGCCTCCTCCGTGCGAGGTGATGGAGATGCCGGGACCAACCTCCGCTGAGCGTGCGGTCATCTTGTGATGGTCATCTTATGATGACGTGAGGGTGTGACACCACCTACGCCATTATTATTATAGATAGTCCAACAGTCCTGAAGTTCACTTACTAGAAAAGCTCCCTGTACTCCCCCGGTTTTACTCCCCACCACTTTTCATGTTTCTATAATGAACAATTCCAAGCATAAACAAAATGCCACGCTGAACACTGGGCTGCCACGCTGCAGCCTCAGGCCTGACGAGGTGTCCCAGCCTGTCTTGTACATTCCCTCACTCCAGACGGGAAACCAGCATTTCTCCAAGGAGCTCTCCGTGGTCCCGGAGCCTAAGGCCTGAGGCTGAGCAATACTTCCCACTTCCTGTGCCACAGACGAGGGTGGTCTCTTTATTACTCCCGTCCTGTAACACTTGGTTAAATCAATTTTCACTGATTACATTATTGTGATCCTGTAATATGATTCACATAATATATTGTGATCATATTTCTACTGGAGGCCCAATGCATGAAATTCATGCAAGAGTAGGCCTTCCTTCCCCCGGCTGCTGGCACCAGCTTCCCTTTGGCACCCAGGATCCGGGCTTCCCTTGAAGCCCTGGCTTCATCCGGCAGGTCGTCTGGAAGGATGTCCAGTCTAATTAGCATATTACACTTTTATTATTATAGATTTTTGTGTAACTTTCTGACTCCCCCTGAACTATTGTTTATTTTTTATTTGCTTAGTTTTCTATAACAGTATACCTTATTCTAGACACTTATTCTTTTTAAGTTTCCCAGTGGTTCCTTAATGGACTTTTACTCACAAACACATCAAAAAACCAATCACCACCCTAGCCAGTTTGGCTCAGTGGATAGAGCGTTGATCTTCGGACTGAAGGTCAAGGGCACGTACCTCAACTGTGGAGTTGCAGGCTCTTGGCCCCGATCGGGGCCCTTGCGGGAGGCAACCAATCGATGTCTCTCTCTCTCATATTGGTGTTTCTTTCTGTCTCTCCCTCTCCCTCCCACCCTCTCTAAAAAGCGATGGGAAAAAATCCTCGGGTGATGATTAAAACACAAACAAACCGTCTCCCCTCCCCACAAAAACCCACCCTGTCAGCTGCCTTTCTTTGCATTTCCCAGTCTGCTGGAGCCTGCTGGCATCAGTCGAACAGTACCTGCAAGGTGGGGAGAGGATGAGAAAAGACAGACAGAAAACAGAATGGGGTCGGGAGGACTGTAGCACTTCCCGCTTACAGTCCCGAGTTTATTTTTCACCATGCTTTTATACAGGGTCAGTTACATTCCATACAATACATCATTCCTGGTATGTGGTAAACATAATTATACCCCTTTGTTTCAGGTTTCCTACTGACCTTTACACAAAGCTCCTTATCTTAGCTAAGATCCCAACGGCTATACCTGTACATACACCTCTGACGCCACCTAAGTTCCTTTCCATGAGATAATCTAGCTCTGCTTCTTGCTTAAGGACAATTATGCTTATAAATCAACTGTGTATGAAGGTTAACTAAGCTCTAGGGGGCAGAATGTGTGATTAATAAACTATTGTGCTTAAAGGTCTCTAAGCCTAAGAGGGGCAGGATGCATGACTAACCTTGGGAACAGGCAGGCCACTTGTGAAACCTGCCCTCTCAGGACTTTGTCAACTGAGGTCGCTCCCGACCCCAGTCCTTCTCTCCCCACCCAGGCCTGTGGCTTTCCTGGCCGGCCGTAAAGCTGGGGCCTGACTTAACTTCTCTGTTAAGTCTCCGCTTGTCCTCCTGGATCTCAGGTCTTCCTTGCTCTTTGCGTTTCCTCTCATTTTGGTGGAGAACATTCTATAGAGATTCCTAGGAAAACTCCACACTAGAGGTTCACAGACCTTGGCCAAGTTTCACAGACCTTGGGTGTCTAGAAAGGCATTTACTTGACCATTTCTCTCAGGGAGTCGCTGGCTGGGGGTATGGAATACACAAATGAGATTCCTTTTCGCACAGAGTTTGATGAGTTGCCCCTTGGCCCTGAGGTTCTGGCGTTGCCTCGGGGGCACAGAGTTGGTCTTCCTCCTGACCCTACCCATGACCGACTCTCCTCTCGGAAACGCTGGGTCTTCTCTGCCCCGCCGCGCTGTGAGACCCCCGCCGTGGGCTGCTGTTCACTCCGCTGGGCTCAGGGGGCTCTGCAGCCTCTACCCCAGTCCAGTTTGTGAAAGAGCCTCGATTTCCGCCTCCTGCAAGTTCCTCTCACCTGCCTTCCTTCTCCCCTTGGGAGCTTCAATAATTAGATATTTACTTTTAAGAACTTTTGTTGTATATTTTTTGTTATAATATGTTTTACTTTCCAAGAGCTTCTGCTCACTGTGTTCCTTTTTTAAAAAACTAGAAACCTGTGGTCTCTTGATTCAATATTTGCTGTCTCCCTAGGACATAGAAAGATGCAGTCTACATACATCTATGCGTATTCGAATGTGTATGATTTGCATGGTTTCTGTATGTGACCTATGCCTGGTGAATAGAGTACTTGTCAAGTTATTTCTCTATTACAAATGTTTAAAAATACTATCAAGCACTTCCGACTAGGAGAGGCGGGGTCCCCCAGAGCTAACAGAATTGGCTAGCTTGCACCAGGAAGGCTCTGCTGTCCGCGAAGGGAGCTTGGCTGTTCAGCTCTGTTGTGGCTCCCACAGGCCATTATAAAAGTGGGGACGCCAGGACCCCGTGCCGCCTCTCCCTGAGGAGGAGATGTGGAGGCGCGGACAGGGCAGGGGCCCAGGGCACGGCTGGAGGGCGCAGGTAGGCGAGGCCCTCAGTGCAGGGGGCACGGTGAGCACTGCTGGGGACGGCGTTAGCGGGGACTGGGGGGCAAGGCCCCTCCCGCTCTCTGCACTGTCCACAGAGGCTCACGTTGAAGCAAAGGGCGTGGCGAGGGCCATTTACAAATGTCTGCCGGCTCATATTTGACAGACCCTAGAATACTCCTTGTGCCGCTGCTGACTTTTTAAAGTTTTTCTCTGTCCCCTGAGATGTCTGGATGCTCTGTTTACTCACAGACCCACTCTGCTGTCCCGGACCCAGCAGCATTCAAAATGGCAGATTTGTTCTAAAAATTTCTAGAGTTTAGTTGAATGACTCATTCTACACCAATAAAACAAAAGTCTGCCCTTGCAGTGTGGCTCCGTGGTTGAGCGTTGACCTATGAACCAGGAGGTCAAGGTTCAATTCCTGGTCAGGGCACATGCCTGGGTTTCAGGCTCGATCCCTAGTAGGAGGCGTGCAGGAGGCAGCCGATGGATATTTCTCTCTCAACATTGATGTTTCTCTCTCTCTCCCTCTTTCCTTCTCTCTCTGAATCAGTAAGAACATTTAAAAATAAATAAATGAAAGTACCCTTTAACGATCATCATTCAGTGCCCCTGTTGATACTCGGGTTTCTCAGCCTTCTTTTCGGACATGGAAATCCTGGCTCTCAGGTAACTCCTGACCCGAGCAAAGATGGCTCCTCACGGCTCATTCTTTTCTAGACAACACATGTCTGAGATGACCTTTATGCATTTATTTATTTATTGTTAATTCTCACCCGAGGATATTTCCCCATTGATTTCAGGGAGAGTGGAAGGGAGAGGGAGAGACAGAGAGGAGCACTGATGTGAGAGAAACACATCGATTGGTTGCCTCCTGCAGGAGCGCCAACCAGGGCGCTGGCTGGAGAGGAGCCTGCAACCAGGTCTGTGCCCTTGACCGGAATTGAACCCGGGACCCCTTGGTCCACAGGCCGACGCTCTATCCCCTGAGCCAAGCTGGCCAGGGCTCGAGATGACATTTTTAGGTGAAATTGCTATTTCTAATGGGTAACTTCCTTTGCCCATTTTGCACATCCTAAAGACGTTTTCTTTTTCTTCTTTTCAGACATTTTGTAAACTTCCGAGTCCCCAGCTTTCTTGACAAAGCAGTGCTCTCTGACTGGCAATGCCGGGGCGCGTGGCTCCATGGCCTCACGGGGAATCCGGCTTCAGCGAGGGGAGGGTTTGGGCAGCGGGAGTTCCAGTGTCCTCATGTGTGTACGGGCATGTGTGGTCACGGGGCTCGGTGGGGGTCCCCACTCCTGCCTTCGTCACCTGTATGGTACCCTTGCTTCTCGTGGCCGGCCCTGGCCCTGGCTCCTGTCTCTCCTTCAGGGAGGCCCCGAGGAATCCGAGTGTGTGGCAGCCTTGCCCCTGGTGGCTGTGCCCAGGCTGCCTCCCTGGCGCCTAGAGAGAATCAGAGGGAGATGTGAAGGCCACGCCTGAGGTGTCCGGCACAGAACGGGAACCTGAACCCCCACAGCTGGTTAAAGAAACCCTTTCTAGGCCATTTTTCTGGGAATAGAGCTCTACTGGGAAAGGCTCTGCTCCTACCTTTTTGGTGGCATTTTCAGAATAGGGCAGGAGGTGACCTGAGTGGCAGAGGCCGCCAGCTGCCAATCCTCGATTCCAGGGAGAAGCAGCAGGGAGTCCGAGGGGGCTCCTCAGCGGGGGAGGCTGTCCCGAGCACGCCCTGTTCCCGTCTCCCCCCGGCTGTGCCTTGGGCTGCAAGGACGTGTGTGTGACCGATGTCTCCATGGCTGGCTCCTCTTCCCGCCGCAGGTGCAGCTTGGATTTCTCAGTGAGTTCCAGACCCCTGGACTCAGAGGTGCCCTATGTATGACGCCATCGTTTGTTTTCGTTTGTTTTACAGTCATTTCATCTGTCCCTCCCAAGAACGGAAGCTTCTGGAGAGCTAACATTCCTCCATTTGGGCACTGAATCCCAAGGGGCCCCCCACACATGGTCCTGGCACAGAGCGGATCTTCAGAAATACCTGTTGAGTGCATGTTTGAATGGGTAGCCCATGTTTTAACATGAAGAAAGCAAAGCGCAGAAGTGACTCCTGGACTTGTTCCTGTAACTTACTGCTCTCCCCACAGACAAGGCGTAATAATGGTCGTGGAGCCGTGCCCAGGGAGCCGAAGGGCAAGGAGCCGCTTTCGTCGGCAGCTGATGGTAGAGCCTCAGACACCGACGCCGAGAACACGTTTTCAGAGCGATGTATCAATGCCGCCCTGGCTGAGGACACCGGGAGCAGAGGAGGCCACGGGTTCCGTGTCCCAGCCGCCGGATGCATATCCAGCCCCACCACGTCTGGGCCTTCCCCTGAGAGACCTGTGGTCCCCAGCACACCTGCCGTGGCTGCAGCTCTCTCAGCAGAGCCTGCAGTCAGCTGCTTATGCTTCCGTCAATCAAAACCCCTCCGCCAGACCTCTCATTCCCAAACGTAGTGCTGTCTACACTGGAGCTCAGCACCGGTCCAGCGTGCAGCGCTTTCCACAACCTCTCCTGCAGCCGGAACAGAAGGATTCATTAGGACGCGCTGGAATGCTCTCCCAGGCATGAACAGCGGACGGCTCAGGAACTCCCAGCAGAAAGCTGCAAACGACTCAAGTCCATACTGGAGGATGGGCCAGGAGGCTGACAGAGCCATCTCCATTGAGACAGAAATCCCACTTGCCAGCCTCCCCACCCGCCTCCCCTTGTCTGAAGGACACACTGGTGTTGGGTTACTGGGTGGGCTCCTGGGGCCCCCCTTGAGCCTCGCGAATTCCCACGGAAGTTTGTAAATTCTGTCTCTTCTGGGAGCAGCCAGCCAACCCTAGCGACAGGCCAGTGGTGTTGGTGGGAAGCGCTAGCTGCTGCTGTTGGTTTGACTGAAGAACTGGGTGAACAGAAAAGTGTTGACAGGGGCAGAAATCAAATGTTGGGGAACCAGCTAGAACTGTAGGAATGTTAATCCTGCTCTGTTAACCGATTGGTTTGTTCTCATTAAAGAAGGCACAGTCTAGCCTGGCCGGCAGCCGCACTCAGGACCTGGGAGCTCACCTGGAAGTGCAGCCGCCCTCCGCCTTTGGAGCTGCCTATTAGCATGGAGAGATGAACAACTTTGCTGCAGAAACCAGAATCACTAGCCCTTTGAAGATCCCCAGCCCTTTGCTTCCCTGTGAACTGCCCATTTGCCCTTTGGCTACTTCCCCAAGTAACCCCCCACTCGTGGCTGGCCCCTGGGCGGAACAGATTTCTGTGGACTGAAGCACTGCACTGTGCCATCAGCGGTGAGGACCCCGGGCTTTTCTTGTCTGGGTGGATTTCCCCACCGGTTACCACTAGATGACGCATGGGGTAAGCAAATAGCAGACATCCCTGCTTGAGAGGAATCAGCCCCGAACAAGAGGAAGACAAATTCAGCGGAGAGAGATAGACATGGAGTTCCTCCCTGTGGGAGCTGGTTTCTAGCTCCTTCCAGTTTCCTTTCAGAATAAACATCAATAGCTGCTTATCCCAAGTTCAGGAAGATCTGAGGAGTGGCCAAAGGCTGTCAGAGTTCCCTTCCTCAGAAAACAGTGCGCCCACAGGTGCAGCTGAGCTTGGCCCCTGGAAAAAGACATTGAGGAACAAATTCCAACAGACCCATCACCTGCTTCCTGTAATATAACATGGGTTTTCTGAAATGAACTGAAATCCATGAATAGCTCTTTTTACCTCATTTTCCTCTCTTAGTCTGTAATAAAAATGGCCACCGGTACCAGTCACCAGTTCCTAGCAACCATCTGAGCAACAAATACCTATTTTAAAGTATTTTTTTACTGATTTTAGAGAGAGAGTAGGGGAGAGGGACAGAGAAATAGAAACATGATGTGAGAAACACCCATCGGCTGCCTCCTGCTCGCCCCCTGCTGGGGAACAAGCCCACAACCCAGGCATGTGCCCTGACCAGGAATTGAACCAGCAACCTCCTGGTTCATGGGAGGATGCTCAACCACTGAGCCGCATGGACTGGGCCTGAGCAACGAATTTTCTGGTATTCTAAAATTCAGTGAATAGGACCAGAGAATTCTTGGAAAGCCCCTGAGTGCACATTTTAAACCAAAGGGAAGTCACTTATTCCTGTTGAACGTGCGTTTCTTCTTGTGCAAAATGGGAACATGGGTCACGGGCAGCTCTGGGGCCTCAGGAGAGAGAAGAGCAGGGGGGACGTTGGCCAACACGGGCCCAGTCCACTCTGCGGTTTACTCTGTGTTACGTCCGTTTCCGCGGCTAAGGGCAGGCAACACGTCGTGTTCACGGGAGTAAGGGAGGTGGTCTCAGATATGCAGGGTGCTGGCTGCGTGAGGAGTTGTGCGGGGCTCACGGCACACGTCTGCCTTCACCGCCACGCAGGTCCTGCTTGTGGGGGAGGAGGGAGATGGCAGGACAGGTACTGAGGTACGGCCGTTGTGTCCTTGTTCACCATGAGCAGTCGTCCTCCCTATTCCCCCCTCAGGTCAATATAATGATCACCTGGGGGCTGTAATCCCAGTTGTCACTTTTATTTTAGACGCGGTCCAGGTTTGGGGATTAAAAAAATTTGAAATTGACTCAATAGCACACATGGAGGACAGAATGTCCACACAGCGGTCCTGTTACATGATGCTGGTCCCACGGATGGAACTGCTGGCCTCACGCCTCTTCCTGCAGAGGAGGGTTCGGGTTCTGGTTCTGAGTGGTGGCCTCTGCCCTGGGGCTGCATTCTCGGAGCTGGCAGGGCCAGGAGGCCCAGAGGGGGCGTGGCCGCGGGGGCCCCTCTCCAGGGCTGTCCAGGTGTAGGGCGCTCTCTAAGGACACGCCATTCATTTGTGGGGAGGGTACCTGTTGACTTGTCTTAAATGCTCTTACTCTGCTGATTCTCATAGGCAATTGCTACATTAGGATTTTGTTGTGACGTTGGCCATTTATCTTTGATCATCAGGCCACTCCAGAGAACATGGCCTCAGGGGAGTCTGGGTGCCACTGAAACCAGCAGCTTTCTGAGCAGCGTGGCTGGAGGATGGGGAAAGGGCAGGAGAGTGTTCTCGGAAGACTCTGCCTCACCCCATTTGCATTTGGGATCTCTAAAGATCAGGTGAGGTGACCCCCTAAGTCCAGCACCACCTGGCCTCACACGTAATCATCACAGCATTATTGATTGTATTTCCTACGCTGTACTTTATGTGCCATGACTATTGTGTAACTTCCAATTGGTGTTCCTTAATCCTTCACCTTTTCACACAGGCCCCACCCCCTCTCATCTGGTGACCATCAGTTTGTTCTCTGCATCTGAGAGTAAACAGACTCTATTTTGAGTTGAAACATGTTGTTAGACACCAGTTTGCCTCAGCAGGAGCAGCTCTGGAGGTAACTGGTGGCATCGCATTGTCATTCTAAAAACACCTAAGATCATTGCTACAAACGACATCACCATATAAATCACATAAAACCAATGTTTCCCTTTCAGAAAGCCCTTCCCTAGGAGGTTCGCTGATTAAGACAGAAGAGGGCCCTAACCGGTTTGGCTCAGTGGATAGAGCGTTGGCCTGTGGACTGAAAGGTCCCAGGTTCGATTCCAGTCAAGGGCATGTACCTTGGTTGTGGGCATATCCCCAATAGGGGGTATGCAGGAGGCAGTTGATCAATGTTTCTCTCTCATCGATGTTTCTAACCCTCTATCCCTCTCCCTTCCTGTAAAAAATCAATAAAATATATTAAAAAAAAAAAAGACAGAAGAGGGGTATTTTCACTGGTTAGAATCACCAATAAAAGGAATTTTACTTCTATGAGTGTAATGCTTGATAATACATGTATTATTAATATACTAGAGGCTCCGTGCACAAATCTGTGCACCGGTGGGGTCCCTTGGACTGGTCTGTGGGGATCAGGTTGAAACTGGCTCTCTGACATCCCCCAAGGGGTCCCAGATTGCAAGAGGTGATTCTCAGGTGACACACCCCAGAATCGGGCTCCCTCTTCTCTGGTTCCCAGTGTGTCACCTGAGAACTGCAGCTCCTGTGTTGAGTGTCTTCCCCCTGGTGGTCAGTATGTGTCATAGCTACTGGTTGGACGGTTGAACAGTTGGACAGTTGCTTAGGCTTTTATATATATATTAGAGTCCAGGTACATGAAATTCATGCACGGGGGGGGGGGTGTCCCTCAGCCCAGCCTGCACCCTCTCCAATCTGGGACCCCTTGAGGGATGTCCGACTGCCCGTTTAGGCCTGATCCTACCGGGATCGGGCCCAAACGGGCAGTCGGACATCCCTCTCACAATCCAGGACTGCTGGCTTCCAACTGCTCGCCTGCCTGCCTTCCTGATTGCCCCTAACCGCTTCTGCCTGCCAGCCTGATCACCCCCTAACCACTCCCCTGCCAGCCTGATTGGTGTCTAACTGCTCCCCAGCCAGCCTGTTTGCCCCCAACTTCCCTCTTCTGCCAGCTTGGTCACCCCTAACTGCTCTCCCCTGCAAGCTTGATTGCCCCCAACCACCCTCCCTTTCAGGCCTGGTCCCTTCCAACTGCCCTCCCCTGCTGGCCATCTTGTGGCAGCCATCTTGTGTCCACATGGGGGCAGCCATCTTTGGCCACATGGGGGCAGCCATCTTGTGTGTTGGAGTGATGGCCAATTTGCATATTACTCTTTTATTAGATAGGATAGAGGCCTGGTGCATGGGTGAGGGCCAGCTGGTTTGCCCCGAAGGGTGTCCCAGATCAGTGTGGGGGTTCCCTTGGGAAGTGGGGCAGCCTGGGCAAGGGGCTTGTGGTGATTTGCAGGCAGGCCATGCCCCCCAGTGACACAAGTGGAGGCCCTGGGATCTGGGATTTATTTATCTTCTATAATGAAAACTTTGTAGCCTTGAGCAGAGGCCAAGGCAGGCCAGGGCTGCAGAAGTTTGGCTTCCTCCATTGCTGGGGGCAACTCAAGCCTCCTGCTCTCTCCAGCTCCATGGCTGCTGCCATTTTTGTTGGGATTTATTTATCTTCTATAATTGAAATTTTGTAGCCTTGAGTGGAGGCCTGAGCCAGCGAGGGTGTGCAGAAAGCTTGACTTCCTCCATTGCCCAAGCTTTGCTCACTCTGTGGCCACAGCCATCTTGGTTGGGTTAATTTGCATACTTGATCCTGATTGGCTGGTGGGCATGGCTTGTGGGTGTAGCAGAGTGATGGTTAATTTGCATATTACTCTTTTATTAGATAGGATAGATTTAGAGGATATTTGATAATTAGTGCAGGTTTACAGAGCACTGTTTAAATTTATTGTCTAATTTAATCCCTCAAAGATATGATTCCCTCTTGCACAAATGGGCAAACTGGAGGTGGAGAGTGAAGGGAGTTCCTTAGGGTCCCTGACAGCGGGCAGGACAGCCGGATGGCAGGCAGGACAGCCTGGCACACATGAGCTTGCCCCTCCCACATGTGCAATGGTATTTGGGGGTGAGCAAGTCCTGCCTTCAGAGCCTCCAGCTTCCTGAGAAGATGACTGAGGCCGTGAAAACAGCTGGGACGGTGGTCGATGGAGATTGCCTGGGACCAGATAGATAGCCTGGCAGCTCCTGAAAACCAGGTCTTTGAATGGAATAAATTATAGGAAAAGTATGAAACAGGACATCTTTTGAGTCATAAGAAGAGCCGTTGACAGCAGCTGTTCTCCAACAGTCTCAGATAGTCTGAATGTCCTTTCGCTTAATTTCCCTCCATGCAAACGTCCACTGTCCCCATTGGCACGTGTCTTCCCACAGCTATGCATACATACACTCACACACACACACACACACACACACACACAGACACACACAATGACACAGGGAGGCCAGGCTGTGTCCTTGAGAGAGGCATCCCTCCATTGAACCTGCCACTCATATGACCTTGCCCCCTCCCACCCCCATGTCAAACCACTCACTGGTGGTTAATATTCAGCTGGCTGTTAACGAGAGCACAAATGTGGGACAAGATTGACAATCTGTTAACGTTTCCTCACAATCAGGTTAAATAAGAGCTAAATCCATCATTAACGGGGCGATCTGAATAGGTGCTGTCCGAGCAGCCACCTGTGCGCCCCGGAAAGGTCATGTTGAGGGCCTTTGTGTCATGAACGTAACAGTGTGGCTTGGATGATCATCACCAAGGGAATGGCCAACGTTCTCTCAGCCAGACGGGCAGGAGGTGCGCAGACGTCATTGGTCCGACAGCGCTGGGGGGTTCAGATCTTTGGAGGAAAAGAGACCATTGAAAAGTAATTGGCTTGAGTGTGTCAAGCAAGTAGCGTGAGTGTCTTCCTTTCTGGAGGGGTGAACATAGAGCACCTGCCAGGGTCTGGGGTGTGGTAGGCCCTCGACACCCTGCCCACCCCTCTGACGCTAGGGTTTGTGATGATGGGAATGTGAATCCTCTACCGGGACCTGCTCTGGCTTGTCTGTTCCTGAGCCTTTCATGCTTGTCCCATCGTGTGCGTGGCATTGACCTGGTCGGTCCCGCACCTCAGACGTGAGTTTCCTAGGACGGGACCTCATGTCCCTCTCCCTCCTCTCCCTGGCAGCTGCCTGATAATCGGTCTGACTCGAACCCAGCTTTCCTCTGTTCACTGTTTCATAGCGACCATCTACTCAAACAGTGAAACTGCACCTGTTGGCACGGCCGGTGTGGCTTGAGGTCGACCTATGAACCAGGAGGTCACAGTTCGATTCCCAGTCAGGGTACTTGCCTGGGTTGCGGGCTCAATCCCTAGTGGGGGAAGGGGTGCAGGAGGCAGCTGATCAGTGATTCTCTCTGATAATTGATGTTTTTCTCTCTCTGTCCCTCTCCCTTCTTCTCTGAAATCAATAAAAATATTTTTAAAAAAGAAACTGTATCTGTTGGGCTCTGAGCATCATCTCTTGCCTGCGACCTTGACGGCCCACTTCCCTGTCTATGCTGTCCTCCCTCCCCACGCCTCTCATCCCCCTCCCGATGCGTGAGCAGATCTGATAAAACAAGCTGGCTCTGTCCTCGGCTCGCTCAAAATGCCGGTGCTTCCCCATCCCCCGGGATAAAAACCTTTTCATGAGAGGCAAGGTCTCCCACGGGGCACTCTCTCCCTGTCCAGGCTCCTTGCCCATCCGGTTCTGTTTGATGCTCCAGCTGCGAGCAGCACCTCATCTGGTTCCCCCGCTGCGGGAGCGAGCCCCATCGCTGCCCCTCTCTGCCCCATCGCTGCCCCTCTCTGCCCCATCGCTGCCCCTCACCGCTCTTACTGATTCTCAGCTCGCACCCAATATGCATCTCTCCAGGAACCTTGCCCCGGTTCCCCGCAGACCCCGGCTCCTTTCATTTGCTCCCGGCCCGCCCACACTCACACATCACTTCCTTAAATCGAATTTCTTGTTATGTGACAGTTGTGGGTTTGCATGTTTACCTTCCCTGAGACTCTAGGCTCCTGGAACACCAGGGCGCTGCTTGGCAAGTACCAGCGAGAAGAGCGAATGCATGAATCAGTAGATGAGTTAATAGGTGGGACTACAGAGTTCTCTTCACAACTCAAAAATTCAAAAATGAAAATAAAACCCATGTACGTGACTAACACGGCTAAGGCAGGAGTGGAGGGATGGAAAGTTGCACGTGCTCGGCCGCATGTCCCAGAGGCACACGTGCCAGATGGCCCATGCCCACCTCTGCCTCCCGCCTCCTGCCTCCCTTCCTTGTGGGAAAGAGACAGAATAACACAGGACATTTCCCATGACTCTGAGGCTTGCCATGAAAGCTGCCATACAGCTGGGAGGCGAGGGAAAGGCAGCACCGTGATTTAATATAAACTGTCACTTGCTTCCAGGGAAAGGAGACACTGTACAGCCCTCCCTGGTGCTGCGGCGGCCGCCGGCTCCAGCCCGGTCTGCGCTGTCACCTTTGCTTTCGGGGCCCCGGCTGCACACGCAGAGGGAGCGTGCGGAGTGCGCGAGGAAAGGCGGCATCGGGCAGGGCAGGTGAAGAGCAGCGGGCTTGTCCTAACCTCGGGTTACGGTACCTAAGAGACAGGGACGCGCAGGAACATATTAAGTGTCAATAAGAAGGCACAGGCTCCCTGGCTGGTGTGGCTCAGTGGCTGAGCGTCAGAGGTCAGGGTTCGATTCCTAGTCAGTGCACATCCGGGGTTTGCTAGCTGGATCCCCAGTAGGGGGTGTGTGGGAGGCAGCCACGGAGGTTCCTTTGTCTCATCCATGTTTCCCTCCCTCCCTCCCTCCCCCTCTCTAAAATCAATAAAATCATATTTATAAATAAAAACAAGAACAGGTAACGTCTGCCAACGCCAAAGGTATTTTGAACCTGCGGCCTCTGCGTGGTTAGCGCCCTGTGTCCGCCGCCACGTGTCTGCTGCTTGTGAGTCTTGTGACCTTTGGCCTGAAACGTGACAGTTGGGGCAGAGGGTCGGGATCGTCGGCTTCATCGCGGTGCCTGCCACGAGCCTCCCTGTGTCCAGCCCCTGAAGCAGGTGCTGAGTGCTTCCTCTCCGCAGTGTGGCTGGGGGTCGGGCCAGCGCTCGGGCCGGGGGCGGGGACTCCCTTCCAGAAGGCCTGGCCTTGCCTGGGGTCCCCACGTGGCGACATTGGGCTTCCCCCAGGGTGGACGGCTCCAGCCTCTGGTGGGGCTCCCAGCTCAGAGGGTTCATGACCTGCCTCCGGGGTCACCGGCCTGCCTCCGGGGTCACCGGCCTGCCTCCGGGGTCACCGGCGTGCCCTGGCTGGGAGGCGGCGGGCAGCTGCGCTTGGGCAGTCGGGGCCTCCAGGGCTCGGGGTGTAGGAGCAGCCGGGTCAGGAGACTGCCCCGTCCCGACAGGACGGAAATGGGGCCGCTGGCGTCTGTGCTGGGAAACGGGAAGCACGGGAAGGGGCCTGGGTACCACGTCGCTGGGCCTCAGGGCAGTCAGCCCGCCGCCGCTCTTGCTGCTGGGCCGGAGCTCCGCCGTCCCGCTTCACGAGAGACGTGGCTCCCACGCCGCACGCACGTGTGCTGCCCCACGAGAAACCACGGCCCCGGTCTCACAACAAGTCACAGCCTCACACTCTGACACAGACCTAGAGGACACAGTGATTCTGATAGGCTACCCCTTTGCTAAACACCCGGCTGCTATCTCCCTCCGGGACGGGAGGTGACCGAGCAGGTGACATGGTGCGGACGCAGCGCTCTGTCCTGGCTCCGGGGTCTCTGGTGTCGACAACGTGGAGCTCTGGTGGGGCTGACGGGGCCGGAGTGGAGACCGCGCCCCGGCGTCACGAGGAGCCCGGGCCGCTCAGACGTGGGCCTGTCAGCTGGGACATGAGGCCTCCCTCAGGAGCAACTGCTGCTTTGTCGCTGTGGGACCAGGTGACTTAGGACGCAGGCCGGCAGCAATACCCTCGGCCCTGGCGGTTGGGTGCTGGCGTCTGGTATCTGTTCTGTGCCAGGCAGTTCTGAGCACCAACGCTCACGCCTTGCTGCCCAGGAGCCGCACGCTCTCCACGGAGAGGAGCCTCGTCGGGGTCGCTTCTGGTGCAGCATGACAGCTACCGCCAAGCTCCCAAACCACGTGTCCAACGTGCTTCACTCTCTCCCTGTCTCTCCCTTTGTCTCTCTCTCTCTTCCTCTCTGTCTCTCTCAGTCTCTGTCTCTCCCTCTCTGTCTCTCCCTCTCTGTCTCTCTCTGTCTCTGTCTCTCCCTCTCTGTCTCTCTCAGTCTCTCTCCCTCTCTGTCTCTCTCTGTTTCTCCCTGTCTCTCTCTGTCTCTTCCTCTCTCTCTCTCTCTCTCTCTCTCTCTCTCTCTCTCTCTTTCTAATGAAGAAAAATATCTCAAGTGGGTACAAAAGGGGCGTTGCCTCCCTTTTCTGTTCTACGTGCTGAACTTTCAGTTCTTCTGCTCTGCGGCCCTAGGAAACCATTGGGCAGGACCAAAGCGAGCGCACTCCCGAGTGAGGGAAGCAAGTCGGTCCTTGGTGCTGGGCGGCAGCCTGGGCTGAACACGCTGCCTCGGGAGGGCCGGGCTCCCTGTCTCGGAGCTCCTGGTGGGAATAACCCGTCGGACAAGCACGTGTGAAAAGAGGACCACGTAGCATAGAAGTCTACGCTTGCAGCCTGTATGATCCTGGTGGCCACTGTCACCCCAACAAATTCAAAAACTAAAAAAAGGGCCATCCGTGCAATTAGCAGAACACGTCCCGGCTGCCCCCCATCCGGCAAATGCAAAAGCTCAGGGCGTGTGCAGGTCTGGCTCTGCAGGGCCACGTGGATTCCACAGGGAGTTTGAGTTCACACAGCTCTTCTTAGATGGTCTGGGTCTTTTCTCCTGAAGCCAATGTGGCCGGATATTTCCTCACAAAAATGTGAGATCAACAGCAATAACTTCTTTCTTCCGTCCTAGGTGAACCCCAAAGTGTGTAGGCACTGACATGTTTTTTTTTGATACTAGAGGCCCGGGACACAAAATTCGTGCACAGGGGATGGTCCCTCAGCCCGGCCTGCACTCTCTCCAATCCGGGACTCCTCGGACATCCCTTTCACAACCCGGGACTGCTGGCTCCTAACTGCTCACCTGCCTGCCTGCCTGATAGCCCCTAACTGCCTCTGCCTTGGCCCCTGCCACTGTGACTTTGTCTGGAAGGACCTCTGGAAGGACGTCTAGAAGATCTATTCGGTCTAATTAGCATATTACCCTTTTATTAGTATAGATTTTTTTTTATTGATTTCAGAGAAGAAGGGAGAGGGAGATATAGAAACATCAATGACAAGAGAGATCATTGATCAGCTGCCTCCTGCACACCCCCTATTGGGGATCAAACCCACAACCTGGGCATGTGCCCTTGACAGAAATCGAATCCAGGACCCTTCAGTCCACAGGCTGACGCTCTATCCACTGAACCACACTGGCTAGTGGTTTGATCAGATAGTGTCCAGCTGCAGTCTGGTGAGCAGATGGGGAGCACTTTGTCCTGTCACAGCGTGCAGATATAGGCAGCCCTCGGGTGACTGCCGTGACAGGGTCATGCTTCCTGTGCTAGGCCTCCGGCGAGGCTGACAGGGCACACGGTCTTCCAGTGCAGATTTAGGTGCTAGTTCATCAACTACCCCGACCACGCGAACCCCGAGACTGCTGCAGGGCCACGTCCTCACACACACACCTCCCTCCACACACACACCTCCCTCCACACAGACACCTCCCTTCACACACCTCCCTCCACACACACCTCCCTCCACACACACCTCCACACACCTCCACACACCTCCCTCCACACACACACCTCCACACACACTCCCTCTAGACACACATACATCCCCCTCCACACACACACCTCCCTCCACACACCTCCACACACCTCCACACACCTCCCTCCACACACACACCTCCCTCCGCACACACACCTCCCTCCACACACACACCTCCCTCCGCACACACACCTCCCTCCACACACACACCTCCCTCCGCACACACACCTCCCTCCACACACCTCCACACACCTCCCTCCACACACCTCCACACCTCCATACACCTTCACACACACACACCTCCCCCTCCACACACCTGCTCGACTTCCATGGGTCCATCACAGCAGCCGGCTTTCGGTAGCTCCTACTCAAACCTCAAATGCACAAAAGCTCAGCCAGCTTAAGAACAGGGGAGAGGGCACGTGCTATTTCCGCTCAGCAGATGTGGGTGGCAGGGAGCGGGGCCGGGGTAAGGGACCGATGCGGGAAGTAAGGGAACTGATGCGAGGGATGTTTCTAACTCCAGCAGCTTCTGTCCCCAGGACATCCAGGATGCTGGGACGCTGGCACATTTCCAGGGAGGAGAAGGAAAATTTGAACAAACACTGGCGTCCCAGAGACATCTCAAATCCATCACTCACTGTGTCCTTCATTTAAAACGAGCCCTGGACACAAAAGCGTGGCCTCTGCCGGGGCTCCTGGGAAGGCAGCAGGTGTCTCAGGAAGGCGGTGTAACTGGCTCCTCCCTAAAGATCCTCGCCTAAGACGGTGCGGCCGGCGGAGCTGGAGAAGAGCTGCTGCCCGTCCAGGCTCAGCGCCACGTGGGGTGGTGAGCAATGACACAACGTGCAGGTGCTGTCCTGTGGCCGAATCCCCGGACCTGTACATTTTATCAACCAGTGTCCCCCCAGCACATTCAATGAAACAAGTGCAGGCCCAGGAAGCGGGGGCTTGTCCAGCACAGAGACCGTGTCCTTAGTGCTCGCCGGTCCGTGGGCAGTCATTTTCTTTTTGTTTGCCTCAGTTTCTCCATCTGTAAAATGGGAATATAATAGGATCCAGACTCCTTGGAAGAGAGGAGGGTAGTAGCTATTCAGTAAATGATTTTGTGGCTCTCCATTTGGGACAATAGTACATCATTCAAATGACAATATACACAAATATGAACTCCAGGTAGATTAGAGTGAAATAAAATGTAAAACTATCAAAGAATTAGGAGGAAATACGGGCCAGGGTACGTTTATAAATCTGGGGTGGGCAAGTCTTTTCATTAAGACTCAAAATGTAAATTTCATAAAGAAAAATAATCATACTTTAACTCTGCACAAATTACACGGTTCCCATTACCATAACAACGTCAATGGTCAAGCAACAGACAAGGAGGAAGTATTTGCAGCAAACATTTTTAAAGGCTGGAGACAGTGTCGCTGAGAATGTGGAAAATGTCGGTTATGCAAAGCACTTCAGCAGCTCGGAGAGAAAGAGGCGGGGAGCGGGGAGAAGGGCGGCTACCAGCGACGTGCTGCTTGCTTTACAGCGCCTGGGCCTGAAGTGTCCGCACAAAGGTTAGCGTGCGGCCTGGTGTCCGCGGCGATGGTGGCGGCCGCTGACGGCTCAGCGGGATAATGTTATCACCTGGTCTCGCAGGAGTGGGTTCCGGCTCACACGTGGTTTTGTGAGCACAGCTTCCTTCTCTCCGAAAGGGAGTGCTGTCTCCCTCCTGAGACTTGGCCTTGGACGCCAAGTCGGAAGCTCATGGGAAAGCGGATGACCGCCCGAGGAGGGGAGGAGGCTTGGGACCTCCGTTATCAGCCTGTGCGGGATCAGGACAGCCTCGTAAACAAGAGTGCAGGGGAGCGTGGGACTTGTTTTATTTTTCAGTGTTTTATGTATTGATTTTAGGGGGAGAGGAAAGGGGAGAGAGAGAGAGAGAGAAACATCAACTTGTTGCTCCCATGTCTATCACGGTAAATGGTACACAAGTCATGGCACACACATACCAACAACGTCCTAGCAACACAAAGCGACCTGCTGACAAACCTCACAGAAGCCATCTGGGAGCCCTGGCTGGTGGCTCAGTGGGTAGAGCAGCCATGGGCAAACTACGGCCCGCGGGCCGGATCCGGCCCATTCGGCTGTTCTATCCGGCCTGCGGAGCCGAAAGAGCGGAGGGTTCTCTTGCTCTCCCCTCCGCTCCTTTACTTTGAATTTATATTAGTTCACACAAACACTCCATCCATGCTTTTGTTCCGGCCCTCCGGTCCAGTTTAAGAACCCATTGTGGCCCTCGAGTCAAAAAGTTTGCCCACCCCTGGGGTAGAGCGTCAGCCTGCGGACTGAAGGGTCCCGGGTTCGATTCCGGTTAAGGGCATATGCCCAGGTTGTGGGCTCTATACCCAGTAGGGGGTGTGCAGGAGGCAGCCAATCCATGGTTCTCTCTCATCATTGATGTTTCTGTCTCTCTCTCCCTCTCCCTTCCTCTCTGAAATCAATAAAACATATTTTTAAAAATCACCTGCTGAGCCAGAGGCGGGGCACGAGGCGATGGGCCCAGGGCTCGGCTGGGTGGGTGCTAGGAAGGCAGCCGGGTCCACAGGGGCAAGGAAGCGGCTTCCTGGCTGCCCAGTCCGGGAGTCAAGAGCAGGACGGGCTGCTCAGGGCACAGGAAACGTGGGGGCGGAAATGCCTTCATCCGTCTGTGGAAGCTCACTGGACGCACGCTCTGCAGGAGGCAGTTTGTTGTGATAAAATGACACTGCGTCACGGGTGCCTCTTGAAGGACAGCAGCAAAGGCTCCTCCCTGGTCGCGGCGCTCTCTCCCGTGATTCTCTCCTGGCAAGTTTCCGTTTTGCGTTTTGGGACGGCTCTATCAGTTGCTCACGGATTGCGCAGCGGGCACCTGTGTGCCAAGCTCAGTCTGCTGCGGGTGAGTGACTATCTTCGCCGCGCTTTTGGCTAAGAGCAGGCTCTGTGTCACATTAGCACGGCTGTGCCTACGTGTTGTTGGCCAGCACTGCGCAGCGTGCCTCCTTCCTGGTCTTTTCTTTGCATGCATGACTGTGACGCTCAAAGCAAAGCATGTTCAAACGGGCGTTGCAATGAGGGTTCTCAGAGCATCTGTGTACGACCAGTGGTGAAGTCAGAGAAACCCGGAAAGCGTACGGGGGCCTTTCTGACTGGGGAAGCCGTAGGTGTCGGTCGGTGACAACCGGGAACATTGTGTCCTGGCCATGCGGGGCGGCAGAGCCATGTTCTCGGTGTGGAGTCAGACAAACATACGAAAGGCATCCGTTCCCACAGATCCACCTTGTAAGATCTTCCCGCCACTTCTGATACTACGTTTTTCTCTGCTTTGTAAAGAATTTCTTTGCCAGAATGTTGACAGAACCTTTCCTGCCTCTCCAGAGCCACGCTGGCTGGCGTTTTAGCGCCACAGGATGTCAGCGTGAACTTCTGCAGCAGGACGCCCATGGGCGGACGGGCGACTGTGACTGTGAACATCAGCCGTCTTTACCATTAGCCGAGTTCACCTGCGGGAGGTAATTCGGGAGAGCCCCTGTCAGAGTAAAGTTGCAGCTTCAAAGCCTGAACTCGCGGCAGAATGAACGTGAACGGGAATGGCGGAGTGGTCGTAGACACCGTCGGTCATGGCTGTCCGGAAAAGCGGCCTCCGGGGCTGGCCAACTAGACCTTCCTCGAAGGCAGCTGTAGGTGTCGGTCGGTGACAACCGGGGACATGTTTTGTCCTGTTGGGCCCCGGTTCTCTCCCCAGAAATCTCTCCTTCAGCAGCCCTCGCCTCTTCGTCGGATCGCCACATGGGCCCGCAGGTACGTGGGCTGGCTGGCCCCGCACGATTAGCCGACGGTTCTCTCCATCTGCAGCCTGGCGCCCGCCGGGCAGTGGTAGGTGCTGAGGGGTCAGGGGAGACCCTGCACCAGAGACTGGCTGGTGACGAAGGGCTGAGGTGCCACGGTCTTGAACAACTCCGCACCGTCACGCACAGATTCTTACGTAGCTGTGTGTATCAAAACCAGACCCAGGCTTTCCCCCGCAGCCCTACTTTATTCTCTCACATTTTCTCTCTTTCCTGTCTTCATCGCCCCTCTCCTGGAGGTGAGGGGGCGGGACTCTGCAGCTGCCACAGCCCCTCCCTGACTCACAGGTGAGCTGGTCCCACAGGCGCCTGCGATGCGGGGGCGCACACGCAGATGAGGCCTTTCTGAGTCTCCCCAGGAACTTCCCAGACTGCCCACTCGGTTACCCTGGTTACAGCCCACACACTCATAGATTCATCAATAAACCAAAGTTCATTATTACCCAAAGAAATGCTTTTTGCTTTTCTCTGGCAAGGAACAAATTATTCCTGCATTGAATTCGCTGCCCACTCACGCCATCTCCACTGGTGCCTCCAGTCCCCAGCCCACTTTCTGCTTTCTCTCTCTCCCTCTCTCTCTCTCTTCTCTCCCCTTCTCCTTCTCTCTCTCTCCCTCCCCGCCTCTCTCCCTCTTTCTCTATCACTCTTTCTCCCCCCTCTCTCTCCTTCTCCCTCTCTCTCTCTCCCTCCCCCCTCTCCCTCCTCTCCACCTCTCTCTCCTCTTATCAGATTCCGGTCTGTGGAACAGTAAATTGAGGAAGCTGGCAGCAGCCAGCAGCAGGCCTGCGCGGGGCACAGAGAAAGGCGGCTGGCTTCTCCCCCAGATGCTGCCGTGGCTCCTCAGAGACCCCGGCTGCATGCTTCCAGAGCATGTATATGTAAAAGATGATTGATGGAACGCCACAGTGCATCTAAGTCCAATTCTTCCCGGCTAAGAGACATTTGTGAGGCTAAGAAAGAAAATAAACTATTTGTAAGTTTCACAGACACCAAAGTGACCTGCCAGGTGAAGCTGGTGAGTATCAGACAACAGGGGTGGGGAGGACTGAGGACATGGACACAGGGTCCACACCCACCTGAGAATGGCTGAGACAAATCCACAAGGGCCAGTTCCGCCTGTGAGGCCATCTGCTTGCGAAACTTTTGAATATTTCCAGATGCACCAAAGACAAAGCCCCAGTGGTCCGTGCTGAGCGCCTGCATCTCCAATGCTCGCCTTCAGGTGCCCAGGAACAGGTGTTCGGACACCCATCTGCAAGGCCTGAGTAGAGACATGGGACCCCCAGCCAGCACCTGGAACCAGCACAGCAATCTTTCCAGTGAGTTTGTCCCCCAGGGACGCGAGCAGGCCCCCCACTGGCAGCGGCTCCGTTTCCAGGGGGCTGTGGCTGCCTGAGGCTGCCCCTCCAGGCCAGGCTGTCCCTCGGCCCGAGGGGCTCTCACACTCGGGGAAGCTGACTCGGAGTGCACGGTTCAGAAACACTGCTGGAGCCCAAGGAAGCGGAGCCGCTCTGGCTCCATGGCTTCAGGGAGGACTGAGCATGCTCAGTCCTCAGGGTCAAGGGACAAGCTGAGATTCTGACACAAGAATCAGGACAAAAATGCGCGGCTCCGGCCTCTCTTCTGGATTCCAGACTTGAGTGCCTGAAACCCGCACAGTGATCCCGGCAGGGACAACCCCGTGGGCCCCGAGCAAAGTGCGTCCGGACACTCCGCTCGGTCTTAAAAGCGGCCAAATAAAAGAGGGCCTTGGCAGGAGAAAAACATTGAGAAACATTTTCAGAAAGCAAACATCCAACCTGAACGGTCCTGATTCCACCCACTCAAGGAACTTGGCCATCCACACGGCCACGTCTCACTCAGAGAGGCCCCGCCCCGCTCTGCCTCCTCTCCTCTGCCCGGGCGGACATGGCTGTGAGCAGACGCTCTGTCCTGCTGACACCCCGGAGCCCCGGCTGCTGTGTGCCCTGTACCGGGAGCCAGGCAGGTGCCGAGGACTCAGACATTTGGGGGTCATCGATCCATGAGGAGCAGCGTCTGAGATCCACCACCCCTCTCTGCAGAAACCGTGTGTGCACGTGCACACGGCATCTGCCCCTACCTGCACGCAGTAGGTGCACTTTGGACTAAAGATCTAGTGGCCTGGCTGAGGGGCGCAGTAGAAGTAGGGCGGCGGGGGCCCAGCCCCTCGTGGCAGCAGGTGCCCCCTGAGCTGCACAGGAGCAGGAGCGCCGCTGGCGACGGGGCTGCGGCTCTGGGCGGCAGTTCTCTCACAGCAGGACTCCTCTCATGGCGACTTTCAAACTGTGTGAAAGTCTGTAAAGTGGTTTCATGTGGTGACGACTGGACGAGAGGAAGGGCCGGTTCCATCAGCGGGACCGCGCTGCCACCTCTGCTCAGTGACTCCGCGTGGAAAGGACGGGCCGTGGGAGACCTCAGTCCAGGCTGCATCACCCGCTCATCGGGCTGACGCGGGCTGGGAGGAGGGATCGGAGAGACGCCGGTCCCCCCAGCGTCAGTTTTGCAAGCGTTTCTGAAGACTGAGCTAGGAAATAAGGCAAAATGGAAAATGTTTGGCGCTCATTGCTGTTAAAAAGAAAAAAGAAGTATCTTGTGGAAGTTCCAAACCGTTCTCTGTCAGGAGGGCGGTCGCCGTGGGAGAGTTCTTGGGGGTTTGGTGACAGCTCGCCGTATTTGTGCTCCGGTGCTGAGGGCTCAGCCACAGAGTGCAGCGAGCAGGTGGTGGTCGATGCTACACACGCAGACTGCCTCAGTTTGCAAACTATAGCCTCCCTGGTCCTGCGGGGCCAGCCAGGCTCCAGGACCCTGACAGAGTCGCAAGCCATCAGCACAGACGTGTGCACCGCCATCAGCACAGACGTGTTCACCGCCATCAGCACAGACGTGTGCACCGCCATCAGCACAGACGTGTTCACCACCATCAGCACAGACGTGTTCACCGCCATCAGCACAGACGTGTGCACTGCCATCAGCACAGACGTGTTCACCGCCATCAGCACAGACGTGTTCACCGCCATCAGCACAGACATGTGCACTGCCATCAGCACAGACGTGTTCACCGCCATCAGCACAGACGTGTGCACCGCGGAGCCAGTTTCCTACAGTTTCCTAAACAGTCTCAGACAACGGAGAAGCAGCTGGTTCACCCGTGACAGCCAATTTCATCTTGGAGGAAACCAATTTTTTGTTCTATAAAATGGGGATTAATGGCAAATTTATAGTTTCTGTGATGACTAAGGTAAAAGCTGTTCTGAAATGATTCCCATTTTATTGATATAGTATCATTATTCAAGATGATTTTAAGATAATTTATTTTTACCAGTAAGTTTTTTATGTCTTAAGAATACAGAGAGCTCAATTACAGTTACGTTTTCCTTAATTTAGGAGAATGATTTTTAGAGAGGGAGAAGGGGAGAGAGAAACATCAAACGCACCCCAACTGGGGATCCAATCCACAACCTGGGTATGTGCCCTGACTGGGAATCGAACCCGCAGCCTTGTTGTGTGCCGACACGCCCACCAGCTGAGCCCGGCCGGCACGCTCCCTTTCTGCGGGTAGTGTGAAACACGTGAATGCAGGCCCTGGTACATCTCCCCTCCGAGCTGTGCTTAGGGATGCTCACCTGCGGTTCTGAGGTGAAAATACGGCTTCCCCCCAGCAATGCTGTCGCTGTGTCAGCATGAGGGGAGGGCGCTCCTGAGGAAGGCACTTGGGATGTGGCAGACTGTGCACTGCTCACGGCGCCAAGGCCCTGCTCATCAGGATTGGGAGGACCCCGCTCCCCAACCCCCAGGCATCCGAGGGGGTGGAGTTACCTGTTCCAGCCAGTGGGCTGGGGGGAGATCAACCCATAGCTAAACATTTAACTGCTAGGATCTGACCCTCCAGGGGGTCTACTGTTACCATGGTAACAGTAGAAGCAGGTGCGGGAGGCGTCCACCCTCCGGTTGGCTCCCTGGACCACAGTGATGACCTGAGCGGTGAACAGAGGCTCGCCCACCTGAATGGTCATGGCACCAGCAGAGAGAAACCTCTGTGGTTTAACCACTGAAGTGCTGGGAGCGGCAGTTACACACTGTGACCTAAGCTGTCCTATCTGCTCCAGAGAGAAAGTTACTAGTAATCACTGCTGACATTCCATTCTAACAGGATCACTGATGACAATTCCAGCACAGCCGCTACGGGTTTCACGCTCCGTGGTTCCAGTTACACGAGGTTTCGGTGACCCGTGGCCAACCTTGGTCCAAGAATATTAAATGGGAAAATCTAGGAATAAACAGTTCATAGGTTTTAGATTGTGTGCTGCTCTGAGTTGGCGTGTGATGACTGTCCCGCTCGTGGCCCGAATCCTCCCCTTGCCCGGGGCCTCTGGCTGTACGCCTCCACCCGGTCGCCGGCTGCGCTCTCAGATGGGCTGCTGTGCTCCCGCAGCGCTGTGTTCAGGTCCCTCAGCGGTGCCCCTACCCTGTGCCATAGGCGAGTAGGAATAGGAACAGACATCGTACGTATGAGTACAGGGTGCAGTATTGTTCGAGGTTTCAGCCATCCCCTGGGGGTCTTGGCGGGTATCCGCCGAAGATAGGGGGAAACAACTGTACTATGTGTCAGTCCCTTAAACCTACCCTCCGAGGCCCTGGCTGGTGTGGCTCAGTTGATTGGAGTGTCCCCCTGAGCACCAGAGGTCGCTGGCTCGATTCCCAGTCAGGGCACAGACCCAAGTTTAGGGTTTAATCCCCAGTCAGGGTGCGTGCAGGAGGCAACTGATTGATGTTTCTCTCTCACATCAATGTTTCTCTTTCTCTCGCTCTCTCTTCCTCTCTCTCTAAAAACATCAATAAAAACACACACAAAAGCCTACCCTGTGACATAGTTATCAATATGATCCTATTTTATAGATGAGGCCACTGAGACACTGTAATAAGTAAATAAAATTACCCAATTAGGAGGTATTAGAATGAAGATTTGAAGCTAGATAAATGCATTCCCTGGTTTAACTATTAGCCAGAGTGACCTGCTAATGGCGCTGGGCTGTGCCTCCAGACGCTGGGCCTGGTCTGGGAAACAGCTCTTGGCTGGAGCCCAGGCGCTCCATCGTTAGCGGGTAATTGCAGACCAGAAACATTTAACTCCGGCCAGTTTTCTCTCCTAATGAAACCTTATAGAATGCTTTCCAAGAGGAGCAAACGTTTAGGGAATATCTATTACGAATGAGGCATTCCACTTTGTAAATTTTACATATATTTTCCACATATTTCTCCTTGAAATCCTTTCAGTGTATAACACTCTGACCCTCAGTTTATAGGAAAAAGGACCAGGGAAGGTAAGCAACGTGCCCCAGTGAGCAGCCTGCAGGCGGCAGAGGAGTCCTGCTCTCAGGGACTGACCGGCTCTCCTGCTGGTGGAGGAGACAGACACACACAATAACCCCACCAATGAGGGGAGACTGCTGAGCCGATTCTGTTGGGATGGTGACAGCTGGCTCAGGGGCTGCAGGTCGTCCCGGCTTCCGCCAGCTCTGGGTTCTGGCTGTGGGTGAGTGTCTCCTGTGCCGGTTCAGAGTGTGGGCTGAGCTCGGCCGGCCCAGCAGCCCCGAGCTGGCGGCCACCATGCCTGCCAGCTCGAAGGGGATGGGCAGCATGGACTCCCAAACACGCCCCAAGTGACACAGCGAGGGCCACGAATACCATCCATTAGGGCTCTGGGTTTCCCTAAAGATCCCATCTTGTCCTGGCCAGTGTGACTCGGTGGGCTGAGCATTGTCCTGTGCACAAAAAGGTTGCAGCTCGATTCCCGGTCAGGGCACATGCCCAGGTTGTAGGCTTGATGCTGGTGGGGGGCATGCAGGAGGCAGTCGATCCAAAGATTCTCTCACATGGATTTTTTTTTCTCTCTCCCTTCCTCTCTCTCTTAAAAAAAAAACTTAAGAAAAGAAAAAGCTTCTGTCTTGAACACCTATCTCTCCCTCTAGGAGAAGCCAGGGGGCACCAGGTCCATGCCCGGCCGGCTCCCCTGCCCCTGGGGTGGGTGTCAGC
The DNA here is from genome assembly GCF_963455305.1 of Plecotus auritus. NCBI lineage: Eukaryota > Metazoa > Chordata > Mammalia > Chiroptera > Vespertilionidae > Plecotus > Plecotus auritus. Next base: position 54,666,477 of record NC_137777.1, on the reverse strand, counting down.
ACTGCGGGCACCTGTCTCCCCGGAGCTTCCCTACTTGTGCATTCTCAAACTCCAGTACAAAAAACATGAGCGCACATGTTCACACTCTGCCCTTGTCCATCATGCCCAGCTCCCGCAGCAATCCCAACTCATGCTCCATGTGAGCAGACGGCCACGGGCACCCGTCAGACAAGGAGGCCTGGGCCCTGCTCTCCCCGCCCCCAACACCGGGCTGGTCAGTGAAAGTCCTCCCGGAGGGCAGCGCCTGGCTGCAGCTGCGATGACCGTGCTTCCTCTCCAGACCAGCCCGCTGGAGGCTTGCTCTTCCCTTCCCTGCACGTGGCCTGTCTCTGCGGAATGTCTCAGCTGCTGACACCTCTCTCCCGTGGAAGCCTCACCGCTGCAGCCCACAGCGCTTGTCCAAGGGCAGACTAATTCCCACCGTGACTCTCTTCTGAGGTGAAGGCCCTTCCGAAGCAGGAAGGTCTAAGATTCCGCCCGGGATGGCCTTACGGGTCTTGTTGGGTGTGTGTAGCTGTGTCCTGGTGGGAGAGGATGGCGCCACTGACACGAGACCCGTGTTCAATGTCTGTGTCTTTCCTGTGTCTCCAGGGCCAGGCGAGGGGCCGGCAGAGGCAGCTCTTTCTGTCAGGGGTCTGCTGGAAGGTGTGTACACTGCCAGCTTCCTTACAAAGTGTATTGCCTTTTGTGAGAGAGAGAGACATGGATTTGTTGTTCCACGTAGTTATGCATCATTGGTTGATTCCTGTATGTGCCCTGACCGGGGATGGAACCCACAACCTTGGCGCATCAGGACGACGCTCGAACAGCTGAGCTATGGGCCAGCGTCTGAGCACTTCCCTTTACATGTCACGGGGTCACTGCCGTGTCTGTATTGAGCCTCAGTAGCGGGATCTGACTGTCTCCTCAAGCTGAGGGCTGATTACATGAGAGATGGCTGCTTTCATACCAGACATGCTACTGATTTTTGTAGATCAATGATCATGTCACTGTGAGTGGTTTTAAATAAGTATAAGAGTATGCGAATGAAAAACATAAAAATGCAAAGGTATTTCTTACAATAGCTGAGATATGGAAGCAACCTCAGTGTCCATAGACAGATGAGCAGGGAAAGAAGCTGTGCGTGTCTACAATGGAGTGTGATGCAGCCACAGAAAAGAATGAAATCTTGCATCTGCAACAACAAGGATGGACCTGGAGGGTATTGTACTGAGTGAAATACATCAGACAGAGGAAAACAAATGCCATATGACTTCATTCACATATTGATCTAAAGAACAAAATAAATGAGCAAAATAGAAACAGGCTCATTGACACAGAGAACAGACTGATGGAGGCCAGAGGGGAGGGGGTTTGGGGGGAGAGTGAAAAGGTGAAGGGATTGAGAAATACAAATTGGTAGTTACAGAATCGTCACAGGAGTATAAAGTACAGCATAGGAAATATAGTCACTAATACTGTAATGACTTATGGGGGAACACGGTGGACTGTCTGACCACTATGCTGTACACCTGAACTAATATAAAATAATATTGAATATCAACAGGAATTACATTTTTAAAAGGAAAAAAGGCTTACATACCCCAGCTGTTCCCTCACTTGACCCCCTGTGCCTGACGACAGGGTCGGGTGTGGGTTCCATAGCAGCGCAGACCACCTGCTAGTCCTGAGGGCGCGCTCCAGTGGGCTGGCAGCCACTGGAAAGCAGACATGTTCATCTTTAAAATTTATATATGATTGACATAGAACATTATATGAGTTTCATGTGTGCAACACAAGGATCCAGTATTTGCGTATGCTGTGAGATGATCACCATGATGTCCAGTTAACATCCGGCACCACACATAGCTACAAACATTTTTTCATGTGACGAGAACCTTTAAGATCTATGATCATAGCAACGTTCAGAAATGCTGTGCAGAGTCATGACCTACAGTCCCCGTGCCGCACGTTACAGACACGTGGCTTATGATTTTCTAACTGGAGGGTACGGACCCCTTCGCTCATTTCACCACCCCAGCTGCTTCCATCCATGAGCTTGGCTGTGTGTTTGCTTGTTTTTAAGATTCCACACCTGAGTGAGATCATGTGACATTTGACGTCTCTGTCTGAGTTAGATCACTTAGCATAATATGCTCTAGGACCAAGTCTAGGTCGATCCAGCCGTTGCAAATGGCGAGACTTCCTCCCCCGTTTCTTATGGGTGAAGAGTGTCTTGGCTCTTGTGAACACGAGGTCACATGTGTTTCTGAGTTAGTGTTTTCTTTTCTCCCATGAGTGCCCAGAAGTGGAGTATCTGGGTCATGTGGTAGCTCTACTTTTAGTTCACTGAGGAACCTCCATCCTGTTTCCCGTAGTCACGGCACCAATTTGCATCCCCACTCACAGGGCACGAGGCTCCCTTGCTCCACCCTCCCCAGCGCTTGTCACGTCTCGTCTTTCTGAGGATGGCCGTTCTCACAGGGGCTGCGCCTGGCGTCTCCCTGGTGATGAGTGATGTTGGCACCTTTCATACACCTGTTGGCCATCCGTTTGCCTTCTTTGGAAAAATATCTATTAAAATCCTCTGTCCATGTAAAAAAATCAGATGGTTGGTTTTTTTGTTTTGAGGTTCCTTGTACAGTGGAACCTCGCTTCGCAAACTTAATTTGTTCCGGAAGGCTGTTTGAAAACTGCATCATCTTCTCCCATTAGAAATAACGTAAATGGAATTAATCCGTTCCAGACCCCAAACAATCCTGTTTTAACCTTTCTTATACACAGTGCATGTCTATTGTACTGTTTAATCTACAAATAAACACTTCAAAAATAAAAAGGACATGAAATGTAAATGAAAGTTTAACAAAAAGGAAATGTACAGTAAAAAATGAAAATCTAACAATAATTATAAGCAGCAACAAAAACAAAAAAAAAACAAAAAAAAAATATTCACAGCACAGATCCCGAGATGTTAACCGTGGGGAACCGACTCCTATTTGCGTGTTCTCTCCTTTGTCACCGAGACACTGCGGCTGACCACAGGGGTCTGCAGGAGAGGGCTGTGGGCCGAGCAGCGAACTGCTTGAGGAAGGCGGTTCCTTTGTCAGCCATGTGATTGCAAGTGCTTCCTCCCATTCCGGAGGCTGCTTTCACCTGGTGCAGGGGCTTTTCGGTGGGCTACAGCCGCACGTGCTTGTTTCTGTTTTCTGTTGCCTTTGCTTTTGGTGTCAAATCCAAAAAGTCGTCACCCAGAATCAGCCAAGGAGCTCGCTGCTGAGTTTCCTGCTAGGAGCTTTGTGGGTTCAGGCCTCCCATTTTCGGCGCTCATCGCTGTGCGTGGATGTTGCGTGTGGTGTATGCTAGTGGCAGTTCCCTTCTTTGCATGTGGCAGCATCGTTTACTGCAGGGACTGCCCTTCCCCATTGTACCTTCTTGGCTCCTTCGTGATAACAACATATGAATGCCAACAGCTGGGATTGGTTTGCACTCTCATTCCTGAAAGCAACTCCCTTTTCCTGGCCAGGAATTAGCCTGGGGAACCGGAGAGGCTGCCTGATAAACAACGGAGGCTAACCTTTATTGCATCCCATCGCACATGGCTGTGGGCCTCCCCCTGCCTCCAGGCTGGGGGTTCAGGGCCTCCCCCTGCCTCCAGGCTGGGGGTTCAGGGCCTCCCCCTGCCTCCAGGCTGGGGGGTCCAGGGCCTCCTCCTGCCTCCAGGCTGGGCATCCAGAGCCTCCCCCTGCCTCCAGGCTGGGGGTTCAGGGCCTCCTCCTGCCTCCAGGCTGGGGGTTCAGGGCCTCCCCCTGCCTCCAGGCTGGGGGTTCAGGGCCTCCTCCTGCCTCCAGGCTGGGGGTTCAGGGCCTCCCCCTGCCTCCAGGCTGGGGGTTCAGGGCCTCCCCCTGCCTCCAGGCTGGGGGTTCAGGGCCTCCCCCTGCCTCCAGGCTGGGGGCATCAGGGCCTCCTCCTGCCTCCAGGCTGGGGGCATCAGGGCCTCCCCCTGCCTCCAGGCTGGGGATCCAAGGCCTCCCCCTGCCTGCAGGCTGGGGGCATCCAGAGCCTCCTCCTGCCTCCAGGCTGGGGGCTCTGGGCAGCACAATGACCCGTTGCTGAGGGCTGAGGGCCTGTGGGGTGGGAACAGGGTGCAGTGAGCACGCTCCCCGCCTTGGTGGGGCCTGACACCTCCCTGGGCTGCAGAGAACAGGAAAGAACTAGAGAAGAAAATGAGATAAAGTAGGAATGAGATTATTCCTTCCAGATGGTCCCGACATGGCATATGTTTTCTCAAAAAAAGAAAAAAACATTCTCCGTGAAAGGAAAGGCAGCAGTGGGGATGCGTCTCCTACCCCTTTACCGCGCAGTCAGGGCAGGTGGGTCCGCTGCTGCCTATTCATGGGCTGCTTTTGTCTGATTTTTCCTCTCGCTCATAGAAGCAGGCTCCTCTCCAGCATCTACAGGAGAGTTTTGCTTTATGAATTATTTCTCTCTCTAGCTTCCTTTTGCTGCTCTAGACTGTTCTGAGATGTGTTTCCATTACCTCAAAAGTATTTGCCTAGAGGATATGAAAAAATTCCATCCCCGAGTTTAATAAAACATTTCACGGCAGAAGCTTCAGAGGGCAGTCAGGACAACAACGCAGCCCGAGAGGACCCACTCACAGAACCTACACCTGCGGTGCTCTGCTAACCCGAAGGCGGCTGGAACTGGGTTCTGTTCCCTGAAATGCTGAGCCCCAACAATGTCCACTGAGTAACAGGCCTGTGGCTCTATTTGACTTATTACGCATTTTTATTAACTGTTTCTGGGAAGGGTAAGACTTAGCGGTGTTTCCTGGCCGGGACGGTGCTCAGTCCACAGGAACTAAGGAATGGGGGGTGGGGGGGGGGGGCGCAGAAAGCACCGTGGCACATCCAGCTGATCCACCACGTCTGAGGGCAGCTAGGGCCAGGCAGACTGACGGACTTGCCCGAGATGACACCACATGGTTGCCCAGAGCCAGAGCGGGACCCCCCACCTCCCGGGGCGGGGGGATGCCCCACCGCAGTGTTCCCCTTGGAGGCCCACTGGGCTGGGAGCCTTTTAATGCCCATGCCACATCAATCTTAACAATCTCTGCCGTTGCTGAAAAGACAGGCAGGCCTTGGCCGCTGGGCTCAGTTGGTTGAGCATTGTTCTGTGCACGGAAAGGTCGCCAGTTGGATTACTGGTCAGGGCACATACTCAGGTTGCGGGCCAATCCCCAATCGGGCATGTGGAAGGCAGCCAATCGATATTTCTCTCTCACATAGATGTTTCTCTCTCTCCCTCTAAAATCAATAAAAATATATTAAAAAAATAAATAAAATAAAAAGAGAGACAGGCCCTGGCTAGGTAATCAGTTGGTTTGAGCATCGTCCAGATTTACTAAGATTGTGGGTTCAAACCCCAGTAAGGACACACGCAAGAAGCAACCAATGAATGCATGAATAGGTGGAACAACAAACTAATGTCTCTCTCCCTCTCTCTCTCTCCCCCTCTCTCTCCCCGCTCCCTCTCTCTTTCTCTCTCCCCGGCCCCTCTCTCTCTGACACCAGTTTGACAGATATTAAAAGCAGATAGTTCTTTCCCATTGACAGTGCGAAGCCAGCCGTTGCTCTGCACTCGGCTTTGTGAGACACTCACGGCACATCCTGTTTGAATCTGAGCATAAACATGCTCTTTCCGTCAAGCACTTCCCATAACTGAGATCAAAGCTGGCACGGGGGCTTTCTCAAGAGTTGAATTTCTTTCATTTTCTTTTTCAGGAACTTGAACTTGAGGAAATTGCAAGTCCAGCTGCCGTGTGCCAGGCTGTCCCTGTCTTCAAAGCAATGCCTTTCCTGTCACATCCCTTCCTTTGATAAACAATGAAAGGCGCAGCGTTTACTGCTGCAGGGAAGGGAGGCGGAAATGGTCATCTAGGCAGAAAATTAAACCTTTTGAGACATATCAAATAGTCTCTGATTTTAATGGGTGGGTTTTGCATAGCCATGTGGACATCATTTTCCGAGATAACTTAGTCTGCAAATGGATACTTCACCCCTGTGACTATAAGCTCGCCCTATGTCTTGTGCCAGGACTATATATTGCGATATCACTTTTTTATGAAGCTACCGTACTCAACTAGTTTTATAGACTGAGAGGATTTGCTGTTCACAGTGTGAATGGTGTAGATGGCCTTGGACTCTGACCGTGTAAGAGGGGTCCCTATATTTCCTGCCTCCTGAAGGACACTTGCTTTGTAACCACAGCCTGAATCTGCCCCATGCCAGTGGCCATGGCACCCGGAAGGCCACGAGGTCCTGCCTCCCCATCCACCCAGCTGTCCTCAGCAAGCCTGTTGCTGCAGCCCTCAGAGCGTGGCAAACGTGGCCTAGAAGGCCCATGCATGCTGCTCAAAACAAAACACACAAGGTCATTTATTTTTGTATTTCAAATCTCCTGCTATATATTATTTTTATTTATTATTATTTTAAAATATGCTTTTACTGATTTTTTTAGAGCAAGAGGAAGAGAGAGGGAGAGAGAGATAGAAACATTGATGAGAGAGAAGCATCCATCAGCTGCCTCCTGCAAGCCCCCCATTGGGGATCGAGCCCACAACCCAGGCATGTGCCCTGACCAGGAATAGGACCAATGACTTCTTCGTTCATGGGTCCATGCTCAACCACTGAGCCACGGCAGCCAGGCTTGTTTTTATTTTTATACTAGAGGCCTGGTGCATGAAATTTGTGCATGGGGGGAGGGTCTCTCAGTCCGGCCTGCACCCTCTCCAATCTGGGACATCCCTCTTGCAATCCAGGACCACTGGCTCCTAACCACTCACCTGTCTGCCTGCCTGATAGCACCTAACTGCCTCTGCCTCAGCCCCTGCCACCGTGGCTTTGTCCGGAAGGATATCTTCCAGTTGACTCAGTCTAATTAGCATATTACCCTTTTATTAGTATAGACTAGTCAGCCCATACAGCCATAACAAAATATCATAACTTTGTGTGGCTTAAACAACAGAAATGTATTTTTCTCACAGTTCTGGAGGCTGGATTTGGGGTCAGGATACCAGCATAGCATCATCCCATACACCAGAAAGTGGTGGATCAATTGCCAGTCAGGGCACATGCCCAGGTTGCAGATTCAATACCCAGTCCAGTGAGTGCAGGAAACAATGGAATAATGTTTCTCTCTCTCTCCCTTCTTCTCTCAGAGATTAATTAAAATGAATGATAAATAATGTTCTCTAAGTATGGTTTTAGCAGGAAAGACATTAGTGATCTATGACGTGAAAAACTTATTATAACACATATACACAGCATGACCCCATTAAAATAATATTTATTGATTTCAGAGGAAGGGGGAAGGAGAGATAGAGAGAAACATCAATGATGAGAATCATTGATCAGCTGCCTCCTGCATGCCCCTACTGAGGATCAAGCCTGAAATTTGACCAGGAATCATATCGTGACCTCCTGGTTCATAGATTGATGCTCAACCATGGAGCCCCACCAGCCGGGCCCCTTTTTTATCAATACCAGGCATATGAGGTACATTGGCAAGATCCCACTCCTAGAGAAAAGTCTGAAATTGCCCAAACTCCTTTGCAGCTAGTTTCTGGATATGAATTTGTTTCTGCCGATTGGATGCGCTTGTTCAATATTTTGAAGGCAGAAGTGGGGCAGAGGCATCTTCCCGCAGTTTGGGCTGTTTGCTGCTGGTGACCATGTGTGCAGAGATGTGGAGGTTTCCTGCAGCACAATCCAGGCTGTGCACAGGCAGTTGTGGCAGAGGCAGTGCCCAGTGACCTGTTTTGTGGGAGCTGGAGCACACTTGTGGGGGCAGCAGTTTCCCGATCCCCGGGTCACAGCTGTGCCAGAGTGTCCTAGAGTTCAGTTGTGGCTGAGGGGGCAGCTCCTCCCACCGGGCAGGGAGTCTTTCCTATGGGGCCAGCCTAATACCCACTCCTACAGCTTTCCGATGATTTCCCAAGCACCGATTCCCTGTGCTAAATTCTTTCCTGCCTAACATAGCAAAGATCTAAAAACATTTTGGATCCTGTACTTTCAACGAAAGCAATGCTGCACAGGGTCAGGTCTGAGAAGTGGGTGAGGTGTTGTGGAAGGCTCCCTTCTTCGAGTCTCAGCTTCCTCTTCTGTGGAACCGAGACCAAAGACTATCTGTTCATAGTTACTGAAGACCGTGGCAGCTGTGTTTGCTGAAGATGGCCGCATTTCCTATCCTTCCTGTGGCCTTGCCACTTTCCACCACTTCGTCTCTCTTGAAGTGGGGCTGACCTCTGAATTCCAAGGCCAAGGCCGAAAAGGTGCGGGGCTGCAGCTCTGCCCAACCCACCAGGATTTCCAGCTCCAGTCCCACCCACACCACCCGGGGCTCTGTCTGGTGTGGAGCTTTGCCCTCCTGGCTCACTTCTCCTCCCATACATCTGCAGTCCAGAGCCTCGCTGCACATCATGGCCCACCTGCTGGTGCTGCTGGGCCCAGCAGAAGGGATAAGAGCCCACGTTGGGCCTGGCTCTATTCCTGCCGCTGTTCTGACCAGGGCCAGATGCCCAGGTGCTGTGCGTGGCCTGTGGGGACTGCTGTGGCCACCAGGAAAGCCTCCCCACCCCATCCCCGACTCCAGTGCCCTGATCCCAGGTCCACTTCCACCAAAGGAGAGCTTTGCTCATGCAGCTGCCCGAGACTGAGACCGAGCATACAAGGTCCCCGGACCCCAAATTTCTGCCAGCCAAGGCATTTGGCTGGCTGGCCCCACCCTGATCGGGGTGTTGGGGCAATCAGCCCGGATTAGACCAGTTTGCTGGCCGCAGTGGGTGTCATAGCGACCGGTCGTTAGGTTATTATGGCCGTGACAGTGTTATGGTCTCTGGCTTTTTATATATATACTAGAAGCCCGATGCATGAAGATTCGTGCAAAATAGGCCTTCCTTCCCCTGGCTGCCGGCACATGGCGGGCTTGCTCCAGCAGCCTGTGCAGCGGTGGTGGCGGTGGCAAGCCCTGTGCACTCTGGCGCCGCTTCCTCCTTGTCCTTCTTCTCCGGACAGTTCCTCTGTGCAGCGCTGGCACTCCTGGGGAGGCGTGGAGGGGAAGAGGTGGGGGGAGCGAGGCAGGCGGGGAGGACTGGAGAGGTTGGGTATGCTAGTGCCTTTCAGTTTCCCATTGTGAAAGTGGGATACAACTGGCCCCCCTCCTCATCCTCTTCCTCCTTAGCCCTCTGCCTCCTGCCCTCCCTCCCTCCACGCCCATCACTCCTCCCCTCTTGATTTGGCAGATAGGGAGGAGGGAGATCTGATAATTTGGGTTACTGTGTAGGTGGCCTCTTTCATCTATTCAAAACAAAGCTGAGCCACCTGCCGCTGCCACCACGGCCGCCACCATCGCCCCTTGGCTGGCCCGGGGCTCCTGGGATGTGCTAACTGTGCACCAAGCAAGCTCCCACATGCGTCCACGCCCTTGGGGCTGCTCCAATGCTAGGGTTTTGTTTACCAGAGCAGCGGGGCAGGGGTGGGGTAGAGGGAGACACCAGACACCAGGAACTACGACCTCAGGCACCAGAGGGTTGCCTCTGAGGCTGGGGGCTGGGCCATAGGGAGGCTGCAAGGATGGCTGACAGGTGTGGAGCACAGCAGGGAGGCCCTGAGGAGGTGCATTGCCCATAGGCCCAGAGCGGCTGGTGGGGGAAGCTTCCAACTTTGTCAGGTTAATTTGCATAATCACTCCTGATTGGCTGTGGGCATCATGAAGTGACAGTCGATTTACATATTTCTCTTTTATTAGTAAGATAGATGTGTGTGTGTGTGCATGACATCAGAACCAAGTGGCTTTTCTTTCTCCTGGACTCTTCGCATTCTTTACCTCCATCTCCTGTTTAGTCAAACAGCAGCCTGAGTAACTATTTACAAATATCCCCTAAGCAACGCTGGGCTGTCTGGTGTTTGGTTTATGATATTTAAAAATTCAAAACGGCAAGCACACAGGCCAAGACCATTTTTTTCACATGAAGCTCTTTCCCTGTTAGAATGACACTTCACAGAAACACACTTCTTCCTGGTCTGCTCTTGAGTTCACCTGAAAGGCCCCGTGCAGATGAACTCAGAAGAGAGGCAGTCCAAGAATTTAACTACCTTGGCAATAGAAAGTCATTAAGATAACAAAAATTTCTCATAATTCAAGAGGATGCTTCTTTCCACAGCCACTAGGTGGTCAGTGCATTGGAGCTGGCAGTAGGTTTCTAAGAAATAGGAATGCTGATGCACACTGTGTCTGTTTTTAGTAGAAAGATGATGTATAGTCTACATCTTTGATTTCTGCCCAGCATTTTCCATGCAAACTTAGAAGAGCTGCAGTATTTTCAGATTTACAGCATCTACAGATATAATTTTATTGCCATTTTTTGCCAACCTCACAATGGTCTCTGATTGGACTAATCACTTAGTATTATATCCTTCATCACAGCTGTTTCCATAAGTTCTACTTCCAAATGAAAGGCGAGTAAATGATTGAGCACTCTGCCACTGTGCTGTCCCCTGTTGGTGACATATCACCAGTACTTGTAGAGATACTGTTGGTGGATGTATGGAGGTATTACTTACATACAGTGAGGTGCACTTGTTTAAAATGCACAGTCGCTTAGGCTCTTATATACATATATAGACTAGAGGACCAGTGCACGAAACTCGTGCATGGGTGGGGACCCTAGGCCTGGTTGGTGATCAGGGCCAATTGGGGCCTTCTGGCTGCTGGCCAGGGCCTTCCTTCCTGCCAGCTGCTGGCTGCCAGCCAGGGCCTGCTAGCTGGGCCTGCTGGACGGGGGGAGGGACCATGGGAGATTGGCGGTGCTGGAGGTTGGCTGTGGGAGCACACTGACCACCAGGGGGCAGCTCCTGTGTTGAGCGTATGCCCCCTGGTGGTCAGTGCGCATCATAGCAACCAGTGTTCCGGTCATCCTGGTCGTTCTGGAGTTCCAGTCATTTTGGCGTTCTGGTCACTTAGGCTTTTATGTATATAGACTAGAGGCCCGGTGCATGAAATTCGTGCACGAGGGAGGGTGTCCCTCAGCCCAGCCTGCGCCCTCTCCAATCTGGGACCCCTCGAGGGATGTCCGACTGCCCGTTTAGGCCCAATCCCCTCTCACAATCCAGGACTGCTGGCTCCCAACTGCTCGCCTGCCTGCCTTCCTGATTGCCCCTAACCGCTTCTGCCTGCCAGCCTGATCACCCCCTAACCACTCCCCTGCCAGCCTGATTGCTGTCTAACTGCTCCCCAGCCAGCCTGTTTGCCCCCAACTTCCCTCTTCTGCCAGCTTGGTCACCCCTAACTGCTCTCCCCTGCAAGCTTGATCGCCCCCAACCACCCTCCCTTTCAGGCCTGGTCCCTTCCAACTGCCCTCCCCTACTGGCCATCTTGTGGTGGCCATCTTGTGTCCACATGGGGGCAGAATCTTTGACCACATGGGGGCAGCCATCTTGTGTGTTGGAGTGATGGTCAATCTGCATATTACTCTTTTATTAGATAGAATAGAAGTCTGGTGCACGGGTGGGGGCCAGCTGGTTTGCCCTGAAGGGTGTCCCGGATCAGGGTGGGGGTTCCCTTGGGGTGTGGGGCGGCCTTGGCAAGGGGCCTGTGTTGGTTTGCAGGCTGGCCACGCCCCCTGGTGACCCAAGCAGAGTTCCTGGTATCTGGGATTTATTTATCTTCTACAACTGAAACTTTGTAGCCTGGAGTGGAGCCAAGCCTTCTGCTCGCTCCATGGCGGCAGCCATTTCTGTTGGGATTTATTTATCTTCTATAATTGAAACTTTTTATCCTTAAGCGGAAGCCTGGGCCATCCAGGGTGTGCGGAAAGCTTGGCTTCCTCCATCGCCGGGGAAACCCAAGCCTCCCTCCTGCTCTCTGTGGCCGCAGCCATCTTGGTTGGGTTAATTTGCATATTCACTCTTGATTGGCTGGTGGGCATGGCTGGTGGGCATGGCTTGTGGGTGTAGCGAAGTGATGGTTAATTTGCATATTGCTCTTTTATTAGATAGGATGGGACATCTTTGTAGTTCAAATTTTGCAGGGCCTATTTTTCCAAATTCTGTGATAAATGTATTTGACTCTGTTTATTCTTGCAGCTAATATTCATGTGAGCTAATTACCATAGAGGTACATTCCAAAGCAAAAAAGGATTATTTGAACAGTTAGGTCTCATTCTAAAATAAGTTATGACCCAAGATGTAGTGGTCTGTAACTTAGTGAACTTTTCCATCAATAGGAAAGAGGAGTGTGTGTGGTTTGGGGCCCTGCCTTGCTGCTGGCCTCTGTCCCTGTCACCTGTCCACACCGCCTGCATCTACTGCGAGCAGGCCCTGCCCAGCCCAGCCCAGGAGGGCCACCCACCTCCCTCCCCGGTTTCCTGTCAGTTCCTCCCAGTCTCCTCCTCCCTCCTGTGAGGCTCTGAAGGGAGGGCAGAGAGCGACTGGGGGCACATTTCTCAGTGTCCTTGAGCCTAGCGGCCTCTTTTCTTGAGACCTCAGGGCTTGGAGGCTTGGCCTTTCTGAGATCAGAAAGCCATTTCTTTCTGAACTGTAGCAACTTGTTCCTTATGCCAACAGGTTGTTTATTGTTTAATACCTTCTTTTCTCCTGCACCGTTCCATTCACGAGATCTGTGCTAAGTTAGAACTCTGACATCCAGACAATGAAGGGGATAAAGACTGTTTTGTGCCTCAAGGTAAACAGTTCTGTTTAGAAAGTTCTAAACAACAGGGCGGCCTCAGGAAGTGGATGGGCCGCAGGCCCAGTGTATTCAACTGTAAGTCCCTTGAAAAAATTTTCTTTGCATCTTCACTGAGCTGGCAGAGTGGCCACATGCAGCCGAGATCTAACACTCATCGAGGAAATGAATCTCTCTGGCCCAGAAGAGGAAAAGCCTGCATAATATAAGGCCCCGGGCAGCGGGCGAGCAGGAGAGAAGGGCAGCACAGTGCAATTCTAAGATTAATTTCTGGTTCCAACACTGTCTGACAGGCATTTTCAATAGAGATTTTAAATATGTATTTTTAATTATTGATACTATTAAAGACATCCCCCAATATCCCCCCCTTTGCCTCCCTCCACCCAGTCGCTGCCCCATCCCAGACCTTAACTACATAATTGGCTGTGCACATGGGCTACACATATATGTATATAAGTTCTCTGGTTAATATATTCTCATCCCCACCCACTTCTCTCTGAGATCTGTCAGTCTGTTCCATGCATCCATGTCTCTGGACCTATTTTGTTCATCAGTTTATTTTGTTCATTAGATTCCATATACTAGTGAGATCATGTGATACTTGTCCCTTTCTGACTGGCTTACTTCAGTTAGCATGATACTACTCTCCAGGTCTCTCCATGCTGTCACGAAGGGTAAGAGGTCCGTCTCTTTTACTGCTGCCCAGTATTCCGTGGTGTAAATGCCACAGTAGAGGTTTTGAAGGTGAGCACTGTTGCCCAGACCTTTAGCTCCGAGTGTTGAACACTCGCCTACCTGAGGGGTTACCTGTGGGCGTCATGTGGCTGAGGAACAGGCAGTTTGGACAGTTCTGTGCACTCAGGAGTGTCAGGACCTGTCAACCTGTGGAGACCCCAGGAGTAGATCCCACCGTGATGTGGAGACCCCTGGAGTGGAGCCTACCGTGGCGTGGAGACCCCTGGAGTGGGTCCCACCGTGACATGGAGACCCCGTGGAGTGGATCCCACTGTGACATGAAGACCCCATGGAGTCCGACATCTCCCAAGGGGTCCCAGATTGGAGAGGGTACAGGCTGGGCTGAGGGAACCCTCCCACTGTGCACGAATTCTGTGACGTGGAGACCCCTGGAGTGGATCCCACTGTGACGTGGAGACCCCTGGAGTGGATCTCACTGTGATGGAAACATGGCATGTGGACTGTAGAGAGGACTGGTTTTCGCAGTTGGTCCTGCTTTTCCAGCATTCCAGGTAAAGCCCTCACCTGGAGACATGATGGTCAAAACTCGTAGAGATTCCCACTGCCTTAAGGTCCTTGAAAGGCCTGAGGAAGTGTAAGAAACAGGAAAACATCTAGTTGCATCTTAGTGGTAAAGAAAAATGTGTCCTTTTCATTTAGTCCTTGTTGAAAATCTTTAAAAATATATTGGTTCGTATCTCTACCTCAATAAATACCTTATGCTAATGAATACTTGAGTACAATTGAATCTTCAGAATTCTGGACTTTCGGTTCTGTGGGTCATGGTGGTTCCATCACTGTTAATCAAATTCTTGATGAATTTGTGTTGGAAATCCTATCTTACAAAAGAGTAATATGCAAATTAACCATCACGCTGCCACACCCACAAGCCACGCCCACCAGCCAATCAGGAGCGAGTATGCAAATTAACCCAAACAAGATGGCTGTGGCCATGGAGAGAGCAGGAGGCTTGGGTTTCCCCATCAATGGAGGAAGCCAAGCTTTCTGCACACCCTGGCAGGCCCAGGCCTTCACTCAAGGCTACAAAGTTTCAATTATAGAAGATAAATAAATCCCAACAAAAATGGCGGCAGCCATGGAGCTAGAGAGAGCAGGAGGCTTGAGTTGCCCTGGGTGATGGAGGAAGCCAAGCTTCCCACAGCCCTGGCCTTCACTCAAGGCTACAAAGTTTCAATTATAGAAGATAAAAAAAATCCCAGACACCAGGGCTTCTGCTTGGGTCGCCGGGGGGTGTGGCCGGCCTGCAAACCACTACAGGCCCCTCACCCAGGCTGCCCCACACTCCAAGGGAACCCCCACCCTGATCCGGGACACCCTTCTGGGCAAACCAGCTGGCCCCCACCCATGCACCAGGCCTCTATCCTATCTAATAAAAGAGTAATATGCAGATTGACCATCACTCCAACACACAAGGTGGCTGCCCCTATGTGGTCAAAGATCCTGCCCCCATGTGGACACAAGATGGCCACCACTAGATGGCCAGCAGGGAAGGGCAGTTGGGATGGACCAGGCCTGCAGGGGAGGGCAGTTGGGAGCAATCAAGCCTGCAGGGGAGGGCAGTTGGGGGAGACCAGGCCAGCAAGGGAGGGCAGTTGGGGGCAACCAGGTCAGCAGGGGGGCAGTGAAGGGTGACCCGGCCAGCAGGGGGGCAGTTAGGGGTGACCAGGCTGGCAGTGTGGGCAGTTAGGGGCAATCAGGCAGGCAGGCAGAGGAAGTTAGGGGTAATCAGGCTGGCAGGGGGGGCAGTTAGGACCCATCAGCAGGCACGCAGGTGAGCAGTTAGGAGCCAGCAGTCCTGGATTGTGAGAGGGATGTCCGACATCTCCCAAGGTGTCCCAGATTGGAAAGGGTACAGGCTGGGCTGAGGGGACCCTCCCCCTGTGCACGAATTCTGTGCACTGGGCCTCTAGTAATACAATAATTAATAAATAATGATACAAGAAAAAAACTACTTTGTGTACTCACAACTGTAAACCTACTTTTGCCCACCCTTGTATAATATAATATAATCATCCCTGAAATAAAATATAATAATATTCTGGTGGTTAGGAACAATAACATGAATATACTAGAGGCCTGGTGCACGAAATTAGTGCACAGGGGTGGGAGGGTCCCCTCAGCCCAGCCTGCACCCTCTCCAATCAGGCCGATCGGGCCTAAACCGGCAGTTGGACATCCCTCTCACAATCCTGGACTGCTGGCTCCTAATCGCTCACCTGCCTGTCTGCCTGGTCACCCCTTACTGCCCACCCTGCTGGCCTGGTCACCCCCAATTGTCCCCCCTCCTGCTGGCCTGGTCGCCCCGCATTACGCCCCCCACCCCCCGCCAGCCTGGTTGCTTCACGCAGCCTGTTGTTCAGTCATTTGGTTGTCCCTCACTAACCCCCCTGCCGGCCTGGTCATAGGCAGCCATCTTGTGAGGGCATGAGGGTTAATTTGCATATTACCTCTTTATTGTATAGGATAATCTCATATGCAAGTTGGAGAAGTGAAATAAGCAGTGATGGCTGGTGAGGAAGGGGCATTTCTAAACCAGTGAGACTAACTTGCATTGCCTGTGAGATGTCACAGATTAGGAGATTACCTTTTGTGCCACTAAAAGGAAAACTGTAGCTCTGGCTGGAGGACTCAGGGGTTAGAGCGTCAGCCCAAACACCGAAGGGTCACAGGTTCGATTCCCAGTCAAGGGCAGGTGCCTGAGTTGTAGGTTTGATCCCTGGCCCAGGTTGGTGATTGAGGGAGGCAACCAATCGATGTGTCCCTCTCACTGATGTTTCTCTCTCTCTCCCTCTCTCCCTTCCAGTGTCTCTAAAAAAATCAATGAAAAAATATCCTCTGGTGAGGATTCACAGAAAAGCGTGGTTAATTATATTTGCAATAGGTTGTTGATGCAGATGCTTCCTGCTCAGAGGGGCTGATGATGAAAAAGCTGGCACGTGAGAACTGAGGACACTGCTCCTGACGATGCAGAGGAGAAACCGCCATTGCCTCACCCTATGGTGGTGGCGACGTCATCGGGCACTATGGCATTGTGACGGAACCACGGGTTTGCTTCCAGGGCCCCGCCAGGTCGTGCCCATAGCTGTGCCTTCGGATCAGTTCATCTCCTCCTGGGAGTTACAGGCGGCGGCATGCATCTTCCTGTGTCCGTCCGAGAGCCAGAGTCAAGGGTTCCCACCTGCAGCTCCATTTCAAGTCTGCACCGCTAACTGGGCAATTCGAGTGGTAAGCAGCATCACCATGTCACACATGTTGCTGGCTTCATTACTAAGCAGCCATTTATTATGGCTTCATTTCACCTCGCTGGTGGGACAGTGGCCAAGCATGCAGCTTCTCACTGGATCAAGGCCAGCTCTCTGCTCTTGGCCTCTCCGGGTCCCACATCAGCATCCTCTGGTCCCTCCAGTCCAAACAGTGTTGCTGCTGCTCAGCTCCCAGGCTGAGAATTGTTGGGGCAACAGGAGCTCAGTTTGGGGTAAGCAGGAGCGATGAGATCAAAGTCCCAACAAAAACAGGCTATGAAATGGCCTCCCGGTGAGACCTAGCCGCCCGCACCAGCCTTGCATCCCTAAAGCCTCCAGCACCACACAGGAGAGGCGTGGGGACGGAGGAATGGGCAAGGGCTCAAGTTCCCCTGGTCTTAAGAGGTGTCAGTTCTGTGTCTTAGCCCTCCGGTGCGTCTGTATTTTCAGGTTCCCTCCCTCAGACCTGCTGAGCCTGCTGAAACGTTCCCTTTGCTTAGGAAGGACATGCTCAGTGGACTGTTGAAAAGTGTAATGGGTAACTCACAAGTTAATCATTTAAAGTGTCTACGTTGGAAAAGTAGGATAAACAGAACCAAGCACAGGTTACGAGTTTATAGACCTGCCATTGTATTTTGAGGATAAAGACCAGAATTAAAAACAATACCAAGAACCCTCCCTTCTTAAGATTCTCTTCAGCTGAATTCTAGGAGCTACAAATCCTTTTGCTGAGTTTTGTGGCCTGGCCTTTTCTTTGTAAGAAAATGTAACTGTATGATTGTAAAGTGATTGTATGATAAGTGACTGTATGATTGGAAAGAGGAGTTCCTTGGAACAGAAGCATTCACATAATCTTTCTGCTCCTCCAGATCTAACAAAGCAATAATATCTAGAGACTCAAATAGAATAGTCCCAGGAACTTCCACTATTGGCCACAGGATTAGGGAACTGTGATTTCCTTACAGCTGGTGACCCAGGAGGGCCCAGGTTGAACATGGAGAGCATTGACCTAATTCTAGTACACCTTAAAGCTGTCTGCATTCTTCATTTCATTAGGAAAAAGGGTATTGTGGAACTTACTGTGTAATGCAAGATGTTTTGTTCATTCGTTTAAAACAAAAGCTTTGCTAAACCTCTCAGGGTGTTTATCGGTTCCTGGACTTTTCCATGGGTGCCCCGGCCTTGGAGACCTCCCGTGAGAGCTCAGGGAGCCTGGAGTGGCCCAGTGGCCCAGGGGGTTGAACAAGCACGAGACACATGAGTGATGATTAGACATGAAACCATGCAAGTCGGGGAGGAGGGGCTCAGGACGGCTTGCCTGGCACCCGGGGCGCGTGTTCCCAGCAGACAGTGTGTGAAGACTTGGCTTGCTCCTCTCTTTAGCTTCTCAAAGGAGCATTTTTGGCAAAAAGTGGTTTAAGCGCCCGTGGTCCAGGACCCGCCCCGCCTCCCCCCCACAATCTAAAAATAATCAGTCTTGTTAGGTTAACACCCAGCTCACCAACAGGTACTGTGTGGGGCCCTGGAGTGACCAGGCTTATTTCTGCAAGGACGGCCCAAAGTCCTAACCACACAGTCGCACCTCCCTCCTCGGTGGGTTTTGCTGTAACATCCTGCACTGACTCCCGGGCTGTGGGTTCTCCGGTGCTTACAGTGTGTGTGTGTGTGTGTGTGTGTGTACGTGTGTGTGTGCGTGCGCCCACGTGTGCCGGGAACCCCCCACCCCTCCTGACTCACGCCCCTTCCCGTGACTCTAGCTCCTCACACAGCCATGAGACGCTGGGTCACACTCCCCATGAATCAGAAAGTAAAAAAGGTTTTTGGGGAAAATAGATGAATGGTCATTTTTTATTCTTGAAATGTGTTATTGTTCGTGTGATCCGGTTAAATACGATATGAGACAGGCCTATTTGAGCACGAATGCTATTTTTATTTGTTTTATTTACTTCCATGTCCCACAGAAACCGTGCTCCTTGGACAGCCGTGGGAAGCGGCGACTGGAAGCAGAGCCGAGCCCCTCTCCATCCTGGGGTCCTGAGCAGCAGATCGCCTGCGCACCCCAAGCGAGGGCCTTCTCCCTCTGCAGCGGACCTCGGCCGCCACAGCTGCCAGAAGCAAGGTCTTTGGAAAGACTCTAGGTTACAGCTTCCCTATGAAATGAAATTCAAGACACTTACCGCGCCTCGCCATGGACAAGGTGCTGGAAAGCAGGCAAAGATAGAAATAGGACAATTGGCCTTAGGAGCTTACGGTGCGCGTAACCTATGAACACGATGTGATTCCATAAAGCAACTTGGAGAACTGGCTGGTGCGTCCTCCGAGAGGGAGAGACTGCGACGGGAGGAGGACGTCCTCACAAACAGGTGACCGGTCAGGGTCTCAGTGGCTCGGGAGGGTGTGTGACGGAGGCTTGTCCCCTGACTGAGACACGGGAGAAAGTGGCAGAGGGGAGGGTGGGGCCTGACTGTTCAGACAGGGGCCAGTGGTCCCGGGGCAGGAGCGGAGAGGAGGTGGGAGGGAGGCGGGGCCCATAAACTGCGTCCTCACATGACACCTGGAGCCATTCAGACTTTCCCTGCAAAACCGTGTTCAGAGCAGACGGTCAAGGAGGGTTAGGTCCTGTTTATGACTTACTTCTTGTCTCTTTCCTTTTAAATGCCTACTTCTATGTTTTTTTAAATTTATTGATTTTTAAGGGACACACACACACATACACACACAGAGAGAGAGAGAGAGAGAGAGAGAGACAGAGAGAGAGAGAGAGAGAGAGGGAGGGAGGGAGGGAGGGAGGGAGGGAGGGAGAGATTGACTTGCTGTTCCACTTATTCATGCACTCCTTGGTTGATTCTTGCATGTGCCCTGACTGGGGATTGAACCTGCAACCTTGGGGTATGGGGACAATGTTCTA
This sequence comes from Plecotus auritus, assembly GCF_963455305.1. Lineage (NCBI taxonomy): Eukaryota > Metazoa > Chordata > Mammalia > Chiroptera > Vespertilionidae > Plecotus > Plecotus auritus. The sequence goes on along the minus strand of NC_137777.1, from coordinate 54,646,848 downwards.
ATCAACTGAGCTACCTGACCAGGCCCATGTTGTTGTTTTTTTCTACTTGCCAATTAGGGGACAGTAAATGGGTATCTAATATCAGCTGACACGCATTTCGTGGGAGTTCGTGCCTAACTTTCCCAGTGGGCAGCGCTGCCCGGGCCTGGGGCTGCGGTGTGAACGCCCACACCGTCTCCAGCCTCAAGCAGGGACGGAAGCAGGTGGACTGCTGGATTAGATGGTGGAGGTGACAGACCTGGGCGGATCTTGGAGATGACATGATTCAGCCCGGCGACCCAGAGCCTGGCCACCACCACGATGGTTTGCTGAGACCTCCACGCGTGGTGGTGGGCGAGTTGGGTCTGGATGATCCACCTGCATTTCTCTCATGAAGCTCACCCGTTTTTCCTTAACCAGGGACACTCTCCCCTTTCACAATATTCCTTCAGCAAACTGAACACCCGGCCTGTGTTGGCACTGACCGATAGGACCTGAGGACCATTCGCTGACGCAATGAAAACCAAGTCTGTGAGAGTGCATCTGAGGGCCCGCGGGGCTTTGGAAAACCCATCCTTTATGAGCGAGCATTAAGGGGAAAGCTTGTTATTGGGAGCTGTCCTGGGCTGCAACCCCCTCTCCAGGAGACCCCCCGTCCCCAGGAGAGAGAGGAGGGGCCAGCACCTGCCTCCCCATCCCGGACACGCTCATTCCTTGACCCGAAGCTGACACCCTGACAGGGCCGCCTGGCCTGCTTTGCAATGTGCCGCCTCCGTCCTTTTCAGACCGAACATTCAGGAAGGAAGCACAGGGCACAACTCGGAGCCGCGCGGGCCCCGGTGGCGGCAGCTCCCGCGTGCTGGCTGGGCCTTCCTGCCTGCCCCAGGGAGGCCGGGGCACACTCACCTCGGAGCCGTGGGTAGGATGTGACTTAGGGTGCTTTTGTGTTTGACCCCCCCGACCTAGTTTCTGTATAACGTTAACATTTTGAAACGTAATGTTTAATTTAGAAAATTTGAACACAGAACATCTACATATGCCTTATGCAGACACACCGGGTTTTTCACCTTTGGCCAGGTTGTTGACCATCCGCTCTCCTTTCTCTCTCTCCGCAGGCACACAGGCGCACACACAGGGTTCCACACAGTTTTTAGAAGCGATTGGACAATAGACTGCATGTCGCATTCCCTCTACTCCTCCATTCGTCACTGCCGACTTCCTGGCACAAGGGCACTCCCACAGCTGCGGGACAGCAATCGCAGTTAGAGCGCCTTCTTCCGTATATCCCTGTGCCCACGTCCTGTCCGTATTCCACGTTCGTCCCCACCGTGGTCCCGAGAGCAGGTCCCGGGAGGACTCCCGTGCGGGGCGGTTTCACCATGAGCTGTGCCTGCCAGTTTCCTCAGTCCCTCAGCCCTTTCCGGTTTTGCTCGTTTGTTATGACAGCCACAACATAGTGGAAGAACTCAGGCTACTTATCTATAGCTAGCCACTCAGTTTGGGTTTTTAAAAGTTCCCTTGTGATTGGATTTAGTTTATGCATCTGGGGCTGGAATGCTACCAAACGGATGTTGTACACCCATTGAAAAAGTATTTTAGCCCTGGCTGGTTTGGCTCAGTGAATAGAGCGTTGGCCTGTGGACTCAAGGGTCCTGGGTTCGATTTCGGTCAAGGGCACATGCCTGGATTGTGAGCTTGATCCCCAGTGGGGGGGCGTGCAAGAGGCAGCCGATCAGTGATCCTCTCTCATCATTGATGTTTCTATCTCTCTCTCCCTCTCCCTTCCTCTCTGAAATCAACAACAAAAAAATTTTTTAAAAGTATTTCAGAGTATTTTACAGAAGAAGCTGATGTAAATAGTTTTGGCATGGGGAGAAGTTACAATGCAAATGTCACAATCTGGGTGCTTGACAAGCTTTATTTTTACATGCATGTGTGTTTTCAGTAAGCACTGCCTGCACGGTGAGTTCAGTTTCATCCAAGGCATGCATTTGGTTCCTGGTACTGCCCTCCAGCCGAGCGATGGGCCTTTCCTAGTAACTCGAGGAGATTCTCTCAGCGAAAGCGACAGTAGTTGCATATGCATGTGTGTTAAATAAAAGCTGTTATCACAAACCACATGAAATGCCTGTACGCTGCTTGGCATTTACTAGTTCAGTGGCCTTTAAGAATGAAGGTTATATCAGAATTTCCCATCTGCCCCACTTGTAAGTCATTTAAAAAGTGAGCAAAAGTCAGACCTTGAATATAAAAGGCGAATATAATAAATAACCTTGAATACTTTTTAAATAAGCAGGCCCTAATTATCAAGGCGGTTTGTCCAGGAGACCTAAGCTCGTTTAGAATAAGAACATTTCCTCTCTACCATTTCCTGCCTTAATTTCCGCTACAATTTCAGTGCGTCATTGAAAAAAGGTCCTTCTTCCCAGTGCGCTGGTTACCCCTTGACAGAGCAGGCAGAGGATGCTGGAAGCTTCCATGTGGCCGCTGATCGCTATGCTGCTGCGCGCCTTCATCAGCACACCTATTCGCTGCACTTACCTCAAACACATTTTTTGTTTGTTCTTGATATGTTTTCAAGCCTTGGCTCACCTCCACCTTTAACCTTGGTGACCTGTTCTAGCCGGACCCTTTCACCTGTGCGCTTGCCTTACTGTGCCATGACTCCATCTAACATTGAGCACTGAACACTGAGGTTCCACCGACCCCCTGAACACATTCTTCTAAAGTTTAACAGTAACCTGATATTGCCCGGGCCAGTGTAGCTATGTGGTTAGAGCCCCACCCTTGCACTGAAGGGTTGAGGGTTTGATTCCTGGTCAAGGGGTGGTACCTGGGTTGCAGGTTTGATCCCTGGCCCAGGTAGGGGCACTCTTGGGAGGCAACCAATCCTTCTCTCTCTCTCTCCCCCTGCTTCCTCCCTCCCTTCCACTCTCTAAAAATCAATGGGAAAAATGCCCTGGGGTGAGGATTAACAATAACAAAATTGAACCTGATATTTAAACTGTAGTGTTTGGAAAGATGATGATGCCCAACGCCTCACATAAGGAAGCACAGTTACGTTCCGGTTATGCTGCTCAGTGAACCCTGAATGAGAAATACCCAAACGGAAAATTACCCAGGGGGCCAGGCGGCGCTCTTGGCAACTCTAAACACTTACAGCTTCGGAGCCACAGGACCTGGGCTTTCGTCCCTCAACTCTGGCTTCCTTGTGTGCCACGCTCAGGCTGCGGCTTCCTCTGCCTGTGGAAGCGACCTGCCGGAGGGCGCTCCTAAGTCTCCGCTGCGCCTGGACCCTTCCCTGGCACCTGGCACCTGCCCCCAGCGGAGACGGACCAGCATGGCTGCGGCCTCCCGACGTCCATGGACCAGACTGGTCTGCACTCCCCTCTTCACTCTCATGGGAACAATGTTTCCCCTGTTGAAGCAAGGCCATCCGGACAGATTGGTGTTCAACATAACTGAGGGAGACCTGGAGCTAATTAAATCCAACAGTGCATACAATGAAAGGCCAGGGTCACCTGGAAATACGAGGAACTCACCAAATAGGATGCTGAGCTGACACTCAGGAAGAGGCTGACGTTTGTCCTAAAATATAGGGGGGAGACCCAGCCTTGAAGCCAGGGAAGCCAGGCAAACTTCTCCCGGAGAATTTACCCCACGGGTTCAGTTTCGATGGAGTAGAAATCAATCCATCACACCTTTGTTCTAATGAGCTCTACCCCACATGCTCAGCTGAGAAAGGGCCAGGATGAATGTCTTGGAACATGCCAGGAAGGCTCCGTCCTATGAGAAACTTCACCTGATTTTGAAAGTAAGCTCCAGGGTGGGTAAAGCATTTGTTAAGCCTTGATTGGTGTGGCAATTAGATGAGCTAAGAATCTGAATTTTAATTTGCACACAACCACGCTAAGCTCCCACCTTTCCCAACAGCTTACCACCTGGGGTAAGAGCAGAGGCCGCTCTGGCCTCCAGGGGCATGGCCTTCAGTTACACCCCAGTTACTCCCTTCCCCTCTGAATCAGAAACAAAACCTGTCAACATTGTATTGTTACCATCCTCATTATGGAAGCAATACAAGCAATGAAGGTTCCAGTATGTTCCAGAACAAATGTCCTTCTCAATAAATGGTCGCTCAATAAATGCTCTGTGGCCATTTAGACACTATGATTACAGTTCTTCAAATGACCCAGCGTCATTGCTCAAAAGGGCCCTTCCCCCACAGCTCCTCGGTCATGTGCTTCCTCCCTCGTGCTTCTCCAGCGTGATTCAACTTTTGTTTGGGTTAAAAATAGACTTTGTGTCAGCAACAACAAAAATCACTGTCTTTTATGGTAATCTAAACATCAAAACTTGCACTATTTGTATCCCATCAAGCACATGGAAATATGTATTGGGAGCATTGTCTAACATTAGTATGTTACTGAACATATATTATGTGCCAAGTTTAACATTGTTACTTGGATTATCTCATGTAATTTAATCTGGATGCCACCCCTTCTGAGATGGAAACTATAATTAACTCAATTTTGAAGAGAAATAAATGGTTTAATAGAAATTCCCATTATCCGAAGTCACACAATAACTAATGAAGCCATTGAATTGATCATCGGGAGAGGTAAGGAAAGTGCTGGAGTAGTGGTGAGAGTGGGAGGAGGCTGAGACCTGAGGGCAGAAGGACCCGAGCAGCGCCTGGATGCCTGGCAGCTGCCCTGGGCAGGCACCGCGAACCAAGGAGACTCCCACCATCTCTGCACGTCCCCAAAGCCACCTGCACCCGCCGGAAAGCACGTGCTGCTTCAGGGCTCCTGGGCGTGGGTTTAAGGTTCTTTGGGGGGTGGGGGGGCCAAAGGCACTGCAATAGGTTTGGAGCTGATATCTCCACAAACCTCTTCTCTCCGCATCTCCACCTTGACTTCCAGGTCATCGGGGCCTGAGCACAAGGCTTTTGTGTCTCGTCGCCTCTAAAAGAACCCATGGAGAGGTGGCCATGGAAAAGGGCATGGCCTCCCAAGGGCAGGCTGAGAGCCGGGTGACGGGGAGCAGGAACTCAGTGGACTGGGGACCTCAGAACTAGAGGTGAGCCTCTGTGCCTGGACAGTGCCGTTCCCGTGAGCTCTGCTCCAACGTTAAGACTCCGTCTGACAAAGAGGAACCAGACCAATGATCCCCGGAGCTTCCTTGAAAGCCCGAGCTCCCTGCACACTGGAGTCTAATAAGCTACAATTCCGCATTGTGTTCCCCAAGCGGAAACACAGCAGAGAGCGCCAGTCGCTTCAGAATGGAGTCCGCACACTAGGGTGACTCTCATGCCCGAAACTTCCTGTATCTGGTTACAGAAGCTGCCGCTGCGTGTCCTGTGTACAAAGCACAGCAGAGCCAGGCAGGACAGGGCTCCCGCACAGGCAGGGCCAGGCCGCAGCGGGAAGGGGCACTTCCTTCCTCTCCACGGGGCAGAGCCCACACGGAGCTTGGTCTCCTGTCTGCGCTGTCACAGGGCGGTTAGCACACTCGAAGCTCCTGATTCCTTCCTGCATCCCTGCTGACGAGCATCCATGCAGACCTGGAAGGGCTGGAGAGATTTCATTGGAAGTGGACGTTGGTACAGGGGATCAATATTCCTGCTGGATGTGGAACTGTTCCCTTTAAAATGCAATCATTTCTGAGTTGCCTTTTAATGTTTAATATCAATATTAAGTGAATAAATTAATAATATGACATAATCAACACATTAATTAGTGTTTATTAATAATGTTGGCTTTTGATAATATTCATATAATGATAATTAATACATAAAAAGAGATTTTTTATGTAGAAGTACTAGGCCTGAGGTTAAAAAAAGGCAATGGAACCATCTATACTAATAAAAGGGTAATATGCAAATTTGTCATGACGCCCTCACAGTAACAACCGAACAGCAGGCTGCGTGGGGTGACCAGGCCGGCAGGGGGGTTAGCGAGGGATGACCAAACGACTGACCAGCAGGCTGCATGGAGTGACCAGGTCAGCAGGGGGGGCAGTGAGGGGTGACCAGGCCAGCAGGGGGACAGTTAGGGGTGATCAGGCTGGCAGGGGGGGCAGTTAGGGGTGATCAGGCAGGCAGACAGGTGAGCAGTTAGGAGCCAGCAGTCCCGGATTGTGAGAGGGATGTCCGACTGCTAGTTTTGGTGCTGGGATTTGGCTGAAACCAGCAGTCGGACATCCCCCGAGGGGTCCCAGATTGGAGAGGGTCCAGGATGGGCTGAGGGACCCCCTGCCCCATGCATGAATTTTGTGCACCGGGCCCCTAGTTCTGATATAATGGCGAATGGTTTCGATGCCCTTGTTAGTCCCAGCAACTGGGTTCTGGGAACCGCTCAGGGCTTAGTTGTATGAAAGAGAACAATACCTCCTAAATATCTTTGACCTTCGGGTAAAAGACCAGGTCTGCCTGCCTCAAAATGTACCGCTCCATTTTATCACCATCCTCAGATATCATTCTGACCCTGAGGCACTTCTGCAAACTGAATGACGATAACAAATGAGCCTTTCTGGGTCCATTCACTCATTTGCAGAAGATACTTCCTGGGTTTCTTGCCTGAGCCAGGACCACGCTGGGGCCACGGGGAGAGGACTAAGTCTTTCTCTCTCTGAGCTCTAGAACCCATAAATATTTCGGCAAGATCAGTGACAGAGAGAGCACAGGACTAGCTGCTATTACTGAGCGTGTTCTATGTGCCAGCAGTTCTCTAAGAACTTCCTGTGGGGAAGCTCCTTGAATCCGTGAAGGGTGCTTTTGGAGGTAGACACTGGTTGTTCCCATCGCGCAGCTGCAGGGAGAATTAAGTGGCTTGCCAAGGCCCGAGGACAATACAGGGGAGAGACAGGATTCGAAGGCAACTAGACCCCAGCTCACGCCCTCAAACACTGTGCAGTGATGCGAGGAGGTGCCCTGGGAACTGGGAGTGATATAAGGTGGGGCGTGTGCAGGTGAGGCGTGTGCAGGGTGGGGTGTGTGCAGGTGGGGTGCTGGGCGGGCCTCCAGGAAGTTGGAAAGAGAGGGAGGACCCACCTGGCTGGGCCTGCGGCCCTCCTTAGGGGACTGGGATCTTATCCTGTTCCTGACACTCAGCTACATTGTGTGGGTTTTGTTTTATTGTTTGTTTCCGTTGTTTTGAGCGTCAATTTCCGAATTGGTCAACGTGAAGTCACTCTCTGGGGGCCTCGGTTTCCTCAGGAAGCGAAGGAGTGTGGTTTAGAGTCGGCTGGGGTCCCTGCAGTGTTGAGATTTGGTTCTGCCTGCCTTGGGCTCCTGAATATAGATAGGACTTCTGATTAAGTCCTTTCTAAACTCAACTAAACATGTCGGTGTCTCTGCCTCGGCTCCATACAGAAGCACGGCCGGAGAAGCCGTGTAACTGCAGTTTAAGGGAGCGATGCTCCTTTGCCAGGTTCAGCGAGGCGTGGCCGGGGGCCAGGAAGGACGGCAGGGGGAGAATGAGCAGCTAGGTGCCTGCGGAAAACCACCCTGCACCCGGGCCACGCCTGGTTCTCAGGGCCACCTGCCTTCTCTGTCGCCTCCCTTCCTCCTCTTGTTTTGCCAAAATGACGTCTGCAGCCTGGCCAGCTCTCTCCCGGCCCTTGCTCTGCGCGCCCCCCCCCTCCCCTGGGGAGCCTCCCGCAGACCACTCTCTTTTCTCTCTTGCGACAGACAGCCCATGAGCTCCGCGCCCCCTCCAAGTTAGCGTAACCTCATGGTCATTGGTAAAACCGGAACTAATTTCTTCCCTTTTGCCCAAAGTTTCCTGAAAACTACTTGTCTGCAAAAACCTTGTGGTGGTTTCCACTTAGAGATGCTGGTTCAGTGAGGAAAAGGAATGGCGAGGCGCAGGCATGCCACAGGGAGAAGGATGCTTCCTCTTCCCCTCTCCTCCCTCCACTCTCATGCCCTCCCCACGCAGAAGGGATGTGAGTCAGCTGGGAAGACAGGTGCAGCCAATGCAACACGGCCAGATCCAATGACAGGGAAGTCTGTGATTGGGGAAATCAAGTCAGAGGGGAGGTGAGAGAGAAGTCAGGAAGGGGGCTAATTTCAAGACAAGTGACAAGTGTCCTCAGTGGCTGACACTTAGGGCAAACCTGGCTGTGGCCCAGGGAGAACCAGCAGACCCGGGAGGGCAGCGTGTCTCCCATGAACCTCCTAGAAAAGACACCCCCCACCCCCCCACCCCCGCCACGTGGGCTCTGCCTGCAGAAGCCGGCCTCGGAGAAGGCTTTCAGGTCTGCACTTGGGCCCCCAGCACCACAGCGCCAGTTCAGGTGAGCATCCGGGGCCGGCTGTGCTGGGCCGTGACACAGGGGAGTCGAGGCGCGCCCTGTGGGTCATGTCCACGGCGGCCAGGGGCAGGAGAAAGGCTCCCATGGCCGCGGCCCGTGGGATCTGCAAGCCGCCTCTGCAGGCGCTAAGTCCTGCAGGGAAGGAAGGTTCTGGCCTTCGCTGAACCCAACACGGTCAGGTGGGCTGGCGTGTGCTGCGATTGTTTTGAGGCTGCCCCGTCCACTCCTTGGGCCACTTCACTATGTCGAGGCACAGATTAGTAGTTAAGAAATTAATGGGATTAATCAAACATAAATGTTTATTTCATTAAATATATTAGAAATTATACCAGCTTCTAGATTGCTACAAAATAATGGTGGAAATTTGGTCAAATTGAATGAAATCTTGCTAAAAACATCAATGACATTTTGTTTTGGGTCAAACAAAAGCTTTTTTTTTTTTTGGAATACAAGAAAATGTCCATTTTTTCTATTTAAAAAATTGACTACTTAAACTACTACTAGCATCAGTTTAACGATACTCATTTACAATTCTTCAAATATACTGAACATTAGAAAAACTTTCAAGAGCTGGTGGTTGAGGGATTTTTTGAACAAAAAGTTTTTTTTTTTCTGTGTTAACTGAACCAGTTAATCATTTTATATCACAGGGTTGCACCACGATTAAACATGAAGACAGACATTTCTTAGATATGCACCCAGCCCTCCTACAGATTAATGGAGCCTTGTCCATTAATCTCTGAGCAGAAAGGAAAAATTAACTATTCTATTTTCTGTTCCTTTTTCAGTGTAAAGAGACAGGAAATTAATGAGAAGTATTTAAAGAACTACTGGGGCAGCTTTCTGGCTCTGTCATTAGATGTACAGAATTCTCCCAGCACCTCTTTCCCCTGAGCAAACAAACAGATAAACAAGCATCAATGGGTGAATTGTGCATGAGTCAGACGTTCGCTCAGAAACAGTTTCCAAGTGGTACCTTTGCAGGAGTTAGCTCACGCCTGTTCTTGGTCTGCTCTCTGCCCTTTCTTTGTACCAACCTTCTATTTTGGGATCACTATTTATCTGCAGAGTTCAGCCTATCTTCATTTTTGGAACCCACATAACAATTACATTCTCTCACTGAGAAAATTACTAGGCAGAGCGAAGGCCCCCCCCACCCCCATTACCACATCAGGCTTTGCTGGTTAGGAGTTTTGCACACTGCACATTTTTAAACGGGTTATAAACCATCCTTTGAAAGCCCCAGTGAGAGATATACTTTCCTTTGGAAAACTGGAGACAATACAAAAAAAACCACAGTCGGCTGGGGTCTGCCCCATGGTTTCACAGGTGTGGACACTGAAGGTCAGGTGCAAAGGGGTTTTCCCATGATCACATACCCGTTAGTGCAAAAGTGAGAGCACAGCCTGGACAGTCTAATTCCTAGACCAGTGGTTTCCCATGACCATGGGCTGATACCTCAGAGGAATCCCTGTGGATAAGTCACATGTGTTTTCTGTTGATCAAGTCGGTTTCTAAAAGCATGCTGTCATCGAGTTTGCAGGTATTTATTAAGCACTGGCTACATGGGTAAATGACACGGTAGCAACACACTGACTCAGAATAGCCCAGGATGTGAGGTGGTTCTGGGGTTTGAGGACGTTTGCCCACACTCAGGCTGAGAAATACACAGCACATATTGCTATCTTGCTGACCGTCCTCGGTCCTCTTATTCTCCGAAGTCCAACCACCAATGCTGGTGACCTTGAGACACACGTCCTATCGCAGACCGCTGTCCTGACGTCTAGCATCATACTTCAGTTGCCTAGGGGCCGTCTTCTCTCCTGCAGTCCTCGGTGCGGTGAGCTGTGAGTTCTCATTGGCAGCCCTCAGTCGTCCTTGCCCTGGATTCCCATCCCAGAAACGCCCTCACCAGCCCTGCAGCTTCCCAACCGGGAAATCTGGCTCTAACCTGGACGCGTCCTCTCCTCCCACTTCCTGTCACGCTCTCACCAGCCCTCGAGCCGTCACTTCCTGAGTGCCTTCACCCACAGCCTGCTCTCTACCTTCCCTGCACAGCGTCAGTTCAAGCGCTCGCCATCTCTGCTGAATCGCAACAATTTCTGCATAAATTTCCTGCATTCTTTTTATTATTACTGAATTGTCCTACGTTCTCTTTTTATTTTGACATAGTCCCGCTTATTTATTTCGCTTTTGGTTAAAACATTATTGCATGACTGATGCCTCGGACCTCCCCAGCAAGGCGCCTTGAGGAGCTGTGTGGGTTCAGGCCGGATGTTGGCGTCTTCAGTCCGGGAGGGCGTGTTGAGTTTTGTGTATGACGTAAGATACTCGTCAGTGTCATTCTTCCGCATGTGGCTGTCCATTTTCCCATCACACCTCATCGAAGACACTGTCCTCTCTCCATTTCATTTTCTCAGCGCCTTTGATGTAAATTAATTGACTAGTGCTTTTCTTTTTAAAACTGGGGCAGGGCTGCGGGGGGGTGAGGAGCAATGGTGCAGAAGTGGCATGGGGAAGCCGAGAGGACACGGCCCCTCTTCTCACTCCTACGTTAATGGAAAGTAAGAGAGGAAATGTGAGTCCCACTGAGGACAGTGTCAGGTGAGGCAGGCAGACCGAGGATGTTGAGACGTCAGGACATTCGCTGTCATGTTGCAGAAGCAGTCACCACACTTGGAGGTAAGGGAGCCACGGGCTTTGGGCTCAGACCGTCTGCAGATGCAGGCTGGTCAACAGCGGAGCTCTCATGAGCAGCAGCGGTGAAACCAGGACAGTGGGGCCCCTGGCGCCCTCTTGGGGGAGGGTCGGGCTTGGCTCGGAGGCGACGGGGTGGGGATGGAGCCAGGCTCCCTTCCCAGTGGTGAGGTGGTGAGTGTGGCAGGTGGGGCTGGGAGCATGAGAGTGGTCCCTGCGTGGGCAAGTGGGGTTCCATGGCCTCAGCTGAGGCAGGAAGGGCGTGGCCACGGCCAAGTGTCCACACCCCCCGTCTTCTCAGGAAATGTGGCCTGGGCCTCTAGTGAAAGGGGCTCTGGAGAATTCTAAGCCTCCTCGTGTTCCTGTCTGTCCTTTGTAGTTGTGGATGTAAATAATAAAAGAATGAGCAAGCCATCCATTGATTCTAGAATCTTCCATTTTTGGAGAGAAGAGGGAAAACCCTTTTGAAAGCTATGTCATCCTCTCAGGCTCTCAGGGAGCTGAGCTGGGCCTCTCAACACTTTGGCTTCCAGTAGGTCTTCAGACGAAGGCTATTGTTTTCAGATCGGCAATAGCTATAGTCTACTTGCCGGTGTCCGCAGGCTGTTGGTGACGAGCTTGCGCGCTGTGAGATGGAGAAGGCTGAGCATCCTGCAGTCGCAGTCATTCAGCACCCGCTTTCTCCCGATGCTCTGGTCCCGGGAACAGTTGTTCTGCTGGAGGACACGCATGACCTTTGTCCAGTGTCCTTCCGCCACCCGCTCCTCCTGATCAGCCTGGATGTTGGGAAAGGCGTCCTTAGCGGGGCTTCTCGGGTCACGGACGATGAGACCTGGCGCCGTCATTCACCTGGCACCTGTCCCTCCGCGACCTCCGGCAGCCTCCCTGCCCTGCAAGTGGACCTGCCTGCGCTTCCTGGTGCTGAACCCCGAGGAACGGAGAAGCACTAGACCGGGCCGAGGCAGCCTTTGCCATTTCTGTCCGCTGCGTCCTCCCTGCTGCTGGATGGCCAGTCACCCGTTGCTTGCCGCTGTTGGACAGCTGTGCACGTGGAAATCATGAGTGTCAGATTTTAGCCATGGACATCAAGGTTAAGGCTAAGAAGGAAGAGGCTGTGAGTCAGCGTCCACCCTCCGCGGCCACAGTCTGCACCGGCCCGCAGCGCTCAGCCCCAGCCCTCCCTGCTCTGCTCACCGGACACCCTCTCCCCCCACCCGGTGGTCAGGGGCCTGGGGTCCTCACCTGGAAGCACCCCCAGGCGTTCTTGCTGACTCCGTGCCCTGGGAGGTCTTTTGAAAAGCGACCAGGCTTCTGTTTAGAATTGTGTGCGACCCTCTGAGCCACCTGGCGCCTGCACTCACGGCCTGGCCCAGGAAGGGAGGCGGGAGCTGTCTTCTGCACGAGGCCATGTTCCTTGTTCTTGGTTGAGCTTAGAGCTGTTTGATGGTAAATGGTGTGTGTTTGTTTGACTTCCACATGTTTAACTTTGTTGTACAAATGTTTGTTGACTGTGTGGTCCTTAAACCTCAGGTCCCAGGCTCTGCTGTCTGTTTGAACCGTAAACAATGGATGTGATTAGCACTGTGCCCCCGAGGGAAGATAAGACCTGGACTAACTGAGGCCGACTCCTTCATTCAGCCCTGGAAGGCACACCTGCTCTCAGGGAAGCTGACGCTGCTCACAAACACTTACAACCGTTTCCCATAATCTGCACAGCCACCTTCCCAGCCTCCAAGGAAACGTCCATTTCCTGAGAGTCAGTTCCTCGATTGTACTGAAACCAAAACAAATAGTACAAACCCTGTGGTCCCATTTGGTCCCCACCTTATCCTATATAATAAAGAGGTAATATGCAAATTGACCATCACACCCTCCCAGAAGATGGCCACCCCCGTGTGGTCACAAGATGGCTAGTAGGGAAGGGTAGTTGTGGGTGATCAGGCCAGCAGAGGAGGGCAGTTTGGGGCAACCAGGCCAGCAGGGGAGGGCAGTTGCGGGGAACCAGGCCTGCAGGGGAGGGCAGTTGCGGGGAACCAGGCCTGCAGGGGAGGGCAGTTGGGGATGATCAGGCCTGCAGGGGAGGGCAATTGGGGGTGATCAGGCCAGCAGGGGAGCAGTTAAGCATTGAACAGGCTGGCAGGGGAGTGGTTAGGGGCAATCAGGCAGGCAGGCAGGTGAGCCATTGGAAGCCAGCAGTCCTGGATTGTGAGAGGAATGACCCAGATTGGAGAGGGTGCAGGCTGGGCTAAGGGATACCCTCCCCCCAGTGCATGAATTTCGTGCACTGGGCCTCTAGTCCTATCTAATAAAAGAGTAATATGCAAATTGACCATCACTCCAACACACAAGATGGCTGCCCCCATGTGGACACAAGATGGCCGCCACAAGATGGCCAGCAGGGGAGGGCAGTTAGGGATGACCTGGCTGGCAGAGGAGGGAAGTTGGGGGTGACCGGGCCTGCAGGGAAGGGCAGTTGGGGGGCACCCAGGCCTGCAGGGGAGAGCAGTTGGGGGGACCAGGCCTGCAGGGGAGGGCAGTTAGGGGTGACTAGGTCTGTAGGGGAGGGCAGTTAGGGGCAATCAGGCTGGCAGGGGAGCAGTTAGGCATCAATCAGGCTGGCAAGGGAGTGGTTAGGGGGTGATCAGGCTGGCAGGCAGAAGTGGTTAGGGGCAATCAGGAAGGCAGGCAGGAGAGCAGTTGGGAGCCAGCAGTCCTGGATTGTGAGAGGGCAGTCAGACATCCCTTGAGGGGTCCCAGATTGGAGAGGGTGCAGGCTGGGCTGAGGGACAACCCCCCCACCCCCCGTGCACGAATTTCGTGCACCAGGCCTCTAGTTAATAATAACAGCTCTCAGCGAAGTCTGGGTGTTTCCAAAACACCATGTCCTCTCCCAGGTCACTGTTGAAGATATTGGTGTGTTGAGTTAAAAAAAAACTGAATTGGGGGTCAGAGGGCGAGAGTCTGGGTCCTCACAGCAGGATGCTGCCTCTGGGAGAGCCACTCACATCTCCATGCCTCTCGTCTTCCTGTGGACGTGGAGGGTATGGATCCCCAGGCCTGTCAGGAGAGCCCCCTCCGCAGGGACTCCTGTTCCCACCCAGTGCCCAGGCAGCTGGAGGGCATGAAGGGCGCTAGATAAGGAGCACACCTTGGCCCCAAAAGCAAATGGAGGAGAAAGTCTGAGAACACTTTGATGATTGGCAGCTTCGCCCGAGTAAATATTTGGCTCCCATGGTGCCTGGGACTCAGTGAGCAGCTACCAAGTGGGTGAAGTTCCTGGGTGCCAGGCTTCACAGGGAGTCATAGCCGGACTCCTGGCCTCCGGCGGCTGGGAGGAAACGAGTGGATGTGACTCACTGGGGAAATGGGCATTCTTTCTTCTGTTACATCCTCACCTGAGGACACGTGTATTGATTTCAGAGGGAGGAAGGGAGGCACGAAGAGAGAGACACATCAATAGGTTGCCTCCCTTATGTGTCCTGAATGGGGACCTAACTCGCAACCTGGGCAGGTGCCCTGACCAGGAATTGAACTTGCAGCCTTCTGGTGTACCCCCCCCCCCCCCCCCTGCTGAGCCACCCGGCCAGGGTGACATAGCATTCTCATGTTCAGGCCGGCGTCCAGCGCTGCTCAGCTCCCACTTCAGACCTTAGGGAAGCTTACACCTGAGCTATGATCTCCCAGAGACGGGCATTCTGATGAGGCCTCCCAGGGAGACGGAGGGCTGCCGCAGGGCTCAGAGCCCGCCTGCACCCGCGGAAGCCTGCCCAGCAGGACCTGCATCAGAGCTTGACCTGCAACCAGGGTGGGACCTCAGGTTCCTCTTTGGGATTTGCTACCGCATTACCTAACTTCCCGGTGCCTGTCTCCTCGCCTACAAACTGGGACAACATCGTGCCCGCTTCCTGAGGCTGTGTGGGGCTAAGTGACGTCATGCGTGTGAAGTGCCTAGAACAGTTCCGGCTCAGAGGAGGAGGGTGGGGACAGGCCTGTCACTATTAGTTTTGAGCCCAGGGCTGTGCTCCCCAAGATGGAGCCTGGTTAGCTCCCTGGGGGTACCTGCGCAGGAGAGAGCTGAGGAAGTGGTGACGGCTGGGACAGGCGTGGCTGGCAAGGGAGAGTGGCGGTCCAGGGGTACCCACAGAAGGGGGCATGACGAGTGAAAGAAGGAGAAAGGCCGGGGTGCCTGGGGACAGGCAGACTCCACGCTGAGCACCTGGGGACGTTGTCCTGGCGCCAGAGATGTTGGGGACTTGGCAAGCTCAGCTTGCGCTCATGTGAAAATCCCTTGGGAACTTCTCAGCCGCATTTAGCCTGTGCCTCACCCGACCAAGTCAATTGCAATTCCAGGCGTGGCTGCAGCTTTCACACGCTCCCTAAGCATCTCCTGTCCTGGGAGGGTTTGAAACCTAACGGGAGCCAGGAAACACCCAGCACTCCTGAAGGCCATGGGCCACGGCTCTGAGCTGAGTGGGAACCCGTCTCTTCGGAAGGAAAGTCCTTTTCTTGGGGGCAGAAAGCACCTGGGCAGCCGGTGGGACAGATGGAGGGAGGCCTGGTTCAGCCTCGGCTGCCGCCTGGGTGGGATGCGGGAGGGGGACGAGGGGGCAACGCAGAGCAGCAGCGAGGACCCCGAGGACCCTGCAGAGGGACCATCAATCCCACACTCGCCTGCCTGCCAGTGATGCACCAGGCCAGCCAGGTGGCGCCCGGCTCTAGACTCCATGGCAAATGCCGGGTGCTGGCGCTGAAGATGACCTTCCCGGTGCCCTGGTCTAGGGAGGGAAGGTCACATGGGGCTTGGTGGTTGGCTTTTCACCCGCAGACTCCTGTCAGCTGCCTGAGAGCCAGCCGAGGTCTGGCCCTGGGCACGGACCAGCTGCGTGACACAGAAGGGAGCGGAGGGGTCCGCGCGGGCCGGCGGGAGGCAGTCAGCAGGGTTTCTGCTTGGCCTTTGCACAGTGGAGCGAGGCGCACAGTGGAGCGAGGAGCACGGTGGAGCGAGGAGCACAGTGGAGTGAGGAGCACAGTGGAGCGAGGAGCACGGTGGAGCGAGGAGCACGGTGGAGCGAGGTGCGAGGAGCACAGTGGAGCGAGGCGCACAGTGGAGCGAGGAGCACAGTGGAGCGAGGAGCACGGTGGAGCGAGGCACACAGTGGAGCGAGGAGCACGGTGGAGTGAGGAGCACGGTGGAGCGAGGAGCACAGTGGAGCGAGGAGCACGGTGGAGCGAGGCGCACGGTGGAGCGAGGAGCACAGTGGAGCGAGGCGCACGGTGGAGCGAGGAGCACAGTGGAGCGAGGCGCACGGTGGAGCGAGGAGCACGGTGGAGCGAGGAGCACGGTGGAGCGAGGCGCACGGTGGAGCGAGGAGCACGGTGGAGCGAGGAGCACAGTGGAGCGAGGAGCACGGTGGAGCGAGGAGCACGGTGGAGCGAGGAGCACGGTGGAGCGAGGAGCACGGTGGAGCGAGGCGCACGGTGGAGCGAGGAGCACGGTGGAGCGAGGAGCACGGTGGAGCGAGGAGCACGGTGGAGCGAGGCGCACGGTGGAGCGAGGAGCACGGTGGAGCGAGGAGCACGGTGGAGCGAGGAGCACGGTGGAGCGAGGAGCACGGTGGAGCGAGGTGCACGGTGGAGCGAGGAGCACGGTGGAGCGAGGAGCACGGTGGAGCGAGGTGCACGGTGGAGCGAGGAGCACGGTGGAGCGAGGAGCACAGTGGAGCGAGGAGCACAGTGGAGTGAGGAGCACGGTGGAGCGAGGAGCACGGTGGAGCGAGGTGCACGGTGGAGCGAGGAGCACGGTGGAGCGAGGAGCACGGTGGAGCGAGGAGCACAGTGGAGCGAGGAGCACAGTGGAGAGTTAACAGTATAGTGAAACGTGTCGTTTTTTTCTTTTTTAGAAATGCTTCTTTTAGAATTAGTTTCAAAGCTTTAAAAATATATTTAGCTTATTTGACAGTACTTAGAATTTTTAAAAAATTATATTTACTCATTTATATTACACCTTTTCTCCAAAACAACTTGAAATAGATTACTAGTCCATTTTTAAATTCCTATGTTGAAATTTTAAAATCTTGATAATTTGCACTTTAAGGCATTTAATGATCCCATCTTTATTGTTATGGTTTCCCAGTAAAAGTTTAACTTTTAAGCATGCCCTTGGATGAGAATATTGCCGGTGGGGACTCATAAAGTGCTTTTAATCTTTACCTTTTGAGCGCTTTCCTGAAAGTACATTTCCTGGCAAGGAATCCTGCCCCCACCCCCACTGTAGGTCCTTGGCCACTGCGGACAGTGGTGGGAGCGGTGGACGAGCCAGGACCCTGGCTTTCCAGCCCTCCCCCGGAGCCTCGAGGCCCGGGCATCACTCCACGCCTTCCCACCTTCGCTGGTGTTCTCCTGTCCCGCTTGGCAGGCCTTCCTGTCCCAGGCTCAGTGCAGATTAAAGAGCAAGCCCCGGGTGAGCGGGGGGCTACAGGGACCTCAGCCCGGAGCCCCGAGCGAGGGCGAGCCTGGCTGCAGGCAGGAAGACCTCGGGGGTCCGGAATGGAAAGCAGAACCCAGCGGGCTGCTTTCTAGACGTGGGACGGCAAAGAGAAAACCCGGGCTGTGTCCTCGGAGGAGAGTCTGTCTACCAAGGGCTCATCAGCGCACCCCCTCCCCCCACCCCCACCTCCCCCCCCCACCCCCTGCCGCCCCAACTGAGCGACAGCCCTGGAGCAGGTGGGGAAAGGAGGTTCACAGTTACTCGAATGGAAAACAATGCAGTAAGTAATATTAAAAGAATAAACTGTGTTCCTGTACTCACAACTGTAGCCTACCTTTGCCCCACCCTGTGTGTGTCATTCCAATGGCCGTATTCTCAAATCCAGTTTGCTTCCCACATATGTGTGTTCCTTAACTTATGTGACAAAGTAATTGACCAGAATCGCTTTTAAGACAGTAACGGATTCTTAAGCCCTGGCTGGTTGCTCAGTGGTTAGAGCGCAGCCTGTGCACTGAAGGGTTGCACGTTTGATCCCCAGGCCCATCCGGGTGTGTGTGGGAGGCAACCAAGCAATCTGTCTCACACTGATCTCTCTCTTTCTCTCTCTCTCTCTCTCTCTCTCTCTCTCTCTCTCTCTCTCCCTCTCCTTCCCTCCCTCCCTTCCACTCTCTAAAAATCAATGGAAAAAATATCTTCGGTGAGAATTAAAAACAAAAAGACTAACTTATTCTTGTTTCATAGAATGAACTTAGTTTGGTTAAATTCATTAGTCTTTGATTTTTAGTATGATTCATGCAAAAAGCACTTTTAGATGCTTTTAAAGTGAACAGGACGGAACAAAGGTGTCACCGGCCTGTGCTCACACTCAGAGCCCCCAGGGTGCTCCTCGAAGCCACTGGCCGGGCTGGAGAAACAGCCCACGTGCAGGGCCCACGAGCAAGTGGAGGGACTCTGGGTGTCTGACCTGGCTGTCCCCAGGCTTCCCTTAAAATAGTCCAGTTGCCCGCGATGCTGAGGCCCCAGCAAGGACAGGGCAGCGCTATTTTGGGCTGCCTCCGAGGACGGTCCTGGGTGGGAGGGAGGCACATCTGGCTGCTATTCTCAGGCTCCTGGATCCAGAGAGACTGGGAAGCTGGAAAGAGACCAGAAGTGTGAAAGGAAGTGATTGATGAGCAAGCGGCCCAGCTGGGGGGGAGAACTGGGGAGGCGGAGAGGAAGGGTGGGGCAGATGCTCCACCTGGACCCGCCCGCAGGAAGGAACAGGGACCACACATTTTAATGAACTAGAGCTAAAATTATGTTAAAACACACTGGCACATTGGTTCTGGACCCCGCCAAGACCTTGAGGCCCGAGAATGAGGAATTGAGGTGCCTCCGCCTGCTGTCAGCTTCCCAGGAGAGACACAGCCACCTCCACTATCCACGCTGGGGAACCGGGAAATCAGTTTTTAAACTAATAGTCAAGCCACAGATTCTTTTAAATAGCAGGGTGATATTATACATTAGTGTAAGGGAAATCTTACAGCTGGTTAACGTGGGAACTTCATTTTAATTTGGAGAGTGGACAGCAATGAAACAGTTTATTATGGTGCCTTTAGGAATGGTTGTCTAACAGACCTTGGCGACTGCCGTGCTCTATAGCTTGGTGTTCTGAAACGTTCCTGCGAATGGGAAGCCCTGTGGGTCTGATGCTGTTCTGATGGGCAGTGGCCCGAGATTCAGTTCATCCAGAGCTTTCTGGGGAGGCTGACCCTGACCACGGGCCAGGCACACACGGGGCGCTGTATGTGACCTTCTGTCCAGGCCTCTGACCAGGAACCCGCCTGAATGGTCTCTACGTGCGATTCCAGTCCAGGAGGGTGGAAGTGGAGGAAGAAAGAATTTTTAAATGCATCATGAATGACTCAGCGTTTACCTTAAAGGCATAGGTCGTGGAGAAAGCACCATTAGGTAAAGAAATCCCACCTACCGTTCCCAAACAGTCAGTGCATGCACTCCTGTCTTGAAGTGGAATGTTAAGTGCCAGGAAGAACAGTGAGCATGCACACAAGCAGCACTTCCTTTCGTGCTCGGAAAGTAACCTGCTTTGAGGAGTCGGGCTGGGTGTCTCGCCATGAATGCAGTGCCGGCCTGTACTCCTTGCTCATGTGGGTGGCATTCCTGTGGCCAGGAAGGTCAGGTGCCCTGGAGGGCAGCCAGAGGCCAGGAAGCAAACGTGCTTGGAGGTAACGTCGTGAGACTTGTTTCTGCCCACACTCAGCACCTCAGGACTGACAGGTGACACGGGAGGAGCCGCTGTCACAGGGCCAGAGCGGCCTCCCGGAGGAGCCACCTGGTGCATCCTGCTCCTCGAGCCTCGGCAAGGTTTGGGCTGGACCAATCCGCCCGTGACTTCCCACTGCCAGCCAAGGAGCAGGTCCGACCACGAGGACTGGGGACTGCAGACCCTTCACCGGAAGACAGAGTGAACAACCAGCCACGTGTAGCTAAAGAGGCTCTCTACTTGCTGGCTACCATCAGTAGACACTTCCTCCCTCCTTCATGTAGTTATTCTTTTCCTTTTCTCATAAAACTCCTTGCCCTCACCTTGTCATCGGGACACTACTTGGGTCTCTGTCTAAATCTGTGCTTCCTAAATTGCAGTTCTGTGATTCCAAATAAATGCGCGTTGCCTCTCATGTCAGCCTTTTAACTTTAGGTGAACGGCCCATATTCTTAGAGAAGTGTTTTCTTTCTTTCTTGACACAGTGAATTAAGTGATTTAAACAAATACAGACTCTTACCTTTTCAATAAGAAACGTACTACCACAGGCTCAATGTCTCTTTAGGAATTTGGGTTTAAATAAGACTTTCTTTAACATTATAATTTCTTGCCAACTTTTAATTTACTTGAATTTTTTCCCTTTCAGTTTAAAATTTCTGAGCCCTTAAAATATCTATAAAGTATCTGGGTGTTATGCTCTCAAGTGCTCATCAATTTTTGGTTCAGAGAATAGACTAATTTAAAACTCATAGAATTTCAAATCCATGGCTACTATGTTTATAAGTAATATTAAGATGTCCTTAGAGTGCCATAGAATAAGCGAATAAGCAAATAGCGTTGATAAAATGGTAGAAATTAAAGAAGTAATGTACTTTTCCTAATGGGTATTTTTCTTCCTGATTGTGTTCCCAATTTTCCACAGCCTTTCATGTTTCAACAAACACCCGAGGGCTATTTAAACAATAAAAGAAACTGCCCTGGATGTGGAGATTTGGCTCCAAATTTCCCCCTAAAAAGCTGAGACATTGCCTTCCTCCCCCTCATGCCTTCTCAGTGCTCTCAGCCCGTGACCCTCGGGAATGTCTGTGTCTGTGTGGTCCTAGTGGGTAGCCTCTGGCCACGTGCGGCTACTGAGCAGGTGAGATGTGGCTTGTTCAAACTGAGACACCCTGCAAGGATAAACATGTAAAATACCCCGTTATAACTTTTATACTGACTTCGTGTTGAAGTAACATTCCAGATACTTGGGGTTAAGTAACATTATTAAAATTATTTCCACCTTTTCTTTTCACTTTTTTGGTAAATGACTTAGAAAACTTTCAGTCACGTATGGGCCTAACCCCGTCTCCACGGGCAGTGGTTACCTCGATTGCTCGCTCGTGTTGTTTTGGAATAACATTCTATCTGTGGGCTGTTTGCTATCCCCAGGCTAAGCACTTTGCCCTATTAACCCACTTAACTTAATGACCTCCACTTTACAAGTGAGGGTATGGAGCTCCCAGAGGTCAGGTAACTGGCTCAAGTTACACCTGGACTAAGCGGCAGAGGGGAGTCCAAACTCACATCTGCGTCCAGAGCCCATCTCTCAGCCAGGGCGTTACCAGGCCAGGAGGAGGTGAGGCGCGAGGCTTAGGGCACTAGAAAGCTCAGTAATCAAGATGTGTGCTATTTCAATGGAATATTTATTTAGTGCAAAAGTCCATGATGAACAAAACGTTAAATTTTAAACAAAGACAGAACTTGATTCAGGAATGGTTTTCAGAGGCAGCAGGAGCAGCCTCACTTGCCTCCCCTCGCTCCCGGCCCCACCATTAGTCCTTGGGGTGGGTGACTGCTCCTTCCCCATGTGATCGTGTCACAGAGGGTGTCGGCTTGCATCTCACAGCTGCTCCCGAGGGCCCAGGCCAAGCGAGGGGCTGAGCACGCCAGGGCCTAGTAAATGCATGGACAGCGAGAGACGGAAACGAGATAGACCACACTGTTTCGAGAGGTTTCTCTCTCTGCGTAGTGGGACCGGGTGCTTTCCCCACCAATTATATGACATATAAAAATTTTGCAATTAAAAACAAATGATTAATATTTAAAAAAAAGTTTTTATTGGCTTGGAGAGAGAGGAAGGAGAGGGAGAGATAAGATGGAAACATCAATGAGAGAGAAACATCGATTGGCTGCCTCCTGCACGCATTCTACTGGGGATTGAGCCCGCAACCCAGGATGTGCCCTGACAGGAAATCGAAGCAGCAACTTCTTGATTTATGGGTCGAAGCTCAACCACCGAGCCACACCAGCTGGGCTAACATTTTGCTGAATAAGCTCTGACCTCGATTGAAAACCATCCAGTGAGCCTATGGAGATGAGAAAGGTCTGAAAACCATTCTCACCGAAGGAATGAAAGCCGGGCGTTCACAGCAAGTTCAGCAAATCGGGCAGGCAGCCCGCTGGGACCGCCCAGCCCGTCCACTAAGTTTCCATGCTCGCACGCGGGGCACCGGTGGGCCTGTCACTAGGCCGCCCCACACCCGGTGCGGAGTGGGCTGCAGTCAGGCCGAGGGACCCACTTGCTGGCTGTGTGAGAGGCTCGCAGTTGCGGGGAGGCAGTTTCCTGCAGAGCTCCCCGGCCCTCCCACCGCATGCGGCCTCCCCCGCTGCCAGTCCCTCCCCAGCTGACCTGCCTCAGGTCCCACTCCTTCCCCAGCTCAGCTCCGGCCCTCTGACCACCCTCTCCCCTGGAACCACCCTGGCCATGGCTCCCGTGGCCCTCGCTGTGGGTGCACCTAATGGAGGATTCACAGTCGCATCTTTCTTGACCTCTTGGCTGCCTTGGACACAGCTGAGCGCTGCCTCCTTTGAAGATGCCCCGTCCTCCTGTTCGTCCAGATCTTGGTATCCCTCCTGAGTGTCCCTCAGACTTCCTGTGGAAGCAGCCCCCCGCCCCCACTCCTGCCTCCCCTCCAGGGCCCCCACCCCGTGCCCCCACCAATCTTCACCATTGTCCCCTCACCTTCAGAAACGTAACCCCTGTCCCAGGCTTGAGTTGCTCCCCCAGGGTTCATCCCGACCCTCATCATCCCATCAACAGCAGGTCGGACAGCTCCAGGGTGCTCTGCCGGGGCCTCTGGCTTCTTGCTCTGCCCTCCCAGCCAGCCCTTGTCTGACTCACGGTCTCCCCCGGGGCCTCAGTGCCGCAGGAGGACTGGCACAGACGGGCGTCCACCATGTGATCTGGCGGCCTAGAGGAACGTGGGGACAGTCACGCTGGGGAAATCAGGGATTCTGTTTCCTCAGAGCGGGCAGGCTTGGCGTCTGTAGTTATATCACATATGTGAAATCCGATTGGCTTTCCACGTCATCCACCGGAGGATTTTCACACCTGGGTAAAGGGGTGTCATTGCTCCCACCTGCGCTAGGATGACTGGCCCAGTGCCTGGTGTAGGGGGTCTCTCATCTGCCTGCGGACCAGGGGGATAAGCAGCCCCTGCACCCCGCCGGCCAACATGTTGGTGAAGGGACCAGCCTTTGGGTGAGGGTGACCCAGAGGGCATGGGAGCGTGACACTGAAGCACCCTTAGCCCTGGGGTCGCGGGGCTGCCAGCTGTGCACCGGGCTTCGCTTCTTTCTTATTCTTTAGGTCACTCTGAGTCTAGGGGGGATGTAATCTCAGCAGCCCTGAGAAAACCCTATTTATTCAATAGCTCACCCTCCTAAGCACTTCAGTTTCCTCCAACTGGGTCCAGCTGCCCACACTGCAGACACTAACCCGGGGCCCGCCGAGAAGCCAGTGCCTCCCTGGGATCCGGCGAGTGCCCCTCCCTTTGCTGCCCCCTCCCTGCAGCTGGACATCTGTGCCCTTTTCCCTGGCTCATCTGCTCAATGCCTGTCCTTTCCACGTGCAGTCACATTTGTCCCACATCAGACACTCCCAATTTCTTCAAGCTCCGTCTGCACTCTGACCCCAGGTCTTGCTCTCCACCAAGGCTCCTGGCCCTGCCCTCCCTCCTGAGACCCCTGCGCATCAGCACAGGCTCCCCCATCCCAGAGTCCTGCTCCAGGAGGCATTTGCACTTATAGGATGCTATGGCCCTTGGCTGTCTCAGCGGGGAGGATAGAAGTTCGGGGTTCCTTCCAGCAACCCTGGTCCGTGTCTGCTCCTCGGCAGCTGCAGGATTCGGGCCAATGAGGATGGCTTGTGCCCGGAAATCAGGACCTGAGTGACCCCAGGGAGGCCTGCTGCCCTCAGGCTCCTGGTCCGTGTTGTGGAGCGAACGCGAGTGAACGACCACTGGGTCCAGGCCAAATTAAAATTTAGGGAGCCTTTATTAGCGGCTGGCGACTGCTCTCTCTCCACACAGGGAGTCCAGAGAGCAGCCCCGACCCTTTGTGCGGGACCACTTTTAAGCACATTAACCACATCCTGTTTTTGCAGAGCAAGTAACCCAAGACAAAACAGTTTTTCTTAAGCAATGTCAGGATCATGCCATTGACGACCATGTTATTCACAGGGTCATCCTGTTCTTCAGAAAGCTGACAGTGATCTATGAAAGAAGGCCTACGTGCTGGGAAGGGGCCATGAGACCGCATCTCAAGGCCTGGCCTGGTGTCAGCACTGACAACTCTATCTGGGGCACAGTCCACAGTCTCTCTGGAATGGGCAAAAATTCCCACTCTCCAACAGTCCGTAACATTGCAAGGGCCTCTTCCCAGGAAGCTGGGAAACAGTGATTGTTAAGGAAACGCAACATCATCGAGACAAGAGGTGGGCGAACTGTGTAGGAGCCAGAGAGCAAATATCTGGGCCCTGTGGGCCCCGCAGTCTCACCGCTACTTCTTGGCTCGGCCTTTTGGGGGTGACAGTGGCCAAAGACAACACTGAGTGACATGGCTGTCGCCCGAGAAACCTACTTACAGGCCCAGGTGGGGCAGGCCTGGCCCTGGCAGAAGTTTGCCCCCACGGCGCAAGTTTGCCCCCACGGCAGAAGTTTGCCCCCACGGCAGAAGTTTGCTCCCACGGCAGAAGTTTGCCCCCACAGCGCGGAGGAGCAGAGTGCAGGCCGGTGAGGCTGGGCCCCAGAGCGCCAGGAGCAGGAGGAGGTGTCCCTCTTGATGGAGGCCCGTTTATCTGCTGAGACATCACATGGATCCTTCTCTGCTGGAACAACCCAGAGGGTTTATGGAGCAGAGTCCAGCCTGGGCCTGTGGAGCCGGCTCTCTGGACACCGGTTCGAGACCTGCTGTGAAGGGACACGGACGAGAAAGTGGGAGATGCTGAGGGAGACTCGTGCAGAACCAGGACTCCCTAGGAGGGACACCGCGTGGTCTGTCCCACCGCAGGGCCTTCGTTTCCAGGGGCATCTGGAGCATGGTGAGTGCCGGACCTGGCCATTGCCTGGACACACCAAGCTTTGTACTCCTCGGGGACTTCTCCCTGGCCCCACTGGCCAGTGGGGCTTGCAGACCCTCTGGAGTCCCCAGATGTGCCCCGGTTTTGAGCACAGAGTCCTGAGGTTACCCAGTGGCCCCTCATTATTCAGACTCCGCAGGCATGATGCCACCTGCTCGCAACAACACTCGCGATGTTTCCATGCCGGTAGCAGCCATGAGCAGAGCAAACACTGAGTGGCCTGACTCCAGAGTCCCCGCCAAGGTCGCCCCAGTCAAGGTCGCCCACACTAAGGTCACTCGTGGGGTCACCATGACGACGCTGATGGATGGCAGCTGGTTGTCCCAGGTAACGAGAGGACCAGGCAGGATGGTGGCTGTCAGTGTGTCAGGATTCAGATGCGCTGAAGCTACCAGGTGATTCTGTTTTGTATATTAAAGCCAGCCACAGCAAGGAAGAGGTAAGGGTTCACCCTCTGAACTCAGACTTTCCATGAACCCTGGTCATGTGGAGCTTCTAACTGTCCATTAAATCTGGTGACGGCACAGAACAGTGAAGATAAGCTCAGACTGGGCAAGGAGTTTTTAGACAACATGTCTGTGAAGTTGTCTAGGATGCAAAGGCCCTGGGGTCAGAGGCCCCACTCCAACCTGCAGGCCCATCCACTCCCTCTCTCCGCCCAGCACGTCCAATCTCCTTCTGGTGATATGGGAAGCAGTCCTGGTCAGAGCGTGGCCAGAAAGGCTTCAAATGCTTCCAACAGCACCGGCCAAGCTGGACGGCCACCGGACACAGTGGCTGAGCCGGAGCTTCACATTCAGGCCTGCGCTGGAGCGGAAAACTGAGGCCACCAGGGAATCCAAGAGGCTTCTGGGTGCGAGGCCAGTTTCTCGGTGCCAGACTTGTGTCTGGGGCTGGAGAACGAGAAACGGAGAAAGTCTGGTCTCTGACCTTTGCCGTTAGCAAGGTAGCAACTTGGGTTTGCTCAGGCAGGTGCCCAAGCAGCTAGAGATGGCAGGCATGCAGGGGCCACCCATGTGGCTGCAGAGGAGCAAGGACTTACGGCAAACCTCTGAGAGCCAAGCACGAGGCCTTCGGCTGGCTCTGCAGCCCCAGGTGAGCCTCCCGACTCCTCTCGCTTCATCTGCCTGATTCTTCACCAAAGGGCTGATTTCTACACAGGAACAGAGTAGGGGCCTCCCTACTGTGTTCCCTTCCCCCCATACCCCACATCATCCAGACCAGCCCTGGAGGGCTGTGCGAAAGGAAAGGAGGTGACCTTGAGTGGTGCGCATGGTGGACAGGCTGCAGAGATGAGGGCATGTCCTGACCCTGGTCCAGCCCCTCCCAGAAGCAATGACAAAGGAGCAAAGAGCCAGTGAGTTCCGGGGAAGGAAAAGAGCAGAGATGAACACCAGCCTGAGCAATTAGTAAAGTGCGCACATGTGTGTGTGCATGTGTGTGTGTGTGTGTGCGTATGTGAACATGTGTGTGTACAGGCTCATGTTGGCCATGACCATGGAGTTCTCTGCATCTAGTCTTTGTGTATGGGTGTGTGTGTCTGTGTGTACATGTGTGGTGTGTGTGCATGGTATGTGTGCGTGGTGTGTGTGTGTGTGTATGTGTGTGAATAGTGAGGCAGCATTGTATGAATAGACAGAAGAGAGAACAGGATAGACCGTCCACAAATGAGCAGAAAGTGCAGACATACATAGAGTGTTGGATCCCAGAGGGATTTGGTATCTGATAAAGGTGGCCTCTTTCATCAATGTGGGGAGGGGGCTATTGCTACAGATGGTGCTGGGCATCTGGGAAGCCCCAAGTGGATGTGTAACTTGCATCCAGCTAACAGGATGAATTCCACATGGATCAACCATGTAAAGCAAAAAAAAAGGAGGAAAATCCTAAAAACATTAGAAAAATGTGAAGAATTTCTTTATAACTCGAAACCAAAAATCATTATGGAAAAATTGTTAGATTAAATAAAAAATTTATTTTAAAAGACTGTTTAAGGGAAAAAATTACTATAACCAACATCCCAAAAGAATATTAGAAAAATATTTGCCCCTCATATCACAGATGTCCCTATCTATATAATAAAAACCCAGTGGTCGTAATGCCATAACGACCAAAGACCAGTCCCCAGGAAGTGCATTGATGGGTCCTGCAGCACTGGCAGGACTTGACACTGGGTCCAGCAGTGTGCTGGGTCTGGGTCTCATGCAATTTTGTGCGCTGGGCCTCTAGTAATATGTAAAGAGCTTTTGGAGAGAAAAAAACCAACAACCCCAAAGAAACGTGAGCAAGAAATGAACAAATAGTTTACAGAGAGTAAATTTAAATGACTCAGATATATGATGAGACAGTCAACCTCATCAATAATAAGATGCACGCAAATTAAAACCACTCGAAAGTACAGCTTTTAGCCTATCAGTGAAAAAGGAAGCAGAGACTGATGTGAGTAAGTAGGTGCTGTCAGGCTCTGTTGGTGGGAGGGCACCAGGACAGCTACAGAGAACAATTTTGCAGTTTCAAAATTAAAAATGCTTCTTACATTGGACCACGCCATTCCGCTTCTTGACATGCACACAAACTTCCCACTACTGCACTCTCTTATAATAGCACAGGTGTCCTCTGTGGGAGTGGCTAAGTAAGTGATGCTGTGCTAACATGATGGGAGACTATGCAGCTGTTTACAAGAAAGGGGCATGCTGCATAGACTGCTAGAAAGTGGGGTCGCTGGTGCGCTGATAAGGAAGAGGGGGCAGGGTAAAGTGCAATGTGCCTTTTGTCCCTTTGTTGGGAAACACGCGGGAAGTCGGGACCTATACTCACAGCTGTTGCTGTACTCAAAATGGGACTGTGGAAGGGCAGCTAGGCATTTCTAGCAATAGCCACCTTGGCAGGGGCGGGGGGGAGGGGAGGAGAGTGTGGGAAGAGGAATGCCAGTTCTCCGAAAGAATGGGCTTCCAAAGCTCCCGAGGCATGGGATTCGAGCCACAATCTAAGGTCATCACTGACCCCCTGGGTGGACCACTCAGGTTCAGACAAACGGCTCTGGCCTCATTAGTGCAGAATTCTTCCCATCTCTCGGCTGTATGAACACAGCACATTCCAGAATCAAAGACTGGCACTGGAGCACCTCAAGCTCCATCGGACGGAGACTTGGACTTGGCCTCTGCATCTCTCCAGGACGCAAGTTGTCTTCCACTAGAACAGTGGTCGGCAAACTCATTAGTCAACAGAGCCAAATATCAACAGGACAACGACTGAAATTTCTTTTGAGAGCCAAATTTTTTAAACTTAAACTTCTTCTAACACCACTTCTTCAAAACAGACTCGCCCAGGCCATGGTATTTTGTGGAAGAGCCACACTCAAGGGGCCAAAGAGCCGCATGTGGCTCCCAAGCCGCGGTTTGCCGACCACTGCCCTAGACCATCGTTCTCAGCTGGGGCGATGTTGCCTGAAGGGGGCATTGTTGGTCCTCACCAGCGGGATACACAGATTGGGAGTAAAATGTCAGTGTTGAGGGCGAGAAACCTTGACCAGGAAAAGGATGAACGCTCTGAGGGAAGAAAACAGAAATGAGGAATCTTCCAACAGTGAGATTTCCCTCCTCAGCCACCCACGCGTTGGAGTCCTGCATCGAGGCAAGAGGCGGACAGCTCATCTCCACCCTGCATGAAGACACTGTGAGACTTAATCTGGAGTAACACAGACAGATGCAAGGAAAGGGGCCGCAGGAGGCTCCTCTCTGTGAGGGTGGGCAGAGGGGACCAACCACTAGAGACTTGGCATTTTCATGGTGGTCCAAACCCTAACCACCCCACAGAGCGGTTAGCCCTGGTCCTGCTCCTGGGGGTCACCTCCAAGCCCCAGAGCACCTGCTGTGAGAGTGGCTTTGCTTAGCTGAGGCCTTGGCAGTGTCAGACACGTTTTGTTAACAGAGTGATTTAGGGTTGGGGTCTTGGTCCAGACAGTGTCAGCTTGACCTCTGGAGGGGATGGAACTAGGTCCGCCACAGGGGTGATGAGCCATGCCTATGTGATTGACCCCAATAAAAACCCTGGATCCTAAGACTTGGGTGAATTTCCCTGGTTGTTACAAAGCATTGCTGGGAGAATTAAGCGCTCTCCATAGGACTCACCTGGGAGAGGACACACAGAAGCTTGTGTCTGGTCTCCCTGGACCCTGTCCCATGTCTGGACCCTGACCCATGGGCCTTTACCTCGGCTGATTTTAACCTCTGTTCACTGTAACAAACAATAGCTGTGAGTAGTAAAACAAAAACACTTGGCTTTTTCAGGACCGGGATGAAGAAATACAGTTGCCGGGGGTTGTACAGTTTGGCCTTGCAACTTCCTGGCGTATGTGGGAGGCCCTGCCAGGTGCTCTGGGCCATGTGCTGGAGATGTTGTCTCAGGGCAAAGGGGAATTGTAACCTGCAGAAGGCTGACATGTGCGATGGCCAGGTGTGGTGGTGTCAGGGTGGGGGTGAGGCGGGTGGGTCGAGGACCCAGTCTAGCTCCCGCCTCTGGGATGGAGTGGTGGAAGCAGAGCCGCTGGCCAGTGCTGACAAGGGGAGCCTCCTGTTTGAAACTATTCACCCTTCCCCTGTGTCCAGAAACGGGTATGATCATCACCTTGATTCCTTAGCCAAAAGGTAAGACAAACAAGGCCTTTGGGGAAGAATCCATCACAATTAGTTAGGGAGCTTGTGTAATGACGCTAAGAACCCAAGAATCGAAGTGAATTTCTTCATCCTCCTGACCGGTTCCTTCCACCCACAGCTCAGGATGTGCTTCTGACCCTGTCACTTACATTGAACTCAGGGCCTTTGATGCTCAATGATCTTTCCAAACGCAGGCGGAGGGAGCACTGGCCTCTGCGGGCGCGTGCCATCTGCACAGCAGGCCCAGACGGACGCTTGGAGAGAGAGGCCCAGGTGTCTCATTTCACTGTCAGGGGCACCTGAGGTCTGTCCTCAATTCAAAGTCTCTTGACATTTCAGAGTTCGCAATGAAATCCCTTCAAAAGTAGAAATTAGTTCCTTACACTCTCTGAGTCTCTGAGTCCCTGGCACACGTCTCGCTCCTGCCCAGATGCCATCCTGCCCTGGCGTTGACCGTCCGCAGGCTCAGGGCGAGCTAAACATAGCAGCAGCACCGAGCTGGCTCCCTGCTGCTCCGAGGATGCCTTTGCTTTCTTTCTTGTTTTTTGTTGTTGTTGGGTTTTTTTGTGTTTTTTTTTTTAATGTGGCAATGAAGCCTCATTGCATGTCTAAAAGGTGAATTTGAATGGGAAGCACACATCTGAGAGTCACAGTACACGTGCCAGAGTGCTGCCCACCTCACTCTCATCCCAAAGCTTAGAGGTGCGCACGCCTGCCTTTAATCCTGAGCAACACAAGTGCCTTTTTCTAGCTCCCGATCCGAACCCTCAGCGAGAGTTCTGTGCTCGGGTCAGATGTAACACGCCGCCCCTTGGCTCTAAAGCAAGTCCTCTCTTCTCAGGACTGTTTGCCCCCAGGGGCTGCCGTATGTAATCATGTCACAAATGTCGCATGAAGAATCAGTGAATATATCTCGTTGGTCGGGAGAGCCTGGGGTGTGCCGCAGTGACCGGTGACCCAGGGTTCCCTCCTCGTCCACGCGTAAGTCCACAGCATCAGCTGTGGTTCTGTGCCGTCATCTCTTTCACTGGCCAGGCCACGTCCCAGGTCGAAGCCTCGTGTCAGCGGGTTGGGATGGTATACTCGCTCTCAGGGACGGACATGAAATACACAAACATTCACTCTTCCCAACTGGCCCCTGTAGAACCCACTTGCTCCTCCCCACACGATGACCTACTAGGCACAGCATCAGGCCGACAGTCTAGGGTTCGCTGGTCTGGAGATCCAGGAGCAAGTCATCTGCCCCCACACCACTGCAAGGCTGAGCAGGTCGGGGGAGCTGCCTAATAGCCTCCTTCTGAAGGGGCAGTGGGAGCCAGGGCCGCTGGCGCCCAGGAGTCAGAGATCACACGGGAAGTTGTAAGTGGCCGCTAACCTGGGGGTGGGGATGGTCCTGGATAATTCCCTGACTGCCCCCTGGGAATGGCTCTGGAGCCCCCCTTCTCCCGAGGCTCCCCCCGGCCTCTGACAGGCCTTCCTCTCCTTACTACTCCTGGCGGCATCTGAAGGGGACCCGGGGGTCAGGTCCTCACAAGGCGCTGAGCTACGTTGCTTTGGGCTTGTCACCCACGGAAGTTTAGGGGCCTGAATCTCAGAAGTCAGACTCCTTTAGTCCATGGGGTAGTTGTTTTTTTAATATGTTTTTTTAATTTTATTTTAGAGAGGAAGGGAGAGGGAGAGAGAATCATGGGTCGGCTGCCTCCTGCACATCCCCTATTGGGGATGGAACCTGAAACCCAGGCCTGTGCCCTGACCGGGAATCGAACCATGACCTCCTAGTTCATGACTTGACACTCAACCACTGAGCCCCACCGGCCGGCCATGGGATAGTTTTTTAACATTGTAGTTGGCCCCTTATCCATTTGACTCCCACGACTCTGCTGGGCACGCAGGCCTCCTGTGCCCTTCCGGGGGTGTGCTGAGGCTCCCACGCTCCCTCGGAAACAGGCACCCGGCAGACTGGTCCTGAGCCGTAGTTCAGTGCCAGGGTATGAGGTGTCACGGTGGTCACCTCACGGGTTCTAACGGAGGATGTGATGGCCGTGGACCTAACTTGGCCGTGGCTGGATTTTACATGGCTCCCTTTGCCATGCAAAGGCCAGCTCTGTTTTGTCATTCACGGGCTCTGGTCGAGGATGGGGCCTCTTCCTACCCTGCAAGTTCCTGCACGTCTGGCTTTCCTGCCTCCTCTCACCCCTCTACACTCTGGCCTGGGCTCTGAGCGCCTCTCCGTCCATGGATCCTGTAGTGCCATCCTAGGCGCTCAGGACGCCTCCCCCTTCTCGCCCCAGAGCCGCGAGCTCATGAGCGGCTCTCCATTGCTCTCTAGGCGACTAGAGGCCACATTACATGAAACAGCTCATCACACGGATTGCCTTGGGCGCAACCTGAGTGACTGTTCCTTTCTCCCCACAGCCTGGCTTTAAAGTCACCGCCA
Source organism: Plecotus auritus (assembly GCF_963455305.1). Taxonomy (NCBI): domain Eukaryota; kingdom Metazoa; phylum Chordata; class Mammalia; order Chiroptera; family Vespertilionidae; genus Plecotus; species Plecotus auritus. Next base: position 54,614,619 of record NC_137777.1, on the reverse strand, counting down.
CACGTTTTAGGGGCTGTGTGTGTGCAGGCACTGACTTCTGTGTCAGTGGAGGCTAGGTCACCCCACATCTCAAACCTCAGGGACTAGAACCACAAACTTGTGTCATTCCAGCTCCTGCTGGGTGTCCATTGTGTCCTGGCCTCTGTGGACAGAGCAGCTCCTCCCTGGGCCACTGAGGCCCATGGCAGGGATGGGGTCATGGCAAACCACATGAGGCTCTCAGAGCCACGGCTGGGGAACAGAACATTTAACTGGCCCGAGGGAACCACATGGCCACACCTGACATCAGCGAGGCCGGGAAATCAAACCTTTCCCTGGGAGGGGCACTGAATACTGAGGGACAATAATACAGTCTGCCTTAATTATGTGAGGGCTTTGTCATGATATTTTTCTACAATGTTAAACATGATATGGGCATTGGAATCAAATTACCTTCACATATTTGCCCTGCTGCACACTCCGAGCAGATTGCTTAACGTCTCCTGCTTAGCTCCCTCTTTGTGAAATTAGGATAAAGCTTTACGGAGCCACGCGGAGGGGGAGTGAGCCGTGTGCGGCATCTGCAGACGGCTGTACAGTAAAGCTTATTCAATAACAACCTACCATGAGGATTTGGCATGGGATTCCTGTGCCTACAGTCATCCTCACAACCATTTGATAAAGCAAGAATGCTTGTTCTCTCATGTTACCTGCAGCGTGGATCACTTTTGCAATTGTTCAGTAAAATCAGTTAGAGGAAAATCCTAAAGTTAATGGAGCTCCCAAAAAATCTGAAATATGGGAGAGGAATATTCAATAATATCCCTCAGAATCAAACTCACCTCCACCATACATTTCTGATTGGGAAATTTGAATTTCAATTAAAGTCTTTTTAAATCTCATCATTAGGCCCTGGCCAGGTAGCTCAGTTGGTTAGAGTGTCATCCCTTTAGGCCAAGATTGTGGGTTTGATCCCCAATCAGGGCACTTACAATAAGCAACCAAGGAGTGTATAAATAAGTGGAACAACAAATCAATGCTTCTCTCTCAAAAAAAAGCAATCAATAAAAATAAAAATAAATAAATCTCCTTATTGAATTCTGTAGTCACAGAGAGCTATAGCTACACACAGCGTGCACTCACAAAGTTAATTCAAGAAACCACTGACACTTATAATCCTGTGTGACGAGACTGCCTTGGATGGTGCTATCTTAGTCTAAGATGGATGGAAATGCAACTGTTTATAAAAAAATTACCCAGCCCAGCAGCCACCTTTCTGCACCAGGTGAGACATGACATCATGTCGATGAGGAGGTTGCCACGCTATAGAAAGACCTGTGGTTAGAAAGACAAAGATAACGTTCTGTGTTTGTCTCATAAAATCTCTAGCTACAGTGAAGACATTTTAAGTGATTTTTGAGATACAATACAGTGTAATACTTGGCCTGAAGACTGTCCCACAGCCTGGTCTAGGTCAGTGCCTCACACTTGTAGCTAACAGTTCAACGGAACAGCACTGTTTGAGAAAGTGCTATGAACTTCTTATTCAGTAGGTTTCAAATTGCCTTTCATTTTGCTTTTACTTATTCCTCTCCCTTCCCCCTGCACCGCTAAAATCTGTGCAGCTACATGAATGTGGTCACTAGCAAATGCGGACGACTTACATTGACGCGTTGGTGGAGACTTCTTTCCTGAGACTTGTAGCAAAACGTTTGCACTTGTCAAGCGCTCTTGTAAAGCTTTCTGACAGCTGCAGAGTTTTATTGCTGCCCAAATAAAAGTTAAGTGCCATCAAAAAAGGGCCAAGTCTTGCTTTCTATTTTTATTGCATCCATAGTTCTCAGTGTATTGGGCAATAGCTAGTGAACCAACTAGATCTCCTAGTCAGTGATGAAAGAGACATTGCGAATGATTGTCCTTAAGACTTAGACCTGCCTGAAACCAGTGTATTCACAGCCCTTTGTGTTATATCCAGCACTCGCCCCATGCCCCTGACCTGTGATTCTCTCTAGGCTGAAAGGACACAACTATCTGGTTAAAATAAAAATCTCCCTCCCTCCCCCCTTAATCCCAACTGTTACCCGTCTGCCCCCTGAGTGAGAGGCTGGGGCTATCCCCTCCTCACCTCTTCTCAGTCTCACAAGGAAGATTTCAGATGAGTGATAGACAGCAGTGCTGAAACATAGCAAGTGAATTTATTAAGTCTACACCTGGAATAAAGCACAAGCAGGCAACTCAGTTAGCCTGAGCACATGCCCGGTGGGGGTTCCCGAGGTTTTCTACCCTTCCCTCTATAGGCTGCACAGTTCCCTTCTACATTGTTGTGGCTTATCTTGGAATGTTGGTACATACATCTGGCCATCTTGTTTGGCAAGTCCTAAGGCAGCCCACTTCTTTGTTTAGTGGGTGAAATAAAACTCCCCTTTCTTTCCCTCTTCCCCTCTTCTAGCCCTAATAGCTATCTTTTGCCTAATACTCCCAAGTGATATCTGTCCTTGGGTTTAGCTGGCACAAATAGCATTAATTGTATCTTTGTTCTTTATTTTCCCAGGCCAGGGTGATTTAAGCTATGTATTTTCTGGATAAGGAGGAGGGTATAAACCACTTGCTCTCAAAATGTCCTTGGTTGGGGAAGATAAGGTCTTGCAATCCACACACTGGCAGCTAGCTGCTCAAACTGTTGGGCCTTGTTTAATTTTCTTGTCTCAGTTTCCCCATTCCACTTGCCCAGGAATTTTCCTGGCTTCTTAGTATCCTGCCACACAACCACTGAAGCCAAAATTTTATCAAAATAACAATTTGAAAGGAAAATACATTGAAAAGCAAAACATATGTTATTGATATCTTCAAAAGCCAGACTGGTAGTTTTCTGTCCCCCACATATTTCATTTATTTTTTATTTTGCATCTTATGTTTTTAACTTTTAAAATGATTTTTAGCGAGAGAGAGGAAGGGAGGGAGAAGAAGAAGAAGAAGAAGAGAGAGAGAGACATTGAATTGATGTTCCACATATTCATGCATTCATTGGTTGCTTCTTGTATGTGCCTTGACCCGGATCAAACCCACAAACTTGGCGTATCAGGATGATGCTCTAACCGCTTGAGCCACCAGCAGGGCTGTCTTCACAAACTTTAAATGTAAATGCAGAAGGGTTCCGTGGGCCCTAGTTACTGTTCAATTGACTTGAGAGCTACTCCACTCAGTGCACGCATTCCAGGGCCAAATAGTCGCTAAATGTGTACTATTGTTTTACTTCAACAAATTAATTAAAACAGATAAAATTCCATGGTGAAAAAGGAACCAAATACAGTTATAAGCAAGTTATGATATCATTATGTACACATAAAATCATCTAAAAGCGAAATGAGAAATGCAAATCTAGTCTCAAGCTTTCTGACATTGTTTTCATAAATGACTGTGACCTCAACACAACTTTCTCAGAAATATATATATATATATATATATATATATATATATATATACACACACACACATACATATATACACACACACATACATATATACATATACATATATATACATACATATATATATATACACACACACACATATATATTTTTCCCCCCTTGATTTCAGAAAGGAAGGGAGAGGGAGAGAGAGATAGAAACATCAATGACGAAAGAGAATCATTGATTGGCTGCCTCCTGCAAACCCCCTACTGGGGACTGAGCCTGCAACCCAGGCAGTGCCCTTGACTGGAATCAAATCTGGGACCTTTCAGTCCTTAGGCCAACACTCTATCCAGTGAGCCAAATCGACTAGGGCTCAGAAATATTTTTATGAATATATCCCTGTATCTATAATAAGAGAACACCATTATTTTTCAGAATAGAATTACTCTGCATAGAAGTTTTTGCAGTTGACAAATTGGTTATATTAATGCCAAACCACAGGAGAGAGCATTTCAAAGTTTGTGGTTTTCTGGACTGGCTTTATTTTGGTAATTTTTCTGTGAGAGAATCACCATTTAAAAGCTGCTGCTGCCCTGGCTGCTGTGGCTCAGTTGGTTGGGTGTCATCCCTTGCACCAAAAGGTTGCAGGCTTGATCCCTGGTGGAGGGAGGAGGGCATATGGGAGGCAGCCAATCAATGTTTCACTCGCACATTGATGTTTTCCTCTTTCCCCTTCTCCCTTCCTCTCTGAAAATTCAATATTTAAAAAATGCTGCTGCTAACAGTCTCTATCTTTAGAGATGTGGAAGTTGAATCACCTTGTCATTGATTTTGTTTAGTGTTAGTCATCAATGGTCCTTTTAATTAAAAAATAGGTGAGGCAGATATCCTAAGGGTCAGCTTTGCAAGGATCTGAGATATAAAGGATCTGAGGGTGAAATTAAGTACATTCTACAAACATCCATTTGAACCTTTGGCTTTATCTTTGGGGGGAAAGAGCCATTTCATAGGAAGTGGTATTGATCCCAAAGCCTGTCCCTGAAGGTTCAGAGTAGTCGGAGAGTAGTCAATGGACTGCTGTGTTCATGACAGGTTAGCAGGAGCCTCTAGAAGACACGCATCACAAAAAAGGGTTTTGCCTGAGCTGACCTGAGTTCAATGTCAGCCTTGGGTGCCAGAGAGGAGGACTAATAGAGCAGAGGCTGCCCTTGAGTAAATGACTATGTTTATGAGAGATGAGCACTAACAGCACTCTCACTTGGGAATTTCAGCCCAGTTGCCAAGAAATACCATAGTTGAAGGGATTAAGAATCCCTGTGTACCCCGAGGAAGTATTGCAACATTAGAAGCAGATCTTGGCTAGTGGCCTGACCATATTTTCTTTAAGATTTTTTATTAATTTTTAGAGAGAGAGGAAGGGAGAGGAAGAGAGAAACATCAATATGATAGAGAAACATGGATCATCTGCCTCCTGCATGCCCACTGTGGGGATGGAGCCCACAACCCAGACATGTGCCCTGACTGGGAATCAAACCTACAAACTTTTGTTGCACTGGATGATGCTCAACCAACTGAGCCCCACTGGCCAGGACTGACTGTACTTTCTTGTTTCCTACCCTTTGAGACTGTTGAATTGGACTCTTTGGTCTTACTGAGCACTTTGGAGAGAGACGATATGCAAGTGGTTGCTCAGAGAGATGCCCGGGTCATGCAATTACCGGTGGTGCGGATTAAAACTCATTATTGTTTCAAAGCATGCCTGGTGCAGCCGAAGTTGAAAACCAACTTAGTTCATCAGAAACTAAGACATCATAGCCTTTCCTCCTTCTGACTTCTCAGCTCCTCAGATGCACTGTGAACTGGGCTCTGCCTGGACTGAACGTGGACTGAGAATGCAGCTTCCTTCTTTCCATGTTCCTGGCCCTGCCCCCTTTGTTCACACTGCATGGACATTATGAACAATGACCTTGTGCAGCCCAACTAGATGCTTAACACAGAGGGGCCCCAGAACGTAGTCCTATGGCCTCCAGGGCCCGGGAGGTTGCATCAACTTACCACAACGCTGGCTGCACCCTCAGCCCGTCCACGCACCTCAGAGAGAATCGGGTGCCGCAGTGCTGCCTGTGGTTCTAAAACACAAAAACCCGCTGATCCACAGTTTGTTCCCAGATGTTTTCTTCAGAAAAAGATCACTAGTTTCTCATGAGATTTCCTGTTTCAGTTTGAAATAACTTGAACTCGGATGACCCATGTATCCCAGTGAATTTTCATTTTGTCTTAGTTTGGAAACCAGAAAGACAAACAGAACAAAGAGCAGTGAGCCTATTCACGTTTGTTCCCATCTAAAGAATGCTCTTTATAAAAGCAAGGTAAGGCCGAATGTCTTATTCAAAAGCATCTCACTGCTTTTTATTAGGTAATGGAATTACATTAATTATGCTTAGGATCCTAAAAGGGAGAACAACTGTTTCTAGAGCTTTTGGTTTGAAGGCAATTGTTAGCAGGTGATTTAAAATGTATTTTTAAAAGCCCCACCGCATCTCAGGAAGGACAGTTTGCATGGTTTCCATGGTGATATTCAAAATGAGTGTGGGTGCATCAAAGAGGGCGATGGCATTGATAGGTGGTGTGGCATTTCTGTTGCATGTGAAGGCTGCCCACTATTTCGGCATAATTGACTAGTCCTCCTTCCTTAATGGATGCATTTATCATCAGACTGTCTCCTGAGGAAATGAGTAATCAAGCCCACTGGGCTCGACATTCAAATAGTTTCCAAGGTACTGACGGTGATCCCGGCCTTCCCTGATTTATAGCGAGCATCTGAGTAACTGCCTCCGCGTCCTCAGAAGGTGCTGTTTAAGTAGCTGTTCACTGCCGAGGAGGAGGGGGCGGGGAGATGCGTGAGCAGACACCAGGAGCAGACTCTTGCCCTCGAGGAGCACGCGTCCTTCTCAGTCTATTGATGCCCCTTGGCCAGCGGCTCTGCTTAGAATCTAACTTCCACTCTGGTAACAACCAAAGTCAACATTTACGTGCCTAATGAAATAGGGGGTAAAAAATAGTAACGTATTTTTAAGGTGCTATTACCCATGTTTAAACCTGTTTACATACATAAATACATATGAATGTGTTACAGTTGCCTACAGTATTCAGCACAGTCACCTGCATAGAGGTGTGTCACCCAGGAGCAATAGGAACCATACCGCCTAGGTGCCCATAGGCTGTACCACCCAGGTTGGGAAAGGACACTATGATGTTTGAACAACAGAATTACCTAATGATGTCAGTAAGCAATACATGACTGTAATAGATGATCAATAATTAGAAATTATTCAAGTTTATCCTTATGATGTTATTCCCACTAAAAGTCATTAGTATATATGTCTCAGTCAGCTCCAGCTGCTATAACAAATACCATAGGCTGGGTGGCTGAAACAACAGACACTTATTTCTCACCGTCCGGAGGCTGGGAAGTCCAAGAGTAAGGAGCCAGCAGGTTCTGTGCTGGGGGAAGGCCCAGGTCCTGGCTTGCACATAGGCGCCTTCTAGCTGTAGTCTTCCTAGCCGGGATGGAGGTCATCTCTCTCATGTTTGCTTATAAGGGCACGAATCCCACTCACTATCTGCCCTCACGACACCAATTATTTCCCAAAGGCCCATCTCTTAATCCTCCTAATTTGGGGGATTGGGGCTTCAACATATGAATTTTTGGCAACACAAAGAGTCAATGCATAGCATGTATGCTTTCCTGAAAGAGTAGAGGTTGGTGGTATCTTGGTTTTACCTTGAGATTGTACATAACTATAGATCTCCTCATGTGAAGGTCTCACAAATTTGAACATCAGTCATCATACTTGTTGAGGTAGAAGAGAAGAAAGTTAAGAATCGCTGAGCAAGCCCAGCTAATAAAGTCCTGTATTAGAACACAAAAAAGTGTCAAAGCAAAATTACTTGGAACAAAATCACAGAACACGATGAAAGGATTAGGGGAAACCAGGAGTGAAGGTCTGCTGGCTTTCACACCGTCCTGTGAGAACCCGTCAGGTCCGAGGCCCAGACTTGTGCAGATTCTTTACAAAAATAACTGCCTTTTGTGTTCTGAGTGACTCTTTCTGAAAACTGCACCTGGCAAAGTTTACCAGCAGTGTCAAAATTAAACAGAATTGTGTTTCTTAAGTTAGTTTTTCCTTTGCTTCACTCCTGACCACTCCATATACTAGTATATTTCTAGGTTCTTTCTTTGAATGAGGAATGGCCATGATGATTTTAGCTGTCCATTGCTGAAGTATGGACAAAAAATGAACCTTGTGCCTGGGCAAGAATTTGGTAACATTGTTTTTAAAAGCAACTGCCAACCCTTCTCATCCCATGGGGCTTTCTAGAGCAAATGCATCTTCTCTTCATTCAACAGCAAACCTAGGAAATGTGGGGTGCTAGGCTTGTTTCAGATTCTTGGATGTGTCACTGGCAAAACAGATTTCTCTCCTTATGGAGTTTAAGATGAATTTTTTCCAGAGAGAATTCCAATTGTTTGATAACTCTGTTTAAAAATATTCAGTACTTCCCCAGTGTCTAAGTTAAAAACAAACTCCTATACAATGAAATATCACTTGCCATAAAAAAGAATAGTATCATACCATTTGGAACAATACAGTATAAATAGAGGGTATTATGCTAAGTGAAATAAGTCAGTCAGATAAAGACAAATACCTTATGATTTCACTTACATGTGGAATCTAAAAAACAAAACAAACTAAGTAGAAATAGACTCATAGACACAGACTGATAGACTGATGGTGGCCGGGGGGGAGTTGGGGGATAGGTGAAAAAGGGGGCGGGATTAAGATGTGCAAATCAGTGGCTACGGAACAGTCATGGGGATGTAAAGTACAGCATAGTCAGTTATATTGTAGTAACTATGTATGGGGCCAGGTGGGTACAGGAAATATTGGGGGAGCACTTTGTACAGCACTGTGCTGTACACCTGGAACTAATACAAAATGATAGTAAATGTAAACCGTAATTGAAAAGTAATATTAAAGATATTTAATAGCCACACAAACGCCTCAATCTCTCACTAAGGGAGTCCACGATCTGACTCTGACACCTCCGTGTTTCTCTCCTGTTTCCATGCTCCTCGAGGAGACCTCCACGCACCCGGCAAATGGGGGTCTGACCTGAGGTTTCCACCTGCCCAGAACCCTGGGTGCTTTCCGCTCGTCGTGGTCTTCAGTCTTTCCCTCCCCTCTCCCTCCTTCCCTCCCCCCTCCCACTCCCCCCTCCCTCCTTTCCCCCCTCTCCCTACCCCCCTCCTCCCTCCCTCGCTCCTCGTCCGCTGTCCTCCCCAGCAGACAGGAATCATACGTGGCATGTGCCAGCCCGGCGTTGACGCTGGGAGGCAGACAGTCTTCTCTCGCTGAGACGTGAACGAGCAACGCTTGGCTTTGAGCACCGAATGCAAGTAACGCGTGGAGGCAGGGCCGATGGCTCAGTGTCCCTCAAACGTCCCGTGCCCAGTTGCCAGGCACTGCCAAGCGGCCATTCCAAGAGAGCAGCAGCCATGGGGGCCGTTCACGTCGCCCCCGCCCCTGGCGCTTCCTGCTGTGTGGCCGATGCTCAGTGAACCATCACGAGTGGATGGAGGAGAAGTAGTGCTAAGACCACAGAATGACCTTAGAAGAAGAGCAGCAGAAGGCGACGGGGATTTCAGCTGCCCAGGCCCGTGGAGAGAGGCCCTGGGGGCCTGGGAGTCCCAAGGGTGGAGCCAGCTGAGCGCTGTGCCTCAGACACTGTGGGCCCCTCGCCGCCTCTGGCCGTCTCCGAGCCTGCTGAGGCACACGGAAGACAACATCTTTATTTTACAGGTACGTTTTTGGAACCTGGGGCAAGAAAAAATAAATCTCTTCAGGCGCACTCCTTTATCAGGCACTGAAAACGCGTCCGTTGCCTGTTTGTACTTCTTTGCTGGGAAACCGTCAAACCTTGCTTAGCTGCCCCTCCCGCTGAGCATCGTCCATGACCACAGCAGCTAGTGCCTTTTCCACGGGGCGAAGCCAAGGTGACCCTCGGTGACCAGGCCTGCGCAGGCTCAGTGCCGTGGGAGGAGCGCGTGTCTGGGGCAGGACCAGCTCCCACGGACCCAACACCCTAGTCTTGGGACCTGGTGTATCATACCATGGTCAGTGCTGCGAACTCTGGGGCTGGAGAGCGGGGTCTATTCCTGCCTCTGTACCTACCTCTTTGCTCCCTTCCTCACCCGTCAAAAGGGGGTAATAGTAGTAGTACCTCTTAGGTCTGTAAAAAGGATTGAGTTACTAAACGTAAAGGGCTTGCCCAGCCTGGTGGCTCAGTGGTTGAGCGTCAACCCGTGCACCAGGAGGCCACGGTTTGATTCCTGGTCAGGGCACATGCCCGGGTGGCAGGCTCGATCCCCAGTAGGGGGTGCAGGAGGCAGCGATCCATGTAGATGTTTCTCTCTCATCAATGTTTCTCTCTCTCCCTCTCCTTTCTTCTCTCTCTAAAAATCAATAAAAACACATTTTAAAAAAATAATGAATGTACAGGGGCTGCTGTCCATCGCCACCACAAATAACCACACAGCAAACATTAACTCTTACGATATCCTCGGCCATAACCCAGAGCTTCAGAGCTGGTGCAGCTCAAGAGGTGAGCAGGGCCCCTGGGCTCCGGCTGCCTGGGGTCCCCTCTCCGGTGTCCTGGTTCCCAGCTTTCTTTGAGAAATCAGGCAGTGGGTGTCTCTGAGTTCCGATGTCCTTCCTGCTGATAAATGACCCAGGCCCATTGCCCGTACTGCAGGCTTCCCGGAGGACGGCTCACCGGAGCCCCGGCAGTGGCTCCCTCTCCAGCAGGTCGGCGTGTGCTCCAGGAGGCTGCACACCACGCTGCCATCAGCCGCCCCTCACAGCTTGCTTCCCACCTCCCCGCCGCACCTGCCAGCACGCTGTGTGCTTTGTCCCCTGAGCGAAGCAGCCGTGTCTCCGGCTGTGTCTGAAGAGGCTGCCTGTGCCCAAGAATTCTGCGCTCTTGCTTCACACTCAGCAGTCACCGGCTGTCCTGGTCCTCTTGTTCTTTCCATTTTGATTTTTCCTGCCACAAAGCTGACAGAGCGAAGCGCAAAGCCACTTTGTCTGAGTACATTATTGGGACATGATGTCAGTCGAGAACGTTCACATGGAAGTCATCAGAGGCAAAGCTGCGGGTCCACCTGGGTCTCACAATGGCTCAGATGGTCACCGCACAGGCGGCCACCACACAGGCAGCCACCACACAGGTGGTCACAGGCGGCCACCACACAGGCAGCCACCACACAGGCGGCCACCACACAGGCAGCCACCACACAGGCGGCCATCACACAGGCAGCCACCACACAGGCAGCCACCACACAGGCGGCCACCACACAGGCAGCCACCATACAGGCGGCCACCACACAGGCGGTCACAAGCAGCCACCACACAGGCAGCCACCACACAGGCAGCCATCACACAGGCGGCCACCACACAGGCGGCCACCACACAGGCAGCCACCACACAGGCAGCCATCACACAGGCGGCCACCACACAGGCGGCCACCACACAGGCGGCCATCACACAGGCAGTCACAGGCAGCCATCACACAGGCAGTCACAGGCGGCCACCACACAGGCAGCCATCACACAGGCAGCCATCACACAGGCGGCCATCACACAGGCAGCCACCACACAGGCAGCCATCACACAGGCGGCCATCACACAGGCAGCCACCACACAGGCGGCCACCACACAGGCGGCCATCACACAGGCAGTCACAGGCGGCCACCACACAGGCGGCCATCACACAGGTGGTCACAGGCAGCCACCACACAGGCAGCCACCACACAGGCAGCCACCACACAGGCGGCCACCACACAGGCAGCCACCACACAGGCGACCATCACACAGGCAGCCATCACACAGGTGGCCAACACAGGCGGTCACAGGCAGCCACCACACAGGCAGCCACCACACAGGTGGTCACAGGCGGCCACCACACAGGCAGCCACCACACAGGTGGTCACAGGCGGCCACCACACAGGCAGCCACCACACAGGTGGCCACCACACAGGCAGCCACAACACAGGCGGCCATCACACAGGCGGTCACAGGCAGCCAGCACACAGGCATCCACCACACAGGCGGCCATCACACAGGCAGTCACAGGCAGCCATCACACAGGCAGTCACAGGCGGCCACCACACAGGCAGCCATCACACAGGCAGCCACCACACAGGCGGCCATCACACAGGCGGCCACCACATAGGCATCCACCGCACAGGCGGCCATTACACAGGCAGTCACAGGCGGCCACCACACAGGCGGCCACCACACAGGCAGTCACAGGCAGCCATCACACAGGGAGTCACAGGCGGCCACCACACAGGCAGCCATCACACAGGCGGCCACCACACAGGCATCCACCGCACAGGCGGCCATCACACAGGCAGTCACAGGCGGCCACCACACAGGCAGCCATCACACAGGCAGTCACAGGCGGCCATCACACAGGCGGCCATCACACAGGCAGTCACAGGCGGCCACCACACAGGCAGCCATCACACAGGCAGTCACAGGCGGCCATCACACAGGCGGCCATCACACAGGCGGCCATCACACAGGCAGTCACAGGCAGCCATCACACAGGCGGCCATCACACAGGCAGTCACAGGCGGCCATCACACAGGCGGCCACCACACAGGCAGTCACAGGCGGCCACCACACAGGCAGCCATCACACAGGCGGCCATCACACAGGCAGTCACAGGCGGCCATCACACAGGCAGTCACAGGCGGCCATCACACAGGCGGCCACCACACAGGCATCCACCGCACAGGCGGCCATCACACAGGCAGTCACAGGCAGCCATCACACAGGCGGCCATCACACAGGCGGCCATCACACAGGCAGTCACAGGCGGCCACCACACAGGCGGCCATCACACAGGCAGCCATCACACAGGCAGTCACAGGCGGCCACCACACAGGCGGCCACCACACAGGCAGCCCGGCTCCACAGGATGCTATGTGGGAGGTTCTGGTTAAAGCACCTGAACATTTGAGAATATAAAAGGCCCTATTTGTTTTTTCTATTGCTCTGCTTGTGATAGGGGGAATTACAATCTGATGGATAGAGCACCTGAATTAATCTGAAAAGTAATCATATTATTTTAAATCTTAGAACACATACACTTATATGAACAGGGCTTTAAGTTTCTTATATGTGAAGAGGGGTTAAGTTTTTCTTAAGTTTCCTTTTCAAGGCCTGTGAGAAGCGATTGAGTAGGTGACGCAACTGTAAATCCAGCAAGCAGACCCGATAAACATGGTCAGGCCGACCCACCAGGAGCCAAAACATCATCTCGTCAACATCATCTCATGGCCTGATGACTAAGGACAATAGCTGACCTCTGCAGACCCCCAGGGCTGCATGTAGCAGCATTCCGTTCACAGCCTCACCCTTAATAATCCTGTCCCCTGCACCTTGCTGGAAGACAGGACTCGAATGCTTCTAAGGGCCCTGTCTTCTTGGTTGGCTGGCCTTCTCAATAAACACCTCATGTGATTCAACCCGGCCTTCGTTATTGGACACAGCGACAGGCAGCCCAAGCCCACCCGGGGATTCCTGGTAACACTTGCTCCTTAGCTTTCAGTTTTTAGTTCTGATCTGGTTTGTAATACTTTTCTTCCTCTTGGAGAGGCTAGAAAAGCTCACAGTGACTGTCCATGTACCTGGCGGAAGGCATATAACCCTAACTGAACCCCGCGGACCTTCCTTCTCTGTGAGACAACAGACTGGAGCCCTAGTCCTGGGGATGGAAGGACCCCAAGATGCTACCTGTCTTCCCTAGTCACAGCCCCTGTGACGGCGCAGCAGTACAGGAGGAAGTCCTCCTCCAGGTGCAGTACAGGGGGAAGTCCTCCTCCAGGTGTAATACAGGGGGAAGTCCTCCTCCAGGTGCAGTACAGGAGGAAGTCCTCCTCCAGGTGCAGTACAGGGGGAAGTCCTCCTCCAGGTGTAATACAGGGGGAAGTCCTCCTCCAGGTGCAGTACAGGAGGAAGTCCTCCTCCAGGTGTAATACAGGAGGAAGTCCTCCTCCAGGTGCAGTACAGGAGGAAGTCCTCCTCCAGGTGCAGTACAGGGGGAAGTCCTCCTCCAGGTGCAGTACAGGGGGAAGTCCTCCTCCAGGTGTAATACAGGGGGAAGTCCTCCAGGTGCAGTACAGGAGGAAGTCCTCCTCCAGTTGCAGTACAGGGGGAAGTCCTCCTCCAGGTGTAATACAGGGGGAAGTCCTCCTCCAGGTGTAATACAGGAGGAAGTCCTCCTCCAGGTGCAGTACAGGGGGAAGTCCTCCTCCAGGTGCAGTACAGGAGGAAGTCCTCCTCCAGGTGTAATACAGGGGGAAGTCCTCCTCCAGGTGCAGTACAGGGGGAAGTCCTCCTCCAGGTGCAGTACAGGAGGAAGTCCTCCTCCAGGTGTAATACAGGAGGAAGTCCTCCTCCAGGTGTAGTACAGGGGGAAGTCCTCCTCCAGGTGCAGTACAGGGGGAAGTCCTCCTCCAGGTGCAGTACAGGGGGAAGTCCTCCTCCAGGTGTAATACAGGGGGAAGTCCTCCAGGTGCAGTACAGGAGGAAGTCCTCCTCCAGGTGTAATACAGGAGGAAGTCCTCCTCCAGGTGCAGTACAGGAGGAAGTCCTCCTCCAGGTGTAATACAGGGGGAAGTCCGCCTCCAGGTGTAATACAGGGGGAAGTCCTCCTCCAGGTGCAGTACAGGGGGAAGTCCTCCTCCAGGTGTAATACAGGGGGAAGTCCTCCTCCAGGTGTAATACAGGGGGAAGTCCTCCTCCAGGTGTAATACAGGGGGAAGTCCTCCTCCAGGTGCAGTACAGGAGGAAGTCCTCCTCCAGGTGCAGTACAGGGGGAAGTCCTCCTCCAGGTGCAGTACAGGGGGAAGTCCTCCTCCAGGTGTAATACAGGGGGAAGTCCTCCTCCAGGTGCAGTACAGGGGGAAGTCCTCCTCCAGGTGTAATACAGGGGGAAGTCCTCCTCCAGGTGTAATACAGGGGGAAGTCCTCCTCCAGGTGCAGTACAGGAGGAAGTCCTCCTCCAGGTGCAGTACAGGGGGAAGTCCTCCTCCAGGTGCAGTACAGGGGGAAGTCCTCCTCCAGGTGCAGTACAGGGGGAAGTCCTCCTCCAGGTGCAGTACAGGAGGAAGTCCTCCTCCAGGTGTAATACAGGGGGAAGTCCTCCTCCAGGTGTAATACAGGGGGAAGTCCTCCTCCAGGTGTAGTACAGGGGGAAGTCCTCCTCCAGGTGTAGTACAGGGGGAAGTCCTCCTCCAGGTGTAATACAGGGGGAAGTCCTCCTCCAGGTGTAATACAGGGGGAAGTCCTCCTCCAGGTGCAGTACAGGAGGAAGTCCTCCTCCAGGTGCAGTACAGGGGGAAGTCCTCCTCCAGGTGCAGTACAGGGGGAAGTCCTCCTCCAGGTGTAATACAGGGGGAAGTCCTCCTCCAGGTGCAGTACAGGGGGAAGTCCTCCTCCAGGTGCAGTACAGGGGGAAGTCCTCCTCCAGGTGTAATACAGGGGGAAGTCCTCCTCCAGGTGTAATACAGGGGGAAGTCCTCCAGGTGCAGTACAGGGGGAAGTCCTCCTCCAGGTGCAGTACAGGGGGAAGTCCTCCTCCAGGTGTAATACAGGGGGAAGTCCTCCTCCAGGTGTAATACAGGGGGAAGTCCTCCTCCAGGTGTAATACAGGAGGAAGTCCTCCTCCAGGTGTAATACAGGGGGAAGTCCTCCTCCAGGTGCAGTACAGGGGGAAGTCCTCCTCCAGGTGTAATACAGGGGGAAGTCCTCCTCCAGTTGCAGTACAGGGGGAAGTCCTCCTCCAGGTGTAATACAGGGGGAAGTCCTCCTCCAGGTGTAATACAGGAGGAAGTCCTCCTCCAGGTGCAGTACAGGGGGAAGTCCTCCTCCAGGTGTAATACAGGGGGAAGTCCTCCAGGTGCAGTACAGGAGGAAGTCCTCCTCCAGGTGTAGTACAGGGGGAAGTCCTCCTCCAGGTGTAGTACAGGGGGAAGTCCTCCTCCAGGTGCAGTACAGGGGGAAGTCCTCCTCCAGGTGCAGTACAGGGGGAAGTCCTCCTCCAGGTGTAGTACAGGGGGAAGTCCTCCTCCAGGTGCAGTACAGGGGGAAGTCCTCCTCCAGGTGTAATACAGGAGGAAGTCCTCCTCCAGGTGCAGTACAGGAGGAAGTCCTCCTCCAGGTGTAATACAGGGGGAAGTCCTCCAGGTGCAGTACAGGGGGAAGTCCTCCTCCAGGTGCAGTACAGGGGGAAGTCCTCCTCCAGGTGTAGTACAGGGGAAGTCCTCCTCCAGGTGCAGTACAGGGGGAAGTCCTCCTCCAGGTGTAATACAGGAGGAAGTCCTCCTCCAGGTGCAGTACAGGGGGAAGTCCTCCTCCAGGTGTAGTACAGGGGGAAGTCCTCCTCCAGGTGTACTACAGGAGGAAGTCCTCCTCCAGGTGCAGTACAGGGGGAAGTCCTCCTCCAGGTGCAGTACAGGGGGAAGTCCTCCTCCAGGTGCAGTACAGGGGGAAGTCCTCCTCCAGGTGTAGTACAGGGGGAAGTCCTCCTCCAGGTGCAGTACAGGGGGAAGTCCTCCTCCAGGTGTAGTACAGGAGGAAGTCCTCCTCCAGGTGCAGTACAGGGGGAAGTCCTCCTCCAGGTGCAGTACAGGAGGAAGTCCTCCTCCAGGTGTAATACAGGGGGAAGTCCTCCTCCAGGTGTAATACAGGGGGAAGTCCTCCAGGTGCAGTACAGGGGGAAGTCCTCCTCCAGGTGCAGTACAGGAGGAAGTCCTCCTCCAGGTGTAGTACAGGGGGAAGTCCTCCTCCAGGTGTAATACAGGGGGAAGTCCTCCTCCAGGTGTAATACAGGGGGAAGTCCTCCTCCAGGTGTAATACAGGGGGAAGTCCTCCTCCAGGTGTAATACAGGGGGAAGTCCTCCTCCAGGTGCAGTACAGGGGGAAGTCCTCCTCCAGGTGTAATACAGGGGGAAGTCCTCCTCCAGGTGTAATACAGGGGGAAGTCCTCCTCCAGGTGCAGTACAGGGGGAAGTCCTCCTCCAGGTGTAATACAGGAGGAAGTCCTCCTCCAGGTGTAATACAGGAGGAAGTCCTCCTACAGGTGTAGTACAGGGGGAAGTCCTCCTCCAGGTGTAATACAGGGGGAAGTCCTCCTCCAGGTGCAGTACAGGGGGAAGTCCTCCTCCAGGTGTAGTACAGGGGGAAGTCCTCCTCCAGGTGTAATACAGGGGGAAGTCCTCCTCCAGGTGTAATACAGGGGGAAGTCCTCCTCCAGGTGTAATACAGGGGGAAGTCCTCCTCCAGGTGTAATACAGGAGGAAGTCCTCCTCCAGGTGTAATACAGGAGGAAGTCCTCCTCCAGGTGTAATACAGGGGGAAGTCCTCCTCCAGGTGTAATACAGGGGGAAGTCCTCCTCCAGGTGTAATACAGGGGGAAGTCCTCCTCCAGGTGCAGCCCAGGAGGAAGTCCTCCTCGGGTGCGTCTGAGCTGAGGTTTCAGACGGGGGTCCAGAGCTCAACATTCTCGTCCGCTCACCATTCCTTCCAAACACAGTAGGAGGTAGTCACTGTGAAGCACTACCAATTAACCTGTAATTCTACCTGCACCTCACCACCAACGCCAGCTATCACCGTCCATGTTAATGAGGCCAAGTCTCCAAACACGCATGGCACGCTTTGCAGTTTGAGCGATGCATCATATTTGTCAAATTTTGTAGTTCTCCTTACAGAATTGCTCAACCCAGAATCTGGGATTTCCTCACCAATGTCACAGTGCTCTGTTCTGCCCACATTGCCAACCTAATTAAAGAGGTAAAAAGAGGCAGGCTCAAATGCCCAGAAATGGAGCTCATTCTGGAACAGGCAGAGGAAGTGCACTTGGGAGCTGCGCAGGGCAGCAAGCCGCAGGGAGGCACTGAGGGCTTGGGGGTCGCACGTATGAGGAAGGGTGCCGAGGGGTGCAGCCAGAGCCCCGCGGGAAGGTGGCTGGCTGAGGTTGAGGAGGGTTCTTGGGGACGTTCGCTGGTCAGGGGAAGTTCTGTTTCTCTGCACATCAGATGTTGGCTCGAAATAAGTGTCCCTGTAACACCAGACAACAAGTGGCCTCCTGGGGCCAATTCAGTAGAGACAGGGTCGAATCCTATATGAGCGTCTATTCCAATCCTGCCAGCAGCAGGGAGAGCAGCAGGCCATCCACGCAAATCTGCTCTCCCCTCCCCACAGGCCAGCTGCTTCTATGGGGTAGAAGCACAAAGATTACACAGGAAAGTAGGAATTAGAGGCATGGGGAATCGGCCAGGTATACTGATTAAGGCAATGCGGGCTGGGGGGCTGGGCTCGCAAAGGGCGGTGCCTCGGGACCAGATTGTCTCAGCCAGGAGGTTGTTATCTCTCCAGGTGGTAGGCAGTTTTCGGGACAGGAGGATGGACTCCATTCCATGAGCTCCCATGTCCTGGGGCGTACAGCTCCCAGCCAGGTTAGTGCTTTTTCTAATCAAGGAGAACCGTCACGGTTAACAGAGCATGATTAATATTTCTTATAACTATGGCTGGTGCCCAGTGTTCAATTTCTGCCCCCAACACCTGTTCTCAAGTTCCGTTTCTCTGAGGGCACGTGTGCGAGTCTTCATTTCATACACTCTGGTTCCACTTTACATTGAAATCCTCGCAGAATGTCTGCTATCTGCCTCCCACCTTTTCTTCCTTCTTGAGAGAGATTGTTAAACACACACCGCAGTAGTGTGGACGACAAAGGGGCCGCACACTGAACCCAAGCTCAGGGAAGGCCTGCTCGCAGAGACTGAAAGTGACCATGTAGGGGGGTCTGAACATGAAACTTCCTAACTAGTAGCAAGTCAGGGCAGGTAGTCCGTCCTAGCCTGCAGCTTCCTCCACAAAGGTCCATCTTGACTTGACATTCCTTGGGAATCTCAGAGTAATCTCCTCCAGACCCTCGGGGCGCAGACTCACGGAACAGGCGACCACAGAACCCTCCTCCTTACCTGGGCCCCTGCGCACCTTCTCTCCCTGTAAGTGGTATGCTAACTATCCGGGGCCCGCAGTGTGAGAAGCATGTGTGTCTCCAGGTTACTTTCTACCCAATCTTAGCTATTTCCCCACTTTGCTTTCTCCTGCTTCCTCGATCTGTCACCAGTGGCTTTCATGTAACCCCCTTATGTCTTCTGCTTTGACTTTGCCAGTCTCTGGAGCATTCTCTCAATCTGTTGAGACTTTGCTTTCCGGCAATTGCCATCAGTTTGGCTAAAATAAACTCATAAAAATTCTTTAGAGGTTTGGATGTATCTCATAGTGACAGTGACAATGGTATGTTTCTTCCCTTCTTTCCTCAAATTATCGGAGCAGGCTGTAACTCATCAACTCGCTGAAATTAACAGCCAGAGAGTCTTCGTTCTGATTGCAATCTCTAGATGTTTAAAACGCTTGCTGGGAGTCAGTCACTCAATTCTGTGTAAAATCCACTTTTCAAGGTGACTTGTGACCCACTTTTCAAGGTGACTTGTGACCCGGTGTGACTTCAAGCTGGTGGCAGATAGGGTGGGATCAGTTTTTCTCTAAAGTTGTCGAAACCAAGTTGAGTCTTCACAGTTTCTTTAGGTTTCGCTCATAAAGCAAGGAATATTTAAATAAAAA
The DNA here is from genome assembly GCF_963455305.1 of Plecotus auritus. Taxonomy (NCBI): domain Eukaryota; kingdom Metazoa; phylum Chordata; class Mammalia; order Chiroptera; family Vespertilionidae; genus Plecotus; species Plecotus auritus. The sequence goes on along the minus strand of NC_137777.1, from coordinate 54,595,464 downwards.
CAGCTGTCAGAGTGTCCTAGGGAATTTTGAAGCAGCTTAATCCTGCCTAGTACAGGCAGTTCCAAAGCAGCTCCTAATCTGATAATGCTGCTTTTGTTTGGTAGAAATGGTCGTACGCTCCGCTGGCCTGCAGCCACCAAGTTAGCTGACTGTTTGCGCTTGTCCTCCCTCCAGTTTCCTTCCAGGTTGTAATTTCTGCAGTGATTTCAAGAGGTAGGTCCTGTTGATGCCAACATTTCTGTTCGGGTTTGAATTCATTGTTCTGCAAAGTCGAAAAATGAGTTCAAAGAAGGTAAGCGGAAGCGGTGACCAAGTGCATTGAGGGATAGATGAGGGATAGATGGACTCCCTGCAGCAGGCAGGGGGGCGGCAGGGTAAGGGGGGGGGGGAAGCAGGCTGCTGCCAAAGCTTCTTTGTCTTGGGTTCCAAAGTCCCTGCCCCTTCAGCCAGTCCTGGGGAAGGGGCAGCTGGGGTTCCAGGAGAGCCGGAAGCAGGCCAGTGCTCAGAACATCCGCTCCATGTTGCAGCCGGTGTGGCTCAGCATCCGAGCTAATTACAGTCCATTAGTCCATGTGTGGAGTCCCACGCAGCCATAAGGCCCGGGGCGCAGGGGAGCCCATCCCCCACCGCAGGAGAGCCAGGAGCCCAGTGCTCCAGCGAGAGAAGAGCATGCGCTCCTTGGTCTAGATCAGTGGTTGGCAAATTCATTAGTCAACGGAGCCAAATATCAACAGTACAACGATTGAAATTTCTTTTGAGAGCCAAATTTTTTAAACTTAAACTTCTTCTAATGCCACTTCTTCAAAATAGACTCGCCTGGATCGTGGTATTTTGTGGAAGAGCCACACTCAAGGGGCCAAAGAGCTGCATGTGGCTCATGAGCCGCAGTTTGCCGACCACTGGTCTAGGGGGTAGAGCTGGGCTTTGCTGGCTTCTGATTGGTCCTTTCAAAGAATTCTGCCTTAGCAACGTCCATACATTCTAAGGCTCAGGTGTCCTGCACACTCTTCTTCCCTGCTCAGCCGGGTTGCCTTAGCAACTATGGCCTGACTTTCCCTCTTTCCTTTCCCCTCTGTGGCCCCTAGCCCTCTCCTGTCTCCTCACCACCTGCCATGTTTTTTACAGACAATCTCAGAAATGGGGTTGCCTGGTGCAAGGGAGGAAAAGAATGGTCCCTCTCTTCTGAGTTCTTGGTTGAAACCCCCCTTGTAATAAAAGACAGATTAACAGGAGAGGGGGAGCCATTTTAATTACGTAGGGAGCTGCCCAAAGATCTGAGACTCAAAAGGCATCCAGACCACCAAGGCTCATGCACCCTCGTGAGCTAAGGACGGGGTGGGGGTCTGGGCTGCAGAGGGGGAGGCAGTTTGCCTGGAGGCAGCAGAGGGTCCCCCTCCTGCAGGTTCTCTCTCTCTGGGGAGCAATAGTTGTCTCTGATGATCCTCTTCCTGGCCAGGCCCCTTTCTGATGGAGATTCATTTAATAACTGTAGGTTTCCCTTTCAAAGGGGTAACTTTTATTCAGTTCTCAGAGTTCCTGTGTCTTAAAAATAATCAGCTGAAAAGAATCTTTTTAAGCTGATTCATATTTGGGGTGAACATCCGGCTCTCCCTGTGCACCCTGCAGTGTGTGCACCCTGCAGTGTGGCTGCGCTGGGACAGGCTGTGTGGGCTCAGCCCACAGCCCCCCCCTCCCCCCCGCCCCCTACAATCTGCAAACTGCAAATGGGCTGTAAATCCAGCCTGCTTCCCTGTGCAGATTACGTGAGGCCAGGCTTGGTAACACCCAACACAGTGTCAGCACCTGATTCGCATGACATACAGTTCAGTCCTGTTTATTTTTCACAGGATATGGGAGGTGAGGGCCGAGAGAAAAGGCTGGGAAAATGAATATGAGCAAAAAGAGAAAGTTTATCATGACAAGAGGAAAAGATAGAAGTTTTTTTTTTTAATAGTTTCATAAACACAAAAATAGATAAGAGGGGTACTTGACAATTGAGGGGAAAAATGAATAAAAAAGACAAATCAGTTGCCAAAATATATTCTGGGTTCAGAACCCAAGCCAGAGTCTTCTTGTCAAAACAGTCCTGTTTGGGCAAGCACAGCTAGATGTTTAGACCTTGATTTTTTCTGTGTGTTCTAGAACCTTCTACAGTTTCTGGAAAGCAGGGCTTCCTGAAGCCGAGGCCTTAGTGCTCCTGGAATCTGCCGGGTCCACCTGTGGACAAAACAGCAGAAATCCTTGCATTTGTGGAGTTTGCATTCCAGAAAGTTCAGTCAAGTTCAGCTTGTGAACAAACATGAATGGTTTAAATGATGTGCCAGTCACTGGGACTGGCCTGGCCCCACTTCTTCCCCAGTCTCTCAGCAAGGCTTTGTGGATGCGCCAAATGCCGGGCCTCGGACTGGGTGTGAGGGCAAGAGTCTGACCTCAAGAGTTTCCCTCTCCAGTGGGTGACACCAGCTTGTAATAGATGCCTAGAAGAATAAGCTGGTAAGTGATTCCTAAGAAAGACTATTCACTAAAATTAGTGTTTATTCTAGCAGAGTGCTTGCCCTTCTTAGAAAAGCAGTGGCTTTCCAAGTTCAGCACCTGAAAAGGAAAAGTGACCCCACAGGTCGCTGTACAACCTGGTCCAAGACGTGAAATGTGTCAAAGGGACCATACGTTGGACAGACCCGAGCGCACTGCATTTATTTGCTCTTATGACTCAGCAGGAAACGGCTGCTTCTCCTCCTCCGCCTCCCCACCCTACTCTGCTATTCTGCCGGCTGTTTAACATTGAGCCAGGAGTTCTCAATCCAAGGACTTGGCCGCCTGGCAGGCAGGTGCCTGTGGAGTGACGGACGAGCCACAGGACACCCGGCGGTGGGAGCTGAGTTGACTGGACAGGCCCTCCTGCCCTGTCTTAGGCTCACATCATTCTGGGCTGAAGTCCTGACTCAGCTTGCCTCCAACGGGCTTCTCAGCGCCGATTAAAACACCCAGGCTTCGCCCTCAGTGCATGCTGGGATCTCCTGTCAGACCCGGGAGCCTATCTAGGTGAGTGCAAAGCTGCCAGGCACCTCCCTGGCCCACGTGGGCCCTGCCCGTTAGCCACCCCTCCTTATTTTCCAGAAGTTTCACCCCTGCGGGGGGATCTCAGAATATACCGTAAGGCCAGTAAATGTACTGTGGGCTTTGATTTTACACAAAAGTCAACACAGTCATCATTTCACTAGGAACAATCTTTATTTAAAGGAGAGAGACGGGTCAACCTTTTTGGTTTAAAATATTGGTTACTTATGCCATAATTAAGATATACTTAATTCTCATGCGTCTTCTTTGATGTATATCTTCCAAATGTCATTCTAACTTCGAAATTGTGTTGGTGCATATCATAAAACCTAAAAAAGAAAAAGATCTGTGTTTAGAAATTGCTAAAACTGGAAGGGATGTTAGTGACCATGTATCTCTAACCCCCTTTCAGATGGGTGAGCAAAGCCAGACAAATGGCCTGCTGAACCCCAGCTGAAACAGACAGGTGAAATATCCCTAACATTGCTCCGAGTCGGCCTACCAGGGTATGGCAGTCATCAACAGGTAGCTATAAAGCAAAGGTCCAGGAACTACTCCGACCTCCTTTAAGTTTGTTTTCCAAATCTAAAGCCAAGCCACAAACCCAGAGACAAGCTCAGTCGCTGGTTGGGAACGTCCCTTTCTGCATCCCATAATAAGTGCTGCCCAACCCCAGACTACTTCTCTCCCTATACCTGGACATCTGTGTCCCAAACAAGGAGTCTGCTGACATACTGCCTGTGGGTTAACCCAGCAACTTCCGGGCCCTCCGTCATAAAAGCCCCCAAGCGGTGTTCTCCCCTGAGAACACCTGAGGCCCTAGCTGGGTGTTCTCCCCTGCAGAGACTTTGCTGTGCCAGTGCCCCTGCTCCAACGTCTTTTACATCAGCAGACAAGAACCCGAATTCGTTCAGACAGTCGCGAACAGGAGCCGAGCCGAGCCCCGAGGTCCCTGTCCAGTCTACACCTCTCTGTGCTTCCTGGGGATGTCTTCTCAGGAAACATGACACTGTAGAAAAACTATCTTCTTTCTTAGAATTGCTTTTAAAAATTAACGAAGTAGTATACACGTTACAAACAAACAAGGCTGGAATCTATAGAGGGAAACATGGGGCCCTGAGCTCCCTTTGCTCCCCGTCAGCTGTTTGCACGGCCCCTTTGCCTGCACATGTGAACAGAGATTATAGGGGTGCATATTTGATTTCTGTTCATTGTAGCAAGTGGCATTATAGTTTGCACTTTGATTTTTTCCAAGGACATCTTTCCATAGACAGACTAGCTATTCCTTTATGTGCAGAGCGCTCACAGTGGGGTGGGGGTTCCTGACTTTCCCCAGCCCTCCTTGATGAGTGGCTGGTACAAATGTTTCCCTGTGTTCCTACATTCTTCATCAGCTCTGCTAATATTCCTATAGTAGCGGTTCCTAACCATGGAACTCTGGCCAAAGCGTTCTGCCATTGTAAATGTGGGGTTTAGATGCTGGTGGATACTACCAAGTCGCCATCCACATATAAAAGAAAATGCTGATGCCCCGCAGTGGGTGCAGGCACTCTCCCCAGCAGCTCGAGTGGCGCTGGCACCTACCCCTGCATGAGCAGGAGCACAGACCCGGGTCTCAACAGGAGCTAAAATGAGCAGAAAGGGAAGGACTCCCTGAGCCAGCCACACAGGCAGGAGAGGTGCAGGCCTCAGAGATGCCTGTAAATGGGCACATGGGCATCACCAAAGTGCACTCAAGCGCCCCCTCCATGTCCTCCCAGCTTCTCCAGGAGCTGCCCCTCCCCTCATGTCCAAGATCTGCAAGGTGACCATTTTTACCAACCACATGCCTGGTCACCCACCCACAGGAGGTCTAGAGTGAGGTCATTCCATTTACAGACCAGTCAGTTAGCCCCTGGCCTGGGGGAGGGAGTCAGCCCCTGGCCTGGACCATGGAAGTCAGCCCCTGGCCTGGGGGAGAGAATCAGCCCCTGGCCTGGGGGAGGGAGTCAGCCCCTGGCCGGGGGGAGGGAATCAGCCCCTGGCCTGGACCATGGAAGTCAGCCCCTGGCCTGGGGGAGAGAATCAGCCCCTGGCCTGGACCATGGAAGTCAGCCCCTGGCCGGGGGAAGGGAGTCAGCCCCTGGCCTGGACCATGGAAGTCAGCCCCTGGCCGGGGGGAGGGAGTCAGCCCCTGGCCTGGACCATGGAAATCAGCCCCTGGCCGGGGGAGGGAATCAGCCCCTGGCCTGGGGAAGGGAGTCAGCCCCTGGCCGGGGGGAGGGAATCAGCCCCTGGCCTGGGGGAGGGAGTCAGCCCCTGACCTGGACCATGGAAGTCAGTCCCTGGCCTGGGGGAGGGAAGCAGAACCTTGCCAGGGAAAGGAAAGACATCAAGGAAAGATCTTGGAACCCAGTGATTCTGGCAGATGGAGGCAGTTTTCTTTGTAATCTCACCACACAGTTCAAAGAACAGGCTTAGGGCTCAAATCTAGCTTCTATTTCTTCTGTAAATGCAAATAAATGTGTTAATGTTATGGACCTAAAGGGGTCCACTTGCCTGTGTGCATGAAAGCCCAATCAGACGCAAGTAAAGGTTTACTTTGAAGGAAATGGCACCAAGACCAGAGTCACAGGTGAGCTCCTGCTCCAAAACCTGGCTCCCCGAGGGCGTCTAGAGCATGGGCTGTACCAGGGACTCTGGAGCTGGGGCTGTGGGCTCTGCTAGCCAGCTGGGGCCAGGGTAGGGATAGTTGACCATTGTATCAGGTCCTGATCTCAGCCATGGAGCTGCCTGTCCAGTTTGGGGAGGTGTGGTCACTAATGTCCTTTCCTCTCACGGGCCTGGGGCTGAAACACACCTGTAGTCAAGCTGTTTTTCCCAGTTTGACCCAAACCCTGTTTTTGTGGTCAACAGACCTGAGGCTTTCTTCCTAGACAGTTTGATGCTAAGCAGAACCTGATGCCCTGAGGCCTCCTGGTTAAGGATGAATCCATGGACAGAAAGTGAGGCTCACGTTGAAGACATGCGTTTCTGCAGTTACATTAACTTTCTCATAGGCTGTGGCGAACATTAGACAGAAAAAAGTCTTGGAAGAGTGATTTCCACATATGAAACTCACTAGCAATGTTAGCTTTCTAATATTATTATAAGTAAACTAGAGGTCCAGTGCACGAAATTCACGCACAGGTGTGTCTGTGTGTGTGTGTGTGTGTGTGTGTGTGTTCTTCAGCCCAGCCTGCACCCTCTCCAATCCAGGATCCCTCTCACAATTCTAGACTGCTGGCTCCTAATCACTCACCTGTCTGCCTGCCAGGTTGCCCCCAACTGCCCCCTCCCTGCTGGCCTGGTTGCCCCCAACTACCCCCCTCTGCTGGCCTGGTAGCCCCTAACTGCCCCCCCCGGCCTAGTCACCCCTCACTGCCCCCCCTGCCAGCTTAATCGCCCCCTACTGCTCCCCCTGCCAGCTAATCACCCCCAACTGCACCTCCCCTGCCAGCCTGGTTGCCCCATGCAGTTCAGTCATTTGGTCGTCCCTCAGGCCGGCCCTGGGCGGCTGGGCAGCCACCATACGAGACTTGCCTGTGCCTTGGGCCAGCTCTGGGTAGCTGGGGGGCTGAGGGGACTGGGCGCCACCATCTTGTGGCTGTAGGCGCCACCATCTTTGAGGGAGTGGCAGTCAATTAGCATATTCCCTCCTTATTGGCTTTGGGCACGGCCATCTTTGTGAGGGCATGATGATCAATTAGCATATTTCCTCTTTATTAGATAGGATCGCATGCTTTTATACCATTGTAATATAATTTTAGTATGTTGACAATATTATTAATAATGTATTAGTGATATTATTTAATATAATTACCCAACTCCTTATTTGTTCTATTAGTTATCTGTCACTGCATAACAAATTACCCAGAACCTAGTAGTTTAAAACAGCAACATTTACTGTCTCAGCTTCTGTAGGTCCAGGACCTGGCTAAGCAGCTGCTCTCCCTCAAGGTCGCTCTCAACGCTGAAATCAAGGTCATGTCAAGGTTCCCCTCCTGTGGTTCCTGTGGACTGTGGCTAAAGGCTGCCCTTATTTCTTGTCACATGGACTTTTCCAGCACGAGAGCTTGCGTCATCACCAAGGTGAGTGAGACAAGAGGACGAGAGAGGCCCAGGAAGACAGATGTTTGACTTCTTTCAAAAACATATTTTTATTGATTTCAGAGAGGAAGGGAGAGGGAGAGAGCGATAGAAACATCAGTGATGAGAGAGAATCATTGATTGGCTGCCTCCTCACACCCTCCAGTGGGGATTGAGCGCAACCCTGGCATGTGCCCTCACTGGAGAATCAAACCCTGACCGCCTGGTTCATAGGTCAGTGCTCAACCACTGAGCCACGCTGGTGGGGCGACCTCTGAGTTTTTAGACTCTAATCCTAGAAGTAACGTCTCATCTCTTCGGCCACATTCTGCTCATTAGAAACGAGCGGTGGGCCCCGCCCCCACAGAAGGGGCGGATGACCCAGGACGGAGCACGGGAGGACCACGAGGAGTCATTCAGAGGCAGCCTTGCACAAGAGCTGGCCCTGAGCGGCCTGGCTTGGAGACCAAGATAAAGCAAACTGAGTTAAAGACCAAACTGTTCCAGCTCAGGTTACGGGCTGGACGGAAGGTAAATATCCTGCTTGGCTAGTATTCTTTGCCGTGAAAAGCACAGTTCGGGATAACAATGTCTACCGAGCACATCGGAAAGGACCCAGATGCCTGTGGAGACCAAGGCCGACGCCGGCTGAGCTCAGTGACAACCACGCAATGCACAAGGGACTCCGTGAGCTGGTTAACGGACAGCATAAGCATGGTGGGCGGGGAGGGGGTTTCCCAGGAGGAAAGAAAACATTTCATTGGAAGCAGAAAACGCGCTCAGTCCGGTGAATACATGGCAGCACGACTGAGTCAGCTTCCCTTACTGCCTGGCTCTCTTGCCTTCTGAGACTCTGCTAGGGAGACCCAATCCATTTATTCACGGGGCAGGCGCGGAATCAATGAATGGCTTTGACAGAGAGAAAACTTCTGGGAAAAATAAAATAAATTCTTACTTTATGTCTTACATCAAAACAAGATTTCAAATGGTTCTAATATTTTAATGGGAATAAATAAATTTATGGTTTTCTAGTTTTGAGTAGAGAATGCCCTTTCTGTGTACAAACCACTCAGACTTCATAAAAGCATCATACGTTTTAGTAGGTAAAAATGAAAAATGTCTCCATTGCCAAAAATGGTACTAGTGAACGCATAATGTGAAGTAATGTGTACAGAACAAGCTGAAACAAACAATAATCCTGAAAGACAAAATGTTTACCGCCCCCCCCCCCCCCACACACACACCTGCAGATTTCTCTTAGCCCACACGTGGCTACAGCCTCACTGCAGTGGCCGCCGCTGGGCGGGGCATGAACCGCAGAGAGCCTGGAGGAGGAGGGGTGAGGCCTGTGGCCAAGGCAGAAAAGTGCTCTCTCAGTGGTTATTGTCGACGATTAAACAGCGTTAAAGGTTGACTCATCCATTTAGCAACAGACTGCAAGCTCTTCTAGGATCTGAGAGGTCGGGAGTGGGGAGGGGGGGGCGGGATTAGAAGGAAAAAGATTATTTTGTGATTTTGGTGGCATACCATCTACTTTGGGAGAGAAAGGTGCTCACATGACATGACTTAAGAATTAAATACAGACAATGCAGCAGGGTTCCAGCGAGGTAATGGCAGTCCAGCTCGCAGAACCTTAATTAACACTCTTTTCCTTCCCCGCTGCCGTTCCAGGAGAATGACAAGGAGAAAAGAACATGGGAGATTGGTGGGGGAGAAGGCAGAGGTGGGGGGACTGCACAGCCCTGGCCCCTGCACCCCGGCTTGGTGGCTCCCTCGCGCTGGCCTATGGGCTCCCCCTGCCCCTCGTGCTGGCTCCCTCTCCCTCTCATTTGCACGTCCCTCCTCTCATTTGCACGCCTCTGCTCTGACACCATCCCGGGCGCCCCTGGGCACCGCGGGTCAGCAGCCTGCGCGTGGCCCTCGGTCCCACTCCTTTCACACTGCCGTGTTGCTCTCACGCTGTTCACCAGCTGGCACAGGTGTGTCTGCTGCCCGTGGCCCGCCGCTCTGGAAAGTGACCCCCCGGGAGCAGCACCCCTGCTTCCGCTGTGGGTCTGGGGCCTGGAAGAGGTCCCGCTCACTGCTCCGTGCCCAGGGCTCCACAGGTCACAGCCCCTGCGGACAATCCATGTCCAGAGCCCGTTCCTCATCAGGCCTTGCACACAGGAAACAGTGAGAGAACGAATAAACTTGACCGTCGTGGCCAGTGCCTTGGAGCCTGGCGAGAGCCCCCTCCCCAAAGTAAGAATCAACCCCCTTATATTTCCTTTATTAAGGCAAAGAAACCACCAACAAAACACCACACCACTTTTATATTTTAGAAAGGTTTCTCCAGGGGTGACTCGGAGGGGCTTTGCTGGGCCCTCGTGGCGACCTGAAATCCAGTCAGCCTTTAAAAAAACTTTTTTTATTGATTTCATAGAGAGGGAGGGAGAGGGAAAGAGAGATGGAAGCATCAATGATGCGGGAGAATCATCCGTGGGCTGCCTCCTGCATACCCCACACTAGGGATCAAGCCCGCAACCCGGACATGTGCCCTGACCAGGAATCAAACATTGACCTCCTGGTTCATAGGTCCATGCTCAGCCACTGAGCCACACTGGCCGGCTGCACAATGCCTTCTGCACATTGTGACTTAGCCCAGATGAAAGCCTATCAGAAACACAAAGGGGTTCACTCTCCTTACAGCAGGTGTGAAGTAAGACATAGGAATGAGCGCTAAGCACGGCCGTGGTATCCCACGGAGAAGAGGGGACCCCTGCGGGTGGAAGTGCGGGGCTGTAAGGCTCTGAGCGCGGGGAAACGCGTGACTCATTTCACGGACTGGCGCGGGTCCTGGTCTCCAGGGCGCCGCAGAGGTGAGGGCAGTGGCCGCTGCTGGGACCAGGCCTCCGGGGCCGGGGGCAGAGCAGCAGAGTGGGACGGCGCTTGCAGTGGGCAGGAGACAAGGGTGTGAGCAGCAGTCGGGCCGCAGGTCCCACGGACGCCGGAGGAGGCCGGACCGTGGAGGTGACCCGAGGACCAGAGCGTCGGGCATGCACGTGGGCGGGGGGCAGCCACGGTGCTGGGGTTCAGCGCGTCCACACCGGCAACGGGGCTCCTCCGCAGGTGCGTTCCCGACAGAGCCCAGTCACACACACTCATCTGTGTCCCAGCTGTGCCCAGCCCCCGGCATGGAGGGGAGGCGGGGGGAGGGGAGGCGGGGGGAGGGGGGCGGGGCGGGCAGGGATCCGACCACGGAGGGAAACGAAGCATGAGCCCGTTTCCTGGTCATTGTACCTGAGGTCAGACTTGGCTCAGTGCCTCCAGGGAGGACCTGGGCTGGGGATGGGGGAGCTCTGCCCAGCAGGGGAGGGCCTGATGCCCCGCTGGGGGGGGGGGAGGGGGGGCTGGGCGCCCTGCTGCGGGAGGTGGGGTGGAGCTGAGAGCTGCCTGGCGCGCCGCCCTCCTGCCCTCTCCGATGGCGATGGCGTCTCTCAGCACAGGCATGAGGCATGAGGCATGAGGGTGGGGCCCTCAGGGTCTCACTGTCTCGTGTGCCGAGGAGCTGGGCCCGGCCTCGGGGAGAAACAGCCTCGGCAGCAGCCGGAACACCAGGCTTCTCTTCCGCGATCTGCTGTCTTGCTGTTCAGGGAGGCCCGGCCAGTGAGGCGAAGCCCCGGTTCGGAGGAAGATTTGGTGGAGCTTTCGCAGTGGCAGTGCCTTCGGTACGGATTCGAGGCCCTGCTCTGCGGGTCGCTGCCCAGCGGACGGGACTGCCATCCACACGAGGCACCTCCTCCCCAGAGCCGGGAGCAAACTGCTCCACGTGAGGGTCGACGAGGAAGGGCCGTCCTGGGTCAGAGAGAGGGAATAGGAGGACTTGGTGGCAGTTTTTATTTTTAATAAAGGAAGTGTTACAAGGAACATGCTGTGTCCAGGGGAGCACACTGGGATTCTGCTTCTGATCCAGGAGCAACGAAGCATGAGGCCAGGGTGTGCTGAGAGGAAAGTTCAAGACTAGGGTGGAGGAAAACATGGAAAAACCAACACTGCCCCACCCTCCCCGAAAGAAAGGAAGAAACCAGAAAAGCCAATACGGGAGCGAAGGCAGGTGACCCCAGGAGATGGGAGGAGGGGCCCAGACTGAGAGCAAGTGGACGGCAGGGGCCATGACACGAGCCAGGACAAGTCAGAGCAGGGACGGGCAGACCGGCCGGAGCTGGACCATCCCGTGGCTGGAGCTCAGCCCACACAGAACAGGAGGGGTGACCTCGGCGGGAGGGAACCCCGCCCCCGCTCTTGGGGAGCCCCTCTGCCCCTGCATGGCGGGGAGCACCGAAGCCGAGTGTAGGCGCTGTGCACCAGTGGAATAAGACTTCGCAGTGGATCTTTGCTGCGCAGATTACAAGCAAGAAGACTTAAAACGGCTTCCAGGAGTTTCCTTCCGTCATTCATCATGCCGGAATTTTTCCCTTTCAAAGCTCATTGGAGGGCCAGCAGGAGAGGGCCAGGCTCCCCAGCAGGAGAGGGCCAGGAGGAATTATCCACAAAAATCCAGCCACGTTAGCAAGTTCTGAGGCAGCATCGGTGCTTTTCTCGTTGCTTCCATGCACCCTGTCCGCTTCAGTGCTGGGCACAGCGGGGGCTTGACACATTAGCAAGAAGAGAGCTTCGTCCAGGAAACTGAGACTGTGCAGTGTCCACGCTGTCCACCTTGTCCACTTTCTCCACATTGTCCACACTGTCCCTGCTGTCCCCGCTGTCCACCTTGTCCATGCTGTCCACCTGTCCCTGCTGTCCACACTGTCCCCGCTGTCCACACTGTCCACCTTTTCCACACTGTCCACACTGTCCCCGCTGTCCACCTGTCCACACTGTTCACCTGTCCACGCTGTCCCCGCTGTCCACCTGTCCACACTGTCCATGCTGTCCACCTGTCCACCTTGTCCACACTGTCCACACTGTCTACACTGTCCCTGCTGTCCACCTGTCCATACTGTCCACCTGTCCACACTGTCCCCGCTGTCCACCTGTCCACACTGTCCATACTGTCCACCTGTCCATGCTGTCCCCGCTGTCCATGCTGCCCACGCTGTCCCCGCTGTCCACCTGTCCACACTGTCCACCTGTCCACGCTGTCCACCTGTCCACCTGTCCACGCTGTCCACCTGTCCACTCTGTCCATGCTGTGCACTCTATGGTGGCCTCTGGGTTAGTTACTAGAGCCATTCAAGTCCTCCAATTAGATTCACGTCACTGGGTCCACACGCTCCTCTGGTTATGACAACTGTAAATTCCGATCCTTCATTCTACAGCTTTCAATGATCAGAGCAGTTCTAGGAATTTGAGTTATTTTATATTTAAAGCTTTCTTTTTAGTGTCTCCTGTTCCTACAAGAAAGAACTAAATTCTAGTGCCTGAGTAATTTCAAAAAGTACACTTGCAGTTTTTACGGCTTTCCTCTCTTTCCCCTGCGCCATAAGCAGAGTCTCGGATGTCTTCTGCACCAATTGCCCGGCTCTGGACTCACCTCTTCCATTCAAATATTTCTGTTTTCTAATATTTTCTATTCACTTATCTAAGACTAGTTCCTGATAGTCACCATGTGCTTTTTTTCTCGCTTCTATGCCATCTTTTTTCCTTCCCCAAATTAGTCTTTGGCACATCAATTAGTCATTATTTCTGTTACTTTGCAGAAAAAGCCCTGCTTTTCTCACAGGTCTGGCATCCTAGCAGTGTGACCATTAACTTCCCAATTCATGGAGCTGTTTGGTGTCCTGCCTCTTTACCAGGGAGGACATGTTTCGCAATAGTTACTCCCGGAATCTCTTTATAAGGAGATGTGCACACCGATGCGTGCTCGGCTTGGACCTGACTCATCGTGCTGGCTCACTGGTCTCTGCGCTTCTGAGAGTCCCTCTATTGATCAAGTCGGTATTAACCTTATGTGTTTCCACTTTAAAAGGTAAGTTTATCCTTGAAACATCAAGGCAAGGTGCCACCATGCTTCGATTTATCCTTGCAGATGGAGCACAAAAAAGGACATAGCAATGGGGAGGCACGCATTGCTAATTCTCAAGAAATCATCTTCGTCGATGGAAGAGTGGGTGGGTGCTTACACCAGTGACAGTTCCAGGCACCCTGCCATTATCCTCGCTTCATATTTTAAAGCAGGTGTTCAACACTGTTATCATAGTGGTGGAATTATCTCACATATATTTGCCATTTATTAGCTTCCCAATCCTTAGAATCTAATTCACAATTTTTAATTAAAAATGTGAATTCTAGACATATAAATTAAATATATATAATTAAATGATGGAAGATAAATTGTAAGTACTTGGAAAAAATGAGTACTTGATTTTTTGATATAAAAGTAGAACAGTATACTTGATGTGATTAGGAATTTTCATGAGGCTACTTATAATTAAACTAGTGGCCTGGTGCATGAAATTTGTGCACATTAAAAGGGAATTAATTAGAGGAAATATTTTAATATTGCTATTTGCCCTTTCTCTATAATAGAAATGTCAGAGATGAAAGAAAATTAGTAAAATGTATATGAAAATATTCTGTCAGAGTCTGGGGCATGCCACAGGACCCAGAGTCAAGTCCCCGCCCACCCACATGCACCTTGAAATCTCAAGAGTCCTAGACCTGGCTGGCCCCACTCCCGTCAAGACCCGCTGGGCAGGGGGTGCAGCCTCAGGTCCCTGCTGATCACTCATTACGGCTTGTTACGGGAACCCCGCCCCCATTGTGGGTACAGCCATTTTGTTTTACAGGAATCCTGCCTCTGCTGTGGGCACAGCCATCTTGTGACAGTGTGACAGAGTGAGGGTCAATTTGCATATTACCTCTTTATTACATAGAACTAGAGGCCCGGTGCATGAAATTCATGCATGGAGGTCTGTGTCCCTCAGCCCAGCCTGCACCATCTCCAATCTGGGACCCCTCAAGGGATGTCTGACTGCCCATTTAGACCTGATCCCAGTGAGATTGGGCCTAAATGGGCAGTCAGACATCCCTCTCACAATCCAGGACTGCTGGCTCCCAATCACTCACCTTCCTGCCTGCCTGATTGCCCCTAACTGCTTCTGCCTGCCAGCCTGGTCACCCTCTAACCACTCCCCTGCCAGTCTGGTAGATGCCTAACTGCTCCCCTGCTGGCCCGATTGCCCCCAACTGCCCTCCCCTGCAGGCCTAGTTCCCCCCAACTGCCCTCCCCTGCAGGCCTGGTCCCCCCCAACTGCCCTTCCCTGCAGGCCTGGGTCACCCCAAATGTCTTCCCCTGCTGGCCTGGGTCCCCCCCAACTGCCCTCCCCTGCAGGCTTGATAACCCCCAACTGCCCTCCCCTGCAAGCCTGGGTCCCCCCAAAATGCCTTCCCCTGCTGGCCTGGTCCCCTCCAATTGCCCTCCCCTGCTGGCCTGATCGCCCACAACTGCCCTCCCCTGCTGGCCATCTTGTGGTGGCCATCTTGTGTCCACATGGGGGCAGCCATCTTTGACCACATGGAGGTGGCCACCTTGTGTGTTGGAGTGACGGTCAATTTGCATATTACTCTTTTATTAGATAGGATAGTTACAAATACATTATCTTCATAAAAAAATCCAGATGATTTTTAAAGTTTGACAAGTCCTGAGACAGTTCTACCAGTAATAGGTAGAATTGTGTCCATTTGCTGTTGAAACTATGAAGTGTTTTTTAATTATTACTGATTCCAGAGAGAAAGGCAGAGGGAGAGAGAGAGAGAAACATTAATGATGAGAATCAACAGAGACCTCAACGTGGCTGGTGGGTGGCCCTGTCCCTTCATAACCAGAAGAATGTCCCATTAACATTCAGGCCAAAAACAGCCTTTCCCTGTGTTCCTCTGAGAACAGTGATCGGCGCTCGTCTGGAACTCCTGTGTCGGCTCCTCTGTGCTTTCAGACCCTGGGAGTTGCTCTATTTCCAAGTGCGCTGTTAGTTTTCACTTTAAAACCCCATTTCCTTGTGAGCACAGGCCCTTCCTCTGCTGGAGGTCATGCGGCCATTCCCGTAAGAGACCCCTGACCCCCATACAGACATCTGCGTGGATTGGAGGGGGAGGGCGGGAGGGCGGATACTCAGGTGCAAGGACAGCTGTGCCTCGCGAGTATTAGGGACAGGGTGGCGTGACCCTTGGCCCTGGCCTGAGACACACTCACCTCCTTCCTTCCCGAAATACTGTTCTCATAAATGGCAACATTCAATTTTTAAAATTTAAGTCTGTGATCTTACTTCCCTTTCCACGGCTTTCGCTATGAAGTCAAATAAGTACGTTTTTCATAAAGGGTCTCACTAATTTAAAGCATTTGAAAAGGTAATGAAAACCTTTTCGGAATCCAAAGAAAGCTCTAACATGCAGTTTCTTCCAGGTTTCATTCTACACTTCCGTCACGAGAGGGAGCGGAGGGCTGGCTAACCTGACCTTGAGGTTCCCCTTCCCCGAAAGGGAAGTGGGGGAAGTCAGAGGCCCCAAAAGTAGGCTGTGCAGTGGGGAGAAAGATCCTCAAAATAAATGGCAGTTGGAGTGTAACTGTTATTTCTCATTTAGGTAATAAGGAAAGAAAACAGAATATTCACGGTGCTGATTTCAAAGAAGAAAACACCTCCTGGGAGCCAGCTGCTCCCCGTGTGGAGTCTGCACTGGCGGATGGCAGGGAAGGGGGTCTCTGCCTGCGACCCTGGGACGCAGGTTTGCTCACACTCGGGGCCGAGCTCCGCGTGGCCGGGAAAGCCTGTCGGGGAAGCAGCCGGGGCCTCACTCAGCCCTGCACTTGGAGCACTGGGCCCACGTGGCCTTGGGGCCTCGGTCAGTACTGAGTAATTTGTAAAGGGAAACGCCTTAAAGTTCCCAGTCCCTAAACCCTTAATAAGCAAATGCCAACACCTCTCCAAAGGCCATTTCGGGTTCTGACTATGAAAGTGCACCAAGGTTACCTCTGAAGGCACGGCCCTGTCTGAAGAAAGAGCCTTATTTCTGGCAGACCAGGCCCTCGCCCAGCCTCGGCCACGGGAATTAAACAAAGAGAAAATGTGTGCATGCAGTGACAGAGCCAGCCAGTCATGCTAAGGCTTCGGATGAACAAAAACTCACATTTAGAAAAGAGGGTCTATTCTCACCTCATCCTTGGAACCATTAGCCAGGCACAAACAAGAAACTGCTGTTCCTGAAGCCTGCTCTCGCTGCCTCCTCGCCTGGTTAGCTGTGGATTCAAATGAGGTCCTCGCGTTGAGTAGACTGAGCGTTCAGCTCAATGACACCATTCAGCTAGATTCAGAGGGTCCCTCCTGCTTCTCACTAGGGGTTACGTCTGGGTCTCGTGACGCAGCGGGGCCGTGTCCCCGAGGTGCCCAGGCCAGGGTTCGCGCTGTGCAGGCCGGTGGGGCTGCCCCTGCAGTGCCTCAGGGCCTGCCTCTGCGCCTGCTCCCGGACTCCATGCCGAAATGTCTGGGTTCCAATTTAACTGAGTCATTGCTTAGCCTGGAGGCAGTTTAGTTTCCTCATCTCCAAAGCAGAGCAAGTACCCTTAGCAAACACCGCTCCTTTGAGATTAGAGAGATCTCAAGGTAACGTATGTTACATGTGGCAGGAGCCCTGGCTGGACACGCCGCCAGGATTCAGGGCACACGGATGTGTCTGGGGAGCTTGCCACCGAGGCACCTGAAATCTACCAGGTTCGCTGGAGGATCCGACGCAGGCACCCGAGTCAGGAGGGACACATCGGGTTCAGAAAGGAGGGCTGATCAGTTCAACATGACGGCATCTTTCTCTTCAAGCTCAACTCCCAACCGGCTCAAGACTCTCTAAATACATAGTGAGGAAGCTGGATAGTATTAAAGGCATCTCCCCTTTCGCCCCCTTCCCCCATATCCGTAATACCATCAACAATAAAAGTTTATAAAAACAAAAGAGGCTGGTGGAATTTGAATTGTTTCTGTCAAGGTGACTCCATTTGTACCGCAGGTGGTGTGAGACCTGGGAAAATTAATTACATGTAGCCATATATATCCATATATGTAATATCCATAGTACGGTATATCCATGTATAATATATAATGTATTATATGTCTATGATGTATCCATAATATATATTTGAAATATGTATTAAATATATTCTACATTTGCCAGCCTAACAAATATAGAAGGTAAACATTTCCTGAACTTTATCCTGTGTACTTCATGACTTTATATACAGTTTTTGGTGAGACTAATGAAAATTTCAGTTTCCATTTCTTTATCTTTGATCTGGAAAAGTACAGAGAAGTACCAGGTTTCGTCGGGCACCAGAAGATGGCTTGCACATTACCATGAACAATGAATTACTACTCGGAAGCAGATCTTGAATGATGGATGGAAATGCCCTCTCTATGTTTGGAAGCTGGTTATCAACGAAGATGAATCACCAGTACTGTTGACTTCATTACGAATGGCAGGAAAATCAGAAATAGCCTCAAAGGAGATTGATGAATAAGGTCTCACAGACATTCCCACTCCTGCCTCAAATCCACAGCAACGCACAGCCTGAAATACGGAATTCAGAATTTCAACGTTTCCTCAAACTGTGAGCAGACGAAGGGGGAAGAAGCCAGCACATTAGTCTGCTCACAAAGCAACTTCAGACAGTTCCAAGTCAATAATACGGTACATCAAAATCAAGAAAGTAAAACTAACATCTCAACAAAGAAAGGTGACAGTTAGGAATGGGCTGAATGATGTCTCCCCGAAATGGATATTGAATCCTAGCACCCATATCTCAGAATGTGATGTATTGGAGACAGCGCCTTTAGAGAGATGACTGAGGTAAATGAGGTCATCCATCGGGGTGGGCAGATCCACTATGACTGGGTCCTTTTAAGAAGAGATTACGACAGAGACACACTCAGTGGAAATACCATGTGAGGCGGGAAAGGAGGGGTGTGCGGGGGCATCTGTAAGCCAAGGAGGATGCTCAGAATGAAGCCAACCTGCTGACTCCTCGGTCCGGGACATCCAGCCTCCGGGGCTGTGAAGAAACGCCTGTTTGTTGTTTAAGCCCCTCGGATGCGGTCTGTGATGACAGCCCTGGGAGACTGATATGGTCTCCTTCCCCACACAAAGGAGGGGGAGCCCTAACTCTCTTGGATCCATGAACACTCTTACATCTGGATTGCGCCTGTGCTTTTCAAAGCAGCTTCACCTGTGGCAGCAGCAGAGGTCTGACAGGACAGGCCCTCATGACCCCATGTCACCAGTGAGGAGAGTGAGGGGCCCTGGGATCGGTGCCCCCCAGAGCCCGCCTGGCAGGAAGCAGCCTGGCCAGCCTGATGCCAAGTCCTCAGACTGGATCCCAGGGTTTCTGCATCTCCGAGGGGCATGCATTTCCTCCGCAGCCTGGATGAGTCTGAACTTCCCTCCCCTCCTTCCTTCCTCTCTCCTTGCCAAGGAGACGCCTGCTCTAGGGACTCAGGGAGGACACCCCGTGGGGCATGGGCTTTACCACTTTGGAAAGCGGTTCGTAATTTCACAGACATAAATTTGTGTTTCTAAACTTAACTTTTATTCCTAAAGAGAAAGAAAAGGACAATCTCTGTGTGACAGAAAAAAAACAAGTCATTCCAGCCCCTCCCTCCACCACCGCTCATGCTATTAGACCCTTCTAGGGAAGGGTTTAGGGAGGAAGGATTGCTCTACATACAAGGACAGTCCTCTGGAGAGGCAGGCTCTTTGTGGGGCTGAGGATGTGAGGACATTTGTATAACCACAGAGAACTTGGGGGACAGAGAGGGTGTCTAATGAGGGAGTTAGGAAGCTGAATTGATAATGTACTATGTAAACCCCACCATGGAATTCCCACTTCGGTGTCTCCAAGAGTTTTTCAGTAGAGGTCTACATTACTGTTCAATGATTTTGGGGGCTGGAATTCTCTCTCTCTCTCTCTCTCTCTCTCTCTCTCTCTCTCTCTCTCTCTCTCCACATGTCACACTAAACTGGGACAGGTCTTAAAGTGGGCCAATTTTATTTGAATCACAATTGTTTCCCCTTAGGTCCACTGAGAAGTGAGCTAGAGTAAAGATTAATCATGTAAACTACAGGTAAACAGTCAGAAAGACATGGAATTCTCTAGATCTCAAAATATGACTCCATACAATGTCTTCTAGATCAGCTAATACTTCTCAACAAGAGCCACTCTTAGGACTAAAAAGAAATCAGCCTCTCCCTCTCTCTCATTCTTTCTATTTCTCTTTCACCATCCATCTTTCCACGCATTACCCATCCATCCATCCATCCATCTATCCATTCACCTATCCATCCATCCATCCACCCATCCACTTATCCATCCATCCATCCATCCATCCACTTACCCAACCATCCACCTACCAATCCACCCACCCATCCACCCACCCATCCATCCATCCATCCACTTACCCAACCATCCACCTACCAATCCACCCACCCATCCACCCATCCATCCATCCATCCATCCACTTATCCATCCATCCATCCATCCATCCATCCATCCATCCATCCTTTTATTCCTCTATATGTCTGTTTACATATGTCTGTATATTATTCTGAGAAGTTTCTGTAATCTGTCTCTAGTTTGTAAAATCTTCCCGTATGCAAGTTCTAAGTGAAAAAATGGCCATAACTGAAGTAAGAGAGTGTGACTCTTGGAGCTCCTGCTCATTGCTCCACATCCTCACAGGCTGAGTGACTCATCTCTCACCTTCAGGACATGGAGCCAAGGGGTGAAGGAGCAAAGGACACCACCTTTCACCAGGAAAGGGCCTCCTGTTGTCTCTGCTCATGTCACTGGCCTGGGTTTCTTCGCCGCGCGGTGGCCTCGGGTCAGCCAGACTCCTCACCGGAGGCTCGGAACCCAAGGCAAGTGTCCCAAGAGAAGGAGCGGAAGGGCATGAGGTTTTTATGACCTAGCTCCCAAGCCACACGGTGTCATCTCCACCACACGCTGTGGGTTGAGGCAGGCACAGAGTCCTGCCGGTTCAAGGGGAGAGGGGATGGCCCCCCTGACCTCTCAGTGGGAGGAACGTCAGCTTTGGTTGTGAGAAGAGCATGTGTGTGACGCGGTCTGTGGCTGTTCTTGAAGATACAGCCCCGCAGGCAGCAGTGGGGCTGCAGGCCCTCCGCGTTCTGTGACGCCTGAGGGTAGAGATAAGTTCCCACTTCGTGGCCCCTCACTGCTCTCTCCCTATCAGGGCACAGGCAGGGGCAGCTGGGGCTGGGTGACAAGTGTCTCCCAGGAGCCAGGGCCACAGCAGCCCAGCAGCAGGGAGGGAGGAGGGCCGGCTTCCCCTGCCCCCAGAGAGGGAGAAATGTGCCAAGAGAAACCTGGGGCAGGAAGGCCTGCATATAGGAAGGGCTTCTTGGTTGTGGGAGGGAATGGTTTCTCCACAGGAAAGTGGTGCCTACCTTGACCCTGAAGGAGGTGGGGTCCCCGCTTCTCAGGTGTGCCAGGGTGGGGGTGGGGAGCCAAGAGCAGGTAGGCCAGGTGGCCAGGCCTTGAGAACGGTGCCGACCCCTCCAGGAGCTGCCATGTAGCGGACACTGAGCGATGGCCCCTGCACCCCGAGCCTGAAGCTCCCTTGGCCCTGGGGTGCACCTGGCCTTTGGGGGAGACAGAACAGGGAGCATCCTGAACTGACCAAGTTTGTCTGGAAATGGCCAGGTTACCTTGGAGCTCAACATATAACCTTTGCCTTGAGTTGTAGAGGAGGAACGTGACCAATTTTGTTTTTATATCGGGTCTGGCTAGCACAAATGGCACCCACTGTCCAGCTATTCCCGCCACCATGGGTGCTTAACCTGTTTCCAAATTTTCACTTAGAAATTCGGCTGCATGACAACTTCCCCATGTTTACTTATGCACACACCTACTTCTCCAGAAAAGATACTTTCAAGTGAAAATTCCATCGGTCCCTGCTTTCCTACAGGGACCTGCCTTTACCGGGGCTGGAATGTGGGCTACTTGTAGGCGGGGCCTGTGGGCGGGCTTTCCGTATGGCCCGTGTGCTTTCTGCAGTCAATGTTTGTCCAACAAATAATTCACATTTACGTACAAATAACTATGCTATCTTTTCTAAATTTTTATTTATTGATTGATTTTTAGAGAGAGAGAGGAAGGGAGAGAGGAAGAGAGAGACATCGATTTGTTGTTCCTTATTTATGCATTTATTGGGAGATTTTGATATGTGCCCTGACTGGGGATTGAATCCGCAATCTTGGCATTTGGGGATGACACTCTAACCAACTGAGCCCCCGGCCAGGGCCTATGCTGTCTTTACACATGTTTGTCTTTGAGAGAATTTCATGACCAACTTACTGCCAAGACAGTTCCCTGGTTCCTGAATGAGATGAAAGCCGGAAGCAGTCCCCAGGCCGGCGAGGAGCCGAGAGGAGCAGGTGGCAGCCGGGCTGGGGTTCCAGGAGTCAGTTCCATCCCCAGGGAAGCCCCAACTTCGCAGCCTCATCAACGGAGGGGTCGCTCTTCTAAGAAACGCGCTCAGTAGGCCTCACATCTGCTCCCCCAGGCTCCCCTGGGGACTGCTGCAGAGGTGGTCCCTGAGAATGCAGACACCACCGGCAGGAAGCAGCGCGTCTGAATGAGCTTCACAGGACCAGGAGGCCAGGGGGACGAAGGCCCACCTGGGACACTGGGCACCTAACTCCGTCTTGCCTGGGGCTACCTTGCCTGAAGCCAGAGATGACGGAGTGGCACTGGCAGATCTCTGGGACTTAGCGGATCTCACCTGTGACGGTCACTATTCTCTGCTGCTCGGGCTTTCCCTTGTAACCTGTCCGCCAGGCGCCGCAAGTTCATGGGATGAGGGCTCTGCCTGCTTCCGCGCGGCGTGGAGGCCGGCTCCTTAGCTGGCGCGGGGAGTTGACACCACGATGCCATCGCTGAGGTGGTGGGTCTCACAGTGCTGTCAAGGCCGGTCGCCCCCGCAAGCAGACCAGCCCGAGTAGCGTCACCGTGGAAATGGACGGCTCATGCCCTCTAACAAGTCCCTGTAACAACAGGGGAACCGCAGGCCGCGGATGGACACGAAAAGCCTAGACGATTTTTCCGTGAGTTTAAGATTGTTGAACACAATGCAACTAGAGAGTCCCAGGCCTTGGAGGGAGCAGCTGGCAGTCCCCTCCGGGCTGTCCCAGCGTCAGGAGGACGGATGCTTTGTTCTGTTTCTCTAAGTCAGCAAGCCCAGCAAGGGTCTGGGAGGAAGTCAGTGCAGTGACACAGGAATCTAATGAAGCCTGGCATGGCTCTCATTCTCACTTCCTGCAGCCGCTGGTCCCCGACAGGCCGGGCGGGTTTTCTTCAGGGCTGGCTTGTGGTGTTTCCCTGAGGGAGGCCCTGGCATTGCAGAGAGGCTCTAAGGACGACCGAGCCCCTCGCTCCGAGCAAACCAGGCGCCCTATCTCAGGGCTCCTCCTCACCCCGGCCCGCGGTTCGATTGCTTCCAATGGAGACTGTGTCCCAGGTGTGCGGCGCTGGGCGCTGGCTGCGTGCCCTGTGCCTATGCGCACCACGCTCATTCTGACAGCAACGTTAGGACAGCACCGCTGTAAGCCCATTGCAGAGAGGAGGACGCCGAGGCTCCTGTGCTGAAGGCACAGACCCTAGCCATCACACTGATGTCTGGCATTACATCCAGGAGGCCGGCTCCCAGGCCCCTGCCTGACCAGGGGAAGCCATCTCCTCAGTGACCACCCTCCTGGGCGCTCCTGGCCATAAACCCCTCCCCGCACCCCGGCCCTTACAAGGCTGCCAGGTGGCGGCCTGTTGGATCCCTGTGTGTCCTCCTCGAGGTCTCCCCCAGCACATTGCCTGACATGAAGTGTGTGCGCAATGAGCATTCTGAGCAAGTGATTTCCTTCTCATGAGAATAATAGTGAAGAGCCTTTCCAGCTAGGCCTCCTGGGTTCAGACCCCCACGTGGGTGCTGCTGTAACTGTGACTCTGACTCTGACTCTGGCTGTGGCTGTGACTGTGGCCGTGACTGACTGTGACTCTGACTCTGGCTGTGACTGTGGCTGTGGCTGTGACTGTGACTGTGACTCTGGCTGTGGCTGTGGCTGTGGCTGTGACTGTGACTGTGACTCTGACTGTGCCTGTGCCTGTGGCTTTGGCTGTGACTGTGGCTGTGGCTGTGGCTGTGCCTGTGGCTGTGGCTGTGACTGTGGCTGTGACTGTGAATGTGGGCGCTGCTGCTGCTATGACTGTGACTGTGGCTGTGGCTGTGGCTGTGACTGTGGGCACTGCTGTGACTGTGGCTGTGGCTGTGACTGTGACTGTGGCTGAGGCTGAGGCTGTGGCTGTGGCTGTGGCTGTGGCTGAGGCTGTGGCTGTGGTTGAGGCTGTGGCTGTGGCTGTGTCTGTGGCTGTGGCTATGGCTGAGGCTGAGGCTGAGGCTGAGGCTGAGGCTGTGGCTATGGCTGTGGCTGTGCCTGTGACTGTGACTGTGGGTGCTGCTGTAACTGTGACTGTGGATGTGGCTGTGACTGTGGCTGTAGCTGTGGATGTAGATGTGGCTGTGACTGTGGGCACTGCTGTGGCTGTGGCTGTGGCTGTGGCTGTGGGTATGCCTATGGCTGTGGCTGTGCCTGTGGCTGTGGCTGTGGCTGTGGCTGAGGCTGTGGCTGTGGCTGTGGGTGCTGCACCTCCTCCCCAGGCTGCTCAGGCTCCACAAGGGGGAGCTCCCGCTGGACCTGGCCCCGGGGATGCATCTCCAGGGCTCCAGCTCACACCTGTGTTTCTTGAGTGGAGATGGGAACACACCAACATCAAGGAAATTCCAAATCCCATTCCTCGAGGTGAATTAGGATTCAAAGGAAGAACTTGTTAACAACTGACATCTTACAAAACGCCAGTATTCCCCAGTCCTCAGCGGCCGGCAGGGTTCCCATATTTGATGAGTGGGACCCTCACCCCTCCTGGCGTGAGAGCCATGAGAGGACACCACCTGTCAACGACTGCCCCAATGGGCTCCTCTCCGCGGCTCGGCGAAGGACCCCCCGCAGCTATTTAAAGACACAGGCACCTGGAGACGGAGCCCTCAGCCTGAGGGGACCAGGGGGTCTGCACGTGGGTGGTCAGGTGTTGCGTTTTGTCTTTCTGGGCCCCCCGCTACATGACGCTCCTGTCCCCCTGGCCCCCCGTTTCTGGAGAACGCAAGGACAGCCAGGGCCTGCCGAGAGGTCACCTGGACACAGCCCGTGCTGGGCTTCGCCTCACAGCTGCTCAGCCTGAGGGCCTGCCACCAACCACTCAGCCCTCCGCCGGGCTCAATAAGTATCAATATTTAATCTCCTCGCTGATAAAAACTGTGGTTGAGGTTTTTGACTCAAAAATGTTTTAGTAAACACTGGCATTTTAAGAAATCGAAGCAGGTGAATTATTCATGCCCAGGAAATAATGGAGCTACGAACATTATTGAGTTAGTCTCGGCCACCAGCTTATTTCTGGTTTCTCACGTGAATTCCTCCGTTTATGAAGCCAAGCCTGTGAGGAGGATCCACTTCACCGTCTTGTTGATTAGAACACGGACATTGGTTTGGAGTCGCTGAGTCAGTTGTACAAGATGCTGGCCAGTCAGAGGCGGAGCTCAGGTTCAAGTCCAGCCTCTGACTCCATGCCCAGAGCTGAGTCCCCGAAAGAGTCAGGGTTTATCTAATGCATTATCCATTTTTCACAACAGTTTGAGCAGCAAAGACTTTGTTGCTGGCATCACTGGCCAGCCCCACAGTGTGGCCGTGAGCACTGGCGGCCCGGTCAGTCCGAGTGGCTGGCACACCGTCCCTGTGACGGCCCTCGGGGAGCCAGTCCGAGTGGCTCGCACACCACTGTCCATTTCCATTCATCCGTCCATTCGCTCACCCACTTCTTCCACACGTGCTCTTTAAGGGGCAGCGGTGTGCCAAGCCCCCGGGTGAGCACTGGGTAGGTTAAGCAGCTGCTGTCTGCCCTGGAGAAGCCGGCGAGGTGATTTCTAAAAGCAGCCAGGTAGATGTGGCCCCCAGCCTGTGCCGGGCTCCGGGGGTGCACAGCGGGGCCAGGCACGGGCTACAGGGCGAGGGAGACCTTCCTGGGCGGCGCTCAGCCCGCTCTCTGTTTTCCAGCCTACATCCTGCCCGTACGTACAGACCGGCGGTGCCAACCTGTTCCAGCTCATGGCACATAAACTAATTACCAGAATCCCAATTTGGGCTCATTCACACCGGACGGCTCTTGTTGTGTTGGCTGCTGTCAGTTTTTAATCCGTCGGTAGGGGAAGAGCGGTCAGTGCCCCTGACTGAACAGCCAGTGATGCATGTTTTAAAAGTCCTGGCGGTGCACCGGGTGACGATTGCTGGTGTGGGCCATTTGAAGTTGTAAACCAGATCTGAGCACAGTTCCTGTGTGTTGTGAGTGTGCAGACCGGGGTGGAGATGACGTGTGTTATGGGTTGTATTTTGTCCTCCCCCCAAAAGATACGTTCTAACTCAGCATAGGGCTTTACTCGGAAACGGGGTATTTTCACAGGCATCCACGTTAACCTGAGGGCATTAGCATGAGCTCTCACCCAATATGGCTGGTGTCGTTATAGAAAGGGGACAGTGGGACACAGAGACAGACACACTGAGGAAAGGTGAGGAGGAGGTGAGGAGGAAGCCACGTGGGGGTGGAGGGTTCAAGGGTGTGTCTGCGAACCAATAGTCCTAGGAAGCTGCCCCCCAACCCCCCACCGTTCAGCCGGGTGCGGGAAGGACTATTGTTCCCTGCAGGTGTCGGGGGTGGGGGGGGGTGCCGCCTGCCGTGATTTGAACTTCCAGCCTCCAGAACTGAGAGGCAACACGTTTCTGTTGCTTGAAGCCCCTCGCCTGTGGCGGTGCTCGGCCTCCCGCCCCGGGAAGCTGCGGCAGTATGATGGCATGTCTTTATGTCTAGTGGCTTCTTACGATGGAGCTACTGTCGACACTTGATTGCTCAAAATGCTTGTAAACATGGAAAGGAAGCGTCACACACATCTACTTACTGCACGCAGGCTCCAGGAGCCGCAAACGACCGAGAGCAACCTGTGTCTGAGCTTCGTGCCCCGTGGCGACCACGGAAGTGCTGATGGAAACGGGGTCAGTGGCCTTGTCCCCCGGGAAGGGACCAACACAGACACACCGCACAGAGGACCACAGGTGCCCCAGCTTTCCCAGGAAGGAAGGCGGCCGTCCTCCCAAGTCAGGGCTGTCCCCAACGTTGTGG
This sequence comes from Plecotus auritus, assembly GCF_963455305.1. Classification (NCBI taxonomy): domain Eukaryota; kingdom Metazoa; phylum Chordata; class Mammalia; order Chiroptera; family Vespertilionidae; genus Plecotus; species Plecotus auritus. Next base: position 54,569,051 of record NC_137777.1, on the reverse strand, counting down.
TGGTTGCTGTGCAAAGAGGAGGTGAGAGTCCTGGCCGAAGCCCCTGTCCCCAAGCCGGGTGGCCCGGGGGCTGCTGGGAACGTCATCTTTTCTCAATTGAGAAGCTTGTGGCTGAAACCTAACACGAGAGCCCATGCTTTCCTTCTTAAGGCCTGGGCACCCCAGCATCTCCTCACCCACCATGGAAGTCTCTGGAATCAACCCCAAACTCATTCAACATTTCTGTCTTCCAAAGAAACACGGAAGTGGCGTGTGCCGACCGCAAGCAAGATGCACAGCGGCCCAGCACACGGCGCCTGCGGGAGCTGGGGCTCAGCGGCCGGTCCCAGGGACTCCAGGAGTACAGTCCACGGTGCCTGCTGGTGTTCTGTGGCCACGGGTACAACTGCTGTTGGAAGAATTTTCAGGTCACATTGTTTGTAGTCATGATGTGTGGCCCGAAACTCGGAGACTCACCTCTGTTGACCTTCACATGGTTTTCTGAGGAGCGTTTTGTCCCGGCCGTCGGAAGTCCTCCTGTGGCATCTGTCTTAGCCACAGCGTCCCCGCTCTCTGCCTCCCTCAGGAACCAGCCCCCTACCTGCAGGCAGGCTCCTGGCACAGCCACAGCTTCCACCTTCTCTGGCGCATCCAACTCCTCAGCGAAGCCTGGTGACGGAGTGGTGCTTCTGAAGACACCTGCTGGACGGCTAGTCCGCTCCCGGTTCTACATGCTTCCTTTGGGCTAAAAGGTGCAATACAAATAACCACCACCAGCCATGAGCTTGCCTCGTGCCACGCTGCTGAGACCATCACCTAACTGTGCGTGTGTAGCCTTGTCACGGCGGCTACTGTCTTGTTTTACACAAGAGGTGGAGCTGGCACAAGAACCATCTGATCCAAGCGAGCTCCCTGCATCCTCGCGGCCAGAGGTCCTTCCCAGGAGCTGCGTGCTTACGTCACATCCTACGGCATTGGGCCCTTAGGGATGATTTTTGGCCTGACTTACAGGATGGCATCGCAACATGTCCCTCGAATATGCACATAAACCGGCAATGTTGGCGGTGCGGGCCCGTCAGAAGTTATCCCAGGTCTCTTGGTCCAAAAGGCTGAGATTCTCCTGAGTAACTGTTGCTGGTCTCAGGGCACTATGCCTGCAGCTGGCCCTGCCCTCCTGCACTGGCCCCGCCCCTCTGTGCTGGCCCCGCCCCTCGTGCTGGCCCCCGCCCCATCTGCACTGACCCCGCCCCCTCTGCACTGCAGCTTGAAGCCAGGAGCCAGCTGTGGGCAGCCTCCAGCTAGCGAATATTTGGATTTCTGTCTATCAGTTTTACCATAGATTTATTACTTTCCTCCCCACACTTTCCTCTGGCCTGAATGCTCTCCTTTATTTATTTTTGTTTCTTTCCATCGTATGTATCTTTAGAACCTAACCAAATCTTTGATGAAAATTGGCAGAGTATAGTCAATAAATAAATACAATGTATTCCAGTGTGATTCTAATTAATTTGTTTGGAAAGATTCTCTCAAGGGTTTATCATATCAACAGAACTAGTCTAGACACTGTACATATACCGAAACCTCCAAATTAAGAATAATAACATAACCCAAATATTCTTCCGATGTTTGAAATACATTTTTTGTTCTATTTCTTATTATGGGCCAAGCAGTGTCTAACCCAGCCGTGGGCAAACTATGGCCCGCGGGCCGGATCCAGCTGTTCTATCCGGTTCTCTTGCTCTCCCCTCCGCTCCTTTACTTTGAATTTATATTAGTTCACACAAACATTCCATCCATGCTTTTGTTCCGGCCCTCCGGTCCAGTTTAAGAACCCATTGTGGCCCTCGAGTCAAAAAGTTTGCCCACCCCTGGTAACCAGAAGTATGAAGCTAAGACTCAGGAATCCCAGACTCCGGTCCCTGCTTACTTCCACACACAGTGCCTTTCAACCTCGGTTTTAACTGTACTGAACAGTTCAGTGCAGGAGGCTCGGCACTCAGTTACAACCCAAGCGCGTTCACCCAGCTAGGGGAGGGCATCAAGAGTCTCTGTGACATCCATTCATCCTTAAAACGACTTTTTCTCCTCTGAGTAATGTGCCAGAGCTCTAGGCCTGACATGTAACCCGTTGTGTAACCCTTTACATCAGACGAAAATGAAATGTAATAACAGGACTCAAAAGCAAGCCAGCGTTGCCTGTTAGGACTACTGACCCAATTTCATGGAGAAGAGAAGGACCAAGCTAAGCGATTCGTCAGAATTTCTCAAAGCGGCCACGTTAATTCAGTTTCGTTGTCCTGGTGTTTATCTCACTCACTAGGCACTCTGGCCTTTTCTAAAAAGTGAATTAATTACTAAGCAACTTGCAAGGCCAGTGTGGCTCAGTGGTTGAGCATCGACCTATGAAGCAAGAGGTCATGGTTTGATTCCTGGTCAGGGCACATGCCCGGGTTCGATCCCCAGTAGGAGGTGTGCAGGAGGCAGCTAATGGATGATTCTCTCACATCATTGATGTTTCTATCTCTCTCTCCCTCTCCCTTCCTCTCTGAAATCAATAAGAATATATTTTTTAAAAATTATTAAGCAACGTCTGTAAAGCTCCTTAAGTCAGCTTTTTCTTCCTTCCCAAGAGCAATTCACAAAGTAGAGGCAGTTAAAGCTTCCACTGATCCATTATTGACAGCAGGCAAGCTAATTGAGGGGTTTAGGATTTGTTCCCACATCTTTTATTTCCCAGGAAAGGGAGAGAAGATAGATGTTTTAAACTTTTTAACTATTTACTTAAAAACTTGTATTTTATTTTTGTTTTTTTCACCACAGCAGCATATGTCCACTGTTCTAATGGAGAACTCTCCAACTAATAGGCCTCTTAATTTTTTATAGTTATTTCCAGAGAAGATTGGTACTGAGTTCGTGAAGGCAAAACAAAATTCCTAAAAGCTATTGAGAAAGGACAATGGAAATAATAAACTAACCTTGAAATCGTTGCCCTCTGAGCACATTTTCAATCATTTTTGAAATGGTCTGACTGTATCTCTGGCTTCCTGGTACAACGATTTTAACATTACATAAACTCCATCTTTTATTAAGAAACCTGAGTTATACCTACAAGAGGAGCCCAGTTAAAATCCTTTTAGTGACGGACAGAATTCTGTGTCAAAGTCATCAAACATTAAATTATGACCCTGCTTGGGTCCCGCTCAAGGTAGAGCTGACCTTTTGAACCAAAGAATCTCTTTGCATGAATCATTTGTGCAACTCTTTCTAACCACTGTGACTGACCAATGAAAATTACAAGGAGTCTCATAATCTCGGGAATGTTATTTTGTTTTGTGTTAATCCTCACCCGAGGATATTTTTCCATTGATTTTTTTTTTTAAAGAGAGTGGAAGAGAAGAGGAGAGAGAGAAACATCAATGTGAGAGAGACACATCAATTGGTTGCTCCTATACATGTCCCGACCAGGGCCGGGGGTTGAGCCTGCAACTGAGGTACATGCCCCTGACTGGAATTGACCTGGGACCCTTCATTCCCCGGGCCGACATCCTACCCACTGGGCCAAAGCGGCTAGGGCACCCTGCATGCTGGAGTGTTTTCTGTCGTGAGTCACTGACAACCCGCCTGAAATGGCTTGAACTTGGACAGGAGGTTGATGGGCTCGTGTATCTGGGCCCTCAGGTGCCAGTGGCTTCAGAGTGTCACTCCCTTTCATGCCCTGGTCCAGCTGCGCTTGGCTTTGTCTTCAGACGGCCCTCCCCCACGGAGCAGAATGGCTCAGAGCGTCGGAGGTCACACTCAGGCACCAGGAAGAGAACAGTTTTCTTTAATTTTTCTTTATTAATTTTTAGAAAGAGAGGAAGGGAGAGAGAGAAAGAGGAAGGGAGAGAGAGAGAGAGAGAAAGGGAGAGAGATTGATTTGCTGTTCCACTTAGTTACGTACTCACTGGTTGATTCTTGTATGTGCCCTGACTGGGGACCTAACCCCCAACCTTGCTTTTGGGAGGACGCTCTAACCAGCTGAGCTACCTGTCCAGGGCCAGAGAGATCATCTGTGTGAGTAATTCTCTGAAAAGCAAGCAACCCCTCCTCAGCCAACGCACCCGTGCACTGGTGTGAACTGGGCCTCGTTCCTCTTGCAGAAATAATCCTGGGGCCAGAGAAGCGCCTGCCCTTCTGGGCTCCTCCCAATCTCCATAGGTGGGCTCCTGTGCCAATCACCATGGCAGGGGTGGGCCTGCCCTGACCTTGGACCCCTCAGAGCTTCCCACCCCAGACCACAGGCTGTTCACCAAGCAGGGACAGAAGGGTGCCACGAGACAGCCAACGAGACACCCCAATCCCTAAACTCCTTCCAGTGTTCTTTTTTTTCAACTTTATTCACAGGAAGTGGGTGGGGGCGACGTGTGGAGCCCAAACATACACAAAAGTGGTTAAAAATAGCTTTCCGGCGGAAGCCTAAAGGTGATGGCCAGGCCCATCTTCCTGTTTCTGGGAGCCCACCAAAGACCTAGACACTGAACGTGCTTGAATTCTAGATCAAAGAGATGTGGTCTTTCGCAATATTTGCCTTAAAAGGCTGTCCTTCTAGGGTCAGCAAGCTTTGACCGAAGGCCTGTGTGCATCATATTGATTTACGGCATTTTCCGTTCTACTTGTGTGACAGCACGTAACTTACTCAATGCCCTGGGTCGCAGGTGCCTGTCTGTAAAGGAGGGGTCATCACACCTCCTCGCTGTGCCATAAAGATCGAGGGAGGCATCCGACAGGTGGGGAGAGGAGAGGGAGGAAGGGACAGAGAAACTCACTCACCACCAGCCGGAGCCAGGCCTTGTCTCCCCTCACACAGGCCCTGGAGTTATTATCTCCATTCCTCCCGATGGCGAACCAAGGCTTAGGGGAGCTAGCTTCCTTCTAGGGCTTATCTGGGGTCAGGCCTGGTCTAACCAAGTTCCAGCGGGGAAGGGAGGGAGTAGGGAGAGGCCAACCAGAGGACTTAGATGCATCTACGCAAGGCCCATGGACACAGACAGCAGGGGGTGAAGGCCTGGGGCGGGGGGCGGGGGAGACCAGCTGGAAGGGGGTCAATGGAGGAAGGAAAAGACATATGTAATACTTTCAACAATAAAGATTTAATTAAAAAACAAAACAAAAAGGAAACCCAGTTAAATATAATGCCATCCAGACGCTGGCAGAAGCCTTGTCACGGAGCTGGGACCTGCGGCTTTACTTCTTGCTTCCATCTACCTGAAGCAGAAGAATACTGGTGCTGAGTAAAGATTCTTAGAACCGCCAGCCAGCCCTGGCTGGGGGGGCTCAGTGGACAGAGCATCGGCCTGTGGACTGAAGGGTCCTGGGTTCGATTCCAGTCAAGGGCACATGCCTGGGTTGCGGGCTCAATCCCCAGTGGGGGGCGTGCAGGAGGCAGCCGATCAATGATTCTCTCTCATCCTTGATGTTTCTATCTCTCTCTCCCTCTCCCTTCCTCTCTGAAATCAATAAAAATATATTTTAAAAAAGAACTGCCATCCACCCTAGCTGCTGGCCGCGTGTCACACGGGGGTCACCTGTGTGAGCGCGATCGCAGGAAGAAGCGGCGCCTCTGATTCAGAAGGGATTGCGGCCACTTACAGTCCCCACCACACACAGAGGTAGAACGAGGCGGTCTTGCCCATCACGATGGAAGAGGCACAGTGAAGCGGCTCTTGTTTCAATTCCAAAAGGAGAAAGTCCTTGATCAGCTGCCTTCCTGGGGACAGGAGGCCTGGCTCGCAGCCCCGCGTGGAGGCGGCCAGGCTGCGCTGGGCGTGCGTGGCCTCTGCCCCGCCGCAGGCACTTGGGTTATCAGGAGGAGAGGACCGCTCGGGCCTCCGGAGGGGCGGCTGGGCATCTACATGCAGGGCCGAGGCCCTGCCGGCTTCCGCCTCCCTGGTCTCGGTCCCAGCTCTGTCCCTCCTCGGCCTGGCGGACAGCCTCCTGCACCGGGTGTCAGGCTTTGCTTCCTGTCCCCGAAGACAAAGAAGAGAAGAGAAAAGGAAAGGAAAAAGAAACCTCTCTGAAGTCCAGAGGAGCCAGAACACAAGGCGTTTAAGAACGTTGGAAAGTGAGTTTTTGTTTTTCCTCAAAGACTCAGTGTGTTAACACAAAACCAATGCCCGCATCACTTCCTTATTCAAGCGGTGCCTTTGCAGCTAGCAGGCTCCGCTCGATTCAGCTGAGGCTGCAGAGGCGCTGGAAGCAGGCGCACCTTCCCATGTGTGGAAGCGGCGCTGCCCTGTGGGGACCGAGGCTCTGGAACGACCCAGTGCCGGGGGACACGTGAGCAGGAGGGCCACGGCTTCCTCCACAACGGACGTTCCAACGACACGTCCTGAGACGCCAGGACATGAGTGCAGCTCGATGTGTCCATGTTGTTCCCTTTGGCATCCATACAAATGCCCTGTGGGTGTCTGCCTCTCGTGGAGGCAGCTCTATACACCGTGAGAGCACACGGGGCTCCGCTGTCTCTTTTTTCCAGATGGGCAGTGATTTTTGGCGCAGCCATTAAAACTTCCCATATATATTCCATCCATTATTTAAAGGACAGTGGGATTTTCTACAGACACACATTGTAACACAGGTACCTGGGAGACAGGCGAGTAAAATCTCAGCCAGTGCACTGCAGGCTGGCTCCCAGCGCGGTGGAGAAGACGTGGGATGTGTGGGAATGCCTCCCTCCCCCAGCTGCTCATTGAATTCAACTAGGTCAGCGGAAAACTCGACCCTGGCGCCGGCCAGCCCAACAGCTCTCTCTCCCCGTCTGATGCTCGTGTTCCCACACGCTCATTCCGGAGCCGCCATCCACAGCTAATGGCCCATCTGTCCGCGGACCTGTCTAACCTCAGAGGTGTTCCTTGAGTTGCACGCAGAAGATCCCAGTGTCCCACGGGGCTTGCAGCACGCTGACTGGGCTCTGCAGGGAAAGCCCGCCTGGCGGTGGGGGGCCGCGGCTCACCTGTGGGCTGGTGCATGGCCTAGGCCTGGACAAACCCACGGCCACGCACGCCACGGAGCTGTGCAAGGTCCAATCATCTCAGCTCACGTCCCTCAGCTAACAGCTCAGGGTGGTGTGAAGAGTTTTCCCTGGGGTGCCCTTTAAATCCTCAAAGCAACCCTAACAAGCAGGAACCCTAATTATCTCCAGTGAGCGAAGAGGGAGCTGAAGCGGGAGGTCACATGCCTCACCTGTCCTCTCACCGGAGGGACAGCAGCGCCCGTGCTCACACGGCAGTCTGCCGGCCTCGCGCTGAGCTCTGCCTCACCCTACCTGCGCCTCCAGGCGGAGGCCGCTGCGCCCCGACCCTCGGCGAGGACCTGCCTTGGCCGGAGAGAACACCTCTGATTTGGAGGGACTGTGGGAGAATAGCTACTACTGAGCACTTGCCAGGAGCCAGCTCACATTGAGCGGGTGTCCAAGGTCACACGGTTGGAAGACCCACCTCTCAGTACGACCCTAACGACTCTGTTTCCCGCTCTAAACTTCCTTTCATTCACAACACTCTCATTTTTATGTTTCTGATACCTTTCCTATTAATGTCTGTTGATAACAGTGGTGCATACGACGTATCGACATTCTTTTCCTCCAAACTGACATGGCGCATACTAGTAAGCTCTGCAGAGTCGTCAGCAATAAGACAAGAATGTCAACCTGACATAGATTCGTGGTCTTCCTTTCAGAAAAATGACAGTGAGAGCCCGGGAGGAAGGCCTGGCAGGTGGGAGCTTGTCTGGCGCCACGGCGGCTGCAGAGCGCCCCGCCGACCCGCGGGAGGAGCTGTGGTCTCCTCGACCAGTGGAGGGTTAGGAACACCCCTTCAATGCGTGGCGCAGGCAGCAGTGCAATAGGAAGCGACTGGGTTTTGCTTTCTGGCTGCATAAATGCTTTCTAGACGTGGAAGCAAATGGGGAAAATGCTTATTTACATCCTCTGGCAGTTTTGGTTGCTATAAATAGAAAGACTCCCCGGGATGGTCAGGACATACATGGATTCTGGCGGCATCAGCCAGAAAGGAGCCGGGGTCCTCAGGGCGGGAGGAGCGGAGGATGGGGCACGGGGGTGGCTCACAGCTGTTCGAGCAGCGCCCGTCTGCCCGGGCTAATCCTGAAGACTTCACTTGTCGCGTCGGGAGGGGGCCCCTCGTGGCTTCTCTGTCGTAGCTGATACTTATTGGTGCTCCGAGTGTGCTGGCGTTCTGTGACGGGTTCGCTCACAGGAATGGGAGGTGATTTCTCGTATTATCCCCTCACATTGCAGATGAGAAGTAGGAGATTTAAGGCGATTAGGAGCTCGCCCCAGTTCCTGCAGCTGAGACACAAAGCCAGGCTTTAGTGCAGACCACTGAACTGCAGAGCCAGCACGACCTCGGGCACTTGTCACCCCAAGTCCCCCTCCTGTTGGTGCCCAGGCTTGTTCAAGGCCTTTCCCATCTTTTAAGTGAGATTTATAAATACCTGTTTGTTTTGTGCAAAACAGACAGAGGTGAGGAATGAAACGCTGGATAAATAAAAAAGTAATTCCTATCAGCCTTCTAAAAAATTGTGATAAAACTTACCATTTTACCCCTTGTAAGTGTACAGTTTGTAATATTAAGCACATTCCACTGTTGTGCAACCATCCCTGACACCCCCTTTGTGAAACCATGTTCCTTCCGTGCATCTCGCTGCTCTGGCAGCCCTGCGGGGGTGGGGGGTGTGGAAGGGCGAGGGCCAGGTCAGTGCTGAGGAGGAGGGGCTGGGTGGTCCCACAGGAAGGAGGGTCCGCTTTCTGACCCAGCATGGGGTGGGCAGGGGGAGGGTTGGGGTGTGTGTGAGAGGAAGACGTCCCTGTCCCCCTGTCCCACCCATTTTCAGAACCAAACGTGGGTGGTTAGCGGAGCAAGGACTCATGACCTGGTCAGAAGAGGCAGCTGTCCCTGTGGGGGGCTCTCCCTGTGTGGCAGGGGGTCCCTCATACCTGACCCCTGGGCTATGATAGGAGTGGACGGGACCTGGCGACTGGAGGCGATGGCGGGGATACGTTCCGCTACGGGTCCCTCCCAGACCAGATGGAAGATGTCAGCACACGCAGATCGGGGGCCCAAGCCAGGCAGCCTTTAACCAGATTCCCTCACAGAAAGGCCACCCCCAAGAGGCCAGCAAGGACCGGGGCGGCTCACAAGTCCAGGCCCGCTCCCTGACCCCCAGGCACCTCGCTGTGGCCGGAGCGGGGGCAGAGATATGGAAAACCCTGCTGACACAGCGTAGGCTGAGAGGCCATTCATCCGCTCCCAGGGCAGCTGTGAATTCCGTCTGCTCCGCCTCCTCCCCGGCGCAAACGGGCAAGGACCTTCGGGTTCCTTCAGTCCCGAGTGAGCCGACATGGCTCACCCCACAATGAACCGATGGGAATTAAAACCGCACTCGTCCACTCCTCCAGCATAAAACACAGCGCCCCAAAGAGAAACCGGGTTTTATTAGAGGATATACCCAAAATACAACATTTATGAACAGAGGACATGTTTTCTGGGTGGAAATATACTGTGTCAGTTACAATGATACCAATTGTTACAGATCCTGCCTCCTGGACACTCTGCAGCGCAGAAGTCACTGAGTTACAGCAGAAGTCACAGGCAAGATGACTTTGCTACAAATAAATACGAACTTTAAAATTTCTCTTTTGTACAACATCTTGGAGTCAGAACATTGGTCCCATCTGGTTCACTCACACAGAACCCTGAGCTTTTTACCTGATTCACGCACAGGCTCAGCGCACCTCACGTGCAGATCTGAGCCACCTCTTCCTGTCTGTTACATCTCCGTGTGAGGCTCAGGCCACGGCCACGCACTGCGACAGGCAGGTTCCTCTCGGATCCCTTTAATCACTTCTTACAGAAAGGCCACCACCCAGCAAAGCACCGCCCACTGCACTGCTGCCTCGCGGGACAGCAGCCGGCTCCTCCCACGGGAATAGTAAGCGCATTGGGGGGGGGGGGCGGGGGGGCAGGAAGGGTCTAGGGGGAGCCCAGCAGCCAGGGACGTGGAGCAGCGCTCTGATTCGCCTCGTGGGCCTGTGCTCCGCGCTGGGGCCTCGGATGCTGGGGACCGCGCCCGTCTCACTGGAAGGACGCCCTGACCTGGCGGCCGTGCAGGGGCTGCGGCGGGCGCCAGTTGTCCACCATGAATTCTTCCGGCTCCCCTTCCTTGTTGAAGTTAAGCTTGCGGAATGCCTTGATCTAAAGGACACAAAGAAGATTAAAAATGAAAAAGAAACGTTTCACGGTGGTGCTGAGGCATGTGCTGGGTCACATCTGAAATGGGCTCCCCTATGTTCACAGCAGCAGGTATCCATGTTCACATCTCACGGGACCCCAAGATAACCACAGAGTGCACACGCATGCTTGCACAGACAGATCCCTTTCCATGACACACGCTGGGAAGTGCTGCTGTTGCCGGGGAGGACATTTTCCGTCCTTTCTGCGTTCCTTCTGACTTTATACCTCTGAGGTGTAACATAGCAACAATCCTAACTGAAAATTAAAGTTCTGCTTCTGCCTAGGGAGGGTAAACCACAGCACCTGTGCGGTTAGGTGGGGTCCAGGGTCGGCCAGCCCAGAGCCGAGAGGCAGGCCGGCGTCTCTGCTTAAAGCGCAGGACACCCGAGGGCTGTGCCGAGTGGGAGCCCAGTCCTTGTCTTGGTGGATCTTTGTATTTTTATTTTATTTTATTATTTATTTGTTTATTTACTTTTGGTTAATCCTCACCCAAGGATATTTTTCCATTGATTTTTAGGTAGAGTGGAAAAGAGAGGGAAAGACAGAGAACATCGATATGAGAGAAACACATCGATTGGTTGCCTCCTGCACGAGCCCTGACCAGGGCCTGGGCCAGGGAGGAGCCTGCACTTGCCCTTGACTGTTGTGGAGCGAACACGACAACATTTGGAAGCCCCCGCGAGATAACCAGCCTTTGCCTGGTCCTGTGACCGGAACCCACCGGGGTCCCTGGACTCTCTGACCCAGGGGGAGATCTCTGAGAGACGTTCCTCAGCCCCGGGACTGGTAGAGGTCAGAGACCCCACCTGCTAAATTTCCTGATTGACTCTGATTGCAGCTGCCTGGACCTGGTTCTTACCGGTAAGAAACTTATTTCTGGTTCTGTGGGCGCCCATCTAGTGTCTCTGGAAGGCTGGACGCAGTGCTACTTCCGAGACCAGATCCGGGCGCACGACTGTGCCCGGCGATCCTCAGTCGGTTGTCATTGTCTGTTATTCTGTGTTATTGTGGTCTAATGTCTCTATCATTAGAACGGGTCAGTCTGCTTCACGTTCTTCTGTCTGTACTCCCCTGCAATGTGTTTTGAAAAATTTTCAGGAATTCAAGTGGCGAGCGGATGACTACGGAGCCTCCGTTAACGCTTTTGATTTACAGAAATTTTGTGAGTGGGACAGGAACGGGGAAGTGCTGGCGCAGGAGCGCCGCCGCGTAAGTCAAAAACTCAGACTGTCTGGTGTATAAATGTAAGTGTGAGAGTCTGTGTGAAGTGAAAGCTACTTTGTGCCATCTGGCTGAACACATGAGAGTATTTGTTATCTCTTTCTGTTGTTTAATTTGTTTAAAGACAGTGCACATCCCTGCTTTAGAGGGAAGACAGTAGAGAACTTTTAATTGCTTTTCCTTGATTTATAATTTTGCTGTGTTAGTTTAAAATTTTGGAATTCTAGGGTTAATTTAAAGGTATAAAATTTGTGAAGGTTGCCAATCCAGAGAAGTTTAAACAAAGGCTTGTTGGGTTAAGATTAGTCATAATTAACTGCTTTGTAGGCTTTTTCAGGCCTGCTAGCAAACAGAATCATGTGGTCCCGAGAACTTCGACCTGCCTGCCCTTCCTGATAGATTTACAGTGGGTCTCTGGGGGAGAAAGAGAGCAGAAAACTGCTCTGGAGCAGGTGTGAGAAAGGGTAGAGGTGGTGGAATTCACTCTCAGCCTGCTGAGATAGAGAAGCCCTAGGCTGGGGGACAGGGGATGGTTGGAGATATCAGAAGTGGTGAAGGTTGAGATCCTCTGGGACCTTGGAGTAAAGAAGGAAAATCTGGGAGGGAGAGCAGCTGTTCCTTAAGTGTAAAAAGCCTGGTTATACAGGATCTCAGACTGCTTGCCTTATGTCCCCTGCTAAGGACAGAGCAAATGGTTAATGCAGAAAAGGTGGGGGGGCATCAGCAGGGAGAGCAGGCAGGGATAGGTTTTTGTTGATTTTACTGGCTACAACCCTCTCTGCTGGCGTCCTTGGTTTCTTACTTATCTTAACTATGCTAGACTCAAGGCTTTCTGCAAAACACAGTGGATCTTCCTCTGCCCCGTTTTCTTCTCTTTAACCCTTCCAATACACATAAAGAAAATATCATTGTCCGAGCCTGGCAGGGAGGGGTTACTGGGTACTTCTTGGGCGGTGGTGGAATATTCAGAAAAGGAACTTTAAGATATAATATCTTTAATGTTACAACTAGTTTGTTTTAAAAATCTCTCTCAAAAGGAAATATTTTTACTTGTTCTTAGTTTTATCACAGAAGGTCTAAGTCATAAATGTTAATCTAAGAAATTCTGGCTGTTTACTTTTTAGGAATCATTAAAGGATTGAGGTTTCAAAGAATAAGGAATACTGAGTAGAAGGTCTGAGGCATGGTTATGCATTTTTAAAGGACATAGAAAGAAGGTATGAAGGCTAATTTAGAAGTGTAAAATTTATAAAGGTTGTGTATGTAATAAGAAGGAGAAGAGAAATGTTGAAAAGAAATCAAATAATACAGGACAGTAAGCCAGGAAGAGTAAATAATTTGCATTTTGCCTCCCTAAACAGAGGGTAAATAGCTTATGCCAAAGTACTTAGGGAGGGGCTGATAAAAGAAATCTAACAGTTACTGTTTGTTATAATACATTCAGAAGATATTACTTTGGAAAGTCCATAAAAAGGACTAGCAAGGAAAATTCTATCTTAAAGCAGGTCAGTATATTTTTCTCCTTATACAATTCCTCCGAAATTTGGCAAAACTTAATAAATAAATCATGGCAATACATTTCTTTGCATAAATTCAATAAGACCAGTTTCCAGTAGTGGTTTTATTAACCAGAAACTTTGACTGGAGTATCATGTTTTAAAGAGCCCTGCCTGAACTCTGAAGACTTGAAGCCAATAAGAGTGCCATGGAGAAAGCCTGGTATCCTGCTTGGTAACCCTGAAAATAGCTGGTGGTGGAGCATCAGGCCCATGCCCTACCATCACTGGCAGTTGGTCAGAGTAGAAGGGGAGCAATAAGGGCGCCTCTGCATCCCTGCAGGACCCCCACACACTCTGAGCCGCGACAAGTAGGAGGGCTGAGATGGGCCTTGAAGCCTAGGGCATGGGCCCGGGTAGAGCCACTACAGGTGAGGACTTCACCTAACTCAGCAGATACTTCAGGCAGGCCTGACGGCAGCTGGATGGCTTGGCTTCCTGGCCCTACGGGGCACATTAAGATTCAATCATGAAATTCCAGCAAAGTTAGTCAGTTACCATTCTTGTTATGTTTATGCAAACAATCAGGCCAAATTAAATACAATAGATAAATTAGTCTTGATTTGGCTCTTTTGATAAACATGGGGGTAATTTTAAGAAGAAAAATTCTATTTCAATAGAAGTTATTAAAACCGAAAGGTTTTCTTTTCCTTCCACCAGACCATTTGTTACAGTTTGTCTCCGCCAGGTCACAAGCCCACCTCCTTCTGTGCCCAGGCCTCATTGTCCCTCTGACAGACAGCAAGGATCTCTTGGCTCTGAGAGAAACCTCTGACCCGCCTCAGCAGGAAGTAGCTAGAAGAGCCCACCGATGTCCATTTTCCCTAAAAGAATTCAGAGCCAGGATCCTTGAGGTAATATATTAGGCAGTTAGGCAGATATGAGCAGAGCAAGGACGATGGGCCAACTAGCACTACCAGATGTAATTAAGTCTTTCCATTTCTACCTATGTTCGACAAGGGGACTCCCCAGAAGCAAGAGGGAACGAGCCTTCAGATGAAGCAGCCCAGGAGGCTGCCCTAAAACCAGTGGGGCCTCTACAGATTCTAGTGACTCTTCCAAACCCTGAGCTACCCACCTCACCAGCTTACATGGAAACCCAATCTAGAAAAGCTGAAATCCATAACCAATCTTTACTCAAGTTCTTACAGGCTTTACAGTCCACCCAGAAAGCTGATCCGGTCCATCCTTCCACCCTGGTGACTGTTTGGATAAAGAAATTTGCCACACAAGGACTGACTCCTACCTGGAAAGGACCACCCCCACAGTAGTCAAGGTTGACAAGATCCCGATATGGCTTCATCACACCTGGCTTAAGACAGCTCAGGCAAAATAGAGAGTCCAGGACTCTTCGGACCCTCTACAGATTAGTCCTGGCCCTCATTCCGGGCCCTTATCTTTTAAACAGGCCCACTGACTTTATTCAGCAGAGAATTAATTCTATCAAGCTTATAGTCCTCATAGGTCAATATAACTCCCTCGCCAACAATAACCCAAAAGAGTCAATGATTTGACTCATGTACATAAAACCAGTGGGGAATGTTAGAGAGTGGGAATTTCTGAGCATGCTTACTACTCCCATTCCAGAGAGGCCGTGGACTGTGCCCCAGATAGAGTTGTCAGTGCTGACACCAGGCCAGGCCTTGAGATGCGGTCTCACGGCCCCTTCCCAGCACGTAGGCCTTCTTTCATAGAACACTGTCAGCTTTCTGAAGAACAGGATGACCCTGTGAATAACATGGTCGTCAATGGCATGATCCTGACATTACTTGGGAAAAACTGTTTTGTCCTTGGGTTACTTGCTCTGCAAAAACAGGATGTGGTTAATGTGCTTAAAAGTGGTCCTGCACAAAGGGTCGGGGCTGCTCTCTGGACTCCCTGCGTGGAGAAAGGCAGAGCCGTTGCTGGCTGGCCGGCCGCCCAGCCGGCTCTTAAAGGCTCCCTAAATTTTAATTTGGTCTGGACTCCAGTGGTCGTTCACCCGTGTTCGCTCCACAACATTGACCAGAATCAAACCCGAGACCTTTTGGTTCACAGGCTGATGCTCTGTCCACTGAGCCAAACTGGCTAGGGTGAATCTTTTATCTTTTAAGCAGGAAGAGAGAGAAACATCGGTAAGGAGAGAGAATCATCGATTGGCTGCCTCCTGCACACCCCACACTGGGGATCGAGACTTGATCTGAACTAATGAAGGAGGTCAGCGGCCACCAGTCAACAGCCTGAGCTATCTGGTTCTGTAATAGTCCTACAGCCACCCCGACAAGGTCAACTTTGATTGAAGTTGATGGCGGTGACCTGCCCTGTCCCTGCCCCGCTGGGACTGCAAGGCGTTAATCACCTGCCCGCACGGACCGCACTGCACCCAACGCACGGGGAGGGGTCTGTCTCGGCCGCCGGCCACACTGGCCGCGTGGACTGAGTTTAATAGTTTCTGCAAGGCCCGCTCGCCTTCAGAAGTCAGGGAGCTGAGGAGCATCCTGACGCCGTGTAACCTTGGGCATGACGTGTCATTGCGCAGGGCTTTGCTTTCTCAGCGTTCACAGAAAAAGCACCCATTCGGTGACAGGCACCTTGCCCACCGCATCCTCCGTCTGTCCATGTTTATAGCCTAAGGTTATGGTTAATAACGAGCAATGTTTATTGCGTGTTATTTGCTCAGCTCTGCACACACTGCTCCGTGGCCAGAACACCAGGAGGAGGACACCAGGTCAGCTGACTCCACAGCTCCCGCACCCGGCCCGCCCGCCCGCTGTCGGGAATCCCACCTGCTCGCTGCTCAGGCTGATGGGCTCCCGAAGCACGATCCAGGTCACGCACTCCAGCAGCGGCGGCGTGGTCAGCGAGCCGGGGTAGGTCCAGTAGTCCCAGCTCCCGGGAAGGAGACTGCATGGGTCGAAGTCAGTGAAGTCGGCGCTCTTACCCTGGCACAAGGCGACACTCAGGTTAGAGCCTCATGGTCGGGGGAGGCATACATAACAGCCACAACGCTGCGTTTTTAAAGAGAGGTCCACGCCCCAGAAAACAGAATAAAAGGCGCATAACCGAGACGTCTGCCCGAAACACAGTCATGAGCAGGAGAACCTGACTCCTCTCAGCCTGGTGCCCTCACAAATGGCCAGTTTCATTCTGTTTGTGGCTGAGTCATCGTTCCTTCTGCATCACATGCCCTTTATCCGTTCACTAGGCCGCCCCCGTCCTGGCTGCCGTGAATGATGCTGTGATGAGCGTGGGGAATTTCAGGCAATGGGGCAGAAGGTTGGGGTGCAGGTGTCTTTTTGAGTTAGTGCTTTCAGATCAGTTTATTCAGGAGTCAAGGGCATCAAGCTAGAGGTGGGGGGTGAGCATTTCAGAAGTCAGAGGCTGCTGTGAGGATGAGCTTTATGGAGCCAGGGCTGCCACGGGCGATTGCCGTATTTAATTTACCCCGATGCCCACTGACCTCAACGCAGCTGTGCTGTAGGAAGGATTTAAACATGGGATGAATCAATTCAAGGAGGCCACAGAACAGAAACCTCCATGAGGCGGGGCCCTATTCACGATGTTCGCCATGGTATGAAGTGGCTGGCACATGGCAGGTCCTCAGGAAATCCCTGCCAGTGGGGTGAGTGACTAGCTGACCAGGCGACCTTTCGGCCTCCTCCCCGGCATGAGCCCCTGACGCGCACATGGACGCGTGGATGGGGACTCAAGATTACATGTAAACACAAGTCTAACTTGGACGGGCATCAGGATCAACTTTTGGATTAAAAGAGTTAAATATGTAAGCAACATTTTACCTCTATTAATTGCTCTTCCAAACACCCCTTGTCAAGCCAAAACTATTCCATTTGAACAAAAGCATTTCCCCAAGCCTGTGGGGGTGGCGGGTCATTCACGGTACCTTTGTTTTAATGGAGCCCAGCGCGTCGATGACCTTCTGGAGGCCTGGCTTAGCATCGCCGACCTAGAGAGAGACACAGGACAAGTTGCTGGATGACAGGGGCACCACACCTGTTGGATCTGAGCAGTTCTATCATAAAATTTCCCTAAAGTGTAAACCCAAAGCCTGCACTTGCTACCTGGCCCCACCAGACCTCCCCACGAACGCTGGCCACGGCCCCGCAGCCCGAGGCGAGCTCCACAGTCTCTCCAGGGCAGCAGCGCTCTCCAGCTCAGAAGGAAGGACACTGGCCCCTGCTCGCCTGCACCTCCTCGCAGGCCTTCGCCGCCTGTCCGCCCTTGCTTTTAACACTCTCCCCCGGCTCTCCTGCCCTCCTGCCTCCCCACCCCCTCGGCCCTGTGTTCCTTTCATCATTTAACCAGCGTCTGTCCACGCCTCTCGTGCTCTCCTTGGATGGTTTCACAGACACAGTCCAGCATGACTCACCAGCCCAGGGACTCCGCTGGCTTTCAACTGTCTGGATGGCAGCTCAACCTCTGCCCCGTTGCCTGAAATTCCCCACTATGGAGCCCCGTCCTTTAGCTCTGCAGAGCCTGCCCTTCCTTCAGCATTTGGGGGTTCCAATAAGTCCCCTGGTGTGCCTCTGTGGGGTGCAGATTGTTTGCAGCTAAAGTCAAGCTAGCAAACTTCTACCCCTCCTCCCCACTTTAACTGCTTAGAAGAATTTGCGTTAGAGGCTGTGCTCAGAAGAGGTGATCAGAGATAACTTCTTTGTCAGAGCTGTAGGGCAGGGAAAACTACTGATTAGAGGGCTGCTCTTCTTACCTCCTGCAGTGACCTGCTGGGGCCCCAGGCTCCTGCCCCTCTCCCCTCCCCCCCCTCCCGCCCCAGCCCTAGCTCGGATGCCTCCCAGCCCAGGTTCCCTCTCCTGCACAAGGTCTCCGACTCCCCTGTTTGCGGGGCTCCCACACAGACGTCTACTCCACTGGGTGACTTCCTCTGCCTCCTGTCTATGGGGCTGCTGGGCCGGCCAGGAGAGCCTGAGGGCAGAGGAGAGTGTGTCCTCCCCACAGCCGTCTGTCACGGAACAGCACTGTCCGGCTGCAGGTGAGGAACGAGTGCCTGCGGGCACCTCTCCCAGGGCACATCTTCACATCCACCTGACGCAGCACCAACGCCTCGCAGTCCTCCTTGGTCCCATCTCCACCCAGGCTCTCTGGAGAATGCCCCGTTGGCTAGAAGTGTCCTGTCTGGCTCACCTTCTTGAAAACGGGGGAAGACCTGGGCCGTCCACTAACCTTCAGAAAAACACCCAGAACAGCCAGCCCATCGGGCTGTTGGACGGCCGTCTTGAAGTCCTTGTACTTGGTGTTCCAGTGAACCAGGTGCAGCTGCGGCGGGAGACAGCACACCGTGAGGAGGACGGAGCAGGGACCCAGGCCCCTCCCCACACCGTGGTCTCTGGGCATTTTAAAGGCAAACCTTTCCTTCATTTTGATTCTATTTAAACTGTTGGGCATACTAGCAAGTGGTTTCATCAACAGCAAGAGTTGCCTACTCTGGGGAAGACGCAAATTCCGTTTCTAGGGTTGTGTGAAAACAGGGCCCTCCCACCTGAACCATCCGCTCCGCCAGCGCTGTCCTTGGGGAGGCGATAAACAAGTGAGGCCTTTTGTTTAAAAAGTGGCTCCCCTGTTTAAGCTGAATCCACAAAGTTAAGCTTTTGAAATTAATGCTAAGTATCACTGTGTTTTTCCCAGAAGAAAGCAAGCACAGGTCACCTCTGCAGCGTATTTCTTCTGATCCACTGTGTGCTCCGAGCCCTGCCCATCGGACGAGCCCCAGTGGAAGTGGAACTGAACCAGTCGGTAGGTGTCGACGAGGGGTCCTCCCTTCAGCACTGAAATGTAGAAATACACGTGCATACTCACACATGTGCTATGAAACGCACATTATAAATGTTCCATTTGAATCCCATTGCATAGGACTGCATATCTGCCCCACAGCAACATTTTCACTCTGAAAATTCAGCCGGGGCTCAGGTGTGGCCCACTGTGCGGAACGGAATGCGCTGTGGCTGTTCCTCACACGTGTTGCCTAAAGGACGCTGCTTTCCCATCTGTCTTCTGAGCACAATGGCACTTCTCTTCTGGGTCTGCTTTGGGGTCATAAGGTCAGGGCAGAGAGGAGAAATATTAAGGACGCTATCGACTCCTCTGTGAGTCACATAGGAAGTTCGTTCCAGGCATTGCTGGCCAGCGCAGGCCTCCAGCACATTCGCACAAAAAACCTCTCTGGCCGAGACTGTCCCTAGGCGACTCAGCTAACCTGTCAGAACAGTCCTACAAGCCAGAATTTCTGAAATATCAGCATTCTTGATCTCAATGCTATAAAATCCTATTTTCCTCACACTGGCTTTACAAATTCTTTAGTAGCAGTGACCATCCAAATCCAAAAGCTACTGACTAGCTTTGTTTCTTTAAATTTTTTATTTAACCTCTCTGACCTTAACTTCTTCATCTGTAAAATGGGTACATTCAATTGTTTACTCCACTAGGTACTGATCACATACTATATGCAGTACTAACTCCAAGAACTTCAAATTCTAACTTGAATAACTATCTCATGATTCTACTATTCTGGTATTAATTACAGAAAAATCAGTCCTAGAAATCACGGTGTTAGACCACAATGTATCTGTAACTAGTTGTGTCTTAAGAGAGGATTAAAATAGTAAGAGGTCACTGCTTCCGCATTCCCTCCAAAAACTTTTTACCTGACTTGTGTGTATCAATGGGATTTAACCAGTATATTTTAAAGCTTTTAAAATTAGTTTAGTTCTACTACTTCAACTTTAATTTTTCCAGAACTGGGATTAAACATCTGTTCCCATAAGTATACTTTGTTAGTCTTGGTTTATAATTCATAAAAGAATGAGCCCACACTTTGGCTTTGCAGACCAAAGGGACCAAGTCTGGGTGGACAGCAGTCCGTTGGCTTCCCTTGAGCTCAATGTGCGTACAAGGTAGCAGCACACACTCTGCTACGGGGAGAAGGTGAGCCGGCGGGAGGTTCGGGAGAGGCCTTTCTGTGGCTCCTGGGGGGCCTTGGCTGCGGCTCTGCTTTTCACGGGCAGGAGAAAGAAAGAATGAAAAATCCCATAAATCATAAATAGTGCTATGTTACAGAGCTGCTAAGAAACATGAATTTGTATGTTTTCTGATAAAACTCACATCTCTTAAAACTTAATAACAATTAATTGTGAAAGCTTTTTTTAACCTCATAAGTCTGAGAAAAGAATTAGCCTTATCACCCCAAATAGGCTTTTTCAAAAAGGAGATAATTCCTATTTTTCATAATTATATAACCTTAAAACAAAATACTTGTTTATGAAATAAATTGATGTTGGAATTAATTCCTTTATAACTTTTTAAAGCTACTAACTAACTGGCTGGCTGATCATAAAAACCATTTGTAACATCGTTAATTCTCCCAAGTGGGAAAATGAGTTAAGTAAAATCTGAGCTGACTGATCTCCCTCCGGGTGAAGAATCTTGTCAGAATCTTAAACTTTAAAGATCATGCAGCTTAGAGCTAGTTCCTACTCATTCCCTGGCGGACCTTAAGATTCCGTCCTCATTTACTTCTTACAGAGAACATTTAGAATCAGGCAAGAGTACATATGAGCGTTTATTAAACAGGGCTTCCTAATACTGAATAGGAAAAGTAAGTGAAGCTCTGGGCTCAATGATTAAACACATTCCGTGCTAATCTGTTATTACCGATACCTGTTTCCACTCCTATTAAAATAAAACTATGCTGCTACGTAAATTGTAAGCCTGTTGTAATTTTAAAAGATTATTATAGTTAATGTTTACTTGCTATTAAAAGCAGCATTTCTGGCCTTCTTCAATTAGTTGGTTATTTCTCAAAAATCCTTAACGTGAAGTCTAGTCAGTGAAGGCCCTCAAGAGCATTGTTATAATAATAGCTTGCCATGAGCTGTAATAAAGGCAGCACCTGTCTTTTTAACTGAGAAACAGCAAAGACAGCATGTGTTGGAAGATGGGAAGTGGATGCCTCTGGGTCTGCTTATTTACTTGCTTTACGTTGGCTGTCTCAGGTCACCATCTAATCTTCCCCCATTTAAAATGAAACCTGGTTTTCTACTGCAAAAATAAGGTTTAAAAATAGCAGAAGTTGTTTCTGTAAAAGGCAACGAGGCCCGTGGGGCAGCCGAGGCACGGCCTACTGCCTGGTGAAAACGTGCTCCACGGGGAAGGACAGACCCACACGGCGCCCATGTGGCCGAAGCCCTGATCCCCCCACAACCCCGCCTGGGTGCTGCGGCCTTTCACTGCTGTGACTGCCTCAGGGGGTCACAACACAACTACACACACACACTGCAGAGCAAGCACCAAGCATAGTCTAGAGACGAATCTGTCTTCCTGTACAGATTACGTGGGAAAATTATGTCTAATATAGGTTGTTTGTAGAAATTAAGACATTCACTCCAGTCATACTGAGATAAATCAGACCACCCATACAAATTAAAAACTGAAATTTTAACACTTTTGAATTTTTTCTTCCAAATCACATGAGCACTTAATATAAAATGCATCCAAATAACAAAGACCTCAGTGGAAGTCAATAATCTCTCTTAGATCCAAAATACAAATAAACTAACCTGATGATCTTTGGTTTGAAGTTAAAATTTAAGGAGTTTTCTATCAACAATGTGAAGAAATAAATCCCCTAACACAGCATTTCCAACAGGTGAGCCACGTGCTCCGTGAATAATCAGAAGACCACACTGCACCCCTGTGGCCTTCCTGGCGGCGGCGGCCAGGCCTCCCCACAAGAGGAGAGCAGACGTCCGGGCGGACCAGGGCGAAGAGCACGGCCCGCACCCCTGCTTCTGAGGAGCGAAATGGTAGGCTGCCCCTCGCTACAGCAGACACACGGAAATGGAAGAGAACAGTTTGTAGAGGCAGGTGGATGGCAACTGTCCAAGAATAAAAAAGAGACTCCAATATGTGCACACACAGGGCATGGCAGCCGCTGGACAGGAGCTGAGCGGGGGTAGAAGTTCACTTCTGTAACACACCCCGGACATGGCATGAGTGCTACTGAAGGTAGACTGACTTCTACAATATGGACTGCGAACTCGAACGCAGACACACACACGCACACACACACACACACACACGCACTTGCATGAACGTGATCGGTATGGTGTGCTGCCGTTTGGTAGGGCTGGGTTAGGGTCCTGCTTTGCAGGACAAGCCCTTCCATTGGTTGTGGTTGCTTCCTTCCGATCTAAGATTGTCTGTGGAAGGGAAGTTTATCAGCGTCAACAGCTAGTTCCTGAAAAGCAAGCAGGACCCAGAACATGCCCCAGAGCAGGTCTGCTCGCCCGGGGCCAGCACAGTCGGCTGCCTTCCTTCTTCTTTTTGAATTAATATAAACAGATACAAACATCCCAATTTCTCAAAAAACAAAACAAAAAAACACAGCACAGAAATAATGAGAGCTGTGTATGGATTAGCCCAATAATCCAGACATTGTTTTTCAATGATATTTGCCTCTAACTTTGCAATAAAGCAGGAGAGTTTTAAACTCATTAATAAAAGTTAATAAGTTAGCAGGAATTAGGAATTTTGACTGCTGTTCTTTTCTCTCAAATAGAGCTAGTAATAAAAGATCTCAAGCAGGGGGAGATATTTTTTAATAATTAAAAAACTCTAACAAGATTAACGATTTTTCATTAATTTAAGGTGGCTTGTTTTTAAAGGAATTTAGAAGATTGATGAGGGCTTTAACCCAAGCTTCCGGTCACAGCCCATTACCTCCACAGGCAAAGAGAATTCCTTGGGCTTAAACACAGCAATAAATTCTGCCGGCTCAGCTCCCAACTCCCATGTATTTCAGTTTGGAGATAAGATAGCATTTAGGATATATTTGAAATTCTGAACCTCTGAGAAGTGCTAAAAGACTGAAATCTCAGTGAGGGAGGGAAAAAGAAATAAATTTAAGGGTTTAAAGTATAAAATAAGTGGCAAAGGATATAAAAAATGTAAGCACCCTAACAATAACTCCTAACAAAAGGAGATGTTAAACTGTCGACTTAAAGAAATTGGGTGACCTGAAGGATGAATTATTCTGAGACTTACGTGGACAGAAAAGCGTAGTGTGCTGGAAACGGTGCGCGCTATGTTAACAGTGGTTATTTTTTGAAGGTTTCTATTCCCTTCTATTCTGAGGTCCCCAGGCAGTCACTCCGCAGCCGGGAGGCCAGCCTCTATCTCCTAACCTGAGAGTCCAGGATCTTGAAAAAAAGTCTAAGACTGTTCCCCTGCCTGGTACGATCACTTTGGTTCTGTTTTAATTCTGTAGGTGTGTTTTCCCTTAACATCAGTATTTAATACATTCTGCATTCTAGAAAAAAGAAAAAGCTTCCTTGTTTAACCAAAACAACTGAGGATGTTGCAGTGTTTGGACAAAGTTACAAAGGAGCCTTTCACGTGCGAAGAAAGCAGGTCTTTCTGCGCCCGCCTGTCCGGTTCCCGCGCCTCCCGGCCAGTGCCAGCAGGTGCTGTGCCCTCGCAGCCTCAGGCCTACCTCTTCCTGCGCCAGGAGCCCTCCAAGCCTTGGCCTGGGCCTCACCGAGACCCGGCCAGCTCAGCCCTCCCGTTTCCTCCACCCTGCGAGACTTCCTGACCCAGCCCGTCACTCCCATCTTTTCCCGAGGTGCCAGCCCCTGGCAGGCCCTCGGTGCTGCCTGCCCTTGCATCTCCTTGTGTTAGTGATGATTTTTAAAATGAGAACTAAGTGAAGCCCACGTGTCCCCACGGCGTGGATTTGAGCCCCTCCCTAAACTAAACCACCTGTGTTCTCGGTTCACAATCTAAACACGGCCCCCGCTTTAAAAATGCACGTGTGACCCACAGAGATGGAAAGCCAGGTGATCAGCCCCTGCCGGGGAGAAACCCACCAGGTGCATGGCAGGACGCACAGCTACCGCTTGGTGCACGGAAGAAACCACAGGACACCTTTAATATGATAAATGGGACCTGCAGATACAGTGACAAACAAGACGTGGAACCCCATCGAGTGCTGGCAGTAACCTTAGAGCTCAGCACACCCTTCCCCCTCAGGCGGACGCCACCCTCACTCCAGTTTCCCAGGTAAGAAAGCAAACCTCTGAGAGGCCAGGCTGCTGCCACCCAGGGCCACGGACCCCAGGCTAGGCTCACAGCGACCACCAAATGCTGACCCCCCTTCCCCAAGATACACGCCACTAACACAGTGCACGGTTCCATTTGTTTTCTCATTGTCCCAAGAAAGCCTGTAAGCATCCAGTCGGCACGTGGTTTATAGTGGATTCTTTGTGGCATCCAGGGAGGTCTGTAACTGGGATACCCATGGAAAACAATGATTTCATTGGCAACACTGAATGCACATTGTCTCTTTAAAAAAAAAGCTGACAGCTGCAGACTAAAGTAGCTGACTTCTTTTGTGTGTTTTTTTAAATAACCAAACATGAAGTGTTATAGCTCCTTTCTGTGTGTACAATAGCGCCAAGACCTTCGGCCTTGTCCTATTACCATCTCCACACAACGGAAAGAATTGTCTCCTTTACAACTTAACTCAGTCGCCGAGCCTTGCTGCTTGGAGTGGCGGGCATGCTGGGGAAGGTGATGCGGCAGAAACCCACAGAAGTGTCTCCAGGGGACACCGCCCCCCCGCCCCAACTCTAATCCTCAAAACCTAGGAACTCGTGACACTACACCGGAATGCCTGTGTGTCCATGTGTGCATGCGTGTGCGTGCGTGTGTGCTGGGTGAGGTGACCCAAGGCACAGGGTGAAAACACTTCTCAGATCATCTCTACATTACCCTCCATCAACCTGTCTTCCCAAATCACTATTTAGAAAGCCAAGTGTCAAGAAATGTTAAAATGGGGAAGGGGTAGGGAAGGACTTTTTCAAAACGGTGCTGCGTGCACTGGGTAAGTGCTGGGTGGACGGGGAAGGCCTCTGACGGCTCTGGTTACACTGACAGAGAGCTGCGGGCCAGCCCTGCACAGTTTTAGCGGCACCATCGAGCGTTCCTTCTCATTCGTCCCGGGGGGCCCCTCCACAGCACCCGCTGTGTGTTTGCAGCAGCGGTCACTGACCTTCAGAGGGCAGCGCTCGGGAAAATAGGGCAATAACATCACCCAGTGGGCAAAGAGGCAGGACTACGGCTGAATGGCGGGGGAGGGGGGCCTCTATTTTTAAACAAGGAGAAATACAGCATTCAACGAGCACCCTGAAAACAGCTCATTACAAACAAATGGTGGTAATTGGTTTTGTCAGTAATGGGCCAAGTATATCCACCAGCTCTAAACCATCTTCATCTGTGGAATGAATTTCTCAGTAGATACCACCTTTATCGCACCAGCCCAACACCCAGAAAATACTCCGAATTTTGTTTCCAAGAATTTGAGGGGGGGAGGGAGGTTGTAGGTTTTTATCCTCACCCAAGGACATGTTTCCATTGATTTTTAGAGAGAGAGGAATGGAGAGAAATATTGATGTGAGAGTGAAACTTAGAACTTAAAAGTTCTAATTTTTAAAACTATGTTTTTGTTGATTTCAGAGAGAGAGGAATGGAGAGGGAGAGAACAGACACTGTGAGAGAGAAACAGAACTTGAATGTTCCAATTTTGCGAAACATCACTGTTGGTCTTTCCTGCCAGGGACCTTGCCTCTTGGAATTTTCAGAGGCAGGTCCCAGGTTCTCAATGCCTGCAAGGGACCCGGGACTGTTTCCGGGAGGAGCAGCCCAGGTCACTTCCAAGTGATCGGCCGGCCCTTCTGAGCTGGCACCTGTGCCAGTCCCCAGCCTGCCTCTTCAGGGCTGAGAAGGGTCCCCCTTCACTGGGAAACAGCTTTTGGGTAAAAGGCACCAGTTATGCATTGATCACCGACCTGCTGTGTCCTGGGAGTCGTCAAACTCCACGTTGAAAGCGTGGCCATTGTTGAGGATCCGCTTGGACACCGCCTGCTTGTAGGACACAGTCAGGGGCTTCAGCGCAGGGTCGTGAATGGCCGCTTTGGTGTCAACGTTCACAGGGGACTGGCGGTTGCTCTTGGCAATGGGGAAGTCCTTGTGCCAGTGCTCGGGCCCTGGGTGGGAAGGGACGCGTGAGCCCCCATGTGGGGACAGGCACCCCACTCCCCAGGAAAGGGCAGTGATGCAGGTTCCCATTGGGCGGCACCACCAAGCTGAGCAATCTTTGGGAAAACACCCTGCCTCAGTTTCCCCTTTGTACTGTGGGTTAATAACGCCGTCGTCTCCCATAGGGACCGCCGGGAGAATGGGCATCCATGTGCGGGGAGCAGTTAGAGCCCACGGGAGCGCACACAGCTCCCAGCCATTGCATGTCCTCTGACTAACAACCCAGATCCATGGCGGGAAGCCAGCTCCTGGTGACCCCCTGACATTAGGGTCAGAGGTGAAGGGTGAACTCCGTTCAGGGCAAGGAATTCTACCTGCAGAGAAATGCCAGGGACAGGCCGTGCCTGTGCTGGTGCAGAAGCCTTAGCCACAGGTGGCGCTGAGGATGGGTGTGGGGGAGCGGGGTCCCTGATTTCTGCCACCAACACCTAACATTTCCCGTTACAACCTTTTCTCTCTTCTCCTGGGTCCAGGTAGGGGGGTGTCCGGGACCCAGGAGGGGCTGTCCTCCTGTCTCCCGCTGAGGGTAACCCCCCCTCCCCTTCGGCCTGTGCGCGCCAGACGCGGGGATTGGGGCAGCGGACAGGGCCGGGGCGGTGGGCACCCCGCGCATGGGGCCGGCGCTGAAGAGGGAGGCACCCCGCACAGGGGTCCTGGGCCGCGTGACCCGGCGCCCACGGCCGGGCAGGTGCAGAGCCGGCGGCGCGCACTCACCGTTGTGCGGGCCGTACCCCCAGTGGTGGGACATGGTGGCGGCGGGTCGGGCGGGGCAGGAGTTGGCGCGCGTCCAGCGGCGGCTGCTCGGGGCCGGCACGGTGTGTCCGCGGCCGCTCCTTCACCGGCTTTTATAGGCTCCCGCCAACTTGGTGCCTGGGGCGGCCGGGGCGGCCGGGGAGGGGCCGGCGGACCTGGCGGCGGGAGGTGAGGGCGGAGGTGCGGTCCGCCCGCAGCGGGGGCAGGCGGGGACAGCGCCCTCCAGGCTGCGCCCGCCGCGCGGGGAGGGTCTCCCGCGGCCGCGCCCGGGGACCTGGGCGGCACCGACTCCGCGCTCCGGGTGGCGCGGGGCGGCGGGGCGTCTGCGCGCACCCTCCCTCCGGGCGCGGAGTCCGGTGCGGCGCCCACGGTGTGGCCCCGGCCCCGCGCTTCCCTCCTGGCCCATTGTGACCGCATCCCCGGCCCCAGCCCGGCGGCGCCGCCCGCGCCGGGGTCTCAGCCCCGAAGGCCACCCGGAATTCCCGCCCAGGCCGGCGAGCTCGCTTGGGAGCCGGAGTCGTGACCTTGGGGCAAATGGGATGCGGTCGGCGGCTCCGTGCGGAGAGCCCGCGCCCCCCGCTGGCCGGCCGCGGAATGAGGCCGGGAGGCGCGGGAGAGGACGGACACCGCAGCCCAGCAGAGGCAGCGGGCAGGGTAAGGTTCCCACCGAAGCCCCAGCCCCTGCAGCGGCCGGCCAGCGCTGACCCCACACCCATCAAGCGCGAGGCCCCTTCCCTGAGTAACCGGCTTTTCAGACCTTGAAAAGTGTCCTGGTTTTCTCACGTGAACTAGCAGCACTTTCCTGTAAGTAGTTAAATCCACTGAGCTTTCAGGAGTAGCCGAGCATTGAAACATAGTTACCCAGTTTCCAGTTCAACCAGAACAGGAATGAAAAGATTAACTGGGACAATGACACTAAAAAGGGCAAATTAGGCATTTTCAACATCGTATGTTCCATGAAGCTGCCTCAAGTGGCACCAGCAAACACGGTTTGGTAAGAATGCAGCCCTGCTCTACCTGGTTCTCTGCGGGGCCAGTTCCCCCTCAGAGGACGTTGACAATGCCTGGGGACCTTTTGGTTGTCACATGAGGGGTGCTCCTGGCACCCAGGGGTGCTGCTCCACCTCTACCCTGCACAGGGCAGCCCTCCCACAAAAAGCATCCAGCCCCGAGTCCGGACACAAGGCCCCAAGGCCGGAGCCCTGTCCCCAGTGCCTGCTACAGAGGGTCTGAAAGCCGTGCCTGTGGGGGCACACGGCCCCCAGGCCGTGCTGTGCCCAGAACCTGCCCTCTCTCGTCTTGTTGGCGGGAGTGGGTAGAGAAGACCAAAGCTCTCCTGTGCACCGTGGGGTGACCGTCGCTTCACCTCACTGAGAGCACCTCCCGGGTGGGCTCTCTGCCCAGTGGTGACCCTGCTTAGTCAGGAGCAGCCTCACCCGTGAGGAAACATCTCTTTGCTCAGGAATCGCCACTGGGCAGGGGTTTACTTCCTTTTGAAACAGGAATGAATGAGCTTCCACGCAGGGGCATGTGGGCGCCCCAGTGTCTCCTCCTGATGAAGGACTAGAGCCAGGATTCGCCAGGGCAAAGCAGGGGGTCCTCCCCAGGTCTCCCTCTCTGCGTCCAGGGTCAGCGAGTCCCGCTTGATGGACGGGACGGTGGGGGAGACAGTGGACTGCGCCCGAGGGTGCTTACATTTTATTATCTATCTATATATCTATATCTATATCTCTACCTATATCTATATCCATATCCATATCCATATATACATATGAACACTGTGTGTCTATCATTTCTGTTTAAGTCCTGGTCATGCTCTAACACTGTGCCCTTGTGGTCTGCTCTGGCCACAGGCTGGACTCATTGCTGGCCGAGGGTGCAGGAGGCCGAGTCATGTCTTGCCAGGCACCTGTGCCCTGGCTGTGCTATCTGCCCCCCTTCCGCATGGCGCTGATATCACCGTTCACCACTACTTCGTGCCCAGCGTGCGGGCATGGTGCTCATGCCCGATAAGCCCTGGCCCCGCCGTGGCTGCCTGGTCTACGACTTCTCTGGGGTAGTGTCACCCCTTCCCATCCTCCTTCTCTTTAATATTTCTTGGCAGTTCTCTGGTTTTGTTTCATTTCTTTCATACTCTATACATAAACACCTTGAAAAACATGAAACTCTTTCAACAAGAAGGTGTGCGTCATTTGTGTATACTTCCGCAGTCACAGCGAACATGGAGCGCCTCCCCCGCTCAGAGCGCAGGCGCTTAGCGAGCTGCAGGCGTTCTTGACGCCCAGGCTGCGTGGTGACTCCTCTGGGGCCTCTGCCCTCCTGGGGCTCAATCAATGTTTCGGTCAATTAAGCTCACAGGACAGAGGCTGAGCATGCCTCACCATCATGACAACAGGCCCTCTGTTAGAACAAATTAAAAGGAAGAAATTAGACCTCTGATGAAATATTATTAAAATACTTGTTTAATAAAAATTATAATAGGCCGTTTAGATCATCAAGTTATGAGCTGACCCACAAAATGCCATTCCCACCACCACCACCTCCAACAACAACATATACCACCACCACCACCAGCATACCATCCCCACCACAACCACCACCACATCCCAACACCAGCACCACCAACAACACCACCACCACCAGCATACCATTCCCACCACCACCACCTCCAACAACATATACCACCACCACCACCAGCATACCATTCCTACCACAACCACCACCACCACCACCACATCCCACCACCAGCACCACCAACAACACCACCACCACCAGCATACCATTCCTACCACCACCACCAACACCACCACCAACATACCATTCCCACCACCACCACCAACACCACCAACAACATACCATTCCTACCACCACCACCAACACCACCACCACCAACATACCATTCCCACCACCACCACCAACACCACCACCACCAACATACCATTACCACCACCACCACCAACACCACCACCACCACCAACAACAACAACAACATACCATTACCACCACCACCACCACCACCACCACCACCACCACCACCCCGAGTTTGATTTCTGGTAAATTCACTGAGTGAAAGCTTTTCCCCCTAGGAAATTCTCAGCTATGAGTACACTCTAGGTAGTGATTACAAGAGCATGAGTACGTATGTGGAATGTAGCCTGTGTTGTCTGTGGAGGGTAGGAATTTACCTGAATGGACCACCTGGTTGGTTGGCATGGGACAGAATATGTCAGTGGGAAAGGCTTATTGAATTTTCAAAATTAGCCAACTTTGTGCATCTCTGGCCACAACAAACTGAGTTAGGAAGACTCATCCTTATAATGGGTGGGCAGTTACTGTGGCATCTTCACACAAAGCTCAGAACATGGAGCATGAAAGTCACAAGTGGGAAAATGGAGGTGAACGCGTGGAACTTCGAGTGCTAGACTTGACCTGCTGATTCCTGCCACTGCTCCAGTGTCACAGGCTCATTGCCAACCGGCCTCTTCAGTGTGCACAGAGAAGCAGGTGCTAAAGGAGATAAGTTTCTGGGTAGAAGATATGCTTTATAGCTCCTAAACATGCCTCTCCCAAACTAAGTGAAATGCATTTTTTAAATTTAAATTTGCAAAGGATAGGGTTTGACCCATATAAAGCTGCTTCCCTTTCCCATCCATAGTTTCTTTACAGAGAGGCCTTGGTGGTGGCAATAGAAACCCCTGCCCTCTTCCAAGAACTCCTGGGATGGGGACAGACCTCACACCAGCTCATAGTTGTACAGTGTAATTCAGTATTTTAGGATTCTCATTGCTTCACCCATCCATACCCACCCATCCACCCACCCACCCTTCCATCCATCCATCCATTCATCCATCCATCCACCCATCCACCCACCCTTCCATTCATCCATCCACCCACTCACCCTTCTATTCATCCATCCACCCACACACCCTTCCATTCATCCATCCACCCACACACCCTTCCATCCATCCATCCATTTACCCACCCACTCTTCCATTCATCGATCCATTCATCAAACCATCTACCCATCTACCCATCCACCCACCCTTCCATTCATCCATCCACCCACCCACCCTTCCATCCATCCATCCACCCACCCACCCACCTACCCTTTCATCCATCCACCCATCTACCCACCCACCCAGCCAGTCAGCCATTCATTCACCCAACCACCCTTCCATCCATCCACCCACCCTTCCATTCATCCACCCATATACCCACCCACCCTTCCTTCCATCCACTCATTCTTTCTTCCTTCTTTCCTTCCATTCTTCCCTCCTTCCACCCATCTGTCTGTCCATCTGCCCATTCCTCCATTCAACAAATACATTTTGAGCACTGACTAGGTTTCAGATGCTGTTAGGTACTGGGGCCTCAGTAGTATAACAAGACAGGTGGAGTTCTTCCTTTTCTATATCCTTCCGCCTCCCATTACTCATCACACACACTCACACACACACCAAGTTACATCACAGATGAGATTTAAATGTACTTAATGCTCCAAAAATTGGTTCCCAGTGCAAGAACCCACCCTACGTCTTCCCTGAAGAGCAGCCTCTTTATGGCTGTCTACCTGCACCTTCCTGCTTAGTTTTCAGTTCTTCCCCAGATGGCCCTGCTCTCTGCCTGCTCTGCTCGGCTCTGGTCTCCCTCCCTAGCCAAGCCCTCTCCGTGGGCCCCCAAACACCCACATGTCCCCACCCGCCTCAGGGCCTCCATTAGGCTGACTCCCCCCAGAAGCAGAGGTGGGAGTTCTAGGACCAGATTGCACAGTGAGTTCAAAGGCTGCCTTTCTAATGTACTTTCATGGGAGTTAAGTGTCCTTGGGGGGAAGAAGTCCCTTGATCACATGTGTTAGGAACCATTCAAATTTTAAATGAGTCAAGTGAGTATGACAGAAATTTATGGACATGTTGAAACAAAGAATATGCACATTTAATAGCCAAAATATTTCCCTTGAGCTCCCAGGCCCCTCCTCTACCCGGGGATGATTTAAATACAAGGGAGAATCCGATGCTGTTTACTGCAGAGTCGAGTCTTACTGGCTAAAATTAGCTCTCAAATCGCTGGGTTTTGTGCCGCTGCTCTGCACTCGGTCCCCGGTGACCTCGCTGTTAGACGCTCTCTCGCTCCTGCTGATTACCTGTGATTATCACCTGGTCAAGTTGTCAGGTGGCTGCCACTAGGCACCTTCAAATCCAAAGGGGTTCATTAGCTCCCAGTTCATCTCCTTGATCCTGGATTTCATGCCTCATCTCTTTCATTTCCTTTTGTGCAGTAAGATAGTCATCCCCAAATGTATACTGGCAGATGTGGGCGACTCACCCAGGGCTCTGACTCTGCAGTGTGCCCAGACAAGCCCAAACTAATTTCACGGTGGAGACCTTCTGTACTCACCATGAAGATGGCTTTCCCCTGTGTGCAGTCCCAAATCTCTGTCCGCTGACACTGAAAGGTCAGTGAAGCGGGGCACACCTCACCCACCTCTCTCCTTGTTTATTTTCTGGGTGTTTGCCCACAGTACCTGTTATCAGGGAAGGTGCCGAGCTGTGGAGCAGGGCCTTCCCCGGGAGAGTCCCCAGGCTCCCACCACGCCCCTAGCATTGTGCTGGTTTCTGGTGTGGCCACATTGTATGGGACAGAGGCCATTGGCTTGTTTCTAAATTCCATTTCCCCAGTACCAATTGCAGAGGGGGCCTGTTAGAGGGGTGTGCTGTGGCAATTCCTGTAGTATTATTCTAGTTGACTAGAAGTCAGGTGCATGAAAATTCATGCACTGGAGGGGGGATCCCTCAGCCTGGCCTGCCCCCCTCTCACAGTCCCTCAGGGGTGGGAGGCGACCCAGCCATCAGGGGAAGGCAACACCCCATCACACCTCTGCTGCTGCCACTGCCAGCAGCGCAAGCCCTGGCCCACCCTGGTTACCTGCGCCTCGGGCTGGCCCTGGGCAGCTGGGGGGCTGAGGGGACTGGGGGACTCCGGAGGCAGGTGTGCGGAGTGGCTGGGCCTGCCTGGGGGTGGGCCTAGCCTTGCCACACGCCTGCTGCCCCGGTGGGGCTGAGGGGACTGGGCGCCACCATCTTGTGGCTGTGGGCACCACCATCTTTGAGGGTGTGGCAGTCAATTAGCATATCCCCTCCTTATTGGCTGTTGGCGCTGCCATCTTTGCAACAGTGTGAGGGTCAATTAGCATATTCCCTCTTTATTAGATAGGATGACATATGGTCCATGATGCTGATAGAGACATAAAGAACATGACCTCAGGTACTGAATATTCCATTAGGACTGTTCTTGGTTAAAGTATAATCAGTGTACAGAAGGTAATTGTTAACCTTTACTGAGTTTATTACATGCTAAAGTAACTAACCCAAGAGGTTTATATTAACTCAACCCATTTAATACTTAAAACAACCCTCCTATTCACAGGTGGGGAAACTGAGGCACGGAGAAATGAACTTGCCTGAGGCCACGCAGCCAGCAAGCATTGTGTGACTTGAATCAAGGCCTCTGGGCAGGGCTGTGGAATGTTTCTTTCTCGTTTATTTACATTTCAGTTCAATAACTATTGTCTAATTCCCCAGGCCTCATTTTTGGCTCTTAAAGTTTTCAAAAATATGTAACAATGCCTCACTGTCTTTTCTTTGTAGATGCACAGTAATGGTTAATAAGCATCTGAGAGGAGCAGAAAGGGTATTCAGGAATGAAACAACAAACCTCATGGCTCTGAAACACAGGCTGGCTTTTTGTCATTTTTATAATTGTTGTGCTGCCATCTAGTGGCCTAGATGAAAATAACATACAAACATGGCTTTATTTTTGCATTTTAAGTCTGCTGCCTTAGGGTAGTTTTAAAAAATCATTAAATTTACATGCATTAAATCTGAAAAAAAATTAATCTGACATTCACAGTTATCATTATTTTTCTTTCCTTTCTCACTGATTCTTCCTCTGCTATAGTATGTTATGCTTACATCCAGAATTACTCTTTAATCCTATCTAATAAAGAGGGAATATGCTAATTGACCATCACGCCCTCACAAAGATGGGGGCACCCACAGCCAATAAGGAGGGAATGTGCTAATTGACTACCACGCCCTCAAAGATGGCGGCACCCACAGCCACAAGATGGTGGCACCCAGTCCTCTCAGCAACGCTGGGGTGGCCCGCGCATGGCACGACTAGGCCCACCCCCAGGCGGGTCCGGCCACTCTGTGTGCCTGCCTCCGGTGCCCCCAGTCCCCTCAGCCCCCCAGCCGCCCAGGGCTGGCCTGAGGCACAGACAAGCCTCAGATGGTGGCTGCCCAGCCACCTAGGGCCGGCCTAAGGGATGACCAATTGACTGAACAGCAGGCTGTGTGGGGCAACCAGGCTGGTGGGGGGGCCGTGAGGGGCAACCAGGCTGGCAGGGGGGCAGTAAGAGGCGACCAGGCTGGCGGGGGGGGGGTGACAGTTGGGGGCAACCAGGATGGCAGGGGGGGGGGCAGTTGGGGGCAATTAGGCTGGCCGGGAGAGCAGTGAGGGGTGACTGGGCCAGTTGGGGGGGGGGCAGTTGGGGGCAACCAAGGCTGGTAAGGGTCGGCAGTTAGGAGCAACCAGGACGACAGAGGAGGGTAGTTGGGGGCAACCAGGTCAGCAGCGGGGGGCAGTTAGGGGTGACCAGGCTGGCGGGGGCGGGGGGGCAGTTAGGAGTAACCAGGCCGGCAGGGAGGGGGCCATTGGGGGCGACCAGGCAGACAGGCAGGTGAGTGATTAGGAGCCAGCGGTCCCGGATTGTGAGAGGGATGTCTGACTGCTGGTCTAGACCAGCAGTTGGACATCCCCCGAGGGGTCCTGGATTGGAGAGGGTGCAGGCTGGGCTGAGGGGACTGGGCCTCTAGTATCAAATAAGAAGACATTAGAAGAGAAACTGACATCTAATTATTAATCTTATGTGTGGTTTTGAACCTATGAATTTCTTTCAGACCAATTTTGTTTTTGCCAACTCTTACTTGAATGTCTGGCATACTGATTTTTCACACATAACCAGCTTGTTTATAGTTCATACCAACAGTATTTATTTAGTGATCACAGGTAGACACTGACACCTGCAGTCTGATATGTTCTGTGTAGAACACCCAGCACCCACTGACCCACATAGAGAGCTTCGGGTCCGCGGTGCTGCACAGTCATTTATCGCTTCATAGACATACTGTCAGCCCTTAGAGGGGATTATAACACAGGTTCACCCTGGAGACCTAGCACTGCTCAAATTCAGCAAATTCTTGATTCTGATGCCCATTCAGAGACTTCTCAGGATATAATCATCTGAATATTATGACTCAGTTCAAAGTAGTTTCTGCCCTATGTTGATTCTGCTCTGCAGAACAGAAGGCGGCCCGTGCTGTCCCTCCTCCCGCAGCTCTTGGCCCACTCCCTCTGCTGGCTGTGGGCCTGAAATGCTCGTCTGGAGGTCTGTGCACCACCAGGAAATGACCCCCCCCCCCACCCCCGCACTGAATAAGGTTCCAGTGTGGTTTCACTGTTCAAATGGACATTTATAATAACTCAGCACTGTGAGCCCAGGGAGAAGTTGGAGGAAGTGTTAAGTTGGATGATAATTGTGAACAATGACCCAGACTGGGAGTCTGGGGCAGGCGGGGGGGCCGGGGGGAATAATGTGTTACTGGAAAGCTACCACCTGAAGCTAAAGAAATCATTTTCCAAGGAGATCTAAATGAAATAAGATGAGCAAAAACCAGTACTAATTTGAACCCTGCCGAGTAAAGTATTGTTCAAGAAGGTGCGTATTTGTCCTGTGTTCATCATTTATTCACTGAATATTTATTGGACATGTGTTAAGTACCAGGTAACATGGGGAATGTCAGTGTCCAGACTCATATCTGTGCCTGACAGAGCTCACAGTCCAGGGAGCTTGCTCCCCTGATCAGACGGTTTCTCTTTGGACAGTTCTTGCCATGGAGCTGTGTACTTGCAGCCTTGTGGCTGGCACGGATATGTGTGTCCGCGTGGAGTGTGCCCTGGACACATTTCACGGTGCTCCAGCATGATACGGCAGGACTACCTGAGAGGATGCGCTGCGCATCTCTGCTAATTGAACACTCCACGCCTCCTAATTTCAGGGGATTTAATTAACACATCCAGTTCGCACTGACCAACCTGGTTTCACTTCACCCAAGTGGCAATCCATTAAATTACTTGCCCTCCTGGGGCTCTGCTGCCTGACCTCCCGCCTCCCAGGGCTCTTGGCCCAGCACCACTTCACTTTCTAAAGTCAGTTAACATGAGCCAGTGAGGGGATGAAATGCACATCAACGTTTATGTCTAAAGACAGTAAATGGTTTGAAGGTCTAAGTGGATGGACTTTTAAATATATATGTATATATATTAGAGGCCGGGGATCGAGCCTAAACCAGCAGTCAGACATCCCTCTCCCTCTCACAATCTGGGACCTAACTGCTCACCTGCCTGCCTGCCTGATTGCCCCTAACTGCCCCCCCTGCCAGCCTAGTCGCCCCTGACTACCCCCCATGCCGGCCTGGTTGCCCCTCACTGCCCCCCTCTGCTGGCCTGGTCACCCCCAACTGCTCCCCCACTGGCCTGATTGCCCCTCACTGCCCCCTCTGCCGGCCTCATCTCCCCCAACTGCCCCCCATGCTGGCCTGGTCACCTCCAACTTCTCCTCCCCCCCCCTCAGCTGGCCTGGCCCGGCCCTCACTGCTCCCCCTGCCGGCCTGGTCGCCCCACACAGCCTGCTGTTTTGTCATTACTGTGAGGGCGTCCTGACCAATTTGCATATTACCCTTTTATTAGTATAGATACTAGGGCCCAGTGCACAAAATTCATGCACTCGGGGGTGGGGTCCCTCAGTCTGACCTGCACCCTCTCGCAGTCCAGGAGCCCTGGGGGGATGTTCGACAGTCAGACATCCTTAGTGCTGCCACCTAGGCAGGAGAGGCTCCCGCCACCGCCGTTGTGCTCACCAGCTGTAAGCCCGGCTTAGCTTATTATGCTTTGATTGATTGAACGGCGACCTGCAGACCAGACACATAGCATATTAGGCTTTTCTTATATAGGATTGATTTCAGAGAAAAAAGGGGAGATAGAAACATCAGTGATGAGAGGCAATCATTGATCGGCTGCCTCCTGCACACCCTGCAGTGGGGATCGAGCCTGCAACCTGGGCATGTGCCCTGACCTGGGATCGAACCGAGACCTCCTGGTTCATAGGCTGATGATGATGCTCAACCACTGAGCCTTGCTGGCCAGGCTAAGTAGACGGATGTTTGATGTGTTGGACCAGGGTCATTCCTTGTCCCTCAGGAGCACCTATGGTATGAACCCCAAATTCTGAACCAGCCTTCAGACCTCTGGAGACTACTCTCAAATTCATGGCCATGTGGTCCTTTTTCAGCTTCCTCAGAAGCTCCCACAAATGGTCTTCGCCACTCCAAGGGGGTGTAGCATCCAACCAAACTCAGCACGTGAGGTTGTTATCACTGCCCCTCAGTCATCAACACAGACTGTTCTTAGTTTTACTCTGTTTTGTCATGTGCAACCCTTCATTCAAAAAAAAAAAAAAAACACAAAAAACAAACAAAAAAAAACCAGAAAACACACACACCACGGCACGGAACTCTGCGTTCATAGCTTTATTATTTTGCTGATCAGCCGCCCGCCTCACTGCACGTCAGACATCGCCCCTGCCTGTGCCAGGAGTGGTGAATCCCACCCGCAACTCAGACAGAGAGCCGGGCCGTTT
Source organism: Plecotus auritus (assembly GCF_963455305.1). NCBI lineage: Eukaryota > Metazoa > Chordata > Mammalia > Chiroptera > Vespertilionidae > Plecotus > Plecotus auritus. The sequence continues at coordinate 54,531,396 of NC_137777.1, read as the reverse complement.
AGTTAACAAGCATGCAAAAATCAAAGGAGCGAAATTAAAAATAAGTGGTCCTCCTTCCGGGAAAGAAAAATATTAGGCCACAGTCAACCACCTTTAGGAAGAAAAAATTCAAATACCAGGTCATGTTTTCTTAAAACACCTCGTCGAATGTGTCTTTGTTTCATTGATAATCAAAACCAGGTCATCTTTACAGGAGCTAGAATTTTAATACATCATGGGCCTCTGTTGGTTTTAGTTAGGGTTAAAACACATTCTCATCTCAATTCCTGTCTGCTCAAGTTTAATTGCTATATGACTTACCCATGCCTCCATACCTCATATAGAATTACTCACTAAGCTGTTAAGATGGACAATGGATAGTGTGAAAATGGTAAAACTGAAGTTCTGTGAAATTTATGACAGAAAAATGGTGCCCAATAGTCCTTTTCCTGTATCTTTACTCCGCCATCTCTTTTTTGAAACGGCACTACAAATGCTACTTTTCTAGGAGAGGGGATCTTCACAAAGGCCGCTGCTTCCGGCTCTTGCTGTCGTCAGTGCTTGCATCGCTCATCGCTCGGGTGGAGACTGAAGTACACGTGGCACAAGGAGCACGGAAGGAGGCGGGTTCCCCTCCCGGAGGGCTCACTTGAAGGAGGCTCTCACCACCCTGCCCTTGATGGGCTGGGGTGGGCGCCAGTTTCCCACCAGGGGCACCGGCGGCTCGTTCTCGGCGCTGGACAGGAGGCTGCGCAGCTTGGCCATCTGCGGGGCAAAAGGAGGTGGTCAGCTCCACGCCGGACCAAGTGGACACACAATGCGTGCGACCGAGTTAGAAACCCATGGCTTTTAAACAAGACCGGCAAACACAGCACCTGCCTCCCATGCTCAGTCCAGAGCTGCTGGGTGACCGGTTACCGGTAGAACAGGCCTTTTCTTCACGTGTGAAAACTATTTCATGCAGGACCGCATGCCCCTGGTCAGAGCCTCCTCCCCAGGTTCTGAAACTGTTCGTTTCACGGAGGAAGGGACAACGTCGGTTTAAAGTCTACCTGTAAGTCGTCTTCGCTGGGTACATGCAGGAGCCCATTGTTTAAAGGGCGGAAGGAACTAACAATCGCGCTACATTTAAAATTTTCAGAACGGATTCTTTTTCTTTAGGGAGAAGAATTTAGGAAATTCTTGTCAGTGATGCTATATTTCTATATGAAAATATTTTAGCTTTTCTCCTTTAAGAAAATTTCCTCTTTCAAAATATTTGTACCAGAGAACCTGATGGTTAAACCTGATCTGTTGATGAAGACAACCACGTGAACTTGAGTCCACGAGGCAGAGAAGAGACGCGGCTGCCTTAGGGATGGGAGACGCCGGGAAGCCCACGTTCCGCCCCGCCTCCCGGGGCTGCCCGCTCCCCTCCCCCAGCCTGGCCTCCAGATTCCTCCGTGACAGCTGCCACACCTTCTTCAGATAAGCAGTAAGGAGGGAGTCAGGGTGTTGGAGCAGACAGGCTGCAGGTGGGATCTCAGCTCCTGCACTTGGCTGTGTGATCACCAGCTAATGACTTGCCTTTTCTGAGCCTCAACTTACCTGTACGATTCCTCACAGGTGACACCCCCTCCGCAGGGTCAGCACCTCCTCCCCAGGCCTGGAGCGAGCCTCCTGCCTCCTACCCTGCACTTGGATGCCTCCCGTGAACAAAGTGCTGTTCATCGAAACCCATAAGTGTTTCCAGAGCATAAACTCGGTCACTGTCTAGCATCACAGCCGCCTGGAAATGGTATGCGTTATCCTGGTGCCCGAGGAAGTCACGCTGTGGGGGTGGGACAGGCTGACTGTGGCTGTACCTGCCGGGCCCACTGTGAACCCCTGGTGTAGGGCAGCTCTCTGAGCTTCCGGGGGGCAGCTGTACACTTTCAATTTAGCATCACTTCCAGGGAGCCAGCCAGCGCTGCGTCCATGCTACGGCTCACCTGCTCAGAGCTCACGGTCATGGGCTCCTTGAGCAGCAGCCACACGATGCACTCCTCACAGGGCGGTGTGGTGAAGGAGCCGTGGTAGGTCCAGTAGTCACGGCAGGCAGGGAACAGGCAGGATGGGTCGAAGTGGGTGAAGGGCACCTCCTTGCCCTGCAGGGGGTACGGTGGGCAGGCGAGATGGGCAGGTGAAGAGGCAGGTGCACTAAGCGTGCACACCGCTCTCCCCAGGCCCTCACCACTGTGTTTGTCAGAATAAATTCAAGGCCGTAGAGACAATGGAGCTTTTAAACAAAGCGCATGCCTTCAGAAATAAAGGGCAAAGGGCAAAGGGCAGCAGGTCGGTGAGGTCTGACTGGCTCTGGGACAGTCCTATAATATGTTATTCCTTTTCCGCTGCCGGTAGAGCTGTAGTTCTATCACTTCTCAACAAAAGAGAAACCTCGCTGAACTGCGACAGAAACCACGCACGTCAGTTACTCTTTGGGTCTTAATGTAGAAGAGGTGCAGGTTCTGCTGAACACGGAATGTTCCCGCATTCAATGGAGCAGCCGCAGACAACTCCAACGGGTTCATTAGGGGTTTCCTGTGAAGGTGACCATATGTGGGTGCTACCAGCAGCCACACATGGCACTCTGCAAATGTGTGTGCATGTAGCATGTGTGTAGGTGCTGTGCATTGTGTGTGCATGTTACACGTGGGTGCATGTGCTGTGTTGCACGTGTGTACATGTGTGTGTGTGTGCTGTGTGTTGCATGTGCATACATGTGTGTGCAAATGTGTGTGTACATTTGGTGTGTGCATGACATGTTTGTGTTTGTGTGCATGTGATGTTTGTTGAATATGTGTACACATATGGGGGGTGCCTGTGGTGTGTGTGTATATGGTGTATGCATGTGGTTGTGTGTATGTAGTGTGTGTGCATATGGTGTGCGTGTGTGTGCATGTTATATATGTATATGGTGTGTGTGTGTGGTGTGTACATGTGTTTGGAGGATGGCCATGCTCATCCACTCATTGAGGAAGCAGTTATGTGACAGACTGACAGTGAGCATTACATAAGCTAATGCATGTGAAAGTGCTTTAAAGCTGTAAACATACAGATATAATGGTATCTATTTGCATATACGTGTTTAGCATACTCAAATTTGGCAACAGAATTCAGGTGAAAGAAATACACTTGAAATGTAGAAAGAGAAAGCTGACAGATCTCATTCTCTGTTCTCGGAGGGAAAAGGAGGATTTTTTACCTTTGTCTTCACTTTGTCCAGCGCATCGAGAATCAGCTGGAACTCGCCTTTCTCACGTCCTATCTGTAAGAAAATAGAAAACCAATAATTACACTTTTCCTTTCTCCATAATTTAGGACTGTCTTAAAAAATAATTTTGACCTTCTCCATAATTTAGGACTGTCTTAAAAACCAATTTTGACCCATCCATCTACAACCAGTACTCATAACTCTGCCAGGAATCCATGCAAAGAAAACATAAATTTCTTTCTCCCCCCCAAATTTCAGAGTTTGCATTTTCTGAACTAAATTTGGAATCCAGGCCTCTGAAGGACAGAACCACAAAATTGCATGTTGATTTGTTTCTGTGTCCTTGACCTTCTTTGCAAAGTCGTTCCATGTTTTTCTTTTTTTAAATAGAATTAGAACCGGGATGGACTCAATATACCTAAAACTAGACTCCCGTCTGTCTTTCCACCCAGACCCACCCCGCTTCCTGTGGAGCTGTGTCCAAGCGGGACATGACCAGTGAAGGAAGAACGTAAGACGAATCAGGTCATTCCAAAAGAAAGAAGGCAGGTTTCCACGCCTGGCTTCAAGTCTAGATTATGTTGCCACTAAAGTCTTGTGTTAACGACACTAAGGCCTCTTTAAACCGAGGCTGGCTCAACAACACACACATTCTCCGCTGAGACCAGGAGCATGTGGCCTCCCTGAGCCTGGGGGATGTGTGCCCCGAGCCTGGGGGCCCGGGCATCACAGCGTCCCCAACATCGGCTTTGCTGGTGTGCAGGCCGTGGGAAGAGTACTGGGACAGGGTAATGGGCCACGCTGCCCACCAGCCCTCCACGCCACCCTCATCTACAGATCCACATCTTGAGAAATATGGCAAAAGGTACACTTTTAAGGGAAAGCAGGCATTTGAGCTGGTGTTAGCAGAAATGCCTGCATTAGTTGAATGAATACTGAAATTCATTCTGCTCCCGTTAAGCAAAAGGAGGGAGCGAGCGCGTGCCACCCTAAGCGTGGGTAAGGACGTCAGCCTGGAAATCACACGTGGTCATGCTGTTCCTCACCTTCAGGAAGATGCCCACCACGGCGATGCCATCCGGCTGCTTCAGAGCTTCTCCGAAGGTGTTGTACTTCGGGTTCCAGTGCACCATATGCAGCTGGAAGCAGAGAGGCTGTGAGCTCATCCCCAGCGCCAGGAAACGCGTCAAGTACCCACAGGACACCCAGTGGCTCTCCGCCTGAGGCCGCTGAGAGCGCAGAGAAGCTCGTGCGATTCTAATCGTAACAGCCACCATTTGGGTGACATGCCGAATGTTCAGATGTGTATAAAATGAGGACAAGTAGATTTAGGTCTTTGCAATAGACAATGGATACAAATTGAACTATGAATTCAGAGCTCTGCTCCCTCCTCTGACTGAGACAGCTGGGTCTGCTGCCCCTGCAGTCACAGGGAACTGGGAAGTAGGGGAAGCAGGGGACGTGAGCGTCTTCATAGCTCCCTCCTGTTCGCAGCCGGGGTAACCTCATCCTAATGCGGAACGTAGGCACCAGGTAAATTAGTCCAAGGCCCATACTGAGCTACATAGAATGGCAAGGGAATACAATAGTTCCTAGCCGTGGACACTGTTTTATTCAGTGTCAAACGTGAGAGATGACCCCGTGGACAGAGGTCAGACGGCAAGCCCCGCCGTATTTACAAGGAGCACACTGAACTTGGGTGCGATGTCTAGAGGCCTTAGCAGTAGTGAGTGTCTCGCGCCCTGAGGGGGGCTGTGGGCAGATGTCCACGGCGAGGGCCTGTGGGTCTCCCAGAGTTAGTTCCCCCAACAGCCTAGCTGCCTGAGAGTGTCCCCGGCCCTCACTTCCTGCGCTGCCCGAGCTGCCGGGAGGGGGGAGGGGCGGGAAGATGCTGGCCTGCGGGCACCCTTCGCCTCCAACACTCTTGTCTTCATGGAGAGAATGTGCAGGAGGCTTGTCTTGGTTCCTTGTAATTCGGGGCCCTGATCTGAGCTACAAATCGTGCTTTTTAAAAATGGACTGAGACAAGGAGTAGCATTTGCTCATATTAAGTGTTGTGTGTGTGGACATATGTGCATATGTAATCACATACACATATGCACAGCCTTCACTAGGAGACGGCAGGAGTGCTGGCAGAATTCCAGAAGGCTGTTCTTAAAGCACCGCGTTCTTTCCAGAGGCGCTCAGGGCACAGGACAAGCTGCCGGACTTGGAGCCGGGCTGAGGCCGAGCCCTGCACTCCGCCCTGGAGACGTCTGTGCCTCGGTCCCCTCGCCTGTCCCTGCCTCGTGGGGCTGCGAGAGGGCACAGCAGTGCTCACCGGCAGGCATCGTGCTGGTGACCGTTCCCTTTCCATCCCGTGGCTGGGACTTCTCTCTATCCAGCTGCTGTCCAAGTTCTCCAGGCCACCTCGGAAGTCTTCCCTCGGGGCGCCCACCCGCCCCCTTAACTGTTAGCTGCTAGCCCAGAAGGTTGGCAGCCTCAGCTTAGGCGAAAGGACCACAGCTCTTTGCTCAGCTACCACTGGGCACAGGGCGGTGGGCGCGGCTTGGCTGTTCCCCGGGGTGGGGCTCCTACCTCGGCAGCGTACTGCACCCCGTCCACGGTGTGCTCGGAGCCGTGGTCGTCGGCGGAGCCCCAGTGCAGGTGGAACTGGCGCAGGCGGTAGGGCCCGCTGAGAGGGCCGCCCCTCAGCACTGCGAGGAGAAGCTGGTCAGCGGGGAGCTGGCCCCTCTTCACCCCACCCGATGCTGCCCTGATGCCCGGGCCAGGGGCACCGGGGCCACACGGGCCCCCTCTTCCAAGAGAGTCTTGGCATCTATCAAAGCCAACGCTGTTTCCGTCCTGTCTTGCTTGTTTGCTCCCATTATTATTTTTAATGTCAATTTAACATTTATGAAAATAAAAGCAAAGCAACAGGGTGAGCCTTGGGGTTGTAGACAAGCAGAGTGTGGGTGGGCGTATGGAGCAGTGGGAAGTGACTGACCTGATAGCCAGACAGATACCTGGCCCTCCCCCCTGCCCTGTGCCCTCCCCCCTGGTCCTGCACCCTCCTCCTTGGCCCTGCAGGGCCCTCCCCCTCCCCCTGGCCCTGTGCCCTCCCTCCTCTGCCCTGTGCCCTCCCCCCTGCCCTGCGCCCTCCCCCCCTGACCCTGCGCCCTCCCCTCTGGCCCTGTGCCCTCCCCTCCTGGCCCTGTGCCCTCCCCCTCCCTCCTGGCCCTGTGTCCTCAGGCAAGTTGCTGAACTTCTCTGGGAAGGTGCTAATAACACCAGCATTTCGGGCTGCTGGGAGGATGAAAGGAGATTAAGGGCTGAATTGCTCATCATGGTGCCCAGTGGGGCAACCACTGAGCAAAGTGAGTGCTTTTCTCCAACTACTTTCCTATTCCAAGCCAGAGCTGCCATGCAGACGGTCTGTTCCAATGAGAGGAGGTGGGAAGCAGATTTCCCAGGGGAGCGGTCAATGAGCACAGCGAAACGAGAGCTCTCCCAGGCAGGAATTTGAGCTGGCTGTCCAAATGCCTCAGTCCTGTCACTTCATTTGGTTTCATGTCACTCAGCCTGGAGTGAGTTAGAGGCTGAACTATTCCTTAGAGGATATTGGGAACTATGCAGAGATCTTCAAATCGAGATTTAGGCCCTAGCTGGTTTGGCTCAGTGGATAGAGCATCGGCCTGTGGACTGAAGGGTCCCGGGTTTGATTCTGTCAAGGGCACATGCCTGGGTTGTGGGCTCGATCCCCACTGGGGGGTGTGCAGGAGGCAGCCGATCAATGATTTTCTCTCATCCTCGATGTTTCTGTCTCTCTCTCCCTCTCCCTTCCTCTCTGAAATAAAAATAAGTAAGTAAAATGATTTAGCGATAGAAGCTAGCTCAACATAGAACTCAGTTCTAGAAAGGACTGCCCGCCGACGGGCCCTGAAGCGGCCCTGGAGAACCACAGCATCAGTCTTAAACGACAGAGCAAGGCTCCCATGAGCGTTGGTCCTGTGGGAACCACGGCTTGACTCGCTGCATGTCCTGTCGAACTGCTGGAACAGTCACACCTGGACACACGCCTCCAAGGTGTGCGGACGAGCCCACGGCTCTGCCACGAAGCCAGCCATCCCTGCTGACCCCATGGCATGTCCATGGCCCAACCTAATCCGTACTGTTTCATGCTGTTGTTTATCCTTCCAACTGGCATTTGATTTAAATGGAGAAGGGAGAGAAAGGTAAGAGATAAGCAACATAGATTACTGCTTAAGAAAATATCAATTTCCATGATATTCCTGCCTTGGCACTCCTGGTAGGAGGAATTGTGGCTCTGTTCCTCTTTATGGCATCATTGAGAATCTTCATTTATGTGCATCAATAAGGATGGTTTTAACTTTTTACAAATATGGTTATAAGAAGATGTATTGTTGCACATCAAGCACCAAAATATTCAGGGAAGACTCTTACCTCGTATACAGGGAAACAGCCTTTCTAGTCAGCCCTTTAAAAATGCCACTGATTTGCTAACAGTGTAGGTATAATAAAGAGTTGTTTTAAAGACGGGATTTTTCATTTTCACACACATACACCCAAGAAGAAACTGTCAGGTACTTAAAAACACTCTCCCGGAGGGTCCATCAGACAACCCGAGGGAGCGTGAAGGGCGAGCCTCTTCCTCACACTCTGGCCCTGTCCTCCCCCACGTCCGCCCCACCCTCACGTCAGGGGGCCGCCCACTCCTTTCTCTGTCCTGTTCCTCGCTTTGTAGAACGGAAGCTCTGCCAAGTGTGGGGGGAAGCTGAGAACCCAGGGGTGACGGCCCGGAACCCGGAGAGCTCTGTCACTCCCCTGTGCGCACTGCCCCACCTCCCCACCCAGCTCCCTCTCGCCGACAGGGCCTGGCCACGCAGAGTGTGTGGGCAGGGGCATCCCCTCCCGTCCCTCAGTGCTCCAGGACCAGAGCAAAGGCGCGTCATCTCCATCTTCAGCGACGAGTGTGCCTCTCCCACTAACGCTGTGACGGTCCTAAGTGTTGCCAACGCCCCTGCGGAACCCGTGAGCTCTACCTGAGGGCCATACTCACTGGAGCGATCGTAAGTGTCATCAAACACCACCCTGCAGGTCTTGCCATTGTTCAGGATGCTCTTGCAGGAGGAGGGGTCGTAGGAGGCCGACCAGGGCTGCAGGGAAGAGTCGTACTTAATGTCCTTCGTGTGCAGCTCGATGGGCGACTGGTTGTCTCCCTTGGCGATTGGGTAAAGCTCGTGCCAGTGGTCAGGACCTGGGCAGGCAAGGGGGGATTTGTTAACTCGGGGCACAATGCAGACCCTGGTTCTCGTGACTAACACAGCACGGCTGCCGAGGGGCTTGGACGGCAGCCTGGGACCCGGCAGCCTGGGACCCGGGCTCGCAGGGGCAGGTCGGCTCCTCCCGCACCTGGAGACTGAGCAGCCCGCCCTCGGCTCCAGGGACCAGCCTGGAGGCTGCTTTGTGCAATGGACTCAGGGCTGAAAGACTGGCCACAGGAGGTGTTCAGAGCCCGCCCTGTCCCCGCACCAGGCTGAGAGGTGAGTGCCTGCCTGGCCCCGACTTGGGGAACTCAGAGCTGGACCTGCGAGGTCTGGCTCCTGGGAGGCAGCCGTCTTGGGAAGAGAGCCAGCCCTGCCCCCAGGGAGTGACACCCGCTCCGGGGAGCGCTGCCGAGATGAGGGCAGAGGCCGGCAGCTTGGGCGCTGGGCAGTGTCCCCTCGGACCCTCCACCCGCGTCTTCGGGAGCTGCCCAGGGCCTGCGGTCTGCGCAGTGCAGGGCGCCCGGCCTTCCGGGACTCACCATTGTGGCTGGCGTAGCCCCACTCCTTGGCCATGGTTGGTCGTCTCAGCTGGTGGCTGCTGCCCGCTGTCCGCAGAGTCCGCTGTCTGCAGAGTCCCCGGGAGCTGAGCGCCTTTTATCCAGCTCCCCACACCCTGCATGGCCTTATTAGGTCAGCAAGGAGGGGGCGGGGGGCTAGGCTGGCTGGGGGGGTATTCAGGAGGCGGGGTGGGGGGAGCCAATGAATGCCAAGGGCTGACAGCTGTCGGGTGGGGTGGGCGGAGGTCCCCGTGCCACCCCCTCTCCCGTCCCATCCCCTGGAGCTGCGAGGCTGCCCCTCCCGCGCTCCTGGGCACAGATGCGGCGCCTTTCGCCTGGTGCCCCCTCCCCCGGCACCATGCATTATTTTTGGGGTAAACAGGGTGCTGCAGTCGTGCTCAGCCGCCACCTAAGACACCCCCCTCGGGCGCTGGCGCCTGTGCTCTGTGGACCCCGTGACGCGCTGGAAGGAAGAGCTTGTTGGCGGGGTGCGGGCTCCCTCGCAGGGACTTGAAAAGTTTTAGGAGCGCGGGCGGGAGAAAGGGCCGGGGAGGGCAGGTCCCCCTCCATTATCCTGGAGCCTGAGGAAGCGCCTGTCCTGGAGCCCAGCGGCGTCCCGCAGACCGGGGTCCCCTGGCCGGGAGCGAGCTGGGCTGGCCCTGGGGACCACAGAGCAGCAGCGCCTGCGCCCCCAGCCCCGCGCTGCGCCCCCGCCAGGGCAAGTGAGAGCGCTGCAGGCTGCAGGCATGCACACAGTACGCCCGCTGCTCAAACCACGACCCCGCCTCCAGGACAAGCGGGGAAACGAGGAGAAAAGGCGCAGTGGAGGGTTTCCAGCATCGCGCTGCGCTCCTCCCTCTCCAAGTTGTTTTTAACGTGACGATCGGCGAAAGGAGAGGGAGCCGGCCACGCAGGGCCACGTGCCAGGGAGATAAATGTCTCTTGTGCTGCACAGGGAAGGATCAGCGTGGTCGATACTTACATTCTCAATGTCTCCTTAGTTCCAGGCAGGGGTGATGCAAAAAGACGGCCCTGAGAGGCAGCCCCTTTCAGAGCCTGCCCAGGGCTGCAGCCCGCAGGTCCTCCTGCCCACCTCCTATCAGGCCGCTGCTGTGCCTGCGGGATTAGGAAGCTGGAGGAGGAACTCGCACGGGCTAGCTCATCCCCCAGGCATGTGGAAAGACTGAGCCGCTCGTAACCTGGACACCGGGGGAGTCACTCCCCGGGTATTTTTGTGCCGGGATTACTGGATCCACACAATAGCCCTGTGGAATCAAGAACCCAGATAGTTCGGAAAATTCGAGCAAACGCAGCAAAGCTAGTGCCCGACTCAGCTCAAATGTCAGGTTGGGTGAGAAAGTCTATGGTATTGGGCTGTCCGAGCCGTTTTCTGCTTTTGCTGGGATAGTGTGTTGTCTGTGGTTGATGAAGGTTTTTATATTTGTTGAGGGCATCATGATTTCTATTAGTAAACTATAACCTTGTTCAATTCATTAAATTGTTACAATCACTCTTCCTAGTACGTGTGGCTAAAAGATTGGTAACTGAATTTCGTGCTATTTGACATAGTTGTAATACAGATAAGGTGTTTAATATGACAAAGTCTTTATGCCAGGCAAAGCCAACAATCTAGGAATTCTTCATATTGTTACTGTTTAGGCATAGAAGGAGTTTTAAAAATGAATTTTCATTCATAAAGTTAAAAGAATGCACAATGAATAAATAATAAAAGACTTGCACAATAGCACATAATTTCAATTAAACACTAAGTAAAATTTGCAAAGTGAAATATTTAATAGTTTTCGGTGTGCCATCTTGAAAAATGGTGATTGGTGTTTTCATTACTTTCTTATAAGGAATTTAATAAACTTTGAAATTTCGAGACAATTTAGATCAAATCATGTCAGTTCTGGCCACTATACACTTTTCAGAAACCACAAATTAATTATCTGCATCTTAATTGATTTATTCCAGCATGTTTGTCTACAAAAATTTCAAAATTCCCCGTTGACAGAGCAAAGAGATCATTCTAAATTGTATCCAAGATTTTGAGATTTCTGGAATGGCTTAAAAAAGAAAACTGTTAGGTACACACTGAGATGAATTGTGCCAGCGAAGGAATGAGGAATGATTAACTACAAATGATCTCCCAGCATCCTGACCGCTTCTCCCAGCAAAGCTCACACACTGGGCAATTTGTAGGATCCCCCGCCCCAATGAATATGTTCATACAGAGGAAGGAGGGAGGGAGGGAGGGAGGTAACGGAAGGAGAGAAGGAAAGGGGGTGGAATATGAAAAGAACAACCGGAGGGTAATGTGGGTAAACAGAAGTTTGGGGGAATCTCTGATTGTGGAAGTTTCAACTAGGCTATATGTTAAATTTATAAACTTGAAGACCTAAGGTGATAACATTTAAATATATTTTTACTCTTGATTTGGTATTTTATTTTTCAAGATATCAGGCAATAAAACTCAGTTAAATCTTCTGCAAGTTGATAGCATTTAGTGCTTCTAGTGCATCAGGAAAAAAAAAGGGGGAGAACCTGCCTCCATACCTTTGCTATCAAAACATAAATTAAGATTTGAAGTAATTGCATAATTGTGCTCAAATATTTTATATGCTACAGGGGCCTATATTTTTTTTTACCACATTTTTATTTTTAGAGAATGAATTCTGTGATCTATATATAAAAATAAAGCTCAATCACTAATCATAAAGTAAAAATATTTAAAATTAAAATCAAAGAAATATAATAAAAATGAAATATATTTGATAAAAATCAAATCTTTTACATCTAAAACACCAAATCTAATTAAAAAAACAAATTTTTAAATTAGTCTATTTAACTGTCATATATAACACTAGAGGCTCAGTGCACAAATTTCATGCACGGGGAGGTGTGTGTCCCTCAGCCCAGCCTGCACCCTCTACAATCTGGGATCCCTCTCACAATCCAGGACTGTGGGCTCCCAACCACTCGACTGCCTGCCTGCCTGCCTGATTGCCCCTAACCGCTTCTGCCTGCCAGCCTGATCACCCCCTAACCACTCCCCTGCCAGCCTGATCGACGCCTAACTGCTCCCCTGCCAGCCTGATTGCCCTAACTGCCCTCCCCTGCTGGCCCAGTCACCCCCAACTGCCCTCCCCTGCAGGCCTGGTTGCCCCCAACTGCCCTCCCCTGCTGGCCTGGTCACCCCTAACTGCCCTACCCTGCAGACCTGCCCTCCCCTGCTGGCCTGGGTATCCCACTAACTGCCCTCCCCTAAGGCCTGATTGCCCCCAACTGCCCTCCCTTGCAGGCCTAGTCTCCCCCAACTACCCTCCTCTGCTGGCCGGTCACCCCTAACTGCCCTCCCCTGCTGGCCTGATCACCCCCAACTGCCCTCCCCTGCAGGCCTGGTCCCTCCCAACTGCCCTCCCCTGCTGGGCATCTTATGGCGGCCATCTTGTGTCCACATGGGGGCAGTATCTTTGACCACATGGGGGCAGCCATCTTGTGTGTTGGAGTGATGGTCAATTTGCATATAACTCTTTTATTAGATAGGATAACTTTTACCTTCCTCCCTGAAAACGTCAGTTTTTTTTTTTGTTTGTTTGTTTGTTTTTTTGCTTTTTGTTTCTTCCCAAGAACATTTTCGGGAAGCTTGGCTCCCCACCTTCTATGTGAATGTGGCAGGCCCAGGCTCGAGTGCGACCCCAGTGGCAGCTGAGCCACTTGATGGGCCTTCCATTTTGGCTCTGTTCAGGGCAAGTTCACGATGAGCACTGAGGCCTGGCCCAGATGTCCCTGGCTCATTGCACCCCCTGGCACAGGCTTCCCCTGAGGCTAGGAGCAGGCAGTGACGGGGGACCCCAGCTCTGCACTGAGATCTAATCCTCAGGGTTCACAAACTCAAACTCTTCTCTTTTCTTCTTTTAGAATGTAGTAATTGCACATTACATGGAGGACAGCTCATGCATTAAACGTTAGGATACCTTTACTTAGGATCAAAGTTAGATGACGGAGTCTCGTTTCCAATAATGTAGGATCTGTTTTGCTTGTAAGATGAACCAGTGGGATTGTGTTTAGTTTCCACATTTCATAGCCGGTAGATAGCCATTTGCCTCAATTTCTCTGGGGCCTCAGAAGTGTCCTCTGAGCAATGGGGTGCAGCGCCTGTCTCCCAGGGGTTGGTGCGCTTACCGAGAGAAGGCGGGGCGCCCTGGGCACCGCCATTCAGCACTCTTAGTGCCTTCTCTGGCCTCGGCCCCTTTTTCTAGAATATGAACTGTGATAAGAACTAAAAAGAATATGATTCCAACAAAGAATAGCACTTTTCTGGTATATTATTTGATAAACGAGCTATTAAAAGTGAGATTCAAACTTCTTTAGACGTCATTCAGGGTCTTCAGACGTCTGCCCTCCCTGCTTTCCAGTGGCCTCAGCCTCCCTCTCCGAACCCGGCCTTAGCTCCAGCGTCCTTTCCATTCCGCCTGGGAAGGCCAACCTGTTCACACCACAGGTGCGGAGGCGGTGTGCCTGTAAGATCTCACAGCAGGTGCTTCTGCACCTTTAAGATCAGCGCTCTGGGAAGCTTGCCTCCTCCTCCCCAAAGACAGTCTAACTCAAGGCTGAGCCATATTGAAGTTGCAGTGACTTTTTTATGTGTGATTTTAACCTTTTCTGGTGGGGACACTGTTACCGATGTGACGTGAATTATTTTGCTTCACTGGGAAAAACCAGGCACCAACCTCACTGGGAAAACCCCAAGCCCCTGCTTCCTGTGGAGGCTGCGGCCTGGGCTGCTCAGGTGCTGCTCAGGGCGGTTGGAACTGCTGGTCCCTCCACTGGTCATTAGCACCAGGCGAAGTGACACACGTGCAAGCACTTGGTCATTGGTCATTATTCTCACTTTACACATTTAACTGAATAAACATTTAAGAGCTGGGAGTTTTCAAGACATCATTTTAAAAACTATAAGGGCTATTTTGCAAAGCACAAGCCTGGTAAATCTAAAAGCAGGGCCCCTTTGACGGAGGCTAAGACCAACAGTAGTTAATATATTAATGCGACATTCAGCAGGGCTGAAAATCAGCATAATATTGCCCTGCTGTTGGCCAAATGGCTCAAGGCAATACCCTAACCTGATAATCCTTTTACTGTTTACCAAACTTTAACTTGATATGCCTGTATGCATTTCTAAAGGGCAAATGTGTATTGAAGTGAATAAAAGCAGACGGGACCAAGTTTTGAGGGAGCTTCTCCACTAGAGGGTAGTTTTCCTCCTGTCCCCCCCCCCCCCCAAGCCTTCTAAATTCATATTTCTTGTCTAGTGCATTCGTTTGTGCACAGCCCCTTCTCTAGATCCTGAATCCTCACTGCAAAAGGTTGTGGTGCCCCTTAAGACATTAAGAGACAGTAGAGATGACTTTTCATCAAATTTCTGAAGAACATAGCAGAAAAATCTCTGCATTGTTTGAATTTTATAGCCTTTACAGTCACTGAGTATTTCTTTATCTTTCCAACGTAATCAAGACTAACAGAAGTCTTAGAATTAGTGGAATATACCACATAGCTATTTTATCCTATTTATTCCAAATGAATAATAAAAATTAAGTAACCTATTTTTAAAATATTTTATGTTGATATAATTGCAAAATTTTCATTATTTTTTTCAGTCTAATTGAGCTATAATGGACAAAATTGTAAACTATTTAAATCCAATTTATACATTGTTTGTTTTGTATGAATTTATTAAAATATGAGATAAATTATTTTAAAAGTAAAGTATGCATCCCAATTAATTGTTCTACATATACACTGTGCAAGGATTCCTGCCGTCTATTTAACACGCCATCACTCGCCTATTTACCCCTGTGTGTGGTGAACACTTAAGTTCTGTTCTCAGCAGATGTCAATTATACAACAGCGTTGGCGCCTCGATCTTATCCATCTTGTTGCTGAAAGTCTGTGCCCTTTTCTCAGGCCCTCCCTTGTGGGGAAGCATGAGACTGGAGTTGGCTGAAAGTTGCAGCCCCTGCCTTGACTTTTCCAAACAAGTCTGATCCCTTGGGTGTTTTACTAGAATCTTTATGTTTAGACTTCAAAATGTCCTGTTTGAAAGACACTACAGATGCAGGTGCTTTCTCAGGGATGCTCACCCTGCTGGTTGTGTCTAGAGCAGCCGTGGGCAAACTACGGCCCGCGGGCCGGATCCGGCTGTTCTATCCGGTTCTCTTGCTCTCCCTTCCACTCCTTTACTTTGAATTTATATTAGTTCACACAAACACTCCATCCATGCTTTTGTTCCGGCCCTCCGGTCCAGTTTAAGAACCCATTGTGGCCCTCGAGTCAAAAAGTTTGCCCACCCCTGGTCTAGAGGTTAGTTTTAGCTCAAGCTGTTGTGACAATAAAGACCTAAGGAGGCAGGCAGACAGGGCTTTTCTGGCTCCTTGTGCCAACTAGCCCCTTAGCTTCTCTTTCACAGAAATGTGTCGGAGTACTCATTCACCTCTTGTCCAGGGTCTGCCGGTCAGCCCCAGCAGACTTCCTATTTCCAATTTTCAGTATTTTAAAAGTAAAACTTTTTCTCCATAACATGCTGCTTAAAATCTTCATTTCCTCTGATGTAGGTGCTGTAAAGCCTGGGATAAGCTATTATTTCATGGCCCAATAAGAAAAGAAGATGCTGCCAATTAAACCACCTTACACCTCCTTTTAACAATCCCATCAGTAGTGGGTCAGCCTGCCTTATACACAATGTAAGACCCAGCTAGGGTTCATTATTTGTTGTCTTTAGAACATTTTATTTGGACACTTCTGATTTTGCCTGTAAATGATAAAGATTATCTTATTATTGAAAAAACAACCCGCATAATTTCTGCTCAGTTATGATTCTATAATATTGTTTGTTACTTTGTTTTATTCAACCACCTCACACCACATTTTAAAAAATCCCTTCAGCAGTGGGAAACCAATACATCTTCTTGATTTGTAATGTTTTTGGGAAAAAAATTATTTAATGTGATGTAATGTTAATTTCTCTTACAAATTACAGTCAGTAGAAAATCCTGGCATATAGTTTGGTCTTTGGTATTAAAATCACTGAAAAGTAGCATAAAACTTGGAGGTAAATTTTTTCCAGCCAGAAGCTTCCTTAGTTGGCAATTATCACCATAAATAAAAACACGAGAATAATGTGGTGAAGTCCCTGGCCTCAAGGTGGTTAATGATAGATCCTCCTTCCAGGGAATCCTCTCGGGGGGAGTCCATCTGGGGGTGAGAATGCCTTGAGCTATGGATTGATTTATCTGGCAGGTGGCCATCACCTTGTTTGATCACAGGAGTGTTTATAAACTTTTTCATATATCCTCTCTGAAATGCCTACTCTCTCTCTCTCTCCAAAAATTGGCACAGTCTTTTTTCTCTGTGACCCTGAGACAGAAGGCAACGTGCATGCTAACCATATGGTACCCACAGTACTAACAGTGCTGAGTGAGATCTGTGTGAGATTGACGTTTTGTTACATGCTAGCACACGTGTTTTCCTGGAGCTAATTCAGTACGTAACTAGAACTGAAGCTTTCGGAGTGATAGTTTTGTGTCAGAATTAGGTTGTTTTTTTTTAAATATATATATATATATATATATATATATATATATATATATATATATATATATATTATTTCAGAGAGGAAGAGAGAGAAAGAGAGAGAAACATCAATGATGAGAGAGAATCACTGATCAGCTGTCTACTGCACGCCCCCTACTGGGGATTGAGCCCGCAACCCGAGCATGTGCCCTGACCAGGAATTGAACCATGACCTCCTGGTTCATAGGTGGACACTCCACCACTGAGCCACGCAACCCAACCAACCTGCTTTTCTTCATGCGTCAGAAGTATCGTGTGAATTCAAAAGACCTTAAGGAATTACAGTCAACACTAAAGCAGATTCTTTTGCAGGATCTGATCTATTTTAACCTTAAAATAAGATATTACTGGAAAGGAGCCCATAATTTGAGTTTTCAGACTACCCGTTGACATGGAGTGTAAGTGGGTAGCAGGCACTGGAGTGACGTAGAGTGAACACAGCCTGGGAAGTCAGGGCTTCCTTCTCAGGGCAATGAAAGCTCACGTCTTCCTCTTTAACCAGAACCTGGTCATTGTGAGCTACAATTGGCGAATGTCAACAACAGGGACAGACTGGAAAGCACACCCACGTTTCAGGGCCAACAAAGTTCCAATCTAGGCTGACACGGAAGGGCAGCTGGGAGCTGGGGGGCCGCGGGGCCGGTGAAAACATAGGGTCAGCGTCCCGCTCCTGCCCCGACCAGATCTGTCTGGCCACCTCCCTGGTTAATCCCCGTTAAACCGCCTGCCAGTTTATCCGCTGTCTGGTCACAGCGTGAGTCCCTCAGGCTGTCCACGGGGACCAGTTTCTGGTTTTCAGTTTCACGTACGGTCGTAATCACATATGATTGACTTTAAAGACATTCTTCTTTTCAGAAGGTGCCAAGGAGGCTTAGAGAAGACAAACAGTTGGCACAGAGAAATCCCCTCTCAGAGGGGACGCTGCGCCTCGTTGGGCACCCGACAGGAGGGCACAGGGCGGCCCAGGGCCCGGCCACGCGCCCTCCCACACAGACAGGCCCAGGCGCGGCCTGGCGTGGACTCGCTTCTTTCTGCGGGATTCTTTGCTCACCCAGGTCAGAACTGACCCTGAGGGAGGAGCCCTCAGATCCTTTCACCATTGGCCGAGGGCACAACCTCGGCAGATTGGTATTTGATTGACAGGGCAAGCCAGGAACATTGTTCGGGGCTCAGTGCTCAGGTGGCAACCAGCAGTCCCGCCCCTGGACGCCAGGAGAGCCAAGGGCAGCCGCTGGCAGTGCACGTGTCCCTGGCCTGTGGCCCAGGCGCCAATGAATTAACAACATAATCCATCGGCTGCGGCTCAGGAGCAGCCATTTCTTCACACTGCCCATCACTGACATGCTGTTACTAAGATCCACTTTGACCTCTAAAGGTACATTACTTAAGGAAACAAAAAAGAATCTCTCTTTGGCCCTGATAAACTAGAAAGAGTTGTTCATCATTAACTTGTCCTGTAAATAATTTAATTGTTCTTTTAATAAGGATACAGTAATAAAAACATTTCAGAAATATAAGTATTGAATTGTATGGAAATATAAATAATAATAATTTATTTCATACATTTAATATACTTTGAGCATCTGTATTTTAATTTAGATTTTACTACAGGTGTCAATAAATGACATGTCACTAATTCCATTTCATGCTTTTTAAGCCATTGCCGTGCGAAGCCCACTGAGCTAGCCAGAGACCTCCAGCCGCTGCCCGCCTGCGGTGCGGGGGCGCCGTGTCTGGTCCCTGGCCCGTGGCGAGCTCCTTTGCATGGAATGCACCAATTTTGTGAACGCCAAATGGAATTCTATTTTAGCCAAACCCAATAGCATCTGCCGAATGCCCTGTAAGTGAAAGAATCTCACCTACTCACGCACGTGTTACTTAACGCCTCCCGCGTGCCCAGCTCCATTCCGAGCCCTGAGAGGTATTTGGGCGCCAGAGAGTGAGTGGGCCTCACCGCGCCCACATTCCAGGGGAGCGGTACTGACTAAAGGCCAGTCGACAGAATCCCCACCGAGGCCGATAGGGGAGATTAGGGGAGCGGGGCTGGCCTTATACGTGGTCCTTATGGGAGAGCTTCCTGAGGAGGTGAATGGAAGAACTACATGTGGGAGGCATCTGCCATTGGAAGAGTTCAAGGAAGGGAGTGTGAGGTGCAGGGAACCTCAAGAACACCGTGGATGGAGAGCATGGATCCCGGGAGGGCAGTTGGAAAGGATGGTGGAGGCCAGGCCAGGCAGGGCCACTGTAGGTCCCGGTGAAGAGTTGGCCTTAGCTCTGGCCAGGTAGCTCAGCCATTAGAGCGTCATCCCGATGCACCAAGGCTGCGGGCTCACTCTTCAGTCCCGGTCAGAGCACATACTAGAACTGACTGGTGAATGCATAAATAAGTGGAGCAACAAATTGATGATTCTCTCTCTAGCTCTCAAATCAATAAATTAAAAAAAAAATTTTAACAAGTTAGCCTTTACTTTGGGACACTGGCGAGGTGGGGTGGGTGTAATGCTGATGAGAAACACGGCCCGTTCACCTCTGGAATCACTCTGACCACATGGGGATCAGGTAGGGGCAGCGAAGGGAGGAAGCGGCAGGCAAGGGCAATTTGCATGCTTATGACTCTAGTAAGTCCCGTCCTTCATTGGATGAAGCCGTGGATCTCACATAGAATTAGCGGCTCCGTGCGCGGAGTGGGCATGGCTGCACCTGGAGGAGGAAGCGAGGACGCAGCTCACTTCTGCGTTTCAACGTGGTTGCCACTGAGCACGGGGATGCAAATGCAGAACACGCCCTGTCTCTCTTCACATATTGGAATAGTTATCAGATTTAGGGAATCGCCCCTGGTGGTCTCCACTTCTGACCGGAATGGGAGAGGCTCCAAAACATGGTAACTAAGGGCTAGGACTCAGGCTTCCAGGCCCCGGGCACCAACCCAGCTCAGCCACTGCCGTAGGGCCAGCTCTCATAGTAGAAGGATGTGTTTAAGGATGAAGCTGACGCATGTAAGGTGCTTAGATTGCTGTCGGGAATTTATAAGCATTTAGTCAGTTCCCGCTTAAAACATGGAAATGTAAAACAGATGCATTTCTGTCCTGGGTTAATCAGCGCCCCAGGAAATGAAAACCACTGGAGGCAGAAGCCAAAGCTGTCTTGTTCTAACCACGTGCCTCATACCCAGCCCAGAGCTTGATAGCGAGTGGCTACGTAGGTAATAGCATTGAAGGAGGACAGGCAACAGGAAGGAATGAGGGGAGAAAGACAGAGAGAGAGAGAGAGAGAGAGAGAGAGAGAGAGAGAGAGAGAGATTTCTAACCAACAGAAGGGAATCATCAAGGACAATTCCCTTGTCACCCATTAAGGAAAATGAATTGCTTTTGTTCAAAAGGTTTGAGTCTATGCTGTATATTACATCCCCACGACATATTTATATTGTAACTGGTAGTTTGTATCAAATCACTACGATGTAGACCTGAAACTAATAGAATATAGTATGTCAATCACATGTCAACAAAAAATAGCCATAATGCTAATGTTTGACATAAACCGAGACATTTTAAGTATTCAGAAGATCATAGAGAACTGGGATAGGGAGTCTAGATTCTTTTGTACACATGTGTGGTGTACTTGGGCGATTGCGTGTATGCATAGAGTCCATGCTAGTGTTTGATTTCAACTTGCAAATATGCCCCCACTTGTCTCCGTCCCCTCTGCTGGCACCCCAGTCCACCCACACGTATCCCTCCCCTGGGCTCTGGCCCTCTCTCCTGTTCCTCTGTCTGCCTGCTGCAGCCTCTCCCTCCAGAGCCCTTCCTGGCCTGTGCACAGGGCAGTTTTCCTCCCGTCCTTGAGGCTTCAGCTTAACAGCCACCAGCTTACAGTGGCTTTGGTTGACCAATCCATCAAAGCAGACCCTCCTTCTTAGGTTTTATGAGAGCATCATTTGCATATCCTTCCTCCTACTCATCAAAATGGACAGTTACTTCACTTATCTGTTTGTTTCCTACAATAAGTGAAAGTGAATGAATGAAGAATTTATTTCTGATTTGATGTTCCAAAGTTACTCTGAAGTAGACAAGAATTTAGTAAAGCAAAGCATTACACTGCCTGTCCTCTTTTTCCAAAGACTTAGCTTCGTGGTGGGGCCTACACATTGAAGTTCAACATATTTTTCCCCAAAACAACATATCAGAGAGCACCTGTCAGTCGCTGGTTCACTATTTATAGGAAAATAAAATCATCAAATTGCCAGAAAGTCATCTGCCCAGGACATGGGTCAATACGGTAATTTCCAACCCTCAGTCCTTCCATTCTCTGGAAGGCGCCTGCTCCCCTGGCCTGGCTACTGAAGTCCTACTTCAGGAATGAAAACTTGAAACCAAGCGATCTGCTTTTATGTCCTCTGGCAATGCCTCATTCAAAATAATCCAAGAATGGAGATGTGAGCTTAGCCCTTTGCTTATTTAAACATTGAACGTGTCAATGCTGAGATTCCACCGCACAGGCATTTATTGTCCACAAAGATGAGAGTTCCTGCTGACCTTGACTTCTTCAGATACCTAACAGCACAACAGCCTCCGGTAAGTGTTCACTCTGCACCTCTGGAATCTGATCCAATTGCCTCACAACCACATCAGCCTGTGATCACACATTAAATAACAGCTTTTAGGGAGAGCGT
This sequence comes from Plecotus auritus, assembly GCF_963455305.1. NCBI lineage: Eukaryota > Metazoa > Chordata > Mammalia > Chiroptera > Vespertilionidae > Plecotus > Plecotus auritus. The sequence goes on along the minus strand of NC_137777.1, from coordinate 54,510,060 downwards.
TTAAGACCCGAGGCTCTGAGCCCTGGGCGGGTAGCTCAGTTGGTCAGAGCGTCGTTCCAAAACGCCAAGGTTGTGGGTCTCAGGTCAGGGCACAGACAAGAATCGACCAAGGAATGCATAAATTACGTGGAACAACAGATTGATGTTTCTCTCCCCTACTACCTTCCTCTCCCTAAATATCTAAAATCTATCAATCAAAGTTTGTGTTCTTGGGATAATAAGACACTTCATCAAGTTCTTGTGAGAGTTAAATATGCTATTCCATGTATAATATTTACCATGATAGCTTTCTCAATACATAGTAACTGATACAATGGCTATTGTTAAGTTCAAACTGATGGGTCCTTGAATCCAGCCTTCAAGGAAGTTATTCACAAATGCTCACCCCAGCTTTCATTCTCGAATGATCCTGTGGACCACTGCCCCACATCACAAAGAAGACGGGTGCATTTCCCACAGCTCCAATTTTTGGGAAATAATTTTGTGAGCATAGACCTGTCTTCCTGTCTCAGGTGGGTCCTGGTTCTGTCTGTTAAACAGAATTAGATTAAACCATCAGCTATCCTACAAATCTTTGCAAATAGCCATGTTCCTCCCCTCCCCCCAATGCCTGCTGCACTGCCAAGTCTTCATATTGAGCTAACCACCGAGGTCCGGCCTGACTGGTTCCCTCCTGACACTCCCCTGGACAACAGCTGAACGAGGCCCATCAGCATGTGCACAGAGGGACCAGAAGGCTGTGACCTGCCTTTTCCCGGATTCCGAGTTTCTTTCATGCGGGATAAGGAGCCATGTCTTTCTGGCTCACACCTTGGCATCATCCTGAGCCTGCCCTCAATTAAAACACTCAGGTCTTTTTCATGTAAATGCCTGTTAAGCCGGCTCCCTGTGTCCTGCCTGCCTGTCAGCCCAGAGCTCTGGGCTGATGACATCTTTTTGAATCCCTACGCTTGCTTTGAGCATATGAACACTCACGTCCAGCTTTGTGTCAGCAGCAGATGTGGCCAGCTGCCCTTTGTGTCTTCATTGAAGGTGTTGATGAGACTGTCAAATAGGATCCGGCCTGGGCAGAAGCCTGGGCCGTGCTGAGGTCACCCTCAGGGCTGAGAGGAGTCCAGGAATTAACATCTCTGCCTGTAGATATTCAATTCTCTGTGCCTCTCCCTAATTGCACGGTCACCTCGCTCCCACTCTCACCGCAAACATACTGCTGTTGGAAGTGGGGTGTGATGGAGCGTCACGGGTTCTCGACAAACATAACTGGGTTCAAATCCTTGCTTTCCTCTTACTGCCTGTGTGATGTTGGGCCCGATATTCAACTCTGAGTTCCTCTTTCTTAATTGACAAGACAGCTTCTGATTATAGGAAGAAGTGTGTTGTGTTGATCTAAATATCCAGTATAAGTCCTGGTAGATTTGCAGCAACAACAACAACAAAAGAATTAATAAATGAACAATGATTGGGCCAAATTACTTATTAAATCAAGAGATATTGTCTATATCTATATCATATCTCTTATCCATTTTTCTAGTTCATTTAAGGAAAAATGGTAGTAAGTGAGATTAGTAAAGTACTATTTACTTTACTAGCTACTAACAATCACTAAATCTCTCCACTTTCTATTGAGATATGATTCACATATCATAAAAGTCACTCTTTTCAAGTGTTCAATCTAGTGGCTTTAATATATTCACAGAGTTGTATAAACATCCCCAGAATCTATTTCAGAACATTTTCATCACCTGGAAAAGCAATCCTGTACCCATCAATGCAGACATGTGTTTTCATTTCTCTTGGATGTGCCCATAGTGGAATTAGTCAGCCACGTGGGTTCTCTATGTTTAACCTTTTGAGGAACTATTTTCAAAAGGAGTTGCACCATTTTATATTCCCACCAGCAGTGGAAGAGGCTCACTTATTGTTGTTCGACTTTTTGATAACAGCCACCCTAGTGGTGTGTAATAGTATCTCACTATGGTGTGTTTTTATTTTACTCTCACCTGAGGATATATTTTTTCTTTTTGATTTTTTAGAGAGAGAAAGGAAGAGGGAGAGAGGCAGGGGGAGAGAGAGAGAGAGAGAGAGAGAGAGAGAGAGAGAGAGAGAGAGAGAGAGAGATCATTGCCTCTTGTCTGTGCCTTGACTGGGCATTGAACCCACAACCTAGGTATGTGCCCTGACCAGGAATTGAATCCACAACATTTTGGTGTATGGGACAACACTCCAACCAACTGAGCTACTGGCCAGGGCATCTCACTACGGTTTTTATTTGTATTTCCATAATGACTAATGCTATAAGCATCTTTTCACGTGCTTATTGGACATTTGTGGATCTTCTTTAAAGAAATGTCTGTACAAAGTATTAGCCCATTTTTCAATTGCATTTTTGTCTTTTTATTCTTGAGTTGCAAATGGTCTTTTATATTCTAAATACTAGTCCCTTATCAGATGTATGATTTGCAAATATTTTCTCCCATTCTGTGGGTTGTCTTTTAAGTTTCTTGATAGTGTCTTTTGCAGCACAAAAAAAAATTTGATTAAGTCCTCTTTATTTCTTTATGTTTTTTATTTTTTATTTTGGTGTCAGAAACTTTGCCTAATTCAAAGGCTTCTGTCTGTTTTCTTCTACGAGTTTTATAGTTTTTGCTCTTAAATGTAGGGCTTGGATCCATTTGGAGCTAATTTTTGTCTGTAGTGTGAGATAGGAGTCAACCTTCGTTTTCTGCATCCAGTTGTCCCAGCACCATGATTGACAAGGCTCTTCTTTCCGCAATGAATATCCTTGGAATTCGTGTGGAAAATCACCGCCTGCAAAGGCGAGGGTTATTTCTGCACTTCGCATTCTCTCCCAGTGCTCTCCGCCCGCTTGCTGGAATGCAGAGCTTTGTAGTATGTTTCGTAATTGGTAAGTGTGAGTCTGCCAACTTCGTTCTTTCTCCAGTTTGTTTAGGCTGCCAGGGTCCCTTACGTGTCTATACGACTATTAGGGTCAGCTCGCCCGTTTCTGCAAAAAGGAAAATGCAGCTGGGATTTCGACAGGAATTGCATTTACTACGTAGATCATGTCGGGAAGCACTGCTATCGTAACAGTAGCAGGTCTTTCAGTAAATAAAGATGCGATGTCTTTCCATTTAATTATATATTTAATTTCTTTACATGATGTCTTACAGTTTTCAGAGTACAAGCCTTGAACACTTTTTGATAATTTTCTTTGCAACTATTTTATTCTTATTTATGTTATTACAAATGGAATTTTTAAAAGTTTTTTTCAGATGGTTCATTGCTAGTGTATAGACACATTACTAATTTTTTTCATAATTATCTTGTAACCTGAAACCTTGTTGGACTTGTTTATTAGCTCTAATAATTTTTTTCTATCTTCCTGGTATTTTCTGTATATAAAATCGTGCCATCTGCAAGTAAAGATAGTTTTACTCTTACTTTACAATTTGGATAGCCTTTATTTCCCTTTTTAAAAGTTTATCCCCTCTATGCCCTCTTCACCTCTCCCCACCCTCCTCTGCCCTCCCGCTGCAATCACCACACTGTTGTTCATGTCCATTAGTTAGTTCTCTCTCTCTCTCTCTCTCTCTTTTTTTTCTTTCAGTCTTTCCATCCCATCCTCCCCCCCACAACCCTGTTGTCTGCCTGCTCTCTATCTTTGAGTCTCTCTCTGTTTTGCTTGGTAGTTCATTTTGTTCATTAGATTCCACATATGAGTGAGGTCATGTGACACTTGTCTTTCTCTGACTGGCTTATTTCACTCAGCATGAGACTCTCCGGTCCCTTGTGCTGGCTGCATCTCCAGAACTGAAGGTTGTGGTGGTGACAGCAGACATCCTTGCCCTGTTTGAGGAGGAAACTCAAACTGTCTTTCCCTTTAAGTTTCATGTTAGCTGTGGGTTTTTGCAGATGCTCTCTATCAAGTTGGGGAGGTTTCCTCTATTCCAGCCAATTTTGAAAACTCTAAGTTCATTGACCAATGTTAAATCCAATACTTTACATATAAACATAGCAAGCAGCCTTACCACAGACACCCGAATTAGCAAAGGAGGCTCCCCAGTCTGAAGCCTGGAGAGGCACTGGTGCCATTCCTCTATTTATCTTGTCTGAGGATGCGCACAGGCAAAGAATTGCTTTTCACAGGGAGGTCCATGGCGGTGAGATATAATCCCTAGAACTGGAAGGCTGGGGCGACATTTTCTTTAGCAGGACGGAGAGAGACAGAAATGAGCATTTGCTGAGCATCCGCTAGATACAAAGACCTATCATGGGCCTCACGCCAACGCAAAGAGCCAGACCCCACTATCCCATGTGACAAATGATGCTCCAGCGTCACACAGCTCCAGACGGACAGAGCTCAGGTGCCCAACTGTCCGAGAGCCGGATCTGTCTCTCCAGCTGTTCAAGTAATAACAGAACTCAGACTAGTCCCACCCCAAGCAGCGGTGATTGTAGAAACCCAAACTGTGAAAGCTGACCAGCCAAACAAAGAACGCTTCAGTCACATCCAATTTGCAAATTACACAGGAGGGTTAATTTTAAAAATACCGATTTATACAAAAGATCGATGTTTGGGTTGTGACAGGAAAGGAGAACAGAGCCCCAAATCCCTGCCCCGCCCTGTCATGCACAAAACAGAAAAGGTTTTGTCCTAGTACCTTATACAACTCCCTTTAAAACTTTTATTCTCATGCCTGGCGGGTATGGCTCATTGTTGAGCATCGACCTATGAACCAGGTCAGGGTTCAATTCCCAGTCAGGGCACGTGCCTGGGTTGTGGGCTTGATCCCCAGTAGGGTGCATGCAGGAGGCAGCTGAATAATGATTCTCATCATTGATGTTTCTCTCTCTCTCTCTCTCCCTTCCTCTCTGAAATCAATAAAAATATATTTTAAAAACCACATAAAAACTTCCATTTTCAGCATCTTTCAGGAAGCATGACAAGTTTTTAACAAATGTGCAGGAGTGGAATAACAGTGTATGAGACGGGGAATGAGAGGGGGAGCGAGGGCGTAACAGAGAGAGGGGGTAAGAGGAAGGAGTGTCTCTCCTCCCTTTGGCGAGGCTGTGACACCAGCCGCTCCTGAGGCCCAGTCCTCCTGGTCAGTGCCCAGCAATGGGTCCCCAAGGGCCTGATCTCCAGCAGCGCAGTCAGCTCTGTCCTGAGGGAAACTTTGTTGCACAACCATCAACAACACTTCATCTTGGCCAAACGTTGTGAAAGTTCGCCTCCCTGGTCAATATGGGGATTGTGAAAGGGCCGAGGCTGGCCTGGAACCCACACAAAACATCCTGATGGAAAAGAACAGCTCAGTTGCCCAGTTTATCTGGGGAGCTGTTATTGGCGTCAGCACAGGGACCCTGTAATTTATCATCCAAACCAGCCCTCTTTGCAGGGGTGTTGATAAATACGCCGGGATAACACATGAGCCAGGGTCGCACCGGGCAATGGAAGACAGGCCCTAGTGACAGGCATTGTCTTTGTCCTGAGAAGACGACAAACGTCTACACATCTATGCGCCCCAGGCAGTGGCCCTGGGCTCTGTGGCATCTGGACCGAGGGGGTTGCATGTTGGGACAAGCTGGTAGCATAGCCCATCACCAGCTAACAGGGTCCCTGTGTGCAGCAGGCAAGAGCTCAGTTCTGTTTCGCCTTTTGTGCCAAGGATGTAAGCTGAGACAAAGGGCAGCAAATGGAGGAACCGAGGCTCAGCCCGCTTTCCCGTGGTCCCCAGCACTGGGTTCCTAGCTAGGTTCAAGCATCTAGAAAGATCTGTGGCCCTTTGTCTGGTTTGGTGTCTCTGTGAGCAACTCAAGAGCAAGATCAGCTCTGTGGCCAGTACTGAGCATGAGCTGCACGTACGTCTTCAGTGAGTAAGCGTGCTACTGGTGGAACTGGGGTCCTTGTCCCCACCTGTTGCTGTTGAGAGTGGATTCCTGTAATATCCCAAGAGAAAGAATTTTCTGAGACTCCCTTGGGAGAGGAAGTGAGTTTCATTTGCATGGAATTGAATTCCTGAGTTCCCAAGGCGCCTTGTCCCTGCCCACCATGAAAGAAGTGTAGCTGTGGCTTTAAAGGGGCTAACGTCAGAGCCGGTGTGGAGTGTCGGTTCCATGTTAGGGGTAGTCCAGTCCAGCTCCAGGCCGCCTTAGTGTGCGTTCCCCTGCAGTCCGTCAGTCCACTGCCTGTGGGGTCCGCAAGGCCGCGTGGCTCTGGAGGAAACACGAGCAAATACAAGGAAGCAGGAACAAGAGGGCCCTCGAGCCAAGAGCCACGCCTTCCCAGCCAGAGAATGAGAGAATTCCTTTGTTGAGGGGATTACTATTCCCAAATGCTCAGGGGCTTGCAGTGGCCACACCCATCTGGCCAATGATCTGTTCTCAGGTGTGACTGATAGGCACCGTCCCGGTGTCACCCCAACTTCACTATGCACGCATCTCGCTCTCCTTCGATGGGCCCCTTCCCGCAGTGTCTGCGGGGAATGGGCCGGGGGCTCCCTGGGGAGTGCAGACTTGCAGCTTCCGGTGAAGCTGCCCAAACGACCTGCCTACAGTGTCTGCCTTCCTGGGGCTCCTGTCCTGTGACTAACAACCAGCTAATGACAATGGCATCGGCCCCTGCGGCCAGTGCGAATGGTGGGCGTCGGGCTCTTCGCTCTGAAAGCATGGCAGCAGGCGCGCTGACATGGCACTTCAGAGACCAGTGTCCCTCTGGGCTCCCACAAACACACCGGACTGCCTCAGGAAGAACCTCCCGGGACCGGAGCTCTCGCCCTCCCTTCCTGCCTCCGGGAGCAAGTGTCAGGGAGAGCGCAGGGCAGCCTCCCAGGTCTGGTCCCCCAAACAACAGGGGAGCGTCCTCTCTCTCACCGCAGCGACTTGCTCCAGGTCGGCAGGGCCTTCTTGCTCCTCGTGCTCCATCCCGCGGGATCGGTGCCACCAGCCCATTTCTGCGTCCGCTGAGCAGATGGAGGCCATGTTTCCCAGGGTGCCCGGAGGGTCCGGGGTCTTTCTGAAGTCACCCTCCGCCATAACTTGCGTGCTTCTCAGCCGCCATGGAACCCGAGCACCAATAAAGCGCTGACATGCGTCTCCCAGCAGCCAAATTCCCCTCTGTTTAGCTCACCTCCAGGAATATTCCCCGGCGGGCGCCCTGGTTAATGCGGAGACAGACAGTGACAGACTTCCAGGAGGGCCTTTGGGCAGAAGTCCCCTGGGGCTGCGCCAAAGCCTTTTTGGTCACGGTGATGGAAGAGCTGCGACATCATATCTTTCGGAATGAGGTGGGATATAAATAAATGGAAACGATGCACAGTTCCATCTCAGGTATTTGTTTACAAGGAAAATGTCTGATCCCTCCCCCGCCCTCCGTGCAGCTGCCAGTGGCATTTCCCTAAAGTGAGAAGCTGGTCCTGTCACAGTTCTGCCTGCAACCCTCCACGCCTGTCCTGACCACCAGTTCACATCTCTTCCCTCCACTTGCCAGGCCTGGGAACCGTAAGCCTCCCTGTTCAGCGCCCACCACTCTGTGACATGCCCCTTCCGTCCCTGCATGGGGACACAGGCCCCGTTCCCTACCCTGCACACCTTTCCTGCTCCCTCCGTCTGCGCCGGCCTGGAGACCCTCTTTGCTCAGACATGATGCGTGCTGGTCTCACGTATGGTCTTCAGGAGACTGACATGCCTCTACTCTGCCTTCGAACCCCGCCTCTGCCGCAGAAACCAGCCCGGCCAGGCTGGGGGAGCGCGAGCTTTCATGTGGAGCAGGAGCCAGTCATCCTGGGGAGGCCATCAGGGGTGGGCCAGCCCCACACCGGGGGGACCCCACCTGTCCCCAGACCCATGAGTGACCCCTGCTTAGATGGGCAGAAGGCAGCAGACCATGCACCCTCACAGCTACCTACAGCCCAGTAAATGCTGGTCGTTTAAATCACTGGATTTGGGGTGACCCGTCACACAGTGTGGCGGTATGTGGCCAAAGATGATTGACACATCCAAGCGCCCCCAGTCCCTGCAGCCAGGGTTCTCTCGTGCCTTCAGCATTCTTCAAGATGCTGCTTTCTGAGCTTAGAAGAAGTCTCCATTCAGGACAGACTCGAACAAGTCACCACATAGCTCAGCGCTCAGCTCCTGGGCCTTGTCCGTGCCACTCGGCGCCCCTGCGCCTGGGACACACTGCGAGGCGGCGGCCTCACTGCTCTCTCACCGCAGACCCGCTCTCTCCTCCCGCTGCGTGGCACTGCCAGGTTGTCACATGCTGCCCAATCTAGTTTGCTTCCTGTCTCCCCCCTGGACTGTGAGCCCCGGGAGGAAAGCCTGCCGTGGAGCAGCCAGCCGCAAGGCAAGGAGAAACAGTTTGGCTGCAGGACCACACTCGCTTTCTACGGAGTTTGCTGCTTACCAGTTAGCCTCGCCACGCACAGAGTAAGGACATGCCAATGCGATACAAGACAAGTGGGGGCAGCAGTTCAGTTACGTTTAGGTCCTGTGTCAGCACGAGGCCGGCCTGGAGGCAAGAAAGCAGGTGCTGAGTAAGCCTATGAAAGAGGGGCTGAGGTCCTCACAAAGAAGTGTGGGCGAGGTAGCCCCCACATGATCAGACTTACCAAGTCCTTCCTTCACGCAGAAACCAGAAGGCATTGTCCTGTGGGAACGAATACCAGAAGGCAGGAAAGGGTTTTACTGTGAGTGATTCTGTCTTGGTAGATGTGTTTGGCTACTATATACAATTCCTGCGCAGAGGGTGTATTTTCTGACCAGAATCAATGACTTGACAAGTTCGTGAACTGGACTGAATGGGTCTTATGTTGCGCTGTGTCCTCCCCTTCTTGGCGCCTGGGTCAGGCATTCGCGTTGGGCCATGTTGTAAGGATCCATCCAGATAGCTCAAGTGATGCGGGCAATTGTCAAGACGCCAAGCTAAGGCCAACAGACACTTCCTGGAGAACTCCGAGGAGGAACCCAGCACAGCCGTGCTACAGAGAAGGGAATGGGGAGGTGACAGCCTGTGACCTGTCCCGCAATCCCCGCCCACCCCACGCGCCACGCGCCACGCTCCAGAGTGCGCCTGCCTCCCTCCCGGCCTCTCGGCCTCCTGGTCTGGCCCACCAGCTTCTGCTCCTTGGAAAACTGTTCCGCTTCACGTTTCTGAACTCAGATGGCCAGGAGGACTGATCCGATTGACACGGCTCTTCCCCACGGGCTCGAGCTGCTCCTGCAGCCTCGGAGCTGGGCCGCCTGGGCCCTGCAGGAAGGAGTCCGCCCAGGAGAGGGAACGAGGCCCACACGTCTTCTGGGGCCTTAACCTCTCAACATTAGCTCAGATGTGGTTTCCAAGAGAAGAACACAACGACATGTTGTTTGATTTGTTTAAAAAATAGACTTCCTATTTTACAGCAGCTTTAGGTTCGTGGCAGAATTAGCAGAAGGTACAGAGGTCCCATGAGCCCTCTGCCCCCATGTGCTCGGCCTCTCCCACTCTCAGCCTCCCTCCCAGAGGGGACAGGTGTGTAACCATGAACCCGCACCGACACATCATCAGCATCCAAGCTCCATGCTTTACACTAGGGTTCACGGTTAGTGTTGCGTGGTCTTTGGGCTTTGACACATGCACGACATGCGTCCCCCATTACAGCGTCAGCCAGAGCCGTGTCACTGCCCCAAGGCCCTCCACGCCGCTGTCCTCCCTCTTCCTCCCGACCCCTGACGCCACGGAGCCTTCCGCAGTCTCCACGCTCTGCCTCTCCCAGAAGGCGGTGGAGCTGGAATCAACGGGTGCAGCCCTCTCAGCTTGGCTTCTTCACTTACTGACATGCCTTTGAGGTCCTCCATGTCTCCTTAGGGCTTGATCACGCATTTCTTTTCAGCGCTGAATGATATGCCATTGTAGGATGGGCCACAGTCCATGTATCCATTCACCAAGGGAAGACGTCTTGGTTGCTTCCCAGTTTGGCAGTGATGAATGCAGCTGCGTTAACACCCAGGTGCAGGCTATTGTGTGGATGTGAGTTTTTATCGCAAGGGATGCTGGGTCACATGGCAAGAGCATGCTGACTTTTGACCAAACGGTCTGCTAACTGGTGGACCTTGAAGCTTTCAGCTCTCAAAATCTTAAAGCTTTCTTCTCTGGAGCCTGGACCTCCTGCTTGTGTGGCGCGGCCGAGCTGTGCGCTGCCTCGTCTGGTCTCTGGCCTGGTCCTCTCGCTGCTCACAGCACCTCACTCTCCCGGCCTCGCCCACCACCTACCTCGCGAGACTGCGACCTCAGACAGAATGAGGTGACCAGGCCTGACGCTCTTCGACTTCAAAGTCACCTGCCCCTTCCCATCCTTCTGTCTTGCACACAAACACCTCCCTCCCCTCTTGGCCTTTTGTTGGATGTCAGGCACTCTGTTCCTACTTTAAAACACGATCTTAGCCCTAGCCAGTGTGGCTCAGTGGATAGAGCATTGGCCTTCGGACTGAAGGGTCCCCAGTTCGATTTCAGTCAAGGGCACATGCCCAGGTTGTGGGCTCGATCCGTTGTTGGGGCCTGCAGGAGGCAGTTGATCAATGAGTCTCTCTCATCATTGATGTTGCTATTTCTCTCTCCCTCTCCCTTCCTCTCTGAAATCAATAAAAATATATTTAAAAAACAAACAAACAAAAAACACGATCTTATTTAAGCCTCACAAGCACCCTGTGCAGTTGGTACTTACAACCACTTTTACAGATGAGGAAACAAAATCTGAGAAACGTTGGGAACTTCGTCAACAGCCCACCTTCGTGACTAGTTCATGGTGGAGCCCGTCCCTCCTGCAGGCGAGTTGCCTTCACACGGCGGGGCCTAATAACACCTGCCAGCATGGTGTCAGTACACACCGTGAATAAACTAACAACAAAACCGTATCCAGAAAAGAGGGACATTGTTAGGACAATATTTACCTTCGATGGCTTTGGGTTCATCATTTATCTTCTAAAAGGTTTGGCTGGTCTTTTGTCTGCCTGTCTGCTTTGTCAGAAGCAAATCCAGGGCTATGTAAGTGTGTGATCGCATCCCATGAGCCTAGGCGGCTGGGGAAAGCCAGGGAGGGGGCGTGGCGGGCAGTAAGGAGGCCTGGAACCAGGCTTAGCCGCAGGTGGAGTTGGTTGTCTGAGATGTCATCGGTGCTACAGGCTTTTAGGTTCTGGCTTCCAAGTTCTGGGCCGTCAGTGACGGTTCCAAACAGCCAATTAAAATCCAGGGTGGGAAGGAGCCACGTCCGAGTCCCTCGGGGTGGCCCTAGGCCCAGGGCGGGGCTGACAGGGGGTGGGCCTGCTGGCTCTGCAGCTTTCGAAACTCAGATTTATGGGGATCAACTTTCCCCTCACCCTGTCCCCTGAGACTTAGGGAGAACAGCTTTTTTTGGAGAGTTGTCTTAAGGAGAGATGATGCTCAGCTTTAATGCCCCTGTGACTTCAGGACTAATTCAGAAAAGCACTCCCAAGTGTTCAATATTTTTCCATAATAATCGTATTAAAAATATTAAAAACAAAAATGTACCATAAATTGCCCCTAAGATATTCATCACCAATTCTAAAGAAAATCTAGACGCGGAATTTATAAATTGTCTACGTTCTGCGTCTCTCCTGTCATTTCCACCTGGCTGTTGTCCAGTTACTAACACTGCATAGAGAACGAGGAAATAGGGAAATGACTGTGTTCTCAAATTTAGATAGTTACATAAAGATGGATTTTAGTGGACACACAGTTTCTCTTTAAGAAATAAGAACTATTGACTAAAGAAAAATTAGGATAAAAAAGCATTGGAATAACTCAGAGTTCTCTTTTTCGATTTTGATAATAAGTCGACCAGTAATCCAGTCTGTCCCAAGGAGGTTTCAGGCTGCAGCAGAGCTAAGGAAATCTGGAACTGTTTTTCACCTTCCCACTGAGGCCCATGTTCTGGCATTGGACCCTTCTCCTTTTTTGAGTGCTTGCCTCAATTCTGGCTCAGTGCGTGCCTTCACCCCTGAGTAGAGCGTTTCTATGGCTTTCAAATACCGCCCAGGTCAGATGCCGTCTGCCCAGCCACACATCCCATCCAGTGACTATCACCAGCCTGGTCCTGGCATTGACATAAGAACAGGCTATCAAATCTCACTCATATGTGGGATATAATGATCAACATAAACTGATGAACAAAAATAGATCCAGAGACAAATGGCAGGGGAGGAGGGCTAGAGATCAACCAAGGGACTTGTGTGCGTGCATATTAGCATAACGAATGGACACAGACACTGGGGCGGTGGGGGCTTGCCCTCACAGGTGGGAGTGGCTGGGGTGGGGTCAATCGGGGAAAAAGGAGACAAATGTTAAACTTTAAAAAAAAAGGAACAGGCTATCAAAACATCCCTTTACATGTTTGAAGTTGATACTCACTGCCTGTGTTAAAGGGTCTCCAGACAGGTGTCACGGATGGACCACCCAGGGGTGTCAGGTGTCATGGATGGACCACCCAGGGGTGTCAGGTGTCACAGATGGACCACCCAGGGTTGCCAGGAGCCATCAAGCAATACAGTATCTGCAAAGTCAAGGCACTTCCGTGATGTTATTCATGGATACAACCCCAAAGCTTGCAGGTCATCAGGTCCAACTCTAATTCAGGAATTTCTTCATTCTGTCATTGGTGGGTGGAGGCAAGATAGGGAAGAGCATGGAATTGTGGAATGGGAACGTTGGGGCCTGAATCCTGGCTCTTCTGGCTCATCCAACTGTGATGTTTTCTTTGATCTTGGAAAAATGCCAACCATCAGAGCCTCAAGGGCACGTGTCAGTGCTGGGTGCATGCTTCATAACCAGTCCTGAGTGCAGGACACGGTCCCCGAGCTGCACGCAGCTTCCAGACCCTTCTCTCTGTCTCAGCCTTGCTCTTGGGCGCCGCAGCTCGGGCTGGGGTTATCTTTGCTGTCTCACTGTCTCACTCGGTAAACTTGTAACTGGCTGAGGGAGACTCAGTGAGAGCCCCAGCCCGGCCACCCGCATCCCAGCGACCACCTGCAAGCATTCTGAGGTTATGCCTGTCCTTGAGCTAGTCCTGGGACAAGCGTGTCTCCACCGATGTCTCCTGCTAGGCTGTGACAGCCTGAGGACGGGGCTGTGTTCACCCCTTAGTTAGGGAGGAAATCATGTGACTAAGGACACTGCTGAGTCCTGTTCTAAGAAGCGGGAGCCACCAGGCTCGAGGGGCTTTGCTTGCTGTGGTCTCAGTTCTGCTCTGTGATACCGGCAGGACCTAAGTTCTGCCCCATGATTGTAATGCAGCCCTACACCACGGTAAGCCCCTGTGGGACCGAGCTTCCAAGATCCAGGATGCCGCTAATACCACCACCTCTGCTGCTTACAGGGTCACCTTCGGACGTGTCCACCCTGCGTGCCATCCTAGCGATGACAGGAGACTTCCGCTGACCTCCCAGTGCTCAAACCATGCATCCCCTCCCCTCGCCTCCCCTCCCCAAGGTCAGCACCCACCCCCACACCTGTCCCTCTGCTGCCCCTCGTGCCCGCCAAACGACTGCCAGCAGGTAGAGTGGCCCGGCCGCTTGGATATGCAGACACCTACCCCACACGTGCATCGGGCTGGAGCGGCCCCTGGGCTGGACTCCGGCACTGTTGCACTTGCTCAAGCTGCTCACACACACCCCACCCCACACGTTTCTCCAGCCGTGTCTGGCAGAGAAGGAAAATATTGGGAAATTCACACCTTTTCCAAATTGCCATCTCCCCGGGGCGGGGTGTGGGGGCGAGTGGCATGTTTCCTTTAGATTCCCACAGCAATGCACAGGGTTCCAACTCCTCCACACCACTGCCAGCACTGCTAGTTTCTGTTTTTATTTTTGTTTTGTTGTGCTTTGTTTTAATAATCGCCATCTACTGGGTGTGAAGTATATTTTCCCACAGAGGGCTCCCCAGGTCTGGTCTCCCCGGGTTCTAAAGTGCCTTCGTGCGGAACTGAGAGTCCCTCTCGGAGCCCGGGTGCGGGTAAGACCTCATCAATGCAGAAAAGCCTCACCCTCTTCTCGAGCGCTCACTCACGCAGGGCAAACGATTTTATTGTCTCACAAAGTTGTAAATCAAAGCATGGCTCTGGGGTTTGCTTTAGACAAATATTTGTGCTGAGCGGACTCTGTCTGTCTGACTTACCGCCCAGATTTTGGCGCCGGTGCCGGAAAGGGCAGGACAGGGTCAGGCACGTGTTTCGAGTGACATGAGCCTTCGTGGGCTGACTTCTGCTGCGTGCGCTACGGGCACACCCAAGGCCTCACTCTTCTGGGATCCCACCGAGGTGGACCTGGGGGTTCATAAAAACCCTGAAATCGTACCCGGAATTGGGGGTGTGTCTGAGAACGCATGCATGCACCAGCCCATGACATTCCATGGATGGAAACGCACCCCTTTATCTACAGCTCTTCGAGTTTAAACTCACCATATAAAGCACCCGTGTGACTGAGGAAACACACTGGTGTGAATTGTTTTGAAGACAAATTTGGATTCGGGGCTTGTTGGGTCACAACATCCTTGTTTACACACAAAAACAGTTGCTCTGCATGTCACTTCCCACTCTTACAACACCCCACAGGCAGGTGTCCAGCATCCCGATTTCACCCTTCAATTTCACCCTTTGGGTTATTTTGAAACTAGAGGCCCAGTGCACGAAATTCGTGCACGGGGGAGGGGGTGTCCCTCAGCCCAGCCTGCACCCTCTCCAATCTGGGACCCACCGGGATCGTGCCTAAAAGGGGAGTCGGACATCCCTCTTACAATCCAGGACTGCTGGCTCCCAACTGCTCGCCTGCCTGCCTTCCTGATTGCCCCTAACTGCTTCTGCCTGCCAGCCTGATCACCCCCTAACCCAGGGGTGGGCAAACTTTTTGACTTGAGGGCCACAATGGGTTCTTAAACTGGACTGGAGGGCCGGAACAAAAGCATGGATGGAGTGTTTGTGTGAACTAATATAAATTCAAAGTAAAGGAGCGGAGGGGAGAGCAAGAGAACCGGATAGAACAGCCGGATCCGGCCCGCAGGCCGTAGTTTGCCCAAGGCTGCCCTAACCACTCCCCTGCCAGCCTGATTGATGCCTAACTGCTCCCCTGCCAGCCTGTTTTCCCCTAACTGCCCTCTTCTGCAGGCCTGAGTCCTTCCCAACTGCCTTTCCCTGCCGGCTTGGTCACCCCTATCTGCCCTCCCCTGCAGGCTTGATCACCCCCAACTGCCTTCCCCTGCTGGCCTGATCACCCACAACTGCCCTCCCTTGCAGGCCTGGTCCCTCCCAACTGCCCTCCCCTGCTGGCCATCTTGTGGTGGCCATCTTGTGTTCACATGGGGGCAGGATCTTTGACCACATGGGGCAGCCATCTTGTGTGTTGGAGTGATGGTCAATCTGCATATTACTCTTTTATTAGATAGGATAGAGGCCTGGTGCACGGGTGGGGGCCGGCTGGTTTGCCCTGAAGGGTGTCCCGGATCAGGGTGGGGGTTCCCTTGGGGTGTGGGGAGGCCTGGGTGAGGGGCCTGTGGTGGTTTGCAGGCTGGCCACGCCCCCTGGTGACCCAAGTGGAGGCCCTGGTATCTGGGGTTTATTTATCTTCTACAATTGAAACTTTGTAGCCTGGAGTGGAGCCAAGCCTTCTGCTTGCTCCGTGGCGGCAGCCATTTCTGTTGGGATTTATGTATCTTCTATAATTGAAACTTTGTAGCCTTAAGCGGAGGCCTGGGCCGGCCAGGGTGTGCAGAAAGCTTGGCTTCCTCCATCACCGCGGGCAACCCTAGCCTCCTGCTCTTTCCAGCTCTGTGGCTGCCACCATTTCTGTTTGGATTTATGTATCTTCTATCATTGAAACTTTGTAGCCTTGAGTGGAGGCCTAAGCCGGCAAGGGCAGGTGGAAAGCTTGGCTTCCTCCATTGCCGGGGAAACCCAAGCCTCCCTCCTGTTCTCTGTGGCCGTAGCCATCTTGGTTGGGTTTATTTGCATATTTGCTCCTGATTGGCTGGTGGGCGTGGTTGTGGGTGTAGCGGAGTGATGGTTAATTTGCATATTACTCTTTTATTATATAGGATGTCTGCTCTTATAAACTCGGATTCAATAGTGCCCTTGTACATATTTCAAATAATTCTTATTAATTTTTCAGTAGCACTAAGTTCTAAAAATGATATTTTGGGACCCAACTATATGTCCATTTATAATTCAAATAAATATTATAAATTAGTGATTATAGCAAGTTATATTTCCATGAACAGTATTGTCCGTGTTGTCAGTTTAGCCTCCCCTCCCCACCCTGCCCTGTGTTTTCTGTTGTTTGGATTTTCATTTCCTACAGGGTGGTCCCACAGAGTATGTGTTCACTCCCTGCTGCCCCAGCGAGCAGAGGGGCAGAGGTGACCTCTCTCTGTTCCAGATGAGAATGGCCCAGTGGCCTTCTCCTTCCTCACCCATGTGGATTAACCAGTTCTGCTCAAGGTGGCCATTGCTCCCCAGTGGGAGAATTGCTGGAAGCCAGCTGTCCCTGGACAGGGGCCCTGTCCACTGTACTGAAAATCCCTGGAATCTTACAGTGCATTGAAGAGACCTTGCCAGGGGGGTGTCAGCAAGGAGACCGGTCCTGGATGTGCAATCAGACCACTGACCTCCCCAGCTCCTTGCTCTGCGTCCATGTGCCTGAGACCATGGCCACAGCCATTCTCCGTGAACACAGAAGTGAGCAAGTCCAGGCTACACTGAAGGCAAAGGGGAGAGAATTGTTTAACTGTCAAAAGTGAATCAACCTTTTGTAAATTTATTTAGAATAAAACAGGAGAAAACCCTACTGAGTGATCTGCAGTTCCTTCCACATCAATCCTGCACCACAGCTGCGTGTGGGGGATGCAGAGCCCTGTGACATGAAGGCTGCACTGGGCTTGCTGGCCAGAGATGGAGCGGTCCTCTTAGCATGATCATGTTAGGGAGCCCGTCCAGCCAGCAGGGCCCACTTTCTTGAGTCACAGAGGGTTCATGGGTCAGGTGAAGTTTCAGAATCATTTGCCTCACCTGTCACGTCCACCATGAGGCCAAAGCCTATGATTGCTTCATGTTGTTCTGAAATGAGGTCCCTGTACATTTGCTCCCAGGTAATCCTGAGCTGTGGAATATGAAAGTTACTCTTTCTTATGCTGATGCAACCTCATCTTTCAAGCAACTACTAACTCAGTTCAGATGCCTTCACCAGGACAGGGTGATGGCAATCCAACCAAGCGTACTGCTTCCAGCCCAGCGCAGCCCTGACCCCAGATTCTTCCTCTGAAACCATTGGCTCCTTGCTCCCTCCTCACCTTCGATCTCTGAGCTGTTGGACTTCCCAACCCCTGTAGCAGCTGCTGCTGCTGAGACTGGGCTGGAGCCAAAAAAATGTAAAGTCATTACTAGTCTGAGAAATGCTAAGTATTTAACTTGCCAGCTAAAATTTGAGGCTTCTAAGAGTTTCAAGTTCAAATTAAGTTTGGAGAAATCATATAGCTGTGATAATAAAATCATAAAGTATAGAAATTTATTTTTGAGAAAATAATTTTTATATTTTCTCTGGAGAATTTAATAGTTCAAAATATATTTTAGTACTACGTATTGTAAAATTTCAACCTAGGTCTAATTAAAAAGGAGGATTAATTATGTGGTCTCAACCAAATTTTTAATATAAAAACTAGTTTAAATTTAGTTGATATATTTTAGAATAATTATAAAAAGTATATAATATAATCTTTTGGATATATACATTATATATATACATATACATAAATACATATATATATATATATATATATATATGAATGATAATTTTTCCAAGTTAAATTTCAAAAATTTAATTGAGAGATGATTTTTAGGACACTCCAAGGGCCCTGGAGTGGTGCAAGAATTTATTCTCTCTTCTTAAAAAAAAAATAATTTTGAAATAGGCTGATCTAATATACTTGAAATCACGTGGAAAGCTTTATCAAATAAAAATTAATGACTACATTTTATTTATATACATGTATTTTAAATGTTATAAAGGTTTCAACCTCTAAGGGAGGGCAAGGCAAAGTTACTAAATATTTCTTCAGCAGTGGAATTAAAAAAAAAAAAAGCAAGCAATATCCCTTGGATGGCCTGCCTTTTAAATAGGCTGGGGGGTGGGATGGCATTAATACTTCTTAGGTCAAATGTATAAGTTTGCTTACTTTACTTTTTCAATAGAGATGCCTACTTTAATTGCTTAATAAATTATCTTTTTACAATATAATCAAGGTCTCTTATAAATTAAGTTAAATGAGAAGCCAAAATGCTAAACAATTAACTCTAGTAAAGTCCTCTGAAATAGTTACTGAGACCTCCCATAATCCCTGTGTATGCAAATGAGCACTAGCCAAAAAGAATGCTGTTTAAAAGTAAATTTTAAGTTTAATAAAAAGGAGAAATTTTAAAATCTCTTTTGCTAATATTTCCAGGGTAAACTAAAGTTATTATTCAAGCATTAAATCTGATCATTAATAAAGTCACCATAAATAAAAAGAGAGTCACTTAAAATGTAGGCATGGGAATATTGGTCACCATTTCAAAAACAATCACATTTGTTGCTCAGTGTAAGAGAAAGTAAAAGGTGTTTTAAAGAAACTGCCTAAATGTGGTCTAGAGATTACTCTGGGAGGAAATAAAAGGAGATTCTCTTCAAATATCCAGAAAACTGTAATTAAAAGTTAATGTATTAGGCCTCAGAAAGAGAAGTAAGTAATTTGCATTTTGCCTCTCTAAACAAAGCTTATGTAGATACTAGAGGCCCGGTGCACAAAAATTCATGCACTTGTGGGGGTCCCTCAGCCTGCCCTGTGCCCTCTCACAGTCCTGGAGCCCTCCGGGGATGTCTGACTGCTGGCTTAGGCCTGCTCCCCATAGGAAGTGGGCCTATGCCAGCACTCAGACATCCTTAGCACTGCTGCAGAGGTGGGAGAGGCTGGAGTCCAGCTCAGGGCTTTTGGCTGAGTGCCACTCCTCCTGTGGAAGCACACTGACCACCAGAGGCCAGCTTCTGCATTGAGCATCTGCTCCCTGGTGGTCAGTGTGCATCATAGCGACTGGTTGTTCCACCATTTGGTCAATTTGCATATTAGCCTTTTATTATATAGGATACTCAAATACTAGCAGCAGAAATTCAGTTAGTGTCATTTACTGTCTACACCTAAGGACAAGTAAAGTTAGAAAATAAGCCTTATTTCTGACTGATTTAAATTGGCAAATTGAAATAAGTGAATATTCAGGGAACTTAGTTGTACTAGGCAGGAACCTATTCCTGGAATATTAACTATTTTTTACTGATGGTTCATCTCATAGTAAAAGCTGATTATCATGCAATGAATTCAGACCAATCATACTTCTGTGCTAAGAATTGAATTAAAAAACTATCAAGGTTGCATTGCAAGATTTCCAAAAGCCTCTTAATAATATTATTTAAAACAACAAAAAGGGGACATAGTGGAGTAATCTCCTGTAAGTAAACTACATCAAGCCTTAATTACTTAAATGTTTTCACTTTAAAATTTTTTCACTTGTAATGCTGATGGCAAGACACCCATGAAATTACACTGGTGTCAGAATAAGCCAAAGGAAAATGGTTTGGCAGAATGAAAAGATCCCGAGAGTCTAGTTTATAGAAGGATTCCTTTATTAATCTTTGGTCGAGAATATGCTTATATATTTCCAGAAAACTCCTCCAAGCCCATGTGGATTCCTGCAACAATGGATCTGAGAGAGGAACTTCAGTCTACTCCAGCCACAGATGGTGGTGGCCCCAAGTGACATGCTGAGGAGACAGAGGAGAAACAGTCCAGAGATGGGGGATGGTGAAGACACCTTGCCATGCTAGCAGTCAGCAGCTGTGCGCCGCTGCAGATTGCCCTGGACAAAGCCAAAGAAGGTCAGATCTGCATTGCTGTTGCTCACCATTTGTTCACCATCCAGAACTGGAATATCATTGCTGTCATGTCACAGGGGACAGTGATCGGGAAGGGAACCAATAAAAAACTGTTGGACAGTGACTGGGAAAGGGACTCAAAGAACTGTTGGCCCAGAAAGGAGCTTACTACAGACTGATTCCTTTGATGCCTGGCAGCAATTTAAAGGGACATGAAAGAACTCAATCCTTTCCATTGAATTTAAAAATCTTAAAAGGACCCAAGATCTGCAAATGGCATACATTCTTGTTAAATTTATTCAATCAAAAATGGGGATATGCTGGAAGCAAATTCTAGCAGGTCATAATTATGCAATAAGTTAATCAGAAGGCTGATGGACCTTGGGGTTTCAGCAGGGCTGAAAATCTGCATATTATTACCTACTGCTGAACAGCTGTAGGCATTTCCCCTAGCCTGATAATCTTTTCCTATTTACCTGCTGCTGGTGGAATAGCTGAAGGAATTCCCCCTAACCTGATCATCTTTTCCTGTTTATCAAACTTCACCTGTTTGCATTCCTAAAGGGCCAATGTGTTTTCCAGTAAATAAAAAGCTGTGGGGTTGGACATTCGGGGAGCCCACTTCACTAGAAAGTGGATCCTTCCCTGGCTCCCCCATGCCTCCCAAATTTATATTTCTTGTCTAGTGTCTAGTTTATTCATTTATACACAGCCCCTTCTCCAGATTCCTGAACCCTTGCAGCAAAAAAGGCCATGGAACTCTGCCTCCTCCAGCAGCTGGTCACCTGCCCCTCGTGGCTCTGCAGGTGGCCACTGTGCAGGCTAATCTGATACTCCTAGCTCTGGCACAGTTTACGAGCTTTTAAAAATTGAAACGTATTTATTCTCCAGTTAGGCAGGTTCAGGTTTCTGGTACTAAGATTAGACTGAGTCTTAAGTGAAGGGCTAGAAATGGTGAACTAAAATTCTGGTTCATTTTCCACCGAGGAGATGGTCCCTGGCTTGCTGTGCATTGCAGCATCTAACTGGACTGAAAATTCCATTATTCCACTTCCAGGGGGACCTTATTCTCATGGGTTCAAATGGCTCATTCAAACCATCACAAACTTCCCATGGAAATAGGTTAGCAAACACAATTCAGTGGTTTACCCATCTCAACATTTAACAAACATTTTTTTATCTGCTAAGGATAATGGGAAATTCCTGGAATCTTACAATCTACCGAAGAGACAAGTGTATGCATAATTAAACCAAGGTTTGAATCTGAGAAGTGTCATAAGAAGATACAAAGCACATTCTATGGCCATTCAGGGATCTCTTTCAACTTGGGAGAGTGTGGATTTCAGGAAAGACTCGTTGAAGAGATGCGCGTCAGCGGAGATGCACTTTGAATGACAGGTTGGCTTTTCACAGGTGGGTGTGCATGCCCAAGACAGGCAGCTGTGGAGAGAGACACAGAGTGAGTGGAGATAACATGCAGCCCTGCTTTCCTTAAACATAAACCCTACACAGGGACTAGCCCGAGGCCCTGCGTGCCAGATGGCCGTTTCACCTTCTGCACCAGCAGCGGGAAGCTGTTGAAGTTCAGGGACCAGTGAGGTTGAGGATGGTGGCATCAGAAGACCCTGAGCTCACTGCCCCCATGGATGCAGCAGTTGCACAGCAGTGTCTGAAATCACTTCCTCTGAAAAGGACCTGAGAGCTAGACGAACATCGACTGGACAGCAAACGATAAAAGAGACGCAGGGAGATGGGCCAGGGAGACAGGCCTTGCCTGCCACCCCACCCAGCCACCGGGCCCCATCATAGGCAGAGATAAAAAATGTGAGTTCTCCTCTGAGGAGGGAAGGAGTTGTGCAACATCAGGCAGCCTGACTCCTGGATTTGGCAGTAGGAAGGTGAACCCCCAAATGTCTGGGTTTGGAAATGAATGGGGACTAAGCTCCGGAGAACCGGAGAACTGTAGGGAATGAGGAAGCTGCTCCTAGAGGGCTCACGCCCAGCCCCTGCACCCTGAGGCCCAGTGCAGCAGGTTAAATTGTCTGCATGCTGAGAGATGACACCTTAAGGGACTTCTGGGAGAGCATCAAGCAGAGTGACAATTGTGAAGACAGAGAAGATCAGAAAAATTATTTGAAGAAATAACGGCTGAAAATTTCCCTAATCTGGGAAAAGAAACAGACATCCAGTCCCAGAAAGCCCTGAGTGCCAGATAAGATAAACCCAAATTGAACCACACCAAGACACTCATAATTAAATTGGTAACAGCTAAAGATAAAGAACCTTAGGTGTTAAAAGACAAAAGAAGTAAAATTAACTAAAATTATAATAATTATTAAGGAAAGCATAAAATAGAAAGATGTAAAATGTTATCATCAAAAATAAAAAACTTAAGAAAAGAATAGAAGTGTAAAGTTTTGGAATGTGTTAAGTTGCTATCAACTTAAGAGACTGTTATATATAGGATATTATATGTCAACCTCACAGTAACTACAAAGAAAAAATTTACAGCAAACCCAAAAAGAAAGAGAAAGGAATGTAAACATAACATTATGTATACTCATTAAACCACAAGGAGAGGAGAAGAGAGGGAAAGGGAGGAATTACGAAAATAGCCAGACAGCAATGACCAGCATGGCAAAAAGTACATACTTATCAATAATTACTTTAAATGTAAATGGACTAAACTTGCCAATCAAAAGAAAGGGAGTGGCTGAATGGGCTAACAACAACAACACACAAGATCTATATGCTGCCTATAAGTCTCACTGCATAAGAACCATCACAGACTAAAAGGATGGGAAAAGATACTCCATGCAAATGGACACAGAATGAAATCCAGGATAGCTATCTTCATATCAGACAAAATAAACTTTAAGACAAACACTGTAATAAAAGACAAAGAAGGGCATTACATAATGATAAAGGGGTCAATCCAGCAAGATGACTTAATGTTTGTAAATATACTAGAGGCCTAGCGCACGATTGAAATGTGTGAGGAGGTGCTCTGCCTCCTGCCTTGCGAGGAGGCACCCCATGGGGGGCCGGGACCCATGCCTGACTCGCAGTGTCCCCTGGCCCCCCTGCCTGTGTCCACTCCGGGGCTGCCTGAGCCACTGCACTGTCTTGGGCAGGCCCCCCTGCCTCTCTCCATCTCCACTCCAGGCCTACCCTGCATGCACAACCTCCTCCTGTCTGGTCGTGACCCGTTACGGAGTCCCAGCCTAATTTGCATATTACCTCATTTTATATATATATATATACTAGAGGCCCAGTGCACGAAATTTGTGCACTCAGGTGGTCCCTTAGCCCAGCCTGTGCCCTCTCGCAGTCCAGGAGCCCTCGACAGTCTGGGAGCCCAGTCCAGGATTCCAACTGACCACTTAGGCCCACTCCCTAAGCCATCAGTCAAGCCATCAGTTGGACATCCTTAGCGCTGCCACAGAGGTGGAAGAGGCTCCCACCACCATTGCTGCACTCACCAGCCTATGAGCCTGGCTTCTGGCTGAGCGATGCTCCCCCTGTGGGAGTGCACTGACCACCAGGGGGCAGCTCCTGCATTGAGTGTCTGCCCCCTGGTGGTCAGTGCACGTCATAGTGACCGGTAGCTCTGCCATTCAGTCAATTTGCATATTAGCCTTTTATTATATAGGACTAGAAGCCCAGTGCACAAAATTCATGCACGGGGGTGTGTGTCCCTCACCCTCTCCAATCTGGGACCCCTCCAGGGATGTCCGATCCCAGGCCTAAACGGGCAGTCAGACATTCCTCTCACAATCAAGGACTGCTTGCTCCCAACCGCTTGCCTGCCCACCTGCCTGATTGCCCTAACCACTCCGCTGACAGCCTGATTGATGCCTAACTGCTCTCCTGCCAGCCTGATTGCCCTTAACTGCCCTCCTCTGCCTGCCAGGTTGCCCCTAACTGTCCTCCCTGCTGGCCTGGTCACCCCTAACTGCCCTCCCCTGCAGGCCTGGTAACCCCCAATAGCCCTCCCCTACAGGCGTGGTTCCCCCCCAACTGCCCTCCCCTGCAGGCCTGGGTCCCCCAACTGCCCTCCCCTGCAGGCCTGATCTCCCACAACTGCCCTCCCCTGCAGGCCTGGGTCCCCCCAACTGCCCTCCCCTGCAGGCCTGGTTCCCCCAACTGCCCTTACCTGTAGGCCTGGGTTTCTCCCTACTCTCCTCCCCTGCAGACCTCGTTGCCCCCAACTGCCCTCCTCTGCCAGCCTGGTCACCCCCAACTGCCCTTCCTTTCAGGCCTGGCCCCTCCCAACTGCCCTCCCCTGCAGGCCTGGTCCCTCCCAACTGCCCTCCCCTGCCAGCTATCTTGTGGCAGCCATCTTGTGTCCACATGGAGGCAGCCATCTTTGACCACATGGGACGACCATCTTGTGTGTTGGAGTGACAGTCAATTGCATATTACCTCTTTATTATATAGGATAAGCACTCAAAATAGGAGCACCAAAATATAGAAAGCAAATATTAGTGGAACTAAATGGAGAAATTGAAAGCAATGCAATAGTAGGGAACTTTTGTAGAGGGCCGCCTGGGAAGGCACATGGGCATTTCTTTAAATTGTTGTCAGCTGAGCCCGAGGCGACTGGCAGAGCTGCATCTCGGTTACGCCCTCACCAAGAAGGTGGGGGGTGTTATCAGTACTGACTTTTTACCTTTGTCCAGGTGCCGGGGAGCGGGCTTTGATATGTAAATCCAGGCAAGCACCAGGAATACTAGGGCCTACTCAAGAATGCAAATAAGCTCCTTTGATCCTAAGTTTTGGTGATACTTCCTGGTATTTGGGGGTATAAAATAAATGTGCTGCGTGGGCTCCGGGGTCCCTGCCTCTCTATCAGAGAGGATGGCGTCCCACCTGGCTCCCAGCTTTGTTTCTATCTTTCTATCTGGTCTCTTTCTTTCTTTTATTTCTTAATCCCCAGCTTCTCCACTCAGAATCGGACCCATTCCTTTTCCATGCTGACGCAGAAAAGAGACAACACCTCTACATTTGGCGCCCAACATGGGGCTCCATAGCAAACTTTAACACCCCACTCACAGCAATGGATAGACTGTCCAAACAGGAAAGCAATAAGGAAGCATGAGCAGAAAATTATCCTGAGTTCATCTGCAGGCAGGCCACTCAGAGAGAGGGCAAGCCGCTCAGTGCTGATCCTTTTGCAGAAATAGTAAGGATATGATTTTTTAGTGAAAGGGAGACATTGCCACAGGTATGCCTTGAAAGTACGTATGTCTGCATTTCATAAATGCTCAGCACACAGAGTGCTTGCAGAATGCACTACCCATGTGGACAGAGATATTCACTGCACGGGGCACTTCCCAGGGCTGGAAAGGTGTGGACAAAGGTTAGTTTTAAAATTAACTGTTAAAAAGCTGGAGTTTCTCTCAGTTGTAGTAAAACCCAACAAGGGGGTACCTGAAGCGAAGGTAGAGAGGGAACAATGCTCCCTTTACCTGACCCTTAAACTGTGAGTGGTGGGACATGCCACACAACACCAACCAGGACCACCAAGTGAATCTGGGCAGACTGAGTGACCAGGCGTGAGCCCCAGTGCTCCAGGCATGTGCTAATGCTCCACCTGTGTTATCTCTCACTTTTCCTGTGGGTTACCTTTTGTGAATCTGAGCTACACAGTGCTGTCTTCTTGAGTCACTGGTGCTCTCTGATAGTGAGCTCATGTTTTGATCATTATTTGTGGGAGTCCTGAGTTCTGAGTTGGACCATCTTTCCTTCAGAGGGGACAGTAGTAAGTGTCCATCACCTCCCATGAGCCAGCTCGGTCCCGTAGGAGTCTGAGTCTGAACTCAGCTTCCAGGGGCCCCAGCCTCAGAGCAGCTGTTGGTACCCACTCCCAGGGAGATACCTCACCTGCCTCCAAGGCCCAGCTCTGTTTTGGGGGGAATTCTATTTTGGTTTTGGTAGGAGAGGGTGCATTTCCTGGAAAGATTGATTACCTCTTGCATGACCAACATTTTCTCCAAAAGTGTGATTTCTCCAAAACTGGTGGTTCCAGGAAAGAGAAACAAAGGTGGACGAGGGTATTGCTATGAAACTGAGTAAAGCAGATGAGTGTAAGGTATATTTTGGCAGAAGAAACTGTGAAATATGCTGGTGGTTTGATATGCAGGTTTCATGAAAGGAGCTCTTCTGAGGACGTCCCAAGTTCCTCCCCAAGAAACAGGGAGGCGCCGAAGCAGGGCAGAGGGCGGATGGGGACAGGAGGAAAGGGCTGGGTCTTGGACGTGTTCACTTTGCCAGCTCCTGCCTTTATGCTCAAAAGCTTTAATGTTGAGTCCCCAGACCAACTTTGATGTTTAATTTTTTTACCTCGTAGTTTGACAAGAAAATGCCAGTAGTGTCTCAGGAATGCTGGCATTTCATTGAATAAATAAAACCTGGTTGACTTGATCCTATTTAAGATATGAAGTTAGTGACTATTTCAAGCAAGTAGGGTTCAAGGAGATAAAATAATTCAAAATCTCGTATTTTTTAATCTTTCTGGAAGGATTTACAGAAGGAGGGCTGTGAAATTTGTCCCCAAAGACAGGCTGACAAGGATTTAATGTGGTTTAAACTGTTCTTTTGTATCTTTATTTCTTGTTTTGTTTTTTTACTTTCTTTTTTTAACCAGATGCTGCAGCCAGGAAACATGATCCAGGAAACGGATCAGTGCTCCCTCTCCGCTTCCTCCCAGGAACCCGGTCTCCACGTTGGCTTGTCAAATGTGGGCCAGCGAAGGCGTCCCAGCCAGCTGTGTTCCCTGAGGACTTATTCTCGGAACCTGGGTGCTCCAGGGTGAGAAGGGGTCCGTGCCCAGAGGTCACAGGTGCCCACATCGCCATGGGCCTGGAGGGATGAGCTGTGCGTGACCCCCACTGAGTTGCCGATACAATGTGAGGTGCCTTGCAAACAGCTCCCACTGGGTTCTTGCACAGACGAAGAGAAACAGATAACCCTGACTAAGTGGCCTCCCTTTCTGCCACTGCGGAGTGGGTGGGGGCGCGAGGTTGTCCTCCCGGTGTTTCCTGGACTCACTCATGCTGCGTATTTCACCAAAATGTGGCCGGGGTGGCTCATCTGGCCTCTGGGATAGCAGCCTGGCTCTCCCAGTGCCATTTCCTTTGAAGGAGGCCCGGCTTTCTCATGCGGCTCATCTGTGTCCTGGACTTGCACTGATCAAGCCTGTGCACGTGTTATTTGCTGATGTCCCATTGGCCAAGAAAGTCATGTGATGGGGGCTCCAGGAGGACATGGGTTCCAGGAGCCAGCATTCCCTGGGGGCCAAACCCAAGGCCTGATTCATCTCCCAGAATGCACCAGGCTCTTTTTGACCTCAGGGCCATTGACAGCCTCTTCCTTTAGTCTTAGAGCCGAGGTAGAAACCCACCGACGGGGACAAAGTGCTCAGGCTCTGGCGCAGCTCTCCTTCTGCAGGGGCGGCTGCGGAGAGCAAGAGCAGAAATAGACAGGTAACTTTAGCTGGTGAGAAGAGCGCGGAAGAAATAAATCAGGGTAGGGGGTAGGGAGTGCCTGGCGAGGGGAGTGGAGTGAAGTGAGGTCAGGAAGGCTTCTGAGGGACGGCACTGAGGTCTGTGTGCATCCGGGACCGAGCCGCTGCTGCCCCTGCGCTGCGGCCCTCGCCGGCCTGCCCTCCCATCCCCTTCGCACAGCAGTGCCATCTGGTCTCTGCTTCGGTCTCTTCCTTCCGCAGGCTTTCTCTGCCTGCCCCGTGGGGGTGGGAAGTTTAAATCCCAGGACTCTCCCGGACTCCTATGCCAGCACCCTCCTCTTCCTCCTGCTCCCTCACACTCTTCACTGAGAGACAGACTTCATGCTGTTTCCTTCGAGGCCTCTGCCCTGAACGGTGGCAGCAGCCTCAGTCACCAGTGCTCAGCGGGCAGCGGCGGGGAAGCCCACTCTCCCACCCCACCCGACCCTCACCGCCGTCCTGCCCTGCCCGGCAGGTGAGTCAGTGCGGGCCAGGTCCTCTGGTCACGAGCCTCTCCTGAGACCCACGCTCTCCGTGGATGGACTTCATTCTTTCAGAGGAACAAGCACCGGCTGGCAGAGGGCAAGGACGCCCCCCAGGTCACCGCCCGAGTCCAGATCTGCCGGTCTCCCTGCCACCCCCTGCCACATAGGAAATGGAAACCGGAAACCCGGGACCACTGTGCCTGGCTCGCACCTTGAAATCCAAAACTTCGTAAAGACCAAAAGTTTCCCTGCAAAAACCTCACCGAGTTGACCTGAACTCAGTTGTCAGCAAAACTCGAGCAGGTGCAAATCTCTTTACAGTCCTGGTTTACTCCACTGAGCTTGACTGTTCATACTGTTCGCCTCAAAGACAGGACGTGGTGCGTTCCGGGCCCTCCGACGGCTTCCTCATAAGACGCCTGCAGAGCTCCCGCACGGCCTGCCTTCGGAAGCACAGGTGGCCGCAGGGGTCAGACAGTCGGGAATCCCTAACGGTCATATCTGTGAGTGACGTTTAGATCACAAAGCTTTTAAGGGGCGGGGTTTCTTTTCTTCCCCTCTAGTGCACAGGGAAGAGCTAGCGGGTTTCCTCACTGCCTCACCTTCGTCCCAACACGCAGCCCATCCCGTCCCGGGGCCCACCACGTGGCGCCCAGGGACGTTCGGCCATTTGTTCAGGCAGAAGGCATTCCGTTTTAAAAGTAACTAGAACGAAAAAAGAGAAAAGCACTTTTAAGAAGCGTTGATATTTATTTCAGTTAAATTAACTTTTAAATTTTAATTTCCCAAGGTAATGGTTAGAACTTTAACACTAAAGTGAATGTACTAACTGCATCTATTAAAATGAACACAAAAATAGTGATTAAATATTGGAGAACGTAAGAAAATAGTTATTATGAGAGCACCTTGCATTCACAGAGCAATCCGCTTATAAAGTATTCCCATCTACTCATCTCGTATGTTGTTATAAGAAAATGAGCATTTAGTGAGTTCCTCCTTTCACCAGGCACTTTATATATGTCCTTAGTCACCCTTACCGCTCTGAAGGCTGATTTTATTAATTGTTTTACGGGGAGAGAACCAAGATGGCAGCATAGGTAAACACCTATACTTGCTGCCTCTCCCAACCACATCAAATTACAACTAAAGGCAGAACAGCTACCACCCAGAACCGCGGGAAAGCTGGCTGAGTGGAAGCTCCCCAACTAGAGAGGTGAAGACAGCGCAGTGAGGCTGTATGAGGTGCGGAGGCGCAGAGAGTGCTGGCACCTGCATGTGCTGCTCTTTTAATCGGGAGGGAGATACACGCTCCGGCTTCCCCTGAGCTCCAGTTCCGGGCGAGACTCTGGGGGACCCAGACACATCCGGGGAGAAACTGGACTGTCTGGCATCCGGCCGGAACCCGAGGCGGCTTTCCCTCAGATCAGAGGTGCTCGCAGAGATCATTGTTCCTGCAGGGGGGTGTGGGACGCAGAGAACCTAGGACCACTCCAGTGCAGGGCTAACTGGCAGCCATTGCTGTTTGCTCCGCCCTGGTGATTCCCAGAGACCCCGCCCCACCCAATTTACAACCCACCCAAGCTGTGCGCATCGTCTTTTGCATATGAATGGCCTGTCCTTTTGCCTAAAACCTGTCAAACTGCAGCTGGGTCAGAGAGCCCTAGAGCTTCCAAAAGAAGGCCCAAGGCCCGGCAGCAGCAGCCTGCCTTGCTTCACAGCTAGGCCTCGTCTGGGCATCTCCAAACCCCAAACAAAAAGGAGGAATCTGCAGATCTCTCTGTAGCTCCTGCTGGGTGGCCTCAGGCAGTGGCTGACCTTGCACCTCCTTGGAGATCCAAGAGCCAGTGTACCCAGTGGTCATTGTGAGACCATACTGGATTACAACTCTTCACATCCATAAGAGACACACTCAAGGGGCAGACTCAGTGAGCACCAAAGTCCCACTGAAGCTTGCCCCATAAGGGTGTCACCTGTGCAACAGATCTTCCAGTGTAGGCACAGCTGGTCATCACAGCCAAGTGGCCTGGAGGTTAATTCCTCCCAGTGATACCAACAGCAATCAAGGGTTAATACAACAAGACTGTGCACACAGCCCACAAAGGGGTGCACCAAGAGCATCCACCTCAGGTGACTGGGGAAGCTGAGCCAATGGGCCCTATAGGTCACCAACCACACAAGGCCACTCTATCAACTCAAGGAGACTTAGCAGCTACCCAG
Source organism: Plecotus auritus (assembly GCF_963455305.1). Lineage (NCBI taxonomy): Eukaryota > Metazoa > Chordata > Mammalia > Chiroptera > Vespertilionidae > Plecotus > Plecotus auritus. The sequence goes on along the minus strand of NC_137777.1, from coordinate 54,479,916 downwards.
TACATAGAAACAAACACAGGGAAGCAGCTAAAATGCAGAGACAATGAAACAAGTCACAAATGAAAGAAATGGATGAAAGCAAAATACTGGATATAAAGTTCAAAACCATAGTTATAAGGTTACTCAAGAATCTTCTAGAAACCTCTGAGAAATTTAGTGGGACCCTCAAGGATATGAAAAAGGACCAATCAGAAATTAAGCATACACTGACTGAAATAAAGAATAATATACAGAGATTCAACAGCAGACTAGAGGATCCCAAGAATCAAGTCAAAGATTTGAAATATGAAGAAGCAAAAAACACCCAACTGGAAAAGAAAAAAGAAAAAAAGAATCCAAAAATATGAAGATAGTGTAAGGATCCTCTGGGACAACTTCAATCGTACCAACATCCAACTAATGGGGGTGCCAGAAGAAGAGAGAGAGCAAGATATTGAAAACCTATTTGAAGAAATAATGACAGAAAACTTCCCCTACCTGGTGAAAGAAATAGACTTACAAGTTCAGGAAGCGCAGAGAACCCCAAACAAAAGGAATCCAAAGAGGACCACACCAAGACACATCATAATTAAAATGCCAAGGGCAAAAGACAAAGAGAGAATATTAAAAGCAACAAGAGAAAAACAGTTAGTTACCTACAAGGGAGTACCCATACGACTGTTAGCTGATTTCTCAACAGAAACTATGCAGGCCAGACGGGAGTGGCAAGAAATATTCGAAGTGATGAATAACAAGAACCTACAACCAAGATTACTCTACTCAGCAAAGCTATCATTCAGAACTGAAGGGCAAATAAAGAGCTTCACAGATAAGAAAAAGCTAAAGGAGTTCATCACCACCAAACCAGTATTATATGAAATGCTGAAAGGTATTCTTTAAGAAGAGGAAGAAGAAGAAAAAGGTAAAGATAAAAATTATGAACTACAAATACATATCTATCAACAAGTGAATCTAAAAATCAAATGAATAAAAAACCTGATGAACAGAACAGACTGGTGAATGTAATAGAATCAGGGGCATGGAAAGAGAGCAGACAATTCTCAGGGGGAAGGGGTTGTGGGAGGTGCGGGAAGAGATTGGACAAAGAGCTTACACCTATGGACGAGGTCAGTGGGGGTGGGGAAAGTCCTGGAGTGGGGTGAGAGCCGGATGGCGGGGAGCTAGGGGGGGAAAAAGAGGAACATCTGTAATAATCTGAACAATAAATATTTTTTAAAAAAATGTTTTGCACATAGGGATGCTGAGGCTCAGGGAGCTAACACATCTGCTCTGCCTGTGCCTGTCCCAACACCCACGCCCTCCGTGGTGGACTCTATTCTTTCTGGTCTTCTCTTCTTGCTGACATTCAGTGATAAAATTGTGTGGTTTTTTAAAAAAATGTTTGTATTGGTTTTAGAGAAAAAGGAAGGGGGAGGGAGTGAGAACCATTGATCAGCTGCCTTCTGCGCGCCGCCTACTGGGGACCGAGCCCGTGAACCTGTGACCTCCTGGTGCATGGGATGGCGCTCAACTAGCTGAGCCACACGCCAGGCACATTAATGTGTTTCTAATCTGAACATGCCTGAAAGTGGGGGGAAAGGCCCCTGGCCTGTGGGGACCAAGCACCGATACCAGCACTCTGCAGTGTGACTTCAGACAAGTGACAGAGTATTTCAGCCTCAATCTCTTCATTTGTGAAAAGATCATTACAGTCAGTCCCCGTGTTGTCCTGGGAATGACACCAAATGAGAGAAAGACTGGGTGAGAGGACACAGAAAAGAACAAAGACCTACCTGTATAAGGTTTTGACGTCATCACTCTTCCTTCACCCAGTACTCCTTCTCTCAGTGCCAGTGACACATGCCACTAACCCAACATTGTTCACAACAACGAGAAGTATCTAAGTCCACAGTGGGGCTGGCTCACTAATGAGCGGCAATCCATACAGAAGAATCTCATGAAGTCCCCCCAGAACGTCTTCCTTATGTAGTGATACAGCCACATTTCAACTTGCTAAAGGGAAAAGATAAGGGCCAAAAAGCATTTACAGTAATTGTACTTTTAAAACGCGAGCCCGCAGGCATTTATGGTCATCAGAGATCTCTAGGAGAGTGTGAAAGGGATGGGTGGCGTGGTCCCCTGGGATGGAGGCAGGAGGGAGAGGTGTTTATTCGGTAGCTTTTCATTCTTTTCCATTTAGAACACCATGAACATATCACCCCTTGAGAAATTAAAGTTACACATGAAAATACTGTCAATGCCTTGTCAGGATTTGAAGAACGCCAAGCTCAGATGCAACCAGGGGCGCACGCAGGCCCACCTCATCCTGTGTCGGTAGGGGGGTCACAGTGAACAGCTCATGTTCTCCTAGTTTCACTGCTTCTCGTTCCGGTTGGACTTTTCCTCACAGTGTGACCCCTGAGGAGTGGGCACTGCCCTTGCTGCTGGCTCAGGCGGTCTGCCCGCCCCCTCCTGCTTGGGGCCCACGCAGTGTCCTTCCCCAGCGAACTCTCAGCCTCCGGCCCAAGTCATCTGGGCCTGGACTCCACTGATGGTCAGTGTCAGGTCACAGAGCAGGAGGGACGAGAGGAGCTGGACTGGAAGCTGGCTGGGCTGGCGGACAGGAGCCTGCTGTGCTGCAAGGCCGACCCCAAAACAAAGGCAAGGCCAGAGTCGGGGTTTGGGGGGGGCCATAAGCCTGGGTGAGGGCCAGAGAGCAAAGCTGCCAGGTGGCATCGGCCGCACCGACGCCGGCACACAGGTGTGGGTGCGCCAGGAGCAAAGGCCAATTTCCAGCGAAGTCAGGCTCACAGGTGTCCCGCCAGAGAGGGCCGCACCTGCACTGGCTTTAGCACTCTTCCTGCTGAGGCCGGGGGAGCCGGCTCCACAAGGCCCCCCCACACCCAGGGCCTGCCCAGGTGTACCCCTGGAAGCCATGGTCACAGCAACCCCCCGCCCCGCACACTCTCTCCACCAGGCTCCCGGGACTCGGGCTGAGGATCGGATCAGCCTTGGGGGCTCAGGAGACAGGCTGGGACTTCAGTGGCTCCATGTGAGTAATTGTGTCACAGGCAGAGCCACCATCCATTCCTGCAGCCGACGCTGTGGCCGAAGGGTCTGCCCTCGCTCCCATTGTGATGAAGGGGCTGAGCTGTGCCCACGTAGCTCCCTGTGGACACGAGCCCCCCCCCGTCAGGGCCGCAGTCCAACCTCCGGGCTCAATGGCGGGCTTGGCATCTGCATGGTGCGCCTGTCGGTCATCGATCGCTGCATTGGTTCCACAGCAAGCCCCCCCCCCCCCCCCCCCCCCGTAGGCTCTGCAGAGGAATGGACAGGCTCAGGTTCAAGAGGCAGGAAGGAGGCTGAATATAGATGGTCATATATCAGTCGCTTTAGGCAGGACACCTGCCCCGTCAGTCTCGGCGACATCCAAATGAGAACTCGGTGATATAGGGTTACCCTCGGTGGTGCCAGGCCCACAGCCCGAAAGGTCGGCGCTGTTGCCGTGGGCATTTCTCTGCCCGGCTGTTTCTGAGTGGATGTCAGTCATGCTTCTGTCATGCAGGAAGCATGTCATCCTGTCACAGCTCTGCTGCTCGTCGTCCAATGAAGGACCCGTTTCTGTTCGCCCAGCTTTGCCGCCAGCTGCTTCCAGAGATGCCTTTCTCCCTCCCCACAGCTTCATGTTTTAAGGACTCAAATCCTTAAGCCAAGCTGTATTCTCCTCCTCTTACTTAACTTAAAAGCAATTCTTTTAAAAATAGTGTAGTAACCAGAACACGGCCCCGTCCGCCCCGGCCAAGGGGTGGCCGCTCCAGGAAGGAGCCGGGCCTTGCTGAGCGTATCAGGTTCAGCAGCAAACACTGTGGCGCTCTCTGTGTAATCAGCAGTCCAAACACAAGCTTCACAAAAAAACAAAATCAAGGCAGAAAAGCGGAGGGCCCCGGTGCCAGTGGCAAGCGCCACCAGCAGAGCCTCCAGCTCCAGGGTCTGCGCGGGAGCCAGCGGGCACAAAGGACCCACTGTGCAGAGCTGGGCCGGGGACCAGCAGCACCCCAGGAGTGACCAACGGGAGGATCAGGACTCTGCCCGGAATCCTCCTCCCCCGCAGGTCCCCGCACAAAAGCAGCCCCTTTGTTCTGGGGAGCTCAGCCCCCCCTCCCACCCCCTGCCCCCCGGAGCTGGCTCAGCTGCTGGGCTCCACTTTAAATGCATTGTTGACATGGGCCTGGGGTGTTTTTCCTGGAGCCCTTCCTCACCAGACTGTTCCGGCCGCCTGGCGATGATGGAAACCCGGGCACCTGCCAGCACCCGCTCCCTGGTCAGGCCAGGGCGCACAGAGGGTACATGGAACTTTCCCTGGCAGCGAAAGGCCGCGCGAGGGGAGTAGTGCCAGTCTGGGAATATTACTGCAATGCCCGAGGGCTGCCTGTTGGGCAACCCCACCCGGGCCAGATGAACTGGGTGTAAGGGGACCTGGTCAGGAGGCTTGTGCGTGGCACTCCACTCGCAACCCACTCACAGGGGAGAGCCGTTGCCCAAGCAGCCTCCCCGGGGTCCTCGAGAAGCCGCCCTCGCTCTCGGTCAGAGATCTCCACGTCCTTACGACTCTTCACTCACCTCCATCCCGTCTGGGAGGACTGTGCACACAGCTTCGTTTGCAGGCAGCTTGTACTTGCTTGGAGCGGCCTGGAAGCAACACTGCGAACCAGGACAAACAGAATAACATGCACGGCCTCCACCAGCCAAAGCCCTCGTCATCTTTTGTATAAGGGGCACGATCAGGAGGACCTGGACCCACATCTGTGTCGACAGGGTGGGAGACGACAAATGGCTGTTGGGGGTAACAGCTCCCCAGGGCCCTGCACTCCGGCAGGAACGAAGGAAAACGTGGTGCTGAATAACCATGTCAGTTGGATGTTACAATTGCTGCAGTGGGAAGAACGCTAGGCACCGTTTGAAACCTGACATTCTCCCTTGCCCCTGACCGTGGGCAAGAGACTTCGGTCTTCGTCTGTGAGAGCCTCTCTTTTCATGTAGAAATGGGGATGCTGAGCCCTGGTCGGCATGACTCGGTGGTTAGCATGTCAGCCTGCACACTGGAGGGTCATGGATCCGAACTTCGGTTGCAGGCTTGATCCCCGGCCCCAGACAGGCGTGTGCAGGAGGCAACCAATTGATGTGTCTCTCTCACATGGATGTTTTTCTCTCTCTCTCCCCTCCCTCCCTTTCCCTCTCTCTGAAAAAAAAAAAAAATCAATGGAAAAAATATCCTCACTCCTCAAGTGAGGATAAAAAAAAAAAAAAAGGAATGCTGATACCTGTTCTGCAGACTTCTCAAAGCCATCGATAAGGCCACGTGAGTAAAAGGACAGAGAGTAGAGGCCCCCAGTCGATGGGCTGCTCTGAAACAAAGAAGGCCCTAAAGTCACACTCACTTCTCACCGCTTCCCGGAAAAGGCCCAGGAGGCTCGCTCACCCAGGGCTCCAGGCTGATTAGGCAACTGCTTCACCCGCCAAGTCCTGGGAGTTCTGACAGCCCGCGCCCTCCTCACCGCCCTCCCACCGAGTGACCCGGTCCACGCACTCCCCCGTTGTTCCCAGTACACTCAGTAAAAACACAGCACTCTGCCTGGACAGCTGCTCTTCGCCTTTCTCTCTCCTCTTCATAAAAACTCTTCAAGGCGAGTATCTTACAGCTCAGCTCATGGTAGAGAAATAGCATTACTCATAGAATAGGGCAGACAGATGATGCCAGCACCTGGAAACAGCTGTGAGCAAAGAGCGTAGAGACAGGAGGGTTTTGGTGGATACGGCTTCATCCCCACGAGGGGTCTGGGCTCACCGTCTACGATCCGTAAAGAGGAACTGGGTGAGGTGCTTCCGTGGGCCCCTCCCATGAAGACATGCCCTCTGCAGACCCCAGTCAGTTAGTGCTCCGGCCACTTCTCCTTGACAGACCTGCCAGGACCAGGCCAGTGAAGGCCCGCCTGCAGGCAGCACCGTCATTCCCACCTCCAACGGCAGGCGGCTCGCAGGCTGCCTAAGCAATCCCGGCCTGACAGCACGCTCCAGCCCCACAGAGCGAGCCCGCACCGCACAGCACGCTGGCCCGGGGGCTGAGGGCATCGCGAAAACAAATGCAAAGAAGAATTTCTTCTCTGCAGTTGTGCTCATGAAAGCACCAAAGGGTGTAAAGAATGTTAAGGGGGAAGATGAACGTGGTAAAGCAGTGAGTGCTTGTTGAAGTGGCAGCGAACTGTCTGTGTTCGCCTGAAGGAGGCTTGTGAGAGGGTGGCGTTCAAGGTCTTTACTAGGACACAACATCTGTAAAAGTGCCAGATGTGCTCTTAACATATCACTTGAGGATGTTTGCTAAGATGCAGGCTTCCAGGCCTCCCTGCAGAAATTGTGCTACAATAGGTGCTATGTTTATACATCACTTCAGTATAAATGACTAGAGGCCTGGTGCACGAAATTCGTGCATGGGGGGTGTGTGTCCCTCAGCCCAGCCTACACCCTCTCCAATAGCCTTGAGTGGAGGCCTAGGCCGGCAAGGGCAGGCGGAAAGCTTGGCTTCCTCCATCGCCGGGGAAACCCAAGCCTCCCTCCTGCCCTCTGTGGTCGTAGCCATCTTGGTTGGGTTTATTTGCATATTTGCTCCTGATTGCCTGGTGAGCGTGGCTGGTGGGCGTGGCTGGTGGGTGTAGCGGAGTGATGGTTAATTTGAATATTACTCTTTTATTATATAGGATGCTCTTGTTCAGATAACCTAACGCATGACTGGAATGCTTAATGGCGTCCTAACAGGACCTCCACCGTCAGAGGTGGCGTGTAGCACATTTGCCTCTAAATTAACACAGGAAGGCATGTAATTGACTATAGAGGACGTGAGAAATAATTTATACTCATTAAATTAGTGGTGACAAGAGTGGTGCCTGACTAGGAAGAATTTGCTCTTGAACAAGACCCATGAGTGGACAAGGCAGCCTGTGAGTGCCATCACGGAGCACGTCCGTCTAGGCCCCGGGACCGCTGCCTGACTGGCGCCCGGTCACGGTCACCAGCCCTGAGGTCATGCAAGGCAGCTTGGAGCGAGGCCTTCCCGCCAGGTGCCCGTGGCCTTCCTGCCACAGACAAGCCCAACGACGAGCTTGCTCCTATTTGCTAAAAGCAAAGATACATGTGGGGAGGCTGGTCAAACACAAGGGCGCCGGCCTTCACTGAACCTGCCTGTGGGATCAGACGCCGAGGTGGGTGCATGGGGGCCCAGACTCGCCTAAAGGTGCCAACACGTACAAAAGGAGCTCGATCCTTGCCCGCCATCCACATTGGCTTACTTCGCTTTCACTAACGTGAAGGATCGATGAGACACACATGTGCACTTTAATTCTCATACATGTGAGTCCATGACAGGCGGTCTACACACTGGACATTAGGAAATGCTGGTCTAAGAAATCATATTCCATTACAAACGCGTTTTAGAAGTCTAGTCATTGATAAAAGAGTTTGAGAGCGAACAAAGTTACTAGGGGAGTCAAGCAGAAAGTTTTCTTAAACCTTCCGATAACTTTTAGGTAGGTGGACCCCAAAAACGTTACATGAAAGATGGTATGTCGAGGTGAAGGATGTGGGTGGCCTTCCCCTCCCCTCCCCTCCCCTCATATTTACACTGGAGAACTTATCTCCTTTCGTAGTTACACAGAAGATTCGGTTTAATCTGTGGCAAGCAGATTTCTGTTATGCAATTGTTTGAATTTCTGGCCACATGCAATCACTTGAACTATTTTATTTTATTAAATCATGTATTTACCTGAGAGTTAAAATCAAACCATTTCTGAGGGCAACGGAGGCTACAGTTGATCATTTACATGCAGTGTTCTGTGGTTTACAAAGTATTAGGCTATTTTTTTTAGATGAAAATAGTGCTTAATCATGTCATCTGCTACAGAGGGACCATCAGTCCCCCGGCAGCCACAGGAATAAGATACAAGTAGTATTTTGGTCAGTGTTAAAAACACATGCAAGAATGCTACACGACCAATTCACCCGGTAGGGGAGAGTCCTAGCCACCAGCTTAAGAGTTTACCGCCGCTGTTCCCAGTCTGTCCGTGTGTCTTTCAAACAGTAAATCCAATAAGCCCCTAGATGGATGTAAAATGGAATGTTTTCAAAAGCGTGAAACTGTCAGAAACTGAGGATGCCTCTGTGCTGACTTGGTTGTTAATAAAAAAATACTCATTCGTGGATTTAAAAAATTGCCTTCAAAATAAAAATAAGAAGTTCCAACACAGGAAATATAAGGTTGAAAGTCTCTCTTTAATTACAGGTAACGATAAAAGCCATTGAGTGGTGGCATTTTAGAATTCATGTCGAACAGGCGGCCAGACTGCAGGTGGAGGGCTGACTTGCCAAGCCCAGGTCCCGGCTCCGCCCACAGTGACGGCAGGTGCAGGAGCCACCGCATTCCGCCCAGAACTGGAACTGAGCAGGGAGCTTCTCCTGCGTCCCGAAGACAAGCCTGAGTTCACCGCCAGCAAGTCTCAACACCAGCGCCCAGCACCGGCGCATGCATCCGAGCTCGGCCCCGCACTGGGCTGTGGCAGGCCTGGGAGCATGGCTCCTAAAAGTACAATCATCGGATTAAAAATGACTCGTCAAGAAAGACAGGTGTCACGTGATCTCACTCATCTGTGGAATCTAATGAACGAAATAAACTGATGAGCAAAATAGATCCAGAGACAGAAGCATGGAATGGACTCAGGAACTTCAGAGGGAAGGCGGGGTGGGGGAGTGGGTGGGGAGAGATTCTCTGTGTATGTGCATATCCCATGGACACAGACCATCGGGTGGTGAAGGCCCCGGAGGGGTGGGAAGGGGTGGAGGGGGTCAATGGGAAGAAAAAACAAACAAAGGGGACATCTGTAAGACTTTCAACAATAAAAAAAACACCTAAACACAAAAAAATAACAACTGATCATCCTCTTCGCAAATATTTATTGGGCACCACTGTTTCCCAGGCATATTGTAAATCAAGTAAAAACTTATTTTACAAAATAGTCCAAGTCTATCATCAGGGAGGAGTCATTTTAGAGACGGCTACAGGCATTCAGCAGGTAAACAGATTAACCTCCCACTCGAGGAGGCCACGGAAGGAACAACAGACAGGCAGATACGGGGGGAGGCGGGGAGGGTGGCCACCCCCACGCAGAAACTCAATGCAGAGCTACCAAAGGAGAGGCCAGTGCCGGGGTCCAAACCCGGGAGGAGCTCGGCGTGCACGGAGACAGGACGGCCACCGGGAGGGCGAAGTCCGGAGACATGGCCTCTGAGTGAAGAGAAGGACCAGCTGGGAGGAACCAGGGCTGTGAACCCTGTGCTCAGCGCCTCCCGTGGGGCCGCCAGCTCACATGGAAGGCTGCTGCTCACCCACTTCTCCACCAGAACCCATCGCCCCGCCTCAGCTGCACACGAAGGAGGGCAGGGCGGCACCCCGCCCCCCAGCACAGCGCACAGTGAGATAGGCTCCTAAATGCAATATTACTTCTACTAATAATAATGGTGAGCTGAACTGCCCAGCAAAACAGAGGCAGGCTCCTGGATGGCGCTCAGGCTGACAGCTCGGGGGAAGGGGTGGAGGTAAAGGGGGTGGCGGAGGGATTGAGCCACAAAACAGAAAAAGAAAGAGACGCATGGTGTGGGGATTGCAAGGGAAGGTGGTGGGAATATAAAATAAAATGAAAAGAATAATAATAAAGGTAAATCTGTCAGCACTCTCCATACCTCTTTTTGTTTTAATTTTTTGCAATAATTTTATTTATTGGAAAGAAGAGAGAAAATTGTGGCATACGGTTTAAGGGTGGGTCTCCTTACGGTCAGATCAACAATTTACCTTGAAAAGGTTTTCACTGATATTTGGCCTCTGAAATTCCTTTTCCCGGGTGAGGGAAGAAATCTTCCTCTTTTTTGCCCCCTTCAGTCCATTAGTACATTTTCATCAAATGTAAAAATTAAACCAATGTAATTACTAAACCTAAACCTTCCATGCACTATTCTTTCAACACTTGAAATTTACTAAACTCTTTGTTTTTCCCCAGTTTTATTGAGATATAATTGACATGTTATTCATTGAGCAACGCTGTATCAGTAGATTGATGGAACTCTGCATTACGTTTTTGAAAATATAATTCCCCCCAAACAGCCCAGGTGGTCTTGCTGCAGGTCCAGGTGCACGTGGCTCTACTTGGCCTGCTCTGTCCCAAATGCCAAACGCCTTCCTCCTCCTCCCGGGCTCGTGCTCAAGGCCTCAGGCGGGCACAGGCCAGGGCAGGACCCGAGGGCCACGGTGAGGTGGAGGGATTGCAACCTGGGACATTTAAGTTTGTACAGATTTTACGCTGAGAGAGCAAGGTTCATAAGCAGAAAAAGAGGTGTAAGAAGAAATGGGTGGGGTGTGAGGACTCCAACCCTAGGTGCTCATTGAATTCCACATCCTCGCTCTGGAGTTTCCTGCTGGTGGGGCACAGACACGCGCTGGGTCGGTAACGCAGTAAAGGGTCGTGGTGGTCCAGGTTCAGAGCACCGGTGCCTCCCCGCGGCCAGCTGCTCAGCGGTGAGAGCATCGCCTGTGGACTGAAGGGCCGGAGGTTCGATTCCGGTCAGGGGCACATACCTCGGCTGCAGGCTCGATCCAGGCCCAGGTCTGGGCCCATGGGCTTTGGGATCAGGCTGGTCCAGCTTTAAGCCCCCGGCTCCCGGGATGTCATGCTGCCTCCACGCCTTGGAACCCGAGGCGGGTCTTCACCTCCGAAGGCCTCCATGGCTTCCTATGTAGAGTACAAATGTACATGCCCAACCTGGCTGCTGTGAGAATGAGATGAATTAATGCATGCAAGCCGTTAGCACAGCCTGTGAGACCGCTGGGCCCTCAATAAACGGAGCCTTTAAAAAACCTTCCCTTTTACGTCTAAGGGCTCCTTCTGCGCTGAGCGGAGAAAGAAAGCACTCACTTCTGTGCTGTTCACGGGCCACAGTCACTCTGACCCCAGGCAGTGGCCACCATTCGCTAAGAAGGGACCCACGGCGTGTCCTGGCAGCCTGCTAAAGACGGCACGCCTTGTTCTTCAGACAATCCCGCGTGGGAGAGGGGGCCACGTGGGCATGGGGAGCATCACCGTGGGAGCATATTCTGTGGTCCCCAGTGCTCTGGGCACCAGGGGAGCCTGGGAGTGTGGGCCCAGCCGGGCTACACAACAGAAAAGTCATCCTGGTTCACTGTTTTAGAAGGAAAAGATTTGACGCCGGAAAGAACAAAGAGAGCATTCTGTAAAGCTACCGTTGATTTGGAAAACCCAAGAAGGATCCCGAGGGTTTCCCGCTGGGCAACGCGGACCCAGTCTCCCCACAGGGGCCTGCGGGCGCGGCCTGCTCGGAAAATGCCGCGTGGGCAGTCTATGTTGTGACCCACTTTCCCGTGACCTGATGCACCTGTGAGAGAGCTCCTGGGACTCAGGAGACAGCGGCCAGGAAACTGCGTATACTTGGAACACACACCATTGCGCAACCGTGTCAGCCCAGCTTCCCCGGGAGCGTCTCCGGTGGCTGATCAGTCTTTCCCGGTTAAGAATGCACCCACTTTGCAATTCAAAGTGTTACAACAGTATCTTCAAATTAATTCACTCGGAAACAAAGGCATGGGATGGGTCATTACGATGCTGTGGGCAGACATTTACTCAACAACCATAACATGCCAGGCCCACCCCTGTGCCGCCTCCCAGCCCCACCCCCCTCCCCAGCTCATCATGTCCACACCCGCACCATCATTGCTTTTTCCTGGGATCATGGCCGCCTGCTTGGGTCTCTGCCTGTCCCCATCCTTCTCCACGTCAGGGTGTGGCAGAAACAAGTTCCTCCCCTGTGAAACCCTGTGAGGTTCCTCCTTGTTTCACGATAAACTCCAAATGGCTCTTAAGATCTCCGTGTCCCAACGTCTCTCTCCTGCTCCCCTCCCACCGCTGCCGGAGCCTCCTGTGCTCCAGACGTGTCTGAGGCTCCCTCGACCGGCTGCACTAAACACCGCGGCGCCTGGCATGTGCCATCAGAGACAGGCCCACGCTGCTCTTTCTACAAGACTCCGCTGAGCACCCGCCTCATCTGGAACATCCCTCCGTCCTGGGGGTATGGTTACAGAGCACACCCCTCCCACCCGAGCACGGATCCTGCATTGTGGAGGGCCTCATACATCACAAACAAGAACAAGTTTGCAAAAGGACAGACAGACACTTCTTTCCAGAGCAGGTGCTCAGCCCTGGGTGAGACACAGGACCCTGCACGTCCGCTCTCGGGACTAAACAGCTCAGGCTCCGAGGAAACAGGGCTCCCGTCTCCATGGCCCGGCGCAGAGGCACTGCCCTGGAGGGCCATGCAGGTGCCAGGCCCCGCTGCTGGCCTTGGAGAAACCCGCTGAGTGTGGAAGCACCGGGAGCAGGGAGCAGCGCAGAGTCCGCGGCCACGGCCAGCTTCTTGTCCCTGAGCTCACGTTTACGGTTCCACAGCTGCTCACGAACCAGCGAGAATCCACAGAGCTGTACTGGGAGCTAAGGAACGTTTTGCAACTTTAAACAGTTCCCGTGACTCAGATTTGTATGTAAATAGCTGTAACGTGTGTGGCTCATCTATCCAGTTAGCAACTACGTGGACATTGATTTCTAGAATTGGGAATCATTTTGTTTTTGTAAAAATATTTAATAAATTGATTTAAATTTTCAAAAAGTTAATTTAGAAATTTCAGCTTTAGCTGATTAAAATGTTTAATTAATGTCTTATTTTATTTTTAACATATAACAAACACATTTTATGAAAAATAAATTTTTGAAAAATTATAAAAATAATTTAAATTTTGTGCAGTTGTTTTAATTTACAATTTGATGATTTTATGTTCAAAATCTATACACTTTGAACTTGAGTATATACTTAGACAGTTTATTATTGCTAATAGTATACTAGTATGTGATAGTTTTGATGATACAATTATTAGCTATCTTGATAAAATTAAGGTCAGAACATTTGTTTTCAAGATAGGTGAATTTTATTTATGAATTATGTTTATTACTCAAACATCGCCAGCACTTCAACAGAATACACACACATGCCCACTAATATTGAAATAAATTCAGTTGTTTTTTATATTCTGCCAATTGTTAGCAATGAAAAATTCATAGATTTGCACATCCCCCAGTTTTGTGGCTGAAGAGGCAGCTTGTGACACTGACTTAATGCTCCCATGTTCAGACACGTGGTTCGTGCTCCCGTCCGCCCTTCCCGGCCCCACCCGGTGAGAGCGGCCTCTGCTGAGCTGCGTCTCCACTCTGACTCCACAGCCACTGTGTGTGTCTTCTTGGTCAGACAATGCTGTTGTAATTACTCGTTCACAAATCTGCCTCCGCCACCTAACTAAGACTTTATCTCTGGACCCAGCGCCAAGACAATTCCCAACGCGAGGTAGGAGCTAAGTAGCTGGTCGAATTCACCCAGGAGTGAAACAAGGCGGCACTGGCTAAGACCAGGGATTCTTGCGCCTGATCACCCAGGAAGGAACCCCGCTCCGATTCTCTCTCTCCCTGGAGCAGGTGCCAGCCCCTCGGTTTCCTCATCTATAAAACACCAACAATAAGAGGTTGTTATAAGGAGGAAACCAGTAAATGAAATACTAAGTGAGTTAACATTTGCAAAGACTTAGAGCTGTGGCTGCACGGTTTTTGGCTAAATAAACGCCTAAGTGAAGTCCGATCACATGTGCTTAGGTTCCTCCTGAAACCTTACTTTCTTTTGTAATTGTCATAAAAATTTCAAAGGAAAAAAGCATTTTAAATCTAAACAACAGTAGAAGCTTAGTAGGCAATACATAAAAAACAAAAAGTAATTTTATTGTTCAATGTGACTGAAAGCAATGAGCTTAGACACCAGCCCTTAGAAATACAGCAGGCCCCTAACTGGCCGCGGAGTTGAAGCGTTTTGTGGGTGCTGCTGTGTTTATTGTGCGGTCACAGGCGCGCAGGAGACTGAGGAGTGGCTTCCTGGTGATGAAGGAAGTGAGTTGCTTCTGTCAGGTCACGTTTGGGGCTTCATGCTCCTTCCCAGAGCGAACCAGCCTCCTGGCGCCCTAGTGTGTGGCCGAGGCACTCCCACTGGCTTCTGTGCCATTTCGTTCATAAACTTGGCATGAGACCTTCTCTACCCGCAAAGACTTTATAATCTAACAGGACAGTAAAATTGACAGGCGCAGATTTCATAAAAGATCCTTGTTAACAGGGCCAGGGAGGGAGGAGTTGACGTTTATAAACCCGGGTGTTGCATAACTGTGTCCACCCTGGCAGGCTGAGCTGCACTGTGTAGTTAGAAAAACAGTGAGAAGTGGAGGAAATGTCACCAGCAGAGCCATGGGTGGAGGGAAGGACCAGCCGCTTCCCCGGAGACAAGAACACTGCGCAGGAGCCGATTTGGTCAAGAGGGTGGACATCCTACCAGGAATGCCATAGACTTGCACGAAGTCCTTACACTGATCGTTTACCTACAGAACAATGGAGAAGGGCTGAAGGAGTTGAAGGAAGGAAGGATGAAAGGACTAGAGAACCCCAAGATCAGTGCACCCTGAGATGCAATTTTTCTGCTGGGAGCACGCCCTGTCCTGCTCATACATGCACTCCTCATCCTCTAAGGATTCTCTGCTGCACAGTGCAGACCCCAGACCCTGCAGGCTCCGGCAGCAGGAGCTCTTAGAGAAGCCATTCAAGAAAGAGAAAGCGAAGCCACAGATGTCCCCACAGAGCCCTCCCTCAGCACTCGCACTCATAATGACTGTCGGGGTGTGGCCTCCCAGAGGTGAGGAACCTTATCAGCTCAGGGCCACATCCCCCTGCCTGACCCACAGAAGGGCCCGTAAATATGTACTCACTGACGCCGTCAGCTCCTTTGTCAATAGGCAGGTTTGTTTTGTTTTCATTCTGAGTGAAATTTAGTTGCTTTTGGGGGAGGGATAAAGAAAACAGATTTTTGGAAATGAACAGAAAATGCCTGCCAGAATTCTCATGGGAGAGTAGCAAGTCTTACACAGAAAACACACTGGTTTTCCTATTAACTTCCACATCTTCCATCTCCTAAACTCCACGGAGGGAGCAGGTCCACTTACAGCAGTGGTTCTCAACCTTATTTTCGTTGCTACTTCATAACTGTAATTTTGCTACTGTTAATGAATCGTAACAGTCGCGACCCACAGGTTGAGAACCGCTAGCAGGGTCGCCTAAGACCATCGGAAAACACAGATATTTACATGATGATTCGTAACAGTAGCAAAATTACAGTTATGAAGTAGCAACGAAAATAATTTTATGGTTGGGGGTCACCACAACATGAGGAACTGTATTAAAGGGTCACGGCATTTGGAAGGTTGAGAACCACTGACTTAAAGGAACATGACCAGCAAGAAGGACGGGCTGGAGTCAGCAAATTGGGAGGAGGGGAACAGGTTAGCAGACAGACTAATGCAGCCCTCAGCACCTCCTTTGCTCAGGGGCAACCTGGGACTAATTTCTTGCGATGACGATGATTCCTGAAGGCTAGCCCAAAGAACTCCATATTCGAGATCGAGATGCAGAGCCCACCTTCAATACATGCTCATTCCATCTAGTGAGTAGAAATATTTTTGTCTTTGAGAAGAGATATTTAGGGGGGGGGGGCAGGGAAGAGAAAGTGGATGTAAGTTTAGGTGAGAACTTGGGTATAGAAAACTCAGAGCCCATCTGAAAGACCTCGCTAAGGAAGTCCCCAAGTGCACCGGAAGAAGTTCTTCCATCATTTTCCGGTTTCCTGGGGTGGGTGTGGGGGTGCGTTTCCTCAAACACTCTTAACCTGATCGAGGAAAGGACCGACCTCTTGTCTGCAGTTTCCTTTTTTAAATGCCTTTCTGCCTCGGTGCCCTGGTGCATCTCCTTCAGCTGGTGAGCGGGTGGCTTTGGGCAACAGGCCCCAGACCGGACACCTTGCTCAGCCACCTGTTCCAGGGACATGGCAGAAGTGACTTCAAAAAGTAATTTAAAAGCTTCCCATGTTTCACTCTGCAGTGTAACACTTTAAAACTCAGTTTTAGTTTTTCGTTTGGATCTTAAAAATGAATATGCAAGTAAACTAAGGACTCGTGGGCTCAGTCCTTACACTGTTCCTTACCCCCAGCCCGAATGCAGTGAGGTGGGCGACTCAGGACGCCTCAAGTCTGTGACAGCCAGCCATGCAAAGCGTGGAAAACGATGGTTTGGACATTTTAGTAAGCAAGCAACTGAAAGACGATACTTGGCTGAAATGAACTCTGAGGCAGCACCTTTGTAGAGCATTGAAGTCGCCATAGCACTGTTCGCGTCCTTCCTGAACGCGTAAGTCAAGCAGGAGAACGGGTTCCGCCCGAAGAGCTGGGCTCGCGTCCAGCCAAGGTTTCGCACGCTGGTGGTAACCATGCTGAGCCCTGAATTTGGTGGGCGTGCCTCGCTGAACGCTCTGGCGTGGGAGCCTTGCCCTCTAATTCTGAGCTAAAAAAAAAAAATGCAGAACACAAAGCATCTGACAGCGGAAACTGGCAACGCGCTCCTTTTCGGGGACCAAACCGGGCTGTGCGTCATCGCCAAACCACCTCCGCCAGGGCACTTGCTGCCCTGCGGAGCGGAGTGCACCTGGCGGGTCTTCACCAGGAAGAATCCAGAGCTCTTTCTGAAAAGGGCACCCAGAATGTCGCTGTCTTCTGAGCATGCAGAGAGCAGGCGGCACTGTGTTAGATGAGCTAAAGCCGCCCCTTGGGAGCAGAGGTGAAGGTGTCTCTCCTGGGATTGTCCAGGACGCGTGGCCGGGGGATACGGGGCCGTAAACCGGTTCATGGCATAAAACTTATGAAATCCAAATCATCCCAATGAAGGAGTAAAAGTTCTCCACAATCCTAGTACTCAAAGACTATTATTAAGATTTTTGTATGTAATCCCAGATATTCAAACCTATAGGGGGTTGGGGGGGGAGAGAGAGAGAGAAAGAGAGGGGGGGAAGAAATAGATAAACTACAAATTGAGACTTCATTCTTATTTCATTTGTTAATAATTTTTGAATATTCTTCCCTGTCAATTAATATATGTCTATAAGATCACCTTTAGTGACAGACTAGTATTCAGTGAGTGGGCAGGCTATGATTTATTTAACAGCCCCTTACAGTTAGGCATTTGCGTGGTCAGCCACTTCATGACAGGCAGCTTTGAGGTGATCATCTTGAAACCATGAGCGTCAATATCTGCACACTGCTTTGATTCCTTCCCTTGGTGTAAGTTTGATGCATATCTTGGAGCCTCTGGTGTGTAAGTTCATCTGAAAGGCAGAGCTGGTGTCATGGGGACAGGGAGGAGGGACGTCGCCATTGCTCAGAAGCAATTGCCCAGGTACGGGCCCGCGTATTTTGAGAAGAGAGCCTCCTTAGGCAACGGGACGGGGGTTTTCTTTCCTTGGCTTCCTAAGCCTCACAGACTGGCCTTCTCACCCACAGAGGATCCATGGGTGATGAGCGGTGCGTGTCCGACCGCCTGTGGCTGCTGAAGGCGGCTTGGAGAAATGGGTTACAGGTTTCAGGAGCTACCTCCCTGTCCTGGGGGAGCGCCACCCTCCTGCCTCACGGGGGGTTTCCGGAACCCAGGGCCCCCTCTCCTTCCACAGTGAAGCCCGAGCCACAGGCACCACAGCTTTGAGCCAAGGCGCTGCAGGTGAGGCCATGGCCACAGAGGGCTCCGGCTGCGGCTGGTCACTCCCCGCCGCTCCTTGAATTCCCAGGCGTTCCCTCTCCTGCATAACTGTTACAATCCTTCATAAAACACCTCCCTCCCTACATCCACTCCTTTCTCTTTCCTTCATCACCACACACGTTTTCCCTCTTGCACCAAGTTCCTCCCTCCACAGCTCATTCTCTGTTCCTGCACCTCCCAGGGCCCCCGGACCTCCTAAGAACGGCAGAGCCAGGACCCTGGAGACATGGGGGTGACGGGGGAGCCGCAGTAAACACTGGAAATGATTGAAGGTGCACAAACTGAGGGAAATGGAAGGAGAGAAGGATCCAACCTTAATATCATGAAAAGACAACTGAATGGTTTCCATGCATGGCAGTCAAACATTTCAGCCACTGCTCGAAGTTTAAAAGCTCATTGGCACAAAACCACAATGAGGTATCACATCACACACCTACCGGAGGGCGTTGGGAGGATGCGGAGAAACTGGAACCCTTGTGCATTGCTGGTGTGGGTGTAAAAAGGTGCAGACGCTGTGGGAAACAGTTCTGCCAAATGTACAACTGCCATATGGCCCAGCAACTCACCCCTAGTACATGTATACCCAACAGAACTGAACGCAAGGACTTGCGCAGATGCTTGTAGGCGCATGTCCACAGCTGCATCACTCATCACGACAGAAGGTGGAAACACCCCACATGTTCATCAGCAGTGAGGGGATAAGCACAGTGGGGTGCACACATGCAGTGAAATGTTGTTTAGCCATAAAGGAATGAAGTTCTGATACATGTTGCAACATGAATAAGCCTTAAAAACACAGTAAGTAAATGAAGCTGACACAGAGGATAAACACTGTATGACTCTACTTACATGAAGTCTCTGAAGTGGATAATTTCATAAAAACAGCAAGTAGGGAGAGATTACTGGGGCTGGGAGGAGGGGGGGTTGGAGGGTTATTGCTTCATGGTGCAGAGCTCCAATTGGGCTGATGGAAATGTTTTGGAAATAGTGGTTATGGTTGCACAACGGTGCAAATGCAGTGAAGGCCACTGAATTTTACACATAAAAATGATTCAAAACAGCAAATTTTGTTACATATATTTTATCACAATTTTTAAAAATCAATAATGCAATATATCAAAAGGCATTAAATTGTATTCCTTCAGAGGGTGAATTGTATGGTATGGGAATTATATCTCAATAAAGGTGTTTATTTTAAAGTTTATTTATGAAAAGCCTCGCCTCTGCATCTACATTACTAAGGTTAGAAGAAGACATAAGTAAATTTGAAACATAATATTTTGATACACTCAGTTCATACACTCAGTTCCTGGGAGTATGGGAAAATGCCTGACCTGCATGTGCTCGAATTCAACCACATTTTACAGGAGAGCACATCCTGTACATGGCTGCGTAGCTCACAGGATCTGAATAAAACAGTGGCTGATACTCCTGGTTTCCGTCAGTGCTGGGCTCCGTGCGGCGGGAAGGGTGAAAACCACTCTCGATGAAGTTAAACCAAAGCCAGCCAACCTGAGGCTGAGAAAACTCCAGTTTTTAAGAATGTTAAATATGTTAAAACCAGGTCTGGGAAATGCTATAGATTCGTTTCTGCTCCCTACGTGAGAAACAAGACCTCACTTGGGGAGGAACTCTTTCTTAGGCTTCAATGCTCGAGGATCCGGAGTAAGTCAGGAAGGAGAATGACCTGTCTTATGGCCCAAAGTTCTGCTGGGGGATGCGAGAACCTGCCTGGTATGTGCTGGCTTTGAGCCCTTCCTCCCCCACCTGACGGTTGGGCCACTCAACATCTTACCTGCAGTTTCTGTTAACTTCTCGCCTGGAGTTCCTCCTGTGTAAAGTAGGAACTGTACAAACCAGGACACGGGTGAAGATCATGTGGAAAGTGTTGTAAAGTGATCAGCAAGGGTTAGTTCTCAGTGGTGGACTAGAAACACAGAGCGGATGGGCCCATGAGAAACCGCATGGTCCCCCCAGGCTTCCCGGGCAGGGGCTGAGGCCCCATCACCTCCTCATCCCAGCAGAACCACAAATCCCTCCCCCTGAGCCGCAGGGCTGAGTGGGCGCTGCCCACCGCATCCTTCTACGTGTCAGACTCAACTCGCCTTGTCAGATACCTATGATCATTTTCATAATTCCTGTACAAGGCTTCTGCCGCTGTCATAACAAATCACCAACTCTTAGTGGCTTAAAACAACACAGATGTATGATCTTACGATTTCCTGGGTCAGAAATTCCACGTGGCTCTCCTTGAGCTAAAACCAACTTATGAATGGGCTGGGTTCCTCTTTAGGCAGCTCCAGGAGGGAGTCTGTTTACTTCACTTCTGCAGCTCACAGAGGCCGTCTGGGTTCCTTGGCGAACTCCCTTCCCACCATCCTTAAAGCAATAGACATGCAAATGGATCAACATCACTAGTCATCAGGGAAATGCAAATAAAGGCACCATGCGATATCACTTCACCCGGTTAGAAAGGCCATCATCAAAAAGACAGGAAATGACAAGTGCTGGCGAGGATGTGGAGCAAACAGAGCCCTCTGGGATGCAGACTGGGCAGCCACTGCGGAGAACAGTTTGAGGTTCCTCAAAAGATTAAAAATGGAGCTGCCATTTGACCCAGCGATCCCACTTCTGGATATATATTCATGGTAATGAAATCAGGATTTCAAAGAGATATCTGTACTCCCATATTCATTGCAGAAATTATTCATAATCCCCAGGATATGGGAACAACCTAAATGTTCAGCAATGGATACATAAATAAAGAAAATGCGTACATATGATATGTGTGTATATATGATCCATACGTAGGAGGGCAAAAGTAGGTTTACAGTTGTTCATATGAATAATAATACAAGAATAAACTCACCACTGTAAACCTACTTTTGCCTACCCCAATACAGATCATCTATACCAGTGGTCGGCAAACTCATTAGTCAACAGAGCCAAATATCAACAGTACAATGATTGAAATTTCTTTTGAGAGCCAAATTTTTTAAACTTAAACTTCTTCTAACTCCACTTCTTCAAAATAGACTCTCCCAGGCCGTGGCATTTTGTGGAAGAGCCACACCCAAGGGGCCAAAGAGCCACATGTGACTCACGAGCCGCAGTTTGCCGACCACCAATCTATACTAATAAAAGGGTAATATGCTAATTAGACCAGGTGACCAGACATCTTCCAGACAGTTAGGGGGTGACCAGGCCAGCAGGGAAGCAGTTGGGGGATGACCAGGTTGGCAGGCAGGCGAGCGGTTAGGAGCCAGCAGTCCCGGATTGCGAGAGGGATGTCTGACTGCCGGTTTAGATCCGATCCCACAGGGGTCCAGGCTGAGGGACCCCCCATGCACGAATTACATGCACTGGGCCTCTAGTATATAATAATATGATATATTCAACCACAAATAAAAAGAAATTCTGCTATTTGTGACAACATAGGTGAATCCGAAGGATGTTATGCTAAGTGAAATAGGCAGATGCAGGAAGACAAATGCCACATGATCTCACTTTCATATGAAATCTACAAAGTTGAACTCACAGAAGCAGAGTAAAATAGGGGTCACCAGGGGTGACAGGGCGGGAAATGGGGGAGGTGCTGGTCAAAGAGTACATGCTTCCAGTTAGAGATGAGTTAAGTTCTGGGGCTCTAAAACACAGCTCTATTAATAGTCATTAATATCATTAATAATACTGTATTACTCCCTTGACATTTGCTGAGAGTCGCAATGTTCTCACCACACACAGAAAGGCAGCCAAGTGGGGCAACAGACATCTCAATTATGGCCATCATTTCAGTGCATACGTACGTTAAACATCATGTTCCACATCTTAAAAGCCATGTTGCACAGCTTAAATATATATTATTTTTATTTGTCAATCATACCCCAATAAAGCTGGGGGAAAGTTAATTTAATTAGTTAGCGTCGCTCTGCCCAGCTTCTGTGAACACATCTTTCTCTGCCACACAGGAACGGCCCTCCACTTTCCGGGATGCCATGACCGGACTGGCCCCACTGATGACTGGGCCACCCCACCTCCAAGTCGGTACCTTTATCTACGTTTGTAAATCCCTGTTGCCATGTGAGGTAACTGACCACAGCTTCCGGGGAGTAGGATGTATGCACTGAAAGGACCATTATTCTGCCGACTAGAACTGTGAGCAATTCAAGGATTTTTAACAAAAAGGAGTACATACACTGCCACGGGACACCCCCTGAGCATGCGTCTCCCTGCACCCAGGCCATGCAGCTTGTGGATCCCAGACCCAGTGCCTGGGCCCAGAAGCTTTGGTGCAAGTCACAGACTAATTGTTAAGCCCAGCTTGGCTTTCCTGTCTTGCCGGGACAGTCTTACAGGCTCCCGCACGCGGGGTGGCAGCCTGCACTTCCAGCACGCCTGTGACGCTCGTCTGGAAAGTGGCAGCCGAAGGCCCGGCCCTGGACGCAGCCCTTCTCTCGGGGCCACTGCCCAGCCCCTGCTCTGGCCCCATCAGGGCTGCCTGTGGGCGCCCAGGGGCCCTCCGCACCCAGCACGTGGACGGGCACATGGCGCTGTCCTCGCTGGAGAAGGAGAGAGGAATCACTCTTAAACACACCTTTTCTGAGAAGCACAGACCACACGTTAGGTGTCATTTATATATTTTTGCACTTATACTCTTAACATGCCCTATCCACTCTAATTTCATGATGAAACCATCCAAATGTAAGAGCATTTCTCTATTACAGAATAAATGAGTGGCCCTAATTCACCCTTCTAGGTCCATCTCCCTCACGAGCCTGTGGCCCTTCAGCTCAGGAACAATGTCCGTTCACCTCTGTCACCAGCACCCGCCACGGTGCCTGCTCAGAGGGGGGACCCTGGAAAGGATGGCTGAGGACAAAATAACAAACATGGTGAACAGCCATTGTTTGCTTTTTATTAACTTACCAGTGGCTATAACCTACTTATAAATAGACTAGAGGCCCGGTGCATAAAAATTCATGCACTGGAGGGGGAGTCCCTCAGCCCGGCCTGCCTCCCTCACAGTCCAGGATCCCTCAGGAGCAGGAGGCGACCCGGCGATCAGGGGAAGGTGACTCCCCCATCACACCTCTGCTGCTGCCACTGCCAGCAGTGCAAGCCTCGGCCGGCCCTGGTTACCTGTTCCTCGGGGGGCCCTGGGCGGCTGGGCAACTGCCATCTGAGGCTTGTCTGCACCGCAGGTGCCGACTGGGCAGCCACCATCCAAGGCTTGCCTGTGCCTCAGGCTGGCCCTTGATGGCTGGGGGGCTGAGAGCAGGTCCGGCTGCACGGTGCACCTGCCACCCCTCCAGCAGGGCTGAAAGGACTGGGGGACTCCAGCAAGGCTGAGGGGATTGGGTGCCTCCATCTTGTGGCTATGGGAGCTGTGTGATGGTCAGTTAGCATATTCCCTCTTTATTAGGTAGGATGAGACTGTTCAGTAACATTAAACAAGCACCTACTATGTGCTGCCAGTGCCCTCGTTCTGGGCGTGAAAACAGGACGCGGACTTGCCCAGCTGGAGAGGCAGCCCCGGGTGCCTGCACTCCGGACGGTGGTGCGGGGAGCGGCGTGGCTGAGATGAGCAGCTTCCAGCAGAGACAGTCAACCTGGACCGCAAGAGGAGGCGCTGGTTTCCGAGGCGAGGGAACAAAAGCAGGATCCCTGGGAGAAGGAAGTGTGCATGAGGAGAGAGAGGAGCAGGAATGTGCAGAGAAGGCTGGGGTGTCTGGACCCAGCACTGGGCACTGGGGTGTCTGGACACAGCACAGGGGCTGGGCCCTGCAGGCAGCACCTCTGAGGGTTAGACTCTGCACTGGGGCCAGGAGCACCACCAGCCCGAGTCTTAGAGAGATGACACGTTCAGCGGCAGTGACTGAAGGCAAGAGAGTGGGTGGGGAGGCCCTGCCCCTGCTCCAAGGAGACCTCCTGGTGCACAGGGTTCTGGGACCCGAGTGAACATGTGAGGTCAGGATTCTGTGGCCCCATTAGTCCACTCCCCTCTGCACCCCACGGAGCCAAACTTAAAATTTCCTATGAGAAAGACAGACATGACTCCCCAGTTAAAATCCAGGCATCTCCTCGAACACACATTCAACACAGACATTCTTTCCGTGTTTGCTCCATCCACAGTGCTGGCCCATGGGTGATACCCGAGACCCAATGTCTCTGCTTTAGGAGAAGAGAGATTAGCACCAGCGGGGGGTGTGACATTCCCCAGCCTGTGCCCACCCCCCCGCCCCGGCCTGGAGGGGACGGAAGGGGACAGCTGCTCCCTGCTCTGCTGAGCTTGCAGGCAGAAAGGCCAGTGGGAGGGTTTCCGTGCTCAAGGGAGGGAAATAAACCTGCACTCAGGGTGGAAATCAGCCCTCGCCCTTCCCGTGATCAAGCGCATCGGAAATTACTGCAAATGTAGGGTTCCCAGGACTGGAGTCACATCTGACACCTGGGCCTCCAGGTCTCCACTGCATTACCCGGTCCATAAGAAGAAAAGCACACGATCAGACTTTGTAAGAGCAGCGCACCAGGGCCTCACCTCTCAACCCCCGGAAGGCAGCGCGGTCAGCGTGGCCATTCATGCGGAAGTGGGAATCTGAGTGCTGTTTTCTTGCCTTTGATGTGATGTTTTAAGTCCACTCCCTGCGGGGGAGGGGAGACAGAAGAAGGTAAAGGGGGATAAACAGTAATGGAAGGAGACGTGGCTTGGGGTGGTGAACTCACAATACAGTGTACAGATGGTGTGTTGTAGAATTGTACACCTGAAACCTATAATCTTATTAACCAATGGCACCCCAGTAAATTCAATGAAAAATAATGAATCCGCCATCTGTGTGAGTTACATACACGAACACCTCCTGATGCCCTGGTGAGCTGGCCTCGCTCAGCGCCCGTCTGAGCCTGCAAGGAGCTGATTTGTGCTCAGAACAGCACTCAGCAGGTCTTACCTGTTCATAGTAATGTCAGGTGTGACAGAAAGAGAAAAATCCCTTCTCTTCTGCTCAGGGCGGCAGCCTGCCCGGCTCCCCAGGACTCACGGTGGGTGCCTCCCCACCCACCCCGTGGTGCTGGAGAAAATAGCATTTTCCTCCACAGACCGCCACCGCGATGAGCACTCAGGGCAGGGACAAAGCTCCGCTGCGTGGCCGAGCCCAGTCCCTTTAGAGCAGTGGTTCCCAACATGGGGCACACGCCCCACAGGGGGCAATGTGATGTTTAAGGGGGGCAATTTGAGAATGAGTTATTAACAGTGAATTTTTTGCATTTCTTATGGTTCTGGGGCCTCATATACAGTATATAAATATATATTGTGACATATTTATGCATTTCTGTTCTCTATTATATTTTGAAACTTTACTTGCTATTTTTTCACATCACTTCGTATTATTATTTTTAAACAATTTCTTAGTGATATCTTCCTCAGTACTTCAATTGTCCTTTTGTTCTTTTATTTTTCTCTTTCATGGACGCCATGTTCTTTGGAAGCTTGTTTAGACCAAGTTAACGGCCTTCTAGGCTTCCTCCACGTGAATAGGAGTCACTTTTTGAATAATAGGAATTCTATGTCACGGTGCGGGGAGCGGGGGCAGCAGGATTTTAGAGACACGTAGGTGGGGCGTGGCCAAGAAAAGGCTGGGAACCACTGCTCTAGGCAGACGTTCCACACAGGACCAGGGAAGGGACTTACAACAGGGCTGTGTGTGAGGGCCTGGACTGGACATTGAGTGGGACCAACACATGTAGATATTGTTACCGTCATTTGAACATGGTCACACGCCTCATAAGGACTTTGGGTCAAGTTGGACCACACACTCCCGTAAGATCGCCACGGAGTAGGGAAATCCTACAGACGCGCTGACCTCACAGCCGTCCGTGGTAGAGTCGTTACCCACGTGCGTGTACAGTAACGTGCCGCCCAGCTTGCCGCGCAGGCACAGGGCCCACACCGGGAGCCGGGTGCGGGACGTCTACGTGAATGTCGGAGCCTCTGATGTTCGCGCGATGACGAAATGGCCTCAGGACGCATTTCTCTGGCCACATCCCGGCCGCGTGTGCCGGTGCAGGGGCAGCGGGATGCTCATCTGTGCCGTGTTTCTTCCTCCCCTTATTCAGCTGTTTGCTGCTGTCCCCTCCACGTCCCCACTCGAGCCTCCAATTGAGCCTCTAAGTTCAGGGTCGCAGCAGAAGCAGCTGCTGACACAGCTCAGCATCATGTTTGTATCGGCCTCAGTGGGTTACTCAGCAAACCGCACTGGCTTCCTTGATGGCCAGATCGGGGGTCAAGGCCCTAATGTTCCGTCTGACTCGCCTCTAATGCACATTTAGAGGAATGCCTCCAAGCTGTGTCCCCACGAAAGCAATCTCCCCATCTCTTTTGTTCTTTGGGGCGTTTTAACGCTTCCTTTGAGCAGCAACATCAGCAGGGACACCTGGCGCTGCATCTAAATGGCACTGGGACTACACAGTGGTTAGTGTGTCTCCCTCGGGGACAGATGGTCTCATTCATGGGAAACATTTATGGGGGTGCCAGGCCCTGGGACACCTCCTGTGAGTGCCTGGGCTGCTCTAAGAGGCACGGCCCGTTTGCTGTGAGTCAGGAGCGTGAGGCCTGGCGCAGTGCAGAGACTCCCCTGCTCACAGCCACCCTTTCCTCTCCGCCCTCCCGATGACAATCGGCACTTTCTCCTCGGCCCCTGCCCTTAACCTCAGATCCAAAATTCGGCAGAAGGAGGAGCTCAGCGTTGGCCTCACGGAGTCTCTGGGGCAGAGACAGAGCCCAGAGGAGCAAAGACACCAGAGCAGGTGGCAGAATGCTCCCAGTGGGGACCATGGCCTGCAGGGCACAGTGCGGGGGAGGGGAGAGAGAATTACAGGCACCAGCTGGGAGCTGACTTGACTTTGCCTTGAGCTGCAATGAGACATGTAGCAGTAAAGGAGAGGGACCCCTGGGGGATGGAACACAGCGCCAGCAGATGGGGCACATGGAAAGGCCACTGTGTCCAGTCTCCTGCCCGCCGTCCACGCCCCTCCCTCAGAACAAACCAGCTTTTCTTTTCCAATAGCACCTCCTGGTGGTTAACAAGGAATCACCCTAACACCTGCCCTTTTCACCCTCTGGGGGTTCCTGCTCATTTTCCTCTTAGAGCTTCTTTAATTCCTGTTAAAATACTCCTTTTCTTGTGCTGCGAAGTCCCCCTTCCAAATACTGACCATTTACTGTGAGGGATCCCCACCCCCTCCTGAGCTTCCCCGGGAGTGTTAGGGTCCAGGGCAGAGCCGCCACCTGAGTCTGGAAACAGGTCCACAGAGTTGTAAGTGAGGGTCCTCGAGTGAGAGACAGTGAGCTATGCCTTCGAACATTCATGGAAACTTCTGGAAGCCTTTCACGCTACTAAAGCGCTGCTGAAAATAATTTGTGAACATGTACGTTATCTGCATTGTTGCACTAACTCACATCTTAAAGACTGCAATCTCTCTCCAAAGTGCTGTAGGGAGCGTGGCACATCCATACCATGCCAGCGCTGATAGAGACTTTCCCAGAAGCACAGCCCAAACCAGGAAGTTAAAGGTTACACTGTGAGTCTCTGTGACCTCATCTTTTGTTGCTATGTCATTGACGTGTAACACGGTGTAAGTCTCAGGCGTGCAATGTGTTGACCTGGTAGTTTTACATACAGCATGTGATTCCTACCACAGGGTTAGCCACCACCTCTCCCATGTCATGTAACTGTCATTTCCTTCCTGTGTTGAGAACAGCCATGATCTATCTCTCAGCAGCTCTGAGGGACACAGTACAGCATTGCCACTAATCATGTTATATCAAATGTGCATGAAAAAATATGCATTTGCTCATTAAATGCTCATTGATATCTATCATAGCCAGGCCTTGCTTAGATGCTGGGAACATTGGTTCACAAAGTAAAACTCCTGTTCTTAAAAAGTTATGTTTGGTGGGAGAGACAGACAGATGGTGTAAGAAACTGATAAGTTACTGTGGAATCTTTAAGTGCTGTGGAGGAACATACAGCAAGGTCAGGAGGAACATAAAGCAAGGTCAGGAGGAACATTAAGCGAGGTCAGGAGGAACAGAACATAAAGCAAGGTCAGGAGGAACATTAAGCAAGGTCAGGAGAAACATAAAGCAAGGTCAGGAGGAACATAAAGCAAGGTCAGGAGCCTTGACTAACGGTGCGACTCGAGAGCAGTCAGGGAAGGCCTCTTTGAGGAGGTGACATTGGGAGGCATGAGGATAGGCCATGTGGAGATTCAGGAGAGGGCTTCCAGCAAAGAATGTCAGATGTGAAGGTCGGGAGGCCTTTGGAGGGAAAGGAATGTGGGGGCTGGAGACCGGAGCGTGGAACAGCAGCCGGGAGTGGGGACAGCGGGTGTGCAGACCACTCAGAGGACATGCGGGTTTCTTCTGAGTGACAGGAGGCTGCTGAAGGGAGGAGCTATGAGGGGAAGACTGGAGAGCCAAGGGCGGCGGGAGCCAGCAGGAGAGTCCTCAGGCCTGGCTCACAGATGATGTGGTTCAGAGACTGGGGTGCACATGGCTTTGAGTCTGGAGCACCTGCTGGTGCCATTTGCTGAGACAACCCTCCCAGGAGAGGGCAGTGACAGGGACACCGTGTGCAGTATGGGCAGGTGTTGTCAGGTGTCTGTCACACGTTCTGAGCTGTCCCAGAGGCAGCTGGGCAGTTACAGGTCAGGGAGAGGGCTGGGCTGAGATATCTGTAGAGTGAAGGTTACTTAGTTGTGGGGCGAGAAAGAATCGCCCAGAGATGGAAGGAAGTGGAGAGAGAACAAACCAGAAGGAAGCTAGAGAGGGGGAGGTGCAGTCTCAGGGACAGGGAGAGGGACAGGCATACCCACCACCCTGGGCCAGGACTGAGGGGAGTGCTTCATTTAGTATTCAAACGTAAGCTCACCTGTATGAAATTAGCCCAAAGAACAGCACATGGTTAAGGTTTTCCAAGTCACTTGAAAGATACTATCTGACCTGCTGGTAAACTGACACATCTATACTAATAAAAGGGTACTATGCTAATTAGACCGACATCTTCCAGACATCCTTCCAGACGTCCTTCCGGACGAAGCCACAGTGGCGGGGTCCAAGGCAGAGGCAGTTAGGGGTGATAAGGCCAGCAGGGGAGAGCAGTTAGGGGCAATCAGGCAGGCAGGCAGGTGAGCAGTTAGGAGCCAGCGGTTCCAGATTGAGAGAAGGATGTCTGACTGTTGGTTTAAACCAGCAGTCGGACATCCCCTGAGGGGTCCCGGATTGGAGAGGGTGCAGGCTGGGCTGAGGAACCCCTCCCTGCCCCCCTGTGCACAAATTTCATGCACCGGGCCTCTAGTCCTACATAATAAAAGGCTAATATGCAAATTGACCAAACAGCAGAACGACTGGTTGCTATGATGTGCACTGACCACCAGAGGGCAGACGCTCAATGCAGGAGTTGCTGAGCTGTGGTGACTTGGCAGCTGCAGTTCTTGGGTGACTCACCTGGAACCAGAGAGGAGGGAGCCCAATTCCAGGGTATGTCACCCGAGAACCGCCCTCTTGCAATCTGGGACCCCTCAGGGGATGTCAGAGAGTCAGATTTGGCCTGATCCCCACAGACCAGGCAGAGGGACCCCACCAGTGCACAAATCCGTGCACTGGGCCTCTAGTTTAAAAATAAACAGCACCATGGACCTGGTGCTGACAAACCAACACTTGGCTTCCCCCAAGTGGGACACAGGCTCCATCACCACCCCAGAACAACACCCCACCAAATCGCAGCCAACACTGCCAAGACCCCATGGCGCAAAATGTGGCCCACAGCCCAGCCCAGCTTGGAAACGGTGGCTGTGGTTGCCGGGTAATGACATCACATAGCAATGCCTGGCTTCCTCTCCCTAGCAACTAGCCTCCTTGGAGTTTCTTCAGCCCAGGAACCCTACTTGTTTTATAGCCAGGTGTAAACATTTTACAGTTTAACCAAATGTCTGTGAAGCATTTTCCCATGCCTCATCTCATTTGATCCTCACAGAAGTCCTGGAGTAGGTAGATAGGAGACTTGGTGGAATCCTATTTTCTTTTCATTAGCCAGAAAACGAAGATTTAGAAAGCTTAGAAACTTGACCCAACTGAAAAGAAGTAAGAAATGCTAGAACTTGAAAATGACTTCAGGTTTTCTCGCTGCACAGAATATAGTCAAACACTGCTGCAGTTAAATATTTTACCCTTTGTTATCCCTGTGTGATCTACAATAATAATCTGCTTCATGTTGATATTTACTGCTGTGTTGCTGACAATTACCTGAGAGAGAAGTTGAGGTTCTTCACTGGACTGGAAAAAGTTTAGCTAAATCAGAAAGCAGGTCTAATTAAGCAAGTTTATTCTATATCTATAAAAGGCTAAGTTGACTAGTGCATGTGCAAATCATATAAAGCTCTTGCTGGCGTCAATTGCATGCATGTGTTTCAATCTGTCATTGTTGATTGTGAATTTGGTTGACACTTTTATTATAGAGAAAGGGCAAATAGTGATATTAAAATATTTCTTCTAATTAATTTCCTTTCAATGTGCATGAATCCGTGAACCAGGCCACTAGTTTACTATAAACATTAATCATTTATAGGGAGTGATTCAAGCATTAATCTGTTATTGAGCATTAGAAAGTAAGAGATATATGTCAGTCCTTTCTTTTATTAAAAAGTTCAAGTGGAATGTGTCCTCATAACCTTTTCATCTTACTAATTGTTAACACGATGCATTTCATTACCTATGACAAGGAGACTTCACTTGTCATAAGAAGTGTATCCTCAGAATTAAGAAAACAGAGTTCTCTGCTTCCTCTTTTCCTTCATATTGGCCAGGAAGCCAGATTCAGCTCTGCTTTTTCTTAGCAAAATCTGTGAAGGAGAATCTTTGGGGCTCGAACTTCAGACTCTGGTGGTGAGTGGGCAACGCAGCTACCCATGCGTTCCTGGGAAGCCGCAAGGCCGTGGTGCTCTCCCGGGCCCGGAGGGAGCACTTCAGGCACGTGGCCAGCTCCGTTTTAAAGGGAAAACTCAGAAAGTGCAGCGACTAAATGCAAGCAAAGGAGCAGCAGCCTTGGGCTGGCGACTGTTTTGTTGCTGGCCTCAGGCTGTCCCAGCAGCAGGTCAGGTCCCTCAGAGAGAAGGGCTCAGGGAGGGAGGGACCCTCGGAGAGAAGGGCTCGGGGAGGGAGGGACCCTCGGAGAGAAGGGCTCGGGGAGGGAGGGACCCTCAGAGAGAAGGGCTCGGGGAGGGAGGGACCCTCGGAGAGAAGGGCTCGGGGAGGGAGGGACCCTCGGGGAGAAGGGCTCAGGGAGGGAGGGACCCTCTGAGAGAAGGGCTCAGGGAGGGAGGGACCCTCGGAGAGAAGGGCTCAGGGAGGGAGGGACCCATGGAGAGAAGGGCTCAGAGAGGCGAGCCACATCGGGGACCTGGTGATCAGGCCTGCAGGAGTTGTGTGGATCCCAACGATTCTTATTGTGTCACAACCTGAAAATGTCTTCCAGAGTCTTCAGACCTGCAGAACGGCGAGGTGGTCACGGAACTGGGCCAGCCTCATATTATGGGTCCGTGCCTCTCATCCCCTCTGTATCCCTGATTTCATCTATGCTTCTCGTCTGCATCAGAGCTGTTTTCCCGGAAGAGCGTTCCCACAGAAATAGGACGGAGACAGGAAGAAACAGGCTGCACTGAACTCCCCCAGGTGCGCTGGCGTTCTGTTCTCTGTTCACCCGCTCACTGAGAGGTGACAACACTGCCATCGTGTTCTTGGGGACTTCTCTGGGACTTTCCAAAAACACTTGAGACTAAGAAAAAAAGTTTAAAAGTCTATACATTTCTTATAGAAAATTTTTAAAAAGAGAAAAAAAGAAAAGGAAAAAGTCTGTGCATCAGCCAAAGAGCTCTAAGAGCTGCGCTTTCTAGCCTGAGCATGTGGGTGAGAGCAGACACCAGTGCTCTCCTCACAGGGCAGCCCAGTGGCCTGCAGGCTGGGGACTACTATTTGCAGGACCAGGGAAAGCTGATTCCCCAAACAGAAGCTGAAACCACAGAGGCACAGATTATCCAACAAGACGCAACACTGAGAAAACATCCAACAGACCCAGTATTTTAGTCCTCTTGGAAGAAGTATCCGTATTTTGTAGATAATGCTGGGAGGTACAGCCACACAATTCTATTTTTCTGAACTCATTTTGAAAATCGCCGTTGGGTGAGCTGGAGGTTTCGGACGATTCCAGGCCTGATCATGTAAAGGGCTGACTTCTCTCTGTATCCTGGGTTCTGAGTTCCACACTCACCACGCCGTTTGCTTCTGATTGGGTTTCCCATCTATGCGGCCTCCCCAGTAGAAGGCGACAAATGTCCCTCGGATGATCGTGCTGATCGGAGTGGTAAGCCAGCTAACGCAGGACTTGCGTCACCACGGGCATGAACACCCAGACTTGCTCTCTAGCAGGTGTGGCGCAGGTGTGCGGGGCCTGCCCCTGAGAGGAATTCACGTGCTGACCAATCAGGTCTGACCTGGCTGCGCTAAGGGCTTCGCTCTGCACCTGGAGGGCTTTACCAGGTGCATCGGTTCATGAGACTCCAGGGGAACAGCCCCTGGCCTGCCGGCCGCATTGCTGTGCCCTAGCAAGAAAGCGGAATCGTCACCCACCTGCTCTTTTCTGAGCGAGGATGGCAGAAGGCAGAGCCCCGAGAGGGAACTCCGAGGGCAGAGGAGAGGGGTGCGGCGGGGGGGACAATGAAATAAGAGGTGAGGCTGGGAAAGGATGTGGCAAAGAAGCGTGGAGTCCGCGGGCAGACCACTCAGAAAGGCAGGACCAGAACCAGAACCAGAACCAGAAAAAGGGTCGGGCAGGAGTTTTCCAAAATGAGTGCTCAGACAAAGGGGCGGCCGCTTGCAGACACAAACAGCAGGCGGGCCATTCTGCAGGCAGAGCCCAGGGTCGCTCGGCCGGAGCTCGAGCAGCTGCAGTGAGCGGTTTGGACTGGAATCCAAGGACTTAACCCAAACTGGGAGAAACTGGCATCGCTGCCAGCACCTCGACAGGATGGGTGCAATGGCCTGGCCTGGCCTTGGCGATGATGCTGGGACATAGGTGGCAAGAAAGCTGTGAGTCGCCCTGAGGAAGGCGGTGAAGGGAGAGGGGCCCGGAGTCTCTGAAACAGAGTTAGTCCGGTGCCCAGGCCTGAGGCCACCCACTGGAGTCCCGTGTCCCAGCCAGCGGCTGCGGCAGGCGGGGAGGGTCATGCTCGCGGGCCAGCGCGAAGGCTCCTACTGGCAAAGCGCAGCCGTGTGCCGCTGAGGACAGGCAGCATGGTGCCGGCAGACCAGAGCCACTGGATGAAGGGACCGGCCCAGGGCACGCTGGGAGTCACTGAATAAATGAGGTTCATTAGGCTATTTCCCTGTCTGAGCGCACACCCCGCACAAGCGCGCTCCCACGGAGGGCACAGTGTCCCTGCACGGCCGCCGCCTCATCACAGCTGTGGCAGTGAATGCATCCAGCAGAGGGCAAGTGAGCAACATGGGGCCAGAGGCATGGACGCCTGGACAGACGGACGATGTCATAGGGGCAGGTGAGGAGGCGGGAAGAGATCAACCAAAGAACTGTGTGCATGTACGCACAGCCCATGGACACCGAAAACAGGGTGGTGAGGCATTGGGGGGAGCGGAGGCGGGGGGAGACAGGGTGCAGGATAGGAAGAGTTAAATTGGGGGACATGGGGGACACCTGTAACAGGGTCAATACTAAAGACGAGTGGAAACGGGTTTCCTGGCCGCGTGCCGTGCCGGGGGCCGAGCTTTCGGCATCGCTTTGGGGCTGTTCCTGCCAACCGTGCATGACCCGAATCTGACCGCCAGGCAACAGGGAGCACCCACATGGAGGGCCGCTCTGTGCGGTAACGGGCCTGTCGCCGTCAGGAGGGTAAGGTCATGAGCAGCGCAGGCAGACGGAGGGGCGCCCAGTCTCGGGGAAGGCGGGCTCGGGCCTGTGCCCAGCCAGCGGTGTCCCGGCTCCCGGGACGTGGACACTCCAGTTTGTAGCAGCAGGTGGGCAACCTACTCTGATCATTCAGAGCAAAAATGGTTTCTGCCCTGTTGGCAGTTTTTCCATGAGTTGGAAGTCATTTTCTGAGTAAGAAGAGTAAAAATGTCATCTCATTCCATGTCTCTCAGGTACAGGTCCCTGGTACAGTTCAAAGTTGGTCTCATTTTCTTTGTTGTGGTTGAACCCAATTTAATGAAGATGAAAAGTGCCTCACAAGATCCATCCAGCCTGCTAGTTTGTAAGTCTTTAGTAGCTCAGGTGAGGGCCCCTGGAACACACGCTGAGACCCTTCCTCTGAGAAAGAAAGAAATGCAGACAATCCTCAAGAAGTCTGTGCTGTGTGAACAGTTTCAGGCCACAGAAGTCCAATTTGCAGCACGAACCCACCCAGGAGGAGAGGGGCACCCCAAGTTACCAAGGGTGAGTCCCACCCAGGGGTTGGAATCCCACCCCTCGGCCCAGGTGCAGCAGCTGGCCTCCGAGGGGAAATA
Organism: Plecotus auritus; assembly: GCF_963455305.1. Taxonomy (NCBI): domain Eukaryota; kingdom Metazoa; phylum Chordata; class Mammalia; order Chiroptera; family Vespertilionidae; genus Plecotus; species Plecotus auritus. The sequence goes on along the minus strand of NC_137777.1, from coordinate 54,445,548 downwards.
CACCCCTTTCCCAGGGGAGGACACTTCCCAGTGTCTTTCCGAACGCAAGCCACGCCTTCCCTGGCATTTTCAAAGCTGTTAGATCGCCTGGTCCACAGGTGGAGCGAATAAGTATTCCTTTAAGAAGAAACCATTTTCAAGAGATATCTTACCTTTTCCTTGTTACATTAACTTTGGGTGCATTTGATCCCAAGGAGCAAAAGAATTGGTAAAAATAAAATAAAAATTGTAAAAATCTTTGATTCGTTATACATTTACTAAGTGTGAATCTCCTGCAAGGCCTCAGGCTGGGTCCTGGGGGGACCCGTGACAGCTGTCAGCTTCAGCCCAGGAACCCGTCTCCACAGCCGCGTGTCTTTACTACACAGCTCACCGACACACAGGCCCCACCAAGAAGACACCTCAGAATAACTCCTACAACAAAACCCATGCCCGGGCCAGGGGGTGGGGGGAGTGCTAACAAATCATCAGAATCAAGGGAACTCAGTTTAAGTTCTCTCAAATGTCAGCATGAGGTCCACTCTTTAATGCACAGTCAGTCCTTGTACCAGAAAGAGCCCCCACCCCATCCCCCTTCACCAAAAACACATAAAAATGCACCAGAACAATAGGTTGAAGTTTGTATCAGTTTTGCTGGCCACCTTGCGAAATTACTCACAGACTGAGGGACATGGCCAAGGGGCGACGGGCTTTGCCCGGAAACGGGCGGGTTGGTGGGTGGCTTGCACTTTATCTGAGGCTCAGGAACTTGCTCCACCAGCGGACAGAACAGGCAGCAGGACTCCCTGCTCTTCGGGGAAACCCAGGGCCGAAGTGGGCCCGGCCTCCCCACGCCCTCGGCAGTCTGCCTGGCTGGGTGCTGGGCTCCAGGCTCCTGGCTAGCACTGCACCTGCTGAATGTCACCCAGTCTATCAATAACGTCCCCATGGGTGGACATACAGCACCAGCCACTGAAGTTTAAATAGCGTTTATATCCCATTGAGTTTCTCACCCAAACTGGCGGTTCTGAGCTGTGGAGTAGAGGCCACGAGGAGCCACATTCCTCATCCCCACCAGCTCCCTTATTGCTCATTTTTTCAAAGGCGTCATGAGTCAGCGACACAATCAAAACCAAAATTCACTTTAAAATTGGAAATATGACCAACTTTTAATGAACTGGAATGTACTAACACGTTAAGCAAAATCACTGGTTTCCCCACAGAAAGAGGTATCCCCATCCTATCATTTTGGAAACGAATTCAAGATTTTTACTAAACATCGTGGAGACTATGACTGGCTCAGTCTCTACGACAAGGGACAATGCTTAGCATGAGCTGAGGTTCCCGATGCTGCCGTGCTCCCTGCGGGCTGCGATGGGCGCATCCCGTGGCTCTGCACACGTGGCCGTGTCCTGCTCCGAGGCCGCGAGTGCGAATCCCAGGCCGGGAGTGAGGTCCATGGTCACAGGGATGGGACATTCTGCTGCTGCGGCTGACAGCACAGGGCACAGGGCACCCCTGACCGGAACTCAGGGAAAGTGTCGGTAGGGATTCTGTGTCCTGTTTGGTCTTGTTTTCTCTCCGCAGACACGTGTGGGCTGGTCCCCGGCCACGGCTGTTAGCGGAAGGAGGCCCTCACCTGGCGGCCCTTCAGGGGCTGCGGGGGCCGGTGGTTGCTCAGCAGGAAGGCGGCCGCGTGGCCCTCGGGGGTGCACAGGAGCCTGCGGAAGGCAGCCAGCTGTGGGGGAAGGAGGTAGCGTCAGCGAGGTGACCAGTGTGAGCACGGTGCCGGCGTGAGCTGAGACACGGGTGCCCTGAGCCAGGAGCTGCCGTCTGCAGGCAGGTCTCCTCGGGCCTGGCTCAGCCTGCAAGGCCGCCCCTGGCTGACAGCTCAGCATCTGGAGGTGCCTCTGGCTTCCGAGCACAGGCCACGGGCCCTCCGTACCTGACGGGATGGGGGGCAGGGCCTGAGGGGGGGCACGGGCCTTCCTAGTGGGGACCCAGGCCAGCTCTGCCCCACCCGGGACCTTGGCTTCAGTGTCCTCGGCTCCAAGTGAAGCTTTGGATGGGTCACCTCAGGAGCCACGGACCACGGGGGGCTCCCCAGCGTTGCAGGCCCGGTGCTCACGGCAGCCACGCTCATCCTGCAAGTACTGTCTTCCTGAAACTACAAAAAGCTGCTTGTTTTCACCATTCTTGTGCCTTGTAAACAACTCTCTATGGAAAAGCCTAAGGCCTTCAACCTCTGGTCATGTTTAAATACAACTTAAGTGGCACACATTTCTCACCAAAAGGGCTCTATTTTGCTCATTACAAGAAAGCCTACGTGTCTTACAAACTTCACGCAGTAGACAGTATCAGGAAGAAAACAGAGGCTGCTAGTCACCACATCACATGACACACTTGACACTATAAAACGCTTGTTTTTTCTAAGAATAGTTTTTTTATATATATTTAGAGAGAGGGGATGGAAGAGGGAGAGAGAGAAACATCGATTTGATAGCGAAACATTGATCGGCTGCCTCCCGCACTCCCCCTACCGGCGATATAGCCTGCGACCCAGGCATGTGCACTGACTGGGAATCGAACCTGAGACCTCTTGGTGCACGGGACTACACTCAACCAACTGAGCCAACTGCCAAGGTGAACATTCTTATATGTGTAAGCACACACACACCTGAGATGTTTTATTACAAAGATGAGCGTAACGAAAATGCTCTTCTGAAACATATTTATTTCCATATACAGGGTGGAGCAAAAGTAGGTTTATAGTTGTGATATGAGAAACTTGAGTTTATTCTTGTATTATTATTTAATAGAGGCCCGGTGCACGAAATCCATGCACGGGGATGGGGGGGTGTCCCTCAGCCCAGCCTGTACACTCTCCAATCTCGGACCCCTAAAGGAATGTCCGACTGCCCATTTAGGCCCGATCCCACCAGAATTCAGGGACTGCTGGCTCCCAACCGCTCGCCTGCCTGCCTGCCTGATTGCCCCTAACTGCTTCTGCCTGCCAGCCTGATCGATGTCTAACCGCTCCCCTGCTGGCCCGATTGCCTCTAACTGCCCTCCCCTGCAGGCCTGATTGCTCCTAAATGCCCTCCCCTGCAGGCCTGGTCCCCCTCAACTGCCCTCCCCTTCAGGCCTGGTCGCCCCCAACTGCCCTCCCTTGCAGGCCTGGTCCCTCCCAACTGCCCTTCCCTACAGGCCTGGGTCCCTCCCAACTGCCCTTCCTTTCAGGCCTGGTCTCCCCCAACTGCCCTCCTCTGCCAGCCTGGTCACCCCCTACTGCCCTCCCTTGCAGGCCTGGTCACCCCCCCCTAACTGCCCTTCCCTGCCAGCCTGATCGCCCACAACTGCCCTCCCCTGCCAGCCATCTTGTGGCAGCCATCTTGTGTCCACATGGGGGCATCCATCTTTGACCACATGGGGGTGGCCATCTTGTGTGTTGGAGTGACAGTCAATTTGCATATTACCTTTTTATTAGATAGGATGATCTCATCTAATCCCCACACGACCCACTCAGCAATATGCTCTTATCCCAGAAAGATGAGGCCTTAGGGGAAGTGAGGAAGGTTCAGATAAGCCGTCTGCAAGCCAGCTGTGAAGCCACCCAGTGCCTTCTACATCTCCACTTTCCTCTCTTCTTTCCTCCTCCTTTTATTTACTTTTTATTACAGAGACTTTCAAACATACGCAAACATAGAAAAATAAACCACCAGGAGCCCAGCCCCAGCTTCAACAACCATCAGCACATGGGCAAGTCACTGTCCCCCCACCCCCCCATCCTCTCTCACCACCGGTCCCGCCCAACTGGATTCCTTTGATGTAGATTCCAAATACCGTATCATTTTAGGTGTAAGCATCTCAAAGTATATCCCCACAGTAAGTGGCATTTCTAACCCTACCAAGGCCCCTAGACAAGTGTTAGCTTGGCTTGCGAGCACCTCAACCTCCTGTTTCTACGAACCTAGGACCTTCCCCGAGCAGGATCCTCAGCCACATCAGTGGAGCTGGTCCCAGAGCACCTGAGTGAAGAGACTTCCAGTGATTCTTAAAAACTCAAGTCGTGCCCTAGCTGGTTTTGCTCAGTGGATAGAGCGTTGGCCTGTGAACTGAAGGGTCCCGGGTTCAATTTCTGGTCGAGGGCATGCAGCTCGGTTGCAGGCTTGATCCTGGGCCTAGATCGGAGCACATATGGGAGACAGCCAATCGATGTGTTCCTCTCACATCGATGTTTCTCTCCGTCTGTCTCTCCCCCTCCCTTCCACTCTCTCTAAAATGTGGACAAGGGCCACTTAGAAAACCTCTTTGTATCTCTGCATCATGCCTGCAAGAATGAGCAATTTTTAGACAATTCTAGAATTGACTTGTACTGTTTGGTACAGTTTAAAAATTTATCTTCAAACTAATTCTACAGAGTTTTATATATTAAGTCAAAATTAATATTCAAATGAATAAATTCTTTTCTCATTTCACAAATAGTCTAAAGATGCAGAAGAATAACACTCTTAGATCATTAATTATTGCTAATACAATATATAACATTTTACCATTAAAAAAGACATTCGAGCTCTAGCCAGTTTTGCTCAATGACTAGAGCATCATCCCTTGGATTAGAAGGGTCTTGAGTTCGATTCTGGTCAAGGGCACGTACCTCGGTTGCAGGATCAATCCCTGCTCTGGTTGGGGCATGTGCAGGAGGCAATCAATCAATGTGTCTCACTCACATAGATGTTTCTCTCTCTCTGTCGCTCCTCCTCCCTTCCACCCTGTTTAAAAATCAATGGGGAAAATATCCTCCAGCCCTAACTGGTTTGGCTCAGTGGATAGAGCATCAGCCTGCAGACTGAAGGGTCCCAGGTTCGATTCCAGTCAAGGCCATGTAACTTGGTTGCAGGCACATCTCCAATAGGGGGTGTGCAGGAGGCAGCTGATCAATGTTTCCCTCTCATCGATGTTTCTAACTCTCTATCCCTCTCCCTTCCTCTCTGTAAAAAAATCAATAAAATATATTTAAAAATATATATCCTCCAGTGAGGATTAACAACAAAAAACCGGAAAACAACAAAAAAGAAAGAATCATACCAAAAAAAAGACATTAGAGTTTTACTTCCAGATATGCTGGACTAAGACCCTACAGACAACCTCCGTGTACAAAAAAACTCTAACACAGACATAATGCAAAAACAATTAGCTGCAGGCACTGGAGGTGGAACACACAGCTGGGCCAGAGGGCATTCACACTTGCGGAGGGAGAGCTGGGCACTCTAGAGTGCGTTCCATCTCTCCAGTTTGTCACCTGGAGCTGGGTGGAGTCTGCCATGGGGACACCTGTCTTGCAAGAAATGAGCTGGAGAGAAGATCCACCAACTCTATACGTACAAACCACGCATGGCTAAACTGAGACCAGAGCTGCAGCACAAGAAAAAAAAAGTGCAATTCAAGCCCAGCCAGGAAGACTACCTGCTAACACCAAAGAAACAATACTTATCAGAGAAAGATAACAGAATCCAGAATCACCACAACTTAATGTTCGCAACAACTAGAATGTGATAAAAAAATCACTCATGATACCAAGAATCAATAAAATGGAACACATTCTCAAAGAAAGAAAAATCAACAGTCAGGCCCAAGATGAATCAAATTTGGAACTTACAAGGATGTTCAATTGGCCACATGAAATGAAACTAAGCATCCTCTTTAATGCATAAGAAATCTCAGTACTCTGAGAATGAGAAGTCTTAGTAGAGAAACAGAAATAATAAAAGAGAGCCAAGTAGAAATTTTAGAACTGAAAATACAAATTCTAAAGCACAAAGTTCAATGGATAGATTTGACAGTCACACTGACATAATAGGAAAGAGTAAATTAACTTTAATATAGATAAATAGAAATTACCCACAGTGAAGATCAGAGATAAATTTTTTAAAAATAAAGCTTCACGGATGATATTACAAGATCAAATATATGTGTAATTAGAATATCAGAAGGAAAAGAAAAAAAGAATGGGGCACAGCATACATAAAATGTAACTCATAAGTAAAGAAGAAAATATTTTGTAGCACATAGTTAGGCAAAGATTTCTTAAGCAGATTTCTTTTACACAAACTACAAAAGATAAATTTATAAAATGGACTTCATTAACATTAAGAACTTTTCCTCTTCAAAAGACATAGTAAAAAAATAAAAAGCAAGCCATAGATTGTGAGAAAAGTTTTGCAGAAACATGCATTGAAAGGGGCATTTATCCAGATTGTACTGGATAAGAGCTCTTGCAGCTCAATAATGAGCAGACATACAACCGAATTGTAACATGGGAAATGATCTGAACAGCTATTTCACAAAAGATATACACAGAGACAGCAAGCATATGAGACAACGCTCAACATCACTAGTCATCAGATCAATGCATAGTAAAATTGCAGACCCACTAGAATGGCTAAAGGTAAAGGCTGACAACACCAAGTGCTAACAGGATGTGGAGCAACTAGAAACCTCAGTGCTGCTGAGACTAAAAGAAGGACCAGCCCTTTATTTATTTATTCATTTACTTATTTATTTATTTTCACTTTTAAATATATTTTTATTGTTGATAGTATTACAGATATCTCCCATTTCCCCCCATCCAAGACCATATCCATCCCCCCAGGTCTTCACTACCCTACTGCCCGTGTCCATGGCTATGCATATCTATACTAATAAAAGGGTAATATGCTAATTAGACTGGGAGACCAGACATCTTCCTACCGTCCGACTTCCTTCCTGACAAAGCCACAGTGGTGGGGGCTGAGGCAGAGGCGGTTAGGGGCAATCAGGCCAGCAGGGGAGGGCAGTTGGGGGCCATGAGGCTGGCAGGGGAGCGTTTAGGCAGCAATCAAGCCGGTAGGCAGGCAAGTGGTTAGGATTGTGAGAGGGATGTCTGACTGCCGGTTTAGGCCCCATGTGGGATTGGGCCTAAACCAGCAGTTGGACATTCCCTGAGGCACCCCAGATTAGAGAGGGTGCAGGCCGGGCTGAAGGACCCCCTCCCTGCGCACGAATTTCATGCACCGGGCCTCTAGTCTATATATATAAAAGCCCAGTGACCCTTATGGCAGAATGAACAGAACAACTGATTGCTATGATGCACACTGACCACCAGGGGGCAAATGCTCAACAGAGAAGCTGCCCCTGGTGGTCAGTGCACTCCCACAGCAGGAGTGCCCTCAGGGCTCACGATGGCTGGCGAGCACTGTGATGGTGGCGTGAGCCTCTCCTGCCTCAGTGGCAGCGCTAAGGAGCAGCAAGCCCAGCGGTAAGGAGCGAGCAGGCAGGCGGTTAGGAGTGAGGGGTCCCGGATTGTGAGAGGGCGCAGGCCGGGCTGAGGGACCCCGCCCCCCCTTCACAAATTTCGTGCCTCAGGCCTCTAGTAAGTATATAAGTTCTTTGATTTATCTCTTCTCGTCTCCCCCAACCCCACATCGAGGTATGTCAGTCTGAGGAACAGCCCTTTAGAAGAAAACATGTCAGTACCTTATAAAATTAAACATGAGTTTACCACTTGGCCTAGTAATGCCAGTCCTAGTCATTGCCACAAGACGTGAAAATGTGTCCACAGGAAAGTGTGTATGTCAATTATTTCTAACATCCAAATATGGATAGCCACATTCATACATCTCCAAACTAGAAGCAATCCAAATGTCTATCAATTGGTCAATAGATTTTTTTTTTAATAGTGGTATATCCAAAGGACTTGTGTGCACGAATATTAGCATAACCAATGGGCACAGAGACCGGGGCGGTGGGGCTTGCCCTTGGGGGTGTGAGTGGCGGCGGGGGGGTCAATCAGGGAAAAAGGAGACATATGTAATACTTTAAACAATAAAAAAAATAAAAAATAAAATATTGGTGTATCCATACCATAGAATATTACTCTGTAACAAAAATAAATAACATGTGTGAATCTTCAAAACATTGTGCTGAGCAAAAGAAATCACACAGAAGTGCACGTCTGTGTAATTCCACTTGAGTAAATTCTAGTGCCTCTCGGTGGTGTCCTGAGACCGTGAGTGAGTGGAGAGCAAAGGGCTCGAGGAAACCTCTGGCAGGGATCCCTCTCCTGGACTGCGTGCGAGTGGCTTGCTGCAGCGCATTGTAAGACACAACAACCGAGGCCATTCACTGCACACCGAGATTCATGAATGCTTTGTGTGCAAACAATGGCATAACGAAAGAGAATGTTTAAAGGGAGCCTAGGCAGGTGTCCTGCAGGTCGGATTTCAGCAGCTGAGTAAGCCGATGTAGAAAACCCAGAAAAACCCAAAGAGACTTGGCAGGAAAAGTCCGCCTGCCCAAGACAATGATGCATCTGTTATTCAAATATCAGAATCACAGTATCTGATCTCGGCCTGGAGGTAAACCAAGCATTTCAGTCAGTGACTCAGGGGAGAGAAATGGACTTGAATCAAGAAAAAGAAAATGAAAACCCTCTGATCTGTGTGACTTGGCCAGAAAGAGCAGCGGGGAAAACTGGCCCAACCGATTAGAAGGGTTATGGTGGGACTGAAAAATAAATCAATAACGCTTCCCAGCGACTTCAAACAGCTGTCATCACTGAGATACCATTTTCTGGAAAGTCATTCTTAAGCCGGTGGCATACACAGAAGACTTTATATAAAAGAGGTAGGCAACCGAGTGATCTTACCAACCCTATTGTGTTTTGGGTTGTTTAATAAGCTTTTTGTTTTAGAACAGTTCAGATTTATGGAATGATGACAAAGGGTTCTCTGCACCCCGCATCAGTTTCCTCTATAGTTACCACCTTCCCTGGTGTGCATTCTCACAAATAACGAACCAAAACTTGTGCCGTCCTTAAGGCGGTTACTCAGGCCTCCTTTGTTTGTACCTGATGTCTCTCTCTGCCCCAGGACCCCCCAGGACTCGGATTTCACTGAGTCGCTTGTCTCTGGAGCACTTCCTGGTGGAGCGTTCCCAGACGCCCTTGTTCTCGGTGCACGGACAGGCTGAGGAGTGTGATCAGGTGTTTTGCAGGAGGTCCCTTACTTGGGCTTTGTCTGATGTTTTTCTCGTGGTTAAGACTCGGACTGGACTTCTAAATACCTTTTGCTTCATTCTTAAGTCTTAAAATCGCGATAGCACTATCTTATACTTCGGATTATTGCTCAGATAATCACTTCAATCTGGTTGCAAATAAGAGGTCTGAAAGGTTCCCGCTCCTGCTGATTCCGTGAGAGCTTCACAGTGAGCTGCGGGTCACACTAACGCCCTGAAACTCAGCCTCTATTTTATGCTCTTCTGTGCAAAAAGCCAAAATCATAATCAGCATTAATTAATCGTGCCTGAAATAAGATACAGTAATGAACTCACAGCTAGTCAGTCATATCCCAAAACTGGCAGAAAGTGTCCTTGATTGGGTTAACTTCATGCACTTTAAGGATCTAATATATATTTTGATATAATCTCTTACCGATCACAGGTAGATTTTTTAAAAGTTACTTTCCAAGTGGCTCTAAGGAATAAAGATACCCTTGAAATATGAGGAAAAACATGCCTTGATGCTATAACGTGTCACTTTTCAAATTTAACCAGGAACTGTGAAAGGAAGCACGTGGGCACAGGAGGGGAGAACGTGAGATCCATTAGTGAGGCCCGACCCAGGGCAGGTCCCTGTTCTCATGACACAACTCACCTTGTTTCTAATGAAAAAATTCACAGCGAATTTTGTGTCAGTCCAGCTCTAGATTTCTATGCAGATCTTTGTAAAAGTATTAGCAAGTATGCCGCAGGCATTATTGGTGTTTCGTCCTAAAGACAAGGCCACCAGAAGTGGCACATGAGCCTCACAGCAAGGGGAAATGCCCCCGACATGGCCTTGGCGGAGGTCAACCAGCTCTAGTCTTTGACCTTGACCTTGGCAGAGGTCAACCAGCTCTAGTCTTTGACTGGGGAATAAACAGCTAGGCAGGTGGGCCAGCCCAGAACAGAAGTGCTTTATTAGCTGCAAAAATTATCAGACTGCGTTCTTGCTGAGGTTCGGCAGCACGCAATTCACAAAGGAAGGACAAAACCAAACCCATTAAGCGCAGCCTTGGGGACACACAGCATCCACCTGGCAGATGGTCAGCCGAAGGTCCCACCCAGCAGGGTTCTGGCAAAGACTCCTGAGCCTACAGACTTAGGTCACAAGAAGAGCCTCTTAGTAAACGCTACAGCCCTCAGACGCCCCACAGAAGCTCTGCCAACAAAAGCCACAGGTCGTGGATTTCTTCTTAAACTCAGCAGGCACCGGTCTGTGGCTCAGGTCCACTTCCTGAAGGTGGAGCCTGTGGGAGGGGCGGGCCTCGGTACCGAGGCAGGAAAGGTGAACGCCACCTTTTAGAGCAGCCTCTCTCCTGACTTTCCTTTTGAATCCCTGCCCCTTTCTGTCTCAGTCCAAAGTAGGAGGCAGAAGCAAGCAGTGCTGCCTTCAAAGGGGCCTCACTGCCCTTCATTTCTAAGCGGTGGGGAGAAACCACCTAGCCAGAGGTCAAAGGGGAAGGGACAGACGTCTCATCTGAGGGAGAACACGGCTTCTGGCACAGCGGAAGGCACAGAGCGGGTGAAGACCATTCCACCCCGTTTCCCCTGGGAGTGGACCAGCTGGAGCAGGCCTACCTGCTGAGAGCTGACGCTGATAGGCTGCTTTAAAATGATCCACGTGACACTCTCCAGAAGGGGCGGCACGGTGAGAGACCCCGGGTACGTCCAGTAATCCCAGGACGGAGGAAGCAGCGACAAGGGGTCAAAATTCGTGAATCGAGTTTGTTTACCCTGGGGCAGGAGAGAGAAAGCCTTACAACGGGGAAGCTTTCACAGACTTGGAAAAACATGCATGCAGTGACCTCAGATTTCCCCGGAACTGCCCCAGTCACACAGTCATTTAGCGCCTGCTGTTTGTATTTTAAAAATAGGACCTGCCTTCATCTAAACATGTTAGAGGAAGTAGGGCATCGCTAAGATTCATTTGAAAGGACAAGATTTGTTTTCATATAAGTGATCTTTAAAATGTGTTGCAGCCAAATGCTTATTCTGTAAAACTCTGACAACAGAAACTAATTATGCATAAACAGATGTATGCAGTTATTTTAGGTGATTGAAGACTCCCTCATAAACTTCAGGAGTGAGTGGTGACAGGTTGAGCCGGCTCCATCGGTCAAGGGCACACCAGCTGCTTTAAGGAGCAGCACTCGGCCCTGGCTCAGCCCGTGTGTGAAAGAGAAGACAAGAGAATTCAGCAGAAAACGGGACTATCTTCGTCACCAGTCAACAGGAATTAGCTTTACCTTTTCTTTAATGGAATCCAGGATGTCAGTGATCTTTTGCAGTTGGGGATTACATTCGCCAATCTGAAAACATGACATTTCGTGAGAAGAGGTTACTATTGCAGAGCAGGTCGGAATTGCTCCATTTCAGTCACGATTTTAAATTCTTTAAAAACAAAACAAACAAAACGTCGGCCAGCCCACAGCAAACAGTGCTTGTTCTGTAGCCAGCTCTCCTGCCTGAAGAATCTGAAGGAGGCGAGAACACTGCAGACCCCTGGGCTGAATTAGAAGTTTGACCCCCAAACTGACAGTGATAGCTCCCTGCTTCTGAGCTGTAGGGGTGTTGCAGAAGCAGGTGAACTTGAGGAAGGCCTGGCTTAGGAAACCTCCATCACACCTGCACTCCAACACCAGGTGTGACTTTCAGACCCTCTCTCCACACAGACTACTATGACATCAAAACATTAGCGGGAAAAAGTCCCCCAGATTCGGCCTAAACCAACGGGAGGTCGCGGATCAAGGCAATAGATCGTCCTGAGCAGAGTTCCTCAGGAAAACATGTGCACCTCGTCCCCATTCCAGTGGGTGTCGCAACACGGAGGAACGCCCTACAAGAATGTGGTCCCAGTGGGAGTGGGGCGGCCCCACCCATCCCAGGTGTGACCACAGCGATACCTGTCTGACCACTTGTGCAGAAGACACAGAAAACAATGAAAAGTGGCCAGTGCATTTGGGACAACAAACCACTGTGGTGCAACCAGTGCTTCCAGAAGCAGGACGGCGGGCTCCGCTCTGCCCCGCACTCTGAGCACTGCGCAGCCCATCACGAGGAAGCCCGGGCCCAGGGCTCTTCTCGGGCCTCGCGTGTCACTTCAGTGCTACTGTGGTTGTTGTAATTGAGAACAATGACCAACAGACCACAGGGGGGTTGGAAGGCAAAGCTCCCAGGCCCCGAGATGAACCATAAACACGGAATTTTGATTTCCATTTCGAAATGAAAACATCAGACCTATAACTGATTTGCTATTAAAAAATGGTAGAGACCAGCCTGCGTGGCTCCGTCTACGCACCAAAAGGTCGCAAGTTTAACTCCCAGTCAGGGTGTCGGGCTCGATCCCCCACAGGGGGCGTGCAGGAGGCAGCCGCTCGAAGCTCCTCTTTCCTGATGCTCCCCCCGCCCCTTACTCTAAAGATCAACAGGCTATTTTTAAAAAATGGTAGGATGTCCACTCGGTGACGGAAATCCTGCCCACACGGCCGAGTAGTTGATTTCAGGAAGCCAGAGGCCCTCACCTGTAAAAACACTCCCAGGACAGCCAGCCCGTCAGGCTCGTGAGCTGCCTCCACGAAGCTGGGGTACTTGTCCGAGTTCCAGTGGACGACGTGGAGCTGAAAAGGAGGGACACAGTGTAACTCAACATCATGTTTAGATCCATCCTCAGACACATGAACCCCAGTGAAGCCCTGGTGCAGAGGCCGGCCTGCACCTCCATGCACGGTTCTGCAGCCACGTCCACAGAGCTCTTGGGGGCCCCAGAAAGTCCTGCCACACCCCTCGAGCCCCAACAATCTCCAGCCACTGTTCCCAGTGACTTAGGGCCCCCGCGCTCCCTCACCCGAAACTGCAGTCCACAGCCTGGGGTCAGGCCCTGCTGGCGGCAGGTCCAGGCTGGGGGGCGGGGGCGTCAGTGGGCCCCAGGGTTGACCCTGCCGCGGACGGGGTGGTGGTTCCTAGACGCAGAGGCTCACTCCTGCAGCCGAGACCTTTCTATGGTGTGAACATGGATTCTCCTTAAGAGTCACTGTGTTAGCGGTGTCCACTCACCGTCAGCTTCTAGGCCCAGTTCAGGCCCTGCGTGGGGAGCAGGAGAGAACTGGACAGAGAGGCCGGGCTGGAAGCAGAGGGTCGGAGGAGGGTCGGTGTGCTGAGGGGAGGGCAGGGGGCTGGGCGGGGACCAAAGGGGCTTCCCCCACGTCCCTCTCTGCCCAAGAGCAATGGCCTCTCCAAACCCGAGGGCACCCGTGTCCAGCGCATGGCCACCCCAACAGAGACCAGCGCACGGACGCGGCACACACAGTCCGGCAGAGACCGCTCCTGGGGGCTCCTTCCCGGCTGGGGGGTGCACTGTGATGGCAGCCACAGGAAGCCCAGGCCATGTGACACACCCAGATGGCATGGCCCAGATCCTGACGGCTGGGAGAGGGGCCGGCTTCGGATTCGACCTCCTCAAGGGACCCCTGTGGCCCCTCAGGGAGGAAACGTGGGGGTTCACGCACGAACCCCCTTCCAGATGACAGCAGAGGAAGGATTAGTCTGCTCGAGGTTTTATCCCATCCTTTCAATGTAACTGTACGGCTACAGGGAACTCCGGCAGGGGATTTCCGGATAAAGAAGAATGACCATACATGGCTGGTGTGGCTCCGTGGCTGAGCATCAACCCATGAACCAGGAGGTCATGGTTAGATTCCCGGTCAGGGCACATGCCCATGTTGTGGGCTTCATCCCCATTGGGGGGCATGCAGAGGGCAGCCGATCAATGATTCTCTCTCATCATTGATGTTTCTCTCTCTCTCTCTCTCTCTCCCTTCCTCTCTGAAATCAATAGAAACATATTTTTTTAAAAAATAAAACAATGACCATAAACAGTGAACTAGAAACAGTGCACCCCGCCCCCAAGAGCAGAGAGAGACTGGCTCTGCCACAGTGGACAGTGGCCCGTGTTCTGCGCCCTGTGGCGTGAGAGAGCGGGGAAGGAACCCTGGGCGGACGGTGTTGTCTGGGCCCCGCAGGAAAGCACTTGGATGTTGTCCCAAACGCCCAGCACCCACGCACCAGCGCACCTGGTAAGAGATGACGCCACAGACACCGAAACCTGGGGAGTGACTCCTTGGTTCACGCCCACAGGCGCTTAGAGCCAAAGAGAGAAGCCCTGTGCCCTCCCAGTGGATAAAGAGCGACCACGACCCTGTGGGAGCAGAGCAAGGAAGGCCGGTTTGTTGCTACAAGTCCTCCCTCTCCCGCCTCTGCTGAGCAAGCCCCTCCCGCAGCTGCGTGCACAGCCCGGGCATCTGAGTCAGACCCCAAGCTGAGGGCACAGCCCAGGCGTCTGAGTGGGACCCGGGCTGAGGGCACGGCCCAGGCACCTGAGTGGGACCCGGGCTGAGGGCACGGCCCAGGCACCTGAGTGGGACCCCGGGCTGAGGGCACGGCCCAGCCATCTGAGTCAGACCCCGGGCTGAGGGCACGGCCCAGGCACCTGAGTGGGACCCCGGGCTGAGGGCACGGCCCAACCATCTGAGACCCGGGCTGAGGGCATGGCCCAGCCATCTGAGTCAGACCTGGGGCTGCGCGCGCCTCCTATTCACAGGGACAGCCCAGTGACGGAGCAAATGACAAGTGACTGCAGCGGCTGCAAAGGGAAAGGATCAGATCCCCCGTGGGAAACAATGTCTGAATAACAGTGTTCGTCAGCCTCAGCATTAACTGCCCGCTGCTGACACACAGAAGACCTTAGTGCAAAAGGCACCGCTCATGCTGAACTCGCAGCTTTACGCTCAGCTCCGCGTTTCCTCCTCCCTTCGGTGTGAGGCATCAGTGCGCTCTCAGTTCCAGCGCAGCTTCAGCGCTCTCCTCGCAGACCCTCGGGGAAGCTTCGCAAAGCTGCGGTCTGTACTGTCCACGCCCTCAGGTTCCGCCCCAAATTAAATTCCCGTGTCACCGCTCTCCGTGGCCGTTTCCTTTGTCCTCCTTTCCTTCACCTTCTGACGTATGAGGGGGACACAGCGTGGCGATGCCCCTGAGGTCAGTGCACAGTAGCTGGAAAGCCACTTCCAGGCCCGGAACCGCCTCCGGCCTCACCTGCTCCCCAGACAGCGAGCGGTTTCCTAAGATACAGAGCACCCGCGCCCGCGGCACCGCCTCCGTCCTCGTCCCGCACACGACGGAGGACCCTGACCTGCACAGGCCCACACGCCTGCCCCATGAGGCTCGGCCCCCGGCCTCTCTGGGACGCGGCACGGCCTCTCATGGAGGCCAACGCCTTTGCCTTCCCAGCACCACACCCTCCTGCCCGAGCTGTCCTGCTGCCCCGCTTCCTGGAAAGCGCTCTCTGGATTTCCTCTGAGCGGCTTCTGGTCATTCCGTCTCAATTCACGTGGCATCTCCAAGGGCCCCTCCTGACCACTCAGCCCTCCACGCGACCACGTGGCATTGCTCCGTCACTCAGCCCTCAACGGGACCACGTGGCATTGCTCCTTTAGAGAACTCACCGGTCCGTCTGCGTGCTTACCGTCTACCTGTGACAGCGCGCCCACCTGCAAGGCCAGACTTCCTGTCCGCAGCACCCCTGTCGCAGCAGCAGACACCTGCCTGCCCCCCCTCCACCCGCTGGGCAGCCGGCCACCTGCACTGTCGCCTGCCACCAGGATCCCCCAGGCCTCCTCACTGACCCTTATCCCCTCCTGCACCACCCCAACCTCTCCTCTAGTGGTAGCGTGAATGCTATTTTTTAAATGCAAAAAATTATCACTTTCTAATTCAAAGCCAGTCAATGACGTCTGGCCCTTAGAATACAGCTCAGCCCCAACCCACCCCTCCCAGTCTCTGCCACGTGCCGTTGTCCATGCTCCAATCACACGGGCACTCCTGCCGGGGTGGGGCTCTCTCCCACCCGAGGCACATGCGCCGTTCTGGGCAGGCCTGCTGGGTACTGTCCTGCTGCCTCTTCTCCTCAGGGACATGTCCCCTGGACGCCCCCTGGTCCACGCACAACCCCCGTTCCCCGCACGGTGAGCCAGGGAAGGTGGAGGAAGAGGTGGCCCCGACGAATTCCTAGTGAATGAGGGAATGCAGCTGGGGGACAAAGGAACCTACAAAGCTAGGAAGACCCCTGATCCGCAGTGAGTCCGGGAGGCCCCTCGGCGTCAAGGACCGTCCACAGTCCCGGCGGCCAGAGCTCGGAGCCCAACACAGAGGACAGCGCCAACCCGTCACCTCCAGGGCCACGCTCAGGCGTGTGGAGGGTGGACCACTGTCCCTAGCTGCTTTGGGACATGACAGAGCCCGCCCTATCCCCAGAGCTTCTGAGATTCAGAATACATTACGATCAGACTCAGAACTTCACAAAACAAGCTTGGAAAATACTGGGCGGTCCGAGCTGAGCACAGGCGGCTTTGGGGCCTCACCCCCGTCCCGCTGCCCCGCAGCCTGGGCATCTGTATTGTCTGGGATTCGGGGCCCCACCCCCGCTGCCTGGGAGCCCCTGCTCTAGCACAAAGCGCTCAGGAGGTGACCAGGCCTTGGGTAATAGCCCCGACAGCAGATGTACAAGTGATGGGAGAATAAAACCGGCAGCAAGTCCTTTCGCCGTTTGCTGGGTTTCTCCGCACAGCAGGGCTACTCAGGGGGCCCAGCCGGCTCAGTGAGCCTGAGGGCGGACGAGCACTGACCGCCTGCAAGGTCCTCGTCTGCCTAGCCGGCACCAGGGCACACGGAAGTAGCTTTGGCCAAGTCGCAGGATAATTCCCTCCCATCTTATGGTAAAGTCGGGGGTCAGCAGTATTTAACTGCATTATGCTTTGTGCTTTAGCCAGGGGATTAGAAAAAGTATTCTTTAAAAAAATATATTTTTATTGATTTCAGAGAGGAAGCGGGAGGGAGAGATAGAAACATCAATAATGAGAGAGAATCATCCATCAGTTGCCTCCTACACGCCCCCCACTGGGGATCAAGCTCACAACCCGGGCATGTACCCTGACCAGAATTGAACCATGACCTCCTGGTTCATAGGTTGACGCTCAACCACTGAGCCACACCGGCCAGGCAGAGGTAGGGTATTCTGAAAGGCTAGCACCCTAAAGAGGAGTGACCCCGGGGAAGAAGCCAGGACGGCAGGTCCTGCACACGGCGCTGACGGGTGCACAGCTGCAGGTGAGAGGTGAGGCGGGTTGAGGAGAGCTGTGGCTTTGACCCCCACGGGCCCTCTGCCGTTGTGTCTCACCTCTGAACTAGGGGTTTTACATGATATGCGTGGGGAGCTGTGTCTGCACCAAATAGGCAGAGCTGGGCCTACCACAAATGTTTCTTTCTCCCCTCGCTGGCCTCTCAGGAGCGAGCCTGTGACTTGGTGTCACACGGACCTGATGCTTCCTAGGCCAGTTTCCCAACCTCCCCCGAGTCCGGGTGCTCATGTTTACACAGCTCCGTGACCCCAACTCTCGGGGTCGCTCTGTGGCTCCCACGGTTCGCAGCTCGCTGATAAGCTCCTGCACTGACGGAACGAGGCAAGGTCACAGACTGAGACCCTAATAGGCTCGGGACCTATTTGGGGTTAAGGACATCTCCCCGGGTCCCTTCCCTCCCACCAGAGAGGACAGCTGTCAGGAGCCTGGCCGATGGCTTACCTCGGCGGCGTACCTCACTCCGTCCACCACGTGCTCAGAGCCGTGGTCGTCCGTGGACCCCCAGTGCAGGTGAAACTGCCGCAACCGGTATCTTCCAGTGAGCGGCCCCCCTCGCAGAACTAAACAGCAACACAGTTGACACCGTTAGCAAGAAGAGTGTTTCCGCGCGGCCCCCCACAGCGTCTCCCGGGATCCACGTTACGAGGAAGGGGCTACAAAGGTGCCTGGCGTTCGTGGGCAGGGACCCAGCTTCCAGGCGGACAAGGAGTGAAAACACACTTGTGAAGGGTGAGCGCGTCCCAGGACAGTGGTGCGCGGACACGTGGGAGCCCAGCAGGCACAGGTGTGCGGACACGGGGGAGCCCAGCAGGCACTGGTGCGGACACGGGGGAGCCCAGCAGGCACAGCGGTGCGGACACGGGGGAGCCCAGCAGGCACAGGTGTGCGGACACGGGGGAGCCCAGCAGGCACATTGGTGCGCGGACACGGGGGAGCCCAGCAGGCACAGCGGTGCGCGGACACGTGGGATCCCAGCAGGTACAGGTGCGCGGACACGGGGGAGCCCAGTAGGCACAGCGGTGCGCGGACACATGGGAGCCCAGCAGGCACAGGTGCGCGGACACGGGGGAGCCCAGCAGGCACAGGTGCGCGGACACGGGGGAGCCCAGCAGGCACTGGTGCAGCACAGGGAGCCGGAAGGGCTGCCCGTCCCCGGAGGCCGCCAGGCCCAGGAGCACAGCAGGCGGCGCAGGAGAGCCTTCAGCACTTTGAAGACCTGGACTCGCCTTGGCTTCACCACCCGTGACCTTGCACAGACTCTCTGACCTTGAGCTCCAGCTGTTAGGCCATGACCCCGGAGAGCAACAACGCCTCCCCCCAGTGTCATGGGGAAAGAGAAAAACTGAGCACACAGCCCTCGCCCCTGCCCCGCAGACAGACAGCTGGCCTCGTGAGCTGTGAGTACTGCGATGCCGCTGTTGTTTCTACAAACGCAGGCAGAGTGAGCGCATCTTCTTAGGGAAATAGGAAACACAGGACAGAATTAACTTTTTAAAAACCCATCAGATGTTGCCACTTGGGCAGCGTATATTTTTAGCACTTTGCCTCCACAGATATGCTCTCTAAAACCTTGGCAACAGAGCCCAGCCAGTAGGGCTCAGTGGTTGAGTGTCGACCTATGAACCAAGAGGTCTTGGTTCAATTCCTAGTCAGGGCCCATGCCTGGGCTAGATCCCCAGTGTGGGGCATGCAGGGGACAGCCGATTGATGATTCTCTCTCATCATTGATGTTTCTACCTCTCTCTCTCTTTCCTTTCCTCTCTTGGCTCAATAAAAATACATTGAAAAATAATAAAATTATGGCAATGGAATCATATCTTAAGAAGACAGAAAAGCGTCTTACTAGAAACCAAGTCCTAAGTGTGTCCCGACAATTAATCTCTGCCGGGCAGACCCGGAGGCCCGGAGGCCTGGAGGCCGAGCTCAGCACACCCACACTGACAGGGCTCATCTCCATCACACAACAGCAGGAAGTGCCGACGGGCCAGTGCAGCCTCGACAGCAGCTTGACCTCAGTGGCCCTCCTCTAGCTATTTTATGTACACATAATTACGTGCAGTCACAAGATCTGTCAAGAATGTCCTCCTTACATAAGCAGGAAGGATGGTGAGAATTTCATGTGTGGTTTTCTATGAACAGCAAGAAACAAAAGGACAAGGTAACGGGCTTGCCCGGCCCTCTGGGCTGCACTGCAGGAGACCAGACCGCTGTGTGGGGACCAGCATGGGGCGGGGGGTGCCCTTCTCCCCGACCTGGCGCCGGACTGCAGCTCAGAGCTGGGCAGGGGTCCGATCAGCAGCCAGCACAGTCCCCGCGCAGCGAGGTGACAGCTTCTCCCGCACGCACCCACGCCCGGTGGGCGTCGCTCTCCTGTCCGCACTGGTGTTAGTCTCCCTGTTTCTGACTAGGAGATTGGATGCATGTCCCTCACTTCTGCCTGCCCAAGGAGAAAACTGGGAGCACATGCAACCAAGTCTTTGGAAGGCGGAATGGCGGGGCACCCTCTAGGTTCCTTCAGATCCAGACTGCTCTGTGGTAAGTAGCTGCCTATCTCCAGAGCCCCCTGGAAACGAACGGGGAGGGGGCACCACCCAGCAGGCCGCAGGCCACTCTCCGTCACTGTCCGAGACAGCGCGGCGATGGCTTCTGCTGGCCCTGGACGCACTCCCGCAGACTCTGCCGGAGTCCCTGCGGCACCACGCCCTCCTGCACTGTCCCCGAGGAGATACTTGATGGAGAGGATCTTAGGTTTGGCTCTAAACAGCCTCCACCATGTTTCACAGATAAATGAGCTGGAAAGGCACATGCCCTGGGCCGAGGCCTGCTTCCGGTTGCCAGGGCCTCCGCATACAACCAGCCTGGCGGCCCGTCTTTCCTCTTCTGTTGCATAAACTGAGCCAAGCACGTCACCCTTCACAGCGCCACGCAGCGGGAGGGCTCAGGACTCACCTCTTATTCTAGAACTGGAACGCACTTTGGGAGGAGATGAGAAGCAGCTGGCCCAGGAGAAAGACGGAGATCCCCAAAAGGCCCAGGCATCCTGGCTGGCTCTGGGAAGCTGCTCTGAATCCAGGGCTTCACCCAGATTAGCGCAGCCCCGCCTGGTGGAGCAGCGACACTGGCCTCACTCTACCTCGCTGGGCTCCACACGGGAGCGTCTGTGCTAACATGTCCCAGCTGCGACCATGACCACGGGGCCAGTGTGATGACCGCCCGCTGGAGCAGGGCTCTGCACTGGGTGGAAGGTGAGTCAGAAGGTCACCGTGAGCCTCGCGCTGCCTTCGAGATGGTCTCTAACAAAACAGTTACACTGGGATACGATGAGGAATGGCGGCAAAATATTTTTAATGAGAATGATTTCGTGTTTTCAAGTGTCAAATTATTCATCTCACTTTCCAGCCTAGATGAGTAGATAGACATTATTGTCTCCATCTTAACTCTGAAAATAAGTGATCATTTCTCCAAAATCATACCTGGCATACATAGAGAGTCCATTTATCACTTCATCCAGAATTTTTAAAAAATCTCCTCCAAATAATGCGCTCATACAAGAAAGAGGTCTGCAGAGGGTAAGACGCCCGAGGTAAGTGCCCTAGACGTGTGGGGACGTGAGCCACCTCAGCAAAAGGGTCTTTGCTAGCTGCTCGCTGCCGCCAAGCCCCACCATGCTGTGAAACTAGAAACACACTAGTGTGTGCTGCTGTACTGCGCCCGCCTGCACCTTGTCCGACGTGCCAGGCCTGCACGTCTCTGACACGGCACCCGCGTCGCTGCCTTGACAGTGAGCACGGCTGCGCGCACACCCAGAAAAAGGCCTTCAGACGGTTCCTGTCCAGCCCAGCAGGACGAAGCTCCTCTAAGAGGACCCGCCTCGTTCCTTTGTGTCCCTGGGACCTAGGACGGTGCCTGACAATGACTGCGCAGAAGCAAGTGCCAGGTGGCTGCCGGCGTGACATGGGCGTCACCACAGCGCGATGCCAGGGTCGGCGAGTGGAGTGGGGAGGTGCTGTCTAGTCACTTCTTATTCCGGAACTAGGACTGTAGCCTCAGTTTCCTGTGATACTTGAGATATTATAACCAGGATCCAACCACAATCGTGGGTGGTGTAGACTCTGGGTTTGGAAGCCTCGGATTTCTACATGAACACATCACATACATGATCTATGTGCCCGTTACATCCACCTCCCCTATTACCTCACCTTCCTGCCCTCACAGAGCTGAGGTGTGAAGAAAAACAAGGTCCCTCCTTTCCCCACAAGTTGAACACACCACGTGTTAGTCTTCTTTTACGAATTTGACAAGTATGAGGAAGGAATTTTATGAGCTTATAATTCTAGCTAACACTATAGCATTACATAGACACAGGGAACTACAACTAAACCAAAGCTGAGCTTAATGAGTAAGTGAAAGCTTTCTCCCAATGAAGGGTTTTTAAAATTTAACTATATGTATCATTAATAGAGCAAATACAGCATCATCCTAATATTAGACTAAAAGTAAAAATAATTTGTCAGCAGCCTTAAAATATGAGTCTCCTAACCTTCTAGGATGATGCTGTATTTGCTCTATTAATGACACATATAGTTAAATTTTAAACTTGATACTAATCTGCTTCTTGGGCCGTAGCTGTGCTTGAAGGTGAAGGAAACACTCTTTCTATTCATTTGGCTCGTGTGTTACATATAAATGATACGGAGTTTCATTTGGTTGGCCATTGTTTATTGATAGTGTGAAAGACCCTGTCCCTGAACTAATCAAACACAGCTTTTATTACAGGTCCCAGCAAAGGACTAACAGGGACATACAATGGGTAGCTGTTTCAAATAAGAGAGAAAAGAAGTTACCGTCCAATTGTCTGAGCCCCTCACCCCACCCCAACCCCCAATAGAAAGCCCACCTGATTTGTCCTCCGTGTCATCAAAGTCCACGTTGAAGGAATGGCCACTATTACTGATGATTTTGGCAGAGCTCGAGTCATACTTGATGCTAAGGGGTCGGAGGGAAGAGTCGAACTTCGCTTCCTTGGTTTTAATCTCAATCGGGGACTGCTGATCCCCATCAGCGATGGGGAAGAGTTGCTTCCAGTGAACAGGACCTAGACAGAGCACACAGGACCAGAGAGAAGGACTGAACAGGGGTTTCATTCAACGAGTCCTCCTCGAGGGCAACACGCTGTGCTTGAGACTGAGAGAGGACGGGGTTAGTAAAAGGTCTCCACCCGCAGGACCTTCACACCCAACTGTGCTGCTGTTTTTACAGACTCGTTGCTCTTAGAGGTATGGAGACTTCCTGGTTTGCATTCACTCATTTTCAGAATCAAACAAACGCTTGTGGACAAAAGAGCATGTTTGTTTTATAAGGTACTTTCCAAAGGCACTTTCCTGCCAGGCGGAAAACAACAGCGCGATTCATCCCCGAGAACCAGAGATTCGTCTCAGCTCCAGGAGTGAGCGGGGAGCTGCAGGGCTCAGCTCACGGGGAAGAGGGACAGCTGAGTGAGCCTGCAGTGGCCTGCCGTGTGAGCAGGGAATCTACACCCTCACCCGGGGTAACCCAAGCGCCACGCTGCGCCATGCCGGGAAATGGCATGTTGTGGGTCACCTGCACTGGAGTCAGGGAACAATTTATTTCTCCTTTCTACTTCAGGGCCCCCCCGTGTTTACTTTGCCAATGCTGCATTTGAATTCCAAAGCCGGGGACCACGGTCACCCTGATCCTCTACTCAAAAAGCCAAAAGGCACCGAGCTCCCACGTCAGACACATTCGGTAAATGATGTGAGCCCGAAAGTCGGCAGTGCCCTCGGCGGCCTCGGCCTTCCTCTGGAGACCGGACTCGAGTTCTGCTTCTCAAAACCAACAGCAGTGGCGCTCCAAGTGAGCAGCACGTCCGTGGACGGGGACACACCGGGCCACTCCGACTCCTCCCCTGCTCCCGCCACCAAGCAGCCCCCACAGCTGGGAGAGCTCTTCCCTCCCTCACCACCCAGCGGCCTGGCTTCTCCAGACTCGGTTCTTATGGCACAGATGGCGCAGCGTGACCACGGACGCCACGCTGGTACTAGCAACACGAGCATTTCTAAAGACAAGATTTAGAGTACAACTTCAAGAAATGCAAAATGCCACCGTGGGCAACAGCTTCCGTCTCTAAATCGCATTCCCCCAATGACTCCTCCTGTTGTCAGAAAAGAATGAATACCGTTTCCCTCGCATAAGCTTCAGGAGGAACGTCACCGCGGGACGCACACCACACACAGCTGCCGTTTGCCCGGGCACCGGACGCCTTGGGCTTGAAGGCACTTGAGCTCACAGGTCCTCGCCTTCAGCTTTTACAGAAAAGCACCGGCTCCTCGGTGACTAAGTCCCACACTCACCTTGCTGCGCTCACTGGCACAGGCTAGTCCTGCTCTCTCTCTCTCTGTCCCCCACCCCCCCCTCTCGGCCACCAGGCTTGACTGCCTAAAGCACATTAGACTTCAGATCTTTCATCGGGAGTGCCCTTCTCCTACCACTCTGTCCGGTTTCCAGTCTTTACAACAGAACCATTTTGAAATACTCAACGTTAAATATTAACTACTAGGGTAGGTTCATGTCCCTGCCTCTTAAGAGGAGGAGCCGGTCCCTTGTAAAAATTGTCCAAACCTCCAACTTTAACCCCATTTACACATGGTGCTTAGGAGAGATGTGGTGTTTCTTCCACTGATTCAGGAACTTGGGAATATCACAGGGACGCATAGTTTGCAGTGACTGCCACCTTTCTGAGCTAGGCCCGTAGCAGTACGGAAGGAGCGAGGAGGAGCTCTACGTTGTTGGGGAAGGTGCCCCCTCCAAGGCCTCCTGCCAGCTGCTCACCCACCGTCTAACCAGAAAACAGCACCCTGCCAGCGGATGCATCGCTCCCAGTGGGACTTGGCCACAGGTGACCTACTTCAAGGTGTCCCCTCACCGCTATTGCTTCTGAAGCAAGGAGCCCCCCACCCCTTCTTAGAAAGCCACGGAATCACTCCTTGCCAACAGCTCTCCTAAGAAGATTCTAACAATTTCTGCAGACAGCTTCAATGTTTCCTAACATAGTACAGAGTCATCACTACTCCTTGATCAAAAACAGCTTCTTCCTAACCAGTGGGGGCCCTCCTGGCCTGCAGTAACCATTAGCTGACAATGCCAAGGGTTATTCCAGCGGAGCGGGAAATTAAAGAAAATTGATTTTGTGCCCCCCCCCAAACATAAATTGGAAATTAGCGAAATGTAAGATTATAATTATAGCCTCCATCAAAAAGAAATCCACCAAAGTTATTCTTCATGTTTTAAAGTCCTGAATTTTATCTGCTACCATTTTTATTGGCAAATTAATTATAACATCAAAAGGCTACAATTAAAAGGGAAACTTTTCTGTTTCTTGGTCAAAGTAAAGTTTCTATAAAAATCAACTACATAGTGCTATTCAATAATATACGTTTGTCCAATAATAATAGTAATAATAATTATTATTATTAGTCACAGGCCTAATTTTTTCTATTTCTTTTTTCTAAATTTATCTTTATTGTTGCAAGTATTACAGATGTGCCCTTTGACCCCCTCTCCCCTGCTCCCTCCCCTCCGCCTTCACCCACTATTGTCTGTGTCCATGGGTTCTGCATATATTCATATAAGTTCTTTGATTAATCTTCCTCCCCTCCCCCACCTAATTTTGACAGTGATTCACTATAAGGCTTTCTAGGTGTCACTTTGCAATTAGTTTAAATAATCAGTATTTGAAAAAACAAGCTGGATAAGTTGTTTAATAGAAAAAAATGAGGAAATGGTTTACTTTTGATAGTTTAGAATAGACAAGAAGAAAAGTACGAGTCTTATTACTGTTCCCATCAGTAACTGCATTTTGCCCACGTGCTTTAATTTCAATCCCTTTGCTGACCCGCAGTGTCTGCAGGGTGCGTTGGGGGGTGGGGGGGGGAGCTGGAGAAGGAGCCCCAGCCACCTTCACCTTCCAGAAAGAACCCAAGCTCGTGGAGCCAGCAGGACGGGTGCTGGCCGGGTCAAGGTTACCAGAAACCTGCATCCTGGTGCCCCAGGAGGCACCCTGCCTTCTCAGAGCTGCCATTCCAGTGATTCAGTTTCTTAAATTCAGTTTAAGCATTTTCCACGATTTATTCCCGGAGGAGTCACCATTCATTCAAGTGTGTCCTCAGACTGCCTTTAACCCAGAAGTGCTGTCACCAGGGACAGCCCCCCCCACACCCCCAGCTTCCAAAGGGCAGTGATGTCTGGGGTCTGGGGGACCCTGGCACGTTGTCACCCCTGAACCGACACCCCAAGGGCGGCTCCCGCACGTGGTCCCCCATGGCCCCGGGGCAGGGGACCTAGGTGTCCAGGCGGCCCCATGAGCCCCCCCCCATCCCCCCATTCCCTGGCTCCCCGCCCGGTCCTCCTGTGGGGCGCTCACCGTTGTGCTCCGCGTACCCCCAGCTGAGTCGCGACATGGTTGGGAGGCGGGAGGGAGGGACAGCAGGGACCCGGGCAGCAGCCACACCAGTCGGGCGAGCACGGGGGCCAGGAGCCTGCGGGGCGCTCAGCCTGCTGGGCCGGGCCGCGTCAGGGGTCCCCTGCTCCGAACCCAGAGAACGTGGGTGGCGGGAGGGGGAGGGACGGGGCCAGGCTCGGGCTTCCCGCCGCTGCGCGTTTGGAGGAAGAGGCGCTGCCCGTGGGCCGTCCCGGGACAGTGAGTCACCAGGCGGGTGGGAGGTGCGCGGAGCCGGCGGCGGGTGGCCCTGGGCGGCAAAGCCCAGAAGTGGCTGAGCCACACTGAGGAGGGCGGCGGGCGGGCCCACACTTACACCCCCTTCCCGGACGTCCCGGCCGCACTGCGCCGCCGAAGATGCTCCAAGTGCCCCACCCAGCCAGAGGGCTCAGCGACAGCCCCTGGCCGCGCCTGCGGGTCCCCCACCCCTCATCCCGCGCTCTCCTCACCCTCTGCAGGTTGTGGCCGGTTCCTTGGTCCCCAAGTTCCGCAGCCCTCCCCCCCCGCCCCCCGCAGAGGGTGAGGAGTCCCCTGGGTGCTGGTGGCCTGCTGGCCTGGCCCAGGGCTGCCTTTCTGCCCCGAGGGCGGCTGTGCCCACAGGATTGTAATCACTGTCCCAGCCGAGGCTGAGCGGTGGGTCCATTGGAAATTTCACCCTGAATGTGCAGTCACTTAAGGACAGACTGGTGCCAAGAGCTTTTTGATGGCAGGAACCTTCCGGAAGACGGAGGAGTGGATGCCTGAAGATCATCTTTCCTTTCCCCCTGCCGGCCATTGGGGAGCTGCACAATGCCATCCTGCACGTCCCAGAAGGCCCTCTGGTAGCCTGAGGGGTTAGACAGCACTGAAGGAGGAGGCTTGGAGAGCTCTGTGAGCCCCTGACCCTGCCTCTCCTGCCTGCTCCGGCGGGGGCGGCAGAGCAGGTTTTCCCAGGGCCCTGAGCGCAGTAACTGTGCTCCTCTTGCATCAGGAGACGTGGCTTCCCGCACCCGCGCTCTGTGGCACAGGTGGGGTCATTTGTGCCAACAGAACAAGAGCCAATAGGCCTGATTTATATTCACTTTCATCACAGAAGACAATGTGTGCGTGTGTATATATTTGTATTTAAATACACATATGCAAAAGGACTGTTACCAAAATACACAAAAAACTCTTAAAACTTATCAATAAGAAAGCAAACAACCTGATTTAAAAATGGGTTGAAAACTCAGCCAAGATGTACAGACGGCAAAGAAGCACGTGAAAGCTGCCCACACCTACGTCATCAGAGGAACTAGCTGAAACAGCACACCATCCCACACCGATTCGTGGCAAACCCGGAACACAGACAACACCAAGTGCAGGCGTGGATGTGGAGCAACAGGAACTCTCACTCACTGCTGGTGGGAATGCAAAATGGTGCAGCCTCCTCGGAAGATAGTTCGGCCGTTTCTCACAAAATTAAACATACTCTTCCCATAGGATCCAGCAGGCATGTTCCTTGGTATTTATCCAAAGGAGCTAAAAACTTATGTCCACACAAAAACCTGCGCTTGATGTTTATACCAGCTTTATTCTTAACTGCCACATCTTCGAAACAACCAAGACGTCCTTCAGTAGGTGAATGGATAAGCAAACGGTGGGAAAATAAACATCCAGACATGGGATATTGCTCAGCATTAAAAAGAAATGAGCTGTCAAGCCCTGCAAAGACATGGAAAACTTCAGTGCGTGTCTCTAAGTGAAATAAGGCCATCTGAAGAGACCACTCTGGGATTCGACCTCTGTGACCTTCCGGAGAAGGCAAAGCCACGGGGACAGAAAGAGATCAGTGGTTGTCAGGGGCTGGGGTCAGGAACAGATGGAACACAGAGGATTTCAGGGCAGAGAAAATAGTCTGTATGATACTATAATGATGGATGGATGTCATTATACATTTTCTAAGGCCATAGAACGTACAGACACCGAGAGTGAGCCCTGAGGTAAACTGGACTTTGGTTGATAATGAGGTGTCAATGTAGGTTAATCATTTGTAACTAATGTACCCTTTGGTGAATGTTGCTAATGGAGGAGGCTCTGCGTTTGTAGGGGCAGGAGGTATATGGGAAATGCCTAATACTTTCCTCTCAATTTTGGTGTGAACCTAAAGTTACTACTCTTTAAAAAAAAATAAGGTTTCAGAAAAAAACAAAGTAAACTCACAAAAAACTAACTAGGTCATATAAAATACACAACACACACAGGACCTAGCTTGTAGGAGGTCCTATGCCAAATTTGGGACAATTGGCCATCAGAAAGAATCATGCTGGTAGATTATAACCTCCTTCCCTCAAATTACCCATGGGGGCAGGGGGACAAAGAGCGAGAGAAAATGCCTGTCTCTGAGAGAATGCTAGCTGCTAACTACAGATGGGATGACAGAATTTTAAAGCCATTTTTTGCAAGGCCAATGTATTATCTGGTTCAGGCAAAGATCAGTCATGGGAGCTAGCACTTCTGGACAAAAGGTGATGGGGAACAGGATATTTACACAGCCTGGGATTCAGAGACAAAAGATATGTAAAAACCCAACACAATGGGTAAGTCTGAGGTCCTACATTGGGAAAAACAGCAGAAATAGAATCTTCCAGTCAATAGGACAGATGTGGACATGACAGTATGTAGGTGGTCTCACGGAACTGATGTTAATGTTTCTCTGTGCGATGATGTGGTGGGAAGACTGTAGATGAAGGCTGATGCCGTGGGGCTAAAGTCCCTGCTGCCTACAACTGACTCTCACGTGTCTTGGTCAGTAATTGGTGGATCTAGCTGAAGGATGTGTGGGTGCTCATGAGACCATTCTTTCCATTTTCTGTACATGCTAAAATTAAAAAAAATAAATTGGAGTCAATGAACCCATTAACTTGCTAATTAACCCTTTACAACTATTTGTGGGTGTTTTCCTTAATAAAGAGCCTCTGTCTCCAGGTTCACGACCATCAAGTACAAATAAGAGGAAGGTTAATACTGACCAGTAAACCCAGGAATCCTGACCAAGGCCATGGTCATCATCTCCACTTCACTCTTGAACCAACTGGATCCAGTCTAGCCTTCCCTGCAGCAACCACTCCTAGCAGGCTCTTCAAGACGTCAACACCTTACGTTCCCGCGCAGCACCCGAAGTGATAACCCTAGCCACAGAGTTAGGGAAGTGGAGTGGCATACCCAGGGAAAATCAAAACGATGTTGTCGGGCACTGGATGAATTGATACTATGTTATTAGGACATATGCACAGACTCTCTGAGATGCACATTTTCCCAAGTGCTCTTTGTAGAAAGCCTAAATGTGAACCCAAGTGGCTGTTTCCATCTGGTTTTACTGGGCAGGAAAGCCAGGAGCAAGATTCCTGTTACAAAGAGGCCGGCTCCCAGTGGGACACAGCTCCAGCGTGCAGTCCCAAGTCCAAGGTGCTCTCCAGCAGAGCCCATGCCCACCTCCATGGCACCGTGATTTGAGCAGCTGGGTCTTATTAACCACAGGAATGTCTTATCGTTGGTTATCTGTGGAGAGTGTTGATTTTATGGAGCTGGCACTCTATGGAGTTTCAATTTCCTTACCTCCCATTCCTAAGGTTGCCCTGCGGTGGGGGGTGCACAGTGCGAGTTGCCCAGGAGAGACCTTGCCAGGAGATTGCACAGAGCCCACGGGCACCGAGGTGCATGCTGGCCCAGGTTCACGCCAGAGGGAGAATTCTCCAGTGAATCACGGCTCGGGCGGCTTCTCAGGTTCCAGCTTTCAGAAACTGGAGGCAGAAGTTTCGTCCTCTGTTGTCAGACAAGAATAAGTTGCTAAAACCCTACTTCCTACATTCCTGGGCTTCTGCTTCCTCTCAGAGTTTTCCCATAATTTATCCACATCCTATTTTGAGTGTTTCATATCTTATTTGAGCACATCACAAGAGTAAAGTCTGAAAAAGAGAACTTAGATTATTTAAAAGTGAAGCTGTATAGACATTAGATCAACGCTGAAATGTCCAGATAATTGAGCTTAAAATAAGCCAGCTATCAAAGAATTTAGCTAATGGTTCCTTGGCTTGCAATAAGTAAGTCAATGTCACCCTACTGGTGCAATGTCTTATTCCCCAAGAACACATAAGGGGATGCCCTCAAAGATCTATGTAAAAGCATGCTCATCACAATGCATTTATAGCAGAAAAAAATCTAGAGACAGAAATGCTAATGAGGAGTTGGAATAATTTATTGTATATTCAAAAGATGTCATTTTAGAGACATTAAATATTACATTTAAGATATACTTAACATGTTTATATTTATAGATTATAAATTTTTATCTAGAGAGATACTCTGATTTTTTTCATTAACAATATGTGTATTTGCTTAGAAAAAAGGCTGAAATATATTTTTTAAAATGAGTGCTAGAATCTATTCATTGTCCAAAAACATCTGTGCTGGCAGTTTTGGACACCGGGATGGAGCAGTTGCTGAACCAGCCCCTCAGGGCATCTCCCCCCTCATTGAACGGACTGGCAGAGTGACAGTGTGTGACTTCTGAGTCTGGGTCACGAGAGATACTGCAGTGTCTGCCTTTGTCTCTTGGACCCCTCTGTCTGGGGGCCATCAGCTTCCTCATGGGGACACTCAGACCTGCGGAGATGGCCTCCTGGAGAGGATTCAGGGTACCTGAAACCTCATGAAAGACCCGAGCCAGACACATCCAGCCATGCCCCCCACAAAGTCCACCCCCACTGAAATGTGAGATAATAAATGAGGACTCTTGTTTTGAGCAACTAAGTTTTGGGGTGATTTGTTATGCTTTAGAAAACAAAGGCATCTGCAAAGAAAACCAGATAAGCTCTGCCGTTATGGAGACGACAGATAATAACAAGACAAACTATATGTACATGGGACAACGGCACAGCAGAGAAGAGGCCCCGATTGTACAGAGGCGGTCACGAATTCCTCTGAAAAGACACCATTTGAAATAAGACCTGAGAGGTGAGGGAGGAGCTTAGCAGAGATGTAGGGGCGATGATTACAGCACGGTGAGAAAGCAGTGTTGGGCAGGGGGGTCCCAGAGCCGGGCAGAGGCCCTTGTAAGTGCTCTGGCTTTTATTCTGGGTGATGTGGGAACATCGGGAGTTTGGAGCTGAGGGATGACATTATCTGACCGCCGTTTCAGCAGGATTCCTCTGGCTGTGGGGCTGGGGAGAGATTAAAGCAGGGGGAAGCTGTCAGGAAGCTGTGACAATACCCAGGTGAGACAGATGATGGGAGCTGGATCAGAACCCACTCATCACTGGTGTGCACTTCTTTATGCTTTTCTCAATTTCCCAAATGTCTACAACGACTCTGCATGACGGTCTAATAGGAAAGGAAAAAAATAAGTTTTTAAGGAGCCCAACGTTTGTTTTTTGTTGTATTTATCATAGCATAGACACCATGTAATTCCAAATTCCAGCACAATGGAGTTGTTCTAAAACAACACAAAGAAGAGAGTAAAAAACTGTTGACTGTGGTCTGTGCAGACAACAATTTCAACTGAAAAACGGAATCACTATTGAGCTTTAGACAGCCTGAGTGTTTGCTTATCAACTGAACTTGGTCATTACAAAGCACAGCATCCTTTCATTTTTTCTTTAAACACCGCTGGAATTCAGTGTCAAGTTCTAATTTAGTAACACACGTCCTTCTTTGCCCTTGCCAGTCTTCTGGGTTTTAAACATGGGCCTGCTGTCACAATTCCTGTCGTTTTACACTATTACTTGCATTTTAACCAAGAACCATAAAATCCGCGTAAGGACTTCGTGTACCTTCGGATGTTTTTATGGCCTCTGTGATATGCACTGCACCCTTCTCAACCTTCGGCTATTTGCTGTGTTCAGGTTTGGGATTTCTAGGCATTCGGCCAGATTACTCTGGATAAAACCTGCTTCCTTAAGTTGAAAACAGATTTGTGGAGCGGAGATAAAAAGAAGTGCTCCTCTAGGTATTTGCTCATCAGATGACAAAGCTTCGAAATCGTTTTCTGTGGACTGGCTACAATCCCTGCCTTTTCCACTTCGGGCATTTTTCGTCACTGAGCAAATGTTAAGTCACAGCTCCCGGGCGCTGGAGCTGCGGAACGTGGGTGGGACAACAAAGGTGACAGTGAGGGGCCGATGGCAGGCAGGCAGACACACAGGTGGTGGGGCATGAGTTAGGCACTGCCGCGTGAACAGCTGAAGCCTGCGACCCACGTCCACGGAGGCGGCATCTCCCGCGCCGCCAGGCCTCACGCTTTCCCGGGAGAGGCATGTAGGAATGTCCGCACCTGTTCGCCAGTGAAACCTGGCTATCCAGGACGTCCAAAGGAAGCAGCGAAACACGTGACACCATGTGAACTAAGACTCCAATGAGGGATGCTCTGGGAAGCTTGGGGTTACTTTCCAGGACAGTGAGCCTTGATATCCGAATGGGAGTGCGTGCACGCGGACGCCGTAGGGCAGGCGTGCGTCCGCTGCGCTGCTGAAGCTCCCGGTACTCTCCTGGCAACATCTTCATGTGGCCCTGCGCCCCTGCCTGGCCCCACACGCGGCTGTGAAGAAGGAGACACCCTGAGGAAAGGACTTGGGCTCCTCGCGCGTGGACGCCAGCCAGGGTGCGAGCGCCCTCTCCTGGGACCGAACGCAGAGGCCAAGGGCGATCGCTCGGAAGACGTCCTCTCGGTTCAGTGACCAACTGTGTTTGCTAAACCACAACCCCACTTAGACAGGGAACGCTGGGGACCGGACTTCCTGTAGAGGGCGGGGCTTCTAGCGGAGGGCGGGACTTCCTGCGGAGGGCGGGACGTCGCTGCGCTCAGATACTGTGCCCAGAAACAAGAGCCCTGTGGGCGGGGCTATGTCAGGGGCGGGAACCTGCTCAAGGGCGGAACTACGTCCAGTACGTTCGGTGGGCGGGGCTTTGTGTGGGGTACTACCAACCACGGTGAGTGGGGGCTACGTTCTGTGGGCGGGGCTTGCCTCTGTGTTCTGGCCGAGTCACGAATAGACCTTCGCTTTGTGGGCGGGGCTCTGCTCGGTGGGCGGAACCGCAGCCTAGGAGAGGAAGTTTAATTGGCTGCTTCCCCCGGAACTTCCTGGATCCTGCCCGTGCCTGTGGTGTCACCCGAGCTGGAGCAGCGAGCCGCAGCGCGAGGGTGTGAGAGGTCGGCCTGGTGAGAGTCTGGTGGGGAGTTTGGGGCTGGGGCTGGGGATGGGGCAGGGCTGGCGGGCCTCGCGGCGCTGTGGCCGGTCCGGGTCCGGGTCCGCCGCGCGTCTCCGACCGCCGGGCCTCAGTCCTGGGCCGGGGGCCAGTTTCTGTGTTTGTCTGGCGTCATGGTTTTCACGCGGTTGTCAGGGGTATTCCCTGTCCCCCCAACTAGGATGTTACCTTCCCCATGAACCTGCCTGTGACAGCCTGTATGTTTCAGGTGTGTGTCATTCCGTGCCACACCTGGTACATAGAAGCAATTGAATGAGTGTTAGAGTGGTTGGAGTTTGGTTACTATTGAAAGGATTTTAGGTCATTGAACTGGGGAAACTTATGTGTATTTTCTTTTTCTTCTATAATAATGTATTTTCTGTCGTGCTGTTAACATGAAAAAACATTCAAACCTGTAAAGAATTTTTGTGAGTTTATTTGAGCCAAACTGTCGACAATTGCCAGGAAGCAGAATCTCAATGGATTGAGATAATGCCCCAGAGAATGGCGGGTTTTCCTTTATTTTTATACATTGCAATCAAAGGAACGGAGGTAGGTGGGTTACGTGAAATCCATTGGTGATAGACTAGAGAGGCGGGAGAAAGCAAAGCAGGGAAACCCCTGGGATTGGATAAAAGGTAAAATGATAGACAAATACTTAGGTGGGTGCAGGAACAATTAACATGATACAATGAAGGAATTTGTGGACTCTGTCCTGGCGCCCAGCACATTAGGCTGTGCCCCAAGGGGTCCAGAGAAAGGGAGGTTACAAGTTACCCAGACATTTCAAGGGTGTGTTATCATAGATGCAAAAAGACAGACAGGCTCAGCTAAGGTAAAGGTTGACCTTGTCAGGGAAGATACCCGCCTAGGACTAACTGCCCACCATCACTGCGTTTAGTTATAATTTCAGACCATCCTTTATGGTGACTTTAGGTCTCTGAGTTTGCAAGACCGCCATGCAGGCCTTCCCTGAGCTGTCAGGTCAGCATGTGGCCCCTGTCGTCCACAGTGTTTGTTATTTTTAAGTATTAACTACTATTGGGGTGAAAAGGGTGGCTGTTACGTAGTTGCCTGAGGCCCGACTTAGAGGATGTAAACTTCAGTGGAGAGAGACAATGTGAGCAAAGGGAAGGAAGCAGGAATGTCCAGGTGTCTTCAGAGAACAATGTGCAGCGTGGGTGCCTGGGGAGGTAGAGGAGAGTGACAGATGTGTCTGGGTCCCGGGTTCCAGCAGCTGCCACAGAGCACATTGCTCCTTGTGCTTTCACAGGTTTTTTGCATTAGCATGTTCATTTCATAGACTATTTAGGGTAGACTTGGGTGCACGTGGCTCATGCCAGGGGTGGACAGTCTTTCTGTAAAGGGCCAGATAGTAAATACTTTAGGCTTTGTGGACCACAGTTATAGCAGGAAAGCGCCCGTAAGACAATACGTAGTTGAACGGACATAGCTCTGTTCTAATAAAACTTTATTTACAAAGACAGGTGTCTGACCTGATTTGGCCCATGGGTATTGTTTGCCCAAGCCCATGATCTAACCAAGTCTAGGGACTAGCAGTAACGCAGTAAATATTACATCATACTTTTGTATTGCATTTTTATTTATACAGGGTCGGGCAAAAGTAGGTTTACAGTTGTCTGTATGGAAAGTAATACAATAATCTATAATAATAAAAGGGTAATATGCTAATTAGACCGGATGTCTTCTGGACATCATTCCAAAAGTCCTTCCTGATGAAGCTGGGGCCGGAGGGAAGCCAGTGCCGGCAGCCAGGGGGAAAAGAAGGCCTACTCTTGCATGAATTTTCATGCATTGGGTCTCTAGTTGTATATAATACCCTATATAATAAAAGCCTAATATGCTAAGTGTCCAGTCAGCCATTCAACCAATTAAAGTGTAATATGCTAATGATATGCTAAGGCCGCTTAACTTCTCGCTATGATGTACACTGACCGCCAGGGGGCAGACACTCTAACAGGTAGGTTAGCTGGTTGCAGGGGTCCGGCCGATTGGGACTTGAGTGAGATGAGCCAGATGTGCCCTGGAGCCCTCCTGTGGTCCCTCCCCGGCTGGCCAGCCTCTGGCATCTCTCCCTGGCCCGATGGTGCACTGGTGGGGTCCCTCAGCCTGGCCTGCACCCCCTCGCAATCCGGGACCCCTCGGGGATGTCAGAGAGCTGGTTTCGGCCCGATCCCACAGGCCAAGCCGAGGGAGCCCACTGGTGCACGAATTTGTGCACTGGGCCTCTAGTAAATCCTATCTAATAAAAGAGTAATATGCAAATTGACCATCACTCCAACACACAAGATGGCTGCTCCCATGTGGACACAAGATGGCTGCCACAAGATGGCCAGCAGGGGAGGGCAGTTGGGACGGACCAGGCCTGCAAGGGAGGGCAGTTGTGGGCGATCAGGCCATCAGGGGAGGGCAGTTGGGAGGGACCAAGTCTGCAAGGGAGGGAAGTTGGGGGCGATCAGGCCAGCAGGGAAGGGCAGTTGTGGGGGACCCAGGCCTGCAGGGGAGAGTAGTTGCGGGGGACCAGGCCTGCAGGGGAGGGCAGTTGCGTGGGACCAGGCCGCAGGGGAGGGCAGTTAGGGGTGACCAGACCTGTAGAGGAAGGGCAGTTAGGGGCAATCAGGCTGGCAGGGGAGCAGTTAGGCATTGATCAGGCTGGCAGGGGAGTGGTTAGGGGGTGATCAGGCTGGCAGGCAGAAGCGGTTAGGGGCAATCAGGAAGGCAGGCAGGTGAACAGTTGGGAGCCAGCAGTCCTGGATTGTGAGAGGGATGTCCCACTGCCCGTTTAGGCCCGATTCTACTGGGATCGGGCCTAAACGGGCAGTCGGACATCCCTCGAGGGGTCCCAGATTGGAGAGGGTGCAGGCTGGGCTGAGGGACCTCTAGTAAATAATAATACAAGAACAAACTTCCACGTACTCACAACTGTAAACCTACTTTTGCCTACTCTGGACACCACTAGCTCTGCGTGGCCTTCCCGGATTACTACTGCTGTGCAGAGGGCACATTAACTTCCCTTTGCATTAGGTGTGTTTTTTTTTTAATATTTAAAATGGGGATAAATAGCACCTTCCACAAAGTGTTGTGAGGAGGAAATTAATCAAAGTACATAAAACAAAGGCATAGTACTTGTACACATAGTAAAAGCTCAGTAAGTCTTAACTATTAATATTTTAAAAATTGTTCCTCACGTGCATTGTTAAAGAGATTGGAGAGATGTGTCTAAAGTAGAACTTAATAGGCTTAGTTCATGTTCAGCTATAGAACAAAGAATATCTGAAGTTTCAAGGCAAGAGCCATCTATAGAAAGGTGACCTGACAGGCGTGAAAGTAAGTAATTTAAGGGAGGCGGGGTAGGAAGTACAGGATTAAGTTCTGAGTTTGAGGAGGGCACACAGGAGAGGACATGGGGCAAGTAAGGAGGAATGAAAAGAAGGAAGGAGTCAGTCCTAGGATATGGCACCAGAGCCGTACAGTAGCATGTGAACCAGCAGGATGGGTAGTGGTGGTTAACATGGTGGGCTGCTGCAGGAAGCTAAAAAAGCAGCTGTTGATATTAATGTTGATTCAAACCAGCAGAAGTGAATGTGGCGCCTCCTGTGGTCCAGGTGCTGTAAATGCAGAAAAGAATTAGATACCTACTCTGCACTCCCAACAGCAGAAAATCTAAAGGTGGCAGAAGACAGGGAAGTAATTTTTAATACATGAAGCAACTTAAAAAATAACCAGCATTAAGGTGGAATTTCTCAGATTTAATTGGTACCTGCACTCTAAAAACTTAAATTGATTTACAGTCATAAATGTGGGCAGCTTAATTGAGCTCCTTTTCTTTCTTTTCTAGACAATGGCCAAGAACAAATGGAAAGGGCAGAAGCCCAGGAATGTGTTTCACATAGCCAGCCAAAAAAACTTTAAGGGGAAAAGTAAAGCAAAACCAGTTACCACGAATCTTAAGAAGGTGAGCATTAAGCACCCAGTTTCCTGTTTACAAGCAAAGCATGAAGGCAAAGCTAACGAGAAACTGAATGCTTTTATTTAAAACAGGTTTTTAGCCTTCCCTACAAGGGCAGGATTTTAAATATTTGTTTTAAAAAATCCAAATGTACAAAACGAAAAAAATTAACTGCAAACCTTTGAGATTCCAAGTAACAGTTTGATAGCTTTATCAGATCTCAGAAATCCCTGTGTCAGAACCAGTCCTTCTCTGTGACCTCAGGCATATTCAAGAATCTGTCAAGTGAAAATACCATACTGTGTTTCTTAAAATGCAAAATTTGAAAAGCTTATCATTTTTCAAAATATTTGGGAAATAGGAAATTTATTCAAGATATATGTAGCAGAGTCCTGCAGAAAATGGTTTCAAGTTAAAGTAGTATGTGGCATCAGCTCTCTGGGACTTAGTGAATGTAATGATAGTGCACAGAAATGTCACATTTTATTTTTCACTTTTCATGAATTAGTTGATTGCAGCTTTTTGATCAAGTGACTTTATGGCTTTGGAAATGCTATAAAGGAAATGAGGCCGGTGATATGACAGGGGTTTGGAGTGACAATTTCACATGGAATCGTCTTCAGTTGACAGGGGCCAAGACCTGAGTGAGAAGGAGCTAGAGATGCACAGAGCGGGGCGGCGCCAGGAGCAGCGTGTCCCAGGCAGAGAGCTGCCACGGCCCAGGTGTTACTTCCTCAGGTGGAAGCACCGGCGCCTCCTGTGCTGAAGGAAGTGTCCACGGGGGAGGTGTGTGGGTTGGCAGCCTGGTCGTGTAATTTTCCAGGAAATAGCCTGACTTACCGGAGGGCGGTGGGCGGCCAGGCACCGTGCAAGTGGTCAGAAGTTTGTGGCCATGGATTTAAAATGAAGCCACTCACCTGGCTACGATTTTCTAGGGCTTTGGCTTTAGGCTCAGCATTCTGATCAGTGAGTATAATTGGCTTGCAGGCAAGTATGAAATGGGAGAGACGTGGAGAGAGGGAGGTTCAGTGGTTGAGGAAATAATGGTCTTGGGTCTGTGCGGCTGAGGGAGTGCAGGAACGTGAAATAATGGATGCAGAGGCTGCAGTGCAATGTAAGAATCCTGACTAAACTGTATGTGGATAGATGAGGACCTGCAGACAAGGCCACAGCATTAGGTTGTTGGTGAAGCCACAAGCAGTGACACCAGGCCTGGAGGTTAGTGAGCCGAGGCTGGACATCTTTCATGAAGGAGCAAGTAGTCCTGGTGTTGGTAGGTGACAGTGGGGAGGGTGGGGCCAGGGTGTCCCAGGGCATAAGATTTACAGGAAGAATAGGACCTCCACCCCACCATTCAGATTCAAGATGGGGGCCGCCGGGTGGCTGTCCTCAGACTGCCAGGGACCTCCATCAGGGCCAGAAAGTGAGGGAGGCTGAGGCCGTTAGCAGGACTGGGAGCATGGGATGCGGGCTCCTGCCTCATCGGCGAGAGATAACAGCTGGGCCATCTGGTCCACACGCTGGCCTGCTTACCCAAGTAAAGTCCAGATAGGGGGTGTTCCACATACTTGTCCTTATTAAAAAACAGAACCTTTTGTCCAACATTCCCCAATAAGACTGGGAGTTTTAGTGTGAAGCTTGCCCAGAAACTGGTACAATTGTCTTAAGAATTTAGGTTTAACAAGGTTAAATTAAGGTTGAGTATATTTTATCCTTAAGGGTTATGAGATCATGGATTAATGTTCTTTTTCTTTTTTAAAAAGATAAACATTGTGAATGCTGAAAAAGTTAAAAGAATGAATGAAGCTTTTGTGGACATACAGAAGGAGCTTGCTCACTTCTCTCAAGGCCTTTCCCTTGAGCCTCTGCAGAAACAGCTGGTGCGTAGAGCATTTCCTTTTAATAAACTGGAGGCTAATAAATTTCCACAGCTTGTAAGTCGAATGTGATCTTTAAGTACTCGGCTCTGTGTGTACGTGGCTGTGCTGTATGTATAGCATATTCATAAACATTGTGAACATGAGAATTTATCACGTTTCCAAAGGCATGAGTAGAAATTAAATTGGCTACTAGATGACATAGGAGATTTTGTGCACTACTGTTATCTAAATGTAGGAGATTTTGTGCACTACTGTTATCTAAATGTTTACATTGAATACTTTCCTCCCTCCAGGCTCTTCAGCCGAGTCAGGAAAACAGACCCGTGAATGTTGACGAAGCTACGAGATTAATGGCTCAGTTGTAATGTCCTTGGTGATGCATCAGATTCCCGCAAAGACCAATAAATTAAATGCTTTATACAACTTTATTTTTAAAAAATCTTGTTAATGTACAGGCATTGGCACATTTTAAAAACAAACTACATAAACAGCCCTCTCCTATAATCCAGGAAAGTGGAATGTCAGGAGTCAGCAAACGTGGTGAACTTAAAGTGCTAGAACGAAGGCACTTCACAAACTTCACGGGAAGTGACCGCAGCCTCTCGGACACCTTCACTTCATACGTGGCAGTGACTGTCAGGATTGGAGCGCAGAAATATGGACAGTTTCGTGGCAGTAAAAGTGAAACACAAATACTAGTAAGTGATGAGCCCTTGGCCATTTTGGTTTTTGATGACCTTTAACCTTCTTTTAACTTTCCTCTCATAAGAGTAAAAACAGGAGTTAGAATTGGAAGGGAAGTTGAAGTCCCAGAATGCAGTCACTCTAGGGGCTTCGGAGCCCTTTGCTTCACAGTTGACGTTTTGTGAAGTCAGAGAGCAAGAATTAGGGAAGAAGACATCAGAATCAGCGACCTAAACAGGTGTTACTTCATTATAAATACTCAGGTTATTAGCAAGTCTACAAGGTTTCAGTTAGAGGTAGATAACTGTCCCAGGTTTCCAAGGAGTCTAATAATTTAGTATCTGGACATCAAACAGGTCACACACTCCTTCACTGTCATCTAAATTAAAGTTGTAGTCATCCGCGGGGGTGGGGGAGAGCCGCAGGAGAGGAAACACTGCAAGCAAAGCACAGGTTCAAGGTTAATGCGGCTTCACACACTCAAAAGGCCCATCTGTTAAATTACCATTTCTTATGTGGAAAAGCAATGATCAAATTAATGACTTGTGTTTACTGTGCATATTGAAAGATTCTCATTTAAAGACAGTTTGTGCAGGGACTATAGGTATAAGCTTGAGAAATGGGTTGTTGAGTCTGACAGACTTCAGTTTAGATGATGACATGGCCATGGTCAGGAGCAGTGTAATGGCTTCATGTTGGCTGACAGCTTTATTGGCCTTGGCCAGATTCTTGTGGAGTGAAAGGACTCGTGTGCCAGCGCCTAGGAAGTCTACTCAGTGCAGGCAAGTGTCCCCTGATGAGAGTCCCCTTGAGAAGCAGGCACAGACCAACGGGGCCAGACTTCCAGGACCTACTCACCAGTGTTATTGAAGGAGAATTTTCACAACTTGCCACAAGGCACTAAGTACTTAATCAATCCTGTGCCACCTGTAAGTTCCAGGGAAGCAATTCTGCCTGAGGGAGGTAGTACAACTTTAAGCTGCTTACCATCAGAAGACATCAGCTCATCAATGATATCTCCAGTAACAGATCCTGCGGGAAGAGAAACGTGATCGCGATGTGACACCTCTGCAGTGGGGGCAGCTGGCTCTCCTTGGGCACAGCACATTAAACACGGGAGTCCACATCAACCCCTTGACTCAGTCCACATGAAGGACTAGAACGCATGAAACGATGTGTCCATTCGCACCTACAAGTTTCACTTGTAAATTTCTAAACTCAAGTAGCCCCAAAGCTGCCGCCGCCTCCTCCCACAGCAGACTCCTGGGCTTTAGCCAGTAAAGCGCCATCACTTTCCGTTCCACAGGTCAGATGGGACTTACTTTGCCTAAACAATGTTTCTTGTGTGTTCTTTCTCTCATGCACCCACTGCCATCACCCTCCTGTGGCCTAAACGTTCTCTCAGCTGCACAACGGCCCTGCCCTCTGCTTCCCAGGTGTCTCCTCCCAGTCACGTCCCGGCACTCAGCGCCGTGTGGTCCTCCACAGCCACCTCCCGGTCACAGAACGTCACTGGCTATCCACTAGTCCTCACTCAGTCTGTCACGGCCTTCTTCAACCCGGCCCCAAGCTACCTTTCTTACTATTTCCTGATACAAAACCATATACAAAAACTAACTGCTCAGACTTTGTTGAATGCTTGGTGAAGCTGGTGGACTGGGTCTGAGCTGAACCTTACGGAGCTTGCCTGCTTTCTTCCCCCCATTAGGTTATACTCGGAGGACAGGCATCCCCACACCTGACAGTAGAAACACAGGGAGCACAGGACAGGGGGCAGGACACGACCCTGAGGCGCTCTGTGCGTGGCCAGACCTTTCTTCACAGCCTCACCAGGTCCCACTGAGAGCAACCTGGGCAGCAGACTCCACCCTGTCCTGGGACGCGTCCTGAAGGTACAAATGAGACCGGCTTGAATGACCTGCAGCACTGTGTCTAGATGGGCGTGACCGTCATCCCTGAGCCACTCCATGTTCCAGACACAAGCATCGCAGTGAGGACCGAGGACAAGGGGGTCTCTGTGCTCCACAGCCCGACTCCGCAAAGGCGGCCAGGGGCGGCAGTAACCTGTCCTGACCTGCCCGGAGATCACCTTACAAAGCAAACCTCGGATACGAGCAGGCGTGCACACGGCAGCAGAGGCGCAATGGAATCCTAAGGAAAACTGCACTTCAGACCCGTTAAACACTGCTGAGCGTGCAGCGCTCCATACAGTTTCAGCCACACCGCACCCACCCACTGCGTTTCTGGATATACAATCAGATCGTGTGTAAAATATATCTGCAGAAACAAATCCATAATAACGTATTAAAATACTTATATGCCAATACACATAATTATAACCAAACATGATAAATATAAATAGTATAAAAAGGATGTTTCTCATAAACCTGTCCCAGCACTGGACACAGACACTGCATCACTTTTGCTGATTAAGCTTCCTATTTCCTTCCTGCATCAGGTGACAGTCACTAGGCCACAGACAAATTCAGAAAAGCTCCCCTTCCTAAGATGGAGGCTCTGGGCCCACCTGAAGCCGAGTCTGTGGCCGGGACGTGCTCGAGGCCAGGGGTCCTCTCAGAGGCAGGCGGCCCCGGGGGGCTCGGCGGGGCAGGGCTGGGCTTGTGCGGAGTCCGGGGAGTCGAAGGCTGAGAGGGGGGCTGCGTGAGGTCGTCCGGTGGGGGAACAGGGAAAACCACAGGCTGAGACGAACTGGACTCTTTATTTATCAGCAGCACATGGATGGGGCCCGAGTGACTCTTTAGGTTGATCTGGTACTTCTTCTGTCCATTCTGACCCTTTGAAGTTGTTGGGTGTAAACAAATTGAAAATGAGATAAAGCTACTAGGGAGTAACTAAATCCACACAACAAAACAGAGGCAGTCGGTCAAGACACTGAGTGGAGATCACGAGGACAGGGAATGGAGGCTCTAAGCCCCCTGGCCCTTAAAGTAAGCTTTTCTCAAAAAACCGAGTTCCAAAAACTCAGTTGTAGACTTCTGGCAGACTTCCCTTTTAACGTCATGGTTGTTCACATTCTCCGTGTGGACTCCCTCCTGGGCGTGGGCCCTAGCACATGGCCCCTCCGCTGCCATCTAACTCTGGCAGCAAGCACACAACCCGGACTTTTCCTACAGAGGCGGGTGCAACGTCCCTGCATTTCCAAGTTACCCAGATCCCAAGGCTGCAGAGTCCATTATGTGAACACCTACATCCAAGCCTCTAGGGTGGCTGGGGCAGGCCGTGGTGACAGCGGTCACCTTTGTCTACCCCTTCTCTGGTTGCTACAGCTTTCAAATGAGTTTTAGGAACTCCGGATCCCAAACTAAATTCATGAAACTTGGACGTAGCAAAGAGTTAATACATATATGACTCAATGAGCCAGACGTGTTAAAATGACCCAATTTAAAACAGTATTATTGTTGATATTTCAATTGAACTTCTTCCACAGACAGGACTGGTACATGGGTTGCAGATACAGCCAAACTGATGCTTTGAGATTATTGACTATATCATGACTCATGAAATCAAATTTAAAAAAATAAAATGCTACATAATTCATTCAGTCATGTCTACAATTTTACCGAAGTACTGAAGACACCCAGATTCAGTATCAAGACCCTGGCACTGACGCCTGAGAGTTCACATAGTGAGCCCGTGCTCGGAGGCAGACATGGGGGCCTCCTTCCCGACAGCGGGTCCGCTCTGACCAGCCCCACCTACCATCTCTGGAAGAGGGACCTCCAGCTGTGTGCCAGCAGGTGCTTGGATGGCCAACAGTGTGTCACCTGTCAGAAAACACAGACGTTTCAATTTTAGGAAATAGAGTGGCAAGTGGGTGGCTTTGGTTCTTCCTTCTGTAGAGCAGGGGCTGTAACCCCACAGGGATGTGCTGAGAATGGAGGTCACAGATGTAGGAGATCTCAGATCAGGGCAACACGCAGCCTTAGATCGATCACTCATGAACAAACTCAGCTCCAGTGAATCTTGTTGAATCTGAGACGCTGACAGCTTTTAACGTCAACTAAATCTCACTGTTTCCTTGAAAGAGCCAAGATACACTGAACTCTGGAGCGTGAGCAAGCTCACTTGTGAAGCCCAATCCTACCCTCTCTGTGGAAGACTGAGCCTCCAGGTGGTGGCCAAGTCCAGCGACAGCCACCCCCGCCTGCAGTTAGTGAAAAGGCTGTCCTCGTGACAGGCATGATTACTGAGACGTGTGTGCACAGCCCCACCCTGTTCGTTACTCATCCACTACGGGGTCATTTCCGAAGCCACACGAGGTGGGTGGGCTGGGAAGCTAGTTTTCCTCGTATGAGCACATCCTGCTTCCTCTGCGCTGTGCCCAGCACACTCGCTGCCGTTTCACAGAAGAGCAATGAGCACTGAGTTCAAGTTGGTCCCTGACTGTGACTGTCATTTAGCCCGAATCTGAGCTGCCCCTCCCACCCAGTTTACTGCCAGCAATGCAGACAGCGATGTGAGCGGGAATAGCGGTCACTGTCACAGAACAGAAATGTGAGTGGCTGTGAGCCCAGCGCACTGCAGAGCGAGATGAGGAGCCCACTTCTGACCCTGGCCCGGTGAACCCCGGATTCCGAGTCTCCGCAGCAGCGGTCGATCAGAGGCGGCACCGACTCACCGTGGAAGCAATTGCAGATATCCTCGTGAGTCACGTAGGAAAACGTACGTCGCAGGAGTTAAGGAACATGTTTGCATCAAGCTCTAGGCATTTCCATTAATAAACCAGAGGCCTAAATAAACAACATGAGTGAATGCTTGCGGGGCTGCTGCAGTCAGAGGAGAAAAGCCGGTCTTCAGCCTGCAAAAGCAGAG
This sequence comes from Plecotus auritus, assembly GCF_963455305.1. Taxonomy (NCBI): domain Eukaryota; kingdom Metazoa; phylum Chordata; class Mammalia; order Chiroptera; family Vespertilionidae; genus Plecotus; species Plecotus auritus. The sequence goes on along the minus strand of NC_137777.1, from coordinate 54,401,220 downwards.
ACGAGCCAGCAAAAGCGCCTGGAGGGCCCGGCTGCTCTGGGTTCTGTAGCCGGCGGACCCTCGGGACAGACAGAAACCTCTTCCTCAGGAGCCAGGCTCTGGGGGCGCTGGTGGTGAAGCAGATGCCACAACCACAGAGGCCTCCACACCCACAACCTTCCTGGGCCGCAGTTTGGGTCCTGGGAGTAGCTGGAACCTTGGAAAGCCGTGCAGCAAAGTCCAAGATCAGCCAGTACAATGGGTTTGGAATCTTGGGGCTCCACAGCTTGAAACCCCCAGTTCTCACACTGAAGGAGCTCTGACCAACAGAGAAAGTGATACGTGAGCTCATGGACCTGTGCACCCAGGACGAGATGGCAAGGAGCCTCCCTGGCCTCAGGTAGGTCAAAGTTCACGAGGCACGCGGCTGATGCAGGGGAAATGTCCCAGAGAGCAAAGGGGCGCTCGCATATCCAGGCACCGCAGACATGCAAGAAGACAGTGACGTGGACACTTGGGGTGTACCCCTCTTCCTTCTAACCTGGCAGAAGCACCAGCCTTGGACCCACCCCCTGGGAGGCTCCACTGCGGAGTTAGTATCAGGGGAAAGTATCCCGGGTTGTCCAACCCACATTAACTTCTCAAAGCCCTGAGAGCTGCTCAATGTTCACCCCTCCAGAGCACGGAACGTAGGGGTGGGGCCCACGAAATCATTTGGTCTGGCTCTGCCAAGGCAATAGGGGTGAGTTAATTAAACATTTGACCACATGTAGCAGGCTAATTGTTAAGTTGATAAATCTGTATGGCCCAAGAATGTTATAAATATTCAACTGGCCCTTGGCAGAAAAAAGGCTCCCCCCCCACCCCAATTTACAATAACCTACGCACTTCACAATGGTGTCTAAAATTCACAGAAGCCCCAAGCATTCGGCCTGTATATCGCAGTCTAGCAATGGGTAGATGGAAAGTAGACGAAATTTCTTTTCTCAATGAGACACAGGAATGATGGTACTAGACAGACTATTTAACTTAAAAAGGCAAAATTTTTAAATTGTTAGAAACATAAAATTGTAATGTTACATTTACGTCCTAAACTTAAATCTCTAAACACAGTGAGCAAAGCACCCGACTCCTGGCTGGGAGAATGTCAGACAGCACATCCTCCCCAGCTGGACCTGTCCCTGTAACTCACCCTCCCCAGCTGGACCTGTCCCGGTAACTCACCCTCCCCAGCTGGACTGGACCTGCCCCTGTAACTCACCCTCCCCAGCTGGACCTGTCCCTGTAACTCACCCTCCCCAGCTGGACCTGTCCCTGTAACTCACCCTCCCCAGCTGAACCTGCCCCTGTAACTCACCTTCCCCAGCTGGACCTGCCCCTGTAACTCACCCTCCCCAGCTGGACCTGCCCCTGTAACTCACCTTCCCCAGCTGGACTGGACCTGCCCCTGTAACTCACCCTCCCCAGCTGGACCTGCCCCTATAACTCACCCTCCCCAGCTGGACTGGACCTGCCCCTGTAACTCACCCTCCCCAGCTGGACTGGATCTGCCCCTGTAACTCACCCTCCCCAGCTGGACTGGACCTGCCCCTGTAACTCACCCTCCCCAGCTGGACTGGACCTACCCCTGTAACTCACCCTCCCCAGCTGGACTGGACCTGCCCCTGTAACTCACCCTCCCCAGCTGGATGTGACGTGCAACCATGGAAAAGGATATCTGCTGTTGGTGTCATCCATCACATTTCTGATGCTCTGCTGCAGCCATGACTTCTGCTGATCCAGTTCCCTTTCCTTCAGGTCCAGGTCCTCAACCTCAGCTCTGAGGTCTCGCAGTCTCTCCAGGACTTCCTTAGTGTTGCAGCCAGCGCCTACACCTCTACACACAGGGAGCATGGACACGCCATGTCAGACCCACGTCAACTACAGCACCTGATTTTTACAGCACTAACACTGAAGGAGCAATATGTTGAAGACAAAAATCTTTATACTCTTACAAAAATAAAAGATTAAAAAATTTAATTACGATGCCTCAGAACATGATTGCTTAGAATATTTCTTGGCAAGAACAGTGAAATTTCAAAATTTCCCAGCATGTTTTAGCATAATCACCTGGAACATCAGGCTGGTGACAGATACACCAAAAAGATGTCACAGCCAAACTGTCAACTTGGACATCTCAGATGTAGACTGAGATACAGGTAAAATGAATGATAACCTTTACATATTTTGGTGGGATTTTGACCAAAATAAAAAAATAAAAAATGGAGGTCAAAGGGGACAAATTTGCAAAACAGAATGCATTTGTCACAAACATACAACCACATCACAGTTAAGAGACAACGTGCATTTCGATCAACTATTATTTATAAGGCACATGTTCCCACACGTAAGACGGAGTTCCTGCTCTCAAGGCGTTTGTATTCATTAATTAGCCGACTTGGGCGGAGAGGGATTAATGACCCAGCAGTGTGCAGGGTGCCGTGCGGGGCCTGGGGGGAGAACGTATGATGTGAGTTTGTAAGAGTGTAAATTAAACCGCAGAGCAGTGGTAAACTAACACAGCAGCCACAGACGGGGACGGGCACAGACGCCCCCGCGGCAGGTCCAGGCGGCCCACAGCCGGGCGTGCGCACAGCGGCGGCAGAGGCTCAGGTGCGCCCGGGCTCTGCCGCTCCGGGAGGAGCAGGTCTTGGAGCGGAGCCCTGCCTTGCGACTTACTTCCACTGGATGCTGTTTTTTGACTTTTTCTCAATCAGGTCGATCCCTTCCAAGACGTTGGTGATATCATAAATTCTTCTTTTCTGCCTCACAGCCAAAGTATCTGCAGCCTGTTTACAAGGGGGGGTGGCAATGGAATAAATTACAATTCGTATTTTAAAGCCAGAAAGGGCTGGCGATTAAGTGCACAGCACGAGAGCCCAGTGCCAGCTCAGAGCCAGCGGCGCCTGGGAACAATGGCTGGGAGTTCAAGCAGCTCTCCCACCCGGAGGCCCGCGGACACGACTCCATGTAAAGTCAGCAGATGCTGAAATGGCAAGAAAATGGAGAGGTGGTGGCACAAAGCCTGTGGGGATAAAAGAACAGTGAGAACACCTCATGGGCTAATCCCGGGGACAGCAAACTGCTGACCTGCCACGTCCTGTCTCATTTCCCAGTTCGTAAACAGTCTTGACTAAAGACAGCTTCAATTCTTTTTTGAAACTTTGAAAAATTACATCTCGGTAATTTAAAAAACAATTCAGTCGAATTCTGAAGGACACACATGGCGAAACCTGACATACACTGTGAGCACTTCTGAAACACAGTGAAACCCACACACGGCAAATCAACCGCCACGCTCCAGCCCGAGGCGCCAGCGATCCGCGTCCAGGCGGGGCTCTCACTCGCGGTCACAGGTCAACAAAAATGTCCGCATTACGGCTGAATTCAGGAACTCTAGCCATTCCCACTCACATTCCTGACATTTGTTCCCTAAGAACGAGTGGAAACTAAATAACGGGACCCACGGCTCTTTTTCAAGTGGATTCGGCAACAGCCTGCGGAACGTGGACGCAGTCTCGATTCCTGCAGCCACGAGACACCGTGTCCTCGCCATGTGGTCAGCACTCTACCTGGACTGGCACAGGGCATGTACCCGGCCCTCTCAGGGCATCACTACCTTCCTGATCCTGTATAAAAGCAGCTCCTACAAAACTCATAATTTTTTTTTAAATCTAAATTTGTTTTTTTTAAAACATATTTTATATTTTACAGAGAGGAAGAGAGAGGGATAGAGTTAGAAACATCGATCAGCTGCCTCCTGCACACTTCTTACTGGGGATGTGCCTGCAACCAAGGTACATGCCCTTGACCGGAATCGAACCTGGGACCCTTCAGTCCACAGGCCGACGCTCTATCCACTGAGCCAAACCAGTCAGGGCAAAACCCATAATTTTGCAAGCTGGACCCCCTCCCTCGGGAGCAAGTGTGACAGACAGCTCACCTCACAGGCATCTGGAACCTGTGAGGGCAACGCTGGTTCTAAGAATCCATGTGCTGGGCCACCAAAAGGTGCAGGCGGCTCCTGCCCACCTCCCGGGTCTTCAGGGGCATGCGGCAGACAGGCAGACCCAGGCAGGTACAACAGGACCAGGCAGGGCTCAGCAACGCCTCCGCTCGCCTTCCTGCGGTGTCTGTGAGGAGCAGGAGGCTACTTTTCCGAGGGGCAGAAGCCACTGCAGATGTAACTGGGGTTGTGGGCGCATCACATTTCTCACTTTCCTCGGATGAGGCCCTTGAGAGGGAACCCAGAGCCCCTAGGCGGCTGGGTCCTCCAAGCAGGTGCTCAGACAGAGAGCAGCGCTCCCCGCCCCGCCCCGCCCCCCTCCAGCTCATGGCTAGAACACCAGGTGGTCACAGGAAAGAGAGCTGTCCTTGGTCCTTAGGCAAAGAGCCATCAGGTCTCCCTTTTAGCTCAATTTTTGAAGTTTCCTACTACTTCACAACTTCCACATTTAGCCCTTGATTTCCAAAACTCAACATCATTTCCTTCCCTTTACACACATGAGCATATGCACAGCCGACAAGCAGAGAGCACGCGCGGACAGGACCTGCCGGAGGCTTGCGCGTGGGCAGCCACATCAGCCCTGCAGTTAGGTTGCACTGGGGCACTCCCAGGTGTCCGAGGGCCGAACAGGGAACCAAGGGGCAGCCGGCCCAAAGCCGGAGAAGGAGAGGGGTCCTGGAGGGCAAGGGGAGAGTAGAAAGGGTAACCAGGTCAGACCACTGCCACCTGACCCCTAGAGAGGGCTTTGCAGGACCACTGCGGACCAGTCACAGCTGTCTGGGCAAAGTGACGGACTCAGAGCCTTAGTGGAGAAGAGATGCCAGGGAAGGAGGTGGAACGCTGGGCAGTGCCAGGGGCGCTGGGCAGCAACTGAAGGAACTGTGAGGTCTCTCCAGAATGTCATTTCTTTCAAAGATGCAGGTAAGATGGCAGACAGGCAGGTATCTCCTTGTGATGGCTTTTATTTTCTCTCCGGTGGGGTGCAGTGAAGGGGGAGGGGGCCTGTGGCTGAGAGAAGAGGGGCAGTGTGAAATCCCCCCCGGGGAGCAGGAGAGTGAGCAGTAGCAGCAGAGCTGGAACCCCCACATTTCTCCAGCCCTGGAGACCGGCTTTGGTGCCGAGGGGCACGCAGGGGCAGGGCAGGGCAGCGCATGCCCATCCCATGTTCAAAGCAGCTGCTGAATAAACACAGTCCCGTGCATCAGGGCTACTGACAAACCCTGCACCTGTCTGGCCCTGAAGGAAGCATCTCATTGCACCACACCAGCTCCACTGCCCAGGAAAACACACAAGCAAACAGAACCTTCAGAGGAGAATAACCCCCCTCCAAACACCGAATCCTCTTCTGACAAGGTCACCAGTGGGAGCAAGGTGATGCCCAGGTGGAACACCATTCAAGCCAGGGACCCTGGTGGCAGGTGCTCAAGACAATGAGCCAGGAGGTGACTCCGTTACAGCACTGCACCTGCGCGGTGACTGGCGCTGCCCAGCATTCCACCCACTTCCCGGGCACCTGCGCTGGGACAGTGTGAGCTCTGGAGGGCGGATCCCAGGGTAGCTGTTTGCTTAGAATTAGCTGCAGCTCATTTGCCCAAGAGTATTTTGAGGGCACATGAGGCTCTGAACATGAAACAGTAACTAGGAAACACCTGTCCCTCGGGCTCTCATCTGCAGAGCAGGTCGCTGCTCTCTTCCGGGACCACAGCTGTCAGGCCATGTGTTCAGTGTTTGGGCTGCTAAGCATCCAAACCCACAAACGCACAGGTGATACTACCTGTGACCAATTCGTTACACACACACACACACACACACACACACACACACACACACGCAGTGAAGGTCCTGAAAGTAAGGTGGGAGGAACCCGAGCGGCTCAGCAAGACTGCCCAGGACATATTTTAATGAGAATTTTAAAAAACCTTCAACCGTGCCCCACAATGTGCTGTCGATGTCAGGATTTTAGCTAATTTCAGACATGGTTAGAGATTATGAACAGAGAACCTTTTAAAGCCAGTAACAGGACCTGTGTTACAGATCTTTCCCCGGCATTACCTAAGTCAACGCGCAACTGCCTTGTAAAGCAGTTACCAATCTGTCTCACAGGACACAGATTCGGAAAGCGAGTGGGTACTCAGGTGCCAATTGGCATTAATTATATATCCCTGACATACATTTGTGGCAAAACATTTTCAAATGTTCCTAAAAGACTTAAATAAATGGGTGTGCAGTCAAAGGTCCAAGCTACCTAACGGCCTGCGGGCGCAGTCCTGGCATCAGAGTCCACCGGCACTTCCACCCGAGTGTCCGCATGGTCTGAAAAAGCAGGAAGATCTTCATCTCCATTTACATATTTATGAAAAAATAATAAACGTTAACAAAAAGTGGCATGCATGTCTAAGGCTTGGCACTGTGGCTGACGCTGTAGAATGAGGTTTAAGAAATAAGCAGTCCCACAGAACACAGGGATGACTCAGGCTGTGCGAGGGCTCTCGGTGGGACTGCGGGGGGCACTGGATCCCGCGGGAATGAAAAACCGGGGAACCACCTTCCTTCCGGCAGAGGCCCCGCGGCTCAGCCTCTGCAGGGCCAGCTCAGCCCCGGCCCCGGGATGCCCTAGAGACACCGCAGGTGCGTTCCCCACCCGGACTCAGAGCTTTGATGTGTGTACGCTTCCAGTTTGTTCCAATTTTCAGTTTTTGATTTTTAATAAACTGCATAAGCTTTTACAATGGAACTTCGTTTTTGATGTTTTACTTGAGAAATGAATCGCTAAGAGGCAGCACTGTGTCCTGTTCTTCAGTAGTGTATGTCAGAGGTTAGAAAAGAGATGGCATCCTGGTGGTCTTGGGTATTTCATGGCATCCAAGACATGCGAATGTGAAGGTTGATATAATTTTTCATATTCATGAAACAACAAAAATAGTTTCTTGAACTGCTTCTTAAAAAAAATCAAGTGTATAACTCAAAAGTATCAATAACTTATGGTGAAATGGGCCATCCAAAGTAAGAATATATGAAAAAATGATTTTATAATTTCAAATTTATAATTTCAAAATACATCAAATTACAGATGTATTGTCAAAAACCTAATGATAAAAAACAAAAAGGAAAAGAAAATGCGTTAATGATGTTTTTCTATGATGCACAATAAGAAACATTATTGGAAAGACTTCAATGTAGATTTTTTTAGATATAGATTTTACACATCATATATATGTAAATGAATGAAAATGTAAATAAACGATATGTTTTTTCCAGATATATGTAAAAAAGAATGATACTCAAACTGTTCTCTAGGTATAAAAAAATCATTACTGTAATAAGACAATGGTAATGCAGAAACCTCTAACCTTTTAGGAAACTGTGATTAAATTATTAAACCCTCCTGCTCACTGACCCCCTGACTCCCAGAGATCAATTTCATGAACCAGGAGGAAGCCAAGAACCCCAGGGCAGAGGGCGCAGCTGCCTCATCTGGGAAGTGGAGGGAGAAGCCTTCAAAGTCAGTCCTCGGAGTTCAGTTTTCTCTGGGAAACCCCAAACTTGCATCATTCCTTTTATTCAAGTCCAAGGCTACAGGTGAATTTCTAGGTTTTCAACAGTAGCCTGCAAGCTGTGTGTGGTAACACCCTCACGACTACCTGTGAAGAAGGCATTTTAGTTCATGACCATTTCAGGAGTAGCTGTCCGGGCCATAAAGCGCTTTAGGCGGGGAGGAAACTCCGGACAGCACTGGCGGCACCACACGTGCAGCCGGCCGGCCCACTTGTTCAATGCACAGCCACTCCCAGGGAAGCCAGGGCCAGAAGACACCCCACCCCCGGCAATCTCAGGTCCCAGAGGAGCCTGGGGATGCAGTCAGGTGAGCGTCCTTGGCCCCGGGTGCGGAGACAATGCTGTGCCGGCCTGGGCTCAGGACAGGCGCCTGGGGGTGTCTGCAGTGACTGCTTAGACGGCGCATCATTGGCGTGTTTACAGCCTGGTTCGTACTTAAACTTGGCTTTGGGTTGTCCCCTTGCGTCCGTGGGCGCTGTGCATCTGACAAACCCTGGCTGGGCGGTCAGGTCAGGTGCGTGACCACCGGCCTCCGCTCACCGGGTCCTTTGGAAGGACCTGAGCTCGAGCCCAAGGCAGGCGCGCCCCATGGCACACGCGACTTTAAAGGGACAGAAGTGCCCTCCTGGCGACACTGCGAGTCCCACCGTAGAGGTCTGCGTCTCGTGCCGCACGAAGTCACACACCGAAAGTCCCGCCCCACGCAGGGCTAGGAACTCGCTCCTTCAGCGAGAGGGCGGGGGCAGAGGGAGGTTCAGTAGCGCTTGCTCTGGTTTGGAACAAGACACCACGGGGCCCCGGAGCAGCCCATGGAAACCGCCGAGTCCCAACAGCACGGTGGCCGTGGGGCGGCTCTTTGTGGAGAGCGGGTCGGGCTGCGGCCACGCGGCGGGTCCGGTGTTTGGCCAGCTACTTTCCCCACACCCCCACCCCCGTCGCCACACCCGCGCCCCCTCCCCCGCGTCCCGCCCCCGTCCCCTCCCCTAGCCCCTGCCCCCGCGCCTTTTCCCCTCCGTCCGGCCCCCTCCCAGCACCCTTTCCCCCGCCCCCAGTCCCTGCGCTTCAGCCCAAACGCCCCTTCCTCCGCCCCCAGTCCCTGCGCTCCGGGCCCAGAGCCCCTTCCCCGCCCCCGCGGCGCGCTCACCGCCTTGAGGTCCAGCACACCATCCTGCGCCTCCTGCAGCAGCGACACGAACTTGGCGGTGAGCAGCCCCAGGCTCTTCTCGTGCCGGCTGCTCCCGCCCGCCGGGCCCCCGAGCTGCGACGGCGGCGCGGGGGAAGCGGGGGGCGCCCACTGACCCTGGGCCTGGCCCTGTGGCGCCGACTGCCCCGAGCTCGCGGGCTCGGCCGCCGCCATCCCCGAGTGCGCCCCGCCGACGCCGAGTTTAAATGACCGGAAGTGACGCCAGTCGCTGTTGCCAGGCGACGCGCTGGCGGTGGGAGTGGCGGAGGAGGAAGAGGGGCCGGGGAGAAAGGGGCGGGACCGAGAGCAGGGGCGGAGCCAGCGTCCCGCCCACCGGCCTGGCCCGCAGCTCCCCAAGCCCCAGTAGGGCGGCCTCACCTGGCCACGTGGGCTATTTCCATACTATTGGAGCCCATTGACCTGCATGTCCATTTTTGCGCCAGTAACATACTCTTCAGTTACTGGGTTTTCTAGTGTTTTGCAATCAGAAATGTGCATTTCCCAACTTTGTTTTCCTTTTTCAATATGGTTTTAGTTACTCTAGGTCCCTTGAATTTATGAATTTTGGGGTCATCTTAGAAACTTCTGCAAACAGGCTAACTGGGGTTTTGATAGGGGTTGCACTAGATCGGTAAATAAATTTGGGGAGAATGACCATCTCAACAATATTGTGTCCCATCTATGAGTATCTTATTTCAACAATGATTTGTACTTGTCAGACTATAAGATTAACATTTCTTTTGTTAAATTTAACCTAACAAATTTGTTCTTTTGGATGTCGTTGCCAATGGAACTTTTTCCTTTTTAAACCACTTTGAGACACTGTTGACATGTAAAACATTTATTCAACCTAATGAGTGGGGATAAGTATAGACCATAAAATTATCACCATCAAGACCATAATCATAGTAATCAACTCCCAAGATTTCCTCCCACCCCATTATTACTAGTGTGCCCTTGCTTCCATTCCTAATTGTAGTAACTTGAGTCTTGCTGGCTCTTCAGACTTCTGGTTAAGGCTGTCAGCATGCCCTCCCAGGGGACTGATGGAACTGGCCGGAGAGGACACCTATCTTCTTGGCCACAGCCATCCACTATGAAATTCCCATCAGGCTGAGTGGAAGGTATTGGGCGATGGCCATGGCTCAGTGCCTCAGTCTTTTGCTGTTGACAGGTTTAGTAAATGTTTTTCAATAAATGTCTTCATTTGCTGTATGTTCTTAGGACAGTTTTCAGAGACTTTAAATGTTAGTATTATTTTGCTGGGAAACAAGTCCACAGAGTTCTTCATGCTCAATTTCAGAAGTGGAACCTGTTCTGTTGACGTTTTAACTAGGACTACAATATGAATTTTAATGTTATCACTCTTTAGGTATTGACTAACTTGGTAAAATAAGCTACAATATAGTTGTATTCTGTCCTCCAACTACATATTTTCATCACAGATCATATCCATATATGCTATAAATCAAACAAGTGTTAAAACTGCCTTACATAATTTCCATTTAAAGAAAAACATACCTCATCCCATAAAAATTTACCTACACTTGTTTCCAGTATTCTTTATTTCTTCCAGGGGATTTGAGTGACTGATATCATTTCCTTTCAGCCTTTCTTTTCAATTAGTTTGGCTAGCAATACATTTTCTGTCTTTATTTTGAAGGATAGTTTTGCTGGATATTCCTGTCTTCCTAGACTTCAAATATGTCATTCTCTGCCTTCTGGCTGCCACTGTTTCTCATGAGAAGTCAACTGTTAGTCATACTGCTCCTTTATCTGAGATAAACCATATTTTCTTGTTTTCAAGATTTTCTCAATAGTTTGACTATAAAGTGTCTATGTGTTTCTCTTCATGTTTATCCTAGGTCTTATGGAAGTTCTTGGATCTGTAAGTTGATCTTTTTCATCAAACTTAGGGAGTGTTTAGCGGTTATTCTCCCAAATATTTCTATGCTCTCCCCTCTCCAACTCCCATTACACCATGGTATGTTCAATGCTGTCCCACAGATGTCAGTGTGAAGCTTGCCTAAAATGAAACATGGACCTCTCTTTTAGAAGCATTTATATTTTTTCTTATTCCATTTAACTTTTAAAAAGTCTCTGGCTATTACTTTAAAAGCATAGTATTATATTCTCTTTCAAAAACAGTGAGGATAGTACTTAGGTTTTTGTTTTATATACACAGGAACATAAAAGATGACAAAAGGTATCCTATATAATAAAAGAGTAATATGCAAATTAACCATCACTCCGCTACACCCACAAGCCAATCAGGAGCAAGTATGCAAATTAACCCAACCAAGATGGCGGTTGATTTGCATATCCAGGAGTAGAGCGAAGACTGAAGACAGTGTAGAAGGAAGCCAAGCATTGCAGAAGGGAGCAAAGCTGCAGAGAAGCAAGCAAGTGGTGTTGCAGAGAAGGGAGGGAAGCAGGCGGGGCGGGGGAGAAGGGAGGGAAGTAGGTGAGGCAGGGGGAGGAGGGAGGGAAGCAGACCGCCACAGGAAGCCCTATTGCAGGAATCTTCCTGCAACGGGCCTCTAGAACAGTAATAAATGACTAGATGAAATGAAACCTGTTTCCAGTTGCAAAATAATAATTTTCATACATACAGTGACTAAAAAGGGAAATGAAAAAATGAGGATGGAGCAGTAGTGTTCCTCTGGAACAGACAATGTTTATAAACTTTAAATGTAATCTTTAATGAGTCATATGCATTATAAAAAAGGGGTCATTATGGATGAGGAAGTGGCAACATGCTTTCTTTTGAGTGCCACATCTCTGACCATACAGATCTCAGGTACTTTTTGGCTCTTCGTATGAGCATTTTGAAAGAATGGAGCTACATAAACTAAAGGACAACCAAGAAATATAATTAATTCTTCATCAATACAATAAGGCAATGACAACTATTAAAATAATTTCCCTAATATAGTCAAAGGCTAATCTTAAATTCCATTTACATATTTATAGGCAAAGTGTAATTACCAAAGAATGGATAGCACAGAAAAAGTGTCTTAAGTCTAGTTATTTTGATAAGTTTTTCTAATACACATAATTATCAACAATTTATTATAAAAACCTACATATACAATTAAATACTTTTTCAAAAGTCTTTTAAAATATAATCAGGATGAAATATGTAGAAAGAGACATTTCAAAGTCATAGCAGTTACTACTGTTACAATATTTAATCATTTTTACAATTGGTCTGCTGGTCCATTTCAATTGAATTCGTTCTCAGAACCATCACAAGACTTGATGAATTTCGTTTAGAGCAAAAGCAAGATGCTTAATTTTTGCTTCCAGTGCTTTTTTGTTCTTGCAGTTTTCTTGCAGAAGTCCACGCATTTCTTCTTCAACTTGATGAACCTAAATCAAATATAAATTTTACTTTTAAATTTCTTAAACAGAATTATTTTTAAAATGCATTCTGAAAGAAAAAAGTCAAAAATTTATTCTTGTGCATTTTGCGATATTTATATAAAGCAGAAAGTAAAGGAAACTTATTCAAATACTAATTGGGAAAACAATGTTTATGCTGTAGACAAAGTACTTACATGTATAGTATCTATTTCTCACAGGTTCTGGTGATGGACACATGGTGATTTATTTAGACTCTATTTTAGAGCTTAGACAATTTGTTGAAGGCCATGCAGCTTCTCAGTAGCACATGTGGGCAGAAACAGTCTTCTGGCTCCATCTCTGCACTGTCCTGTGCTGCTGAGTGCTGAATCATGAATCCCTCTGGCTCCATCTCTGCACTGTCCTGTGCTGCTATGAGTGCTAAGTCATGAATCCCTCTGGCTCCATCTCTGCAGTCTTGTGCTGCCATGAGTGCTGAATCGTGCATTCACCTTAAACACTAGACCCTTACGGACTTTCAAACTTGACATAACTTCCCTTCCCAATGATAATCTACTATAGTTCCAGCAGCATTTCTACAGTTGCTGTTGGTGGTTATAAATTGCCATCTTTGCCCAGTTGGTGTGGCTTAGCGGTTAAGCATCGACCCAGGAACCAAGAGGTCACCGATTTGATTCCCAGTTAGAGCACATGCCTGGGGTTACGATCCCCAGTAGGGGCTGTGCAGGAGGTAGTGATCGAGGATGCTTCTCTCTATCCTCCTTCCCCTCTCTCTAAAAATCAATAAAAACTTATTTTTAAAAAAGTGTTTGAAAAAAATTGCCATGTTTTTGAGGGGTCATTTAATCAGTAGAGTTCTGTGAATTCCCCACGTCCCGCGTGGTTCAGGGTTCGGGCTCTGGAAGAGGGCCGCACGCAAATTAAAGAGATGAGACAAGAAACAATAATTTGGAAATACTGGGGGACCAGGCGGGAGCCCAGCTCAAGAGGAACGACTCCACTTGGGCACCGGCCTTGCCACCTTTTTATTCAGTTTGGGACACACCTATAGCCCTTAGGCAGGCAGTTTCCAGAAACAGGCAGACTATCTTATCCGTAAGGATTCACATGACTGTCTGGTGGGGAAGTTCCTTCAGCTACCATGGTCTCCACTAAACTGTGGGTGTACAGCCCTGACCTTTGCCAGAGCTCAAAGGTCCCCAGCCTTCCGGGTTCCTTGTCCACACCTCTCTGCTAGTGAAGACAATGGGCGGCTTCCCGCCGAGTTCTCTGTAACTGATACTATTAATTTCTGCTTGAAACTCTCTCTTCTATGATACAGCTCTCCCAAAAGGAGTATCACTATGCCCAGCCCTCTTCCTAATCTCTAGATTAATATAAATCTTTCTAATATAGATTTCCTACTCTTTCTCCCCCAGAAAATTAATATTTCTCCTAATTTAAATTATCATTTCTCTGTGATACCTCACATTTTTTTTTTTTTTTTGATTGTCACATGTAAGTTCTGGTACCATTTATTTAACTCCTCAACAGATCTATCCTTTTAATTTTATGTCGTATCGGTGGGCGGTCTAAAACAGAACTCGCACTTTCCTTTCAGCCAAGTAAGGGCCTATCCTGATACTTGACTTGGTACCTGATGTACCTTGCCAAACACTCAGCGGATCTTAAATAAAACATCTGAAAAGTCTGTTGATTTGACATGAAATATAGAACTAAGTTCTGAACAAGTCGTACTTCCTTATTCATTGTGATGATTTTCAAAGCCCTCATCCGTCTCTCTTCACAGACTCCCGAGAGTCATGTCCACTAATCACACAACCCTGACTACAATGACACAGAGGATTCCTGTCACTTTCTCTGGCTGGGCTCTTTCTAGCTGCTGATTTCTGAGTCTCCCATTGTACAGAAGAGAGTCTCCCCCTCTCTGTGGGGATACGTCCCCAGACCCTGAAACCACCGATAGAACCAAACTTCCTGTATGTTACGGTTTTCCTGCACACACATATCTATGATAAAGCTTAATTTATAAAATAGGCACAGCAAGAGATTAACAACAAAATAGAGTGTGCAATAGACTATAATAAAAGTCATGTGATCTCCCAGAACATCTCACTGCACGGCACCGACCCTCTGTTCCCGAGACGAGGTAAGCTGATACACTGCCGCACCTGCCCCTGGATCTGCAGCCACCCCTCACTTGCAGTGAATGGCCTGGTTTCAGGGGTCCCTGCTGAAGTCCTCACACAGGCTCAGTGCTTTTTGAGCAGCATGCTGCCATCCATTGGAACACGTTTTCTGTCCGTGTCTTCCACCCACAAATTTAAAGCCTTTTCCATCTTATCTAAGCACTTACCACGCTCTGAGGCTGTTACTTTTGCAGTTTGAGGTACAACAGCAAAACTAGCAGGAATTTCCTTTTCCTTCTTCCCAATTTCACGATAGAAGATTCGCTCTCACTGTAGATTTTAGCAACCTCAGCATACGATTTTTTTTCTTTCCTTATTAAGTCCAGAATGTTCACCTTTCCACTTAAAGGAAGCGCTTTATGGCTTCTCTTTGGCATGTCCGAGTTGCCAGCATCACTACCTCTTGCGCTTTGGGGCCGTTATCAAGTAAAATAAATGTTACTTGAACACAAGCACTGCGATACCACGACAGTCGATCTGATCACCAAGGTGGCTACCGAATGACTAACGGGTGGGAGCACATGCAGCAAGGAGGCACTGGACAACGGGACGATTCCCGTCCGGGGCAGGACAGGGAGGGCGGATTTCATCACGCAACTCAGAATGGTGTGCAATTTAAAACCTATGAATTATTTTTGGAATTTTCTATTTAATATTTCGGACAATTGAATGCATATAACCAAAACCTCAGAAAACAAAACGGCGTGTGTGTGTGTGTGTGTGGGGGGGGGGGGGGGGGGGGAGAGGCTATTGTACCTGTTTCCTATTACCACTTCAAAATCAGGGAAAAATGGAATTTCACAACTGTCCCCTCAGTTAGCAGATCTCAACAGAGGGGGTCACATCAGAATCACCGGTTGAGTTTGAAAAACACCAGGGTCTGACCCCAAACTGTGAATGAAAATTTCAGGGGAAAGCTCATGCATGTGTATTATTAAAAGCTCCTTTGTCAATGATGGTAATATGACAAACGTGATAGTCCTGAGCCCTACTTAATGATAAAAGACTACTTTTCGAGAACTTTCCTAAGGTAATGATGACTTGTGTTTAATATACTCACTCCTCACCCTGCTCATGTGCAGGAAGGGGCTTCGCTATGAGACTGGTTAGGGAGATGGTGACTTTTACTCGGAGATCACAGAGCAGGTCCACACCAGGATCACTCATAACCTCGGTTTCACTGCAATTATATTCTACAACCTGCCAACATTATGACCTGGATTCATGATAATTTTGGCAACATTCTTCATATCTATTTGGTCATTAAATCATGCTGCCTTTTCTCTTTATCAGTCTCAATTTATTTAGCTGTAACAATTCAATAATGATAATCAAGTGCAATTTACTGATAATACCTTTAAATTTGCAGAATCAATATATTTTTGCTTTTCATTTTCCAGATGTATTATTTCAGCGTGATGGGCTTCAACAATTGCCTCCACTTGTTTTTTAAAGGCATCATCCATATAATAAAGCTTTTCCACAGCATCCCTGAAACAGAAGACAAGACCCGCATCTTGGTGTGTATAAAAGTTAGGATGCTTTTTCTTCAGAGATGGCAGCTCTCACATTCATATTTCAATGGGTACACAGTAGCAAAGGGCTCTCCATCTCCGGAACTCCAGCTACAAGCAGCTCGCCCTCCAGCAGAATCAGCCAGCAGCACAGGGCAGGGACCCTCACGCCCATTTGTGAGTCTCGCCTCTGAGCTCCTGCTCTGGTCTCCAGCCCTGCGTCTGTGGGAGAGGACTGGAAGTGCCTTCCCAGGGGCTGCACCTCCTCCAGGGATGTGCAGTGTGACACTTATCTGAAGCGTATACTATAGGCAGGTTTACATTTATACATAGACTAGAGGCCCAGTGCACAAAAATCATGCACTGGGGCGGCGGGGGAGGGGGGGGGTCCCTCAGCCTGGCCTGCGCCCTTCGCAGTCCAGGACCCCTTGAGGGATGTCCGCCTGCTCAGGCCGAAGCCGGCAGTCAAACATCCCTCTTGCAGTCTGGGACCCCTCACTCCTTACTGCCCTCCTGCAGCAGAGGCTGCTGCGCTTGCCAGCCATGAACAGCACTCCCCCTGTGGGAGCGCACTGACCACCAGGGGGCAGCTCCTGCATTGAGTGTCTGCCCCCTGGTGGTCAGTGTGCATCATAGCAACTGGTTGTTCCACCATTTGGTTGATTTGCATATTAGGGTTTTATTATATAGGAGGATGTGTCTGACTTCCCTGTGCTAATGCTTAACAGATAATACCCTAGGTCAGTGGTCAGCAAACTGCAGCTCGCGAGCCACATGCGACTCTTTGGCCCCTTGAGTGTGGCTCTTCCACAAAATACCACGGCCTGGGCGAGTCTGTTTTGAAGAAGTGGCGTTAGAAGAAGTTTGAGTTTAAAAAATTTGGCTCTCAAAAGAAATTTCAATTGTTGTACTGTTGGTATTTGGCTCTGTTGACTAATGAGTTTGCCGACCACTGTCCTAGGTTAATAAAAACATTAGTGTTCACAAAAGTTTAGTACTAATTGTTTCTTAGAGGCGAAACACCACTTCCTTTATATTAAACTAGAGGCCCAGTGCATGAAATTCGTGCACGGGTAGGGTCCCTAGTGGCTGCTGGCTGCCGGCCAGGGCCTCCCTTCCCCCAGCTGCCTGCTGCCACTGCCCCCTGGTGGTCAGCGTATGTCTAACTCCCGGTCGGTCGAACTCCTGCCCGTGGGGACAATTTGCATATTAGTCCTTTTATTATATAGGATATGAGTGACTTTGTTTAAAAAGTCCACAATGAACACTTTTCTGCTATTGGTTCTGAGCCGAGGACCCTGGATATCTGTGAAAGCACAGTGCAACAGGGCTATGAGCAGATGCTGCTGTCAGTCAAATCTTTCTGCAGAGGATAACACCACCTTCAATCTTAGGGAGTGAAAACACCAGGAGACCTGGAATGCAGTTTCCATTATGGGAGTCTGTGCATAATGTCTATACCTCTCTATCTCGACAGGAACTAAACTGCGCTACATAGTTTCAAGGCTGTCAGCTTTATAAACTATTGTAACAGGCCTAGTTACAGTTCACAGGTAAAACCTGCATTTTCCTCTAGAGCACTTACAAAACCCACACAAGTGGCCCCAGGAACAGCTTCCTCCCCCTTTGAAATGAGCTCTGGCTTCTCTGGCCCAGAGCCCCAGACAGCTTACTCCTTGGAGGGCCATACGCAACAGCCAAACACACTGGCTGCTTTCAGGAAGACAGCATGAAACAATAAGCGCAGTAATAAGACCAATATACGTACAGTAATTACCATGTGTCAGGACTGCACTTCCGCACACACACACAGACAACAGACATAGACTTAAAGCTCACAACCATGGAAGAGGGACTCATACCTTCTTTATAGAAGGAATAATGGAATGGAAATCAAATATTTGGCAAATAACTTCATCCAATATGATTTTAGCTTCCCCTCATCTTTCCTCCCATCTGGCCCCTCCCCATTCCCAGAGGGCCCCGGTGCCTGAGGACTTCATGCTTACTTTTGTAGTTCAACACTTTGGTCTCTTTCCGCTTTCAGCTTCCTTTCCTTGTTCTCAAATTTCTCCTTCACTTCCTTTACTTGCATTTCCAGATTACTGAGGAGCTCCCCTTTATCATGCCACTTCTGATTAAGGGTACTGACAGGAGAAGAGGGAATGTTAGGGACAGAATTGGTCAGACAAGTTATTAAGCCACAGTTTACTTCTCAGCAGGAAACACCAAAGAATACCTGTAAGCTTTTCTAATTTCTTCAAGTTCTAATTCCTTTACTTGCAACTGCTGTTTTAGTTTTGCTTTTCTTTCATTGTGTCTTTCTAGTTTCTCAATTATGTCATCCAGTTGCGAAGATTTTTCGTCAAGTTGTTCTTGAGTACATTTCTGTATTTCACAGACGTTTTCTTGTAATATTTTGATTTGTTCCTCTCTTTCCTGTAAACACTTCAAGAAAATAATAAGTACTTCATTAATCCTAGATGTCTCATTTCCTAATTAAATAGGTATGGTTTTAAATTATTTTAAGAACTACAAAAATGAATTCAAAGTTCAATAAGTGTTTTAGAAAAGATATACAGACTATTGTTTAGGGGCTATTAAGAGGGAAAATTTCTGTCCTACTCACACTTTTTATTTCAGTAAGTTAGTGATTACTAACCACACAGAGAGTAGGAGGAAAGGAGAAAGCAGCACAACAGGAATTTAATTACGTCATTTTGCATTTGAATGAATATGTTCTCAGGGCAGAAAGAAAGAAAACTCTAGGTGCCTGACAGGGATACAGCAAAGACTGATGCTCACTGGATTAAACCATTTCTACTGCGCACACACTTTAAATAATGTCCGATTTCATTACTGAAATGTCACGTGCAAACAGACCTCACATCCCCCAGACTGAGGTGGACTTTTACTGTGTCTTCTGTGCTGTGAGTCAGGCACCAGGAGGGTCGGTTAACCCGCCTGAGGCGTGTGCAATGTCTGCAGGTCCCGCACCAGCACTGGGCTGCGGGTGCGAGTGTGGAAGAGGGTCTTATTCTTGCCCCAATTCTCCCTGCCCCACTTGCCTCTCATTCCTCTTGGGAAGAAGATGGAGGCAAACAAATGCTGGACAAGCCTCATTGAGGGGGATTCTCCGGGTCATACAGAACGTGGTGCAGCCCCTCAGGGTGTGACATAGCTAAGGACTCTAAGCAAAGGCAGTCAGGTAGTCCTAACGTCCACATAAGCCATGAGCTGTTTATTTCTCCCACGACTCCCTGGAGTACGTAGGTGTGGGCAGCCTTGACACACATTATCAAGAACCCACAGAAGCCATGAAAGATTCTTATGAAATACCCCTCTTAACAATCAGAATGGCACTGCAGCACTGGGGTCTCGTGATCCAGGTATACTGAAAAGTACCAAATAACACGAGGAAGCAGCATTTTAAAGAATTTCAAACTTCCAGTCAGAAGCTAATTAGAGAACCTACTCAGGTGAAACATCAAACTCCAAAATTTGCATTTTAAGTCATTGCCCCTTAAGTTATCAGTTAGGTGACTTTACTGCTGAAGAAGCTCTGCCCAGCTACCTCCGTATGTCCTCAGGTTGAGGAGGCACCAGTCTGACTGTGTGGTTAAGTCAAACACAATGACCGACTATACCAAATATCATCTGCTTTGCCTTGTGAAATTTAAGTGCAAACAACTAGTCTTTCTGAATTTTATTTACCTTATTCAAAAGACAATAGCTTGGCTAGATTTTTAAAACAAGAAAAACAGCTTACTGCTAAAACATCTCAGTACCTATCAGTGCAACTTGGTATGTATGAAAGATATATTTGAAATACTGGATATACTGAGACCACAGTTTCAATTGAGAGAACACCAATATCACTGTTCAAGAATACAATTCAAGTAGCCACACTCACATCTAGCTATGGAGAAAGCAACATGGGAGTGAACAGGGTTTTTCATTTTCTGTACTTGATGAAATTAAGAAGTTTCTTAAATATGACTAAGGAAAAAAAATAAAATATTAAGTGGTTATAAATTCTCTAAAGATTGAGTTCCTAACTTTATGGGTGATAATCCCATTTACAAGTTTCTTTAAAAACACCTTTTCACCCAGCTGGTGTGGCTCAGTGGTTGAGTGTCAACCCATGAACTAGGAGGTCATGGTTTGATTCCTGGGCGGGGCACATGCCCAGGTTGTGGGCTCAGTCCCCCATAGGGGGTGTGCAGGAGGCAGCCTATCAATGATTCTCTCTCATCATTGATGTTTCTATCTCTTCCTCTCCCTTCCTCTCTCTGAATTCAATAAAAATATATTTAAAAAATAAAAACTCCATTTTCAGTTATTTTTACACTTTAAGAAGAAAATTTTGGAATTTAAGTTTGCTTTAGTGCTCAAGACAATCTTCAGAAAATTTCTCTGGGAAGTTTCCACATATTGAAATAAGTGATTCTGTTAGCATTCTCTCAGGTGGGCCCAAGGAGGAAGAGGGTGGGTACAACTGGCACACGGTGGCCTTGGGACAGGCATGAATCCTGCAATCCAGTCATAGACCTTTACCCAGAGGAGAGTAGGTTTGTCATAAGTTTGAGAAGTGAGAGCAATATTGAGAGATGAAGCAATGCTTGAAAGGACATTTTAAACATATACAACGTTCCTTTTCTTGTGGTTCCTAACCTCCATCAACACTGTTCTAGTTATTCCAAAGGGCAACAAGAACATTCTTTATACAACTTTGAAGTAGATGTAATTTCAAGTCAATACATGAATGCCACATATCACTTTTAAAAGCAAAGGGGGAAATATTGCAAAAGGAAACACATGATAACCTGTCTTAAATTCCACAACAGCTGGGACTCACACAGACAAAACATTTACTGGATACTCTGATCCACAGATTCTCAAACCTGCCATATGCTGTCTTCCCAAAATAAAATGCCAAACTTACAGCTTTTAATTTTCCGATGGTCTCGGTTTGGTCCTCTATGATTTTGCACTTAATCCGCAGCGTGTCACTGTCTTGCTCATTCGTCTTCCGCAGAGACTCGTTCTCTTTGCATAAACTTTCGATCTGCGCTTCCAGTTTCCCGCGATCCTGGGCCAGACAAGATCCTGGGAAGCAAGCACCACCAGAGGCAAACTTTAGGAGACTGGAGGATTTGTCTTTTATGGACATCGAATTTCACAATGTATAACATGAGAACCAAGGAAAGCTGGCTAAAGAAAGGAGAGCTACAACAGCACACAGTATGAAGAGGAAAGGGCCAGAAACGAAAGGCATTTCAGCCCTGTGCTGTTTGAAACCTTAAGCCACAATCGGAGAACAAGTGACAGGCGGTCCCATCTAACCGGTCAGGACATGGCACACGAACGGCCAGACCACGCGCGATACGATACCCCATGTGGAATGACAGGCGAGCCACCTCCGTTAGAGCCCGCGCCCACGGAGCGAATGTGGTGCCCTACAGCCACCTCCACTGGGCAGGTTTCGAGTGGAACGGACTGAGGCAGGTTAGCCTAAGCAGACGGTGGTTTTCATCCACGCACCACTGGCATTTCTCCGTGTGTGACAAGATAACTGTTAGCAACATTTAGAAAAGAACTGAATGCTGCATCTGTACGAAATCATGTAAAATTACTGTGTGAGGAGAAATGTTTTCAACAACTTAATTCAGCGGCAGCACGAGAAAGACAGGCCTGGTGAGAAAAGTAACCCTGTTACACCAGCAGGAGGAAAGCCAACCAGGACTCAGAGCGGCAACTGGTACAGTAAGCCACTTCCTGTTTCCAGGAGGTGGTGGACGGGGCCTGACCCTGGGTCTTGGGGCAGGGAAGCCCTTCCTATATGCAGATTTGCTCCTTTAGAAAAAGGGGCCGTTTCCCTTTGAAATGTGGGAATTTTACCCTGTTGTGCCAGCTCCTGGCCCCACACTTTTCTCTCTGTCCTGAGACCGTAAATCAGCGACTCCTTGGCCGCGAGCTCGGCAATCAGCTGGACTTTCTCGTGCTTGAGCAGCTCGATCTGGATGCTCTTCTGCTTGTCGTCTTCGATCAGGAGTTCAAGGGTGCTGATCTGATTCTGTACACTCCCCAGACAGGGGAAAACGCAACGCAGCTGTTATACGTCAATACTCCTATTGCTACTTTTTCACATTTTATAGTAAGAAACATGCTATTTAAGCAAACACCAAGTAAATGTTCCTCAATTTTACATCAGAAGAAGTTTTAGTTTTATTAACTAAAGATAAATGGTCAGAAAATGAAGTAAAATATAAGAGGCCACTCCTTCAAACACTCTGAATTTTATTCTAACACCCTAAGAGCAACCACACTTGTAATACTCAGAGTTTCTCAGCATTTATATCAGTAGCCAGAGCAGTGGTCGCCAACCTTTCAGGCCTCACGGACCACCAGTGGTCCGCAGACTACCAGTTGGTGACCGCTGGCCCAGAGGTCACTTGCAGAAAGGAAGTTCTCTTGGCAAAATATCCCTAATGTTTAAAATGGCAACAACAGAAATTAATTTAGATTATGTGTGGGTATGTCTAAAAAACCACTACTACAAAAGTTAGTACCAGCAACCCACATGCTATTTCCCAAACCTCAACAATTTGAGCATCACCGTCACAACTTCTTCTCTCACTGTGCAACTGTGTACTAGCTACTTAGTAGTTTCCTAGTTAACTCACTCATTATACTTAAACACTCTCTTAGGTATGCAGTACACTCTGGGAAATCAGTGAACCTCCCAGTTCTATTACTTTTCATACATGTCAAGCACATAATTAGTATTATTAAAAGTTCAACATCGTGCACTTCTAAAATCATTGCAGGCACTTGGGGAAAGGACATAACAAACAGAAAGGAGAATACCGTGCTACAACGACTTACCTGCAAGTTTGTTGCTGTTTCGTGTTTCAGTTTAGAGACTTCTGCAAGCTTTGTCTTTTGCTCCTTCACCATGCAGGCCAGATCTTTAATTAAAGAGGAAGACTCGTTTTCTTTCCGTTGAGCCCAAACAAGAGCATGCTTGCTCTTTGCTAACTCAGTTGCAACACTTTCAAAACCATCTTTAACCTATATTTCAAAATTGCATTATAAATAGCAGTTCTCCAAATATTTAGAAAATATTTGTTTCTGGCAACAACTTATTTCTTTCACGTTTATTTAAATATATATTTTTTATTGATTTCAAAAAGGGAGAGGGAAAAAGGGATAGAAACATCAATGGTGAGAATCATTGATCGGCTGCCTCCTGCATACCCCCTACTGGGGATCAAGCCTGGAACCTGGGCATGTGCCCTTGACGGGAATCGAACCCTGGACCCTTTAGTTCGTAGGTCGACACTCTATCCACGGAGCCAAACTGGCTAGGGCCCTTCTTTCATGTTTAGAATCTCAGAGGTTTAGCAAAACAATGTAATCACAGTACTCAGTGTGCTGTGTGGCACACGGAGCACGGCTGCACTCAACACGTGGCCGAGGCCGAAGCCGGGGTCCGGCTGCAATCTTGCCCTACAGCCACAGGGAGAACCCAGGTGTCCCCACGCTCCGCACCTGACCACCACCACCTGACTGGGCTTTGGCAACAGCATGGAGAGCAGTGGTTATCTCAGGGCAGACGCTACGACTCTAGGAATTCAAGTGATCTGCTTAAGGCCATATAGCCAACACGTCCACAGAGCTACAACTCTAAAGTGGGGTCCTCTTATCACCCCATATCTGGCTGGTTCTGTTTTCAATAGGAACCTATATGCCAATTCTTACATCTTTAAATCTTCTGGCTTCGAGAGTTAAAGCAATACGAAATTCATTCTCTAAATCCAGGTACTGCTGACTTAATGTGTCGATTTTTTCTTGGTATCCTTTGATCTCTTGCTCATGCTTTACCTCTTCTTTTGCCACTTCCTTGGCTATGGCTTCTTGGAACTCAGCATCACTAAAAAATGCCCTTGTTTCAAGTTCTTTCCTGGAATGAAAAACAAACAACAATCACAGGATGCTGTTCCCCTGGAAAGAAAAACTTTGAAGTTTACTAAATACTAGAGGCCCAGTGCACGAAATTCATGCAAGGGGCTCGGCCCTCGCAGCCCCGGCAGGCCCTCGCAGCCCCAGCTTTGTCCGGAAGGTTGTCCGATGGTCGTTCTGCTGTTTGGTCTAATTAGCATATTAGCTCTGTATTATATAGGACTAGAGACCCTTTGCACAAATTCATGTATGCGTGGGGTCCAGCCAGCCCGGCCCCAATCAGGGTGGATCGGGGCCGGGCCTGATGGGAGGAGACGGTGAGAGGTTGGCGGGCCAGCCCGCCCCAATCAGGGCCCAATCAGGGCCGGGCCAGCAAGGAAGAGGGGCCGCAGGCAATTGGTCAGCGGGCCCTGCCCCCGATTGGGATGCGGGGCCGATTGGGGGTCAGCAGCCAGGGGAGGGGCCGTGGGAGGTTGACCGGCCGGCCCTGCCCCTGATTGGAGGGGGCTGATCGTGGGTGGAGCTGGCTGGGGGGAGGGGCTGTGGATCGATCGGGGTGGTGGGGGCCCATTGTGGGTAAGGCTGGCCAGGGTGAGGGGCTGCAGGAGGTTGGCCAGCCAGTCCCACCCCCTATTGGGGTGGGGGGTCAACCAGGGGTGGGGCTGGCCAGGGGGAGGAGCCAAGGGAGGTTAGCCAGCTGGCCCCACCCCCCGATCAGGCTGGTTTGCTGGCCGCAGTGGGTGTCATAGTGACTGGTCGTTCAGGTCATTACGGCTTTCCTGTCTCTGGTTTTTTACATATATAGATTATATATCCCGTAACTGTCATCTAAGATGAGCTCCCTACCTTCAAACACAGAAACTGTGACAGGACAGAGAAGGAATGAGTTTTCCATGACTGTGCTCAGTGGATGGGATCAGAGGCATGTCCCTGGTCTAAGTTCCCAAGACATTCAGGACCACTGGACGGTGCCAGAGCTCCTAGCTGCACCTGCAGCTCTCCCTCCCTGTGCCTTCTGCTCTGGCTGAGTCTCTGACATACAGTAAACACAGCCTGACTGGTACTAGTGGTTGGTTAAGAGAAAAAACACAACAACAGTTAAACTGTGAAACTATTCACCAATCTTTTGATATAAGGCCAGTTTTTTCTTTAAATGTGAGCTCATTCCTTTGAGTTCACCACTATTTTTCTTGAAGAAACCAAGCCCATAATACAAAATCCGCTATTTCCAGTCTGGGTTTCTTTAAACTAGAACAAGATGTTAAAAAAAAGATATGTAAAGGAAACTAAGTACGGATTTTTAGATTTTTTTGTTTTCCTCCAATCTTTTCTAGCTATCCTGCCCACACAGAGGATGCCAATCCCCCCCAAGCATCAGTATTTAATTTCTACATGACATCATGGAATTGGCTGGGGCAGCTGGAGACAAGCAGCCGAAAGTGTTCCCATCACTGGGGACTCAGAGCAGGGCGGTGCACTGAGGCCCAGGGATCCACTGGCCTGCTGCCCTCTTCTGTAAACAAACTTTTACTGGAACAGGGCCACACCCACTGGTTTAAGTCCTGACTGCAGGAAAGGCAGTTAGGTGTGGCCTGCGAAGCCTTTCTTTCTTTCTTTTTTAATTGGTATGTTTCTATTGCTTTTTAAAGAGAGAGGAAGAGTGCAGGATAGAGATGGAAACATAGATAAGAAACATGGACTGCCTCCTGCATGCTCCCCTCCCCCACCAGGGATGGAGCTGACAATCTGGGCATGTGCCCTGACCAGGAATTGTTCCTGGGTCAACACTTAACCACTGTGCACACGAGCTGGGCTGGACTCTTTTCTACCTGGCCCTTGGAAGGAAAAGTTTGTTAGCACCTGCTCCACAGGAGTACAGAACCAGTAAGTGAGCACGCTGTCACTTGGAGATCCAGTAAAAGTTTTTGCACATGCCAATGACCAGCTTTAGGTTGGGTTTGCAGAAATGCAGGCGCAGCTGCCAGGGAAGCACCCACACTCAGTAAGTCGCCTGTGTCCGTGAGCTGCCACTGCACCAGGAGGGGACCCTACCCCACACACAAGCTGCCCCTCCCATGGGCTCTGCAACTAGCCTCCCACTGCCCAGTCCTGGCTCCTGTCTGTGGAGGGGAAGGGAGAGAGGGGGAGGGGAACCAAGCAGCTTCTTCCCTTTGCTTGACTGTCCCCACTGCCTGGTGCGCTTTCATTTACCTGTGCTCTTTTTTAAAAAAATACATTTTTATTGATTTCAGAAAGGGAGTGATAGGAACATTAATGATGAAAAAGAATCATTGATTGGCTGCCTCCTATACACACTAGGGATCGAGCCCAAAACCCGAGCACATGCCCGGACTGAGAATTGAACTGTGACCTCCTGGTTCATAGGTCGATGTCCAACCACTGAGCCACGCCAGCGGCGTTTACCTGTGCTCTTGCTCCTTCAGTGCAAGGAGCTCGTGAAGCTGCTGCACCTGCTCCTTTTCTTGCTGAAGGGAAGTTCGAAGCAAGTTAATTTCTCGGTCGGCAGCTGCCGCTTTGAGCTCCACCTCTTCGATAAGCCGCATCTGGGGAAAACACAATTATTATACTTAAGACAACAACCCCCTGCTTCCCTTGCCAGTTCCCCAGGGAAACGTGCCTTCTAAACAGAACCTCGTGCCCAAACTGACTTTCAAAATGTCCTAGGACAGGTGATGATGCTGTGGTCACAGCAGGGACAGCCCTGGCAGCAGCGACCCTCGCTCTGTCTGCTGCTCACCTCATCCAGATAAGAAAGTGTGAAGTGAGAGACCTTCACAACAAAAGAGAAAAAGGCACCAGAGACAGAGAACAGACTGGTGCGGCTGTCAGAGGAGAGGGGGGTTGCGGGCCTGGGTGA
Source organism: Plecotus auritus (assembly GCF_963455305.1). Lineage (NCBI taxonomy): Eukaryota > Metazoa > Chordata > Mammalia > Chiroptera > Vespertilionidae > Plecotus > Plecotus auritus. The sequence continues at coordinate 54,374,546 of NC_137777.1, read as the reverse complement.
AATAGACAAAGGGATTAAGAGAAAAATATACAGATGATGTTTTACAGAACTGAACACTTGAAACCTATAGAATTTTATTAATCAATGTCACCCCAATAAATTCAATGAAAAAAACCCCTTCAGATGCCCCAAAAAGCCTTACATCCTGGCTCTGGGAACACAAGCCTCACAACCTGCAACACGTCCACCAAGTCTTCCGACAGCTGTGAGTGCAGGAGCCTTCATTCGGCAGCTCCACAGCTCACTCGCATGGCGGTAGATCTGCACACACTAGCACCTCCGAGTCCGCCGGACAACAGAGCTGTTTCCGCCAGAGCCAGGTGCCAGGCAGGACAGAAATACCTGTGCCGCCTGCTGCTGCCCTTTCTGCCGCTCCATCTTCTCTAGCGCTCGCTCCAGGGCTCTCAGGTGCCGGATGTGATCCTCCTGCTGATCTCTCGCTTTAATTAATTCAATAGTTAGTTTCTTAATCTCGTTTTGAAGTTTGTGAACCATAACTTCGAGTTGCACTTTGGAATTTCTCTCTTTAAAAATAATCTCCTTTAACCTAAAACAGAAATCAGATGCATATATTACTCATTTAAAAAGACAAAATCCGTAGTCAACATCAAAGGTACAGTGGAGAGGGAGATTTGCAGTATGTTTCAAACTCTCACTAGATTAAAATCAGGCAGAAAATCACAGTCCATGCCCCTCTCCCACCCCTGAAGCTAACACTGTGCCAAAAGGCACAGCATTCTTCCTGGATGAGTGAAACGTCATCGTATGTGAACTTCATTCAACAGCAAGCTTTGCTGAGCTATTTGTTTCAGGCACTGTGCTGTGTGTGGCCCTCCTGCCAGCAGGATGGAGGCGTACAGCCTGTGCCTTCCAGGAGCTCTTGCTGGTCCTCACTCGGACGTTGCATCGATCTATCTGAGCCCTCTGGCTGAGCCCAAATAAACAGGGCCTGCATTCTTCGTCTGAACAAGCTGCTGAAGCACTAAAGCTTTAGCCACAGCACGGCTCTGCTCTCACTTCAGCTAGCTGAAATGGAAGTGTTCCCGCTGCGAGTTCATGCTCCAGGCTGGGACGAGCCCTCACCTGTCTGTGGTGAGCAGAGCCAGGCTGTGGATGTCTTTCTTTTCGTTTGCATGTTTATGCAGTTCATCAATATAATCCATGAGCTTCTTTTCAGCTTGTTCAGCTTTCCACCTCTTCTCTCTCTCTTGGTCTAGCTGCTCGACAAGTATCTGGAAGAAAATAATAGTGTGTGTGAACTTGGAAAAGTTATCTTGCCTCAATTTCCTCATTTAGAATATGGAAACAGCAGTATCTCATTCAGAGGGCTGTGGGGAGGGTTAAACAAATCAACGGAAGTGAAGCGAACAGACCGTGCCAGGCACTAATGACCACTCAGGAAAGGTTAGCTGCCTTCACTGTCATGACAATTACTATTATTTCTCTCAACAGTAAAGCTTCTATACTTGAAAATAAGAGGAGGAAACCAATAGCATGATAGGTGTGAAACAGTTTAAAAAGCAATTATATTATTGGAAGAACAGTGACATCACAATCAAAACCAGAACCTCACAAGTAAAATAAAGCCAAGTTAATAAAGCTATAAATAAATCAGTCCACCAAAAATTCTTAACAACATGAGAATGATTCTGGCAAATATTTAAGAATTTTAAAATTCTTAAATGCCTCTTAATCTGGGATCCACGGGCCCCTAACTGGGTTTCGGGAGAGTCCCTGAAAACCCTGAATTAGCATGCCTGTGGTGTGTCTAAGGCAGACATCCCTGCGAAGCCCCAGATCTGCTTAGACACGTGGGTGTCTGAGAGCCAGAAGTTAGGAAGCACTGCCAGGAATGAGAACGCGAACATTTAGACAGGCCTTCTTCTCCACAGGAAACTTAACACAGAGTCTCACTGGAATCTGATTTAAGTAAGTGTGTAATTGCCCTTCCTTCAAAAATTACACAAATAATAACATCACACAACATCTGGAAACCAGGAAGGAAAAATAAACTAATTTCCATCATTCCAATAAAAACATGCGCTATTTTTCTGAGACTCCCTGTATTTAAAACCAAGGTCATTTGCATGCATTTCTCTGTCTTTTTCCCTACCCGGTAGGTGTCCTCTGGGCAACTGATGTTCACTTTCATCAGCTCTGTCCTCGGCTCCTCAACCTCTTCCAGTTGGCTACAGTTTGCCAGAGAGGAACATACATATAAGTCTTTAAAGAAAGGCTGCTTCATTTTACGACTGTAACTGCAAAGAATGGAACAGAAAATAACCCATAGAACGTGCAGTGTTTATATTTTTCCCAAGTGAAGGACACTCTATCCCAGAGAAAGGGTGGTTCTGTATAAATGTACATGGATGCCCAGAGAGCCCTGTGGCTGCCGTTAGGAAAGCAGAGAGCTCTAATGCGGAAGCGCAGTAGTAACTTGTGTGGGCCTCATCTGAATTTCTAATTGGAAACAAGTACCTCACGGAAGGGCTGTTGTTTTTGTTGTAGTGCTTAATAGTCTGAATTGCTTTGGAATAATATGGGATTTTCGATCTTCGAGGAATTTTTCTGTTGCATTCTTTTCTGTTTCCATAGTCACTTTCAGAAGTTATATCCATGTCTCTTTTCAGCATCAGGTCTTTCTCGGGAACATTAGCTATTAAAGAACTAGAAGTCTAGAATAAAAAACAAACAAAGCTTGATTTGGTATAAAAGACTAAAATTTGAAATTTCTTAAACTACAATGGGCTCTTACAAGATGAAGGGTTTATAAAGTCAGAAAGCTTGGAATTAAACATGGGGAATCAGCTTCTGGTGTGGACAAGTGAGCTCCTATGGGTGGACTCTCTCAAGGTAACAATTATAAACTCTGGGGAAAATAAAAACTAAACAACAAAGAAAAACTACTTGTAGGCCCTGAGAAATGAACAAATACAGGCTTATTCTAGAGTTGTTGACACGTGGGAAAATATTGCTTCTGTCTCTGTGGTTTTAACCTGAGGACATGGCCAGTGAGCACTGTGCAGGGGTGAGGATGTTTCCCAGTGAGCGCTGTGCAGGGGTGAGGATGTATCCCAATGAGTGCTGTGCAGGGATGAGGACGTATCCCAGTGAGCACTGTGCAGGGGTAAGGATGTTTCCCAGTGAGTGCTGTGCAGGGATGAGGACGTATACCAGTGAGCACTGTGCAGGGGTGAGGATGTTTCCCAGTGAGCGCTGTGCAGGGGTGAGGATGTATTCCAGCGAGTGCTATGCAGGGGTGAGGATGTATCCCAATGAGTGCTGTGCAGGGATGAGGACGTATCCCAGTGAGCACTGTGCAGGGGTAAGGATGTTTCCCAGTGAGTGCTGTGCAGGGGTGAGGATGTGGCCCAGTGAGTGCTGTGCAGGGATGAGGACGTATCCCAGTGAGCGCTGTGCAGGGGTGAGGATGTTTCCCAGCGAGCGCTGTGCAGGGGTGAGGATGTTTCCCAGCGAGCGCTGTGCAGGGGTGAGGACGTGGCCCAGTGAGTGCTGTGCAGGGGTGAGGATGTATCCCAATGAGTGCTGTGCAGGGGTGAGGATGTTTCCCAGCGAGTGCTGTGCAGGGGTGAGGATGTATCCCAGCGAGTGCTGTGCAGGGGTGAGGATGTTTCCCAGCAAGTGCTGTGCAGAAGTCCAAAACTCAGGTGAAAACGTCAGGCTTTGGGGTCTATACAATCAGAGAACAGCGCAGAGATGGCAAGTGCAGAACAGTAAGCAGCCCAAGAGACAAAGTGACACAGTTCAAGTCAAAAACAGGGGCCCTGGAGGCTACTAGGGGCATCGAATCTCCACAGCGTCACATCACAACACCCAGAAGGAACCCAGCAGCACCCACCCCGGGAGCTGCAGCCAGCCTCACCACTCCCAGGAGAACAGACGGGCAGTGGAGGGAGACCTGATGGTGCTCAGTGGCCTAAAAAAGTATCCTCGTCATGAATAGAGAGAAAAAAGCTCAGCAGAGAAACAAATTATTTTTAAAAAGAGGCAACTTCACATCGGAAAAGTACAACGTCTAAAGTAAAAATTCCCTGGCTGGGCTTCACAGAAGAATGAGGTGACAAAAGAAAGAATAAGTGACCTTGATAAGTGGAAATTATTCAGTATGAAGAATACCGAGGAGTAAAGTTAATAAGATATCTAGTGTCAGGAAACTGTGGGACAACAGCAATGATCACGTGGACTCTGAATAAAGAGAGGAGAGAGAATGGGACAGAAAAAGAGTTGAAGAAACAATGCCCACAAGATCTCATACATTGGATTTAAAATGCTCAGAGAAACAAACCGTCAGCAAGACAGACATGAAGAAACCCATCCTTAAGCACAATGCAGCTGAAGTGCTGAAAACCAAGAGTAAATATTAAGAAAGTTAAAGGGAAACAGGCAAATCCAAGTCATAGTTGGACGTTTTGACATCTTGCATGCAACGGACAGAACCAAAAACCAGTGAGAAAGCCAGGAATCCCCGGGAAGTGCCGTACAGCTCCCAGCCTGAGGCCACAGCTGCAGACACACACCCTGCTCGAGGCCCAGATGACAGCCACCGAGACAGGCGTGCTGGGCTAGGGAATCTAGATGTAAACTGCCTGGAATGTGCTCTCTGAGAAAAATAGAAGTAAATGAGACACTTGTCGAATGTGGCTAATGCAGTCTTTAAAGGAATATTTACTGCTTTGAATGAATAAGTTAGAACATGTCCAAAATCAATAACCTAAGCATTTACATTAAGAAGCTAGGAAAAGAGGAGTAAACTAAAAGTAAGTAAAAGAAAAAATAAAATGTAGAAGTTGATATTGTGGGGAAAAGTAGATAAAATGAACAAAGTTGATCTCTGTAGAAATCAACAAAACGCCAAGCTAAACTGACCAAGACAAAAAAAAAAAAGAATTGCCTTTGAATTATGTAAAACATTGAATTCATTATTAAGAACCTCCCAGGCCCAGGTGATTTCACTGGTGAACCCTATTGAACATTTAGGGGAGAAATAATTCCAGTCTTACAAACATGTAGAAAACAGAGCAGGAGGAACAGTTCTCACCTCATTTACTAGGCAGCTTACCCCAAACATGAAAACCAAAGACTCTACCATCCTTTCTAATAAAAGAGTAATATGCAAATTGACCGTCACTCCAACACACAAGATTGCCGCCCCCATGTGGTCAAAGATGACTGCCACAAGATGGCCGACCGGGGAGGGCAGTTGTGGGCAATCAGGCCAATAGGAGAGGGCAGTTAGGGGTGGACCGAGCCAGCAGAGGAGGGCAGTTGACAGCGATCAGGCCTGCAGGGGAGGGCAGTTAGGGGTGACCGGGTTGGCAGGGGAGGGCAGTTAGGGGTGACCGGGTTGGCAGAGGAGGGCAGTTGGGGGAGACCAGGCCTGCATGGGAGGACAGTTGGGGGGGGGGGACCCAGGCTTGCAGGGGAGGGCAGTTGGGGGGGACCAGGCCTGCAGGGGAGGGCAGTTGGGGGCGACCAGGCCTGCATGGGAGGGTATTTGGGGGGGACCAGGAGAGGGCAGTTGGGGAGACCAGGTCTGCAGGGGAGGGCAGTTGGGGGCGACCAGGCCAACAGGGGAGAGCAGTTAGGGGTGACCAAGCCTGCAGGGGAGGACAGTTAGGGATGACCAGGCCTGCAGGGAGGGCAGTTAGGGGCGACCAGGCTGGCAGAGGAGGGCAGTTAGGGGTGACCAGGCCGGCAGGGGAGGGCAATTAGGGGCAACTGGTCCAGCAAGGGAGCAGTTAGGCGTCGATCAGGCTGGCAGGGAGTGGTTAGGGGGTGATCAGGCTGGCAGGCAGAAGCGGTTAGGGGCAATCAGGCAGGCAGGCGAATGGTTGGGAGCTAGCAGTCCTGGATTGTGAGAGGGATCAGGCCTAAATGGACAGTTGGACATCCCTTGAGGAATCCCAGATTGGAGAGAGTGCAGGCTGGGCTGAGGGACACACACACACTTCCCCCCCTCTCCCCGTGCATGAATTTCGTGCACCGGGCCTCTAGTCCTATATAATAAAGAGGTAATATGAAAACTGACCATCACTCCAACACACAAGATGGCCACCCCCATGTGGTCAAAGATGGCCGCCACAAGATGGCCAGCAGGGGAGGGCAGTCGTGGGCAACCGGGCCTGCAGGGGAGGGCAGTTGTGGGCAACCGGGCCGGCAGGGGAGGGCAATTGGGGGCAATCGGGCTGGCAGGGGAGTAGTTAGGTGTCGATCAGGCTGGCAGGGGAGTGGTTAGGGGGTGATCAGGCTGGCAGGCAGAAGTAGTTAAGGGCAATCAGGCAGGCAGGCAGGCGAGTGGTTGGGAGCCAGCAGTCCTGGATTGTGAGAGGGATGTCCGACTGCCCGTGATCGGGCCTAAACCGGCAGTCGGACATCCCCCAAGGGGTCCCAGGTTGGAGAGGGTACCGGCTGGGCTGAGGGACACCCCCCCCCGCCAGTGCACAAATTTCGTGCACTGGTCCTCTAGTGAAAGTATAAACCAATATCCCTCATGAGCGAAGACATCAAAATCCTTATAAAATACCAGCAAACTGAATCCAGGAATATATATGAGATAATATATCACGACTAGAGGCCCAGTGCACGATTAAATAGTGCGCATGTAGGGTCCCCTAGGCCTAGCCTGCCATCAGGGCCATGTCTGCTGCCCTGCAACGCATCGCACTCTCCGCGGACGCTGCCGACGCTACGCCCTGTGACGCCTAGCACACTCTGCAGACGCTGCTGGCACCCCGCAATGCTCCACTAACGCTGCTGGTGCCCCCCGGGGGGGAGGGTCGGGGGAGGACCTGAGAGGTGCTCCAGCACCTCTTGGGGACCAGTTGTTTGGTCGTTCCGCCATTATGGCGTCATAACCACAGGCCTTTTATGATATAGATTAAATGAGGCATTCTAGTATATCAAGAATGCAATGTTTATTATCCAAACACTAATCAATGTAGTTCATCCTACTATATTAATAAAGAGTAAAAATCATAATTATTTCAATAGATGCAAAGACATTTGATGAAAAAAAATTCAACACCATCAGAAAATGCAGAACAGAAGTAAACTATTTGATAAAGGACATTTATGAACAATGCACCACTAGCATCACACTTCACGGCCACAAAGAAGGCTCTGGACCAGGAAGGTGCCCACCTCACCATGTTGTTCAGCACCGCACTGGAGACCTCAGCCGTTGCAGTGAAGCAAAAGGAGCAGCACAGAGATCAGGGAAGAAGGAAGAAGTCTGTATATGACTGTTTATGTAGAAAATCATCAGCAAGACACAGAACAAGGACTAGACTAAGACACACACTCAGCAAGGTGGCAGGACACAAGCCACGTACACAAAAACCAACTACACTCTCAGCACAAGCAGCAATCAAGTGGGACACAAAACGACAAAAACTGTTCAGTTTACGAACAATTTTAAAACAAAATTTAATACAAGATGTGTAAAACTTGTATGTTGAAAACTACTGCTGAGAACAATGAAACGGATCTAAATAATAGAGATACACTCACAGATTTACTACTCAATATTAAGATATCATTTTTCAGAAACAGACAAGCTGATTCTAAAGCTTAAAGAAATGCAAGGAACCTAGAATACCCAACATAATTTTGGGGAATAAAAAGAAAGAATTGTAAGACTTACATTATCAGACTTATAAAATTACTACAAAACAAAAATCAAGACGGTATGGTTTTGGCATAAGATTAAAAAAAAAAAATAGAAGAAACAGAAAAAAAGGGACCAGAAACAGATTCTATAATTTATGAGGTCATATAATTTTTTATATTATTTATTTATTTTTGCTTGGTTAATCCTCACCCGAAGATATTTTTTCCATTGATTTTTAGAGAGTGGAAGAGAGGGGGAGGAAGAGGGAGGGGGAGGGAGGAGGAGGGAGAGGGAGAGGGAGAGGGAGAGGGAGAGGGAGAGGGAGAGGGAGAGGGAGAGGGAGAGAGGGAGAGAGAGAGAGAGAGAGAGAGAGAGAGAGAGAGAGAGAGAGAGAGAGACACATGATGTGAGAGAGACACATCAATTGGTTGCCTCCTGCACGTGCCCGACCAGGGTAGTATGGAACCTGCGACCCAGGTACACGCCCTTGAGTGGAAATGGAACCTGTGACCCTTCGGTGCATCAAAACCACCCAGTGACGGAAGAACAGCCTTTCCCACAGTGGTGCTGGGAAAACTGCCCATTCACAGAGAGGATTGGACTCCGACTGCCTCCCTCACGGACACAGACCTCAGCTTTTCAGAGAGTAACACAGGACAATGTCATTGTGACTTGGGTGACTCAGGGATACCCAAGAATTTTTAAATGCACCAAATGCAATAACCATCAAAGAAAAAATGATATATTGGACTTCACCAAAATAAATGATATGCAATCCACAATTTGAGAGAAAATATCCACAAATATTGGACAAATACATGACCAATATCTTACATTAGAATTCAGGATATAGAATGAATTCTTGTGTGTGTGTGTGTGTGTGTGTGTGGCTGGCCGGCCACATGGAGCCCTTCCCACCTCTCCAGCACGCTCACCTGGAGAGGCTGCCGGGGATGCCAGCTACTGCTTTCTCTCCCTTCCCAAACAGAGACAGCGTGGGCTAGAGCTGCACTGCCCCATCACAGGGAGACTCAAATGAATTCTTATAACCCAGTAATAAACTAGCAACTCAATAAAAATATGGGCAAAAAGTTTGAACGGACACTTCACAAAATATTTATGACTACTCAATAAGCCCATAAAAAGTGCTCAACTCTGATGATCATTAGTGACACGCAAATTAAAGCACTGTGCACACTGTGGCTGCAATGAGGTCAGTGCTAACAGCACAGTGCAGGGGAGTGGGGGGAGTCGGGGAGGCGGGACTGGAGGGAGGCAGCGGCACAGCCCGCTAGCGGGACTGCATGCACTGGCACCCAGAAGGCTCTGGCAATGTCCTGTGTAACTGAGCACACACCCAGCCCCACTCCAGACATTCCGCTTCCAGCTGTTCATGGAAGGGAAGTGAAGACCTAAGTTCACACACAGACTTACACAGCAACGCTCACAGACCTGGAGATAATCTGGCAGAACCTCAGGAGGACAATGATAAGTAAATGCTGGTATATTCATACAGTGGACCACGACATAGCAGTGAAAACGAAGTAGGGACAGTCATGCACACACTGATTTCAAGGTCATCAGGCATGAGGCTCCACGGCCTCCCCACAGAGGACTCCCAGGTCTCCCGGTTTCCTCTCTAGGGAACACAGTGAGCGTGACCCTACCTACTGGACTGGGTCATCATGAGAAAGATAGGCGAGTGCAAGAGAAGCTGCCAAGTGCGCTCATGTTTAAGTCCAGCTGAAATCTAAGTTCTGACCCTGGTTGAAGAGCCGGCATGAGAAGAGATGGGCATGGAACCCGAGGAGACGGAGGCCCAGAAGTATGTCAACAACGTCAAAGCACGCCAGTCCAGCGCCGCGGCCCAGGCCTACCACTATCTCCTCTGCGGCCCCAAAGGAACTAAATCTGCACTCCGGCACGAGGAATCCCGGCAGCCTCCTTCACTCCCTCCCCCTCACCAAAGGGGACCTTGTTTATCTGGCAGTGCTGGTACCATAGCTATGACAATAGTTCAGGATTATTAAAACCCCACTGAACCGTAAACATCCCATAAGCGTTCTCTGCTTCCCACCCCCACTCCAGTTTCAGAAAATAATTAAATATTAAAATTACAAATTTTGAGGTCAAACTGACATTTGACTTAACAGCCTCGCCTGTCAGGGGATAAAGTAATACCGCGCTGTGTCCTGGGAGGGGAGGTGGTCAAGGCGACACCTCTGCAGGTCAGGACAAGACCGCTGGGGTGTGGCCGGGACCCCGACAGCAGCGAGTCCAGGACTGTAGCTAACCCTGAACACCGGTGTAAGGAGCAAAACCGAGTGAGTAACTCAGGGAAGAAGAGATTCATTTGGGGAAGGTCTACTGTAAAGAGTCCAAGGAGGAAGTCTATGAATTAACTTGGATTCAGCTGTGGGTTCCAGAAGTGGTTTGGACCATCAAACAACTGAAGAGATGACAGAAGAGGTCAAAAGTGACTCCCAATCCCCCCTGTTCACAGACAGGTGCAAAGAGTTTGAAATAATATGTGAGTGGGTAGAAATAAGGGGAAGCACAACAGAAATCACATTAGGAAGGTCCCGAGGAGGACAAGGAAAATGAGGGGAAAAGTACATCACCATTCCCGCCACGGAGACTGTAACAATCCCACTTCTGGAAAAGACAAGACTTGACAGACACACACACACACATGCACAGACGCAGCCCAGTGTTTCTGGTGTCCGCTTGTACCAATTTTTACATTTTTTGAACTACTATTTCTTCAACAAACACAGGACTTAGAAAAATAGCAAAAATAGTTACTTCATTGAGAAGCTGTAAAAACTGATCATCTAATTTCTGAAGTTTCATCTCATTCTGAAAATCGCTATCATGATTAACCTTCTCTGGCTCAGAAGGCGGGCACACGGACATGAAAGATGGCAGCCCAGTGTCAGTCGGTGTACTTGCAAACGGGTCCAGGGGGGCCATGTCATCACCCGTCGGGGCCGTAACTACCGGTGGCATTCCGTCAGCGATCTAGGACAGACACCACCAGACCCTCAGCATGTGTGCTGATTAAGGACAAGCTGAAGGCATCTTTATATTAGGGAAAACCCAATACCATACCTCGTCTTCACTGATATTTAGGGGAGAATCAGATGAAACCAAATTATCCAAAAGACCTTCAAAGCACTGTAGACTCGAGGAGTTAACCTGTGACAGGTCTACCGGCTCACCAAATATGTTCTTGCAGTCCAGGATGCGAAGCTGTGGCAGGGTCTGCAGCATAACTGCTTGGTACCCTGGAGATACATTCAAAATGAAAACTCATGCATTAAAGAGGTTAATTACTTGGAGAATCAAATGAATTTGTCAGCTACCAGATGAATCTACGGCTGCCTAGTTACACTCTAAGAATACATCACAATGATAATTTAATTCTGAGACACTCACTTATCTATAATAATACAAGCATAATATGCTAATTAGGAGAGTCAAACAACCTTCCCGATGTCCTTTCAGATGAAGCTGCGGCAGCATGGGCCAAGGCAGAGGTGGTTAGGGGGGATCAGGCAGGCAGGCGAGTGGTTAGGGGTGATCAGGCAGACAGGCTGGCAGAGGCAGTTAGGGGCAATCATGCAGGCAAGTAGAGGGGTTAGGGGCAATCGGGCAGGCAGGCAAGTGGTTAGGGGCGATCAGGCAACAGGCCAGCAGTCCTGGATTGTGAGAGGGTGCAGGCCAGGCTGAGGGAACCACCCCCCCGGGTGCACGAATTTCGTGCACCGGGCCTCTAGTCAAATATAAAACTGTTTAATAGAGTCACTAATCTATTCACCATGTTCTTCTTTTAATAACAACTTAGTTTGTCTAAAAAATATTTTATTTTGCAATTACGTTTTTCCAAATACATAATAAAAAGCTGGAAAGCTTAAGACAAATAAAAGCAGGTTCTAAGCACCAGCTGCTGTGAACACGGTTACAAAGCGTGGTGAATTAGTGGGTCCTACCCGGTACCCGACAGACAGGGTTATCCTCGCCATCCTTCTCCAAAACCAGGTTTGTCAGGAAGTGCAAGCCCACCATGCACTGGAGTAGGTGATGGATGCTGTCTATGCAGTTGCTGTGCAGGTCGATGTATCTAAGCTTATGTTTGATTCCATGAAGGGGCATCAAACCTGCAAGATGAAAAAACCCTGCTGATACCACAGCAGCAATTTCCCCAACAGCTCACGGAACACTTTACGTGGTTCTACTTCAAGGTGAAGGCGCAGGGCGAGCGAGGCCTCACTGTGAAGCTGCACCTTGTGGAGAGGGTCAGTCAAGTCCGCTTGTTTGGAGAACAGAGGCCCCTGGTATGAGTTTCATTCAAACAAAACTCTTGGGCCTCCCAGGCCACGCAGGAACTTACAGAACAAGCAAGGCTCCAGGCTCCTTCCTGATAAGCAAACACTGAGTACACTTCTATTGTTGGTTTGAGCATAAAATACAAACCGCATTTGATTTAGTTGCTGGTAATGCCTGTAGCCCCAGCTTATCTGGGGTGTGGTAAGCCAGGAACCCCACCCGGACAGCCTCATGTGCCCTACTCAGGTACCCCTGGAGTGCTGGCTGTTTTACTAGTTTGCTCATTTGTTCATTTTGTTAATTAGATTCCACATATGGTATTTGTCTTTTTCTGACTGGATTATTTCACTTAGCATAATGCTCTCCAGGTCCATTCAAACTGTCCCAAAAGGTAAGAGATCCTTTTTTATGGCCACACTAGAGGCCTGTTGCACAAAGATTCATGCAATAGGCCTTCCCTCACCTGGCTGCCGGCACCGGTTTTCCTCCGGCACCCGGGACCCAGGCCTTCGCAATGGCCGCCGTCTTCCGCCTTCACTCTGGCCGGAGTCTTCGCTGACTCCAGCCGGAGTCTGCAGGCTTCTTGCTGACTCTGGCTGGAGTTTGCAGTCTTCGCTTCGCTCACGGCCGGAATCTTCGCTTCGCTCCGGCTGGAGCACCGCTTCTATAGCTCCCTCTGCCCCCCGCCCTCCCCCTCATAGCAGGCGTCCTGCCCCGCCCGGCCACTCCGTGCCCAGAGGGCGGGGCTGCCTCCATCTTTGTCCTGCTGATTTGCATATTCCCTCCTGATTGGCTGGTGGGCATCGCCGAGGTATGGTCAATTTATATTTTCTCTTTTATTAGTGTAGATAGTATTCCATGGTGTAAATGTACCACAGCTTTTTTATCCATACATCTGATGGAAACCTGGGCTGCTTCCAAATCCTGGCTACTGTAAATAATGGTGCTATGAAATGGGTGCAACTGGCTATTTCTCTTTCCTGTCTCAGAACTTGCTTCCAAGTGGAGCTTGCTGAGCAAAGGTGCAGCCCAAAAGTGTGCCTGCAGGGCTCCCCTCAGTCCTGGAGAAGGGAGCTTGTCAGTGGACCATGCCCCAGCCTCCCTTCTCTTGAAGGGGCCATTCTGAGATGCAGCTGCACTGTCAGGTCCTGCTCCACATCTCTGGCTGTCCCCTAGTGTCCCTCCTCTATCCACAGGCCCTCCAGGACCTACCGCACTCCTGCAGTGTCATGGCTGCAGTAATCGATGTACACAAGCACACTCGTCACTGGTTGTCCCCTCCTCCATCCACAGGCTCTCCAGGACCTTCCACAATTTCATGATTACAAACACCACCAACGTGCCAGATCTCAGCTCTAACCCGAATACTCAACATACGTGCACACACACACATCTCACCCCATCTCAAACCTGCTCCTCCCCAATCATCCCACATCAGGAATCAATGCCATCATGTGCCTGTTACTTCAGAGAAAACTCATGTTCATCATCTTGGATTTCTTTCTCCTCCATTCCCTCATTGTACCCATCAGCAAGTTCTATGACCTCCATCTGTAAAATACATTTAGCCATCTTCCGTCTCCACCCAGTCCAGGTCTCACCCTCTCCTCTGGACACCTGGTGCAGCTTCCCACTGACTCCCACTCCCGTCCTAACACCCATCCTCCTCATTCAGCCCAAGTGATCCTTTATCACATGCACCACGTCACTTGTTTAAAGCCCTCAAATGGCCACCGTTGTACCTATGACAACATGCAAACATCACCCTTTTCCTACTTGCTCATCTCTCTTCTGCACACAAACCCCATTTGCTGTGCTCCAGCCACACTTCCTTTCTCTGCTCCGAGGTCCAACATGCTCACTTGAGCCCTCGCGTGCCACATGCTCTAACACACACACTGCCGCACCCTGCTCTTTAGCAAGGTGTTTCTGAATAAAATACATCATTCTAAGAATTAGCTATTAGAACTTCCAGGGTTGCCTACTACCTTTTCTTCGTTTTCCTTCTCTCAGTCACTAAAATTCACACTTCTTAGGTGTGGAGTCCCATGTGCTTTGACCAACATATAGTTTTTTAATCATGACTAAGATATAGAACATTTATTTCCATCACCCCAATCAGTGTGTCCCTATGTAGGCAATTTTCTCTCCCCGTGTTCAAGCCCTGGCGACTGATGATCTGATTTCTGCCCCTATAACTTTGCCTTTGTTAGAATGGCAGATATTAGATTCATACAGTGTAGCCTTTTGTGAATGCTTTCACTTAGCACAATTCTTTTTAGATTCATACATGTTGCAGCATGTATCAGTAGCTCGTTCCTTTTTATGTCCTCGTGTGGCTATATCACCATTTATCTGTTTACCAGGTGACAGGTAAGTGGGTGGTTTCCAGTTTTTAGAGATTACAGATAATCATAGAAACCTGATTATATGAAAAGCTATATAAACATACAAACACTCATGTACAGGTCTTTGATTAAACATATTTTCATTTCTCTTCGGTAAATGCCTAGAGTGGGATTGCATATAAATGTACATGTAACCTTATAAGAAACCTTCAAACTGTTTTTCAAAGTCCTTATACTACTTTGAATTCTACCAGCAACGTATATAAGTTCTAGATGCTCCACAATCATTCCCTACAAGAACTTTATCTGTCCAGCCTGGCTGGTATGGCTCAGTGGTTGAGGGTCAACCCATGAACCAGGAGGTCATGGTTCAATTCCTCCTGGTCAGGGCACATGCCCTGATTGTGGGCTTGATCCCCAATAGGGGGTATGCAGGAGACAGCTGATGGATGTCTCATTGATGTTTCCATCTCTCTATCCTTCTCCCTTCCTCTCGCTCTAAAATTCAATAAAAAACATATTAAAAAAATAACTATCTGTCCACAGGTGCTCCTTAATAAATATTTGTTGAGTAAGTAAATTATCTTATCTAAGATTCATATTTTTCAGATAAGACAATTTCATCCAAAAAGTAGCAGATTTTGCTCAACAGCGCACAGCAGTGACAGACCTACAGCCAATACTCAATCCTAATACTTTCACATCTTTGGGGGGAAAATTTAAAATACTGCTGCTACTTCAGCTTAAGGGTAGTGACAAGATCATTTCTTTTTTTGTATACTGAACACCTGGCATAGGGTAGTATTTTTCTAGTAGGGGAGAAAACAAATGAATGAATAAGACTGTTTCAAATATCGATTGAGTTTATGAAGATAATTAGATGATCCAGTTAAGCAATAATTTGATGAATAATTATGAAACTTTTTCCACTTTATCAGTGTATCACTTTAATCAGTTAAAAAGTAGGTAATTTTTCACCTTTTTAGACATACTGAAGTAAAAAAGAAAAAACACGTATTTGATCTTCAATTTGTCATGGCCTTTGGGATGCTATACACTCATACTGTCCAATCTGGTAGGACGGCCTCAGGTGGCTTTGGAATTTAAACTTAAATTTGATTGAGTAAATAAAATGACAAATCCAGTTCCTCAGTGCACTAGGCACATTTCAAATGCCCGCATGGCACACGGGGTGCCACGAAAGGCAGCACACACATAGAGTATTTTTATCACTGTAATAAGTTCTATTGGAATTCTTCCTGTCTAGAATAGTATATTCATTAATTATCTAAGATTAAAATACCATTTCCCCCAAAGGAGGTCTTTCCTATCCAAGTTTGTCCTGTTACAGACCACCCAAGTTTTAATCCCAATTTTTCATTCAGCGGTAGCTTTGATACCAACAC
Organism: Plecotus auritus; assembly: GCF_963455305.1. Lineage (NCBI taxonomy): Eukaryota > Metazoa > Chordata > Mammalia > Chiroptera > Vespertilionidae > Plecotus > Plecotus auritus. The sequence goes on along the minus strand of NC_137777.1, from coordinate 54,358,833 downwards.
ATTCTCTAGATGAGATTTTTTATCAAAAATTGTATTATTCAGCTTTTTGACATGCTGAGCTCATTCTAACTCACCACAAATGGCAAATATTCAGCATTATAGAAAAACTAGAGGCCTGGTGCACGAATTCGTGCACGGGTGGGGTTCCTCGGCCTGTCTGACGATCAGGGCTGTCTCGCCCATTGCCCAGTCCTGATTGGGGCCTATTGGGGCCGGCCGGCTGGGGGGAAGGACCACAGGAGGTTGGCCAGCTGGCCCTGATTGGGGCCGATCGGGGCCAGCCGACTGGGGGAGGGACCACGTGAGGTTGGCCATGGGAGAGCACTGACCAACAGGGGAAGCTCCTGCATTGAGTGTCTGCCCCCTGGTGGTCAGCGCACATCATAGCGACCGGTCAACCAGTTGTAACAGTCGCTTAGGCTTTTATATATATAGATTAAGCACATCTACTTACCACTTAAATCATTTATGTGGTTATAGGATAAATTCAGTCTAGTCAGATTAATTAGTGCTTCAAGTCCTAAAATAAAATAAAATAAAATAAAATAAAATAAAATAAAGCTTTTACAGGATTCAATAATCAATATACTAAAGCTATATAGTACTGCAATACTATTTCAGACTGTTTTGAAGCAAATCTACAGTTGAATTAAATAACAGTGAAATCAATTTTGTTGGTATTTTAAAAAATACTTGAAAAAGGCTAATAATTTTTCTAAGAAAAAAAAATTTTATATAATAAATTTTAGGGTCAGTTTTCAAAAGTTTACTATTTATCCCATTCTTCTGGGAAGAAGAAAAATGGACTTAAGTCATCTTCCTTATTCAAAGTATTACATGAAAATCACTTACACACCTTCTATTTTTGTGATCAAATTGCAGGACAAATTTAAAGTGCGTAGTTTTGTCAGTGTGCTTAGCCCTTCGATTTGACTTATTTGATTAGATGACAAATCTAAATGTTGTAAATTCCAGACATGATCAATGGCTTCGATCTTCGAGATGTTGTTACAATGCAGATTGATGGCATGGAGGGTTGAATCTAAGGATAACTCTGATATGCTATAAAAGAAAATATGTACCATCAAACACAGGTAAAAAATAGATTTTGAAATCATAACCAAATAATTAAAATTAACCCAACAGTGTATATATAACTGTGAGCTCTACTCATCTATAATAATAAAAGTATAATATGCTAATTAGACCCGACAGCCAGACTACCTTCCGGACTAAGCCAGGGTTGAGCCCCTTGCATGAATTTCGTGCATTGGGCCTCTAGTTCTCTAAGGAAATCCTCCCTATTTGTAGTAGCCTTGAAATGTCTCACAAGGTATAGCGATTCCTACCATGAACCAGCATTTTGGGCCATTTATATAATCAAGAAACCCACTCAGGAGAGGCAGGTGACCCTGGGCATGTCTACCTTCTTAACATGAAGTGGTGAGCACACAGGGAAGGCACCAGCGCAAAGGCCCTGGGGTCCCTACACCCCAGCTCAAAACTGCACTCTACTCCTTTTTTTTGCTGTTCCATGAGTTAACAGCCTCAGTTTCCTCATCGCATTCAACTCTTACAATACTAAACCGTAGGGAGCTAAGGAAACTGACATTTACAGAAATTAAATAACTTGTCCCAGTTCTTGTAGTTGTTACCTAACTGAGCTGGTATAAATCCAGACCTGGCTCTGCAGTTTACTGCTTCCCTCACTGTCCATAATGGCTGCTTAACCCAGGAGGCAGCCCATTTCAAAAGAAACCACGGGCACTGCTATTTCTATTTAAAAAGTGCCTGTCCTGCCTGTTGACTTTGGAATGCACCTGCGCTAAGTGGAACTCGTCTCTTCATTCTCTCAGTTTGTGCCTTTAAACCAGAGCCCCTCTGAAACAGCCCTCCCAGGACCCAGGAATACCAACGTATGTACACAGTTCAGAGAGGGGTGGAGGCAAGGGCATGGCACCGGCTCCATGTTGTGTCCCTCCACAGAAAAGGATGCAGGTCTTCTAACTGTCAAACTAGCAACCTCTACAGGCCTGACTGTTCCAAATACTTCCCAGTTACCTCCCCTCTGCATTTACTGAGCTATTACTTAGTCCAGACCTTATACTATTAACATGTGTTCTTAATATCAATCATTTATTTTCCAAAACACCTCTGCTTCTGGAAATTAAGTGTGCAGGTCATGTGGCACAGTAGAAAAAGCAGAGAGTGAAATTAGACGGAAATGGGTTTGAATTTGAACTTAGTTGCTCACCAGCTGCGAGGCTGGGAAAGTTATTTACATCCTCTGGTCTCAGATTTGTCACATGCAAAATTACTACCTTGCAGAACTGTTGTGAGGATCAGTGACAATATGTAAATGCACACAGCGATGGCATTCAGTAAATGACAGCTACTATTAAATATAAATATTCCTTTGAAAAACATCTGGCAAATTTCAGACCAGGGTCCAGACAAGATGCTTTAACTAGGAGCAGCCAGGCACACACAGAGGAAGGGCCGCCAAGGACAGCACGCGCCAAGGCACAAAGGAGCGGAGGCGGGACCTGCGGTCGCTCCGCCGGGTGAGCCCGCGTCGGTGGGAAACGGGAAAAGGTAGAGGAAGGGCTGCGAGGTGCGCGGGGGCAGTCAGTAACGGGGACAAGGGCCAGGTGCTCCACGCACAAGCTGGGGCTGTAGGACAGAGGACATCGGGGGGCTCAGAAGGGTTAGCTCAGTACTTGCAAGAAGCACGTGAACGCCTGCGTCGCGGGCTCTGCAAAGGGCGGACTGGAACCGGGAGGCCCGAGGCAGAGCCCGAGCAGGGCGGTGACCGCGGCGCAGGGTCAGAGAAGGGGCAGCGCAGGGACGGGCAGAACCCGGAGGGACAGGGACCCCTCGGTGGGGCGGGGCGGGGCGGGGGCCGCCCGGAGCTAACCGGGTGTCCGGGGAGGGAGGGAGCGTGGGCAGTTTCGGGGCGACCACCGCCGCCCGGCCCTGGAGCGCCCTTCACCTCCGCAGGCCTTTGTCCATGCAGCACAGGTCCCCACAGCTGCTGTCGCCGTCCTCATTCTCGACCTCCGCCTGCCCCGGCGCCTCCATGGACGCGGAGCGGTGTCCCAACCGGCGCCGGCGCTGGGTCCGCCCGCCCGGAACACGCCTCTCGGAAGTGCGGCCCGCAGGGCGGGGCCAGGGCTGCTCCAACCGACCGCGCACTTTCCCGCCGGACCAGTGGCGAAGCCGGAAGTCGGCGCCTCCGCGCCCGGGGCTTCGCTTCCTTTTACGGCAGCCTTGGCACCCGCCTGGTACTTGCCGTAAAGCGAGCAGCTTCCAGTGCGAGGTGTGGGAAAAGAAAGGGTCCAGCCAGTTGCTCCCGGGTGTCATTTGTTTGTATGGCCGGCCCGGGGTCCTGGCCGCTTTCACAGCAGCCTGTCTTTGCAGGCCTACAGCCTTCTCCCCCCAGGGTGTCCCCAACCCCTGGTTGGTCAGCGTTGGGGTGCCTTCCAGCGCCCGGCCTGCCCTCCGCAGAGCGGTCGGGAGCCCATGCTCGCCCCGGGAGCTTTCAGTTCAGTGTGGGAAGCCCTGCGAGGTGAGCGCGATCGGAGGTAACGCTTCATTCCATCGTGACCAGAGCTTACGTCTTCGTGACTCGTTGCTTTCGGTAAAATACCGTTGTTGAAATTAACCTAACCTCATCCTTAAAGGAACGAATGTACAACAATGACATCCTTTCTTAACATCATGTTCTGAAAAATAGTTTTTTGTCCATTAGATGGTAACTAGAATGTTTGTGCAAGCATTATTACTTTTTAAAATTATTTTTATTGATTTCAGAGAGAGAGGGAGAGATGGAAATATCAATGATGAGAGAGAATCATTGATCGGCTGCCTCCTGCACACCCCTACCAGGGATTGAGCCTGCAACCTGGGCATGTGTCCTGACCAGGAATGGAACCGTGACCTGGCTCATAGGTGGACACTCATAGATGGAGCGTGACCTCCTGGCTCACTGAGCACACTGGTCGGGCTGTGCAAACATTATTTTACAGGCGCTTTGGTGGTCCACTGACCGTGGAAAACACCTTGTGACTACTCTGAGGTCAACTACAACCCGATGACGATTGTGGAACAACTGACCTCATTCCCAAGCCCTACACCCTCCCCAAGGCCCCCTATATAATCCATCCACAAAACCTTCAGGGAGATTGGCTCTCTTCTGCTCAGCTTCCTGTGTGCAGGCTCTTTTCAATAAACTCGACTGACTGACTTAGTTCAGTGCTTATTTATATGACATTGAGACTCAAGAACCTGGCATTCAAATTCCGGGAACACTGGGAAGAGCTCAGGAGCATTGAAGCCCACATGGTGCTATGAGTAGTGGAGAAGTAGCCTGAAAGGAAGTTACTGAGGATTGAGCGGGTTGGGGGAGCTCTGACAATGCATGGCATTTCAGAAGGAAGAAAATGCCAGAAGAAGGTCAAGGATTGCTCTCTGAGTCATGGGGATATTAAAAAATGGAGACCAGCCTGGAGGTGTGCAGGAGGCAACCAATCAATCAATGCTTTTCCCTCATCACTGATGTTTCTATCTCTCCCTCTCCCTTCCTCTCTGAAACTAATAAAAATACATTTTTCAAAATAGACTTAAAAGTGGAGACCAAGGTATAGCTCAACTCTGGAGCTGTCACTACTGAACTAAAACCTGACATGGTCCCTCATTACTTATCAAATAAAGGCCTGAGTTTCTCATCTAATATTGAAAATATTCACAGGCTTAACTGTTAATTTATGATTTATCTATGCCTATCATATTCTAACACTTATAGCCACGATTCTCTGTTCCCTATAACCCCATGCTTTGTCATGTGTCTCTAGCTTCTTTCAACAAGAGGTGGCAGTAGAAACTCTGCTGGCTTTTTTATTCTGGGCTTACTTGTGACTTTTTATAAAATCAATTGAATTTCTAGTCCTAGTTCCAAGACATCTAGTGTTAAACCTCAAGACATCTTGCATGCTTCTGCTCATTTTCTCGGAAGACTGTCCAAGTTGATTTCTGTCCCCACTTCAGAGCTGGCGTCCTGAGACTTCCCTTCTTTACCATCCTGGCAGCTCCCGTGGTCTTTTCCCCTTGTTGGATATTGTGTCCTGAACACAGTGTTTTTTGTTTTTCTCTTGGTTTATACTCTGCCGGAGCATATATCCCACAGGAGCTTCTGGTAAAGGGCTGTAACTTTACTATGCCTTCAATTTTGAGATGTTCTAAGGGTCATCTTACTGGTCCCCCCACAGTCTTCCTTAGCTTTCTGCTTTTTCTAATGCTGATGTTGATTGCCACTCATTCTCCTTTTTAAGTTGTAAAATTTGGTTACATCTCTTATTTGCTGTTGTCTCCTATGTCATTCTTTTTAAAATCACGATCTGTTTACGCATATTTGATTTCTTTCCTATCGAGCGCATGTCACATCAACCAGCAAACTCTCATCACATTTTTAGTTACCATAATTCTGGCATTTATATGGTGAAGGACAGAGGGGGAAAAAAGTTGTGCAAGAGGCATTAAATTGCTGCTGCCACATGGAGATCATGCTTTCCTCACTTAGCATCACTAAACAAAATGGACACTAGATGGCTCTATGAAAGCATCTATATTCTGAACAAGTCCTTTGGTTCAAGAATGTGAAGGCATCATAATATCTTTTGTAACTATATATATATATATATATATATATATATATATATATATATATGAAAGTGAGTTTAAAACCACTGCTAGCTATTCATGAGTAAATTCAGAAATTTGTAAAGTTTCTGAGTGTCCTTTATTGCCAATAAATATTTATTGAATATCTACCAAGTGCCAGGTCCTGTGCTGGGGCCAAGGGGCTGAGCAGTGCAGACATAGCCCTCTCCATATGCAATTTGATGAAAACAAAAATTCAGAAACAAAACAGTAATTACAGATGATAAGTCAAACAGTTTCAAACACACCAGTTTGTGGAAAGACATAAGATGCTACTGGAATGTAGATTAGGATACCAATCATAGACTGCGTCAGCGGAGGCTCTTGAGGAAGTGAGGCCCACGCTGGGTCTGCAGGATGAAGACTGTTCAAGCACCTGGCTGAAAACATGTCTTTCTAGGCTGAGGGATGGGAGAGAACCTGGAATGGAGACAAGACATGCTGTACTTCAGGAGCAAAAGTGGGCAAGGAGGGAGTCGAAAATGAGGCTGGTGAGTTTCCCAGGGCCCCATCAGGAAAGGTCCTGAATTTCAAATCGCATTTAGTACAGGTGGGCAGCTAAGTAGTGTTTAAACACACTAATCATGTGATAGCATTTACATTTTTGACAGATAACTCTTGTCACCCTTTCAGTATGGATAAGATTTTGTAAAGGAGAGAGAATAGTGGCATAGATAAACACTGATACTCACTGCCTCCCACAACCACATCAAAATTACAAGTAAAATACAGAACAACCATCATTCAGCACTGCCAGAAATCTGGCTGAATGGGAGACCTACAACTAGAGAAGTAAAGAAGAAAGCGCATTGAGACTGGGAGGAGGGGCAGAGGCGTGGAACAGGCTGGTCTGACACCCACATGTGGCGTTTTTAATCTGCTGAGGCCCCCTATGAGGAGCAAGAGGTCCCAGCTGCACACCAGACCCCCACCCCAGGATCCAAAGCTGCGAAGAGAAGCCCGAAAACTTCAGGTATAAAAACCAGTGGTGACTGTGGCTGAATGACACAGAGGCTGCTGGAGACCCAGGCAGTGTCTCTTAAAAAGCCAGTGCACAAACTTACAAGATCCTGCTTCCTCTGAGCTCCAGTGCTGTGTGCAGTTTTGGGTGATCCAGGGACATATAGGGAGGAACTGGATTGTCTGGCATTGGGGCAGAAACTTGGGGGCAGCTTTCTCCCAGACACGGGTGCTCACGGGGTCATTGTTCCTGTACGGGGACCTCCCAGCTGACTAGCAGCCATATCTGAGTTTCCATCAGCGTGGCTCACACTGTTTGCTCCACCCTCGTGATTCCCTGAGACCCTACCTCATCCAATTTGCAGCCCCACCCAAGCTGTTTGCAGCAGCTTTTCTATATGAATGGCCTGTCCTGGCTCAGGCTTCAGACTTTCCTAAAATCTCTCAAACAAGCAGCAGCTGGCATCAGCGTGCCCCAAACCTATCAATAAGAGGCCCAAGACCTGGCACTAGCACCCGCCTGCTTTGCTTCACAGCTGGGGCTTGCCTTGGCACTTCCAAACCTAGTACAACTATCAGCCTCTGCAGATCTCTCCATAGCTCGTGTCAGTTGGCTCCAGGCAGTGGCTGACTTTGCAGCTCCCAGGATGCCCCAGAGTCAGTGCACCTTGTGGGCAGCTTCAGATCACACCAGATTACAACTCTATATATCCACAAGTGACACACTCACGGGTAAGACTTAGTGAGCATCAAAGCCCCACTGAAGTCCTGCTCCATAGGGGTGCCTCCTGCATAGCAGCTCTCTCATTGTAGTTGCAGCTGGTCCTGACAGCCAATTGGCCTGTAGGTCCATTCCTCCCAGTGATACCAACAGCAATCAAGGCTCAACTACAACAAGACAGTGCACACAGCCCACACAGGGGCACACCTAGAGTGCCCAGCTCAGGTCACTGGGGAGGCTGAGCCACTGGGCTCTATGGGACACCTACTACATAAGGCTACTCTACCAATTCCAGGAGACATAGCAGCTCTACCCAATACATAGAAACAAACACAGGGAAGCAGCCAAAATGTGGAGACAAAGAAACATGTCACAAGTGAAAGAAGTGGAAGCAAGCAAACTACTGGATACAGAGTTCAAAACAATGATTATAAGGTTGCTCAGGGATCTCAATGAGAGCTTCAAGGGACTTAATGAGCCTTTCAAGAATCTTAGTGAGAATTTCAAAGACATGAAAAAGGGCCAGTCAGAAATTAAGCATACACTAACTGAAATAAAGAATAATTTACAGGGATTCAACAATAGAGTAGAAGATTCCAAGAATTAAATCAACAATTTGAAATATGAGGAAGCAAAAAACACCCAATCAGAAGAGCAAAAAGAAAAAAGAATAAAAAAATATAAAGATAGTATAAAGAGCTTCTGGGATAACTTCAAGTGTACCAACATTCACATTATAGGGGTGCCAGAAGGATATGAGAGAGAGCACGATATTGAAAAACTATTTGAAGAAATAATAACAGAAAACTTACCCTACGTGGGTAAAGAAATAGACTTACAAGTCCAGGAAACACAAAGTGTCCCAAACAAGAGGAACGCAAAGAGGCCACACCAAGACACATCATAATTAAAATGCCAAGGGCAAAAGACAAAGAGAAAGTCTTAAAAGCTTCAAGAGAAAAGCAGTTAGTTACCTGTAAGGGAGCACCCATACAATTGTCAGCTGATTTCTCAACAGACACTATGCAGGCCAGAAAGGAGTGGCAAGAAATATTCAAGTGATGAATAGCAAGGACTACAAACAATATTGCTCTACACAGCAAAGCTATCATTTAGAATTGAAGGTCAGATAAAGAGCTTCACGGAGAAGAAAAAGCTAAAGGAGTTCACCACCACCAAACCAGATTGCATGAAATGTTGAAGGGCATTCTTTAAAAAGAGGAAGAAGAAAAAAAGATAAAAAATATGAACAATAAAATGGCAATACATATCTATCAACAATTGAATCTAAAAATCAAAATAAACAAGAAATCTAATGAACAAAATAAACTGGTGAATAAAATAGAATCAGCAGCATGGAAACATGGGACAAACAGATGAATCTCAGAGGGAAGAGGGCAAGGGAACTGGAAGAGATTAACCATTGATGTTATAGGCATATATGCATTACTGTGAACACAGACAATAGGGTGGTGAAGGCCTGGGGTGGGGCAGGAACTGGGTGGAGGGGAGCAATGGGGGGAAAACGGGGACATTTGTAATACTCTCAATAATAAAGATTGTCGGAAGCTGCCCATTGTCCTCTGATTGAGACATTGGTAGCTGAAGCAACTTCCACCTGTCAGTCTTATGTAAATCCTTGCTGATTGGCTATTCCTGGCTATGGGTGGATCCCAAACCTTAATAAAAGGGATTGCAAGGCCAGAGCGAGGAGTAGTCCTCCCCCTGGAGGTGGGCTGCCACCTGGCCCCCAATATCGCCAAACTAATATTTTTCTAGTCTCTTTCATTTGTGTGCGGCCTCCTCCAGAACCCGAACCCTGAACCTGAACCCTGAACCACGCAGGACGTGAAAGGGGTTCCCGCAAAAGATAAAAAAAATATTTTGTGAGGTCTCCAACTTTTCTCAAGTTGTTCAAATTATTGGATTAAAAATGGTCACCAAGGAAAAATTGAAATCAATGTATAGAAATAGGCTTTGGGGGTCTAACTTAGATCTAGTCAGGGACAAAGAAGCTCCCACAATGCAACAGTCAGAGGGAAAACTGGAGAGGAATTTGTGTGACCATGTGAGTATGCTATAGGTATGAGTGTGTATAAATGTATGAACAGATGATATTTGTGTGTGTGTATATATTCACAGCTAAATGTTCATGGCCAATGTGTGTTTTATTATAATTACTTTAATTTTCTAATATTACTTTATCTTCAATTGATATTCAGTTGGAATTATGTCATGAGATGTGAAGGGATTGAGAATGAGTTACAACTTTGCCTACTTTTCATCATTTCTCTTGTATTATGGAAAACATAATATTCTCCTCTGTTGTGAGTTTGTACCAGTGTGGCCTTTATCATTGGAGCCTCCCTTCGGTCGAAGTGAACAACCCAAGCAGTAGGAACACATTGTAGAATCTCATACATTTTTTAAGAGTTTTTAGAATTTTAGATCTTAGCAATAATATATTTGGTGGATTTCACATTGTTTTGTGGAATGTGAAGCAGCCCCTGAGGGTGTCAGAGTTGCCTGGGACACAGATGAGGGTTCAAGCTGCCGCGCCCTGCCGCCCCTCCCCGGCGGGAGAAGCCCTGCTTATCTGTTCACCTTTCATGCCACATTTCTCGGAAGAGAGTTTTATGCTGCTACAAGTTGGAAATGCTCTGATTTGTCCATGTGCCCATTTTCACAGAGGGCACTGAGACAAGGATTGTAAGGGGAGTTCCCAGGCCTTCCCCTGGACACCTACTGTAAGTGCTCCCTAATTTCATGCCCGCAGGTGTGCTTTTTGTTTCATTGAGAAAGCCCAACAATTTCAGTAAGAAACCTAGTTCCCAGAGGAAATTGGAATGATGAGTTGGCAATGGTCCCACAGAAGAAAAAACATTGTACAAGTATGTGATAAAATAGTTGTCTTGTTTCAATCATGCTGCTTTGTTTAGCTCTATGTTTAAATATAGTAGCATTTAAGATCAACCAAAGGACTTATATGCATGCATATAAGCCTAATCAATGGTGGGGGCATGAATGGGAGGTGGGGGGTAATGGGGGAATAATGACACATATGTAATACCTTAATAAAGAAATTAAAATAAATAAATAAATAAATAAATATAGTAGCATTTACCATAATCCTTTACAAATAAGTAGATGTCCAATAATTTTTTTCTGCCTCTTTTTATACGTATTTAGAAGGAAACTTAACAGGAGTTAGTAGAAAAGAAGTAGCAAAATATTATTCAGTTAAGAATTGGCAACACAATCAACTAGAGCCCCCATTGAGTGCACTCTCTCATTTTAAAGCCACAATGCAAACATAAGGACATGGATGCCATTTTCAGCTTAACATGACATAAATTCAAGTGCTAGAATAACAGCACAAGCACTCTTTTTTTTTATATAAGAATAAATGGATTTCTTTTTGGTAGTTACAAGAGTCTGGCTAAGAACACCTTGAAAGATGAGTGGAGGCATCCCCGGGCACCAATAGTAACCGCTGTACTTAACCACAGTGGCCTGTGGACCTAAATCACTGCGACAGTCACAGGCTGTGGGGCTGGCACGGGGTTTCGGAATCCTCTGATGGGTCAGATAGCATCCCTACAGTCACTGGATGCTGGGTTGGCTGGAAGAACTGACCAACTTGGGATAGTAACCCAGTAGAATAAAACCATTTCAATGGACTGGTGTGTGCTGGCTGAGATTTAGTCCTGTTAAGAGAATGAAGACTCTCTTTGAAGAATACTGAACTGGAAATTCATCTGGATTTACCAAATTTGTTTCTTAACTCTCTCATATTGCCCATTTGTGCACTCATACAAAATCTTACCTGGATTTGCTCTTCAGATTCAATTATCACTGTGGCTCATGATCTTATCTCTGCCCCTCCCCACTTACGAGGCTTTGGGGGATTCACTGTCTGCTATTTTAGGCTTTGGGGGATCAGCTGTCTGCTATTCCTGGTGACTGATCTCAGTTTATTGCTCATTGATCACTTTGCTAAAATTTTGATAGCTCAAAGGATGCTATCCCACTATCCTATCTAATAAAAGGGTAATATGCAAATTAACCATCACTCCATCACAAAGAGGGCGGCACCCATAGCCACAAGGTGGCAATGCCCAGTCCCATCAGCCCTGCCGCTGGAGTGTCCGGTCCTGTCAGCCCCGCTGGGGGGGGCGGGGGGGCGGGGGAGCGGCAACCAGGAGTGAGGACTTGGTGGCTCCACTGACTCCGGAGCTCCTGGCAAGTGTCTAAACAATAGGATGGACAGGCAATCCAGTCTCCTTTGGCTGCGGGAAGGGGGATTGCTGTGGTGACTAGAGTTGTTCACTTGGGCTGCCAGGCGCTGAGCACAGCCGAACAAAAATCCGGCCAGCGCCTCCAGAGTGGGTGCTGGGTCCCGGACGCTCCCCTTTCTCTCAGCACTCCTGCTGCACCCCGAAAACTCTGCAGCTCCAGCCTGTGCCCGGGAGCCACGATGCTCCCATCACTCACTGCTGCCTTTAAAAAAAAAAAAAAAAATCATCTGTGGCAGCCTCTGTGGCTGCCTGTGAAGTTCGTGAGCTCCCCAAATAAATAACCGCAAGTCAGAAGTTAAACTGGCACCCCCAGCCTTATATACTCAGCCCCCACTCTCAGCCCCGCCCCACTGGCTGTGCACAGGGAGCCTGCACCTCACACCAGGAGAGTTAGGGCCACAGCCAAGCGCCAGGCGGAGGCGGCTGGCTGGTGGCGCGTTCCCATGCACCAGGACTAGAGCCCTCGCTCCCACGTGCAGCAAAGTTTTCCGGAGGAGCCAGGTTCCCAGCCCCCAGTTCCAGTCCCCAGAGGTGACGCAGGCTCGGAGATGGTGGCTCCCGTGGGGGAATGGGGAGAGGGCGGCTTGGAAAGTGGCGTAAACAGTGCTGCCAGTCGGTGCTTCTGCTGCAGCTTTGGCCACACGATCCTAAGGGGGCTGTTCCGTGTTTGCAGCGCAGCAATACAGAGAGAGCATGGTTTTAAAAAATTGTTTTAAAATCCTACCGAAATAGATCTGCCTGCGCACACAGACACGCACACGTGTATTTGGGGGAGCTTAAAAGTTCAGAGTTTTTGCAAGTAGGAAAACAGCGTTTTTCAACCTTCTATCCAGCCTTCCCAAGTCTGAAACACCCTCTTCCGTTTAATCCTTTCCTTATAATCACACACTTGACAATACCATGCTCAGTTGATGTTTTGAATATATAATATGCTCACAAAACTCGAAGGGCTTGAGTATGTGTGTGATTTTAATTACGAGGGAAAAAATAAATTCCTAGCATGCACATTGTACCAGAAGGAAGTTATGGATATTTTCCTCCACTATGTCTTGGAAGAGAATTTCCTGGTTTCTTTTTGTCTTTCTAATGTGATGCATGTCTGGCAATTGCTGCCATCCTCCAGCCCCGCCCCCCCCACCCCCCACTAAACCAATGTCACTATTGGTTTGTTGACATATAAATCCGTCAATAACTTTGCATGGATTTAAATGCCTCACCTAACCCTTCTTTGTCCCGTTTCCATCAGGGCTGTCAGGGGAATTTGTGCAAGCCACCAGCCTAATGCCAATTTCACAGTGTGATATTTATTTGTATAACTAGAGGCCCAGTGCACGAAATTCGTGCATGGGGGGGGGTGTCCCTCAGCCCAGCCTGCACCCAATCTGGGACCCCTTGAGGGATATCCAACTGCCCATTTAGGCCCGATCCCACTGAACAGGCAGTTGGACATCCCTTGCACAATCCAGGACTGCTGGCTCCCAACTGCCCTCCCCTTCAGACCTGGTCCCCCCAAACTGCCCTCCACTGCTGGCCTGGTCCCCACCTAACTGCTCTCCTCTACAGGCCTGGTCCCCTCGAACTGCCCTCCACTGCTGGCCTGGTCCCCCCCCAACTATTCTCCCCTGCAGGCCTGGTCCCCCCCAACTGCCCTCCCCTGCTGGCCCGGTCTCCCCCAACTGTCCTCCCCTGAAGTCCTGGTCCCCCCCCAACTGCCCTCCCCTGCTGACCTGGTCTCCCCCAACTGCCCTCCTCTGCTGGCCTGGTCACCCCTAACTTCCCACAACTGCCCTCCCCTGCTGGCCATCTTGTGGCAGCCATCTTGAGTCGACATGGGGGCAGCCATCTTGTGTCTTGGTGTGACGGTCAATTTGCATATTACTCTTTTATTAGGTAGGACTAGAGGCCTGGTGCACGAAATTCGTGCACAGGGGGGGTGTCCCTCAGCCCAGCCTGCACCCTCTCCAATCTGAGACCACTCGAGGGATGTCCGACTGCCCATTTAAGCCCAATCCCACACCGGGATCAGGCTTAAACGGGCAGTCGGACATCCCTATCACAATCCAGGACTGCTGGCTCCCAACTGCTCGCCTGCCTGCCTTCCTGATTGCCCCAACCGCTTCTGCCTGCCAGCCTGATCACCCCCTAACCACTCCCCTGCCAGCCTGATTGATGCCTAACTGCTCCCCTGCCAGCCTGTTTGCCCCTAACTGCCCTCCCCTGCAGGCCTGGTCACCCCCAACTGCCCTCCCCTGCAGGCTTGATCGCCCCAAACTGCCCTCCCTTGCAGGCCTGGTCCCTCCCAACTGCTCTCCCCTGCTGGCCATTTTGTGGTGGCCATCTTGTGTCCACATGGGGGCAGCCATCTTGTGTGTTGGAGTGATGGTCAATCTGCATATTACTCTTTTATTAGATAGGATAGAGGCCTGGTGCATGGGTGGGGGCCGGCTGGTTTGCCCTGAAGGGTGTCCCGGATCAGGGTGGGGGTTCCCTTGGGGCATGGGGCGGCCTGGGCGAGGGGCCTGTGGTGGTTTGCAGGCCGGCCACGCCCCCTGGCGACCCAAGCGGAGGCCCTGGGATCTGGGGTTTATTTATCTTCTACAATTGAAACTTTGTAGCCTGGAGCAGAGCCAAGCCTTCTGCTTGCTCCGTGGCGGCAGCCATTTTTGGGGGGATTTATGTACCTTCTATAATTGAAACTTTGTAGCCTTAAGCAGAGGCCTGGGCCGGCCAGGGTGTGTGGAAAGCTTGGCTTCCTCCATCGCCGGGGGCAACCCTAGCCTCTTGCTCTCTCCAGCTCCATGGCTGCTGCCATTTCTGTTTGGATTTATGTATCTTCTATAATTGAAACTTTGTAGCCTTAAGCAGAGGCCTGGGCCGGCCAGGGTGTGTGGAAAGCTTGGCTTCCTCCATCGCCGTGGGCAACCCTAGCCTCCTGCTCTTTCCAGCTCTGTGGCTGCCGCCATTTCTGTTTGGGTTTATGTATCTTCTATCATTGAAACTTTGTAGCCTTGAGTGGAGGCCTAGGCTGGCAAGGGCAGGCAGAAAGCTTGGCTTCCTCCATTGCTGGGGAAACCCAAGCTGCCCTCCTGCTCTCTGTGGCCGTAGCCATCTTGGTTGAGTTTATTTGTATATTTGCTCCTGATTGGCTGGTGGGCATGGCTTGTGGGTGTAGCAGGGTACGGTCAATTTGCAGGTTACCCTTTATTAGATAGGAGGATTATCTGTCACCCATTTAAAAGAAATAGATCTGTCCAATTTTCCTTTTTATGTCCAACATTTAACAATAGGCTGGACACATAGTAGGAACTCTGAAACTGACTGATTTCTTTAACACAATAATATACTCAATCTGAAGTTTTTCCATTATCCCATTAACATTTTTCCTACTTAAGTTTTTCAAAATGTCTTCCCTGCTTGGTCCCTCTCTACCCCACTTCATGCCGCTCCTCAGGCCTTTACTGAATATAATCTGTGTCCATGCAAAATGTCTTTTCATAATGGCTACCTCTACCTATGTCATTTTGCCTGCCCCCGAAAACTTTTAGGGCATTTTGAGGACATTTCCAAAGACAAGGTACTCTTAGGATACTCATTTTAATGCCATAGATTTACATTGCTTGGTTCTTTTAAAGAATTCTAGACATTTATTAACTCTCATTTGTCCTTCTAGATTTTTAGCTTAAAGTTCTTAAGAAGGAGAAAGTGGAAGCCATAGTCACATTTTCTTTAAAGGAACATGAGATAAAGAACAAGTACCTATCATTTATGAAGAATTTTCCCATCCCTCTCTATCCCCTTCTATTCCCAGTGAATTTTCTTTAGTCTGTACCAGTGAATCATACGGTTGAAATATGTTTACTACCACACTAAATTCATTAATTTCACAATTTTGATACCTTCTTAGCAACAAGATGATTTTATGTTCAACTTTCTCCACCACATAGAATCATTCCTCTATATTTTATTTGCAAAACCGCCCCCACATCCTGTATTCCAATATCCTATATAATAAAAGGCTAATATGCAAATTGACTGAACTACAGAACAACGGGTCACTATGACACGCACTGACCACCAGAGATGACACACACTGAACACCAAAGGGCAGACGCTCAATGCGGGAGCTGCCCCCTGGTGGTTGATGTGCTCCCACAGGGTGAATACCGCTCAGCCAGAAGCCCTGAGCTGGGCTCATGGCTGGCAGGTGCAGCCGTAGTGGCAGGAGCCTCTCCTGCCTCCACGGCAGCTCTAAGGAAGTCCGACTGCCGGCTTAGCCCGCTCCCCACATCAGACATCCCCCCAGGGCTCCCAGACTGCGAGAGTGCGCAGGCCGGGCTGAGGACCACCGCCCCCCCCCCCCCCCCAGTGCACGAATTTCACACACTGGGCCTCTAGTACAATATAATGTGATGAAAGTGCATTGATATCACAGGGACCTTAGAAAGTGAAAAGGGAGGGGCTTCAGATGCAATTAATATTTATACTCTGGAAAATACTTAGATGATCTGGAAGACAGTAAGTGTCATGAATTTAAACACTCTTCTAAAAAAATACTTGATAAGCCTCTTGATTAGATAAAAGTTTAGTTATAGATTGTTTAATTAAGGGAACTCAAAACTATATTTAACTGTATTCTTTTCAGCCTTGCTTTTATTAATTTATTTTGTTAATCCTCACCCAAGAATTTTTTTCATTTTTTCCATTGATATTTTTAGAGAGAGTGGAAGGGAGGGGAAGAGACAATTGGTTGCCTCCCACACATGCCCTGATCAGGGCTGAGGATCAAGCCTATAACTGAGGCAGGTACCCTCGACCAGAATCGAACCTGTGACCCTTCAGTCCATAGGCCTATACTCTAGCCACTGAGCAAAACAGGCCAGGGCCAGCCTTGCTTTAATTAAACAATCCCCAACTTGCTTGATCATAAAAATTATGTATGGTGCTTATTCAAAATGTTTATTTCCAGATTCCTTTCCACACATTCTGAAGGAGAATTTCCAAGGAAAGACCTGGAAATGTGAAAGTTAAGAAGCAACCTGGATGGAATCTTATGAACAAATTTTGGAGACACTGTTCTGCATTATAGATCATGTCATTCTAAGGCAATGTTGAAGAACAATCAGAACATGTAGTAGGATACCCAGGAACATACTTGTGGATAAATCTATGTAAGTAATATTTTATAGTGTTTTAATATATGCATTAACATGATACTATCAGAAAAAAATGGTAGAAGACTTAGAAATGGACAAAAAAGATTTTTGGATGTCCTCAATGGAAAATTAGGCATTGACACACACTTCCAGGTAGTATATTTAGATCTAAAGCTATTTTACCATTTTAGAAGTAGTAGAGATGAGTAGTTTTCATGGAAAGAAAAAATTATGTCCATTGGAGATGCAGTTGGTTATTATCCTATTAATATTGGCCAACTTTTTCATATTTTAAGCAAATACATTATTTTAACATATCTATCTATATCTATAAATTATCTACCTATATCTACCTATTCTATCTATCTATCATCTATCTGTCATCTATCTATCTATCTATCTATCTATCTATCTATCTATCTATCTATCTAAATTATCTACCTACTAGAGGCCCAGTGCACAAAATTCGTGCATGGGTAGGGTCCCTAGTGGCTACTGGCTGCTGGCCAGGGCCTCCCTTCCCTGGCTGCCAGCTGCAGGCCGGGACCTTCCTTTGTTCCACACCACCCCTGGTGGTCAGCGCACGTCATAGTGAGCAATCGAACTCCCGGTCAGTCAAACTCCTGAGGGGACACTTTGCATATTAGGCTTTTATATATAGATATCTACCTATTCTATCATCTATCTGTCTATCTATCTGTCTATCTATCTATCTATCTATCTATCTATCTATCTATCTATCTATCATATATAAGTCTGTCTATCAGTCATCCATTTCTCTATCTCTGTTGTTTGGATTATCTTTCTAAAGAATTATAACATCTTCCATTTTCCTCAAGAATTAATGAGTCAAATAATATCTTTTGAGACATGTTCATTGACTATATGGCATTCATAATAATAACCTTTTTTAAAAATTACCAGTGAACAGTACACTAACCACATCATTTTTATCAGCTGAGAGAAGAACAAGAAGCAAGCCATCATTTCTCTAATATTGCTTTCCACAGGTGACACATACCCAAAGAGGACACATGGCATCTGGCTGAAGTTAACCAACCACCCCAGAGCTCACCTTTTAAAGAGCACACCTGACTGTCACTAGGTGGGTGATTGTGGGAAGTCACGGAAGCATTTTGCGATTCCATCCTTCTCCTGTAGATGAAGATCCTAGCTGACTTCTAGGATCACTCCCAGCTGCAGAAGTCTGGGTCTTTGTCACTGTCACTGTAGGCGGGCATACTAGGATAGAGCACCACAGACCCTCAAGGCACTCCCACTTCCCTTTCCACTTAAGGTGGGACAAGTGTCTTTTCTCTCTTTCTCTGGCATCATCCATGTGCTTTTGATAGAGGACATGCCATGGTACACTGCAGGGTGATGTTAAAAATATGGGCTGCCGTTTTGGCAAGGTGCTAACCTGACAGGGGGCCCAGCTGTGGATGGTGAAGGCCATCTGTGCCCACCAGCTGAGCCTCGCTTCTGATTACTGCATGTCCAACTGCCCTCCAGACTCTGACTCAAGGGCAGGAACTGTGTCTTTCTAATTACATTTTCTTTATTTTTCAATTACAGCTGACACACAATATTATATTAGTGTCAGGTGTGCAACCCAGTGATTAGACACTTATGTAACTTATGAAGTGATCACTGGTAACGCTAGTACCTATCTGACACCATGCGTAGTTCTCACAATATCATGGACCTATTTCTGATTTCTGACTTTGCATCCAAGTCTCCAGGCTTTGCTTGCCTCATGTAGGTATCCAGTCGGTATCTGCTGGTGAACAGGCCATTCCCAATGCCTCCTCGGCCTTGGACAGGTGCACGCGCTCAGTGCATGAGCTTGTCATGAGAGCAAGGTCACGGGACAGCCCTGCTTTCAGAAGAAGATGCCAACCCCAGGACAAGCAGTCACAGCAATGCCTGAGGTCACTCATTAACTCCCAACGATCTGTCAGGCCTTCCATATAGACTCAATTACATCATAATAGTTGAATTTTAGCTTTTTTCATGAAAAAAAGTATTTCAAGGGCAAAAAACTCATTACTTCTTCAAACTCACTTTATAAGCTGTGGCATTTATCCAGTTACAGCAAAAAAAAATTGCCAGTGTCAGTGTAAGTCTTATCAGTGTCTCAGGCTGCTGTTTCTTAATCTGTTCTGACAGTGTGTCCCTTCCCAGATTATCTAATCATGTTACCCGGCAACCAGGAGCCTTCCGCTGCCCAGGGTAGCTGAGCCAGCATTTTAATTTATCTTGGGAGCAGCTGTAAGAAGAAATAGAAAAAGGAAAAAAAAAACAAAACTCGGCCAAGATATGTTGGTTTCAACTCCTCTTATTTGTACTATGAATTGTGTAATCTCCAGTCCCTGTCCCCAGACCCCACTGCTGAAGACTCGGAGCTCGGAACCAGTGCTTAGAAAATGTAAAGGCTCTCCTGACTCCACGTGGTCCCCCTCCCCCTTGTTTTTAATTCTATGGAATGAGGCCACTTTGTCCATTTCTGTATTACAATATTTAGATTTCCTCTAATGTAAACACTTGAAAATTTTTAAATAGGATTGGACTGTCCTTTAATTGTACATGTTAGTATTTATTACAGACTTTTCTCCAAATAGATTCAGGTCTTCCATGTTTTGAGTTAATGGCATGTCTGTGAGCTGACACGGGATGACTATGAGACAAAAGGATACAGGATGGCATTGAGAGTCTGGATCTGGACCGCAGCCTGAATTCCACTCCTCTCTCTGTCCCACCCCACTGGCTGTACATCTTCCAGAAGGTGACTTTTTTTTTAATACTCTACTTATTTTTATTTTTATTGAGCTGTAAGTGACATAACAGTTTCAAGTGTACAGCATGTTGATTCTATGTTTGTATATATTATGAAATGACCGACACAATAAATTTAGCTATACTCTAATTTTTAAACAGCATTCACTGTAATAAGTTTCTTTTTGGGAGGGAGGGGGCGGGTGGTTACAACAGATGAACTTCTATTCCAATTACCCACAATTGGCAAAATTACAACATTATGAATTGTTATCCCATGAGGTTAACCATCCACATATGCCATGTAACCCAAAACTATTATTTTACATCAAAATTTAAAAATACCAATTATTTTTAAACGGAAAACAATTAAAACAGTGCTAGGACTCTATATAACATGTTGCACATTGTAATTGGTCTTCTCATCAAGTTATGAGTGGTCTGTATTACTCTACCCAAGAAGAAAACTAAGGCACAGCGTCATCTTGCTCATGGTCACCAAATTAGAAATTTGTAGCATTGACATCTGAATGTAGGCATGCAGCTGGATTGCCTGCTGGAGCTGCACAGGATGCCATTCTTGTCTTAATTATGTAGAACACATAAGCAGCAATGTTCAACCACATGTGGGATAATTTACTCGATACTTCTTTTTTAACCTCACATTGCTCTCAGACATTTTTACTTTTTAAAATATATTTTTATTGATTTTGGAGAGGAAGGGAGAGAAAGATAGAAACATTAGTGATGTGAGAATATCTTCCATTGGCCACCTCCTGAACTCCCGACTGGGGATTGAGCCCGCACCCAGGCATGTGCCCTGACCAGGAATCAAACCATGACCTTTTGGTTCATAAGTCAATGCTCAACCACTGATCCATGCCAGCCAGGCATCCTCAGACATTTTTACTATAAATATTTTGGTCAATATTCTTGGAAAGTTTACTTGTACTGGTATCTCTGTGCTATAGACAAAAAAAAATAATAATTACAGTGTAACATGGTATTTAAGAACACAATTTTTGATGCTATCCTTTTAAGAAAAATAATATAAGAATAACCTGACCCACTTATTACCTTGATTTGGCATGTGAATATGAAGTTTCCTGATTACTACTTAAGTTTCAAGTTTTTTTATTTATTTTTTGTTGAAATTTTTTTATAATTTTATTTTTCGATTACAGTTTACATTCAATATTATTTTGTCTTAGTTTCAGGTGTACAGCATAGTGGTTAGACAATCATATACTTTCCAAAGAGACCCCCCTTCCAAAGTGACCCCCCTACATAGTTACTGCAATATTATTGACTATATTTCCTATGCTGTGCTTCACATCCCTGTGACTATTTTTTTTAAAATTAATTTCTATTTTAAACTTTATTGTTGAAAGTATTATAAATGTTTGTTTTGTGTTTTTTCCCTCTCATTGACTTCCCCTTCTTCCTGCATCCACCCATCCCAAGCCTTTGCCACACTATTGTCTGTGTCCATGGGCTGTGCATATCCTATATAATCCTATATAATAAAGAGGTAATATGCAAATTGACCATCACACCCTCGCACAAGATGGTTACCCCCATGTGGTCACAAGATGGCCACCCCCATGTGGTCACAAGATGGCCTCCACAAGATGGCTGGCAAGGGAGGGCAGTTGTAGGCGATCAGGCCAGCAGGGGAGGGCAGTTGGGGGGGACCAGGCCTGCAGGGTAGGGCAGTTGGGGGCTATCGGGCTGGCAGGGGAGCAGTTAGGTGTCGAACAGGCTGGCAGGGGAGTGGTTAGGGGGTGATCAGGCTGGCAGGCAGAAGTGGTTAGGGTCAATCAGGCAAGCAGGCAGGCGAGCGGCTGGGAGCTAGCAGTCCCGGATTGTGAGAAGGCTGTCCGACTGCCGGCAGTTGGACATTCCCTGAGGGGTCCCAGATTGGAGAGGGTGCAGGCTGGGCTGAGGGACACCTGCCCCCCCCCCATGCACGAATTTTGTGCACCGGGCCTCTAGTATGCATATAAGTTCCCCAGTAAATCTCTCACCCCTAAATCCCCCAGTCCCACCTTCCCTCTGAAATTCATCAGTCTGTTCATGGTTCTATGTCTGTGGATCTATTTTGTTTATCTGTTTATTTTGTTCATTAGATTCCACATATGAGTGAGATCATGTGATACTTGTCTTTCTCACTGGCTTATTTCACTTAGCATAAAGCTCTCCAGGTCCCTCCATGCTGTCTTAAAGGGTAAGAGCTCCTTCTTTTTTACTGCCTTTTAGTATTCCATTGTGTAAATGTATCACAGCTTTTTATCCAGTCATCCAATGATGGGCATGTGGGCTGTTTCCAAACCTTAGCTATTGTGCTAAGAACATAAATTACACTGCTATGAACATAAGGGGCATATATTCTTTCTGATTGGTGTTTCGGGTTTCTTAGGATATATTCCTAGAAGTGGGAACACTGGGTCAAATGGCAGTTCCATTTTTAATTTTTTGAGGAAACTCCATACTGTTTTCCACAGTGGCTGCACAAGTCTGCATTCCCACCAGCAGTGTTATAGGGTTTTCTTTTCTCCACATCCTCACCAGCACTTGTCATTTGTTGATTTGTTGATGTTAGTCATTCTGACAGGTGTGAGGTGATACCTCATTGTCGTTTAATTTTGCACCTCTCAGATGATTAGTGACTTTGAGCATTTTTTCACATCTCTTAGCTTTCTGTGTGTTCACATTGGAGAAGTGTCTATTTAGGCCTTTTGAGATTTTTAATTGGATTGTTTTAATCCTTTTGTTAAGTTGTATGAGTTCCTTATATATTTTGGAAATTAAACCCTTATTGGATGTATCATTGGCAAATATGTTCTCCCATGCCGTGGGCTCTCTTTTCACTTGGTTGATGGTTTCTTTTGCTGTGCAGAAGCTTTTTATTTTGATGTAGTCCCATTTGTTTATTTTCTCCTTAGTTTCCTTTGCCTAGGAGATGTATCAGTAAACACATTGCTATGAGAGATATCTGAGACTTTGCTGCCTATGGTTTTTTCTAAGATTTTTATGGTCTCACAGCCTACATTTAAGTCTTTTATCCATTTTGAGTTTATTCTTGTGTATGGTGTAAGTTGGTGGTCTAGTTTCATTTTTTTGCAATTACCTGTCAAGTTTTCCCAACACCATTTATTGAAGAGACTGTCTTTACTACATTGTATGCTCTTGCCTCCTTTGTCAAATATTAATTGAGTGTAATGGCTTAGGTAAATTTTGGAGTCTCTGTTCTGTTCTATATGCCTGTTCTTGTGCCAGTACCAAGCTATTTTGAGTACAGAGGCTTTGTAGTATAAATTGATGTCTGGTATTGTGATTCCTCCAACTTTGCTCTTCTTTCTCAAGATTGCTGTGGCTATTCAGGGTCTTTTTTGATTTTATATAAATTTTTGGAGAGTTTGTTCTAGATCTGTGAAATATGCCATTGGTATTTTAATAGGGATTGCATTGAATCTATAGATTGCTTTGACATTTCAATGATGTTGACTCTATTAATCCATGAACATGGTGTTTTCTTCCATTATTTTATGTCTTCCTCTATCTCTTTTTTCAATGTCCTGTAGTTTTCTGAGTACAGATCTTTTACCTCCTTCGTTAAGTTTATTCCTAAGTATCTTAATTTTTTTGTTGCAATAGTAAATGGGATTGTTTAGTTTAGGTTTCTGAGAGTTCTTATTAGTGTAAAAACTACCATAGGTTTCTGGGTGCTAATTTTGTATCCTGCTGCATTGCCGAATTCATTTATTAAATCTAGTAGTTTTTTTTGATGGAGTCTTTAAGGTTTTCTATGTACAATATCATGCCATCTGTGATAATGAGACTTTCACTTCCTCCTTTCCAATTTGGAAACCTTTCATTTCTTCTTCTTATCTGATCGCTGTGGCTAGGACTTCCAGTTCTATAGTGAAAGTGGACATCCCTGTCTTATTCCTGTTCTTAGGGGAAATGGTTTTAGTTTTTGCTCATTGAGTATGATGTTGGCTGTATGTTTGTCAAATAAGGCCTTTATTATCTTGAGGTATGATCCCTCTATTCCCACTTATCAAAAAAGGATGCTAGATTATGTCAAATGCTTTTTCTGTGTCAATTGACATGATCATGTGATTTTTGTCTTCCAATTTGTTTATGTGATATATCACATTTATTGATTTGGGAGTATTGTACCAACCTTGCATCCCTGGAATAAATCTCACTTGGTCATCATGTATGATCTTTTTAATATATTGCTGGGTCCTATTTGCTAATATTTTGTTGAGGATCTTAGCCACTACATTCATCAGAGATATGGGCCTATAATTCTCTTTCTTTGTAGTATCTTTATCTGTTATTTGAATTGGGCTAATGCTAGCCTCATGAAAAGGTGTTCCTTCCTCTTTGATTTTTTTGGAATAGTTTGAGGAGGATAGGTATTAGTTTTCTCTGAATGTTTGGTAAAACTCCTCTATGAAGTCATCTAAACCAGGGCTCTTGTTTGTGGGGAGGTTTTTTTTAAAATTATTATTATTACTGCTTCAATTTCATCACTAGTTATAGGCTTATTCAAGTTTTCTGATTCTTCCTGATTGAGTTTTGGAAAATTATATTTTACTGGGAATATGTCCATTTTGTCTAGGTTGTCCAGTTTGTTGAAACATAGTTGTTCATAGTATTTTTTTTTACGATCCTTTGTATTTCTGTGGGGTCAGTTGTTACTTTGCCTCTTTTATTTCTGATTTTGTTTATTTGGGTCCTCTCTCTTTGTTTCTTGATGAGTCTGGCTAAAGGTTCATCAATTTTGTTTATCTTTTCAAAGAACTAGATCTTAGTTTTGTTGATCTTTTTTATTTTTATATTTTAGTCTCTATGTCATTTATTTTCACTCGGATATTCATTATTTTCTTCCTTCTACTTACGGCTTTTCTTGTTGTTCTCTTCAAATTGTAGGGTTAGATAGCTTATTAATTTTTCTTGTTGTTTGAGGTAGGCCTGTAGTGCTATGAACTTCCCTCTCAGGACTGCTGTTGCTGTGAACCACAGATTTTGGGTTGTGTATTCATTTCATTTGTCTCCAGGAAGTTTCTCATTTCTTTCTTGATCTCTTTGGTAACCCATTCATTGTTTAATAACATGCTATTTAGCCTCCATGTGTTTGAAGATTTCTGAGTATTGGAGTTCATTTCTAATTTCATGCCATTGAGATCTGAGAATATGCTTGATGTGATTTCAATCTTCTTGAACTTGTAGAGACTTAGTTTTTGTCCTGACATATGGTCTCTCTGAAAATATCCCATGTGCACTTGAGAAGAATGCATATTCTGTAGCTTTGGGGTGAAATGTTCTGTAAATGAAAATTAATTCCATCCAATCTAGTGTGTCTTTTAGGATTGCTGTTTTCTGGTTGATTTTTTTTGTCTAGAAGATCTATCCATTGATGTCAGTGGGATATTGAAGTCTCCTACTATGATTGTATTGCTGTCCATCTCTCTTTTAAAATCCTCCAGAAGTTTTTTTTTTAATATATTTTGATGCTCCTATATTTGGTGCATATATGTTTACCAGAGTTATATCCTCTTGTTGTATCAATCCCTTTAGTATCATGAAGTGTCTTCCATTGTCTCTTGTTATGGCCTTCACTTTAAGGTCAATTTTGTCAGATATAACTATTGCTACCCCAGATTTTTTTTTTCCTGGATTTTTTTCCCCCATCCCTTCATGTTCATTTTGTGTGAGTCTTTTGTTCTGAGGTGAGTTTCTTGTAGACAGCATTATATGGGCTATGTTTTCTTATCTGTTCATCTACTCTATGCTTTTTGATTGGAGCATTTAAACCATTTACATTTAAGGTTGTTATTGATAGGTACTTATTTGTTGTCATTCTTACTCTTTATGCTTGCGTTCTTCTCTTTCTCTTTATTTCTTCTTTTTATACCAGCCCCTTTAGCACTTATTGCAGTGCTGGTTTGGTGGTAGTACATTCTTTTAGCCTTTTCTTTTGGTCTGGGAAGCTCTTTATTTCACTTTGATTTTGAATCTAGACTTGCTGGATCCAGTAGTTTTGAGTTCAGGCCCTTGGTTTTCATTACTTTGTATACTTCATCCCACTCCCTTCTGGTCTGAAATGTTTCTATTGAGAAATTAATTGAAATTCTATTGGGAGCTCCATTGTAATTAACTTTCTGTCCCTCACAGCCTTTAAGATTCTTTCTTTGTCTTTAATACTTGCCATTTTAATTATTATGTGCATAGGTGTGGATCTTTTTGGGTCCAACTTTGCTGGGACTCTCTGTTTTCTGAATTTGAGTGACTTTTTCTTTCACCAGGATAGGGAAATTTTCTGCCATTATTTCTTCAAATAGGTTCTCTTTTCCTTGCTTGCATTCTTCTCCTTCTGGGACCCATCTGATATGAATACTGTTATGTTTCATGTCCCAAAGCTCCCTTAAACTTTTCTCCTGCTTTTTAATTTTTTTCCCATTTGCTGCTCTAAATGGGTGTTTTTTTCTACCTTGTCTTCTAATTCACTGATTTTGTCCTCAGCTTCTTCTGGTATACTGTTGAATCCTTCCAGGATTTATTTCATCTATGTTTTTCTTCATTTCCAAATGATTCTTGTTTATTCTTTCAACCTCTCTTTTCATATTGGTGCAGCTCTCATTAAGTCCCTTAATATTCTCATTAATTTCCTTATAATTCTCATTAAATTGCTTGTAGTTCTCACTGAATTGTTTGATCACCCTATTACCATTACTCTGAATTCGTTACCTGACATATTGCTTGCCTCCATTTCCTTTAGTTTCTTTGCTTGTGATTCTTCCTTTTTTTTCACTTGGGAATTGTTTTTTTGTCTCCCCAATTTTGCTGCCCCTTTGTATTTGTTTCTATGTATTAGATCAAACTGCTATTCCTCTAAAACTCTGTAGGGTGGTCTTATGTAGTAGGTGTTTTATGGCACCCAGTGGTGCAGTTTCTTAGATATCCTGAGCTGGATGCTCAAGGAAAGTCTCTTGCTTGAGTTATTTTGGATTCTTCTAGTGTAGTTGTGTCTTGAATGTTGTTGTCTCATTCATGGATGGAATCTCCTCTCAGGCTGGCTGACTATGTGGCTCACCCTGACTATGTCAAGTGAGCTGTTGTGTAGGTGCTGACAGAACAAGACAAAATACAACACAACAAAATGCAAAACAAAAGAAACAAAATTAAAACATACACCAGACCCCTACAGCAACAACAGAAGCAACCACCAGAGAAGAGAGAATTAAGAAAGAGAAAAGAGAGCAAGAATGATAGAAGAGAAAAATATGAGGAGAAAAATAACAAAACAACAAACCAGACAAAAAACCCCCCCACACAAACAAAAAACAAATAAAAAAGACCAAGAAAAAAGGGGGGAGGAAAAAGGAATATGTAGGTGCAGAGCTGAAATAAAGAAAACTAGAATAAAGAATTAGAGGAATAGGTGAAGAAAAATGGTTTAAAATAAAGGAGGAAGAAAAGTGAAAAAAAAATTGAAAAGGAAAATAGAAGAGAAAGCAGATAGACTCAAAATAAGAAAAGGAAGCCCTAGTTGGTTTGGCTCAGTGAATAGAGTGTCAGAATGTGGACTGAAGGGACCCTGGTTTGATTCCAGTCAAGGGCACATGCCTGGGTTGCAGGTTCAATCCCTAGTAGGGGCAATGCAGGAGGCAGCTGATCAATGATTCTCTCTCATCATTGATGTTTCTATCTCTCTCTCCCTCTCCCTTCCTCTCTTATAAATCAACAAAGAAATATATTTTAAAAATATACATATTTTAAAAAATAGGAAAATAGATGAGATAAGAGGGCAAAAAGAAAAGATAGAAAGAAAAGAAAAAGAAATAAAAAGATTGTGTAGGAAAAGGGGAGAGGAAAATTAGATATATGAATGAAACAATAGAGACTAGAACAGGGGTGGGCAAACTTTTTGACTCGAGGGCCACAATGGGTTCTTAAACTGGACCGGAGGGCCGGAACAAAAGCATGGACGGAGTGTTTGTGTGAACTAATATAAATTCAAAGTAAAGGAGTGGAGGGGAGAGCAAGAGAACCGGATAGAACAGCCGGATCCGGCCCGCGGGCCGTAGTTTGCCCATGGCTGGACTAGAATAATAACAAATCAATAAAGGAGATAGATAAAGAAGATAAAAAAGGAAAAAAGAAATGAAAGAAAAATTTTAAAAAGGAAAAGAAGAAAGAGAGAGCGGAGAAAAAAAGGTGAAGTAGCATTCCTTTCAGCTGAGTGTAGTGCCCATGGGAGCTCCCTTTGTGGGACTGCTCTGTCTGCCAATTCTGGTCTTCCTTGGAGGTACTTAGGTGCTAACCACTGCCAGACACCTCCTTTGGTTCTCAGCAACCTGCTTGAAGCTCTGAGCCATCCACAGTTTGTGTCTGTCCCCACAGGACTTGGCTGCTAGCAGGAGGGCCCAATCTGCAGGTTTGTTAGCAGCAGGGTGCCCAGGGCTGGTCAGCAAAGTTCCCCTGGTGCTCCAGGCTCCGCCTCTGCCTGCCAGCCAGCTGTCAATCTTAATCACTCAAAAGTCTGTTTCTGACAGGGCTTTAGGCAGGGGAGGTGCTGTTAGGTTTTAGGGAAAGTAGTGAGTGGGTGTGTTTCCCTGTTCCAGAGCTGCTCCTCCATGAGTGGCCCAAAGTATTACTCTGCCCTCAGCTGGATAGAGGTCCTTGTATGGCGACCAGCATGGTCAGTTGGGACCCTGGGGTTTCTATCAGCTCTCCCTGCAGGGAAAGTACCAGTCTGGTGCCCAGGATAGTGGGGCAGACAGTCCCTCCCCCAATCCAGGCACTGAGGGCTGCTGAGACTGTTCAAACCTCTGCTTTTGCTTCCTCTGAAAAGGTCAAAATGCAGGGTGTGGCAGGCAGGGCTCCTGAGGGTGGGGCAGGCTGTATCACCTGGGGCAGGTTTTCTCCTTCTCCTGCCCTGTGGCTGCTGGGAATGACTAGCTCCTCCCAGGAAAAATGGCCCTTTAGGCTTGGATGCATATGAATGACCAAATGCAGGATTCCTGGCTACTGCTTTTCCATGTCTTCCTGCACTGCTTCCCACCCAGCCCTTCTTTAGGCACCTCCCGTCCATGCCTCCCTCCCTGCACCAAAGCCTTAGATGAGTAGCTGCAAATGAAAACTCCTGTGCTCTGGGTTAGAAAAAAAACAACAACAAAAAAAAAACCCCAAAAATGAAACTGTGGCTTTATCTCCAACTGGCTTTGGTCTGCCAGCTCCAGACTCCACCATGGCCAGCCCCCCTGCCGTTTTCCGTGGCTGGATGTTACGTGGCTGCAGGTCTAGGCTCCGGTTCTCTGGGCTGTGGAGTCCAGCCTGGGCTCCGGGCTCCTGTTTTCTGAGGGAACAGACCCTCCTGCAGCCCAGCGCTCCGTCCTCTCTCTTGGGCCTACATGCTTGCTGCCCAGGGAGCTGGGTCAGCTCCTTTTGCACCCCCAAGTGTTTTCTGGCCTTCCTTGCTATAAGTCTCCTCCTCATCTGGACTTCAGTTGGTAATTCCAGGTGAATTTTCTCCAATGTAGTTGTATTTCCAGTCTGGCCCTGGGACGAGGTGCATGACAGGCCTGCCTATTCGGCTTCCATTTTCCCCTCGCTTTGAGCAGGTGACTTTATCTGAGACTTGGAGTACTGGTCCGTAATGTAGGGTAGGAATGATGTCTGGGCCTAGAGCACTTAGCCCAGGTTATGGAACACAGTTAACTCAAAATAAATGTTAGCGTGAAAAGTCAACACATAATAGAGTTGTAAAGATCATAGAGATACATGTGAGAAATAATACTAGTTCCATCCAGCAAAAACTCATGGTGAGCGATTTCAAAATGTCTTTCCTGAAGGTAACCCTAGTGGGTAGGTCTGATGACTGCCTCCTCCACTGGTTCAGGGCTGAGTGACTCCTCCTTCACTATTTAAATACAGTAGTGATGTCTGGAATCCTGCCCACGCACTAAGATACCACCACCTCACCCATGAAACTTTCCCTGCTCCTCGCTCGCTTCCACTCATACTTCTCCAGTTGCCAGCTGTACTCACATCTTGTCCTCTACTCCCCATCTTCTCCCTGCTCAGGTAAACCCCAGATGGTCTCTGTCCTTCCCATTCCTTTGCTCAAAACACCACTCAGAAGAATTTGCATGTTAGGCTATTTCCTGAAGGATTCCCTGTGCCTGAAGATCCAAAATTGAATATTTCATACCTTCCCTCCTTGGTTTTCCTCCTCCCAGTACGGGATGCTAACTGTTCCGAATCTCCTTCCTCTTGCCTGCTCCCTCCGGAGGCTCCTGTCCATTCACCCTCATCTCACATGGCCCAGAGCTCTGTGTTTCTCCAGCTTGCTCATGCATAATTCAGTTTTTTGTCTATCTGCCTGGGCCATTTGGGCCATTATCCTGATGGCTTTATTTCTCTAAAAAATATTTTCTCCTTCAGAAGAAATCTGCTATCTGCTTTAAATAATATTCCTCCAGCACCCTTCACTCAAAGATAAATAAGCATAATTCCCACTTTTGTGGCACAATTTATCCTCCACAGGGCAATACTTCAGCTGTTCCCAATCTGCCACCTTCTCTGAGGTTATCTGGGTAGAAATCACTTACCAGTGAAGCATCCATCTTATATAAATACTGCTGTTTGAAATTTTAGCCCTGCTATTTGGCTTCTGTAAATTCTTGCTTGCTAAGACTACTCCCACTTCAGAGAGGCCATTAAACCTTCCCCAGACAAGGTTATCAGTGCTGGCGCCAGCCCAGGCCTCTGGTTGAGGTCTCGAGGCCCCAGCACATACGGGCACTTTAAGAACTTGCAAAAGGGGCCGGAAACACCCCATATTTGGGAGACAAAGAAGGTAAAAACATATAAATAGGGAAAATTCCTGCATGTTGGGGCCCAGAATTTGAGAGACATTCTCCTCTGGACCCGCGCGTAATAAAAGTAACTCCATCTCTCTAAGTATTGCTTTGTTCTTCTTCGGTTTTCTGTAACACCAGGACATTTTCTGTCCTGACCTACACAAACCTCAGGATCATGGCTATTGGCTTTGTAAGAGCCTTGCAGAGCTTTCAGTCCAGAATTCCAGCTATACAGATGGGCTAGTAGAGGCCCAGAGATACAGAAATTCTATACACGTAGAACCAGGTGGCTTTTCCACGTCATTCAGTTTTTTACAGATAAGGAAAATGAAGTCATGAAAGGAGATGTATTAATTGGAATACTTTTGATTGTGTCATAAATTCAGCACAAGTTGGTTTTTAAAATTGAAAAGAAGGGGAGTGGTTGTTAGCTGAAGTATCCGCAGTTCAACAATATATCAATCTTGCTTTAGGCATGGCTGGATCCAGCACCCAGTCTCTTCTCTACCTCTTTATTCTGTTATCCTCCACAGTGGTGGCTATGGAGAAATTGAAATGAAGAGTGGCCCCAGTCACTCTCACTTTATGCTCTTTATTGCTAGAAGTATCTTCAGAGAAAGTAATTTTTTCCCCAACAGTTTCAACAAGAACCTTTGAACTGAAGCTCATTATGTGGACCTGGATCCTGTTTAGTTGGAACAAGGGGAGGAGTAGGCCCCATTCACCTTTCTGAGGAACAAGGTTGGTTTGGGGCAAGGTCAACATGCCTAGTTTTTCATGTTGGGTTTTACATTTCAGGACTGTGCCCAGCTGAGACAGTAACGAGGGACTGACATTTGGCCTGGGTGCCACTTGCCCAGTTACAATACATCGGACAGCAGCTGCTGGGATGGGAAACTCTTCCTAATTTTTCTCAGGCCGCTGTGTAGTTAGTACCAGAAGAGTGAATGAATGGATAATAAGCTGGGTAGACCTAAACAAAAATGTCCACTTCTGGTGGCAATTAAAAAATATTATTATCAAATTTTATTTTATTTTTCTCTATTTCTATTTTTAAAAGTGAGGCAGGATTGTGTTACACAAAATGTGTGGGGATTTAGAGTCAAAATCTTGTTTTGCTACGTGCACACATTCCTAGGTTGGAATCTTGTTTTGCTACGTGCTAAGTGTGTGGTTTTGGAAAGAATGTGAATATTTTTCATCCTCATTTGTTTGAGCTTTTTAAAAAATATATTTTTATTGATTTCAGAGAAGAAGGGAGAGGGAGCGAGAAATAGAAACATCAATGATGAGAAAGAATCATTAATCAGCATCTCATGCACACCTCCCACTGGGGATTGAGCCTGAAACCCAGGCATGTGCCCTGATCAAGAATCAAACCATGACTTCCTGGTTCATAGGTCAATGATCAACCACTGAGCACACAGGCCGGGCAAGGATTTTTTGAAAAGCTGCCAAAGGAATTCGAAACCAAGGCACATGTAAAGGCCTTTTGTTAAAATGCTGTGTTCACACTTACTCCCGGAGCTTCCCTGCGTACGGAAATTTACCTCCAGCACCTTTCCCTGCTCTTGCAACTTTTCATATGCCTCATGGTGTTAAAGGAGAAACTACTCTCTCACTTGAAACTACTTCCTCTAAGTCCGTTGTCGGCAAACTGCGGGTCACAAGCCACATGGGGCTCTTTGGCCCCTTGAGTGTGGCTCTTCCACAAAATACCACGGCCTGGGCGAGTCTATTTTGAAGAAGTGGCATTAGAAGAAGTTTAAATTTAAAAAATTTGGCTCTCAAAAGAAATGTCAATCGTCGTACTGTTGATATTTGGCTTTGTTGACTAATGAGTTTGCCGACCACTGCTCTAAGTGATAAAAAAGGTAATATTGAGCCCTAGCTGATTTGGCTCAGTGGATAGAGTGTCAGCCTGCAGATTGAGGGATCCCAGGTTCTATTCCAGTCAGGGGCATATGCCTGGGCTGTAGGCTTGATCCCCAGTATGGGGCATGCAGAAGGCAGCTGATCAATGATTCTCTCTCATCATTGATGTGTCTATCTCTCTCTCCCTCTCCCTTTCTCTCTGAAATCAATAAAAATATATTTTAAAAAGTAACATTAAGCTTTACTTTGTAAGTCATTCCGTGCCCACTCATCTCTATTTTTGCAAAATTATGTGTTGTACTAAAAAATATTTTCTCTAAAAACTCAAGTTTAAAAAGAACAATTATGGCTAAAGATTATATGCTTAGTTTTCTAACGAGTCTAGAAATGACAAGAGTATTTTTAAAAATTGCTCTTATTTCTCCTCTAAAACCAATCAAAACCCAATATAACTTGAATTCTATGCATAAAGCTCCAAAATTCTATAATGAAAAAAGGAACTAGAGACTTTAGTGTCAGACCCAGTAACCATGAAATATATCCTATCTAATAAAGAGGGAATATGCTAGTTGACCATCACACACTCACAAGATGGTAGTGCCCACAGCCACAAGATGGTGGTGCTCAGTCCCTTTAGCCCCGCCTCATCCAGCCTCAGTCCCCCAGTCCCCTCAGCCCCACAGGGGAAGGCAGTTGGGGACAATTGGGTCGGCAGGGGAGGGCAGTTGGGGGCTATCAGACTGGCAGGGGAAGGCAGCTGGAGGCGATCGGCCGGTAAGGGAGGGCAGTTGGGGACGATCATGCCGGCAGGGGAGCAGTTAGGCTTCAATCAGGACGTCAGGGGAGTGGTTAGGGGGCTATCAGACTGGCAGGCAGAGTGGTTAGGGGCAATCAGGCAGGAAGGCAGGTGAGTGGTTAAGAGCCAGAAGTCCTGGGTTGTGAGAGGGATGTCTGACTGCCGGTTTAGGCCCAATCCCACAGGCAGTCGGACATCCCCTGAGGGGTCCCAGATTGGAGAGGGTGCAGGCTGGGCTGAGGGACACCCTCCATGCATAAATTTTGTGCACCGGGCCTCTAGTGGTAGGAATAATAAGCAAGCTCTTTACTCAGACCCAATATGACATAAAACTCCATTAATTATACAATACACTCACTCATCTCCACCAGCACACTTTGCAAGCAACATTATTGACTAATTATAGATGAGAGATAATGCTTAGCCAGGGAAACATTGGTATTTCTAAGCAGTATCTATACAGACACAATTCTGATGCTTCCTGTCCTGACCGCTCCCACTCGCTGGAGCCCTGGCATGGACTGCCCACTGTGCCCATCGCCTCCCATGGCCCCATCACCAGGAGCCCTTCCCCAAATACTTCAGTTGTGGGTGGTCTTCCTCCTTCTTCAATTCTTACTGAGAGTTAAAATTTTGTCCGAAAAGCAGCAGTTCATAATCTACCAGTTAAAATCATTAATTAATTGCTTCACATTTATTATGTGTAATTGATATATAGTTTCAATATAACCATTTCTGAAAAGTATCTAAACATCTATATATATAAAAAGCCAGTGACCAGAACACTGTAACAACCAGAACAACCGGCTGCTATGATGCCCACTGCATCCAGCGAACAGCCTGATCTGGGGGTGGGGCCGGCCAGCCAACGTTCCGCAGCACCTTCCCTCGGCCAGCCCCGCCCCTGATCACCCCTCCTACCCCAATAAGGGGCAGGGACAGCTGGCTGACCTCCTGCAGCCCCTCCCCCTGCCTGGCCCCACCCCAGATCAACCCCCCACCCTGATCAGGGGGTCCAGCCAGCCAGCCTCCTGCAGCCCCTTCCCCAGCCAGTTCCACCCTGATCAGCAGCCCCCACACCAATCAGGGGTGGGGCTGGCTGGCCAACCTCCCATGGCCCCTCCCCCAGTTGCTGACCCCCAATCAGCCTCCCCCACCCCAGTTGGGGGTGGGGCCCACCAGCCAATCTCCCGTGGCCCCTCCCCCCAGCCAGCCTGGCCCTGAACAGCCCCGATGGGATGAGCTGGCCAGCCAACCTCCCGCTGTCTCCTCCTCCCGACAGGCCTGGCCCCAATCCACCCCAACAGGCCTGGCCAGACCCCACTAGTGCATGCATTCGTGCACTGGACCTCTAGTTCATTATAAAAGGACTATAAAACTGAGCTCAATACTACCAAAAGACATTGATGATGCAAGTTATCATTTACTATCACCAATAATTTGGGTTAATTTTTAATACTTGGTCAATGCAGCACAACTTTGACCACAATACATAATTAATTTTTATGAGGAATTCAGTAATCATTTAAACGATACAGAGCAATGAGTTATGTGCAATCTAGAGCAGCAATTTGCACCTTTTTCATCTCCTGGCACACACAAACTCATTACTAACATTCCACAGCACACCAGAAAAGATATTCCTTTTGCCAATCTAACAAAAAAGGGTATAATTTTGACACATCCTTGCCCGGTGGCTATTATTGTGTTGGCTGTTGTCATTTTTTAATTTGACAACCTAAGCCTTAGGTTCCTGAGGTAAAAGAAGCCACTGCCCCTCCCGGACTACACAGTCAGGTGCTCGTGTGTTAACAGTTCTTGCAGCACAGTCGTTGAAAATCGCTGAATTAGAGCCGCTTCCCAGTTCTAATAGATGAACATATAAGGCACCCAAGAACTTCTTTTTGAATTTAAGTTAATTAAAAGGCAGGCAGTGATTCCTTCATTGTTTTCAACTAATATATTTATTCAATTTCTGCCAGTAAAGTTATACCTTTCCCCAGTATTCTAGTTAAAATTCCATTTTAGTACTTAATCCTTTTTAAAAAAAATACATTTTTATTGATTTCAGAGAGGAAGGGAAGGTAGAGAGAGATAGAAACATCAACAATGAGAAAGAATAATTGATCAGCTGCCTCTCGCATACCCCCACTGGGGACTAAGCCTGCAACCCAGGCATGTGCCCAGACCCGGAATCCAACCGTGATCTCCTGGTTCATAGGTCAGACTCAACCACTGAGCCATGTCAGCCGGGCACTAGCACTTAATCCTCTTAACCTCTTACTCCCATCACGTGTACTTTACACTCACATGATCATCCCACGTGATGTGTGGGGATGCATTCCCTGGGGCAAGTGAGATCTGGTTGCTTCCAGCTAGCACAGTGTTTTGTCTGTGGCCAGGTTTCTGAGGAGCATTGGCCTGCGCCCAGCTGGTGTGGAGCAGTGTTCATCTTGACTGTCTCTAACTTGTTTGTACAAACGTGGTTTATCTTTGTGTTTGTCCGACAGCTTATCTTTCTTATGAACATTTTTGGTTTCAATAAATATAATTTCTCCTGTTACTTATCAGCTCTAGACCTCAATGTTTTCATCTATAAAATGAGAATAACAGTGGTTCCATCCTCAGAGGTGTTTTGAGCATTCAACATGTAATTCATACAACACTTGGAACAGAGCAAGGCACCGGTGGGTCAACGAGGCTGTTGTCACTGGCTGGGAGGCGGGTGGAGACATGCCACAGAGCAGTGCTGGCAGCCACAGAGCTAATGCCCTGTCACCCGGTCTCTCCGCAGCATCTGTAGTAACCGGGGCCATTTCACTGACATAGGATAACAAGTTGGTGCTTTCCCCCTCTCTGTTCCAAGAACACTCCTGGGCGAACTAGAAATTCAGCCTAAGTGTGCAATGGGATTAAAGCCATAGCAAGCAGGAAAGATCTGTTCAGCAGGTGGAAGTCCACGAGAATCAGGGACATCATATGAAACCCGTGCTTTTTCATATACTTACATTCATTTTCATCATTCATCATTAAAATTTATATTTTTCTCAACCTCGTGGAATTATATCTGCAATTATTCCACTCTCTGGTCCATTGGCTGATGCTGTTGAAGGGAAAACATTTTCTAGAGCTGGTATAGTGACAGCCAATCAGACAGGTGGAGCGGTGGTAACTCAGCAGAATCAGTCCTACAATGATTTCTTTAGGAAGGGGTAGATTCTTCAGATCAACAGAGAATCTTAAATCGGGCCCAGAAACCTTCCATGTGGAATGAAGAACCAAGATAGTATCACCCTTTTTTAGAAAGGTCTGTATTCATTAGGACCGTTTCACCCAGAGAGCTTCTGCCCACTGTATTAAGGATCTAATGTACAGGATACTATAGCAACACACATTATGATGAACAGGTGACTCAGTTCTAACAGAAACGTGTTTGAGTAGCTTTGCTCTTTGGATAGAAGACCATGGAAAGAATGTAACTCTGCTAATGTACCACCCCTCCATGTTCCATCACTCACTCCACGCAAAAAAGAGTCCCCCTCCCCCCAACACAGCCCATACCTCTCAGGGCTGGATTGGCTTTCTGTTGAAGACTTAAACAGCTTTTTTAATTCTCACGTTAAGATAACTGTGATTCTGAGAAATAAACTTCTAAATAGAACTCAGTAGACTTCCCATGCGTACTAGACGTGGAAATAAGTGACTTGCAAACTGCTCCAAAAATAAAAGGCTGCCCAAAGCACGGGCACGTGCCATCTCCGCGGTCATCTAAAGAAGGTGCCACCGACGGAGAACATGTCTCAAAGGAGCCCAGGAGCAGTCTGAGTGGGAGGAGTGCCGCAGGCTGTGTGCGGTGAGCTGACATCACCCACTTTTCTTCGGATGCCACCTGACTTCCAAAAGGTTTGAGAAAGGCTAACACTTATTTGGAAACACAAGTTCTGATATTTTAAAAAAGACAGTCACATAACCTCACTGCAGTATTTTCACGCCTATCCCAGATGCATTCTTACCACTCCACCTTAATGAGACAAACACAACAAATCCGTTCAATGTATTCCTCTTCCTTTTTTGTTTTACATATGGATTTATGGAAGAAGCATTTATTGGTACTTAACATGATTGCATCTTAAATGATTTTTTTTTGGCGGGGGGGAGGAGATAATGCGATGAAGTGAATCGACTTTTTATTTGCTTGCTTTCATTTAAGCCAAAATAGAAACACCACTTGGGAAAATCAGAGTACAATCTCTGTTAAAATATTGTGCCCATCAGCAGATGAGTGGATAAAAAGCTGTGGTGCATTTACACAGTGGAATACTACGCAGCGGTAAAAAGAAGGATCTCTCACCCTTTGAGACAGCATGAAGGGACCTGGAGAGTATTACGCTAAGTGAAATAAACCAGTTGGAAAAAGACAAGTATCACATGATCTCACTCATATGTGGAATCTAATGAACAAAATAAACTGACAAACAAAATAGATCCAGAGACATAGAAGCATGGAACAGACTGACAGATCTCAGAGGGAAAGGGGGGTGAGTGGGTGGGAAGAGATTAACTGAAGAATTTATATGCATATATGCATAGCTCATGGACACAGACAATAGTGAGATAAAGGCCTGGTGGGGGCGGGAGTGGGGTGGAGGGGGTCAATGGGGGACATCTCTAATACCTTCAACAATGAAGATAAATTAAAAAATATTGTTTACCACGGTTTTACTAATAAAACTACTTAAAAGAAAACCCTTTGAAAAAATCATAATGGATTTCAGTCATGACGCAAAGACGTTCTTTCAGACATTCAGGACTGTGTTTTTGTGAAAGAAATCCCGCAGCCCACGTGGTAGCCGGAGACTCCCGTTTTCCCGTGGTCGGTCAGAGGAGGGCGTGATGGGTGCGCTGCTCCTCTTACTGTCTCACCTGTGACTCTGACATAGTACATTCTCCATCCCCCCAAACTCAATTATTAATAGACTACATTTCTGTGGCTGCTTCAAGCAATTCAGGCAGATAAGTTCCGTTAATTCTCTGCCATTTTCCAAATAATGATGTCTAGTCATTGACCAGCACTAATAAGACACAACTCTCTACTTACATACTTCTTGAGTTTCTAAGGAATACAGATTCCTCAAAAAACGAGGGTATAAACTCTGAACACTCATTAGGAGAATCCAACAACGGTAGAGCTAGGAGGCTATAGCACATCTTATGCAGCTTGATTTATAACTTTACACACTTAGATGTGCACTTGGGAGTTTATGTGACTGCTCTTGCCCAGGCTCCCCCAGTACTGGGGAAGTCGGTCGGTCCTATTTAGAAGTTCATCTTTCACGTCAGACAGCAGTCTGCGTCCACCACTTTCCTGGCCTTCTCATGCACGATTCTGTTTCTTATTTGAAAAGAAATTTAAAATCCCAAAGTCAGCTTCACAAGTTTTTGTCATCATCTGCTATGATTGACAGGAAAGGGCTCATCTTGTTACCCCAGAGAGCAAGCGCATAGGACACAGCCTGTCGGTCAGCTGCTCAGAGGACTCGCATTCTCAGTTCCAGGCTTTGGGAGAAATGGACAGCAACTTCAGTGTTAATACCCGGAGAGCTGGGGAAACAGACTGGGACTTAGGTTTGTGGATCCGAGGCCGAAGATTTTAAACTGTGGGTTTCAACACGATGACTTTTCTTATGTTGGGTCCTGAAGAAAGAAGAGAATGAGCAAAACTGTGGTCTAAGTTCCAAGCGGACTCCCGGCCAGCTCCAGATAGACGCTGGAAAGAATGGTCCATTTTTATAAACATGCTTGCAATATTCACTGCTAAATAATAACATTGCCATCCAGAGTGGGGCCATCTCTTTCAAACACTCATTGCCTGAGGCTTGTGGTCAGGGTTTACGATTTCCTAGGCAGGTGATGCCACGTCCATTTATACGCCACCTGCCATCTGGTCAGCAGCTGCCGCTGGGAGCCTGCCTCTTGTTCATAGACCGCGGTGACAGTGCAGTTGGAGCTTCGTGGTTCGCCTAAAGGATGCATCTCATTTGCTATTTAAATGTTCTGAGCTTCATATTCATGATCATGGCAACTAAAAGGAGAGCCACACTCCTCACCAATGGAGCTGTGTTCAAAACCTTCACCCACTTTTTATAAAGAAAACCAAGCTGTGCCCTAACCGGTTTGGCTCAGTGGA
Source organism: Plecotus auritus (assembly GCF_963455305.1). NCBI lineage: Eukaryota > Metazoa > Chordata > Mammalia > Chiroptera > Vespertilionidae > Plecotus > Plecotus auritus. Next base: position 54,319,470 of record NC_137777.1, on the reverse strand, counting down.
TAGAGCATCCGCCTGCGGACTGAAGGGTCCCGGGTTCGATTCTGGTCAAGGGCATGTACCTTGGTTGCGCGCACATACCCAGTGGGGAGTGTGCAGGAGGCAGCTGATTGATGTTTCTCTCTCATCGATGTTTCTAACTCTCTATCCCTCTCCCTTCTTCTCTGTAAAAAAAATCAATAAAATATATTTAAAAAAAAAAGAAAAGAAAACCAAGCTGTGACAGGATCATTGCTGTGTTATGTCCTGGGAATCACCTAGTTTCAGCAACGACATGTTACTATATGAATCTGGGTATTTCCTTTTTCTCTTTTCATGCCCAGCATTGCTTATTTTGATAATTTGTTGGTCTCTGAACCTAGGAGGAAAGGGACTGCTTATACTGTCCCTTCAGAAACAATAATCATTAGCTATCTCAATAGCTTATCCAGTTTTCAAGATGAAGGTAATTTATGGATAGAATGGTTGGAATTATTGTATTGCCATCTTCAGGGTAAGAGAGAAGAGAATTTCCCACCAAAATGTAGAAATGGGGGCAAGTGGAGGGCAGGGGCTTCTAGCCAAGCTAAAATGATCAAGCAATAGCCTTTCACAAAGGGGGTGTGTTTTTCCTGTATTTTTAAAATCCTCACCCATTTTTCATTGATGAGAGAGAGAGAGAGAGAGAGAGAGAGAGAGAGAGAGAGAGAGAGAGAAAGGGAAGGGGGTGGAGGAGAGAGAGAGGTAGAGATTGATTAGTTGCCTTCTGTACAAGTCCTGACTAGGGATCAAACCAGAAACCTGGGTGTGTGCCCACCGGGGAGTCGAACCTGCTGCTGCAACCACTTGGTACACAGGTTGATGCTCAACCCATTGAGCCATCGGCCAGGACTACAGAGGTCTTTAAAAACCCTGTCTTATTGAATGTACCTATGTTTACCTAGTATTATCTAGTGGGTTATTTTTGTGTGTGTATGTATGTCAATAATTGTTTGTTTTTGTAAATGTCATGAAATGCATGATTCAATTTTTAAAAATGACATTGTCTAAGGACTGATGGACAAGAAGAAAGAAAACGAATGACTTCTATAATACAGTACTATCCCAAGCTTCCTTATCTCCTACCCACAAGGTGGGGTACCAACTCAATTTTCAAGATAATGTTCACAAGGGAGGTGACTGTGACCTAGTGATATGACAATAGGAAACACTGAGCAGAGACGTTAGCAACTGTCGCTGCTAATCCCTCCCTGCGAAGTGGAATAAGGAGTGACGGCTATGATCTAATTCTTCCAAAACAAAATGCGGATAACATGTTAAATAGAGTTGCCATTAGCTACAAAAAGAATGATCTTTTCCTTTTAAGTCTAATAGATCAGTTAGGAGCCAGTGGTCCCAGATTGCGAGAGGGATGTCCGACTGCCGGTTTAGGTCTGATCCTTGTGGGTCTCTGATTGGAGAGGGTGCAGTTTGGGTTGAGGGAACCTCCCTCCCCCCACCCCAGTGCACGAATTTCGTGCACCGGACCTCTAGTCTTTTAAATAAATGTCTGGTTTGATAGATGACAGTGAATTCTCATTTCTGCTTCTACATTCAAGCTGTTGTAATGTGGTGTTTTGGTTGAAGTATAGCAAAACATTTTGAATGAAGCTTATGCAGTATAGAAAGTATTTGAAGAAGATTATGAAGAGAATATGGTAATCTGGGAGGACTGGAATAGCACGCATGCGCTCTAAAAAGCACTAAGCAATGTCATATCATGCCAGAAAACCACTGGAAAATGCAGTTGTAAGAAAATGAAATTAGGGCTAGAGCACTTCAGAACCCAATCACACCAAAACGCTGGAGAGGACAGACAGGATCTAGGACACATAGGAGCACAGTTATGCATGTAAAATAGTTACAAATGCAGAAACACTGCCATAAATACAGCACTTTCCCTAGACAGAGACCTGAGGTTTGTTTTGGGTGCCAAGCCGACCCCCAGCTCCCAGCCCCACTACGCCATGGCTGAGAACAAGAGAGAGAGGAAAAGACACGAGGACAGAAAAGAGGACACACAGCGTGGAGGGAAAACACACGACAGGCTGAGGGGCGGGAGAATTAAAGGGGGTGCGTGTCCTCGCAGCTGGAGGGCCGCCTCCCGGGCTTTGTGGCGTAGAGGCAGAGGGTGATGGGAAGTGGAATGGAACGCTGTGACCCTGGAGGTGGCCGGTGTATCAGTGTCCCTGGGACACTTCTTGGGTATCCTACAGCTGGGCACAGTTTCCCTACTCATCTAGTGGTTCTTGCTGGAATAAATTCAAATTTTCAAAACAAGCATTAAAATAGAACTGACTGTAATTTTGAGCCTTTTTAGATCACTGTGAATACTTTTTGATTTTACACCAAAATTCAACAAGTGGCAGGTTCTTAAAGGTTACTTTTAATGTGAACTCTATAGAAACCCATGTTAATGCGCTTTTCTCTGTTTACTTTAAAATCCAATGAAGGCTGGCCAGTGTGGCTCAGTGGGTGAGCATCCACCCATGAACCAAGAGGTTCCTGGTTCGATTCCTGGTCAGGGCACATGTCCGAGTTGTGGGCTCTATCCCCAGTAAGGGGCGTGCAGGAGGCAGCCAACTGATGTTTCTATCTCTCTATCCCTCTCCCTTCCTCTCTCTTTAAAATAAATAAAAACACATATATTTTTTAAATCCAATGAATAGATTACACTTCAGATTTTTTTACCCACGTGGGATTTTGTAACATCATCTTCACGTGGTTTGGAAAATATCAGTTCACTGAGTTATGCAGATCCTGCCTGTGGTGACGAATGTTATTGTACAGTATAAAAACAATCACTTTTGTTAATAATGCCACTACAACAGCTCACCAGGAAAGTCATTAGCAGAGAACCACATGGTGGCAGTCTGCCGAGTTTCCCCAAATTCTCACTATTTCATAAAATTTGTTATTTTACTGCATCATTGAAGACATTCTTAAGTGAAACTGGCATTTAAAATTTTATTTATTTATTAATTTAAAATATATTTTTATTATTTATTTCAGAAAGGAAGGGAGAGGGAGAGAGAAATAGAAACACCAATGATGAGAGAGAATCATGGATCAGCCACCTCCTGCATTCCCCTCACTGGGGATCAAGCCTGCACCCAGGGCCTGTGCCCTGATGGGGAATCAAACCGTGACCTCCTGGTTCATCCACTGAGCATGCCAGCTGGACAAGGGTTTTTTTAAATGTACAGTGTGTGTTGTGCTTTCCCTCCTGGGAGCACACCTGTGCCTTTCCTTTCCCCATTTTCTTACCTGACCTACACTCGCCTCCTAAACTCTAAGGGTCCCCAAGAGACTTGCAAGGAGGGAGCAATGACAGCGGCAGCTTGTCCCAGGCAACCCCCGAACCTGTGTCCAAGGCGCCCTTTTCTCTGACTTCTCAGTGAGCCACAGCACCCCGCCCAGGCTCTCCTGCTGCTTCCTCTGTCCTAAGCCCTTCTTTCCTGTCACTGCCCCAGCTTGAACAAACATACGCTTAAGATAAAAATAAAGTAGGAATGAAGGGAGAATGTGTGAAGCAATGAAAGGATGAAGCGCGTGCCATTGCCTTGATTCAGGGTGAGGACCCAAGTTCCCACCCACCATTGCTTTTAGCACATCCGAGTGCTAATGTCAACATGGTGGAAACATCAGAATGTCTTAGTAGTTTTATGAAAATATTTCGACCTTTCAGACCCCCAGAAGGTGTCTCAGTTTGCAGAGCATCGTTTGAGAGCCGATGGTCTCCAGCACCATCCTTCATCTGTGACCATGTAGGTGTTGGAAGAAGCTCTGAGGTCTCAGCATTTCCTGAATAGCTTTAAACACCCACAGGAAATGCTTAGAGTGGTTCTAGGCCAGTTCTTTCCCATCAGTCGTCTTGGAAAGCAGAAAGGAAGATAACAGAATAATTTTTTTTCCAATTAAAATAGTTTCAGGAGTAAAAAAATATGTAGGAAAAATGTTATCTGTGCATGTTTTTTATTTGAACACTGAATTTTAATAGTCTGAAAAAGTATTTGATTACACTGATGAGTTATCTCTGTTTAAGTTGGCATTTCAGATGGTCAGCTGGCTTAAGGTCAAGAAAGAGGGTCCTGAATGGTGTTTTGAAGTATCACTTTCTCATCCCCATCCCAAAACCATTGGTTGTCATGACGATGGACTTCCTGGAGACATCGTATTGAAGCTGGGAAAAGTAGGAGGAAGTGGCCCAGGCAGAAGAAAGACAGACCAGAAAGAAAACTGTTGAGTAATCTTCACTCTGTTAACTGATACTTAATTAAAAGTGCGACAGGAGACCATAGCCCATCCTGAATAATTCCAGCCATGCCCCACACCGGGGAGGAGGGCTGTCTCGGGGCCTGCAGTTTGCCTCCAGGTTTGTGTGGGTCTTGGTCATGAAGCTGGAAATGCATGACTTCTCTGTCAGCACAGGGCTGGCTGAGGCCCGAGGACACGGTGATGGGCAGAGGGGAAATGAGTCTGGGGTTGTACAGAAATGCGGTGGTCAACAATGGGCAATTCTCCGGGCTCCTGGGAGCAGGACCTGCTGACCTCTGGGCCTTTATCTGATGTTTGCAAAGTTGTGGGAAGTGTATAGACCCCTATGGCAGTGCCTCACAAATGCAATATACTTAGCCTTTTGACTCAGTAATTTAACTTCTAGGAATGTATCTCACAGTGAAGGGCACAGATATAACGGTTACAGTGGGAGGGAAAAGAAAAGGGTTTGTTGCACTTGCCCTTCGAAGCTCACCGACGCCTTTCCCAGCCGGTGTGCCAGGTCTTCGTGGGTTTGCTCAGTGTGTGGCTGAAAGACCAGTCAGCCTTGGACAGAAGGTTCTCTTCTCCCAACCAGCGCCTGGGAGAGGGAGAGGTCCCTGCTCGCCAGAGCCAGGCAGCGGGCGGGCGTGCACGGGCAGCCTTGCAGCAGTGATGATGGCCCCTCACCTATGGGGATGCTTGGTGTCCTCCAAACCATTTCAGGGGCACAGGAGCAATGGCCACCTCAGACTGACGGCGTTTCTAAGGGCAGGTGTTCCAGGACTGTGCTGTGGGGATGCTGCCACTCCTGTGCACACTCCAGGTCACCATCGCCTCCTGCACCACACACAGACACACACAGACATACACACAGACACACAGACACACACAGACATATACATGGACACCCAGACACCCAGACACACATAGACACACACAGAGACACACATAGACACGCAACATACACAGATACACACACAGACATACACAGATACAGAGACACACACACAGACACTCACAGACACACAAAGAGACACACAGACACACACACAGACAGACACACAAAGAGACACACAGACACACAGACAAACACACAGACACACAGATACCCACATGCAGACACAAAGACACATACAGACAGACACACACACGTGCAGAAACACAGACACACAGACACCCAAAGAGACACAGACACAGACACATACACACAGACAGACACACAAAGAGACACACAGACACACACACAGAGCAGTGCTTATGTTGTGAATGTCTAGTTCCATAACCAAATGAAAAAGTAAGAACATTAGAGGGAAAAAGTAACACTTATAGAATAACTAGAGGCCCGATGCATGAAATTTGTGCAAGAGTAGGCCTTCCTTCCCCCAGCTGCTGGCACCAGCTTCCCTCTGGCACCTGGGACCCGGGCTTCCCTCCGCCCTGGCTTCATCTGGAATGATGTCTGGAATGACATCTGGTCTAATTAGCATATTACCCTTGTTATTATAGATAAACTTTTTAAAACCTTTATATTTGGGGGATGCATATCAACCACTCTTTCCTTTCACTGCGAGGAACTGGCTCACTGGAAAGCTGGACGACTGACTTCCTTCGGCCGCAAGAGGCAGCTTCCTCGTGTCAATGTGGCGGCTCTGATGAGCTAATTTGATATGTTGGAGTGATACCAGGGTTATCGTCGAAATATTTTACTTATGCTAATAAAGGGTTTTTATTTTGCATTTCACCTAAAATTGAAAGGTTTTGTAGTTGTGTTTTGATAGAACAGTGTCAGTTGTTTGAGGCTTATTTATGGAAATGGCTGTATTGTAGATTTCTACTAGTATTCTTAGAATTAGAAATACAGATAGGCCAGTTGTAAAAATAGCAAAGAATTTATTACTTTATTTCAGAAAGTACCCTGAATACGGTTAGTTGGCCACTAAAAAGATAAGGTTCTAATTGAGGCTCTCCTGAGAAGTGAGAACCTGAAGATTTTATAATGAAGTCATTTCTCCTACTATCTGGCAACTTCATTTTCATAAACCCTATTTTAATGTACATTTGGCTTATTTCATTCTAGGTTATTTTATTTACTGCTATCTAGGGGCCTATAGTCTTTCTTTCATCTATGAAAGTGACCGTATAATGTCCTGATAAATTTAATGTACTCTTTATATTATGGTGTTAGCCATGCAGAAGAGCAATAAATAACTGAACTGTCCGCTCTCTAAAAGAAGACTTTGTATTATAATTAGGTCATTAATTGCAGTGAATGGTCATATTTACAAGAGAAAACAAATAATCTATTTTTTCTTGCTCAGGAACCCCTAAATGACATCTAGACAAAAGAAACCGGGCTTCCTAAAATGTTTCTGACCATCGAGGTGAGCCATTTGGTTCTGCCTTTTTTGCCCCGCTTAATGCCAACGAACAAGCGTTCAGTACCTGCAGGTCGCCTTCAGCGGAGGCCGGGTACTTTGCGGTGCAATTTTCTCCCTGAATTACTTCACATTTTGGGGCTGAGTCGATGTAGAAGGCAGTCATGTAACATTATTCCCCCTTAACATTATTTTCTTGTTCTATGAAGTATTTTATAGGGACAAGATCCAGTTGGTGACAGCAACTGGAAGAAAAGACATCAGGTTTCCTGGGTCCTTAAACAAACTCTTTATAGTCACTTCTACGGAGGTGCCGCCCGTGGGAACCGCTGCTCCTGGCAGATGCTGCCACTGGCCACAGGGCAGAGTGCCCCGTCTTTTCCGAAGACACTTTTTTCTTGAAGAAGGGCAGCCTCCTTTTCCTGCTTTCGAGTTTGAAAGGTCTGGCTTCACTGTGAGCAGATTCTGCACTTGCCAGCTGATACATTCATCACATGGCTTGCTTTACATATCAACAGTAAATTATGGCTTGTCAAAATGTTTCAACTGTAATGCATTTTCATACATTTTAAAATTTAATTTTTTTTTCAAAAAGCTTTTTAAATATTTGAAAGTTGAGCTTCACCTTTAAGATGTCTCCTAAGGACTGTTTGATATGAAATACCTTTCACTCTTGAAATGAACGGAGGCACGGTTGGCACTGTACACCATGCTATTTGACAGTTTTGTAACAGCATGCAACAATGAAGGTCGGAATCACTGGGCTGTAATGTGTGCAAGTCTGAAATTTTACTACATATGGAATGATTGTTCCCCACGGAGGTTTATTAATTTCCACTTCAAATACAGGAGCTACTATTCACTCCCAACATCAAGAGACTTGGTGTTGTCAAACTTGAAATGCTCTTTTTTTGTTTTCAGTATGATTAGTAGAAGTAGCAATTCCATATTGTTTAATTTGTAAAATTTATTTATTTTTCTATGATGCATGCTCTTATGCTGAACCTTTCTGTTATAAGTTGTTGATATTTTCATTTTTGTTATATAGAAGTTTTCAGTTCTAGAGCTTACAAAATATTCTCCTACACCATCACTTGCCTTTAAATAGTCTCCAGCGGTTTTTATTTTCTTATCTTGTTTTATTGCACTGGCTAGCATTGAATATGGCACATGCAAAGGACAGAACCTTGGTGTAGTATTGACTAGAGGTGAGGGCAGATGCTTGTGAAGGCTTTTAATAGGTAATTGTTGCCAAGTTATGGTTCATGTTGATTCCTACTTAGATAAGAGGTTTCTATTGTGAATAAATATTGTATTTTCCATTTCTTTCTATATAAAATAAGATGGTCATAGGTTTTTGCTTTAATATTTTTAAATGGTGAATTATATTTTCTATTTAAAATTTTTCTTGCAACAGTGAGAAATACCCTATGTGGTCATAATAGATTTTGTGTAATTTGATTTTTAAAAAATTTAGTTATGTCCTCCTTCACATCTGTTTCAGAGACGGCTACCTTCCCACTAAAAAGTGTGCTCTTTTCCACTGTGTGGAGCTGCCACTGAAAGGCACCTTTTCTGGCCCCTTGTATGTACTTAGGGTTCCAGAACTAGTTCTTGTGAGTGGGATCTATATATATAAAAGCCCACGCCACCAAACAACTGAATGACCGAATGACCATTTGATCAGTTGCTATGATGCACACTGACCACCAGGGGGCAGATGCTCAATGCAGGAGCTGCCCCCTGGTGGTTAGTGTGCTCTCACAGCAGGAGCGCCACTCAGCTGACTGACAGGAGCCAGATGCCAGGCTTGTGGCTGGCGAGCACAGCTATGGCGGCACATGCCCCTCCCACTGGCGTGGCAGTGCGCTATTGTGCAGTGGCGGCAGCAGCAAGCACAGGGGGCTGCCATGAGTGGGAGCAGTGTGGCGCCTGGCCCAGGCTTGGGCTCCTCCCCAGCCGCCTGCTGCTTCGTGCACCACTACATCCCTTGGGGGATGTCGGACGGCTGGTTTCGGCCCAATCTCCACAGGACACCTGCAGGGATTGGGCCGAAACCAGCAGTCGACAGCCCCCGAGGGGTCCCAGATTGCAAGAGGGCGCAGGCCAGGCTGAGGGATCCCACCAGTGCACGAATCTGTGCACCGGGCCTCTAGTTTAAATATAAATGATGTAACTCACCTATTAGTCAAGCTGGTTTCTCTTTTCTATCATGCAGATCAGAAGTAGGCAAACTATGGCTAATGCACCAAATCTGGTCCTTGGCTCATTTTTGTCATTTGTGAATTAAGGATATCTTTTATATTTTCAAGAATTATTATTATTATTAGTTAAAAAGAATAGGTAGCAGATGTCATAGGTAGACTGCAAAGCCTGAAATAAATATTTAGTACTTGGCCCTTTAAAGAAAATGTTTAGTCTAAATTAGTGATTTTCAACCTTTTCATCTCATGGCAAACATAAACCAACTAGAGGCCCAGTGCACAAAATTTGTGCACGGAGGGGGTGTCCCTCAGCCCAGCCTGCACCCTTTCCAATCTGGGACCCCTCAAGGGATGTCTGACTGCCTGTTTAGCCTAAATGGGCAGTCGGACATCCCTCTCACAATCCAGGACTGCTGGCTCCCAACTGCTCGCCTGCCTGCCTTCCTTCCTGATTGCCCCTAACCAATTCTGCCTGCCAGCCTGATCACCCCCTAACCACTCCCTTGCCAGCCTGATTGATGCCTAACTGTTCCCCTGCCAGCCTGTTTGCCCCTAATTGCCCTCCCCTGCAGGCCTGGTCACCCCTAACTGCCCTCCCCTGCAGGCCTGTCCCCCCCGATCTGCTCCCCCCTGCAGGCCTGGGTCCCTCCAATTGCCCTTCCCTGCAGGCCCAGTTGCCCCCAACTTCCCTCCTCTGCTGGCCTGGTCACCCCTAACTGCCCTCCCTTGCAGGCCTGGTCCCTCCCAACTGCCCTCCCCTGCTGGCCATCTTGTGGCAGCCATCTTGTGTCCACATGGGGGCAGTCATCTTTGACCATATGGGGGCAGCCATCTTGTGTTTTGGAGTGACAGTCAATTTGCCTATTATTCTTTTATTAGCTAGGAGGATTAGATAGGATAGAGGCCTGGTGCACAGGTGGGAGCTGGCTGGTTTGCCCTGAAGGGTGTCCCGGATCAGGCTGAGGGTTCCCTTGGGGCGTGGGGCGGCCTGGGTGAGGGGCCTGTGGTGGTTTGCAGGCCGGCCATGCCCCCTGGAGACCCAAGCGGAGGCCCTGGTATCTGGGATTTATTTATCTTCTATAATTGAAACTTTGTAGTCTTGAGTGGAGGCCAAGGCAGGCCAGGGCAGGCGGAAAGCTTGGCTTCCTCCATCGCCAGGGGCCACTTAAACCTCCTGCTCTCTCCAGCTCCGTGACTGCCGCCATTTTTGTTGGGATTTATTTATCTTCTGTAATTGAAACTTTGTGGCCTTGAGCTGAGGCCAAGGCAGGCCAGAGCGGGTGGAAAGCTTGGCTTCCTCCATCACCGGGGGCAACTCAAGTCTCTTGCTCTCTCCGTGGCTGCAGCCATCTTGGTTGGGTTAATTTGCATACTCGCTCCTGATTGGCTGATGGGTGTGGCTTGTGGGTGTAGTGGAGGTATGGCCAATTTGCATATTACTCTTTTATTAGATAAGATTACTAAAGCTAATTGCTAAAATTCTGCAGCACCCAAAAAATACATTTTTGCCGATCTGACAAAAAAGGTATACTTTTGATTCATTCACACAGACAGCTATTGTTGTGTCAGCTGTTGTCATTTTTTTATTTGACAGTCTAAGGGGGAAGCAGCCAGTGCCCCAGGCTAAATGGTCAGGTGTCACATGTCTGGACACACAGGCCGAAATTGCAGGATTTGATGATGAAGACTCCGAAGCCCTGGGGAACTGTTCAATTTTCTTTCTTTATTCATTCCAGAATATCTTCTATAACTCTATCCTAAATACATTCACCTTTATGTTATTTAAGATAAAAATGAGTAATTTATTGGGGCATTTATGAATTCTCTATAGGCCTGTTGACAAAAACTGCTTTTTAAAAATCGGTGTTTATGGGAAAGAGACTAACTGTGAGCGTGGAGGATGTGGAAATAAAAGACACTCTGTTCGCTGTGACATGCAATCTTCCTTGTAGCAGGTTCTTGTTTTGTTTTTTGGAATTAATATTTAACCTAAATCATAAGAAAACTATTATTAATTAGCATAATTTAAAAACAGGGATATTTTTAGACCTCAGGGAGCCTATGCGTGGGGCTGAAAGGACATTAATAGCACACACTCATACAGAGCTTGCGTTTGCCAAATCTGCCAGACACTGAGGAGGAAATTAAGGCATCACAGAGTCAGGTAACTTGCTCAGGTCACACAGCCAGCAAATGGACACGTTCGGACCCGAGTGCCCGCATTCCCATGCTCCTCCTATGCCACATCTCTCCAACCCCCTCTATTCCCACACAAGGCACATAGACAGCCATCCCATTTCTATCTCAACACCCTACCTTAAATACTAACATGCTGTCATGTACCTCAATCTACGTTCTCTTCCTCAAAAACGGTGTCCGTTACGCAGTGTTATATAACTGACACAGAGCTGTGCCGGGGCACTGATGCAAGACTTCAGGCAAGACGAAGGACCCTGCACAGCAGGAGAAAGACAGCACTGAAGCACCAGAGCAGGTGCGACCCCCAGGCACAGCTCACAGAGCTCGTGCTTTCCACCAGACAGGGCTTCCGGATGACACAGCAGCACCAGGAAGGGCGGGAGCGCTGGCCCAGGGAGCCAAGTTCAGCACAGGGTCCTTCCCAGGACACTTGTCATGCACCTAAAGCCATTGGTCACAGAACTAAAACCAGACTGCATAACTGGTTACACCAGGTGCAAAATAGTAACATATGCTTTTAATAATACATGAAAATGGTCTGTCTAAATTGCTTTTAATTCCTTCAATGCATCTTTCATCTCAGACATTGAATTTTTTCATTTCCAGAAGTCTGAGTTGGGTATTTAAAAATACCCCTCATGTCTCAACTTAGCACATTCAAATTTCTTCTAGCTTCCTGAATGTAGGGAGTAAAATATAATAACTATTATGGTGTCCTTGTCTACTAATTCTATCATCTCTACCATTTTTCAGTTCCATTTCACTTATTTTTCTCCATTGCATTATGGGTCACAGCTTCTGTCTTTTTTAAGGCTGATGATTTTTTATTTAATGCCAGAAAATAATTTGATCTTTTGGGTCTTGTTTTAGGCTTTGTTCGGTGGCACCAGACCAGCATTTAGTCCAGGGCTAATCTTCCCCACGGCTGAGGCAAGACCCTTTTTAATACTGTAACCAATACCCAGTGCATCAGGAAGCCCCCGCCGTGACTGTTGGGTATGGGCACTGGTCCCAGCACTAGATTTCCCGATGCTGTTCCCTTGTTGGGCGGTTCTTCTTCAGACGCAGGTAGCTCCCTCACATGCAAGTGCTGACCAGCCCCGAGCCCAGCACCCAAGGAAGAACCGCTGATGGCCTCTGGAGTCCTCCCTCTGCACAGCTCTTGTCTCTTCTGCACACAGCTCTGTACACAATAGCTGTCCTGACTTCCCTGGACTCCTCGCTCCATCTTCAGTTCAGGAAGACTAGCGCAGGGTCTTTCATGGGTCCCCCTCACTGCCACCACCTAGAAACTACCTCTAACACTAAGCTGGGCAATAGTAGGACTCACCCCATTTGTTGCCTGTATCTCAGCAATCACATCCTTCACTCAGCTATGTCCAGTGTCTTGAAAGCCAGTGTTCCTTACATCTTGTCAGATTTTTAGTTCTAATCCCTATTACTCCATCATGGCAGGAAGCAGAACTCCATTAATTTTCAATAAACCATGTAGACAAGCTGATAGAGAGCCTCAAGGAGTTCTAGCTAGTACAACTTAATCCTTTCTTTTTTTTATAATATACTAGAGGCCCGTTGCAGGAAGATTCCTGCAATAGGGCTTCCTGCGGTGGTCTGCTTCCCTCCCTTCTCCCCCACCCCGCCTGCTTCCCCACTGGCCCTCCTGCTTCCCTCCCTTCTCTGCAGCCCCACTTGCTTGCTTCTCTGCAGTTTCGCTCCCTTCTGCAATGCTTGGCTTCCTTCTATGCTGTCTTCAGTCTTTGCTCTACTCCTGGATATGCATATTAACCACCATCTTGGTTGGATTAATTTGCATAGTCGCTCCTGATTGGCTAGTGGGTGTGGCTTGTGGGCGTGACTTGTGGTGTAGCAGAGGTACGGTCAATTTGCATATTACTCTTTTATTAGATAGGATATTTACTGATTTCAGAGAGAAAGGGAGAGTGAGAGATAGAAACATCAATGATGAGAGAGAATCATTGATTGTCTGCCTCCCGCATGTCCCCAAACCGGGGTGGATATGGAGCCAACAACCAAGGTATGTGCCCAGAAATCAAACTCAAGACCTTTCAGTTGAAGGGCCAATACTTTAACCACCGGGCAAAACCTGCCAAGGCTCCATTTATCCTCCTGACTAAGGGTCAGTGCCATGGCTCCTGGCTTCCCTGGAGAGAAACATAGAAGCACCACAGGGACCAAATGCAGATTACTCTTAGTCTTGCCTTGCCCAGTCCAATGGCACCAGGACTCATTGCCTCCCTCTTCCTTGCACATGGACTGTCCTTAACCAGGAAGGCCTCAGGGCATCAGATTCTGCTCTGCATCAAAGTCTTAGGAACAAAGCCTCAGGTCTGTTGAGCAGAGAGACAGAGTTTTGGTCAAACTAGAGAAAACAGCTTGACCTCAGGTGTGTTTCAGCCCCAGGCCCATGAAATCCAATGACCCTGCAGATCACACCCTCCCGCAACCAGACAGAGCAATGCCCAGGCTGACATCAGGACCCATTCCAGTGGTCAACTATCCCTACCCTGGCCCCGGCCAATCAGCAGAGCCCATGACCCCAACTCCCTTAGCCACCATGTTTAAGACTTGCCCTGTATATACCCTGTCCCACTGTGGGCCATTGGGGACCCAGGCTTTAGAGCACAGACTCACCTGGGACTCCAGGCTTGGCACCATTTCCTTAAACAACCCTTTACTTTCTTTGCTGCAGCCCTGGTCAACCCTGCTGCAAACTGCTGTTCATGTTTGATGGGGCCGTGATGTGTGCAAACCAGCTCCTTTAGTTTGGTGACTCTGTGAGAACACTTACCTTTCCAGATCTCTGCTTTCTGTTCTCACATGCCTGATTCTGCTTTCTGTTCTCACATGCCTGGACAAGCTGCTTCCTGAGACTCAATGTCGACGTGAGAAACGTGCAAAGCTATAGAGATCTTTAAAACTTTTATTCTATTATTATTAAATATATACATATATTTAATCTTTAATTTTGGCAATTTATTTTTTATTTTATTTTTATTGTTTAAAGTATTACATATAGTAGTACATATATCTCCTTTTTTTTCCCCATTCACCTTCCCTCCCCCTCCCTCACCCCCTGTAACATGCCCTCATCCCAACCCCCCGTGTCTTGTGTCCATTGGCTGTGCTTATATGCATGCATACAAGTCCTTTGGTTGATCTCTTTCCCCCTCTCCCCAACACTCCCCAGCCTTCCCGCTGCTCTGCAGGTCCATCCATGCTGCTGCAAATGGTAAGAATTCCTTCTTTTTTACAGCAGTGTAGTATTCCATTGTGTAGATGTACCATAGTTTTCTAATCCACTCATCTGCTGATGGGCATTTAGGCTGTTTCCAAATCTTAGCTATGGTGAATTGTGCTGCTATGAACATAGGGGTGCATATATCCTTTCTGACTGGTGTTTCTAGTTTCTTGGGATATATTCATAGAAGTGGGATTACTGGGTCAAATGGGAGTTCCATACTTAATTTTTTTGAGGAAACTCCATAATGTTTACAATAATGGCTGTACCAGTCTACATTCCCACCAGCAGTGTACTAGGGGTCCCTTTTCTCTATGTTGATTTGTGGATGGTAGTCTTTCTGACAGGTGTGAGGTGATATCTCATTGTTGTTTTAATTTGCATCTTTCTGATAATCAATGACTTTGAACATTTTTTCATATGTCTCTTGGCCTTTTGTATGTCCACTTTGGAGAAGTGTCTATTTAGATCCTTTGCCCATTTTTTAATTGGGTTGTCTTCCTTTTGTTAAGTTGTATGAGTACCTTATATATTTTGGAAATTAATACCTTATCAGATGTGTCATTGGCAAATATGTTCTCCCACACAGTGGGCTTCCTTTTCATTTTGTTGATGGTTTCTTTTGCTGTGAAGAAGCTTTTATTTTGATGTAGTTCCATTAGTTTATTTCTCCTTAGTTTCCTTTGCCTTAGGAGATGTATTCATAAACATATTGCTATGAGAGATGTCTGAGATTTTGTTGCCTATGGTTTCTTCTAGGATTTTTATGGTTTCATGACTTATATTTAAGTCTTTTATCCATTTTGAGTTTATTCTTGTGTATGCTGTAAGTTGGTGGTCTAGTTTCATATTTTTGCATGTATCTGTCTAATTTTCTCAATAACATCTATTCAAGAGACTGTCTTGACTCCATTATATGTTCTTGTCTCCTTTGTCAAATAAATATTAATTGAGTGTAATGGGTTGGGTTGATATCTGGGGTCTCTGTTCTATTCCATTGATCTATATGCCTGTTCTTGTGCCAGTTACATGCTGTTTTGAATACGGTGGCTTTGTAGTATAACTTGATATCTGGTATTGTGATTCCTCCAACTTTGTTCTTCTTCCTCAAGATTGCTATTGCTATTCAGAGTCTTTTTTGGTTTCATATAAATTTTTAGAGTATTTGTTCTAGCTCTGTGAAATATGCCATTGGTATTTTAATGGGGATTGCATTGAATCTGTAGATTGCTTTGGGTAGTATGGACATTTTAATGATGTTAATTCTACCAATTCATGAACAGGGTATATTCTTCCACTTGTTTATGTCTTCTTCTATCTCTTTTTTCAATGTACTGTAGTTTTCTGAGTAAAAGTATTTTATCTCCTTGGTTAAGTTTATTCCTAAATATCTTAATTTTTTTTTGTTGTTGCAATGGTAAATGGATTGTTTGTTTAGCTTCCCTTTCTGAGAATTCATTATTGGTGTATAAAAAAGCCATTGATTTTTGGGTGTCAATTTTGTATCCTGTTACATTGCCAAATTCATTTATTAAATCTAGTAGTTTTTTGATGGAGTTGTAGAGAATTTTTATAAGAGTTTGAGCCAAACTGACCACATAGGCCTGGGAGCAAGATCTCAAACGCCCAGGAGAATAAGTTTTGCAGCTGCTTTTATGCATTTGAAATTAAGGAGAGGATTACAGAAAGGTGGGAAAATGCAAGGCAGGGATTGGATTACAGTCTAGTTGACAAGATTATGTGCTCTCTTGAGGGTGATTTTGATTTATTCCAAAGTGTGTTAACTGGAATGCACAGAAACAATGGACAGGGCTGGCTTAAGGCAAAGATAGCCTTTTACTAAAAAGTTATATTCCCAGGACATGACTACCCACCAGGACTTGCCCTTTTGAAAATTTATAATCAGGTCGCCCTGTGAGCTTACTTTCCAGAGAATCGTTTTTTTTTTTTCTTTGTCCACATAATAAACAAAAGACTATGGCTGGATGCCGGAAGCCAATTCCAGCATGTCAGCAGGGCTGAATCATCTGGAAATGGCTGAGGGCATTTCCCCAAACCTGAAAGGGATGCATAAATGATTGCTTGCTGCCAGACAGCTGAGGGCATTTCAATCTACATGTTATTGCCTCCTACTGGCCAAACACCTGAACAGCTGTAGGTAATTCTTCCAATCTGACAATGAATTCTACATACTAAACCCTGGCCTTTGATGTATATCTACTTTGCCTTAGGACAATTTGTGTTAATAAAAAGCAAGGGGTCCTGAGACAAAGGAGAAATTATGTTTCATCTCTGGACTCTTTAATCAATTTTTTAATCTGCCTTCTCCAGATTCCTGAACCCTTCTAGATGCTGGATCAAGACCCCTGGCATTAGCTGGAGTCCAGTCACCACTCTCAGAACATGCACTGGTCCACAGCTTGGAGCCCCTTGGTTAATTCACCAAAAACAAGCCCTTCACATAGCATTTGCTTCACAGGTTGACCCACTTCTCAGGGCCTCACAGGTCACCTGCATTTGAATCACCTGCCTCCACATGGAGCCTCCCAAGGAGTCACATGCATTTCACCAAAATGTGCCCCAACACCTGCTGAAACTGTCATTCAGGAATTCTGGGCGGGAACCAAAGTGAGGGAACATTATCTAACTGAGCGGTCCTCAGGCCTCCCAAGTCGTGAGGTCTTCCATGCAGTGTGGGATTTTCAGGAGGGGGCATTCCAATGGGTTCTCCTCTTTTGCTTTAAGGTGGCAGCTGGATTTCTTTCCTGACAGGATTCTTTCAGGTCAATATACACTGATATCCTTGGCTCTTCTGCATTTCAGAGGGAAGCCCTTTTCCTGGAAGCTAAACTGAGAACAGTCCTTACTTGTGTTATTTTTTTCTTTGAGGCTGTAGCTTGAACTCTGCTTTGAACTGCTTTTCAGTATTGGTCCATTAGGTAGGGATGTACATGCAACAAGTGTTCAATAAATGCTCATGGAGAACAGCCTTGTCGTTATACTTAAATTACACATAAAAATGAAAGTGGCAATTCGATTGGCCCATGAGAAAGAGGAAATTTACTATTTCCAAGCTCTGCAAACTCTTGTAAGGAATCAACCTTTGCTGATGGTGTAATGAAATGAGTCTAATCTCATTCATTGCTTACGATGTACCAGCTTGGCTGATGGCATTAGCAAGACAGTAAGATCTACAGTTTGACACAACTGAGCATCAGAAACATTTTTCATGACTACAGCAGTACGTATTGGTAGATGTTTGCTAACTCATGGGTGGTTTGAATCAGGTGTGAGAGGCACCTAGTGCAGTCCCGTAGGCGGGCTGTGCTTATCGCCATAGACAGCAAGAGCTGAGGAGGAGTCCTAATAAGAGAGTTGAATCCACATCCCTGGGCCTGCTGTGAACCAGTGAGCATGTGCACAGCCGACCAGGAGAGGACCCCTGGTCCTGAGAGCCAGGCTGTGTGAGCGAATCAGCAATGATCGGCAGTGCCACTGAGGTCCTAATGAAGGGGGTGGGTGTAAATCAGGTGTGTGTGCACAGCTTTATTAAATAAAATGAGCGCTGCCAGCCGCCAGGGCAAAGCAAAGCTTTCCAGCCAGATAGTGTATCTGTTGTAATGGCTACTATATGAATATTCAAAGTATGTGTTTAATTCCATGAAAATGAAGGAGAGGCTAATGTGCATTGGTCTTTGCTAACAACACTGAGGGAAGTAGGGAAAGGGAAACCCAGGTGTATATGTTGATTCCAGATTTCTCTGGACCATAAATGCTGGATTGAAGATTTAGTCCATGGCAACCTGTTGTTTTTTTTTTAAACAAGGTAAGTGGTGTAATCCTATGTGTGCATCAGAGAGATTCAGGTGGCAAGAATCTGTTCTATTTACTGGAAG
This sequence comes from Plecotus auritus, assembly GCF_963455305.1. NCBI lineage: Eukaryota > Metazoa > Chordata > Mammalia > Chiroptera > Vespertilionidae > Plecotus > Plecotus auritus. The sequence goes on along the minus strand of NC_137777.1, from coordinate 54,301,262 downwards.
AGGCTGCAGACTGGTAAACTGAAAATGTACTGAAATGATAAAGGTCTCTTTATTATTTTTTAAAAATATGTTTTTATTGATTTTTAGAGAGAGAGGAAGGGAGAGGGAGAGAGATATTGATGAAAGAGAAACACCGATCAGCTGCCTCCTGTACATCGCCTACTGGGGATTCAGCCCACAACTCAGTTATGTGTCCTGGCTGGGAACCGAACCAGGGGTAGGACAATGCTCAACCAAAACTGAGCCGCACCTGCCAGGGCAGTAAAGGACTCTTTAATGCCAGGCTGGCATGGCATGACTAGTCAGATGAGGTAAAAAATTATCAAAATGAATAAAGGTCCTTAAAAATATATTTGGTGTCTGGGAGTTCTTGACCCTGGTTTTAGCACTTTTTAGAAGATCAAGCTTTTTATATTAACTACAATGAACTAATCTCATTTGAATTGCTTTGAATCCGACAGTAAGAAGGAATTTAATGCATTAGCAAAAATAACTCAGGAAAGGAAAGAGAAAGCTAGTCTTCTGCATAGACTCAGGATGAATTGTCAAAGGAACATTCAAGTTTTTTGTCATTTGTCTGTGAAGAGTAGGTGCTTTTGGCCTCAGTGCTGAACAAATAAAAATCATTCCACAGTTAATAATACTTTCTCCCAGGTGTAAGGCTGAAACTGGGATTTTGAAGCAGCCTGAAAATAACATGGACAGAACACAATGCAGGAAGGGGAAGGAGGACTCCTAGGGGGTGGTGGGGGGAGGATTTCAACATCAAAGCTTCTTTCATTGGAACAGAAAATTGAGAGCCAAGCTAATCTCAGAGATGCTCTTTGTTTGTTTGGAGGCGATCAGAGGATTGAGGCTGAGAGAGCCAAGGGGCTCTGAACGCCTGTTCTTTCTAAACATTTACAATTCGCCTGGCTCCAGTGGTAGTAATGATATATGCAGCAGGAGTCAGAACGCCGAAACCCATGGTGGCTTCCGGTCACAACTTGCAAAGGAGCTCGGCATCAGCTGTTGGTCCTGGGGCAGAGTTGTGGGCAGGACTGTGCTCAGAAGGCATATCTGAGCAGATTTCAGGTTATCTGGCTTTTCATAAATGACCAGAATAGGCAGGGAAAGTATATCTCCCATTGGACTAGTTTCACCTATAGACCAGACCCTCCCGGAGGTACGTAACCTGGGTATGTACATGGGACAAGCTAATAATTTTGGACATTTTTCTAATGGATGATCTTTAGAGACTTCTTTGACAAAATTGTGCACATGTGCGTGCGTGTGCATGTGTGTGTGTGTGCGCGTGTGTGTGAAGGACATCTGGAGACTGAACCCTCGTTTGACTTTCTTGGACAGACTAGGTCTGAATGACTAGTATGGCACCTCTCCTTTCACTGCTGCTGTTAGTGCATCTGGATCGCTTTCCAAGAGAGGTCATGGGAAACAAAACGTACCTTTCTTCCATTGCCAGTAAATCAACTTAGCATATTTTATGGATTTTTGACTTATACTCTTGACCTCTTCTTCTACCCCTTAATTTAGCCAGCAAATATGGTCTTCTTTTTCTATTCAACGTTACCCCAAGTGTTGGTTTCCAAAGAGAAATTAAGAAGTGGTAATTGAGCCTGAGATCTGAGAGTCGAAGATGAGTCATCCTAGAGCAGGTGTGAGCAGCCAGGAAGGTGGTGCGTTGTCATCTGTGATAATTGGAAACATTCTTTGCAATATCCCTGACCCCAGGGAGGCGGCATCTCAGATGTTTAGGAATACTTGCAACAATTTACAAGCTGTTGAAGTCTGCTGATTATCTGTCTTGACAGATCACTTACCGCAATTGTATGGGTGTTATAACATGACCATCTGTGGTTTAGCACAACAGTTTTTAGTTCAGTGAAATCAACTTGTCCTGCTAAGTTGCTATAGTAGAGGTACTGTGGCTCACCAACTTCCCTACCTTCTCCATTCCCGCCAGTAATATTTCAAGAGGTTCTAGTCCATTGGTCTTCTCTGTTCCAAGTTACTGAGGGATTTAGTCATTCCTTCATCTTTACACGATGTCTCCATGGATGACTTCCAAAACAGCACTTTTAAGTTCTGATCACTATCATACCAGTTAGTCCACTTTATTCTAGGAAATTTCATATTGGATGTGTTGATATTCTCTTAAACCAACATATCTAAAATAAAATACATTATCTCCCAATCTCTTCTTGATTCACCCATTTCTGCAAATAATACCTTCTTCCAGTTACCAAAATCTGAATATATTCAAAGTGCAGAAAAGTATAAAGATGGAGAAAAAAAACAGTTACAATAATTTCACAATTCCTTTTCTTTATAAAAGTAAAGGAATCACATATACATAATTTTTATTCTTCTTTAATCCTAAACTTTCCACCATGTCATTAGAAGTTCTACACAATTATAATTTTAATGATTATTTAATTTGCTAATGCTCTTGCAACATACTGTGATATATTGTCAAATTCATTTCCAGAAAGTTTGCCAATTTCTACTACCATTAGCATTTTAAAGGAATTCTTAAATAACATCATTTAAGAGCTTACCCCCCCCCCCCACTGCCTCCTAACCACAACTGAATATTATCAGGCTTCAATATTTGCTATTTTTATAGTTGTAAAACAGAATCTCAGTGTTACTTTAATTTGCAATCTCGTGTTTATTAGCCATTTAGTCATTGCAGGATTGCAGTTGTGTTATGCATTAGCCAGCAGAGATGACACAAACACATTGCTATAATATAAAACCCTAGTCCGATCAAAGGTGCAGAATGCACCAGAAAGAGATGGCTACTCAGAGCAGAAGTAGAGGCAATGGATGTCCATGCAACTTTTTCATTAATCCTCCTGCCCTTGTCACTGGGCTATTATCTAAAAGACCGTAATGTTTCTCAATACTTAAACTATGTCATGAACTACGCTTGCTTACAGAAACCCTTTTCCCGACCCAAAATGAAGAGGAAGACCAAGGAGCCGAGTGCAAAGACCAAGTTGGTGGTGGGGCGTCATGTGCAAAGAAGATGACTAAGCATCTTTCAGGTGCCATGGCCACACCCAAGAAGACAGCGGCTCCACCCCGTTGGAAGAAGTGCCCTGAGAGCACGAGTTCTCCGTGCTCTTCATCAAGGAATAAAGTTTCTGCTCTGCTTTACCCAACGCAGTCTCGTTCTATTGGCACCAACAGCATTCAGTTTGGGTCCTGACCTCAGTTTGGGTTCTGACCTGGAAGGATGGTCCACACCTGGGGGGGCTGATGATCACAGGTTTTTCCCGAAGGGGAGAAAGCAGAATTGTCACCTCACCAGTTTCTGCTAGACTCAGGATGACATCACCACTGCTAAAGAAGCACAGTAGCACCTTTCTATCGGGCCATACAGAAATACTGAGATTTTAAACGTCACCAAGGTGGGGTTTCATCTCCTTTATTCACTGTGTATCCTAAGGACCGACAGGAGTGCCTGACACATGATGGGTGCTCAGTCACTGTTTGTTGGGTGAATGAGCTGTATAGTGTTGACGTAAGAAACACCCAAACCTGTAGAGAATTTTTATGAGTTTATTTAAGCCGAATTGACAATTGCCAGGAAGCAAAATTTCAATGGATTGAGAAAATGTTCCAGAGAATGGCAGTTCTGCACATTATTTGATACATTAGAATCAAAGGAGGAGGTGTAAGGGGGTTACATGAAATCCAATGGTGATAGATCGAGGAAGCAGAAGAAAGCAAAGTGGGGAAATCTCTGGGATTGGATAAAGAATATAATGGAGACACACATACTTCTTTTACACTGCGGGCATGGGAGAGTTAGCAATAACATTTACAGCAGGGAGATGGTGCGCGGGGCCAAGATAATGAGGAGGGTTCAGTGGTCTCCTGTTTCGAGACTGCGCCCTGAGGTCTAGAGGGGAAATTACCCTGACATTCCAAGGGTATATTATCTTAGATGCAAAAAGACAACCTTTGTCAAGGAACATAGTGGCCTAGGATATGACTACCACCGTGACCCGCTTTTTGTTAAGAAGAGCTGTGTTCAGACCCTCCTCTGTGGTTACGTTAGGTCTCTGAGTCTGCAGGGCTCGCCATGCAGGTCTCCCCTGCTTGTCAGTTTAGTGTGTGGCCTCTTTTCATCCACAATAGGACGTGGTCGGCCTCTTTCCTCTCTTGACCTCTCCTAATCACTTGTGTTAACTCAATCTAAGTTGTAAAAGCGGGTTGCTATTTCACAGCAGTTATATTTACACAGTAAATCATGTTTTTTAAGAATGTTTTTGTTTGCTATTTTTACATTCCATTTTATAAATATCATTGCAACAATTATGTATATGCAACTGTCTGATTTATTGAATTCAGTGGTCATCATTGGATATTTTTTCTTTAAGTGTTGCTTGCACTTTTGTTTTTAATCCTGTGGTATAATATTTCAGGTAGTTGTTCCTGAGTGTTTTTAGGAATTCAGCAGGACTAGTATATGGTTGGGTCTCTAGATTTGCTGCCTCCACACGGTGACCCAGGCATGCTGGGTGTGGCATTTTCAAACAGAATTTTCCCATCAGACCCCAGGGTACCTAGTTTGGAGAGATGGAAACTTTCAGTGTAGCCTATACTTACTTTTATCAAAACTTTAACTTTTGATATTTGTTTGATTCAAAATATTTGAGTCAATTATTTTCCTAATAAATTAAATATTATGGGTGTTATTGAATACCCCAATTCTACTCTCCCTTTTCTCGCCAGAGATAATCCTGAATTTGTTGTTTCTTATTATTGTAAGTTTACTTTTTAAATTTTACAACTATTAAGTCCTGGATATAAATCATAGACATGGTTTCATTCACCTTCAGATTCACATTAAAACAAAACCTTAGGCTATCCCGTTTGGCACTCTGATGTCTCCCTGGTCTGAGAAGTCAGGAGGCCTAGCCGGTGACGTCTGTGTTTCCATGCCAGGCGGCCATGGGACCCAGAGCTGGCAAGCGCCTGGTCTGCAAGGTGCCTGAATGACCAACAGCGATTGCAGGCCCGATTCCTGCACTTGCGTTTCCCATCAGAGTTCTACAGCCCTCTGTGCTTGTCACTCCAGTTCTCTGAACTTTAAGCCATTTAAAACAGTTTCCTCTTTATCTTCTGCTTCATTTTTATCTTACTTTAGTGTGTATTTCTATTTTGAAAATGATTCTTTTGTTGAAGATGATGGGAGCAAAATTTTCATTTCCCCTTCACGTTGTCACCAGTGACCAGTGACCTAACTTCTCAAACAGGGACCTGTTTTCCCACATTTTCCTGAACTAAATGCAGTGAGTAATGTCCCTTTGCTTCCCCCTCCCCCACCTTTTTTTATGGGACTGTTATTATATGGAGTTAGAAGAAGTCCATGCTTTCCTCTTTATCTCTTAAAAGCTTCCTTTTAGTTTATTAAACTAAACCTTCAGGGATTATAATCTCAAATAATCTATACTTTGCTGGTAGGGCATATATTTTATCCCACCTTTGTCACCAAAAGCAATTCTGAAGCCAGGGATGGGTAATGAATACAGGGAAAGACCCACGGTGTCCAGCTTCAAGGCCTGATGGGAGAAAGTGAACTCTAGTAATCCTATATAATTAATAGGTCATATGCAAATTGACTGTCACTTCAACACACAAGATGGCCACCCCCAAGTGGACCCAAGATGGCTGCCACAAGATGGCCAGCAGGGGAGGGCAGTTGGGGGTGACCGGGCCAGCAGAGAAGGGCAGTTGGGGGGGACCAGGCCAGCAGGGAGGGCAGTTAGGGGCAATTGGGCCAGCAGGGGAGCAGTTAGGTGTCGATCAGGCTGGCAGGGGAGTGGTTAGGGGGTGATCAGGCTGGCAGGCAGAAGCGGTTAGGGGCAATCTGGAAGGCAGACAGGCAAGCTGTTGGGAGCCAGCAGTCCTGGATTGTGAGAGGGATGTCCCAGATTGGAGAGGGTGCAGGCTGGGCTGAGGTACACCCTCCCCCACCCCGTGCACGAATTTCGTGCACTGGGCCTCTAGTAGAGAATAAATAACTAGTTAATGAACATCTGGAAAAGTATGAGTCTCTGAATTTACGATAATGCTAGATTATGTGTTATACTGTTTATTAATTACCGCAAAGACAGACAAATAGCAAGTTGGGGAAAGGACCCACATGGGTCTCCTAACAGCACCTGCGACACAGTTCCTTCCTGGAACACTGGGCTCTCTTGGGCCGCTGTGTCTATTTGGCAGCAAACAAAGAGATCGCTCAGCTGATTTTCTCTCATGTTCATTCCAGCTTCGGGACCGCCGGAGCATCGCAAGTCCTCCCAGCTTCACTCTGGGAGGAGAACTGGAACCGGGCCCTGAAGTACAAATTTCTGATTGATGTTCCCACTCTTTCCATTTTGGGTAATACCGTTTGTTGGATGAATTGTATAATTTTTCACTCCTGATATTTACAAAACATAGAGAAAGATGATAAATTAGCTTAAAGAAGATACGAGGAAACACCCCACTTAGCCTCAGAGCCTGTAAACAGGAGCCTTCCTCCCACGTGCCCCGGGAACATCACGTCCCCTCTCTGCTCTGTCCTGAGAAGCTGGCAGGTTGCATGGTGAAGTTTGAGTTGGGCATAAATACGTATGTGGATGTAGTTTGCTTTCTGTCCTGAATAACTTTCTTAACATTTCTATATTTGGATAAGAAAGCATGCCTTGGAGAAAGGGAGAGCAGCGTGTGACTCCAGGCAGGACTGAGGCACCCCAATCGGCGCCATATGGCAGGCAAATCCAGTGCTTCCCAAGTTCCCCCACGAAGAGCGAGGGCATGTGGGGCATGTGGGGCATGTGGGGCACATGGCTTGCATGTCAGTAAATCATGCTGCTCTCATTATGGCCCTGACTTCATGGCATTCCAGTGACTTAAGAACCCAAACTGAATGTGACACCGTCGGGCTCCCCAAAGGAAGCCCACACACCACCTTTGTTTGAAAAGAAACAGAATTTATTAAGAAATTATGTGCTGAACTCTCCCAGGCTGTGAGGTTGGGCTCTTCCATTTCCACAGCGCAAGGCGACAGCTCGCTCTGGAGAACGCTGGCGATGCGCGGGCAGAGGCTCCTGGTGGCAGGGACGGACGATGCTGGCACTCAGGTCCGCGCTTGGGTCCACGACGAGACCATCCGCTCCTCGTCTCACCTGCGCTCACGCTGACACCTGCCCGGGCTCTCCCGCCCTGCCCGCGGGTTGGGTGAGAGCAGGGGCATCCCATCCAGGAGCGCAGAGGGATGCCGACCTCAACCACAGGTCACGCCGACACCTTTAGCTCTTCGCTCACATCTGAAATAGTTGCATTCCTTATGAATAAAAATGGTGCGCATAGAGGGCAGAAATATAACCTTTTCAAGTATTTTATCCTTATGATCTGAAGGACTTTAAACTATAAATTAAAAATAAATTACAAAAACTAGCATATGATGTATCTTTTCTTACATAACATTGTTGGGAATAAGCTTTAAACATAGAATTGCAATATCACCCGACTTTATATATGATCAACGGTGAAACATGCTAATCATAAAAATAGCTTTTACAAATATACATTTGTATATAGTGTCTCCCTTACCATTCATAATATCTTTCACATTTTAAGATTTTTTAAGACAAACAACAACAACAACCCAAACATAATTAGCAAAGGGAAACACACATTTACAATCTAAACCATAAAAATCTGACAATTATACAGCTCAGAACATAGAAGAAATGGAATTCCTAAGACTGAACAATACTGTCCATTTTATTTATTTGGGTTTTTATGTAAATTGAACCAAAGATGCTGCTCTCCGTAAGGAATCTCCTCTCCAACTCTGGGGTTGTCAGAGCGCCTCTTTCCTGCTTCGCGGCTTCGTTCATTCTTTCAGATCACTTTATCTGCAGAAACTGAGAACAGAAAAAGAGCACTTTAAAATACAGCGATCTGCATTCCCTTGCTGGCAGCATGCACACGTGTGAGTTAGATGCCAAGGCTCCAAGAGGGGAAGCTAAGAGAGCACCCGGACTTTAGGGACTCTAGGTCCCCAGGTGCTCTGTGAAGGCAACACTGAGGCCTTTACATTCGGAGCGCGCTATGCTTTTGAAAGTCCAGCGAATTTCATGCCGGAGATGAGCAATTATTTGCCAGCATGAGCTCTTGTCTAGGGAAAGAATGGGGATTCTGAGGGCCTTTGTTGTCCCGACAGGATGGGCCGCAGGCACTGTCCCTGTGAGAGGCTGTGAGCAGCATTCCCAGATCTGTGTACGGGAATGAAAAGCCAGATGGGCCCTGATCTGAGTCACTGTCTTGGTGGTATGTGGCCATTTAGCTTTGTTGACTCTTTCAATCCATAAACACAGACCATCTTTTCATTTCTTTGTGTCTTCAATTTCTTTAAATAATGTTTTGTAGTTTTCAATGTATAGGGCCTTTAGATCCTTTGTTAAGTTTATTCCTTGGTATTTTATTCTTTTTGTAGGAATTGCAAAAGGAATTGTTCTATTCATTTCTATTTCTGAAATTTCATTGTTAGTATATGGAAACACAATGGCTTTTTGTGCGTTGACTTTGTATCCTAAAACTGTACTTGTATTTGTTTATTGTTTCTACTAATTTTTTTGGTGGAGTCTTTAGGTTTTCTATGTAAAGAATCATTTTGTCTGCAAAAAGGGACAATTTCACTTATTTCCCAATTTGGATGCCTTTCATTTCTTTCTCTTGCCTGATTGCTCTGGCTAGAACTTCCAGAACGACATTGAATAAAATGATGAGAGTGGGCATCCTTGTCTTGTCACTGATCTTAGAGGAAGAGCTCTCAGTTTTTCACCACTGATATGATATTGGCTGGGGGTTTGTGATATGGCCTTTATTATGTTGTGGTACTTTCCTTCTACACACATTTCATTGAATGTTAAAAAACACACCACAGAGTGGGAGGTATCAGATTCCCTGACTACAAAGTGACCGTAACCAAAACAGCATGTCATTGACCTAAAACAGACACACAGCCCATGGAACAGCACTGAGACCCCAGAAGTAAACACACATGTATATGGCAAATCATTTTCAACAAAGAAGCAAAAAACATACAGTGGATAAAAGAAAGCCTCTTCAATAAATGATGCAGGGAAATTAGAAAGCCACATGCAAAACAATAAAATTAGATTTCGATTAGTCACCTTTTAAAAAAATTAACTCAAAATGGATCAAAGACCTAAATATAAGACCTAGAACAAAACATTGGTACTAAACTTACGGACATTGATCATAGGATTTTATGAATTTCACCTCAAAGGCAATGGAGGTAAACACAAAAATAAGTGAATGGCATTAAAAAGTTTCTGCACAGCAAAATAAACAGACAATAAAACAAAACGACAACCAACCGAATGGGAGAAAATATTTGCAAAGAAAACCTCCGATAAGGAGTTATTATTCAAAATATATAAAGAACTTATACAACTCAACAACAACAAAAAACAATGCAATTAAAAATGGGCAGAGGACCTGAACAGACACTTCTCCCAAGAAGACATATCAAATGAACAACAGATAAGCAAAAAGGTTTCAACTTCATTAGCTATTAGGGAAATGCAAATTAAAACTACAATGAGATATCATCTCACACCTGTTAGAATGGCTATTATCAATAAGACAATATCAACAGTGTTGGGGTTGTGGAGAAAAGGAGGCCCCATTCACTGCTGGTTTAAACTGGTACAACCACTATGGAAGAGAGTATGGAGGTTCCTGAAAAAATTAAGAATAGAGATACCATGTGACCCAGCAACCCCTCTCTTGGGTACCTACCCCCCAAATTTGAAAACATTTGTTTGAAAAGATATATGCACTCCTATGTTCATTGCAGCATTATTCACAGTGGCCAGGACATGGCCACAACTGAAGTGTCTCTCAATAGACGATTGGTAAAGAGGGGCTGCATATATACTGTGGAATGCCACTCGGCCATCAGAAAGGATGGAATCCTGCCATTTGTGACAGTATGGATGACCTTGAGAGTATCATGCTAAGCTAAATAAGTCAGACAGAAAAAGTCAAGAACCATATGATCTCACTCATATATGTGGGATATCAAGCAAAAAATGAACAAACAAGACCAGCAGACAAACAAACATCATAGACACAGACTATAGTAGACACAGACTACCAGAGGGAAGGAGGTTGCGGGGAGCATGAAGAAGGTAAAGGGGGTCATATATAGGGTGATGGAAGGGACTAGACTTTGGGTGGCAAGCACACAATGCAATATACAGACGATGTATTGCAAAATCACAAGCGTTAAAAACTTATACCCCTAGGAAAGACACTACCATGGGTAAGGCCAAGTATATTTTGGCACTTTGATATTCTCTCCATCACGCGTTGTTTTTTCTCCTCCCTCTTGTCCTCCCTAGCTCTATACCATGTTGCTAGTATATACTTCTTGATAACATGTGTATTTTTAAAGATGAAACATTATTCAAATGTCTTCTTCATGGAATTCCAGGCTCTGTCTTTATAATGGGTTGTGCTAGTTAGTCTTTTTTTAATATATTGAATTTATTGGGATGACATTGGTCCACAAAACCATACAGGTTTCAAGTGCACAACTCAATAAACATCACCTGCCCACTGCATCGTGTGCCATCACCCCAAACAAAGGCTCTTTCCATCCCCACTTATCCCCCCAACGCCCATCCCTCCTGGCTATCACCACATTGTGTCTGTGTTTATGTGTCATATATATATATATATATTTTTTCTTGCTTAATCCTTTCACCTTCCTTCATCCAGTCCCCTAATCCTCCTCCCCTCTGACAGCTGTCAGTCTGTTGCATGCGTCCATGCCTCTGTTTCTATTTTGTTCATCAGTTTTTGAAGCAAAGTTTCAAACTTGCAGTACAAAGTAGGCGTGCTATTTTTTTGAGCGGCATAAAGGAACATGTTTCCTGTATGCACAGACCCCAATTATCCACGATCAATGTGAACTGAATACCTTCACAAATACAATCAAATTGGACCTATAGAATGAGGCGGCATGTAAACACCGGCCTTGTGACTTGCGGGCTTTGATGGACAGCGCCTGCGTGCAGGACGGAAGGAAGTCTTTATCTGATGGCGAGGGCGCTCTTCCCTCCAGGTCCCGGTGGAGCGCTGCCTCTACAGATGGAAGATGCTGACGCACTATGCCCGCTGTGTGGTCAAATCCACTAGCCATTGTATTTCTTCAGGTGACTTTAATTCGGTACATTCTTCCACCATCCTGATCAAGAGGTCATGAAAGCCTGTTTAGCAAGTACCATTTTGATAAGAGGAGCAGTTTTTGTGCATATTCCACTCCCAGTCTGATTTCGCTTACCCCTTCTGTTGCTCCTTGGTTGTAAATGATTACATAACATCACTCTTCTGGGAAGGAGGGAGGTGAGTTTGAAAATACTTTATCAGAGTCTCATTTCCTCTCCTTGCATGTCAGGAGTACAAAATAAAAGCTTCATGAAGTTTGCCTTGTGAAGCTGCAAGTCATGAATATAATTCTCCTCATCGGAAAACTGGCAAATATGTCCACCAAACTTCCACAGAACTTCTGGTCTGAGAGAAGGCTTTCTGTCCGCGTCTAAGGCTCGGGCCAAAGGGGACAACTAGACATTCTTGCTGCCTTTTTCTAAAGAAGACAGTCACTTAGGAGCTGATTGGCTCAGCATAATGGGAAGTTAACTGTGCTCTCCTTCTCCTGAAGTGGGTAATGGATCTACAGCCTGTAAGGGAGCCTGGATGCTCTTAAAACAAATTCTCTTAATGATGAACACTTTTCAATGCTCTCCTCCCCCCCCCCCCCCAATTTCTGAAAAACAACAACAGGAGTCACTCAGATGAACGGAGAGCATATTGAACCAAGTAATTGACTTCTATTTGACAAACATGAAAATGATAGTATTAATCTAAGGGAAAACAGGTTTAATTTCAGACGTCATACATGAATATATTGGAAGGAAAATAGGTATAGCAATATGAGAAACAAACACACCTTATTTACAAAAAGTATACTTTTTAAAAAGTCTTGCAATGTCTTTAGTATTAGAAATGCTTCTGTTCTTTTTTAAATTGAGATTTATAACTAATAAGTAATTTAAAAGTTTAGATAATCTGTATCTATAAAGCATCTATAAAAGCAAAAAATGATGAAACAACAAATGTGGACAATACAGGTTGTAGAACATTTTATAGACAAGCAGGACTTATCATCAGGAACGATCTGTATCCATTGTCATCACTGTGGGCCTTCAACACACAGACAGCCAGATGTTTCTCCAGCAAAATGGGTTTATTTGGGAACAACGAAGATTTTCAATTAAGAACAGTCTGATGGCAAACCAGGCACGGATCCAGAGAAACAAGAGAGGAAACTCATTTATGGAGAAAAGGGGGACGTTGGGACAGTTGTTACAGCAGAGTTCTTCCAGCTGGGCTCTGAGGGACGTAGGGTGCGATGGCTGCCCCTATGGCCACCCCCAGCTCCAATTTAAATGACATTTCTGCGCATTAATGATTACACAGCTGATCATATTGACTGAGCACTGGTTGAGCCATTCATTTTTTAGAAACAGTGTGAACACATGTGGCTTTTACAAATTCCTCATTGCAAATAAGACACAGTTTAATTCAAATTTCTAAGTAACATACACAGATTCCCAGCTGCTGCTGGGCATTTATAAGTTAAAACTTAACATCTTACTAATAAGCTCTTGGGACCAAAATTGCATTCTACTTTAAAATCTTACTTTATTGATTTTGAGAGAGAGAGAGAGAGAGAGAGAGAGAGAGAGAGAGAGAGAGAGAGGTTTGTTGTTTCACTCAGTTATCATTCATTGGTTGATTCTCGTATGTGCCCTGACCTGGATGGAACACAAAACCTGCCATATCAAGATGACGCTCTAACCAACTACCCGGCAAGGCTCTACTTTTAGACTAAAAGCATCACATCAGCAAAGCTGTAATGGAACCAAAACCTAGATGGCTAGTGACTCGCTGGGATGGTGACAAATGAAAGCTACCACTTGGCTGTGTAGCTCTTGGTGGCTTAAGAGTCTCCATTCCTGAGTTGGTGGCCATTTGGAGTACGGGAGGGCAGGGGACAGGAAACCAGGAGAAAACAAAAGTGTAATAACCTGCCAGACACTTGGAAAGACCATCAGGTCAACTTCTGAGAATTTAACTCTAAAATAAAGACTTAACTGATTAGGGCAGAAATGAGCCATGGCACTAAGAAAGGCCGAAGGTTTCTGGGTCTTTGAGATCTGACTAGAACATAACGGAAACTTATTAAATCAGCCAATGGAAAAAAGTGTCCATCTGAAAGAAACACGTTTGGCACTCCAAGGCCAGGAAAACAGGAGCGTCTGGAGGGCAACTCGGTGAGCAGGTGACCTAGGACTGTGGAGAGACCTTATCTAACCTCCCAACCAAAAAGCAGCACCATTGCCCTGGTCAGGTAGTTCTCCCTGTTATGCCAAGGTTGTGGGTTCAGTCCCCAGTTAGGGCACATACAAGAATCAACCAATGAGTATATAACTAAGTGGAACAAAAATTAATGCTCTCTCTCTCTCTTCCCCATCCTTTCCCTCTCTCTCTGAAATCAATAAAAAAAGAAGAAGAAGTGCCTTCCTTGGTGATCAGCTAACAGCTGTGCAGGTCTGGCTTCATTCTCTCAAGGAACACAGAACTCAACCTCACAAGGCTCCATTTGTAGATGGTTGGAAAAGAATCTGCTACCTCAAGTCTAAAATACTGCCAAATGGCTAAATTAAATAAATTGAGCCAAAACCTAGAGAATGGGGCAACAAACCAGGCAGCCTGGCAGAATTTGGGAGGAATGGAGGTGTCGGGAGCATCTTGTCTTTGGGACATGGATTCAGGTCAGAGCTCCTAAGGTGGCAAAAGAGAGAAAGGCAGACCTCAAGTCCAGGGGAGGTGGACTGCTGTTAGAACACTGAAGCAGGACTCTGAAGGATAAGACTTTCTTGATTTATTTATTTGTATTTTTTTTGGGGGGGGGCAATGTTCCCAGGAATAAAGCAGGACCTGGTTATTAGAATAAACCTACAGTAATTGTAGTAGCTCACGGCAAGAGAAAGAGCAAGAATGTCTTAGAGACCGAGGCATCTGGATTGCTGAGTTGAGGCTCCTGAAAGTGCCTGTAAGTTGAGAGTGGGTTTGGATTATCCTTAGAATCTGGGCTAAGACTGTGAGCATGGGCCACAATCTTCACAGTAACTCATTCATTGGTATAGTGTGTGGAAATTTATAAAACACTTGACATGTATATGCTCATTGTTCTTCATTATAAATGCATGAAGCAGGTGGTTGGGCAAGAGTCATCCACATATTATTCACCAATTTTTGGATCAGAGAGTGCCATGACTGCACCCAACCCCGGCTGCTCTATGTAAGACCCATGCTTTCCCTACTGTTCCTCTCTGCCCAGTTTGGCAAGGAGGACAGTAGGGAGGCAGACTGGGCCCAGTAGTAAGTAGCACAGGTGAGCTCACCTGGGATGTGCAGGTACACAGATGCTCGGTGATGCGCAGGAGGAAAGGCGTGGAGTTCCTGGGGATGTGCGACAACTTGCACAGGACCCACCACCTGCCTTTCCCGGATTTGAAACAGAGTTGCCTGGATTTTGTAAAGTTCTATACTGAGCTAATTCAAACCATTTTAATTAAAAACTTGTTGTAAAGATCCATCAAAAAGGACCTTTTATGTTGTAAAAATGCATTTTGTTAAGAAAAAAATTAACTTTAGAATAAAATTATCTAAAGTGGGTTACATAATTTTATTTAAAACTAGAGGCCCGGTGCACAAAATTTGTGCACTGGAGGGGGTGGTCCCTCAGTCTGGCCTGCACCCTCTCACAGTCCAGGACCCCTTGGGGGATGTCCACCTGCTGGCTTAGGCCCGATAAGCTGGAAGTCAGACATCCCTCTCTCAGTCTGGGGTTCTCTCAGTCTGGGACCCCTTGCTCCTTACCACCTGCCTGCAGCGGAGGTAGGAGAGGTTCCCGCACTGCCGCTGCACTCACCAGCCATGAGCCTGGCTTCTGGCTGAGTGGCACTCCCCCTGTGGGAGCACACTGACCACCAGGGACAGCTCCTGCATTGAGCGTCTGACCCCTGGTGATTAGTGTGCATCATAGTGTCTGGTCGTTCTGCTGGTCATTTCACTGTTTGGTCGATTTGCATATTAGGGTTTTATTATATAGGATATCTGTATAAAAATTTAAGTCATTTGATACTGTGAAAAATTAATCACATTAGTCAATTATATATTACCAGAATTTGGATGTTCTGTTGCACAGATATTAACATTTCCTTTACTTTTCCCCCCCAAACTCTTCCCTGATACTTTCTGAAAATAACTGAGACTGTGTTTCAGGGCTTTGGGCTCCCTGAAAATCATATCTGACTGGTTGAATTGATAAGTTATAGTAACTTTACTTGGTGCATAACTTGTGTTTTATCAGGCATAGATTTCTGCTTTGTCATGCTAATTACACAGGGTGGGGCAAAAGTAGATTTACAGTTGTAAGTACACAAAACAGTTTATTCTGGTATTATTACTTATTAATCATTGTGTTATTTTCCATATGAATATCTGTAAATCTACTTTTGCCCACCCTGGATAATGTCTAGCAACCTTTAGTTACTCCCAGTGCTGGAAAAGATAATGATAATTTTCAGGTAGTACTCCAAATTGCTTAAGTTAATTCCAGGACTAGAAGCCAAATGATGACTAATGCTAAGATTATTATGAAATTGGAAATTTCACACATTTTACTGCTTCTTACAGTTCTTTAGAAAATTAGTTTTGGAACCAAAAGAAGAACTATTTTAAAAATAATTTCCTATCTAACAGTAAAATGTGATTTAGAATTGATTGATTCAGAGGTTTAATTTAAAAAGCACTTGGAAATTGTACAGCTAATTCCTGATCATTCAGAATAGCTTGGGAAAAGTGGTCATGGCTATTTAGTAATTCTCTTTTAATTTAAATAAATTTACTGTATATATCAATAAAAAATTAGAATATAATAAAGTAGCTTCAACTTTAAAATTGAGTGAAATTAATCTGAAAGAAGAAGGAAAGGAAAGTTAAGCTATTGTTCTATTAATAAATCCTTGGTTTTTATTCAGTATATTTGAGAAGTAGAGTTAATTTCCAAATATTAAAATGCTTTGGAATGTTATCTAAAGGCTCTGAGCACTCAAGTCATGCTGGGCAACATGGACTCCTGGGCGATTCAGAGGAGATCTCGGGTCATGTGATCCCTTGGATTTCCGTGATTATAAAAGAATCCCAGAACTGTAACAGATGCGTAAGAAATTGAAAATTGGACATTCTGTATCTTATTTATGACCAATTGTGTTATATCCTCTGGTGGTTACTTTTTAAATAAAGGTTTTAAAATATGTTTTGGGCAAAGTGTGAATAGAGGGAACATACCTCAACATAATAAAGGCCATCTATAACAAACTCACAGCCAGTACTCAATGGGCAAAAATGGAAAGTGTTTCCCTTAAGATTAGGAACAAGACAGGGATGTCTGCTTACACAACTCTTATTCAACATAGCACTGGAAGTCCTAGCCACAGTGATCAGATAAGAAGAAGAAATAAAAGGCATCCAAATAGGAAAGGAAGAAGTAAAACTGTCATTATTTGAAGATGACATGACACTGTATATAGAAAACCCTAAAGACTCTACAGAAAAACTACTAGAACTGATAAATGAATCCAGTATAGTAGGCAAGATACAAAATTAATATTCAAAGTTAATTTTATACACAAACAATGAACTATCAAAAAGAGAAACTAAGAAAACAATCCCATTTATAGTGCAACAACAACAAAAAAATAAGGTGCCTAGGAATAAATTTAATCAAGGAGGTAAAAAACCTGTGCTCAGAAAATTATAGAACACTGAAGAAATAAATTGAGGAAGAATCAAATAAGTAGAATACTGTGTTTATGAATAGGAAGAATTAACATAATTAAAAGTCCAGATTCAACACAATTCCTGTTAAAATACAAATGGAATATCTCATAGAACTAATGTTCCAAAAATTCATATGGAACTACAAAAGTCCCCAAATAGCCTCAGCAATCTTGAGAAAGAAGAACAAACTTGGAGGTGTCATGCTATCTATTATCAAACTATACTACAAGGCAATAGTAATAAAAACAAAATGTTACTGGCATAAAAACAAGCATATATATCAATGGAACAGGATAGAGAGACCAGAAAAAACCCCACAGCTTTATGGTCAATTGATATTTGACAAAGAAGGCAAGAAGATACATTGGGGTAAAGATAAGCTATTCAATAAATGATGTTGGGAACATTGGACAGATACATGCAAAAAAGAAAAAGAAAGAAAGAAAAAAAAGAAAGAAATGAAACCACCTCTTTACACCAGGCACGAGAATAAACCCAAAATGGATAAAAGACTTAAATGTAAGTTGCAAAACCATAAAAATCTTAGGAGAAAATATAAGCAGAAAAAACTCAGACATTTCTCATAGCAATGTTTTTTTTCTGATATATCTCCTTGGACAAGGGAGACAAAATAAAAAATAAAAATAATGGGACTACATCAAACTAAAAAGCTTTTTCACAGCAAAAGAAACCATCAACAAAATGAAAAGACAACCCACTGAATGGGAGAACATATTTGCCAATGATACATCTGATAAGGTGTTAACTGGCAGCCCTGGATGATTTGGCTCAGTGGATGGAGCATAGGCCTGCAGACTGAAGGGTCCCGGATTTGATTCTGGTCAAGGACACATGCTCAGGTTGTGGGCTTGGTCTCCAGTGGAGGGCATGCAGGAGGCAGCCAATCAATGATTCTCTGTCATCATTGATGTTTCTATTTCTCTCTCCCTCTCCCTTCCTCTTTGAAATCAATAAAAATATATTTTTTAAAAAAATGGGCAAAAGACCTGAATAGACATTTCTCCAAAGAGGACATATTGATGGCCAATAGACAGATGAAAAGATGCTCAATGTCAGTAATCATCATAGAGATGCAAATTAAAACCACAATGAAATATCACCTCACACCTGTCAGAATGGCTATCCTATATAATAAAAGCCTAATATGCTAAGTGTCTGGTTGTCCCGTTGTCCGTTCAACCAATCAAAGCGTAATATGCTAATGATATGCTAAGGCTGCTCAACTGCTCACTATGATGTGCACTGACTACCAGGGGGCAGATGCTCCAACCGTAGGTTAGCTTGCTGCTGGGGTCTGGCCAATCGGGACTGAGTGACTGGAGCCCTCCCACGTCCCCTACCTGGCTGGCCAACTTCCCGTGTCCCTCCCCGGCCCTGATTGTGCACCAGTGGGGTCCCTTGGCCTGGCCTGTTCCCTCTCACAATCCGGGATCCATTGAGGGATATCGGAGAGCCGGTTTTGGCCCGATACCCCAGGCCAGGCCGAGGGACCCCGCTGGTGCATGAATTTGTGCACCGGGCCTTTAGTCACTAATAAATCAATAAACACCAAGTGTTGACGAGGATGTGGAGAAAAGGGAACCCTTGTTCACTGTTGGTGGAAATGCAGACTGGTGCAGTCACTGTGGAAAACAGTATGGAGTTTCCTCAAAAAATTAAAAATGGATCTGCCTTAGACCTAGCAATTCCACTTCTGGGACTACATCCAAAGAAACCCAAAACATTAATTGAAAAGAACATATGCACCCCCATGTTCATTATAGCATTATTTACAACCAGAGGCCCGGTGCATGGATTTGTGCACATTGAAAGGAAATTAATTAGAAGATGGCTGGGGGGTGGGGGTGGGACTGGGCTAGATGGGCCAGACACACTCTGGAGCCAGCCTCCCTCGATCCCTCCCTGGCTGGCTGCACCTTGGGGGCAGCGCCGGGGCTCGAAGGGCGTCTGCGGAGTGAGTGGGGTCCCTCCAGCAGGTGGGGTCCCTCAGCCTGGCCTGCAGGGATCGGGCTGAAACTGGCAGTCTGACATCCCCCGAGTGGTCCCAGAGGGCACTCTGCAAAGTTGCTGTTGCTCGACAGCTCCTGCATTGAGCATCTGTCCCCTGGTGGTCATTGTGCATTATAACTACTGGCCAGTTGGCCATTGGCCAGCTGGCTGGTCACTTAGGCTTTTATATATATAGGTAGCCAAGATTTGGAAGCAGCTCAGGTGCCCATCAGTAGATGAGTGGGTAATAAAGCGGTGGTACATTTACACAACGGAATACTACTAGGCTGTGAAAAAAAGGAAATCTTACCCTTTGCAACAGCATAAATGGACCTGGAGAGCATTATGCTAAGATAAATAAGTCAGCAGAAAAGGACAAATACTATATGATTTCCCTTACAGATGGAATCTAAAGAACAAATAAATGAACAAACAAAACAGAAACAGAGGCATTGATACATGGAACAGACTGGCAGCGGTCAGAGGGGAGGGCTTTGGGGGTGTGTGTGAAAAGGTGAAGGGATTAAGCAAACAAAAATCACAGACAGCAGTATGGTGACTGCCAGAGGGAAGGGGTGGGGGAGGCGGAAGAATGCGAAGGGGCATCAGTGGTGGTGGAAGGAGACTTGACTTTGGGTGCTGAGCCCGATGCAGGTGATTTGTTCATGAGTTGTACACTTGAAACCTGTATGGTTTTATTGACCAATGTCTCCCCAGTAAATTCAATAAAAAAAAAAAGAAATGTTTTGGATATCAGCTCCCTGACCTATGTTTTCCTTTGTCTATGATAAGAGAAAATAGAAATGGTATCAGTTACAGGATCATTCTCAAATGCATCGCCATAAATAGGAGCATTTTAATTCAATACATTGTGACATAATTTAACATACGCTGAGTTCTCTCCTAGATTTCTATGAACAAATCTGTCCCCAAATCAGAAGACAATGTTGTATTTGAAGAGCTGTTTCCTGTATACTAGTACTAGTACAGACAGAGTCCTCTAGGGAGTCACACATTGGCCTGAACAGAGCGCTCTGAAACGTCCTCTGTTCATGGGGCGACTTGGAGGGCGCGTGTCTGGCTGGTCTCGGCTGTTTCAGCCACGCCTGGCGGGGCTTGTGGAAACCCTGGGTGGTGGCCGGGCATGTAACCGTGATACATCTCACACAGGCACCCGGCACCGTGCTTCTGAAGCTGCATTCCTTCTACAGCCTTTCAACCCCCGGCCCCCCATCGTCCTGGAGAGCCGCAGGCCCCAGGAGAGCGCCCCTTGCGGGGCCTCACTGAAGTGCTGACATGAGCCCCATCCGGAGCCCACTCTGTGGCCCTGCCTCTGAGATCCTGGGCCCTGGTGGGAACCCCAGGTTCTGGGAAGGCTGCCTGAGGCGCATGTGTGTCAGGGGTTGGTGGACCGCTGGGGTGTGGATGAGAGGCTTCGAGGACACTTAGTTGGAGATTCTATTTTGCTGCTAAGGATATGGACCAGTGAAAGAGCACAGGGAATTAGCATCAGGGGCACAAAGAAAAGCTGCAAGTATTTGCTTATAGCTATGCACAGAGCCGTAATAAAAAAATATTTTAGAGAGAGAGGAAGGGAGAGAAGAAAAGAGAAGGAAACATCCCTTCAAGAGTGGAACAGTGATCGGCTGCCTCCTGCACGCTCCCCACTGGGGATCCAGCCTGCAATCCAGGAATCCAATCTGAACCCTTTCGGTGCACACTGGCCAGGGCTCAGGAATTGTCGTTTTTTCCCTTTCCTTTTTAAAAAAGGTGTGTGTTTGTGTGTGTGTGTGTGTGTGTGTGTGTGTGTCTGTGTGTGTGTGTGAGAGAGAGAGAGAGAGAGAGGCAGAAACAGTGATTTTGTGTGTGCTTTGTTATATAAAACTACCAAGCTAATTTTTTTTTAAAAAAAGTTTTTCCTTTTCATTATATTTATTTTAACTATACTGCCTACTTATGCAAAGGAATATTTGGTTTTTCATTTATTTGGATAAACTAAAGTTTAGTTCTAAAGATACATTTAAGTAAAAAAAAAGGTCAATTTAATTTAAAAATTTAAGTTAAAAGTAATACCAGAGGTGTATAGATATGGCAAAAATCATAAGGGCACAGTGCACATTGTAATCACACTAGAGGCCCAGTGCACGAAATTTGTGCATGGGGGGGGGTTCCCTCAACTCAGCCTACACCATCTCCAATTGGGGACCCCTTGTGGGGTGTCTGACTGCCATTTTAGGCCCAATCCCAGGCATCGGGCCTAAACTGGCAGTCAGACATCCCTCTCACAATCTGGCACCACTGGCTCCTAACTGCTCACCTGCCTGCCTGCCTGCCTGATTGCCCCTAACTGCCTCTGCCTGCCAGCCTGATCACCCCTAACTGCCCTCTCCTGCAGGCCTCATGTCCCCCCAACTGCCCTCCTCTGCTGGCCAATTTGGTTCTGATTGATCAGTTCCTATGCCAGTCAGCATCAAAAGCTCCACCTCCTAGACAGCCATTGGCTTCCCACAGCACCCAGATTTGGTTCTCATTGGTCGGTTCCTATGCCAGTCAGCGTCAGAAGCTCCGCCTCCTAGGCAGCCATTGGTTCCCCACAGCACCCACCTTTGGTTCTGATTGGTCAGTTCCTATGCCAGTCAGCATCTCCAGGCCTATCTCTGGGCCTGATCAAAGAGGCAGGGCTTAACAGCAGCCTCCCCCTCCCCCCCTCAGGCCAGGAGAGAAAGAAAAGCCTGGCTGCTGGAGAGGATCAGAAAGAAAGAGGGAGAGAAAGAGAAAGGTAAGTACAAGGATCAACAGCTTCCACTGAGGCTGCAGATCAGACCCTGACTCACTTTCTGGGTCTCAGCCACCTGGGCAGTCAGTGCTGGGTCGCCAGGCTGCAGCTGGGCAACCCAGCGCTGACTTCCTGATGGTCTGCGTTTGGTCGCAGGCTCGGCCCCTTCCCAAGCCTAAAGCCTCCGCCCCAGGCTTTAGGCTTGGGAAGCAGTCACCCACCTTCCGATGGCTGGTTGGGAGTGACCTGGGTGCTGAGGAGGTTCCTGGGACCCAGGTATGTATGCAAATTAACCGCCATCTTTGGGTTAATTTGCATACTCACTCTGATCGGCTGTGGGCATAGCGGAGGTACAGTCAATTTACATTTTTCTCTATTATTAGGTAAGATTTGTAAACATTAACACGTTAAACTTTGTCGGGTGCTGGAATCCCGTCGGCCTGTGGACTCTTCATTTTGCTTGTTAGCAGCCGCATGAGCACACGTAACCTCTCTGAGATCGGTTATTTGTAAAGTGCCTGCTCCCAAAGGCATGCTAGCAGTAAGTGAAATAATGCATGTTAGAACTCGGCCTTATCCCTGGAAGGTGGTGGGAGAAGTATCGCCCCCACCACCACCCCTTTTTAGTTTTCTTTTAAAGTTAAAGCAGAGTTGCCTCTGTGTGTGCCAAGTGAGGTCCTACTTTCTCTGCCTCCCGCCCTTTTAAAGACAAGCCCTTTCCCACATTTCTGAGACAGGAAGGCCAAAGGAGTCCACAACTCCTGCAATTCACCCACTTGAAGGGCAGGGGGCGCCTCACTCCCAGCAGACAGGCCCGCAGGCCTCAGGCGGGCTGAGTCCTCTTCTGGAAACCTTAGGGTCCTTGGGCAAGTGTAATCCTGAAGTGGGCAGTGGGCGGGAGGGAAAGGCCAGGCATGCGAAGGCCCACTGTCTATCCCGGGCGAGGAGAATTCTTATCAGGTTTCCAAAGGCCTAGCGGCCTGTGGTTCCGGCTGCCCGGGACCTAGGTTCTCCCACACGCAGAGCCGCTGGGAAGACACCAAGGCTCCTGAGGGCAGGTCCTGAGGCCCTGCTGTGGGCTGGTCCGCACCGCCGGAGGGTAACGCCGGAGGGGAGCGGCTGGCTCAGTCCCTGGCTGTTTGGAAGACAAAGGCGCACAGAGCAGTTGGGTGCATTCAGAAGCCTCTTTGCAGCTGAAACGCTGCACGGACAGAAACGTTGTGCCATCCCATGCGAATGGTTGTTGTTTACTCGCATGTTTGTTTTTGAGGAATTAACTTCCAGAATATGGGGCAAGAATTGTAAAAAGCAGCACCATTTAGACAATTATTCTCTTTCCACTGTGCTCCTGTGACGCTATGGGTAAAACTGAAACAAAGCAGCCACTTCCCCCTTCCTTCCCATTTCTGATTTCATGAAACGCCTTCCCACCTTTCCCCATTGCTGGTCATGGATGAACAGAGCCCCTGTGGCTGAGAGGTGCGACCTGGCGCCTCAGCAGCGCTGCGGCCTGGGGCTGGGCTCGGGAGGACAGACTTCTTCCACTGATATTTACCAAATCAAGATAGCCTTCTATGTACTCCTTTAATTCTGAAGAGTTTTTAAAGTTCATCATGTTCAATATTTCTATAAAAGTAGCAAGAGAAATAATCAGTAAAGGCCTACACATACTAGTATACCACAGTGGGTAAAGGATCAACTATGTTTGAAGCATTTTAAAAAATCTGAAACTTGAAAAAAAATTGCTAGTAGGTTGGCAGATAAGTGCTTAGGCCGTTAGGTTCAATGACTTCTGCAAAAGGCAATCCCGAGGCCAGTGTCTGTAATTAAGTAACCCTTCCCTGGAAACATGGTTAGTCCATCCAGTAGATCCTATGAGATTGTAACAGGCTTTAACATTTTAGAGAAATGAATTGCCTGATACATTTAAGGAGCAGCTTCCATAGTTCTACATGGAATATTGCTGTGCCCACCATTTTAGATTTAGAATAAAGAAAACATAACGGAAGGTTCCAGTGTTTTTATGGATTCACTATCATAGGAAAGAGGAAGCATGACTAACATGCAGATCTAGAGGAATAAATGATGATAATCTAGGTTGGCTGGTGTGGCTCCGTTGGTTAGGTGTCGTCCCATGCACCAAGAGGTCGCCGGTCGATTCCTGGTCAGGGTTTGTGCCCGAGTGAAGGCTGGATCCCCAGTAAGGTGTGTGCAGGAGCCTGCCATTGGTGTTCCTCTCTCGTCAATGTTTCTATCTCTCTCTCCCTCTCCCTTCCATTCTCTCTAAAAAAGATTAATAAAAACATTTTAAAAATGATGATAATTTAAAAATAAATTTAGTATTCACATAATGTTTGTGTTAGAAATTTCAAGGAAAATATCACAGTTGTGTTAGGGACTCAATCCGACTCAAGAGGATGAAGGCAATGACATCTGTGAGCTTTCTTTGAACACAAAGTCAGGTAGGAAAGGCCCAAGACAGGATTTCCACCCGGTTAACCGGATGTGGGGACCACGCTCACCTGGCCTCTGTGTTTGGAGTTCTCACTGACACACGGCTGTCCGTTTAAAACCAGTGAACAGTGGAAAGCACCAGAGAATCTAACGGAATAGGCACAGAACCAGCCCTGTGCACAAACGCAGCGTTGGGCCAGCACGGGAATGTGGACAAAGTGTGGCTAAAAGTTTATGATTCCAGATGATATCTCCATGGTTACAGTGCCATTTAAAAAAATGCCCTTTTGCCCAAAGCAATTTGTAGAGTCTTTATGTTTCCCCATAAACCAGAGGTAATTCTAGTTAAAACGATCCTTTTAAAGTCAAATGAAGCACATCTACACGTTCTAGAAAATCGGTGAATTATTGCTCACAAATAGCTGATGGAGAAATGGAAAAATTTACAAGAATATGTGATGAGTTTTGCTAAGCATCCCCATAAGCACATGTGTTCACATATTTCAGAATTATTTTCTTGTGGAAATAAAATTTTTCCTTTAATTCTCTGGTAATTTACATTATTGTTCAAACTATTTTTACTTCTTAAAATCATCATGCAAATGCTGGCATTTTTTTTTAACATCACATATTGTGGTGTGAGATAACGTTGCTAATAGAATATGCTGGAATTTTAAGACAACGAACTTCATGAGGGGCATGTATAAATAGTGTAACTGAATCATTTAAATTTTTTCCTTTCTAAGTTATTAAAATTTCCTTTAACTGGCATTTCCACTAAATTCTGTTACTCCAGGGGAGAGATAAAGTTTTCCATTCACATAAACCCATGAACATGATCCTACTTAATCCTCATGTAATAACCTGCAAAGACTTCCTGCAGCAGGTGTGGGGTGAGCCTGAGACTCGGATTTGCCTGAGGTCCTACAGCTGTTAAAAGGCTCCTCCATCTGAATACAAACCCATACACCCTTCTTCAACTCAATTGCTCAATGCACAGCTGCGCTTTTAAGGGTTTATGAGATAGCTTTTCTCCACGTCAAAAGGCAGAGAGACCAACTCCCCCTGCCCCTTTCCTTGGAGGGTCCCTGGAGGCGGCAGGCATCTGGGTCCTTCACTGACTTAGAGACAGCGCCAAGATCCTGGGCCAAATGACCTCTCCGATATATGACAATGCTGAATTTCACCTGCCCTATGATCCTGAAAACAATGAAGGCTAAGACCCCATCCACACCTCATTCCACCCTTTTTATTTGGGGAAATGGTTTACTGCAAAGAACTACCCTTCCCCGTATGGCTCAGATAAGACTCACATGGCTGGACACAGACCTCAAAATTCTCATTCTTGGTCACACAAATAATTAGCTGACCTGTTGATCTCTGCTGATCACTGAGAATAAAATGCTTGTTAACCAAACTTGGTTAAGCTTCTCCCCACTCAGGACTCCAGACCTTGGCCCACCACCAGCCTGAGCCCCGTGCAGCACCCAGAAGGCCCCTCCTGGAATACAGGCTGGGCCCAGGGCCAGGTGTCACGTGGTCTACTACCCAACAGGGCACCCACTCCTCCCACTTCCCCTCTTCCGGTCATTCTAGCCTTGGTTATGCTTCTCTGCACAAGGGAAGCCCCTTCAGCCCACCTCTTGAGACACTTACAGATTCCATGGTCATGGCTCTTTGTTGTAAGAGTCCCATCCACCCTTGCAAGGATCCTTTGAATAAAGTCCATATTTGTTCTTAATTGGCTCAGGAGCTGTACAGAAGATTGTGAGGGTCGGCTTTCTGTCTTGGGGCATAACTATTCTGCTTTTCTGTATAAAATGGGTGAGATTCTGTCCTACTGACCAACATGGCCTTAAGTTCTCCCCAGTGTGACTAAAACTTAGACAAGTGTCTTCCTGACGATGGGCAAAGGCATGGAAACAACCAAAGTATCCTTCAATAAATGATTGGATAAAGAAGATGTGGTACATAGACAGGGTGGGCAAAAGCAGGTTTACATTTGAGAGTACAGAAAACACAGAGTTTATTCTTGTATTATTATTTATTAATTATTGTATTATTTTTCATACATACAATTGTAAACTGACTTCTGCCCTACCATGTATACTATGGAACACTACTAAGACATAAAAAATGAAATATTGCCATGTGTGATGGCATGGATGGACCTTGAGAATATCTTTTTTTATTTTTTTGAAAAAATATATTTTATTAATTTTTTACAGAGAGGAAGGGAGAGGTATAGAGAGTTAGAAACATCTATGGGAGAGACACATCAATCAGCTGCCTCCTGCACACCTTCTATTGGGGATGTGCCCCCAACTAACGTACATGCCCTTGACTGGAATCGAACCTGGGACTTTTCAGTCCACAGGCCGACACTCTATCCACTGAGCCAAACCAGTTAGGTCGAGAATATCTTGCTAAGTGAAATAAGTTAGACAGAAAAAGTTAAGAACCATATGATCTCACTCTTATGTGGGATATAAAACTGAAAGCAACAAATGAACAAACAACGCAAATAAGCAAAGAAAAACTCATAGACATAGACAACTGTATGGTGGCTACTAGAGGGAAGGAGATAGGAGATAGTAAAGGGCAAAGGGGGTCAAACATATGGTAACAGAAGAACATTTGACTTTGGATGGTGGGCATACAAATGATGTATCATAGAATTGTACACTAGAAACTTATATAATCTTATTACCAACTAGAGGCCTGGTGCACGGATTCGTGCACTGGTGGGGGGCGTGGCCTACGGGGATCGGCCCGCTGTGCTCATCCCGGTCAGCCGAACGGTGCTCCCACTGTGGGAGTGCAATGACCACCAGGGGGCAGCTTTTGCATTGAGCGTCTGCCCTCTGGTGGTCAGTGTGCATCATAGCGACTGGTCGACCAGTTGTTCTGCTTGTTCCACCGGTCGGTTGCTGGGCTTTTATATATATAGATGTCACCTCCATAAACTTAATTAAAAAGGAAGATAGTGCTCCCTATCTCCTACTCTTTGGGAGAGTGGGAGCCAATTTAGATAAGTGACAATTAGCAAACAGAGAGAGCCTAATCTCGGTGACCTGCCTCCCCTCCAACTTCTTCCAGTCCTTTTCCACCAGCTCACGGCTTAAAAACTTAGCTGTCTTGTTTCAGTGGAGTTGAGTTCAATCTTGATCCTCCATTGCAAGTCTTGGTCCCTACTGCCAATCTTGACTAGTCTTCCTGCCTGTTTAACTCCACCCAGTCCAATTTCTCTTTGACATTAACATTGTAGTCACTTTGGTGCTACCTCACATGCATGTATATCTGTGAATGTTTACTCAAAAAGTTGTATTTCTATTCTATGTTAGTAGAAAAGGGTCTTTTTGTTGGCCAAATGGCTTTATTTTCCCCCAAACTTTCATAACTAGCCTTTTGAAATCTGACAGCATTAATACTTCAGATTGCTTTATTTTCTTCCAGCATTTCTAGAAAAGTAGCTCTTTTTCCTTTTTTTTTTTTTTTTTTTTTTTGTATATTTAAGGCTTATGTTTGGACTGTCTCTCATTTGCAAAGGACTTCAGGACCTTTCTATTATCTTCCTCTTTTGTTTATCCCTTGTAGAAACTGTGGTATGGTGGAAATATTTTGTTTGGATTTATACTCTATTACCTACCTTTTAACATTATTAGAGGCAGTTTGGAAATTGCACATCAACCACAATAACCTTTCAAAAGCCCTGAGTTTGAGCCCATTTTTCAAGGACCACATTGCCCTCCCAGATGTGGGAAGCCACTACTTGCCAATACTGTCATGAGAGTGCACCAAGAAACATGGAAGGCTGATGGACCTTGGGCATTAGCAGGGCTGACGCTAAGCACCAATGGTTGGAGTTGAGATAGTAGTGGCTCAAGGCAATTCCCTAACCTGATAATCCTTTTACTGTTTATCAAACTTTACCTTTGATATGCCTGTATGCATTGCTAGAGGGCAAGATGTGTATCTAAAACTGAATAAAAAGCAGATGAGACTCAGACTCAGTGTGTCTTCAAGAAAGAGGCTCCACCTGGCCCTCAATGCCTTCTAAATTCCTATTTCTCGTATAGCATTTTCATTTGTGCGCTGGCCCCTCCTTCAGATCCTGAACCCCGCTGCGAAGGCCGCAGCACCGACTGCAGCTAGGATCACAGCTTTTGCTTCCTTGTTCAGGCTTACTCTGTTCTGAGTTCTCTTACATTTATTTCCTTATGAAAATACATTTATTTTCTTGTGATTTTCAGCTTTCTGTGTACTGTTTGGGCTTAAAAATTATAGCTCAGAATGGGATAGAGGCTTATTTTCTGGTTTGTTTTATAACTTGGTGTTCTAGCTTTGCTAACTAAAATTCAGGTTGCTTCCAATTTGCATTTTTATCACTTCTGGGAGGTGACAATGCAGAACCATGGAGCAGCCACTGGACAGAGTCAGTACTGCTGTGTGGCCTTTGATGTGCTGGCTTAAGCCTCTTCTGGTTCCTTCTCAGTGCCTCCAGGATGCAGGCTGCTGCCCAGTGACCTGGTGAAGAAGTTATAATGCAAGGTCTTTCCTCTCTGCTGTGTGATAATCCTCTAAGTCCCAGAGGGCATGCACACAAAAGCAATATTCAGAACAGACCTGATTACCATACACAATAAAACTCACTTAAAAATGAAGATGGGGCTCATAGTTTGAGTTAAGCTGAAGACATTTTTCTCTCTTTAACAAATATTCATTAACTTGTGTAAGTACCACATTAGGGGAAAATATCAACTAAAATAAGCCCTGAGGAATTCACAAATCAGTGAGCCAGGAAAGAGCGATGTCACTAATTACAATAGAGCATGATGAAATGTATACAGAGTGTGGTCTAAAGAGATGCAGCCCTAACTGGTTTGGCTTAGTGGATAGAGCGTCAGCCTGTGGACTGAAAGGTCCCAGGTTCGATTCCAGTCAGGGGCCTGTACCTTGGTTGTGGGCACATCCCCAGTAGGGGGTGTGCAAGAGGCAGCTGATCAATGTTTCTCTCTCATTGATGTTTCTAACTCTCTGTCCCTCTCCCTTCCTCTCTGTAAAAAATCAATAAAATATATTAAAAAAAAAAAAAAGAGAGAGACACAGATCCAAAGTGTCCAGGACAGGCCTGGGCCTTGTCCAAAGATGAATTCATGACAGTGACATGGTATTGAGGACATGCCTGACCGTATGTTGGGCACTGTGCTTTGCATGAGGGATCCTAAACCAAGAGGCCTTTGGCTGCAAGGGCTCTTACTCTGGCTGGAGAGAGAGACTTTTTTTCAAGTGCAAAATTCTATGATATATCATCTGTATGTGGCATTGTGCTCACCACCCAAAGTCAGTGTCTTTCTTTTATATTTGACCTCCTTTGCCCTCTTCACTCTCCCCTCACCTCCCTTCCCCTCTGGTAACCACCATTCTGTCACGTGTGTATGAGTTTGTTTGTTGCTTTCTGTTTTATATCCCACTTCGGTGTAAAACCATATGGTTCTTGTGAGATAGACATTTTTTTATAAAGTAGCAGCAGCAAGGAGGTGAGTGTGCTACTAGGGGTTTGTGTGAGTTGTGAAGATACCAGAGAGGTTTCTAGAAGGGTGTGGCATTAGAGCTGAGTGTTGAAATCAAAGTGGATGTGAAACAGAACGACACCCCAGAAAGACTAACCCCTGCCCCCCAGCCCTTGCCTCCAGATGCAATGATACAGAGTGTCCTTTTGCACGAGGCTTTGTTTCTGAGATCTGTCCACACTGTCACCTGGCTCAGAGCACGTTCCCTTCTATTGACCAGTAGTGTTCTTTGATGGACACAGCCACTCTCTGCAAACCCTTTTTCCGACGGGTGGGTTGTTTGGAGTTTTGGATACTGTGAGTAGAGCTGCTAAGGCATTCTTCTACAAGTACCTTGACACACATTTTCATTTCTCTTGGAGGCTCAGGAGTGGAAACGCTGGCTTGTTGTGTTTATGTCTAGTTTTGTTAAAAATTGCTGGACAGTTCTAAATGGTTGCAGCATTGTATCTGCCCACCAATCGAGTTGGGGAGTTTCAGCATTCCACATCTTTGCCAACATTTTACCCTGTCAGTTTTGGCCATTCTGGGCCATGTGCGGTGTTACGTTATTGTGGTTAAATTTTATTTTCCTGGAGTCAAATGATTCTGAGTAGGTTCCCTGTGCTCACTTCTTTTTTGACGAAGTTTCCACTTGTCCTTCTTCCTCGTGGACCATGAGCTCTGTGTCCAGGGCTCTCAACCCTGGCTACACAGGAAGACATATCTGCACTCCTGGTTAGGCTGCACCCCAGGACTCGATTTAATGCCACGGCTGGAGACACGTATCTCTGGTATTTATGACAAAGCACCCTGGTGATTCTACGTGCATCTAGGCTGGAGGGTTCTGGCCCTGCAGTCCAGTGGCTCTCAAACTTCCAGAGGCATCAGAATCACCAGGAAACAGAGTCACCGGACGGCTCCTTAACACGCTGATTGCTGAGGTCCACCCTCCGACTCTCTCATTCAGAGAAACTGGGTTAGAGCTGAGACTTTGTTTTTGTCTGAGAGTTTGCATTTCCAGCAAGCTTCCACTGATAGGATGCCGCTGATCCTGGGACCACCTTCTGAGACCCACTGCTGTAGACACACTCACCAGCCAGCTTCTCAGCATACTCGGAGTTCCTTCAAGCCTTCCTTCCCATGTATCTGTTATCTGTTGGCGATTCCATCTAACCCTTTGCTTTCCTCGCACGTGCTTCTTCATTCTTTCAGAACCAGCTCAAATGTCACAACCTTTGAGAAGTCTGTCCACTTCTGTCATTTCACTCGTTGTTGTCATGCGTCATGTGGTAATTGCACTTCTCAGTTTTGTCAATATCTGTTTCTGTGTTGTGACTTCAGCATGCCCTCTCCTACCCAGTAAAAGTTCTATAACATCAGAAGCCAGCATGCTTTGTTCTTAGAATCCTTGGTGACTAAATATGTGGCACATTACTGAGTTTCCACTATTTTATTTAAAATTTTATTTGGTTATTGTTTTAATGAATGAATGGTTGGATGACTATAGAAAACAAGATATATAAGGCTTCCAATATGCTCAAACTCTTAAAAACCACAATTGACCATCTGTTACTAAGTTGGTGGCCAGATCACATGAGCCAAAGAACAAATCTATAGCAAAAACTAAAATAAAAGCCATATGTCATCACAGGGTACAGTTCACATTATCTTAAAAAAAGTCATAAGATGGAAACTTGAAATGGAATATTTTTGAATTGAGTATGCCAGCAAGCATAAAATGGAAGAAAAATTTAACAAGATGAAAGGGAAGTATAATTATTCTTAGAATATTACATTTGCTTCCTGAAGGCTTTCTTATCAAATAAGAAGTGCTTAGTCTCCAGAGACTTGGACGGCACAAAGTTCCATGTGAGGATTATGTCGCTGGAAACGTAATGCTTTATGGAGAGCTTCATGTGGAAGCGAGGTGATGATCATCCAATTTGATAACGCAGGCTACAAATTCCTTGCTCACGTTGTGTCCGAGTCTTTGTTCCGTGAAGTTCATTTAGTCCATCCAAGAGCCCTGTGAGGTGGGTATTTCCATTCCAGTACAGAGGCTGAAAGAAGCTAAAAAATTAGTTCCAAGTAAACATTCCTATATGCATGAAGGGTTGCCAGAGGTATTACAGGAAGTCCAAGTTGAATTTCAGTTTCTAACAAATAGTACATAATTGTTTTTGTTAGAAGTACGTCCCGTGTAATATGTGTGACATGATTACATGATTATATTAGAGAACTACTAATTGTTTATCTGAAATTAAGATTTCACAGGGTATCTTGCAGCTTTATTTGCTAAATCTGAAAACCCTGCTTCTTTTTAACGGCAGAAAAAGCTGCCTTAGACCACTAGGTTGCATTGCATGTCCAATTTACTTTCATGAAATTCATGGGATCAGCAAGGGAAAGGAGAGGATCAGGGAGGGAGGAGGGAATATCATGGAGGGAGGGGAGGAGATCATGGAGGGAGGGGAGGAGGGGGGGGAGGGGAAGAGATCAAGGGGGGAGGGGAGGAAATGAGGGGAGAGGGGAGGAGATCAGAAAGAGAGCAGGGAAGATCAGTGAGATGAATTTCTACTCTGAGGGAGGTGGGCAGCTGTTGGAGAGTCTTTTCTTTTAATATATATATTTTTATTGTTGATAGTATTACAGATATCTCCCATTTTTCCCCCTTTCCCCTCTCACACAATCTTTTTTTTTAAATTTGATGTAATGTTTCCTTTTTATTTTATTTTATGTTTTTAACCTTTATTGTTGAGATTATTACAGATGTCCCTTTTTTTCCCCCCCATAGCTTCCCTCTACCCGGTTTCCACCCCACCCCAGGTCCTCACCACCCTATCGTCTGTGTCCATAGGTAATACATACATGCATATAAGATCTTTGTCTAATCTCTTCCCGCACCCCCCACACCCCCTTCCCTCTGAGAATCATCAATCTGTTTCATTTCCATGCCCCTGATTCTATTTCATTCACCAGTTTATTCTGTTCATCAGATTTTTTATTCATTTGATTTTTAGATTCACTTGTTGATAGATATGTATTTGTTGTTACTTTGTTATTCATAATTTTTTATCTTTACCTTTTTCTTCTTCTTCCTTTTCTTAAAGAATACCCTTCATTCAGCATTTCATATAACACTAGTTTAGTGGTGATGAACTCCTTTAGCTTTTTCTTGTCTGTAAAGCTCTTTATCTGACCTTCAATTCTAAATGATAGCTTTGCTGGGTAGAGTATTCTTGGTTGTAGGTTCTTGCTATACATCACTTTGAATATTTCTTGCCACTCCCTTCTGGCCTGCATAGTTTCTGTTGAGAAATCAGCTGACAGTCGTATGGGTACTCCCTTGTAGGTAACTAACTGTTTTTTACTTGCTGCTTTTAAGATTTTCTCTTTGTCTTTTGCCCTTGGCATTTTAATTATGATGTGTCTTGGTGTGGGCCTCTTTGGGTTCCTCTTGTTTGGGACACTATGTGTTTCCTGGACTTTTAAGTTTATTTCTTTACCCACATAGGGTAAGTTTTCTGTTATTATTTCTTCAAATAGTTTTTCAATATTGTGCTCTCTCTCATATCCTTCTGGCACCCCTATAATGTGAATGTTGGTACACTTGAAGTTATCCCAGAAGCTCTTTACACTATCTTTATATTTTTTGATTCTTTTTTCTTTTTGCTCTTCTGATTGGGTGTTTTTTGCTTCCTCATATTTCAAATTGTTGATTTAATTCTTGGAATCTTCTACTCTATTGTTGAATCCCTGTAAATTATTCTTTATTTCAGTTAGTGTATGCTTAATTTCTGACTGGCCCTTTTTCATGTCTTTGAAATTCTTACTAAGATTCTTGAAAGGCTCATTAAGTCCCTTGAAGCTCTCATTGAGATCCCTGAGCAACCTTATAATCATTGTTTTGAACTCTGTATCCAGTAGTTTGCTTGCTTCCACTTCTTTCACTTGTGACATGTTTCGTTGTCTCCACATTTTGGTTGCTTCCCTGTGTTTGTTTCTATGTATTGAGTAGAGCTGCTATGTCTCCTTGAGTTGATAAAGTGGCCTTGTGTAGTAGGTGTCCTGTAGGGCCCAGTGGCTCAGCCTCTCCATTCACCTGAGGTGGACACACTTGGTGCACCCCTTTGTGGGCTGTGTACACAGTCTTGTTGTAGTTGAGCCTTGATTTCTGGGAGGAATTGACCTCCAGGCCAACTGGCTATGGGAACCAGCTGTGACTACAATGGGAGTGCTGCTGTGCAGGAGACACCCTTATGGGGCAGGACTTGCTTCAGTGGGGCTTTGGTGCTCACTGAGTCTGCCCCATGAGTGTGTCACTTATGGATGTGAAGAGTTGTAATCTGGTATGGTC
Source organism: Plecotus auritus (assembly GCF_963455305.1). Classification (NCBI taxonomy): domain Eukaryota; kingdom Metazoa; phylum Chordata; class Mammalia; order Chiroptera; family Vespertilionidae; genus Plecotus; species Plecotus auritus. The sequence continues at coordinate 54,267,097 of NC_137777.1, read as the reverse complement.
TTACACTGACCACTGGATACACTGGCTCTTGGATCTCCAAGAAGGTGCAAAGTCAGCCACTGCCTGGGGCCATCCAGCAGGAGCTACAGAGAGATCTGCAGGTGCCTCCTCTTTGTATTGGGTTTGGAAGTGGCCAGACAAGGCCCACCTGTGAAGCAAGGCAGGCTGGTGCTGGTGCTGGCCTTGGGCCTTTTATTGATAGATTTGGGGCTCCCTGACCCAGCTGCCATTGGTTTGACAGGTTTTAGGCTGAGAAAGGACAGGCCATTCATATGAAAAAGCTGCTGCACACAGCTTGAGTGGGGTTGTAAATTGGGTGGGGTAGGGTCTCAGGGAATCTCCAGGGCAGAAAAACAGAAATGGCTGCCAGTCAGCCCAGTACTCGGAAGGTGCCAGCACAGGAACAATGACCGTTTCAAGCACCTTTGTCTGGAAGAAAGCCGCCCCCATGTTCCTGCCCTAAAGCCAAACAGTCCAGTTTCTGCCTGTGTGTGTCTGGGTCCCCCAGAGCATTGCCCAGCACTGGAGCTCAGAGTAAGCAGAAGCTTGTCAATTCAGTTTGTGGTGCCGGCCTTTAAGAGGAGCAGCTGGGTCTCTAGCAGCCTGTGTGTCACTCAGCCCCAATCCACACTGGTTTTTACAGTCCGTAGTTCCTACTGCTCATAGGGACTTCTTTCCCCAGCTCTGGGGCCCTGGGCTGGGGGTCTGGTGTGGGGCTGGGACTCCTTGCTCCTCCAGGCAGCCTCCAAAGTGGCGATCTTTCTTCTGATTAAAAAAGCGGTACACGTGGGTGCCGGACCAGCCCGTTCTGTGCCTCCACACCTCCTACCAGTCTAAGTGCGCTTTCTTCTTTAACTATCTAGATGTAGGACTTCCACTCAGCCAGTTTTCCTGTGGTTCTAGATGATAGTTGTTCTGTATTTTAGTTGTAATGTTGATGTGGTTGTGGGAGGCAGCAAGTACAGGCGTTTACCTATGCTGCCATCTTGGTTCCTCTGTTGGAGAGTCTTAAGCAGAATGACCTGGCGCAGCTCAGGGCTAACAGGACCACACTGGCTGCTGCTCTGTGACCAGTGTGCTGAGGGACAGGGCAGAAGGGGTGACCTGCACATGCTCAGGCAGAAGCTCCGTGGTGGGCTGGGTGGGTTCCAGTTTCAGGCGGTGGTGCTCTGGGCTCTGGGACCTGACTCCAGCTTGGAGCTGGGGACCAGGCTTCATTCTCCGAGCTTTCATTTGCACCCTGGCGTGGTTTCACACTGGGACCTGAGAGAACCTGAAGGGCTTCCCCCAGGGGCACCCTTGGGTGCTGCATCCCTGGATGCCCAGGAGGAGGAGGCCCTTTAGGCAAAGAGGTGTATGGCTTTGGCAGGACGGCGCCCCCCAGGGGACAGCAGGCGGGGGCCTGGCAGGGGAGCAGGTAGTTACCATGTTTCCGATGCAGCTGAGACTCCTTGGAGAACCTGGGATTGGCGGGCGAGGTAGTACAACCACGCAGGGTTTACATGAACTGGGGGCTTTCATTATTAGTATGACTATGACCTAACTTACCCCACACCTGGATGGGCACAGACACTGCAGGGCTGCCAGTTAAGTGAAAAATGTTAGAGGAGACTGTAAAACCCAACACTTAGGAAAGTACAAGTGCCTTTCCACAAAGCACACACACTGAGGGAAATTTCCCCTGAGTGTCTGCTCTGCCCAGGCCTGTGATAGATGGTCACTCACACAGCGGTCCTGGGCCAGGCAGGTGTTATCTCCTGTTGCCCCAAGTTCTCTCTCCACCAGCATCTTCCTCCCAGCATCCTCACATTTACACTGGGACTTTGATTCTGAGTTAGATGATCAAAGGCACTGCAAGTTTTTAAGCCAGAGAGTGGCATGATCTGATGTATATTTATATAGATTTCTATTCTTCTTGTGTGGAAAATGGCTTGCATGGCTGACGTGGAGATGGGACTAGCTTTGTGCTGTGATTTGGAGGTAGAATTGCTGGAGGCAAAGACCAACAGTAGTTAGCATATTAATGTGAAAAGTCCCACTAGAAGTCTAATGGACTTTAATATTCAGCAGGGCTGAAAATCAGCATAATATTGCCCTGTTGTTGGCCAAATGGCTCAAGGCAATCCCCTAACCTGATAATCCTTTTGCTGTTTACCAAACTTTACCTTTGATATGCCTGTTTGCATCCCTAAAGGGCAAATGTGTATTCAAGTGAATAAAAAGCTGGCAGGTCCAGGGTTTCAGGGAGCTTCTCCTCTAGAGGAAAATTTCCACCTGGCTCCCCCAGGATTTCTAAATTCATATTTCTTATCTAGTGTTTTCATTTGTGTGTGGCCCCTTCTTCAGATCCTGAACCCTAGCCATGCTGGTTGCAGTTTCACATAGAATTAATGGAGAGGGTGGAGGGAATCAGAGGTAATGCTAGTCCTTTGGTTTTAATAATGGGATGATGACATTTAAAAATATATATTTTGAGTTTAGACAGGAATGGAGAGGGAGAGAGAAATAGAAACATCAATGATGAGACAGAATCATTGATCAGATGCCTCCTGCATGCCCTCTACTGGGGATCAAGCCTGCAACCCAGGCATGTGCCCTGACCGGGAATCAAACCCAGGACCCTTCAGTCTCCAGGGTGGCACTCTATCCATTGAGCCAAACCAGCTTGGGTGACTTTTTTTTTTTTTTTACTAGAAGAGGAAGACAGGAAAGGAATAAGTTGGCTGGAAAAACATCAAGACTATTTCTGGCGTGTTACATTTCAGTTGTTCACTGGAGATCTATGAGGAAATGGCATGTGAATACTGGAGTCTAGAATTCCAGGAAGAGATCAGGAATAGAAATCTAGATTAGGACTCTCTGGCCTACAGATACTATTAAAACTCTGATATTTGAGGTCACCTTGGGAGAGTGTGCCAAATGAGGAGGTGGTCCATGACAAGGTCTGGGCTGCTTCAATATTTAAAACGGGGTCTGGAGGGAAAGTTAACAGCAGAGGAAAGTGAGAATGAGCAACTAGTAACCAACTCTCAGCCCAATTCTGCTGAGAAGTGAGTTAAAATCAGAACAGAAGTGAGTTAAATCAGAACAGAAATGGCAGCGGGGAGCCTGCAGATGCCTCAGGGAGAGCAAGAGTCTGACTGGAACGGCTGAGAAAGCCTCTGCTGTGGAGGAAGTCCTTCCTGAGGAGAAGCCCAGAAACTTTGTCCCTCTTCGTTCTAGTCCCTGCTCAACAGACTCCTAAAATCAAAACAATTCCAAGAAAGCTCCTTAAGTTCTTCAAACTGATGCAGTCTTTGTAGAAATAAGGGTGAATGTTAAATGGCTCATCCTGGAAAAGTTTAAGTGAAGGTGCCGTGCAATTTAAACAGAGCTGGAATGTTAAAAACCAACATAGAGTTACGTAAATAAAATATTGATGGGGCGATTATTCCACTGATATTTGAGAGTTGACAACGCGCGCGCGCGCGCGCGCACACACACACACACGCATTGTTATTAGTCAGCCCCTTAGGATAGAATATTTAATTTCATGGCTGATAAACTATGAGAACAAGCATGCTCATCAGCATGTATTTACCAAGTCCCCGGCGTGTTATGGGGAAGAGGACATCTGGAGATGAGCAGTGTAATGATGGCAACAGTGGGAAAATAAAAGGTGCAAAATGAAGTCTCAGCTAAGTCTCCAACCCATCAGACTGGCTACTCAGCAGCACAGATGCAGCTGATGGGGACCGGCTGTGAACCAGAGGTCACCGCAGTGAGCGAGTGTGGGAAGGACTGCTGGTCTGTGGCTAGCAGAGACAGTCATGCTCAGTGGACATGGCTGGATAAGAGGTGCACCGGGCTTCTTCCCCTAAGTGGTCTGTTACCAGGGATTATATCCACGTACAGTTGACGTGCAATTTGACTGAATACACACAAGTTTGCTTTCATGAGGGAGCATTTGGGAAAAAGAATCTTCCTTTTGGGACTTGAAGTATATCTAATCTCATGCATAACATTTCCATTTATTCATGGACTCCCTCGTGCTTTACGTTAGCAAAGATGTATTGAGCACTTATTCTGTGCAAAGCACTGGACTGATGTTGCCTTAAACAAATGCACAGAAGAAAGAAACTAGCCCCGAACATTGAATCTTTTTTCTAAACCGAGTGAGCTGCTGACATGCTGGTGCTGCTCCCAATGGGCATGGACACCCAACGGGCAAAAGTAGGTTTAGTTTATTCTTGTATTATTTTTTATTAATTATTGCATTATTTTCCATGCTAACAACTGTAAACCTGCTTTTGTCCTGTCCTGTATATAGTCCTTTCTAATAAGGATGTTCTCTCTGAGGGGAAAATATATCAAAAAAGGAGGGGATCAGTTTAGTTCCTACCAGCGCGTGACCCCCATCTTCCTCGAAGTCCTCCTCTACGCCATCGGTCATCTCCTCGCCGTCCGCATCGGGCCCTCCTTCTGCAGGCTCCTCGGGAGAGTGGTCTGCGTTCTCCGACACACATTCGTCTTGGATCAGCTCTATAGTCTCTTCCAATTGCTTCTTCTGAGCTTCTGGGGGGAGGGAGGGGAGAAAGCAAATGACTACTACCTTGGGTTGCTCATGCGCCATTTGGATAAACCATGAAGAAAAACAAAACAGTCTACAGAAGGTACACTCTGCAGCTAAGTGTGTGGCTTAGTGTGTGAGGAAGATAAGGTCCTGTGAATTTCAGTCAAATTTATTAAGTTATGTATATTATGTACATGTTTATTTTACATGTATGCTTATTTATTTTTTAATGGAAATAGAAAAAATAGGGGAATCCAAATGATACTGGTTGATAAAGAAGTAAAGATTTACATAAATAGCCCAGCTGGTGTGACTCAGGTTGAGTGTCAACCAAGGAACCAAGAGGTTACTGGTTCAAATCCCGGTCAGGGCACATGCATGGGTTGCAGGCTTGATTCCCCAGTGTGGGGCATGCAGGAGGCAGCTGTTCAGTAATTCTCTCTCTTCATTGATGTTTCTATCTATCTCCCCCTCTCTCTTCCTCTCTGAAATTAATAAAAATATATTTTAAAAAGATGTACATAGATTGATCTTTCTGGCTATACAGGTGGGGCAAAAGTAGGTTTAGTTTATTCTTGTATTATTTTTATTAATTATTGCATTAGTTTCCATAATAACAACTGTAAACCTGCTTTTGTCCTGCCCTGTATATAGTCCTTTCTCATAAGGAAGTTCTCTCTGAGGAGGAAATATATCAAAAAAGGAGAGGATCAGTAAAACACAGAGCTTGCTCATTGGAGGAAGGAGGGTGAGAATGCTCACTGACAGGTTCAAACCTAAGTGAGAAGGACAAAATCTCACTGGGATAAAAAGCTCAGAAGCAGGTATGTCATCTCTCAGACAACACGTCTAAGTGGACGATCCTTTGGAATTTTAGTCTAAGTCTTGTTGGCAGTTGAGGTTCACCTCACGGTTGAGAATCGAACTCTGGTGTGGGGTGGACTTGGCATGGAGCTGCCTCCTTCCCCAACTTTGGGAAGCGAGGCAGAGAGTGAGAGCCCTCCATGAGTCTCGGTTCCTCATCCTTACAAGCGGGATCTCCACTGTGTAACTCTTAGGGGTTGGAGCAGTAACTCAAAGTGTCTAGTAGAGTAATTTGCAAACCATAAGTACTCAACGAACAAAGCAGAGAAGGTCCCAGAAGGCTCTAAAGTGGTTGTTGTAAGACTTCTATATGTATATATAAATCTATAAAATTGTCATCCAAATTAAATAGGGAAAGAGGGAGTTAAATTTAAAAAACGGTTTAATTTAGAAAAGAGGATCCAAGTAGCTAGATGGAAAGAAAGGCAAAAGCTATAGACCCCAAATATCCTGAATTTAATTGCTATTGATCTGGAGCATATTAAACTGAGATGAGTCAGAGAGACAAAGACAAGTAGTGTATGATATCACTTACATGTGGAATCTAAAAGCCAAACTAGTAAAAACAGAGAGCAAAGTGGCAGTTTCCAGCACCGGGGGGCAGGGAGAAGATGGGACACGTGCTCTTTAAAAGTATGAATTTGCAAGGAGTAGTAAGTGAGCTCTGGAGACCCATTGAGTATAGACAACTATATTGTATTATAGTCATCAAACTTGCTAAGAGACTAGATCTTAATGATTCTAACCACTAAAAAGAAATTATCACTGTATAACCTGATGGGGGTGTTAGCTACTCCTGCAATGGCCATTATATTACAACTAGAGGCCCGGTGCATGAAATTCGTGCATGGAGGGAGTGGTTTCTCAGCCCAGCCTGCACCCTCTCCAATCTGGGACCCCCTTGGGGGATGTCCGACTGCGGTTTAGGCCCAATCCCACAGTCAGACATCCCTCTTGCAATCTAGACAACTGGCTCCTAACCACTTGCTTGCCTGCCTGCCTGATCACCCCAACCCCTCTGCCTGCCTGCCTGATCACCTCTAACTGCCTCTGCCTGCCTGCCTGATCACCCCTAAATGCCCTCCCCTACTGTCCTGATCTTGCCCCTAACTGCACTCCCCTGCCAGCCTGATTGCCCCTACCTCTGCCTGCCTGATCATCCCTAACTGCCCTCCCCTGCTGGCCTGATCTTGCCCCCAACTGCCCTCCCTTGCAGGCCTGATCTCGCCCCCAACTGTCCTCCCCTGCTGGCCTGGTCACCCCTAACTGCCCTACCCTGCCGGCCTGATCTTGCCCCCAACTGCCCTACCCTACTGGCCTGATTGCTCCTAACCCCCTGCCGGCCTGATCTCACCCCCAACTGCCCTTCCCTGCCAGCCTGATCACTCCTAACTGCCTCTGCCTTGGACCCCAGCACCATGGCTTTGTCCAGAAGGAAGTCGGATGTCCAGAAGATGGCCAGTCAACCCGGTCTAATTAGCATATTACTCTTTTATTAGTATAGATAGATTATATAGGATAGGATTGCTTAAATGGTGGGGGGAGTCTTTTTCAGCAGGAGGAGATGCTTTTTGCAGACAAAAATACATAATCCCTATATCTGGACTGATAGCCAGCCATATGCACTATACTGCCAAACTGGTCATTAAAAAACTGAACCGTTTTCTTACACCTTACACCAAATGGCTGTTGCCCTTAAAACCCCTCCTCAGCCCCCACCTTAAGTTCTGCCTTCACAGTTCACCCAGATTAGATTCTGATTGGTCGGTTTCTATGCCAGTCAGTGCCAGAAGCTCCACCTCTTAGGCAGCCACTGGCTCCTCGCAGTTCAACCAGATTTGGTTCTGACTGGTCGATTTCTATGCCAGACAGCTTCAAAAGCTCCACTGGAGGCCGGGAGAGAAAGGAGAGGCTTGGCTGCTGGTGAGTGGGCTGAACTGCTGACCTTTCAGAGAGAGAGAGAGGCTTGGCTGCTGGCGAGGCCCAGAGAGAGAAGCAGGGTCTGATCTATAGCCTGCTTCCCTCTCCAGGCCTCGCCAGCAGCCACAGCCACTGCTGATCAGCCCCGCCTTTCTCTCTCTCTGAGAGATCAGCAGTTCAGCCCACTCACCTGCTTCTTGCTCAGCCTGGTGTTCGGTCAAGCCTTTGGTCATTATGACCCTGGCTCTTTATATATATAGATGTATAAATATATTCCATTAACATGTTGTACTCCTTAAATTTATACCATGTGATATTTCAAATACATTTCAATAAAAAACAATAAAAACCCCCAAAGAAACAAAATTGCTAGGTTTCATTCATCTCATCTCCCTTCCACATATCACTTCCCTCTCCAGTTCCAGACCTTATCCTAGGCTGGCTGACCTCCAGGACTGTGACTAGCACTCCCTGAGAAGAGGCTGTGAGGGGCAGACTGGTTTGATCAGTGAAAACTTTGGAATCCTTGCTGTGAAACACACCTCCTGCTCTCCTGTTGCCTCTGCCATTGCTGGTCCTTGGACCACACAATGCATGTGGACACTCTGGTTTTGTCCCAACATTCTCTTTCTCCTAAGAGTGTTTTTGTACTTATCACCTGACCTCCTCAATTCTAGCCCCTCTAGGTGATCATTCTGCTTGTTCAACTGGCCCTCAAGTCCTGGGGTAGTATTTCAAAACAGAGAAAGAAGTGGAGTTTGGGATTGGACAGTTATTATTCCACTGGGCAGGCCCAATTACAGGTGAATTTTTTCACTAAACACATACAATACTGTAAATATACTTTATCTCCCTTATGATTTTTAATAGCATTTTCTTTGCTCTAGATTATTTATTGTAAGCATACAGCATATAATACATATAACATGCAATATATATATTAATCAACTGCTTGTATTATTAATAAGACTTCAGTCAACAATAGGCTATGATAGTTAAGTTTTTGATGGGTCGAAAGTTATATGTGTATTTTTGACTGTGTGAGGGTCAGTGCCTCTGACCCCTGTGTTGCTTTAGGGTCAACTGTACATTGAAAATTGTTCCAAATCTTACAACCTTTCCTAAAGCAAAACTTTCTCAATTTCAGGTCATTGTGTTTATTTTTTGTTAATAAATGGTCTCTTGCTTGAAATTGATATTATATTGGAATGTTTTGGTCTAGCATACCCATTTCTTCTCTAGTGGTTTCAGAAATATTGGTCTGAGAACTTTCACTTATTGATGTTGGAAGTGATATTCATTTTTTCCCTCTAGAAAAATCTCTAGTTGAGCAGTAGGGCGGGTTTTCAGAGCCTCTCAGGGCCAGACCTTGAGGATGCACAGCCTGCATTGGGCTTTGGGTCTGAATTGCTCAGTTGTCTTTGGAGCTGAAGCTGACGTTGCTGATCCTGCTCTGACTGTGATCCCTGCTCCTTTGGTCCACCGATGCCTGGACCAAAGGCTCTGACAGTTCGTCCTACAGCTGTCCTTTGTCTCATTCCTGTTGAAGTTTCCTTGAAACTTGAGCTATCGCCTTCAAGGTCATTGTCCCACTCAAAGGGGATGATATAGGTGTCGGTCTTTTGTAAAATGGAAAGTACAACACAAGGCAATTTTCAAGACATATTTTGATGTGTTCTGTTCCCCTAACTGAATGCCTAATACAGACAGGAGATGACATAGGTATTAGAGAGGATATGGGACTGACATTTTCTCTGATTACTAGTCCTGCTAATGGTAATTTTCTTCTGTGAAAGCTGAGCATATAATTGGCCCACAAATGGTCAACTTAGCTGTGTTCAGAGTTGTTCTACGTGCAAATGAAGAGCAGGGGTGAGTGCCTTCTAAATTGTAAAGGCCACACCAACGTGTCAGCACAAAAGGCTCTAAATAGTTCTCGAATTGAATTTATTTTGATTACTTCTCCAGACAAATTGTCCATGTCAAAACACTTAATCACTACTAATCATTAAGAATCACATACTCCAAAGACAATTTTGCCTTTGACATGGCCCCTTAATTTTTGTTTACACAGACATAGTGTTTTAAATTATTCTCTGTTTTTTTTGTGTGTGTATTAATATACAACCTACATGTAAAAGGTAAATGCATGGGAGACATGACCTGGGTTGAGAAAAAACTTTAAAGACAATGGCCATCGATTCATAAAAGTTTAACAGAACACTGTCAGCCTGTGCTTTAGGACCTGTGGATTCCTCCACCCGTGTCATCATCTCAGCGGGAAATGCCACAGCCCCTAAGCAAATGGGTTCCACGAATGAAATTGCACAGGGAAGCACATGGGTCAGTTTCACAAGCAGGTCGGACCCCGTAATTATCTTGTTGAAATAGAAAGGAAAAAGCAACTTGTCTTATTTTTACGAATAATTATCTACTTTTATTTCTGCTAGAAATGAGTAATATTTTTGTTTATTCTTTCCTTCATAACAATCTCTTTATCTGCATAATCCTCTTCCTTCTACCACTTTTACTTTTCATTGTATGAGTATGCATTGTGTGTGTGTATATGTGTGTATGTGGTATGTGTGTGTGGTGTGTGTGTGTAGTATGTGTGTTGTGTATTGTATATGTGTTTGTGTGTATGTGTGTGGGTGCACTGACACACATTTATGTCCCTACTAATAAAGCTTCTTTGGGGCAGAAACATTTTCATTTATCTTTGTATTTCTGGCGGCTAACTCGGAGTCTTACATACAAATTAAATATTTGCGGAATATATTCATGAATTGTCATGGAACTAAAACATAAATGTCTGGGTGTCATTATTTTCATGGAGTTGGAGTGATTGTTGAATTTGGCTCTGTGGTAGCAAACCTCTGAATCCAAAGAGAAATTAAAAGCAACCTCCTGGTAACATTCCACAGCACAGCCGCACACACTAAGTCCAAGTCAAATGTGGGGCCTGAGAGTTCCCAAGAAGAAAATCGTAAACGATGGATTTTAGCAGAAAAAGCAAATGATTGATTTCAACAGAAAAAAAAAGGGTTATTATGGCTGTAAGGTAGTGAGTGCTCACAAAATGCTGACCACGCAGAATTCACTAACGCTAGGCATTGCGACATCCTGCGGTGGGCTTGTTTCTCACTTTACAGATGAAGAAAGGGAGGCTCCATCCTCCCAGTAAGACCCCAGGGTCACACAGTCAATAAATGCCAGAGCTGAAATTCCCACTTAAGGCATTCCGACGCTAAAAGAAAAAAGGCCTAACTTGACACACGTAGAATGCTTTGGCTCTCTTCTGTAACCAGAGCATTTAAATTCAAGAATGAATTAGTCTGCTTAGTTTGGGCCCTTGTTAGAGCGGAACAATGACGTCAGAGCTGAGGAGGGAAAGTGACGGGTAAGTCCTCTGCGGGAGATGCCTCGGGTGCCAACACGCCTGGAGGGAGATGCGTCTTCAGTCTCAGTCCTTGCGTCTGCCTGTGTTTTCCCGCACATCTCTTTTCTATTTCAGAAGCTACATGTGATTCAGAAAACAAGTGAGAATGTTTGGAATTTATGTCCAAAGCATGTTTATTAAATTCAGTTTGCTGCATAGCTGTTGCCATTAATGTAACTCTGAAAACTGGTTGAGCTGGCAAAACAGCTTTTTGACATGCTGGCTTCATTGCTAACTCAGATGGCTGGAGGAATGTTGACACAAAAACATGACATTAATCCTGGGAGCCGAGCTAGTGTCCTGAAGGGGTTGTCTCACACCAGTATCAACTGTGTTTAGAAAATTCTACATCACAGCTCCTGAATCTTCCTCGATGATTCCAGTCAATGTCGTTTAGAAGACGCAGCTTCTTACTGCTGGTGCCAGACAGGAGCATCGTGCGTGAGCAGCGGGGAAGCTAGAGATGGAAACATCAGGTCCTTCAGCATTCCCGGAGAACATGACCGCCGAGCTGTCCACACCAGGTGCCTCGAGTTGTCGAGGTCACCACAAGTGCCATGTAAATCGTTTAGAAAAGTGCTGAGATATTGTGTTTGTTTAAGTGTTGCAATAATTGTAAGGGTTAGAGATTACTTTTCCCGGTTTTAATAAATGTTGTGAGGCCCCTTCCAAATTTCGTGCAGCACGAAGTCGCTAGCTCTTAGCTGGACTAGCTCTCAGTAGGTGTGGGCTGCTCTGTCTGGCTCCTAGTCTGCCCTCCACGTGTCAGTGTAAATCCCTCCACCAGGACGAGGAGTCAGGGGGTGCGGCAGCCCGGAGCGGGGTCAGCTAGTGGTGCTGGGGTGAAGGTCCTAACTGACCTTGGCCATGTTCGCGGATGGACTCATGGAGGGTAGGTTTCCATCCCCCACGGATGGTTGCACCACTTGGTCAAATTACTAAGACGTCACTGAAAGGGGTAACATTTGTGTTATGTAAATGTTTCTCAATAAAGTTGTTAAAAAAAGAAGGTAGAAAAGAGCCAGTGAGAAGTGAGGAGGGTTGAGGAGGGCTGAGGAGGGCTGGTGTAGCTCTGGGAAAGCAGGGGAGGGGGTGCGGGAGGCGGAGGGGGAGTAGAGAGAGCCTAGAGGGCAGAGGCTGCTGCACTGGCCACGGAGGCGTAGAAGTGGGGAGCTTGCGCTGGGATGGGCAGGGCTGCTGTCACGCTGATGGGAGGGACGGGGACGAGACTCTATTGGGATGAGGAAATGAGGAGAGCGTCCATTGGAAAGACTGATTGAGTGACGACCCAGGGCCTAAGGCTGTCTGTGGCCTACTAACTGCAGTTTTCCTGACCTTGGGCCTGACCTGCTTCTCAGGGCACTTCCTTTAGAGAGCTGGCCATGGGGACTCTCACTCTGCCCCTTTGAGATGCCAATCTGTTACAATTATTCGGACATGTCTTCTCAGGACCTAGAAAGTGTCCCTTTGAAATTTGACCATCAGGAGAGACCGGGCCCTCCCAGTATCAGTGGGAGAAGGACAGCTACCTCCCCTGCCTCACTTCGCCAACACGGATGCTCCTGCTGACCCCACTCCCACGCTGCCCCCAGTGCTTGTCCGTGAGCTCCCAGCGGCTGGATGCCCTGCCCTTGCTTCAGTGGCATGGAGTGCAGTTTCCACCCTCCTCCAGCACTCTTGTCCCTATCGCCACATCTTGAAGGATGTCTTCCTTGTCATTTTTTAACGTGTCCAACTCAAAGCTCCTTCTACAGTTATCTGAGGGGCAGCACAGGAAGGTCTCCATTGCAGCTGGAAAAGCTTTTTTTTTTTTTTTAATTTAATAAATCTTTATTGTTCAGATTATTACAATTGTTCCTCTTTTCTCCCCCCATGGATCCCCTCCACCCAGTTCCCACCCTACCCTCTGCCCTTATCTCCCCCTCACTGTCCTCATCCATAGGTGTACGATTTTTGTTCAGTCTCTTCCTGAACCCCCCATACCCTTTCCCCCTGAGAATTAGCAGTCCATTCCCTTTCTATGCCCCTAATTCTATTATATTCACCAGTTTATTTTGTTCCTCAGATTTTTAATTCACTTGATTTTTAGGTTCACTTGTTGATAGATATGTATTTGTTGTTCATAATTTTTATCTTTACTTTTTTCTTCTTCCTCTTCTTAAAGAGGACCACACCAAGACACATCATAATTAAAATGCCAAGGGCAAAAGACAAAGAGAGAATATTAAAAGCAGCAAGAGAAAAACAGTTAATTACCTACAAGGGAGCACCCATACGATTGTCAGCTGATTTCTCAACAGAAACTATGCAGGCCAGACGGGAGTGGCAAGAAATATTCAAAGTGATGAAAAGCAAGAACCTACAACCAAGATTACTCTACGCAGCAAAGCTATCATTCAGAATTGAAGGTCAGATAAAGAGCTTCACAGATAAGAAAAAGCTAAAGGAGTTCATCACCACCAAACCAGTATTATATGAAATGGAAAAGCTTTGATGGAGTTGTTAAAGACACCCTCCCCCCCCCCCCCCCGCATTTAGCTTCTTTAAAACATTTAATTTTTGCAGTCCAGTATTTCTGAGACTCGTTAAGAGAAATAGCACTGTCTGTCCATCCCTGCTCCCCATTTTCAGCTCCTTAAAGTCTTTCTACTCCCTCAGCTGATTCTTTCCGAGATATGCCCTCCCAAGTCTTCATAACACGATGCCATCGCTCCTTCTCCATCAGTTCGGTGCCCTGTCTGCTGCTGCCACACTCCGGAGGCGGGGGTTCAGTTCTCTGCCACAGATCTCTGCTCACGGGCCTCCTCGTTTCCATCTTTGCTTTCTCCCATGTTTTCTGGGAGAGTTCCTCCAACTTGTCTTCCCTTCCTGTGTTGAGTTATTTATTTTGCCATCATGTGTTAATGTCTAAAAAGCTCCTTTACCTGCCATCTGAATACTCAGTTTATGTTTCAGGTACTTACTTCATGAATGCAATCTTCTCTTTCATGAGGTATTAATCAGCTTTTTTTGTTGTTTTGTTTCTGACATTTTATTCTTCCTGCACAATCTCGGTTTCTTCCAATTTGTTTTCTATTTTGGTATTTGCTTTTTATGTTACATCTTTTCTCCTGTCTGTTCACAGTGACGATGGGGTGTTAGAGTGCCGACAGGCAGTGTGTACAATGGGGACTGTTTCTGCAGGATGACCCGTTGACCATTTCATTGGGTGGCACCGCCAGCTTCTTTAAATCTTTCTTCGAGGGCTGGTCATATTCCCAATTGAGAGGTCTTCTAGTGTCTTCAGGAGCCTGGCTCCTGAGAGGGAGAGAATGCTGGGGATTTCTACAGTAAGGGTGTAAACTCTTCCTCCTCTCTCTGTTTTCAAATGCTCTCCAGTCTGTCTAGCAGCCTGAGGTCTGCCGTGTGAGCTCTGCTAGAAGACACTTCTCTAGCCTCCGGCTGGGCCAGGAGCAGTCAGGAGCACAACACGGGTTTCTGGTTCCCCAAAGGGCATTCTGCCATGTTTTCTAGAGGAAGATGGTTGCCTTCATGCTGAGATTTGGGGGAGTTGGGTGATTAAAACCGGACCCAGGTTGCACGGGTGTGCTGAGTCTGGTCCACTTCTCCATCTGTCCAGCCTCCACAGCTAGATCCCCATTCTCCTTAAGATAAGGGGTTTTCAGTTTAAAAATACCATCACAAATGTGATGGAGTTTCAGGAGGGAGCAGGGCTCAGTTGTGTTTGCTTAACATCTGTACCGGAAGCATCAGCAATTTGATCCAAACTGTCAACGACAGGAAGGTATGAGAACAGAAACAGGGTCACACCATAGGTGGCAACCCGGTCACACTGAAGCAGTGCCCTCCCTCTGAGAGCCACAGCCTGTGGCCAGAGAAGAGAGATGGCGATGGTTCAAGATGCAGAGTCCAATTACTGCGAAGCAGCTGAAGGAATTCCTGACACTTATCCGGAGTAAAGAAGGCTGCAAAGATGCCGTGACCAAAATCTGAACGCAACCAAGTCGACCATCTGTGGGCCAATTATATTGACATTCTGTTCAAAGGTTTAGGAAGGCAAGGGTATTTTAGCTCCTTTTAAATATTTCATTGGCTGTTACCTTCACAAGGGATTGGACTTAAGCTCGGTTTCAGGGGACATAAAAGGGGAACTGAGCCAAGTGAAAGCAGCAGACATTTGGTTCAGAAGAGAGGACCCTGCTGTAGGCGTCTGAAACCCCAGTATGAACAGGGACCACGTGAATAACATCAGTGCGTGCCTGGGGGCACCCATACACTAGCTGACTGAGCAGCGCACCCACGCGCAGGTGAGCAGCAGGACTGAAGTCTAATGTTTCCAAAGAAGTCATGTGTTTTGACATTTCTGTATAATCTCCCATTTTTGGACACTGATGTTCTTAAAAAATCCTATCTTTCACCAAGCACATGGGAAGATGCATTTATCCAATGGGACTCCTCTGTGACCACTCTCATGCTTCCGTCTAACATTATCGTAAACGTGACCTATGTCACTGGGAGTGGCTGAGAGAGACTGGCTGGCCATGTGTTAGCCATACCCCCAAGAATAAAGTGGAACTAAATAATGTCTAATTGCCTTTTCACAGGAAAGACTGTATGCCTGACATGTGATTTTTTAAAGAAGTGTGGCCACCCATGGAGTAATTGTGCCCATTGTTTTTCCTGTTCTCTCCGAACACCCTTTTGGGTCATTTAACATCACCGTGTAAACCACGTAACACTTGTGCTATTCATATGTGGCAATTTACGTGTGGTTCTTTAAAAAAAAATCTAGGAATGAAGCACATTTATAGGCTAAACTGATGCTAAGGGTTATTTATTGTTTTCAATAAATAGTCAGTATATCCCAAAATTGGTACTTGAATTATTCAATGGAAAAAATAACACAAGCATGGTGGATTCATAGCAATTATAATTTAAAAGTTGGGACTACTTTTGAGGCCACAATCCCTCCCTCTAGCTGACACGGGAAGGGCTGGAGACCCTGAGAGCAGTCAGACGTGTTCCTGCCCGGGGCGGGCGAGGTGGATGGTGGGGGCGGGGGGGGGGGAGCAGAGAGGAAGAGAAGCTGCGCCTTGTTCTTGAGGTTTCCAGGCTCAGAGAAAGAGTCCGTGTACCACGCAAGTATCTGCTGGAAGCTGTTTGGATGCAGGGAATCCAAAACGTTGTAATTACACTTCAGCACAGTGACTCCTGGCGCTGAGGGGTTCACTCCAACGGCGCAGAAGGCCTATGCGGCCTGAACCCAGCCTCGTGGGGAGTGGGGAGGGGGCGCGGTGGGTTTCCCCACCATCTCCTTCCTGCCTCTGCCGTGCCCTGGGAACTGTCATCATCTAATGATGTGAATTGGGAATGAGAGACGAATAGAACAGTAACAATAAAAGTCAATGTTAGCTACCAAACAATTAGCTTGCGACCTAATAAGTATTAAAACGAGTGCCCTGAACATTAACAAGGAGATACTGAGTCTTTTAAAGAATTCGACTGCATTTCTCTCTGCTTTCTTCTATAATGCAGGGTTGACTCTTTTCATACAACCCTGATTTTTTTTTCATAAAAAATATATAGAAAATGATCATCTCATCTCCATAAAAATGAATGCGGTTCAGGAGACAATTGGCAAGAGAAAAAAATTAGCAATTAAATAATTCCCCTTTCTTCCCACCGTGGGAAAGGAAGAAAGCATACCTATCAAAGGACCAAGCCTCGTCGCTGAAGAAGCCACTGTCTCATGACGGGAAGCGTGGACACGGGCAGTCAGGTGCCGCCGCTAATGAAAGGAGGCGAAGCTTTGGGTCTGGTGTCCGCTTACAGACATCGGCACAGAATAACATCGCCACAGAATAACATCGGCACAGAATAACATCGCCACAGAAGAGCCACGCTATTCGGTGCAGGGAACCGCCAGCCTAACCGGATGGGCTGAAGCATCACACTTTCCTCCTGGAGGTGATTTGTATTTAAATGAGTTCTCCACAATCCTTTAAGCTGAATTGGGAATTGGTTGTCAAAGGCCTTCACTGTGGGGGTTGTTGTACATAATAACGAATTTCACAGAAGTTCCTTGAAGGAAAATACTGATTCAGAGACCTCACAGGGTATTTTCATCCTGGAAATGCTTTCTATTTCTGCCCCAGATGGCATGTGACAAACTCCCTCCAGCCTACATTTCTCTAGTGAGCGGTTTAGGCAGCGAATCTCTGCTCAGCAGAAAACACATTTGAAGTAGAAATTTTTAATAAACATGAGTCTACTTCCTCTCTCACTTGTCATCCATACGAACTTAAGACGTGGTGGGCAGACAGGCTGCAGGAACCTGGTGGAAACACTCCTCGGCCGTATATGTCTGCTCCCACCAGCCCCAGGTCGCTCTGATCAGAGCCTTTACCCCTCGCCAGTGACTGCGGGACCGACTTCCGTAGGCAGCCTTGTCACTCCTCCCAGTGGAGGCACCACCGCTGTCCTCATTGTGAGTGAGAAACAGGCTCAGGCAGGGGCTGGGCCGCTTGGACCCGAGCTCACTCCTGTCACCTGGAGGCCCCACGTGCCTCATGAGTCAGGACTGCTTGGTCCTTACCCTGCGACACGGTCAACATCAGGCCAGATGCTGTGTCGGAGCCCAGGGCCCACATCCCTGCAGGTTCTCCCCAAGGAGGAGCTTCCCAGGCAGCGGCAGGGCAGTGACACCCTGGGATGAGGCCCTGGTGGCCCCTGAGATTGACACTACAGATGGGAAGGTGACAGGGACTTACACTCTGACGGACAAAGCACCTGAATTATACCGAAAAATAACCGTATTATTTTCAATCTTAGAACACACATACTCATGTGAATAGGGTTAAGTTTCTTTTATGTGAAGAGGGAAAATTTTTTTAAGTTTCCTTTTCAAGCCCTGTGCGAAGCAGTTGAGGAGGTGACTCAGACCCGGTAAGCAGGGTAAGACTGACCCACCATCTCATCGCCTGATGACAGGGACAATAGCTGACGTCTGTGGACCCCCAGGGCTACACACAGCTGCATTCCATTCTCAGCCTCACCCCGGCCCCTTCCCCTTTATAGTCCTGTCCCCTGCACCTGCTAGAAGACAGGATTTGATGCTTGTAAACACCCTGTCTTCGTGGTTGGCTGGCCTTATCAATAAACGCCTCATGTGATTCAACCCGGCCTTCGTTACTGGACACAGCGACAGGCAGCCGGAGCCCAACCGGGGGTTTCCCGGTAACAAAAGGACAGTGGACTCACCTGATGGGGAAATGAGACATTTTTGTGGGGGGGGCTAGCAATCTGAATCTGTGCCATTAACCTAATGTACATTCTTGTTAGCCTATAATCTAGTCACTGCCCCTTTAATTGTCTGGTCCTGCAAGACCTGGTTACTCCCATTTTAGAGGGGCCATAAGCTATCCCCAGATGGAGTTATCAGTGCTGGTGCCAGGCCAGGCCTTTAGTTGTGGTCTCAAGGCCCCAACACATGGGGCTCTTTGCAAAGCCTGCGAAAGGTCCGGAAGTATAATCCATATTTGGGGGACAAAGGAACCAAAGGGGTATAAAGGGAGAGCTTCCTCCATATTGGTTTACTCAGGATTTGAGAGGAACAGTCTCCCCTGAGTCCTGCACCGTACATGTGAAATGTCTGGAAATAAATGGGTTTTTCCTGTGCCTCCGGTACTCCTGCGTATTTTTTTGGTCGCCTGGTAGGTTCAGTCACACACCCACAGACCTGGGCTTGCGACCTGGTCTGCCACTAACTAGTTATGCGCCCATGGAAAAGTCTGCGGGCCTCGACCCTTTGCTTTCTCCTCGGGGAGGTGAGGGGCTGGATGGGAGCAATGGCTTTCAAAACTGTATTATTATTTTTTCAAGTGAAACTTTTTGCAAACGAAGTCATAGGTCGAGTCCCAATGGATAAAACAGATGGAGGTGACGCTAGTTATCCACCTTTATCACCTGATCTTGTCTCCAAGGGGCCTCGGAGGATCTGAGGCTGCACAGCACAGTGTCAGCCTGGGCACTGGTCACCTCCAGGCTCACCCCAGTCCTCACATGCTGTGATTCTAAACGATATCGTGGCCACAGAAAAAGGGCACTGACATTGCATGAAAAGGACCGGGAACCAGCGTCAGGGCTGACAATTCAGAGCCCAGAGACGTGACATAAGACACTGTAATCAACGACTTGGCCGGGTGGCCAGAGACACTGTGGTGGTGAGTTCTGAACGGGGCCCTGAAATTTCACAGGGTCACAGCGATGCAGGAGTTGGGCTTTGTGATCATGACCTTGAAATCCATTCAGAGTTGCTGCACTTACTTTAATGACGTATGAATTGTACTTTTAGCTTGATAGCATTAGTCCATGAATTGACTTTATTTTCTTAAAGATTACTTGATATTGAGCTATAAACTTCCAAGGACAATCCTACCACTACTTATTAGCATCAACATACTTTTCATTTTTCCCCTTTTGTGAATATATGAATTTTAGACAAAGTGGCTCCTGTTCTCTGAAAAGCAAAAGACCAGATCCCACTGTTGTAACTCTAGCTTACAGACTTCATTCACAGTGAATCTGCGTTACACTCTATGAAGCCTGTCCGGGGCCCTGGCCCTGCCTGTCTAGGTGATTGACAATGTCTCTGATTTCATTCCCACAAGTCTGTGGGCACAGACCCTGTTCACTTACCCGCCTCCGCCTTCTGCTGCTTCTCAATCTTCTCCAGGCGTCCTAGCAAGGAGTCAATTTTAGTTTTGATCTGCGTTAGTTCTTTCTTGATTGTCTGTAACTCATCTGATTTCACTGGAAGGGAAAAAGGGACAGAAAGCAACAGAAAGTCAAAGGCCAGGGCCCATGGACACCCTGTGTTTCCCCCAGACGCTGTCAGATCTCAGAGGATGCTTTCAAGTCCCATCCACTCTGACTGCCTCCAGCTCCCCCCACACCGAGGACTTGATCACACAGTGATTCTCCAGGATGGGGGCCTCTGACATTCTTCTCACCAACGTGGTGCGAGGTGGAGGGATCTAGAAATATTTTATAAAATTGCTGACACTAAATTTAGTTTTGGCAAATACTAGTAGTTGAGTAACTCTTAGATGGACTCAGATTGAGGGAGGATTCAATCCTGACAGGTGTGTGAATAATGATACTTTTATTAACATATATTTTGTAACATATATTTTAGCAGACAGTGATATTTTTAATCCAGTACTTTGGTGATTGATGGGAACCAGAATATCACACTTTTCCCCTAAAATGTCTAAGAGGCTAGAGAAGTCTCCCAACTTACAGAACGCTGTACTTGACTTTTTAAAAAGGAAACGGAGGCAGTGAGCTGTGCCAGCCTCCCTAAGCCCTGACACCGAGGAAGGAATTCACTGATGCTCCCACTGCCAGTTTCACACAGATGGCTCTCATGCTGGGTTCTTGCTGTTTACTATGGTTTTAAAAATAAAAGATAAGACGAATAGAAGATTGACAACTTTTCATTTTGCCAAGTAAGGATGTTAAAAAACAATTATAACAAACATCCTACTATCTCCTATAATTAGAAAGAAAGGGCTTAAGAAAAGGGCAACCTCATGTTGACCAAACACTCCTTTAAATGAAGCTTGTTTATGTTCATGAAAATCCCTGCGCCACCCTTAGCTTCCCATTGTGATGAGAACGTTTGGAAATGCTGTCGGAACCCACAGAAACCGGAGCCTGAAGATGTTGAAGCTGGCACTGTGGGAGCCACACCTGCCCATGAGCTTTCACCTGGGGGTTGGGGTGTCTGTGTCCCAGCAGAGAGCCATGCTCAAGGTCTGGGCACAGTCCCGGCCATGTAGCTCAGTTGCTTAGAGCGTTGTCCTTATCCACCAAGGTTATGGGTTCAATCTCCAGTTAGGTCACATACAAGAACCGACCGGTGAATGCATAACTAAGTGAACAACATGAAACAACAAATGGATGTTTTTCTCTCTCCATTCCTCTTTCTAAAATCAATCAATAAAACATTTTAAAAAGGTTTGGGGCACAGATCTTGAAATCAGGGACTATCCTTCTCTGTCACTTTCACTTCAAATTTATAATAATCTGAACTTGGCTATTCCCTAGGAATTTCAGAAAAAACAAAACAAAACAAAACAAAACAACTGAGTGTTTAGATTGCTTCTGTAGTCTTCAGGAAATTTATTGTAAATAGTGAAAACTAAATGCAACCTATGTTTGCTTGAAATAGGGCTGTCTGTCAACTCAGATATGTCATATAATATACAGGGTAAATTGTGCATTAATGTACACTAATCGCTCAAAGGAAGAAAGACTTTTTCCAATATGAAAATGAGAATTTTTTTCCATTATAAAATCACAAGTTTTTCATAAAAAACAGATTTTTACTTATAATGCAAAGTCACTTGTAAAATAAAAGCTGCAAGAATCAGGGGCCCCTGGAGTGTTCCTATTCTGAAGACCCCAAATGAAAGCAGAACAGGTTAAAGTAGAGAATTGCTCCTTCTGTCAGTCATTTCAAAGACATAAAAGTGCCGATGTGGAATTGCAGCTCAATTTGAAAAACATCGTCTGTCACAACCTGAAATGGATTCTGCTTTGAAGAATGATTTTCACTCCCTTTGATGAAAGCACCCCGTGTAGTTTTACTTAAACCTACCGAACGTAATAGAAAACATTTTATAACACCAGCTTTCAGTGCCGGAGCTGGGACTGTGGCTGGGAAGTAACAGATTTCTCGGTAAGTGGAGCCACTCCGCCGCCCAGGAATGCAATTGACTAATTTTAATTTATCTCCTTAAAAAACAAACAAATTAACCACCAATGTCCAGTTTTATACAAACTGCATTCCTTCCAACGAGGCATCTGGACTGGGCAGGAGGAACTTGTCAGTGTGAGGGGGAGGGTTGCTTTGTCTGGGCTCATGCCCTCCTCGGTGGGAACCTCTCACCACAGTGGGTGGCTGTGACATCTGTCTGATTAGCTCCTGGAGCTCAGAGACAACAGGGGCGGAGCCAGCCTGGTCCGGCCTCTTTGCTGCCCGCACCAGGGCAGGCGGTGGGTGCAGGCCTGTGGGGTGCCCGCCCCTTTCTTGGATGCCTAGCGCAGGGGATGGCTCTCCTAGCCTGGATTCCAGAGGACCCTGCCACGAGCCACCTCTGTGTCGATGTGCTTCTCTCTCTCACTTTTTCTGCCCTTTTTCTACCTTTTTTGGTTCCTGTTAACAATTTCTCTACCGCTTGGTGGGTGACAGTCATTCCCTGTTTCTACCTACCCCATCAATATTGTACAACAGCAGTTTTCTAAACCTAGAATTTTAAAAATCTTTGCAACTTTGATTTCTGACATTTTCCCAAAACAACAGAAGTTAGTGCAGAATTAAGGTGAGCCTCGGGTCCAAAGCGCCCCAGGCAGGCTTTCTGCCCCACGCCTTTCCTTCCCAGTGTTTTCACTGCATCTTCACCGGCATCTGCGCTCCGGCCGCCCGGCCTCTGCAGTGGGACCCGCAGCGCCTTACTTACACGCCGTAAGTCCTTCCTGCGGAAAAGCCCAACTGTCCCAACTTTTATAGGAAAAGGACCAGAAACACTCTCACGCTCCAACCCAATTCTTCAGGCTGCTACACGGGGTCTCTCCAGAGATAACCCCAGGTGTGCCTCCCATTGCCTCTCAGGCTGGCCCTCCACTTGAGCAGCACAGCTGTGCCGCTCAGCCAGCATGGGGCCTCCAGACCAGCTCACCGCTGTGCCCAGGGAGTCACCTCCAGCAGCTCAGAGCAGGCTCATCTCCAACTCCCACCCTCCGCCTGGGAGCCTTGCTGTAAGGACTCACTGAGCTCTAGCGTTTAGAACGCTTGGCACCTCGCTCGCATCAGCAGGCCAATAGGTGGTAGAAGCAGAAGTTGCTATTTCAGGTATTATTATTTTTATTATTTACATGCCTATCCAGCAAAAACGCTCCCTCCCCCACGAATATGTCTGTCAAATATCCCACGTGCCTTTCAGGAACCATATTCTGTCTTTTCCGTCCTGTGAATTCTTCCTGGACTAGCCTGCTGGAGGGGCGTGTCTTGGCCCATCTGTTTACTGGCGTCACAGGTGCTCCCGGACACCGTGCTGCGGACGCCCTCTATGTCCCTCTCCATGTTAAACGTGAGCTCCTGAGTGATGCTCCGGCTCCGCGCTGGACGGCGCCAGCGGCTGCTTTGGGATGTTTCCTGGATTTGGGCCAGCTCCTCCTCTTCCTCCCTGCGAGGCTCCTGCTACCAGGAGGCCGTGGGCTTCGAGGTCTGTCCTCCTTAATTAAACATGATACGAACACGTCTAAGAAGAAACCCTAACTCCGATTAGCACCGAATGGAAAACTTCCTGCCTTTTCATCATAAACCAGCTCTGTGCAACTTATTCAGATTCCTGGTTGACATAGTATTCTGATCTCTGACAATATTACATTTTAGAAAGAAGAAATTATGGGCGGTTGTCTAAAGTAAGACATATTAATGGACCTATGCCATCATAGGCTCTCAACAACAAAACTCCCTGAATGGAGAGAGGGCATCCATTTTTCTCTCCCTCCCTCCCTTCCTCCCTTTCTTCCTTTCTTCCTTCCTCCCCTCCCTGACCCCTCCTCCCAATCCTAAGCACATCTTAAACACAGAAAGAAATTAACAAACGCCAGACAGGCGGTAGGTGTTGTACGCAGGTATGGTCACTGCAAGCCCCGCTCAGCCTTGTGTGTGTGCTGGCCACTGATGGAGCTCACTGCCCAATTCAAGGCTGGATAACCAAGCAGGAAGTGCAGAGGGAAAATGACGTGGAAACAGCCCTTTCCTAATTTATCAGAAGCACTACGACAAAACATAAGAAAAGA
Organism: Plecotus auritus; assembly: GCF_963455305.1. NCBI lineage: Eukaryota > Metazoa > Chordata > Mammalia > Chiroptera > Vespertilionidae > Plecotus > Plecotus auritus. The sequence continues at coordinate 54,243,449 of NC_137777.1, read as the reverse complement.
ATGCCTGCCTTTGGCAAACACCGTTTTGCAATTTTTCCCAATTCCCCTTGACTCTTCAAAATCCAAACTTCTTGTATTTAAAGACATCCCATTGACTGCAGCACCTTATTCATGTGGAGTATGAGCTAGCAAGGGTCAGGAGTAGTTCTCTTACAGTAGGTTCCCCAAAACAAAGAGAACCTAATATTCTCTTACAGTAGAACTACTCCTGACCCTTGCTAGCTCATACTCTACATGAATAGTAGTTCTAATACTGAAGCCTGGCTGGTGTGGCTCAGTGGTTGAGTGTTGACCTATGAACCAGGGGGTCAAGGTTTGATTGCCAGTCAGGCTCAATCCCCAGTAAGGGGTGTGCAGGAGGCAGCCAATCAATGATTCTCTCTCATCATTGATGTTTCTATCTCACCCTCTCCCTTCCTTTCTGAAATCAATGATAATAATAAAAAAGAATAATACCAAATACTTTTAATCAATGTGCTGTTATACAATTATTGATATAGGAAAGCTGGGTGCTGGGGACAATTAGTTCTGATTACTGGAGATTATCAATTTTGCAATTTAAAAATTATGAATGTGAGAATCTGAGAAAATGGCTTCACTTCCCAGTTGGCTCCAAATCTCTCTACTCACATCCTCTTCCCTGTGTTTCTAATGGCCTGAGGCTCCGGGAACAACTGCTCACACCCGGGGTGGGTGGGGGTGGTGTCACGTTTTCAGGCATCCAAACCCTTGTTCCTGTTTCCACTGGTCTGCCTGCACGCTCACTCCGCCTGGGGCATGCCCTTTGTCCCTGAAACCCTCAGCTCCAATGTTGCCCATGCTCTGTGACGTCCCCTCCACGCTTGTCCTCTTCTGCACCAGACTCGTCCTCCTTCCCACACCTTCCAGGTGACACTCAGGGGGACACCATTAGAGCTGAGCCTCAGATCAGGGCACCAGCGGTGGAGGAGGGAGAGGAGGGCAGTGAGAGCCCACCGGGAAGTAAAGCAGTTTTCTCAGACTCTCCCACTCTTGGGTTCAGTGATCAGATCTCCCTGTCCCATCCCAGCAGTTTTGTTTAAACCGGTTGCCTGTGACATGCCTGCTAGTCCCCATGCGCAAGTGAGCAGTAGGCATTTGGGTATATGAGTCTGGAGAATGGGAGAGAGCAAAAGTAGGAAAATAAATATGTGTGTAACCAGTTAGAGATGGCATTTTAAGTTACTATATTAGATGGGCCTGCCTAGTATTTTAAGGAGTTTGCATACATAATGCGTGTTTTAGATGGCATCAGATACTGCCTTCCAAGGGAGTTTACATATTTAGGAGCTCCTATGTTGGGTGCATTGATAATTACAAGGGATGTCCTCTTGTTGAAATGATGCCTTTACCTTTATGTCTTTTACTCCTTTCCTCTAGATAAATTCTACAACAAAAGCTTTGCAAAAAAAAAAAAAAAAATTGACAAAAGAAAACATGCTGTTAACTATGCAGCTCTATTCATGTGTTTGGTAAGAAAATAAATAACATGCAAACATAAAAAAGAAAACATAATGTCATATTAAAAATCTATGTGTGTCCAGTTGACTATACAAACTTATTTTTCTATGAGTGGTTATAGGGTTTCAATTTAAAATTATTCTTCACAATTAAAAAAATGATAAATGAAAATAAAAAACCTAACAAGTTCCTAGGATAAATGGCTTTAACTTGCTTTTAGACACTAGAGAAACTAGGATTAGGTTACATCACACAGACCATCTTAAACATTTTCGCCTAAGCTGTCACTGCAGGATTTTAGTTTGAAAAAAGAAGGCATGCTAAATCATTTCAGACCTGCTCTCTCTAAATAGCTCATTGATTTGGTGATAAACATTATTACATTCGGATACAGTCAACAAAGTGATGTCTGTGCCTTTTGCTGCAATGAGATACAATCTGAGAGGAAACAGGCGTACAGGATGACACTGTCTGTCTGTATCCGAAAATGTGTGCCTCTCTGATTTATGTGATGGAAAATATTTCCATTTATGTTCATCCCTGTGGGGCAAGACTACCCAGGGACAAATAAAGACTATTCAGCTCGCTGCCTCTATCAGTGATCTTCACAGAGGGCAATATCACCCTGAGGGCACTTCTGCCAATCGGGACTGAGCTAGACGGGCTGGACATGCCCTGGAGCCCTCCTGCAGTCCCTCCCTGGCTGGCCAACCTCCTATGTCCTTCCCCGGCCCCCATCGTGCACCAGTGGGGTCCCTTGGCCTGGCCTGCGCCCTCTCACAATCTGGGACCCCTCGGGGGATGTCAGAGAGCCAGTTTTGGCCTGATCCCACAGGCCAGGCCAAGAGACCCCACTGGTGCACCAATTTGTGCACCACACCCCTGTTCATCAATAAAAAACCAATTAAACCCATCTGGTCTAATGTGTCATTTTTTGCCTGGAAAATCTATCCATTGATGTCAATGGGGTGCTAATGTCCCCTCTTATGCCTGCATTCCTCTTTTTCTCTCCCTTTACACCCATCAACATTTGCTTTACATATTTAGGTGCTTCTATGTTGTGTGCATTGATGTTTACAACAGTTATTTCCTCTTGTTGAAATGATGCCTTTATTATTATGTAATAACCTTTGTCTCTTGTTATAGCCTTTGTCTTAGAAGGAAACAAAAGCATAGGCAATAAAATCTTGGACATTTCTCTTACCAATATTTTTTTCTGACATATTTCCTTGGGTAAGGGAAACAAAAGAAAAAATAAACAAATGGGACTACATCAAACTAAAAAGGTCTGCACAGCAAGGGAAACCATCAACAAAACAAAGAGAACCTATTGAATGGGAAGAGATATTTGCCAATGATACGTCTGATAAGGAGTTAATATTCAAAATTTATAAAGAACTCAGATAACTCGACACCAAAAGAACAAACGACCAATTAAAAAGTGGGCAAAGAACCTGAAGAGACACTTCTCCAAAGAGTACATACAGATGGCCAATAGACATATGAAAAGATGCTCAACATCACTAATTATAAGAGAGATGCAATGAAATATCACTTCACACCTTTCAGAATGGCTATCATCAATAAATCAAACAACAGGTGTTGGTGAGGATGTAGAGAAAAGGGAACCTTCGTGCACTGTTGATGGGAATGCAGATTGGTGTAGCCACTGTGGAAAACTGTGGAGGTTCCACAAAAATTAGAAATAAAATTGCCTTATGACCCAGTGATTCCACTTCTGGGTATATATCTAAAGAACTGCAAAATAATAATTCAAAAGAATATATACCTCTCCATGTTCCTTGTAGCATTATTAACAATAGCCAAGATATGGAAGCAGCCTAAGTGCCCATCAATAGATGATTGGATTAAAAAGCTGTGGTACATATATATGATGGAATATCACTCAGCCATAAAAAAGAATTAAATCTTATCATTTGCAACAGCATGGATATACCTAGAGGTTATTATGTTAAGTGAAATAATTCAGACAGAAAGACAAACATCATGTGATTCCACATATGTGGAATCTAAAGAACAATGTAAAAAACAAACAAAATGGAAACAGTCCCATAGATACAGAGAACAGACTGATGGAGGCCACAGGAGAGGGGGGCTGGGGGGCTGGGTCACATAAGGTGAAGGGATCAAGAAGTACAAATAGGTAGTCACAAAATAGTCACAGGATGTAAAAAGCACATCAGAAGGAATATAGTCAATATTGTAATAACTATGAAGTCAGGTGGACACTTGAATTATTAGAGGGAATAATTTGTAAACTATATAAATATCTATCCTCTGTTCTGTACATCTGAAGCTAATACAAATACTGTTGAATGCAAACTGTAATCAAAAACCAAAAGAAAGAAGCCTGAGAATCTGACAATTTACAGTACATTCTCAAAGCCCTATACTGACTTCATATAATCACTTTGTTAAATGTATTAATCTGAACAGATAGAGTTCAGGATCAAATGCAGACCTGCCTACTATAAACTCAAGATATTCTATAAGTTTCTCTTAGTTGTAGCATTTCTAAAGAGGTATTTCTTTTTTTAAAAATAAATCTTTATTGTTCAGATTATTACAATTGTTCCTCTTTTTTTCCCCCATAGCTCCCTTCCACCCTCTACCCTTACCCCCCAACCCACTGTCCTCATCCATAGGTGTACGATTTTTGTTCAGTCTCTTCCCGCACCCCCCACACCCCTTTCCCCCCAAGAATTGTCAGTCCACTCCCTTTCTATGCCCCTGATTCTATTATATTCACCAGTTTATTCTGTTCATCAGATTGTTTATTCACTTGATTTTTAGATTCACTTGTTGATAGATATGTATTTGTTGTTTATAATTTTTATCTTTACCTTTTTCTTCTCCTTCCTCTTCTTAAAGAATACCTTTCAGCATTTCATATAATACTGGTTTGGCAGTGATGAACTCCTTTAGCGTTTTCTTATCTGTGAAGCTCTTTATCTGCCCTTCAATTCTGAATGATAGCTTTGCTGGGTAGAGTAATCTTGGTTGTAGGTTCTTGCTATTCATCACTTTGAATATTTCTTGCCACTCCTGTCTGGCCTGCATAGTTTCTGTTGAGAAATCAGCTGACAATCGTATGGGTGCTCCCTTGTGGGTAACTAACTGTTTTTCTCTTGCTGCTTTTAATATTCTCTCTTTGTCTTTTGCTCTTGGAATTTTAATTATGATGTGTCTTGGTGTGGTCCTCTTTGGATTCCTTTTGTTTGGGGTTCTCTGCACTTCCTGGACTTGTAAGTCTATTTCTTTCACCAGGTAGGGGAAGTTTTCTGTCATTATTTCTTCAAATAGGTTTTCAGTATCTTGCTCTCTCTCTTCTTCATCCTTATAATTCGGATGTTGGTATGCTTGAAGTTGTCCTAGAGGCTCCTTACACTATCTTCATATTTTTGGATTCTTTTTTCTTTTTGCTTTTCCGGTTGGGTGTTTTTTGCTTCTTTGTATTTAAAATCTTTGACTCGATTCTTCCACATGATTGTTGCTAAAAAAACAAAAGACGCCCTAACCGGTTTGGCTCAGTGGCTAGAGCGTCAGCCTGCGGACTCAAGGGTCCCAGGTTCGATTCTGGTCAAGGGCATGTACCTTGGTTGCGGGCACATCCCCAGTAGGGGGTGTGCAGGAGGCAGCTGATTGATGTTTCTCTCTCATCGATGTTTCTAACTCTCTATCCCTCTCCCTTCCTCTCTGTAAAAAATAAAAAAAATATATTAAAAAAAAAAAACACAAAACAAAAGACGCCAGATTTATTTCAAAGCGGCTGGTTGATATTGAGACGTGCAGGTTCAGGGTTAGCCTTCCCTGAAGACTATCGCATCTGTGCAAAACCCGGAAAGAGGCAAACTGAAGCCACTAGTCCTAACAGGCAATGATGATGACTGACACTGGGAGGTGGCAGATAAGCAGCAGGTGCAGAATATTAGAAATTGCTGCTTCTGGGAAATCCTGAGCTTTGGGGGGAGGGGAGGGGAGGCACAGAGCCAGGGATGGCATCAGGGCTGCTACAGTCAAGTCCGGAGGGGACTTAGAGCAGTATTGTTAGCTTTTAAGAGATTAACCGGTAAATACCGGTTGATTCATAACAGTTTAGTATGTTAATATAGCCACTAATGAAACAGGGGGCTAGTGGAATATCCAAATTAAGGTAGTTTCTGTGGAAGACATGGGAATTAAAAGAAAATTCATCAAGGAAGCAAAAGCAAGGAAAGGAAAAGAGGAGAAACAGTAAATTATACACCTGACATGAGGATGGAAGAAATATAATCCAATATATTAGTTAATCATAAGTGAAAAATTATAATTTTACACCTGTAAAGTGGGAATGATATACTAATACCTCACAGGGCAGTGACGTCAAATAAATTAGTTCATATCTGCAAAGTACTTGAATCCATAGCTATCATAAACACTAAAAAAAGTGCTAGCTATTATTCTTTTTCCTATTATTATTATAAACTATTTCATAAAAACCATCCAAGCAGCATGGGATATAAACCAAAAGCTCAAGAAAAGAAAAAAGTAAAATCACCACGGTGGTAGAGGATCTTAATCACCCTCAGAAGTTGACATCAATTTGCCACAACACAGCAGGGTGAGGGAGGATTTGGGTAATAGCCCACAGGGTAACACACTACCCTCAGCCCTAGACTGGAAGCAGAAATAGGGCCTGCTTATATGTCCATTTAGACAGTCTGTTCATCACGAAGCCAACATTCTTTTTTTTTTTTTAATAAAAAAGAATTATAAGATATTAAAAGAACTATAAAATAAAATTTAGCTTTATTGTAAAAAAAAAAGAGAAACCAACATTCTTAATAAATATCTCAAAAAAATTTTCATCATCCCCATTCTCTCTCCATGACCCAAGATAAACTAGAAATAGAAAAATACAAAGGTGAAAAATAATCACTTGAATACTAAGATTTTACATTAAAATAACCTCTGGAGTCCACCATCTTCTCCGCACGCCGGGCAGGGCAGGTGGGTATGGCCACCTCGTGGCCGAATCTGCACAGTTGAGTGGCACTTGCCAGAGAAGGCCACGGAGGAGGGAGGGCCATCCCCTCAGGGAGCACTGCCTCAGGACCAGGGTTTCTGGTTGTTAGGAAGACAGAGTTGCCATTGGCCTTTGGGGGTGGGGTCAGGAATGCTACATGATCTGCAAAGCCCAGAACACTCTCACCGATGAAGAATTGCTGTGGCCAATAAGCCAATGATGTTGCCATTGATAAACTTTGTCTTAAAAGCGACCACAGGGCAAAGAATCCACAGATGCCTGATATTTCTGTTTGAAGTTAAGTTAATATTACCATGGTAGAAAAATGTCTTCTGTAAACCTCGCAGGCAATTCAATGTTCAATTTCCCACAGAAAAACTGAATTCAAGAACTTTGCTTTGCTTTTGACAATCATCTGAGAGCATATAACACTGTTTAGGAATTGCTGCTGAGAGTCATTTTATTTTATTACTAAGACTCAGAAAGGGAACTCATGTTTAGCTACCACAGAACAGATAGACAAATGGGCAGATATGCGCACAGGGAACTGTAAATCTATTTTACTTGCTATTTAGGTGATATTAGCTAGGTCACATTCTCGGCCACATTCTGAGCAAACCAAACTTTTATCAGTTACCAGAGCAACAGTGAGTCCTTCTCCCTGAGCTACCTTTTTGTATATCTTCACGTAAAGACCAAGTGTTTCAGTGATTCCGTCTTAGCAACTCTGGTCGTCCCGGAAGGCCAGGGCAGTGTCATGTGGTAGGTACAGCACCTGGCATGGGAAGCACGAGGCTGGCTGCAGGCCTGGCTCTCCCTTACCAGCCATGTGACTCCCGGTGTTTCCTCATCGGTACACTGGGAGAACAGTACTTGCCTGACTCGTCTTAAAGGGCTGGGATGCCGAGTGACCACAAAGTCCCTCTAAGGGCCCCCAAGCTGCACTGACTCTCGCTTCCCCTAGCTCTCTGTGCTTGTTACCAGCCACCCTCTCCTCTCCCCTATCTCCTCCCCGGCCCCCGAGCTCTGCACCTCCCTGGTCCCCGGCTATGCTGATTGCACATGTCTGTGCTCACCGTTCTCTCTGCCCAGAACGCCCTGCCCCGACAACTTTGGAGCACTCTCGTACTCATGCACTTCCTTTTCTTTCCTTTTTTAAAAAATATATTTTTATTGATTTCAGAGAGGAAGGGAGAAGGAAAGAGAGATGGAAACATCAATGATGAGAGAGCATCATTGATCCGCTGCCTCCTGCACGGCCCCCACGAGGGATTGAGCCTGCAACCCCATTCCCTGACTGGGAATCAAACCATGACCTCCTGGTTCTTAGGTCAACACTCAACTGCGGAGCCATGACAGCCGGGCACTCATGCACTTTCTTGAGGTCTCTGCTCATGTCATCTCGTCCAAGAGGTTGTCAGAGACTATCCTGTGACAGAGTTCTCCCAACCCTTTCTGTTAATCTATTGTACTCGATTCCTCAACACAGAGACAATCAGCCATGTATTATCTCACATTTTAATTTGTTTACTTATTGTCTGTTTCTTCTCTGCTAGAATGTAATCTCAAAGAATGCAGGAAACTTCACTCTCTTTTCCTTAGGAATAGTATTCCAGTAATATATTAGAGTTTTTTCTGAGTCAGTCTGTGTAAAAATTTAGAAGTGTGCTTAGTTAGAAAGTTTGTGTCTCTACGTTTCAGCAATGTAAAATTATATAAATATTTTATTTTTTATGACATTAAGTATGACTGCAGACACATCTATAATAATAAAAGCATAATATGCTAATTAGACAGGGCGTCCTTCCGGACGACCTTCCAGATGAAGCCAGGGCTGCAAAGGAAGCCCGGGTCCTGGGTGCCAGAGGGAAGCCGGTGCTGGCAGTCGGGGGAAGGAAGGCCTGCTCTTGCAGGTATTTTGTGCATCGGGCCTCTAGTAACTCTATAATGATTTACAGTAGGATGGCAAGTTACACTTTTATCCTCTCCACTATGCAGTTTGCCTATCTTCATGATCCTAATGCATTTTCAGTTACTCACGCACGGATTTTGCATAATGTTCCTCTGGAAAGGTAGTATATGCACTCTATTCAGAAGGGAAATTGTTCATTCACTGAAAGCAACATGTTCTGCTTCAGGACTTTAAACGCCACAAGCTAAGAGCGCCAACAGCTCATTATTTGCTCAGATCAAAGTTTTCAAAGTGCTCCTGGGTTTTGTCAGTCACACCTGTGTTTGTGCTGGAAATTGACCCATTTCTTACCAATTTTCCTTAGTGCACAGCAGACACTCCGTGCTGGTGTGGTTACCTGCTGACACAGGCTTCAGGCAATGTATCTACCCCACCCTCTTTAAAAGGCAATGAAGGAGGCTACTTACATTTCGAGCCTGATGAAGAGGACCCGCTGACAGCAGATCTCGACCCCCCTTTCATGGAAAAGACCCCTTTTCCCCGACGAGTCGTCGAGACAGCCACCCTGGGGCGCTTCAGCGGGATGACTGCACGAGGAGGTGGAGGCACGCGGCCGTGGTAATCGAACAACCTGCACAGAACACAGACATAGGAAGATTGGCTTGGGCCTCAGCATGCTGTCCAGGGAGGAAATTATTGAGAGAATAGCCTGGCAGAAAACTTCAGTAGATGTTTGGTTATTTAACATTTGGAAATGGGTATTTATTAGAAAATCATTTCTCAAAAGAAATAAAAAGTAGCCTATGCTTTCTGGACATTCGAATCTGACTCTCCAATATGAGCTCATTTGTCAGGTATGAAAGGACATATACAGGTGTCCATTGTTACAGCATCTCTTTCATTTCTAACTTTACTTATTTCAGTCCCCTCTCTTTATTTCTTGTTGAGTCTGGCTAGGGGGTCATCAACCTGTTTATTTTTTCAAAGAACCAGCTCTTGGATTTATTGATCTATTGTACTTATTTTTTAGTCTCTATGTCATTTATTTCCACTCTGATCTTTATTATGTCCTTCCTTCTACTTCCTCTAGGCTTTTCTTGCCGTTCTCTTTCGAAGTCATTTGCTAGTAGTTGTAAGGTTGGATCATTTATTAGTCCTTTTTCTTGTTTCTTGAGGTAGGCCTGCAGTGCTATGAACCTTCCTCTCAGGACTGCTTTCACTGTGTCCCATAGGTTTTGGGTGGTGGTTGTGTGTTCGTTTTCACTTGTTTCCAGGGAGTTTTAAATTTCTTGTTAGTTCTCATTGGTAACCCATTCATTGTTTATTGTTTAATAACATGCTATTTAACCTCGATATATTTGAGTGTTTTTGAGGTTTTTTTTAAAATTGTAGTTGATTTCTAACTCCATGCCATTGTGATCCGAGAAGATGCTTGCTATTATATCAGTCTTCTTGAATTTGCATAGACTTGTTTTGTGCCCTAACATATGTTCTCTTTTTGAGAATGTTCCATGTGCTCCTGAGAAGAATGTATATTCTGTTGCTTTGGGGGAAATGTTCTGTAAATATCGGTTAGATCCATCTGATCAAGTGTGTCATTTAAGGCCTCTGTTTCCTTGTTAACTTTTTGTCTGGAAGATCTATCCAGTGATGTCAGTGGAGTGTTAAAGTCCCCTACTATGACTGTATTGCTGTCAATCTCTCCCTTAAAGTCCATCAAGAGTATTTTTATGTACTTGGTGCTCCTATATTGGGTGCATATATGTTTACAAGGGTTATATTTTCTTTTTGAATCCTTTCCTTTCGTATTATGAATGGCCTTCTTTGTCTCTTGTTATGGCCCTTGTTTTGAAGTCAATCTTGTCTGATATGAGTATCGCTACCCCCCTCCCCCTTTTTTCCTTTCCATTTACTTGGGAATATATTTTTCCATCTCTTCACTCTCAGTCTGTGTGCATCTTTTGTTTTGAGGTGGGTCTCTTGTAGACAGCATATATATGGGTCATGTTTTTTTTTTTTTTTTTTTTTTATCTATTCAGTCACCCTATGTCTTTTGACTGGAATATTTAATCCATTTACATTTAAGGTTATTATGATAGGTATTTATTTATTGCCATTTTTGTTTTTTTTATGCCTATGATCCTCTTTCCATTTCTTTAGGAAGAAAGATTTAAAAAACCTTCTATAATAGGTTCTTTCATAAAGCTACATGTTATTTACACATTCAGATAAAATGGGATAATTGTTTTGGAGAAAAAGATGTGAAATATGGTAACAATTAGACAGGCTGGTTTCCAAATATTCATTCATTCTGTTGGAGGAAAAGAAGTAGAATATGAGCCACATTTAAAACGGAAGTTAGAGCTAGGAATGTCCAGCATTAGCAAGCTAAAGTGTTAAAAAACGATTGGGAAACATGCTGTGGAAAAAGCAAGAGATATCTGGGAAGGAAAAGAAATGAGAGAGTTCAAAGGGGGAGCCATCCTCTGTGAATAAGCGAAGTCCACTAGGTCCAAAGAACCGCTGGCAAAGAGCAGCTCGTGGGGGTCCACCCAGCTCAATGTAGGCAGAGTGACAACCAGGGTTAGGAGCGCCATCCCTACCAGGCCTGGAGAATCAAGAGGGTCAACCAAGCCCCCCCCTAATTTCCACCACAAACAAGGTCTCCAGGACTTCTTTATAAGTTGAATTTTCAGAGCACCTTAAGTCAGTGAACCAAAGTTTGAAGGCAGCTGTTGAGGGAGGAGAAAATGTGGCAATCAACTCTTCTCTCCCGGGGTAGACATTGCCTTGAGATGAAAGTCAAGCTCTTTTGGATGGACCGTTGCCCCAGGCCATGCAATCCAGCAGGTTCATTAAATAAGCTAATCCATACATTTGGTAAAGAGCACTTCTAAAGCATCACTGAAATCTATACCGATATAAGAATGCTATAATGAAAATTCAGGCCAAATAAAGTACCGTACTCATTGCTACTTCAGTGACGATGCAATTGAGTGATATTTTATAGGGGACTGAAAAGTCTAGCAGCATCTCTCCTGCCTCCCCAGCCGAGGAGCACAAAGCCTGCATGTGGCTGGGTCTGAGCCTATGTGGAGAGAAGGCAGCTGCATCTGACACACTTCTTGTATGTGACACACATTTTATAACTTCCTCAGTATGTGTCCTGTCCTTTGTTGATAATTCCAACATAGTGTAGCCTGGTTCTCTGACTATTTTGCTGAGTTGCTTCAAAGGGGGTGGGGGGTGAGGTGACTCCTTCTCACCAAGGAACCAGGTGCCGTTTTACCAAGTCCTTCTGCCAAACTGATGGAATGGCATACAGCATCAGAACGTCACCTTTTAAAAGTGATATGTAATTTAAAACAAAACAAAACAAAGAAACAGACAAAGAAAGGTATGGGCATTTCACAGAATTTGACAAAATGAAATGGTATTGGGGAGTTTCTTAATCTTCACTGGGCACATGTGAGTTGACCAGAAAGAAAAGGGAGGAAGACTGGGCACTGTCCTATGCATAGAAGCATAGCAGGGTCAGGCTGGGTAGGGGCACTGAGATGGGATGTGGGGTCCTTCCCAATGCCAGGGAAGTGGGCGAAGAGCAGCTGTGAAGGGGACCCCCGTGTTGGCTTCTTACCCAAATTCTGTGTGTCACAGCTCAAAGAAATGTTGCCTTCACAGAGTATGGATGGGGCTGAGACAAAGGAAACAGTCCATTTAGGATCCATATAAGACAACAAAGATGTCAACCAACGGAGCTCAGTGGACTCCAAATTCCAAAGGTCAGTTAAAACTAACATTTCTTCCCTCCTCTTATGTTTTTATTTCCACTCTTAGAATTATACAGATCCCGGGTCTTTCTGTACTGGTTCATTTTTTCCCAATATTGCTTAGTCAGAATACCGTTTTCTCCCTGTATTTACTGGTCAAATAGATAATGATTCATGATAAAGCCAAACACATCAGTTTTCCTTCCCCAGTGTCTATTTTAAATTAAAACCTCTAAAAATCTAAGAATACTATTCCCCCATAATATTTACTGATCAAATAGATAATGGTTTACAATGAAGCTAAAACATAATTTTCCTTCCCCAAGGTCTATTCTAAAATAATAACTCTAAAGAGCTACTCTCAAACTGATGGAAACAAATAAAACAAATGCAGTCATATTTTAATAAAAGCAACCCTTGGAGGAAATTTGAGGATTTAAGTTGCTTTATTTAATAAACATTTCTAATTTTCATGTGCCCATTTCTTGTTTGGAATTTTCTTTGCTTTAATAATATCAGAAACATGTAATTTTATTGAATAGAAAAAGCTAAAACCTGGTAAATAATTTTAATATTAACTTACTTGACAAAATAGACATAATTTGTCTCTAGGAAGAATAAGGATATTAGCTATTAAAATGGCTTCTTTTTGGACAAAGGCAATTCAATGGCATATCCTATCTAATAAAAGAGTAATATGCAAATTGACCATCACTCCAACACACAAGATGGCTGCCCCCATGTGGTCAAAGATGACTGCCCCATGTGGACACAAGATGGCCACTATAAGATGGCCAGCAGGGGAGGGCAGTTGGGAGGGACCAGGTCTGCAAGGGAGGGCAGTTGTGGGAGATCAGGCCAGCAGGGGAGGGCAGTTAGGGACAATCAGGCTTGCAGCGGAGCAGTTAGGCATCAATCAGGCTGGCAGGGGAGTGGTTAGGGGGTGATCAGGCTGGCAAACAGAAGCGGTTAGGGGCAATCAGGAAGGCAGGCAGGCGAGCAGTTGGGAGCCAGCAGTCCTGGATTGTGAGAGGGATGTCCGACTGCCCGTTTAGACCCGGTCCTACCTGGATCGGGCCTAAACGGGCAGTCGGACATCCCTCGAGAGGTCCCAGATTGGAGAGGGAGTAGCCTGGGCTGAGGGACACCCCCCCCCATGCACGAATTTTGTGCACCGGGCCTCTAGTTGACATATAATGAATATAATTTTGAATGTTTGCTTTTATTAAAAACTTGTTACTATTAAACTTTAACAACAATAAAGCAACATTTTAGGGAAAATAGATGAAAACCCCTAACTCCCAGTGTCACACTCTAAAACAACTAGTATCATTCTCTAGTGTTTTTCCCACAAGCACACCATTCTTCACAGAATTAGAAATGTGTGCAGTCACGCTTTCTGGCGAATTCTCCTTGGATTATATTAACAGCATTCCAAGCCTGCTCGGTGGTCTTCCTAATGGTTCTTTTCATGGCTGTGTCTATTTTCTCAGGTGGACACACCTTGTTCTAATAAATCATCGGCTGGTGGACTTTGGACTGAATGCCTGTTTTTTACTGTCAGCTAATTTGATTTTAAAATTAAAAAATAACTTAAATGTAACATTTGTAGAGCATTTTGTCACTGAACACTGAATGTTGATTTTAGAGAAATAGTGAGTTCAAGAATTGGCAGTTACCTGTTTTCTCTTAAAGTTCCTTCATGTAAATGACTTCTTCATTTTCCTTACTTATGAATCAGAGTGTATAGTCACATGTGCTTAATGCTAAGAACAATATGTGGCCTGGACTTGGGGCTTACTCACTGGACTGCCTGGACCCAAACCCTGAGAATAGGTTCCTGGCCACGTTCTCACTGGGACCTTTTAGCAGGTGTATGATCGATAACCAGGGATCAAAACATTAACTATGCAACTGCCATTTGACCCAGTGATCTCAATTCTAGGAATATATCCCAAGAAAGAATTTATGCACCCCTATGTTCATAGCAGTATTAATTACAATAGCTAAGATCTGGAAACAGTCCAAGTGCCCATCAGTAGATGAGTGGATAAAAAAGCTGTGGTACATTTATACCATGGAATGCTATGCAGCTGTAAAAAAGAAGGATTTCTTACCCTTTGACACAGCATGGAGGGACCTAGAGAGTATCATGCTAAGTGAAATAAGCCAGTCAGAGAAGGACAAGTATCACATGATCTCACTTATATGTGGGATCTAAAGAACAAAATAAACTAAATAAACTGATGAACAAAATAGATACAGGGATATAGAAACATGGAATAGACTGTCAAATCTCAGAAGGAGGGGGGTGGGTGGGAAGAGATTAACCAAAGAATTTATATACATACTAGAGGCCCGGTGCATGAAATTCATGCACGGGGGGGGGGGGGGGGGGTGTTCCTCAGCCCAGCCTGCACCCTCTCCAATCTGGGACCTCTTGAGGGATGTATGACTGCCTGTTTAGGCCTGATACCCCTGGGATCGGGCTGAAACGGGTGGTCAGACATCCCTCTCACAATTCAGGACTGCTGGCTCCCAACTGCCCTCCCCTGCTGGCCTGGTCCCACCCAACTGCCCTCCCCTGCAGGCCTGGGTTGCCTCCAACTGCCCTCCTCTGCAGGCCTGGCACCCCTCAACTGCCCTCCCCTGCTGGCCTTGTCTCCCCCAACTGCCCTCCCCTGAAGGCCTGGTGCCCTCTAACTGCCCTACCCTGCTAGCCTGCCCCCCCTCCCCAAATGCCCTCTCCTGCAGGCCTGGTCCCCCCCAACTGCCCTCCCCTGCAGGCCTGGGTTGCCCCCAACTGCCCACCCCTGCAGGCCTGGTCCCCCCCAACTGCTCTCCCCTGCAGGCCTGCCCCCCCAACTGCCCTCCCCTGCAGGCCTGCCCCCCCCAACTGCCCTTCCCTGCTGGCCTGCCCTCCCCAACTGCCCTCCCCTGCAGGCCTGCCCCCCCCCAATTGCCCTCCCCTGCTGGCCTGCTCTCCCCAACTGCCCTCCCCTGCTGGCCTGGTCTCCCCCAATTGCCCTCCCCTGCAGGCCTGGGTCACCCCCAACTGTCCTCCTCTGCAGGCCTTGTCCCCTCCAACTGCCCTCCTCTGCCAGCCTGGTCACCCCCAATTGCCCTCCTCTGCTGGACTGGTTACCCCTAACTTCCCACAACTGCCTTCCCCTGCTGGCCATCTTGTGGTGGCCATCTTGTGTCCACATGGGGGCAGACATCTTTGACCTCATGGGGGCGGCCATCTTGTGTCTTGGTGTGATGGTCAGTTTTCATATTACTCTTTTATTAGATAGGACTAGAGGCCTGGTTCACGAATTTGTGCACAGTTGGGGCCCTTGGCCTGGGTGGTGATAGGGCCTGATTGGGGCTGGCTGGCTGAGGGGAGGGACCATGGGAGGTTGGCCAGCCAGTGGGAGGTTAGCTGTGGGAGTGCACTGACCACCATGGGGCAGCTTCTTCATTGAGTGTCTGCCCCCTGGCGGTCAGTGTGCATCATAGTTACCCGCCAGTTGTCTGGTGGTAATGGTTGCTTAGGCTTTTATATACATAGATATGGATAACCAATGGACACAGACAATAGTGTGGTGAGGGCCTGGCGCTGGGGGCAGAGGTGGGCTAGAAGGGATCAATGGCGGGGGTAGGTAAATGGTACATCTATATAACTTAAACAATAAAGATACATTAAAGAAGCAAACAAACCAGGGAACCAGTGAGGATCTTCCCCCCTGACTTGAACGAACATTGAATCCTTTTTTCAACACTGCTGAACTTCGGATAGGTGTACAGTCTATAAAACCAAATCAAGGTGTCTCCTGATTTTTAAACAAGGCTATATTTGAAACCCACATAAGTGATTTTTATAGCCTTTTAGTATATCTTTTTTCTATACTGTTTGAATGATTCAAAATTCATCTATAATTTCCACCCCAACTTCAGATAAACTTTTGGTTACAACTGATCAGAAAATACCTTTTAAAGACTCCCTTCACTTGTGTCCAGTAGATGAATAATTTCTCTTTCTGTTTTTTGTCATTAAATGTTTCCAAGATTTCAGTGAAGTCCGCCATCACTGGTCTTGTGCAAACACTTCTGGGACAGGCCTCAAAGGCTCGCTGACTGAGATCTTGAATGATCCTTCTTGTAATAGGTTTTTTAAAATAAATCTTTATTGTTCAGATTATGACAATTGTTCCTCTTCCCCCCCCCCCCATAGCTCCCCTCCACCCGGTTCCCACCCCACCCTCTGCCCTTACCCCCCGCCACTGTCCTCATCCATAGGTGTACGATTTTTGTCCAGTCTCTTCCCGCACCCCCCACACCCCTTTCCCCCCAAGAATTGTCAGTCCACTCCCTTTCTATGCCCCTGATTCTATTATATTCACCAGTTTATTCTGTTCATCAGATTGTTTATTCACTTGATTTTTAGATTCACTTGTTGATAGATATGTATTTGTTGTTTATAATTTTTATCTTTACCTTTTTCTTCTCCTTCCTCTTCTTAAAGAATACCTTTCAGCATTTCATATAATACTGGTTTGGCGGTGATGAACTCCTTTAGCGTTTTCTTATCTGTGAAGCTCTTTATCTGCCCTTCAATTCTGAATGATAGCTTTGCTGGGTAGAGTAATCTTGGTTGTAGGTTCTTGCTATTCATCACTTTGAATATTTCTTGCCACTCCCGTCTGGCCTGCATAGTTTCTGTTGAGAAATCAGCTGACAATCATATGGGTGCTCCCTTGTGGGTAACTAACTGTTTTTCTCTTGGTGCTTTTAATATTCTCTCTTTGTCTTTTGCTCTTGGCATTTTAATTATGATGTGTCTTGGTGTGGTCCTCTTTGGATTTCTTTTGTTTGGGGTTCTCAGCGCTTCCTGGACTTGTAAGTCTATTTCTTTCATCAGGTAGGGGAAGTTTTCTGTCATTATTTCTTCAAATATGTTTTCAGTATCTTGCTCTCTCTCTTCTTCATCCTTATAATTCGGATGTTGGTACACTTGAAGTTGTCCCAGAGGCTCCTTACACTATCTTCATATTTTTGGATTCTTTTTCTTTTTGCTTTTCCGGTTGGGTGTTTTTTGCTTCTTTGTATTTCAAATCTTTGACTTGATTCTTGGGATCCTCTAGTCTGCTGTTGAACCTCTGTATATTATTTTTTTATTTCAGTCATTGTATGCTTAATTTCTAGTTGGTCCTTTTTCATATCCTCGAGGGTCTCGCTAAATTTATTGGCCTTTTCTAGAAAATTCTTGAAAAACCTTATAACCATGGTTTTGAACTCTATATCCAGTATTTTGCTTTCCTCCATTTCTTTCATTTGTGACCTGTTTCTTTGTCTCCGCATTTTGGCTGCTTCCCTGAGTTGATAGAGTGGCTTTGTGTGCTAGGTGTCCTATAGGGTCCAGTGGCTCAGCCTCCCCAGTTATCTGAGGTGGACACTCTTGGTGCACCCCTTTGTGGGCTGTGTGCACAGTCTTGTTGTAGTTAAGCCTTGATTATTGTTGATATCACTGGGAGGAATTGACCTCCAGGCCAGTTGGCTGTGAGGATCAGCTGTGTCTATGCTGGAAGAACTTCTGTGCTGGAGATACCCTTATGAGGCAAGACTCGCTTCAGTGGGGCTTTGGTGCTCACTGAGTCTGCCCCTTGAGTGTGTCTCTTATGGATTTGAGGAGTTGTAATCTGGATGGTCCCACTCTGACCCCTGGGTACACTGGCTCTTGGATCTCCAAGGAGGTGCTAATTTAGCCTCTGCCTGAGGCCACCCAGCAGGAGCTATGGAGATATCTGCAGATTCCTCTTCTTTGTTTGGGTTTTGGAAGTGTCCAGATGAGGCCCAGCTGTGAAGCAATGCAAGCTGCTACGGGGCCTTGGGCCTTCTTTTGGATGTTCTGGGTCTCACTGACTCAGCTGCAGTTTGTTAGGTAAATTTAGAATTCAAAGGACCAGGCCATTCATATACAAAAGCCTCTGTGCTCAGCTTGGATGGCACGGAGTCTCAGGGCAGAGCAAACAGCAATGGCTTCCTGTCAGCCCTGCCCTAAGAGACCCCTGGGTCTCAGTGTCCCGCGGTAATCGCTGTAAGCAACTCTGAGAGAAAGCCACCCTCGAGTTCCGCCCACTGCCAGACAGTCCAGTTTCTCCCTGAATGAGTCTGGGTCCCCAGATTCTCCCCCAGAACTGGAGTTCAGGGCAGTCGGGAGCTTGTGTCTCCCTCCGATTGAGAAAGCCAGCCGTGTACTCAGTTGCCAGCCCTCTCCGTGCGTGCACCTCTGTACCTCTGCCTTCTGCAGCTCCTGTGAGTCTCAGTGTGCTTTTCTCTTTCCTTCTAGGTGTAGAATTTCCACTCAGCCAGCCTTCTTGTGGTTCTGGATGATGTCCGTTTTGTCTTTTAGTTGTAGTTTTGAAATTGTTGTGCAAGGCAGCAGTTCAGGTGTTAACCTATGCTGCCATCTTGGTTCCTCTGCGTAATAGTTTGACTTTAATATAATTTTTATATTTTGTACAACTTTGCTATCTGCTATAGTTTGTATTAGCTTTGGGTAATTACAAAGATGACACATTTGAATAGTAATACAATGAGTCTTTAAGTCTTATAATTCTGCAATGTAGGCATTGTTGAGCCATTTTTCCCATGAAGGAAATTTTCAAAAAAGGGAGGAGGTGACTTGCCCAAATTTAAGCCATTGACATGTGCACAGCTGGCCTGCAACTCAGTTCTTCTGCCTCCACATTGTACCCTTTGTCAACTGTGCCATGTGGCTACTTCCAGATGTTTTCAGTGGAAGACCTCTCTACCAGCTGGTAATTCAAATTTGCATAATGACATAGACGTTGCCTCTTGCTAATATGTTTTTCCAACATTCACAAATGCAGACTGTGCTCGACAATCAATGGTCTGAAACAATTGCAACCTGGAGTTTTTTTTCATGAACAGCAACTCTAGCGGCTTCTCTTCTGTTAATTAACAGGAGGTCACAAGGGTCCCAGAGTTGAGTGAGCCCCTTGAATCGCTTACTGGGAATATGATTTCTCGGGGCCAAGCACCTCTGGCATTTCCTTTTCTCTATTAACAGCAGTCCCCTGTTCCTGGTTCAAACTGCTCAGGGTTCTTCCTGAGGCTGTTTGTTGAATAGAGGCTGACTTAACCTGCTCCCACCTCAGAAGCGGAAATCACCCCTGGGGGCTGCAATAGGATTCCAGCAAGCCTCCTTTGCTTTACTTGGAAGATGTTTTGTTTTAATAACGTGTGAAGTCCTTCATTTAGAGCTGGACTTGACCTTTTAGCAGAAAATGCCAGCGAGTGCTGTCAATTGCAGCTCAATGCTCTGCGTGGCATAAAGAGATGAATGTGTGGAATAGCCACTCAGGTCCTATTTGGTGATACTCTTTGCCACCCCTGAAATTAGGGATAGGCGTTCGATTAGCCTTAGGAAAAGTTACTGCTGGGCCAGTGTATCAGAACCACCACGATAAGATGGACCTTCGTTAAAGAAGTTTTCTAAGCGTTTAAAACTCCCCAAGGGTTGGAAATTCCCATGTGCGTTAGACTCCCCATGGACAGAAACGGGGCGACGGTACTGTGCGGATGCTGTCCTCCCCAGGCTAGCATCTCTCCGCTGCAGCCGCGGCTTGAGCCACAGCTGAGTTGGGACTCTGCAGACCACACCAACAAGGGACCGGAGGGGACACAGGGAGACTGGACAGGGAGAGTGCTTTGGCGTCCTGTTCTTGTCCCCATCCCTTCGCCCGTGTCCTCACCCCGGCAGCGGCCATCCATCCCTGCAGCAAGGGTGGGCCTGCTGAGTGGCTTTGCCACCCTGGCTGGCAGAACAGTCCCCTCATGCCCCTGGAAGTGGTCAGGGACCCCTCCGGGCTCAGACACAGCCGCAGGGGCTGAGCAGAGCCCTCTCAGGTGCCAGCGCTGAAAGTCCCTCCACGGTCCCAACCTCTGCTCCGGTCCCCAGCCCCGGAGGAGGCCGCTGCTTCGTGCCATCTCGAACTCCACGATATCAGTTTCCTCTTTGCTTTTTCCATGCAGACATCCCTGTGAAACAGCCGTGTGATTTCTGTGTTCCTGACCCAGAGTCTCTGTCAGGTCAGTGTGGCCAGTTGAACGGGGGGATCTGGGGGCAGGAGGGAAATCTACAAGCAGAATGCCTGGAGCAGGACCATGGGCAGTGAGGAAGGACCGCTGACCAGCCGCTTGTTCCTCTGTCACTGGGACTTTGCTACAAGAATATCGGTATAAGAAATCCATTAATTGTTAACGGTTACTGCTAACTGTGCTTAACCAACACCGATGAAGCACTAGAAACAATACCAGGCATAATGCTGATTGTTACACATATGCTACTTCATGTAATCCTCAGCACAGCCTCACGAGGCAGGAATTAGTATCATGCTCACTTCATGGATGAGACAACAGAGTTTGTGGTATTAAATAATGTGTCCAAGTTTGCACCACCAGTAAAGAAGGAAAAAAAAAAAAAAGAACCATAAATACAAACAGAATTTAACGTATGAGGAATCACTGTGGATAGAACTGTTTGCACTGACTTGTGAGCTATTTCCCTGGACTGGACACTCCATCCTGGGCACCTATGTTCACAGGGGACTCCTGGCTGGGCCACTGTGGCGGGTGCTCATGTCTTTGTCAGCCAAGTGCAAACAATGGAAGACACACTGATGAGAGCACAGACTGCTCACACAGCCTGTTAGCAGCACAAGCACAGCACACTCTGCACACTCACACGCCAAACAGGATTTATATAAGACACACGGATTATTTGGAAATTGTTCAGAGTCAGCTTTGTTGTATAGAGAAGAGGCATCTGAGAGCTTCAGACTGTAATTATGTGGCTGATTAAGGCTCTTTCTCTTTGGCAGGTAAGATCTATCTATCATCTATCTATCTATCTATCTATCTATCTATCTATCTATCTATCATCTTTTGATCTATTTCTCTGTCATCTATCCTACCTATTATCTATCTACCTATATCTACTTATCTATTTCTCTGTCATCTATTTATCCATCTATCTACCTACCTATCTATTTAATGACATCTAATCTAATTAATGATTTTATTAAGCAATAATTTATACAAAGTAAAAATGCTGATCTTGGCTTCCTTTATTTTAAAATATTTTTATTGATTTCAGAGAGGAAGGGTGAGGGAAAGATAGAAACATCAATGATGAGAGACAATCATTGATTGGCTGCTTCTTGCATGCCCCCCAACTGGGGATCGAGCCTGCAAAAAGTCCCCCAACAGCACCAGGCATGTGCCCTGACTGGGAATCAAACCATGACCTCCTGGTTCATAGGTCGACGCTCAACCACTGGGCCACGCCGGCCGGGCTTGGCTTCCTTGTAAAGGTGAGAGGACTGGACCTGACCACTTGCCCAGAACCTGGGTCTCTTGCCATCTATACCAAACTCTGAAATTCTTTCCATTCGGAAGGAAGTCACATGTTAGAAAATACTCAAGCAATTATAATGCTCAAACAATTTCACACTGACAGACTAAATGACAATGTGCACTGATTGAAAACTTCAGTCATAGTAATTAGGATAATGCTCGGCAACTCAAAAAAAGCTGCATTAGAAAATGTCTTTAAAATTGTCAAACATGAAAATTTCCAAATAGTTTGAAGACTATCTAAATGTTATGTTTTCTTCCCAGAAAACAGTGTGGTGCTTGCCAGGGGGGAGGGGGATGTTGGAGAGGGTAAAGGGGGGATAGTGACAGAAGGAGACTTGACTTGGGTGGTGAACACACAATACAATAGACAGATGATGTGTATAGAATTGTACCCCTGAAGCCTGTATACTTTTATTAACCAATGTCACCCCAATAAATTCAGTAAAAATTAAAATAAATGTTATATTTTCTTAATATCTGTGGGTTATTTTAATGCTGCCAGAACTTCACATAATTTCTAGGACAAGTTATTAAAAGCTATTTAATATTTAAAATGAAGTATATTTTGTAGAAATGACAGAAATGACTTGATCAGATAATTGTTAAAAATTCATGTTTGGCCATGAAGGGCTAGCGAGTGAAGTGGCCTGCTTTCCACGGCAGCTGGGCGGTGGTCCCGCGGGCAAGGCTGCTCCCGGCTCTTCGCCCTGCGCTTTGCATACTCACAGCGCAGGTCACTGACTAGGCCACAGATTATGCTTGTAGCCTTGCCATTAGGTAACTGTGCGGCTGGGCAAACCAGGCTCCAAACTAAGGAGATGAAATAACACAGACTGGTCTCCACTGCGAGGGAGACACGGAAAGCACCTGGAGACAAAAATTAGCAAACTGAGCCCCTGGCCTGCCTGGGGAGGGGAGGCTGGCGGGAAGCAAACCCTGGCACCCCGAGAGGAACACACAGAGAAGCCAACGTGCCTGGAGGGGCCAGAGGGGGACTTGGTAGGGGTGCGTGTGCTCAGGGCTGCAGGGAAGTCAGGTAAGGAGCCGGCGTGGTCCGAGGAGAAGGAGCCACACAGGAAGGTCCCAGGGGAACCGGAGGCGACTCGGGCTGCACAGTGTCTCCCCTCAGATCTGTGAATGTCCATCACAAACTCTTCTCCAAGTTTGCTTTCCCAGACCTTGGGAATTTTGTTTGAATAAAACTTATAATTAAAGGCTTAAGAGATATTTACATCATTTTGGTTGGTTCGATGGCCTTTGTACAGCGGCTCCTCACTTTGCATATCTCTGCGTGGTCAAGCCAGCGTCGTATTAAATAACACCAGTCCCTCACCAGCACCAGGTGCCTTTCGGGGTCCTCAGACTGGGAGAAGGTTCAGGAAGTCCAGGCTTAGCTGCCAGGTTCTCAGTCCAGCACCTCGTTCGAGGGCCGTCAGTGAGGGGTTGCGGTCACCTGACACTCGGGTCACACAAATAGCAGATGTGGGGGTGCTGTGTCCTCATGATGAGCCATGTGGCATTTCACGCAGATGGATAACCCCAAGAGGGACCTGGTCACCAAGAGGAAAGAGCAGCAGGAACTGGAGAGGGTAACGGGCAGTGAAATGTAAAGATCATGTAATGGATTTATCATAAATGTCAGGCCCGTGAAATGTAAATACCATCTAAGCGGAAACGTAATGCCAGTGGGATTACAGGGCACACAGCCTAACCCTAACCCTAACCCTGACGCTTCTGGTTGACTCCAGATGTGGAGCCAGAGGGATTCAGGAAAAACAAACCTATGGACGTGGATGAGGAAAGTGGGGAGTCCCAGGAGAGGGACAGAGGAGAAAGAGCTCCCCCTGAAGGACTCGGGGGCACGGTCACCCACAGGCCCCAGCCGCCATGCTGATCTACCCTTGGGAGGCCCCCACTCGCCAGCTCCACGCCCTGAGTTAGGAGGAGAACTGACTGCTCAAACTATTTTGGAGAAGTCTTTTTTTTGCAAAGAAATAAAACACATTAACTCTCAATATTTTCACCGTTTTAAATGACAGTGTACTACATAACTGTTAGTTTTACTGTATTTCCCTGTACATGTATAGCCTAGAATAAGGTGGTTTTTAATGTTTTAACCAACATTTGTAAAGACCATGGAAAGTCCCGTTTCCCCGCTGATTATTAGCATCACTGTGCTCGGTCTCCTCTCCTGGTCCCCCCCACTTGCCGGGTGAGTGTGTAGTGTACCTCACCGGATCAAACCAGTCTGGGCTGCTCAATTGTCATATGAAAGCAGGGGTCTAAGGTTGAAGTTATTTTCTGAGTTTATAAAGCTCTGTCTTAAGAAATTCAAAGTCAACAACAGACCCGGAAAATAACTTTGGTTGATTAAATCTCTAAAATATTATCCAAATATCAGACACCTAATTTTAGGCTTAAGCACCTAAAAGTCCAAGTTGTACTTTATGTAGTCCAGTAAGTACCATGAAAATGGGAAAAGCTGTCTAAGTTGTATTTTGGGGGACTTAATATTTTATTTCCTTTTTACTACAAAATATTTTAAACACATTAATCAAGAATACCCATGAATGAAATGTACAAAATACTTAAAAGATAATTTAAATCAAAGGGAAACAAGATGAAAAGTTCACATACCGATTGTAGAAATCATCTCTGTAGTAATCATAGTCGAAGACGTAACCACTAAGGGGAGAAACAAAAAATTAGTTGACATTTGTTTCAACCACATTGACTTTGGTACTAATTTATGATGTTCTAGCAAGCAATGTAGGTCACTTTATCAATACTGATTTTTCAATGTAATTATGTGCCTGAGGAGTTTTGCAAGATGATGTTTCCTTGTCTATCACAGCGTGTCAGAGAACTGTCACATGTCTGACAATGCAGAGACTGACGTTGGTTGGAATGGAAGATGAGAGCAGGAAGCAAAATAAAATATTTCAATACTTGTAATTAAACAAGACTGAAGCCCATTTTTTTTCTAGAAAAGGTACAATACAGCTGTCTCTTCTTCCTAAGGTCTGTGCAATGAGGCTAACCAATGAACAAAAGTAATCAAAATAGCATAAATAAAAGGGTTTAGTGGCCCATTCTCTCTATGAATGGTAAGTAGGAATGTGGTTTCCTCCGAAATTCAGCTTTTAAAATTCTAAACATTATGATTCAATACTTTTACATTGGGAAAAATTTAAAAAAAAAAGCCACTTTGGCTGAATCATACCAACTATAACAATATTATAGGGTATTCAATTAGGAATTAAAGAGTACATTTCAGTGATAAGGTTGTTATGACTAAGCACCTTAAAGGAATAAATTATACACTTTGCCCCATGCACTATAGTGTGGAGTTGATAAAGCACTTTCTATGCAGTATTTCCTTTTAATTTTGTCCTCAAAACACCCCTGGCTGAATACTGCAACTGGAAGAAACTAAAGCGCAAAGGACCTCTGTGACTTGTTCAAAATAAAAAAAATATTGAATTTATTTTTTACTTATTGATTTTGAGAGAGAGAGGGAGAGAGAGAGAAACACGGCTCTGTTGTTCCATTATTTATGCATCACTGGTTGATTCTTGTATGTGCCCAGACCAGGGGTCCCCAACCTTGTGTACCAGGACTATACTCTAACCAGCTGAGCTACTCGCCCAAGCAATTGCTCAAATGTTTTCCACTAGGAAGTGACAGAGCAGACACTGGAGGAAAAACTCCTGAATCCAGGTCTAGAGCACTGTGGTGGTGCTGTGAGGCCACCCAAGCTGGGAGAAGTTTACTCTCACGCCAACACAGCATCTGCCCTACAAGGAAGTGATAATTTTTAACATTTACTCATTTATTTTGTCATAAAGCTTATGATTTTAGCCCATTTTAAGTATGCACTTCAGCACCATTAGGTACATTCACAATGTTGTGCAAACATCAGCACTATCTACTTCCAGAGTTTTTCATCTTCCCAAACAGACATTCTGTGACCCCTGCCCCCCACC
This sequence comes from Plecotus auritus, assembly GCF_963455305.1. Lineage (NCBI taxonomy): Eukaryota > Metazoa > Chordata > Mammalia > Chiroptera > Vespertilionidae > Plecotus > Plecotus auritus. The sequence continues at coordinate 54,217,850 of NC_137777.1, read as the reverse complement.
CTGTCACCTCCATCCTACTTTCTGTCTTTGTGAATTGGCCTAGTCTAGGTTCGTCCTATAAGTGGAATTGTAATGTATTTGTCCTTTTCGTCTGGCTTGTTTCAGTTATCAAAACATTTTCAAGGTTTATCCACGTTGTAGCACATAACGGAATTTCACTTCATTCCTTTTTATGACTGAACTAGAGGCCCGGTGCATGAAATTTGTGCATGGGTGTGGGTGTCCCTCAGCCCAGCCTGCACCCTCTCCAATCTGGGACATCCCTCTCACAATCCAGGACTGCTGGCTCCCAACCGCTCGCCTGCCTGCCTGCCTGATTGCCCCTAACCACTTCTGCCTGCCAGCCTGATCACCTTCTAATCCAGCCTGATCAACGCCTAACTTCTCCCCTGCTGGCCCAATTGCCCCTAACTGCCCTCCCTTGCCAGCCTGGTCGCCCCTAACTGCCCTCTCCTGCAGGCCCAGTCACCCCTAACTGCCCTCCCCTGCAGGCCTAGTCCCCCCCACCAACTGCCCTCCCCTGCTGGCCTGATCGCCCACAACTGCCCTCCCCTGCCGGCTATCTTGTGGCGGCCATCTTGTGTCCACATGGGGGTGGCCATCTTTGACCACATGTGGGCGGCCATCTTGTGTGTTGGAGTGATGGTCAATTTGCATATTACTCTTTTATTAGATAGGATAATATAACACTGTGTATATATCCTATATAATAAAGAGCTAATATGCTAATTAGACTGGATGGTGGAACAACCTTCTGGAACAACCTTCCAGATGATCTTCCGAATGACCAGTGGGTGGGGCCACGGGGCCTGGGCCATGAGGCAGCCAGGACTGTGATGGGCCAAGGCAGCCGGGGCTGCGAGAACCAAGCCCCTTGCATGAATTTTGTGCATTGGGCCTCTAGTCTATATATATAAAACCCTAATATGCAAATAGACCAAACGGCAGAACAACTGAACAATTGAACGACCAGTCGCTATGAAATGTGTTGATCACAAGGGGGCATGCATGGAACATGGCGGACGTTGGCAGCAGGTGGGCATTGGCCACAGCGGGATGGTGGAACAAGTGAGCGGGGGTGCCAGACCAAAGCGTGGAGCTGGTTGCTGAAAATTCTTTGCTCCTGTGTGCCGCGGTCCCAATGAGCGCTTGCACCTGCTGCCAGCACCGGCTCTGCTTGCACCTGCTGCTGGCGCCAGAGCCACCGCTTGCACCCGCTGCCAGTGCCCAACACTGGCCCTGATCACTCGGCACCATCAGCAGGTGCGAATGGCGGCTGCTGGCCCCAATTGCCCCTTAGGGTTTCTCCACCTCCCCCTGCTCCTGAGGGGTGACTGGGGCAGCAGCCGCTGCTCGTACCTGCTGGTGGAGCCGGTCCCAATCACTCCATGCCATCACGGGTGTGAGCGGGGGGAGCAGGGCTGCTGGTAGACAGGGGATTGGGGGGCTTCAGGGGGAGGGTCTGGGTGGGGGCACAGAGGATGGGTCGAGACCTGCTCCTGTGCCCACCGTAGCTTCATGGCCTACAGTTCCTTTAAAGGTGCACGAATTCATGCACTGGGCCCTTAGTGTATATATAATTGATAAATATCACTTTTTGTTTAAAGTCATGCTACTTTTACTCTAATTTGTCATGAATAATTATTGTTTTAGCTTATGTTTGATTATTTGAAGAATATGTTCATATTATAACTGGAAGTTTGTACCCTTTGGTCTCCCCATCTCTCCCCATTGCCAGGCCCTGCTGGCACCATTCTACCCTCTTTTTCTGAGTTTTTTCCTGATTCCACATATAAGTTGGATTGTGTAGTACTAGTCTTTCTCTTTCTGACTTATTTCACTCAGTATATGCCCGCAAGACCCACCCACGCTGTCCCGATGGCCGGATGTCCTTCCTTGTGGCTGAGTAACGTCCACGTCTTCCTTAGACAGCCATCTGTGGACAGGCACTGAGAAATGCTAATTATGTTTTATAATCTTTTTCCTGAGACTCTTTTTTATATTACAACCTCAGACAGCAGAGCTTAATAGCAAGAAGAAACGATGACACACGAACCAATTAACACATGTTTCTAATGTAGCTGATGGTGACCATCCCATTCCTGTGTCTTCAGCCTTTAGGAAACACTTCAGTAATTGAACAGCCTCTGGACATTTAAAAATGCACAAGAAAAAATAATTCGTTTTTATTGTTCTCAGTGGCTGCTTAAGTGACCTATCCATCCTGCTTGCTTTGTTTGACGCTGACTGCAAAGGTCATTCACAAGAGCAGGCGAGGCTGAGCGTCAGAATGGTTTGACCTCCAAGCCCCACGTCTGCATCATGAACTCAATTTTGCCTGTCCAGTTGGTAATGAGATGAAATGTCAGGGCAATCATGATGAGCCTGCTTTTGTCCTGATGGTTTGAACTTTTAGCAGATGCGTCAGGCTCAGTTCATTGGCTGTAAAATCGAGCTGGGTTTCCAAAGAGGAGGAAGAGATCCAAGAGGATGAAGAGAGAACACTGGGCTTGTCTCATGCACGTCCCTCATGCTTTCTTGGGCCTTCCTGCCACCCTCCTCAATTCCTTTTGTTTTTTCTTTTTGGTCTTTTTTCCTCCCTGCAGATTGTATCTCTTTCATAAAAATCTCTCCTTTTTCTTTCTGTGCAAAACTTTACTGGAAATTAGCTGTCAAAAATGGCATCTCCAGGAGTCACACTGAAGTTTCTAAGGCACGTTATGTATCCTAGAATTTTACTGCCAGAAAACCACTTGTCTTTCACATTGAAAAGATCCCCTTTGCCCTCCGCTGAGCCAGGAGGGCAGCTGCTACGTTTGGGGCTAATCTCTTTTGGCTTTTAAGGGAGGAATTTTTGCAAATTTCATTGCGGTGGTTTTGTATGTCACCCTGGACCTTAGGCCACTGAAAACAAAGGGCAATAAGTTAGATTGTGTAGCTCATTGTCCAGGAGGAAACTAACTGCAGTAAATGTCAGCATTTCTGTCATTTGAGGGCAAAGCCAGTGGCAAGGAGCAGTACTTGACTTTCTAGAAAAGTGGAATAAAAATTTTGAATATGTAACCCAAATACTTTGTATTTTCACTTTTAAATCTGGTGCACATTCATGATTTTTATTCTACTTTTCAATGCACCTTTAATCTATTTGCTCACATTTATTTAAAATTTAATGAGAAATCAGAATTGGTAAAGTAATTGTTGAGAGTTATACAGCACACACACACACACACACACACACACACACACACACTTCCTTTTTTTACTGAAGATTAAATGAAACCTAGTAATGCTCCTGGAATGTCATTTATACTTTTCATTTATAGAGGAAGAGATCACCACAACTCATTGGGTTTTGCAATATATGAGATCAATTTTCTCTGATCCCTTTGTGTTCATAAAATCAGCTTAGTGAGAGTAGACTAATACACAAAAGTATTCTTGGTATTTTCCATTATGAAACTTCATTAAAATATAATCTGAAGAATGTTAATAAACTTCTTTACACAAGGAGGGAGCAGTTAGTGACTTCCTAACAGACACCCAGTCAATAGTGACTATTACTGGAGTTTCTCAATGACTGCATTGTGCTCTCCAAAGTAAGGTGAATAATCAATTATTGAGTACTTATTGTAAGCACAATACTGGGAGTTGTCGATAATACAGGCGGAACATGGCTTCTAATCTCAAGGAAAGTCACTCTAAGTGATCAGACAAATACACACAAGATCATAATTCAAAGCAGAATTTCATAAATGCCAAAATAGAAATAGAAACTACTAGGAGAGCTTGTAGGATGTGGTCGGTGGGACACAGGGATCAGAGGTGTCATGAGAGAGATGGCCTGGGCCTGGTCCTTCTAGCTGGTCGGAGTCAGCGGCGGGATCAGCGGCGGAGCGAGCATGGAGAACGTGCTTCAGGAAGGTCAGGGCTCTCTAGAACCCTCCTCTCAGCACGCCCGCGGGCGTCCTGGTGCAGAAGTGATGAGAGGCGCTCACTGCTGAGCGTGGAGGGCTCCTCCCCCTGGGCAGGACGTGCAGCGGCACCAGAGACCCTGCTCTAACTTCTCCTAAAACTGGGCGTAGGCTTCCAACTCTCAGAGTGTATACACACAGTTGAACAGATTTGTCAAGTTTGCCAAGATAATATGCGGACAACATCTATCCATTTTCATATGTATAAATCTGTACATTCACTTTGGAGTGTGTGTGTGTGTATGTGTGTGTAGTGGATACACACATGCATAGATTCAAAATTCAAAAACAGTGAATTAAGGTATTTAGTCTAAACATTATTGACAAAATACTGGATTTACTCCCAAGGACCTTTGGATTGGGGGTGGTGGGGGTGGGGAGGGAGGCTAGCAGGAACCTAAAGGATTTATGAAATTCCAGGCTATTGTGGACTAGGACCTGGCAGTTTAAGAAGGTAAGTGCCTAAGAAGTTCAAAAGATTAAACAACCCACCAACCCCGGTCAGAGTCTGGTCTCTTACTTGCTGTGTCAAGCTTACTCTCACACATTTGAAGGGTGGTGACTTTAATGGAAAGATGTGGGAAGGGTGAATTCTGGGAACAAGAGGGAAGGAGAAGAAAAAAAAAGAATTCTTTTTCTCTCTTCTGGCTGAGCTAGCAGAGGGATTCCGGGGTGTGCTTGTCACCTTTCCCTAACAGGCTCTCAGGAAGAAAAGTCGCACATGGAATTCCAAGCTGTGTCTCGTTGTCACTGCTGTCGGCTGGTTTAGATGAGTGAAAATAAATATCTAAATACAACCCTCTTCGATTCGTGATTCCTTTTAAAGCTACCATGAGGATGAACATTTATTTTTATAGACATCTGGACCCCTCTGGTGAGAGAACTGTGAGTGTGAAAGCAGGCGAACCAAGCACCAGCTCCTTGAAAGGCCGGCCCGGAGCTGCGCAGTCTTGCCTGGAGCAGGGACACCGGCTCCCAACAGGTGTTCCTGGTCTCAGGTCTCTCCCAGATCCCCACCCACCACACACGCTGTGAAGGAATTAAAAGCATTCTTTTCACACAGTGTCAGAATTAACAGAGAACCACAGCAACACCTCTCCAGCTACTCTGCACGACCTCCAGGTAACCTTAAGACTGCAAACTTCATTTCTCTCCAAAAGGCAGCTGCCCCTTGCAACAGTCCTCAGCAGTGTGTCCCTTTACTCTTCACTCATTCAGCCCTTCCCAGCCCTGCGCTGCGTGGCCCAGCGAGGCTCCCTGCTCTCAGAGAGACCCTCCTCTCCACAGCCTGTGCCTTCGCTGGACGGGCTGCTCAGCACAAAGCTCCGTTAGGGGCTCGCTCAAGGTGTGCACCTGTCAACCTGTTGTATCTTCATTGTGTGGAATATGCATCCATCCTTAAAGGCCTAACTCATCGTCCTCAATTAAAAAGTTTGTTGAGTTAGACTAAATTCCACCTCCTGTGCTGTTGTTTGCTTTTGTTACCTTGTTTTGCTGGTGTATTGTTTGCTGTCTCTGAATTTGTACTGGAATCAACGCTTTCAGCCCTCTTCTGTTTCTGTCACATAGCTAATCTATACAGATTTATTTCTGTTAGCCTTTTCCTTCACAGACCAACCTCGCCATCCCATTAATCACTCCTGTCTTCCTCCTTTGAACTTAATTTACTTTGTCTGAATTTCTCGACGCTGAGGTTTTCACAGTAAGATATTCCAGGAGGGCTCATGTCAGAGTCCCGCTGGGTAAGACCCATCTTTTTGTTTTAACCTGATTTAGTCATCAGTGCACAGGTGTCATTCTTGTCATGTCTGCAATCTTCTGGCTGAAGATTGTGTGGAATTGGCTGTGCATGCCTCTGCCTCACAGGACGGGGAGCCTGGGAAGGCAGGTGTGTGTAGTCACCCAGGAGATATTTTTTGAACTGAATGGTACATATTTGTGAAGCTTTCTCCTATAACAGTTATTATTATTATGTTTTGTAAGAAAACAACATATCGACACTAGAATGTTTAAACATCTGAATATTAATTTAGAATTTTAGACAATTACAATGGCCATTTTGGGTTAGACTGTTCTGTCACTTATATTTTTTATTTTTAAAAAATATGTTTTTATTGATTTTAAAGAGGAAGGGAGAGGGAGAAATAGAAACATTGATGAGAGAGAAACATCAGTAGTCTGCCTCCTACATGCCCCCTACTGGGGATTGAGCCTGAAACCTAGGCATGTACCCTGACCAGGAATCGAACTGGTGACTTCTTGGTTCATGGGTCTACTCTCAACCACCGAGCCACACTGCTGGGCCGTTCTGTCATTTTAAAAAACTGTTTTTATTGATTTCAGCGAGAGGAAGGGAAAGGGAGAGATAGAAACATTGATGAGAGAGAAACATTGATCAGCTGCCTCCTGCACACCCCTACTGGGGATCGAGCCTGCAACCTGGGCATGTGCCCTGACTGGGAGGGAATCCAGCTGGCTCCTCCTGGTACATGGGATGGCGCCCAGCCAATGGAGCCACACCGGCCAGATTGTCCTGTCATTTTGAAGTTGAATGTGGCCTGTTGGATCTAATGGTGAGCTCTGAATGTGACCCAGTAAACATTTCACTGAAGAAACAATAAGGTATCTAAAACCATGAAACACTGGGGGCTGATTTTTTACCTTAGCATCTATCCTAGTTGGCATACCATAATATAGCTGCTCAAGGTACCACCCCCTGCCCCCCACACACATAAGCTCTTAAAGTGTTCGTGATGCCCGTCTTTTGCTGGCATTTGGCAGCGACCGGTTAAACTGTGATAACTGATTTGTTCTGCAGAATTAAGTGGGAAATCTTTTGTTTATTTATTTAATATATTTTATTGATTTTTTTACAGAGAGGAAGAGAGAGGGATAGAGTTAGAAACATAGATGGGAGAGAAACATCGATCAGCTGCCTCCTGCACACCTCCTACTGGGGATGTGCCCGCAACCAAGGTACATGCCCTTGACCGGAATCGAACCCGGGACCTTTCAGTCTGCAGGCCGACGCTCTATCCACTGAGCCCAACCAGTTAGGGCAAGTAGGAAATCTTTTGAATCAAGAAATATTCTGTACTTTAAAATGTCACTGAAAGTGTGGAAAAGGTCACATTTTGAGACGGATGAAATAAAGATCCATCTTCCCTGGCTGGTGAACAGACTCTAATTGGGAAGAGAGGCTTTAAATCCTCTGCCAGCACTTTCGATGCAGATCTGAGGTTCACATGGCCTCTAAAAGCGAAAATAACTTTTATGCACAGAATGATTGTCCTGGATCACTAAGCTATTATTTAGACATTCATGATGATTATAATATGAAACTCCAAAGAGCGGATAAAGTGGAAGGAAGGTGGAACCCGTGGTGTGCGAGGGGACTCAGCAGGGTCCGGGCTGCCCCTCCGGCCTCCCTGGGGTGAAAATGCAGATCTTACGAAGAGTGTGAACTTTAATGAAGTCAGGGAAAGTGACGTTGGGGAGCCACTCTGATCCCCAGAAAAGCCATTTATTGCTGATGATGTGGGACAAAGAAGAGAGAATCAACAAGGATAATGAAGTGAGACTACCTGCTGGATCAATTTTGAAAAATGGAATAGCTGGATCGCAGGTGATAGATACACGACTAATTGTGGCAAATGTGGCCACACCACCTGTCCATCAGTAAGAGACTGGTCAAAAGGTGAGGGGCATTCACACTGGAGAATGTCACGCAGCTATCAAATCGACGAGGACGCGTTGAGTAAGCTGGCATGGGTGCCCGGTCACGTGCAGTGAGAACACTGATGCCCACTGGATCCAGCTGACACAGGACGGCGCCCTGCCCTCCTGGCATCCTCATTCGCAGCCCCTCCTCTCTGCCTCAGGGGCTCCGGGGCACTCAGTGCGGGGCCCAGTGCTGGGAAGAAACACATTCTTTCTGCAGAGCTGGCCACAGAGGCATGGAGAGTTCTGGTCAGAGCAGACACCACATGGTCAGGAAACATTACCCAGTCCCTGTAGTCACAGATGTTTATTGAGTGCAACCAGGTGCTGCAGGCATCACCCCTGTAATCCTGAATTCAGCCAGATTCAAACGTGAGGCCACCTTCTCATGTTTGCTAGCTCCATCCACTCAGATCTGGACCACAAGCCACAGTGGCCTCCAAGCCCGTCCTTTGCTTCCATTTTCAATCCCCGTCCCTAACTCCTCTTCCCAACTCTTTCTAGACATCAGTCAGATCTTCCACTTAAACCTTCCAGCGACGGCAGTCCCGGGGATGGGCCAGAAGCTCTGAGCCCGGCCCTGAGGACAGACTCAGGAAAGGAGATGGGCTTCAAGAAGCAGGAGCAGGCACAGCCCACCCTCCCTGTGCAGAGGCTGAAGGTGACTCAGTGGGTAGGAGGCCATCCCCAGGGCTACCCTGGGGCCATGAGCTGAGGAAGGAGGGCCTCATTGGGAAGAAGCCTGGGTCCCTGACTCTCTCCATCCAGGAACACTTGGTTTGGGGCGGGGCGGGAGGGAGGGGGAACAGGCTCCACTCAAAAGCCATGAACTTGTAGGACCTGCCAGCTGGGATCGGTTTCTCACAATTAATCCTCCTTAGTCCATTCGGGGAGATGGCCCTCTGTCCCTGCCTAACATGGACCAAACACGCAGAGAGAGGTGGGAGTCTTAGAGAAGTGGGAATCCCTGGGGCCTCTGGAGACAGAAACCCTGAAATCAGGAGGGTGAGCACCCCAGGACAAGGCCTAGCTGTGCTGCTCTGACACTCTCCTACAGGGAGCCAGGAAAGGTTGGCACGGCCACTCTGGCCATCCAAGTTTGTGGCATGGTCTGGCACAGCTCCTGGCTGCAGTCAGCTTGTGTGCTTCCCCAAGGTGCTGAGCAGGTCAACCCTTCCTGTGTGTGTGAGCAGGTCATCCCTTCCTGTGTGTGTGAGCAGGTCATCCCTTCCTGTGTGTGTGAGCAGGTCATCCCTTCCTATGTGCAAGTGAGCTGGTCATCCCTTCCTGTGTGCCCTGAACAGGTCATCCCTTCCTGTGTGCCCTGAGCAGGTCATCCCTTCCTGTGTGCCCTGAACAGGTCATCCCTTCCTGTGTGTGTGAGCAGGTCATCCCTTCCTGTGTGCCCTGAGCAGGTCATCCCTTCCTGTGTGCCCTGAGCAGGTCATCCCTTCCTGTGTGCCCTGAACAGGTCATCCCTTCCTGTGTGCCCTGAGCAGGTCATCCCCTCCTGTGTGTGTGAGCAGGTCATCCCCTCCTGTGTGTGTGAGCAGGTCATCCCTTCCTGTGTGCCCTGAGCAGGTCATCCCTTCCTGTGTGTGTGAGCAGGTCATCCCTTCCTGTGTGCCCTGAACAGGTCATCCCTTCCTGTGTGTGTGAGCAGGTCATCCCTTCCTGTGTGCCCTGAGCAGGTCATCCCCTCCTGTGTGCCCTGAGCAGGTCATCCCTTCCTGTGTGCCCTGAGCAGGTCATCCCTTCCTGTGTGCCCTGAACAGGTCATCCCTTCCTGTGTGCCCTGAACAGGTCATCCCTTCCTGTGTGTGTGAGCAGGTCATCCCTTCCTGTGTGCCCTGAACAGGTCATCCCCTCCTATGTGTGTGAGCAGGTCATCCCTTCCTGTGTGCCCTGAGCAGGTCATCCCTTCCTGTGTGTGTGAGCAGGTCATCCCTTCCTGTGTGCCCTGAGCAGGTCATCCCTTCCTGTGTGCCCTGAGCAGGTCATCCCTTCCTGTGTGCCCTGAGCAGGTCATCCCTTCCTGTGTGCCCTAAACAGGTCATCCCTTCCTGTGTGTGTGAGCAGGTCATCCCTTCCTGTGTGCCCTGAGCAGGTCATCCCCTCCTATGTGTGTGAACAGGTCATCCCTTCCTGTGTGCCCTGAGCAGGTCATCCCTTCCTGTGTGCAAGTGAGCAGGTCATCCCTTCCTGTGTGCAAGTGAGCAGGTCATCCCTTCCTGTGTGCCCTGAGCAGGTCATCCCCTCCTATGTGTGTGAACAGGTCATCCCCTCCTGTGTGCCCTGAACAGGTCATCCCTTCCTGTGTGCCCTGAGCAGGTCATCCCTTCTTGTGTGCCCTGAACAGGTCATCCCTTCCTGTGTGCCCTGAACAGGTCATCCCCTCCTATGTGTGTGAGCAGGTCATCCCTTCCTGTGTGTGTGAGCAGGTCATCCCTTCCTGTGTGCCCTGAGCAGGTCATCCCCTCCTATGTGTGTGAGCAGGTCATCCCTTCCTGTGTGTGTGAGCAGGTCATCCCTTCCTGTGTGCCCTGAACAGGTCATCCCTTCCTGTGTGCCCTGAGCAGGTCATCCCTTCCTGTGTGCCCTGAGCAGGTCATCCCCTCCTGTGTGCCCTGAGCAGGTCATCCCTTCCTGTGTGCCCTGAGCAGGTCATCCCTTCCTGTGTGCCCTGAACAGGTCATCCCTTCCTGTGTGCCCTGAACAGGTCATCCCTTCCTGTGTGCCCTGAACAGGTCATCCCTTCCTGTGTGCCCTGAGCAGGTCATCCCTTCCTGTGTGCCCTGAACAGGTCATCCCTTCCTGTGTGCCCTGAACAGGTCATCCCTTCCTGTGTGCCCTGAACAGGTCATCCCTTCCTGTGTGTGTGAGCAGGTCATCCCTTCCTGTGTGCCCTGAGCAGTCATCCCTTCCTGTGTGTGTGAGCAGGTCATCCCTTCCTATGTGCGCATGAGCAGAGTGGCCCGAGAACGCTGCTTTCCAGGCCTGGCTGGCCTCCTCTCCGCAGCCTGCCTGCCCCCCGTCTGTGATGAGAGGGACACTCTAAAGGGCTCCCTGCGGTCTGTTGTGGCCCAGGGGACAATGGCGATCAGGGCAGAGCTGTGTTGCCTATGGAGCCAGGGAGGGCATGTTGTCTGCCACCACGTGTCGCCCCTGCCCCGAGCCGCTGTGGCGTGTTCTCTGCTGGTCTGGAACTCTGAGACGGGCCCTGGGAGCTCTGGCTCCGTGCGCTCTGGGGCTTTTACGGTAAAGAGCCAACACACTTTAACAGGAAAGGAGAGCGGGCCAGAGGGTATCTGACCGGGACGCAGTCCACGGAAAAGCCCAGAAGGCTGGACTGACGATACCACCCGTGAAGGTGCCCTCAGGCCCCCGGGGTCAGTGCTCCACAGTCACCGCCTGTGCACGGCTCTCTGAGTAAAACCTGACACGTGGTCAGTGGGCGTGGGGCTAAGGAAGGACAGCACACTGAGCCCCTGGACCTGCAGCCTCGAGCAGGTGCTGGCTCGCCTTCAGCGGGGACACAGCCACTCGCAGACACATCGGAACCCCCGACCCGGTGACCGATGCAGAACATGTGAGAACAATGCTCGGCTCCTCGGGGAAGTCGTGGTGGTTTTGAGGAACACATTAACCTCCAGAGAGGCCAGAGCTGCTCAGAGCTGGCCCTGGAGGCTGGGAGCGCAGGGCGGGCGGGCTGGCGCGCTCAGACCACCTAGGCAACGGCAACTGGGTGTGCAGGAGGCAGCCGGTCGGTGTTCCGCTCTCACATGATGGCTTCTCTCTCTCCCTTCCTCTCCAAAATCCATAAAAATATTTTAAAAAATAAAATAATTGAGAGGTAAAAATTCCCATGGCTAAGAGTTTAGAGGGTGCAGTTAGGTTATTTGGCCAATATTGTTTAAGTTACAATTTTAACACCATTTTACCTTAAATACACACGGAGCCTGTATGACATCAGACTTGCTATCAGTTCAAATGGATTTAATGCCGAAAGAGTGTTTTCTCCCTGACTGTGTATCAAATGATAGGTTGCTCTTTAAATACCTCAATGTTTCATGATCACCCAGACCTGGGGGAAGGTGGCCCGTGACAAGTGATAGCAAGTCTCCAAGTGAAGCCGGTGCAGACCGTGGCATTTGGCGTGGGGGACACTTGGTTACGTGAATGCGCGAGGGGCAGTGGAAGCGCTGGTAACACTCTTGAAATATCATCAGCTACAAAGCCCTGCACCGCTGCTTCCTTTCTGAGCAGAACGTCAGTCAGTCTGTGAATGCTGCTGTCCCTTTGCTTCCCTCCAGGAGCGCCTTCCGCCCTGCCCGCCCTGCCCGCCCTGCCGCTGCAATCAGCACGATTCCCTCTCCCCAGGAGGACGTTTGGGGGTGGGAGGGGGGTGGGGGAATGAAAGTGGTTGTGGCCACGAGCAGCCCCTGCTGCTGTGACAGAGCTGGAAGGACCGAGCAGGGCTGTGAGGACTCCTCTGTGTTCATTAGGGAACAGCCACCGGTTCTTGCTGCTGAGGCGCCTCTGCCAAAGCAGACACACGGTGATGGGTCACCCAGTTTACTGCGGTGCTGTCTCCGCCATCCAGTGCGGTTTGAATGGGCTTGGCAGCGGGAAGGGCACACTGGCGGGCAGCGATCCAGTAAAAGCCTGGGCCCAGCTCCGGTGCTTCCACAGCGCCAGCGGAGGGCAGGCTGGTGAAATAAAGGACAACTGCGGCATCAGAAGCGCCGTGCCCTCGCCAGAGAAGCAGCCCGGGGCCTCAGAGAAATAACACGAGCACAGTTGCTAAAGGAACCATTAATTTTGTGGTGGCACTTGTCTGAGTCCAAAAAACGAGAAATGGATTTTTAGAAGGGGCAAATTGTCGTCATCCCCGTATCCCGTTTCCCTGGAGACCGAGAGGAATTGAAACCACACCATCAGAAGGCAGTCACTGAACTGGCCGTTGGTGACTCGGTGAAGTCCGATGGTGTGTTGAAAGCTTCGGGACAGATTCTCGTTACCCTTCCCTTCGTTTTGACACTGCATCTGGATTTTAGCACATGCCACAGCACCCGATCCGTCTACCAGGGGCCTTGGGCATCTCTTTCCCCAGCGGGTGCTGGGGGTGGTTCCTTATGATATCTCAGGAAAAAAAGAAAAAGAAAAAAGAAAATGTCTGAGACTCGCCTGGGAGGATGCGGGTTTTATTTGCGTGGAGTCACAGTCCTGGTTTCCAAAGTCCAGTCATAGACGCGGCGGGGGCTTCAGTGGAGCGGGAAGCAAAGCCAGTGTCCAGGGTTGCCTCCCACTGTGCGTGGGGCCCATGGCCTGGGCCCCGTGGGAGAAGTAGGGAGCCCAAGAGTGCGCCCCTGCAACCAGAGCCCCCAGAGAGCTAAGAGGAACCAAGAGCCCAGAGCACGAGGCGAGAAGAGCGCAAGAGAGCGAGCTTCTTGGTTGAGGGGACAAATATCTCAAATCTTCGTGTGCACGCAGTGCACGCCCGTCCTTGCCCGTGACCTCTGTTCCCAGGTGTGACTGACAGCAAGCATCTTCGCTGTCCCCTCACTTCACTGGGCATGCGCCTGTCTCCCCCTCCCTGCCCAGTCCGCAGCGACCTGTGGGGAACGGACTGAAGGCTCCCTGAGGGCTGAGCTGCCCAAACCACATGCCTGCGACGCCTGGCCTCCCCGCTGCTGCGCTGCCGTCATGAATGAGTAGGTTAACGACGCGATGTATTCCCACCACGCTCAGTGGAGCCTCTCGGACGGCACCCTCACTCCCCGATTCTGACACCCTAGAGAAATGACATTCCATCAGGCATTTCCTTTCTGTTCTTCCTGGGTTTTTTTACAGATCCTATTTTTTTGACAAATGAAAACCGCATATATCTAAGACACACAACGTGGTGTTTTCGTATATGTACAGATTGTGAAATGACTTCCACAACCAAGCTAATTAACCTATCCACCACCTCACACAGTTCCGCTTTCCGGGTGAGAGCATTTAAGATCCACTTCTTTAAAAAGCAAGTTTCAAGTATACAAAACAGTGCTATTAACAAGTCACCATTAACGGCAGTTTCCAGAACTGTTTCATACGCCCACGTCACTGGCCGCCACTGTTCTACCCGCCCCTCACCCCTCCCAGGCTCTGAGCTCAGCTCATCCAGCTCCGCCTCCGTGAGGCCGTGCATCCTGGCCTTTCTGTCTGGCGTTTCATTTACTGTAATGTCCTCTAGGCTCATCCATGGCATCCCAAACGGTGGGTTTCCGCCCATCACAGATGAGGGTGCCCACGGCCTTGGGGGACCGAGCAGGAGAGCGGCTCGGCTGGCCAGGGCCCCTAGCTCAGGGAGCCAGCGCCTCAGTGAGAGCAAGGTCATAACTGGGCTTCGTGTCCTGAGTGTGTGTTTAAATGCCTCTCAGTCAAGCCTGGAAAAGAATGTATTCTGAGCTGTATCCGTATAATTTTTAAACAGTCTGCGTTATTTAAATTATTCCACGTAGTGAAACAGTCTGAAAAAGGTGTTTACCCATGCAATAAATAATCATTCTTACAATCAAGCTACTGAACAACTGGTGTGAATCAAAGTTTCAGTTCCAAAATGCAACCAATCATATGCAAAGTCTTCCCTTTAAAAGGTCAGCTTCATGGGACAAGGTGAGGAGAGCTAATTCATTGGAGCTTTCCTTTAGTGCCGTGCGTATAAACCGCTCAGTATGTGAGAAGTGTGACTTTCACTTGAGAACTCACAGGCTGCCCCAGCACGCACTTTTACGTCTTCGCTCAAAGGGCCAAAGAACAGCACGTCCTTCTCCCCTCCTCTGTGCTGTCCATTAAGAAGCTGGGGAACCTTTTTCAAGGCAAAACTGGTCTTAAACCAAGATTTTGATTTTAGAATATTAACTGGATCGACCACTCAGTGCAGACCTGATGTCCCTCTTCTCCCAGCTCACTTCCCAAATCAGCGTCTACCTGATGCCACTTAAAGGAAGCCCTTGCCGGGCGCGTTCCAGGGGTTGCTTCAAGGTGTGTCGCTGGAGGACGAGCAGAACAGCACCGCTGAATGGGCCTCTGGCGTGCAGGCCTGAGCTCTGCGCGGAGGGTAAGGCAGTTCAGCTGGGACTTTTTATTGTCAGGTGAGAGGGGAAAAGCATTTTACTTTCTAAGTCTAATTAAAATTACTTTATTTATCGAAAAGTATTTTATATTATATATAATAAATTATACACGTAATACATATTACATATAAATAATGCATTTATATGAGATATATTTATAATAATTTGAAAAATGAAACATTGTTATTAATATTTAATAAATCACTTATTAAGTGTTTAAATGATATTTTTAATAATTTAATATTTAAAGTTTAGTGCAACCCCAACCTGAGGTCTGGGATGACGCCAGCGTGAGTTTCCTGCACGTGAGCGCAGGCAGCGTGCTCGCGGGCCCTCGCAGACTCCGAGGCATGCCTTCCGGTCTCTCCAGCTCCTGGCCTCCCATGCTGACCCCGGACAGGTCTAGATCAATGTGTCCACCCCCATGTGCCTCACAGCAGGGAGGGGCTGGGGGAAGTTAGGTTCCAAAGGTTTTTCTGAAGCGATCCCAAGACCATGAATGTTTGTGAGGATGACCAGCCTGCGGGCAGGAAGGGGAGGATGGGGAGGATGCAGGCTTGGTGCAGACAGGATTTCGAGGCCTGGCGGTACCAGAATTGCCAGGTAGCCATGGAAACCACCGTATACACTGACCCACCCTGGGAAACAGCACCAGACTGTCGAATGAGCCTTCAGGCTTTGTGCTAGGCTAATGTTTATTGTTTATTTTCCTTTCTTTTTTGTTAATCCTCACCTGAGGATATTTTTTTCCATTTATTTTTAGAGAGAGTGGAAGGAATGGAGAGAGAGAGAGAGAGAGACATCAATGTGAGAGAGACACATTGATTGGTTGCCTCCCGCACGGGCCCTGACTGGGGCCAGGGATCGATTCTGAAACGGAGGTACATGCCTTTGACTGGATTCAAACCTGGGACCCTTCAGTCCACAGGCTGATGCTCTATCCATGAAGCCAAACCAGCTAGAGCTATTTTTTATTTTCCTAATGACATTATTTATTCATCACTGACTTGTGAGTGTGCAAGTTCTTATATCAGCCTAGAATGGAAGGCCTGAGATCACCAATTTCCTTTCACAATTTCCTGAGCTTTTCTGTAGGCAAATATTTCCTTGTGTTGTAACTGTTTTTGACAGATTTTCGTGGGTGTGTTCTGATTGAGTTTATGTTGTGTCATTTAAAACGTTATCTCATGCCTGGCCAGTGTGCTCGGTGGTTGAGTGTTGACCTATGAACCAGGAGGTCATGGCTCAATTCCTGGTCAGGTCACAAGCCCGGGTTGTGGGCTGGATTTCCAGTAGGGCGTGTGCAGGAGGCAGCTGTTGGATGTTTCTCTCTCAGCGATATTTCTATCTCTCTCCTGCTCCCTTTCTCTCTGAAATTAATAAAAAAGTATTTTAAAATATAAAAATGCTATTTCATAATTTCTGCAGCACATTTATCTGAGGAGAAAATTTGCTTCCATATTTACATTAAGAAGAGATGGGCATCAAAATGTATCAACATTTCTTTTCATTTCAGGAATTTAAATGACAATTATTAATGTTCATCATTGAAATATGAAACGGAATATATGTGCTCATGTTTGATAGCTTACTTCATTCACAAGTTTTATTTTTTTCTCTGCTTTATAAAAATTTCTTTGGTTTCCACGTGTAGCTCAAAGCATGGCCTGCAGAAGGCGCTTACTCTCTGACTGACTCTCTAGGGCTGCAAGGAGAGCTGATGTTCTGATAGTCCCTATGCGCCAGGACGGAGCTAAATGCATGATGCAAATTTTCTTACTTATTTTCCATTTCACAAATAAAGACCTGAAGCTTGGGGTTGAAATAACCGCCTAAACTAATAGAGCTTGTCCGTGAGGGTCAGAGGCAAGGAGGTGGAAGCAGTTTCTAAATGTACATAGTGGCACCTTTTTAAGACAATGGCAGGCAGTGGGCTGAAGTATGCAATATTTAACACTGCGTTATTCACTAATATGATATTTTATTCAACACAGAATTAAAGCAAATGTCCATGAGGTGTGCAGGGTCCTATGTTATATAGTTACATGTCCACGATATCATGGACCACACACCATGCTCTTATTCCCTTTGGCAAGCAACTGAGATAAAAGTCACATCTTTGAATATATGTTTCTTGCAATAGATTACCTGTTGCCTGATAGGCTCGTGTGTGTCCTCATGGTTACCATTACCCTGTTCTCTCACTGAAGAGGGTCAGGAGAGATTCATACATACTTTTGGACAATAGCATTTAAAATCATTTCCTTAAAATGGGGAAATTTCACTATGACATAAAATGTTCAGTCAGCAGAACCACTGGGTGTACGTTTCACCCCACTTTACTTCTAAGTCATATCTAAGTCACACCTATGTCATATCGAAGTTATGTTTCAGTCACATCTAAGTCATACTTAAGTCATGTCTAAATCATACTTAAGTCATGTGTAAGTCACATCTAAGTCATATCTAAATCATACCTAAGTCATATCTAAGTTGTTTCAGTCACATCTAAGTCATACCTAATTCATACCTAAGTCATATTTAAGTCACACATAATTCATGTCTAAATAATACTTAAGTCATATCTAAGCCATACTTAAGTAATGTCTAAGTCATACCTAAGTCATATCATCACCTGCTATGTCGTTTTCCCACTTGGAGTGTTCGCTGAGTTATAAATCATTCTTCTTTGGAAATTTTTTCTCAGGGCTCTACTACTGAGTTCTGAACTCCGAATACGTTTAGGACAAAGATATGGAGGCTGTGCAATAAAAAACGACCTCCATCTCAGAGTAGTGGGAGGACAGGGAACACTGCTGAGGAAGTGCACTAAGTGAGGCGTGAAGAAAATCTATTTCACCCCCTTCCTCGAGTGCAGGACACATGCATTCCGAATGAAAGGCTGCTTCTGGCTTACAGATGTCTAACAATAGCAGCTGATGACAATGAAGGAAGGAAGCACGCTCTAGTGATTTCTTTGGACCAGATCAACGCGACCTTCCATTTTTCATGAAGTCCTCCAATAAATCACCTGCTCATTTCTATTCCCCAACCTCCCAAACCATTATTTTGATTACTATGATTCAAGCGACTTTCTGAGATGCTTTTATGAGGAGCAGAAGGGGAGGGACCATGGTGCTCAAGGAGTGACAGAAATATTCAAAGGCCACTAACGAAGACATAAAAGAAAATTGATGTGATCACTCAGACTCTAACCCCGTCAGTGTTCTGGTTACCGAGCGTGAGTCCAGTGGACCCTGGATGTGATTGTTTCTTCATCAAATACCGCACAACCTCCTCAGAGCGAGACATCACCTCTTCCAGCTCCTTCTGAGACTTGACAGCATGGACATACGCTGAGCATGCAGAAGTGCTCTCACCTTTGACTAATCTATTAAAATGTTCTAAAATGACTAATATATGAACAATCCTTTAATATATTAGTCAAAGGATTGCTGGACAGATCCGTTAAAAACAATCAGTTCGGAATGCCTGAAAATCATCCCTGTGTTCTTGCTCACAATATACTACCATTGGACCATGGATCTTGACTCAGGACAATACCACCAGCTCTGTGTTCAGAGAGCCAGTAAGTGTGAATGGAGTGGAGAAATAAAAGTGAAATGAGAAAAAAAGAGAAAAGATAGAGATTTTGGAGACCGAGTTGGAGAAATTGGCGGAAGAATCACTGAGCAGAGAAGACTGAAGGAAAACGGCCACGGTGGGTGGACAGGGAACAGTGACGCTGCAGTTCAGAGGAAAGCTTAGACCCTGACTGAGCATATGTTTACATGATGAGAACATAGATGACCAGTCTACCCTGTGCTCATTGAGACGGAGGGTTGCACAAACGCCCATCAGCTGCATTTCTGAAGTCACAGACAGCCCAGGGTGCCTTTTACTTAAGTCTTTATCAAATGGAGGTAGCGATGCTGCTGAAAAAACGATGCACCCAGAGATGTGTTAAGACTCTGAATATGAATTAAATGACTGAAACACCATCTCAGTAAACCTTGGTAATCTGAATTAAAAATTGATTAAAAAAATGAGATTTAAAATATTTAGACATATACTCACCCAACAGATAGGAAAGGCTCCTTTGACTCAAGTCTGTGAAAAAAATATAAAAAGTTTATTTTAACATAATGATGTGCTATCCAATTAAATTGCTTTTGTATAAACCTGACTGAATTGTTATCCTTGTTGGGATGAAAATGCACAACTTAGCACCAGTGTAAAGGCTATAAATAATATATTAACCCCTAATCTGGACTAATTCAAATTCTAGCTGGATTAATGGGGAGGCTAAAAAAATGAGAGAACCCTGGCATGGGACGTAGCATTGAAACGATACATTAGGATAACATTGTTAGTTCAATTCTGATTTGCTCTCTCTATATCTACTTATTTTCTGTCTCCCTCCACCCCCAGTAATTTGTTTGTAGAAGTTCCTACATGTGTCTGTGATGGTTGGAGCAGTAAAATTTACAATGCATTTGGTTACATAGTAATTGAATAATTTATTTCCAGTAAATCTTCCAGCATGAAGATCTAAACATCGTGGTACCCTGGCCACTAGCGACACCACCACCCGGGAGCCAGGACAGAGGTGAGGCCTTCCTGCTCCTTGTGTCCCGGGAACAGGTACTTGTTGTGGCTCCTCACATGTTAACGGGGCAGCTAATTCTGAAGGAAGCCTCTGCTTTGTTGTGGCATCTTGAACAATCCACTTAAAAACATTTGGGGTGGAGGGATTGAGCAAAAATTGAAAGAAAAAAGAGAAAGAACTGGGGGGAAGGGGAGGGAAGGGCACAGGGGGAAGTGGAAGAGGGTAGAGGGAGGATAAATGGTGATGGAAGAACATAAAGGGAAAAAAAGAAATATAAGGAGGCAAATATAAAAAATAATTAAAATAAAATTAGTAAACCAAAAAACAAACTAGAAAACCCCTATATTGTGGCCCTTACTTTTCTCATTATAGCAGAGGCTAGGATTGCATCCAGGGAAGGGGCTTCTTTCCTAAATTAGCTCTATAGTCTTTGCAAAAGGTCAGCAGCAGAAAGGTAGCCCTTCCCCACGCTCTCTTGCTAACAACCAAGGAGGCCGGTTGGTGGGTGTGCACTGGCCACTTCGTTTTCATATAAGTTTCTTATCATATAACTAGAGGCCTGGTGCCCCAAACTCATGCAAGTGTGGGCCCTCGCGACCCCCGCTGCCCACCGCCCACACCCACCTTGGCTTGGCGCCACCGGCGTCCGCCGACCCCCCGCCAGTTCTCCAGTTCTGCGGAGCCCCCCAATCAATAGCCCCACAGGGGGTGGCCTGGGCCTCCCTCTTTGGGGAGATAGTGGAGCCCCCTCCATTGATCGCCCCCCGGCCCGTGGCCTGGGCCTCCCTCTGTTGGGTGATCGTGGGGCGATGGCGGGCCCCCTAATCAATCACATTGCACCCGCCTTTGGCTGGCCTGGTGCCAGTGCATGTCATAGCGTGGTGGTACAGATGGTTCTGCTGTTCAGCTCTTTGGTCGATTTGCATATTACGCTTTTATTATTATAGACTAGAGGCCTGGTGCATGAAAATTCATGCACTGGAGGGGGGGTCCTTCAGCCCAGCCTGCCCCCTCTCACAGTCCGGAGCCCTCAGGGGCGGAGGTGACCCGGCGATCAAGGGAAAGCGATGCCCCCATCACACCTCTGCTGCCACTGCTGGCAGCACAAATCTCAGCTGGCCCTGGTTACCTAAGCCTTGGGCGGCCCTGGGTGGCTGGGCAGATGCCATCTGAGGCTTGCCTGCACTTTGGGCTGGCCCTGGGTGTCTGGGGAACAGAGGGCCTTGGGGGACTCTGGAGGCAGGAGCACAGAGTGGTCGGACCCCCCCGGGGGTGGGCCCGGCTGTGCCGCGCGCCTGCTGCCCCGGCAGGGCTGAGGGGACTGGGCACCGCCATCTTGTGGCTGTGGGTGTTGCCATATTTGAGGGCGTGGCAGTCAATTAGCATATTCCCTTCTTATTGGCTGTGGGCACTTCCATCTTTGTGAGGGCGTGATGGTCAATTAGCATATTCCCTCTTTATTAGATGGGATTATAGGTTAAATGCAGGCAATTATTAAAGACACTAGAGGCTTGGTGCACAAAATTCGTGCACGGGGAGTGGGTTGTCCCTCAGCTCAGCCTGCATCCTCTCCAATCTGGGACCCCTCGAGGGATGTCCGACTGCCCATTTAGGCCTGATCCTACTTGGATTGGGCCTAAAAGGGCAGTCAGACATTCCTCTCACAATCCAGGACTGCTGGCTCCCAACTGCTCGCCTGCCTGCCTTCCTGATTGCCCCTAACCGCTTCTGCCTGCCAGCCTGATCATCCCCTAACCACTCCCCTGCCAGCCTGATTGATGTCTAACTGCTCCCCTGCCAACCTGTTAGCCCCTAACTGCCCTCCCCTGCAGGCCTGGGTTCCCCCCAACTGCCCTTCCCTGCAGGCCCAGTTGCCCCCAACTTCCCTCCTCTGCCAGCCTGGTCACCCCTAACTGCCCTCCACTGCAGGCTTGATCGCCCCAACTGCCATCTCTTGCAGGCCTGGTCCCTCCCAATTGCCCTCCCTTGCTGGCCATCTTGTGGTGGCCATCTTGTGTCCACATGGGGGCAGCCATCTTGTGTGTTGGAGAGATGGTCAATTTGCATATTACTCTTTTATTAGATAGGATAGAGGCCTGGTGCATGGATGGGGGCCGGCTGGTTTGCCCTGAAGGGTGTCCCAGATCATGGTGGGGGTTCCCTTGGGGCATGGGTTGGCCTGGGCCAGGGGCCTGTGGTGGTTTGCAGGCCAGCCATGCCCCCTGGCAACCCAAGCGGAGGCCCTGGTATCTGGGATTTATCTTCTGTAATTGCAACTTTGTAGGCTTGAGCTGAGGCCAAGGCAGGCCAGGGCTGCCGTAGCTTGGCTTCCTCCATCACCAGGGGCAACTCAAGCCTCCTGCTCTCTCCAGCTCCGTGGCTGCCGCCATTTTTGTTGGGATTTATTTATCTTCTATAATTGAAACTTTGTAGCCTTGAGTGGAGGCCCGCCAGTGTGCGGAAAGCTTGGCTTCCTCCATTGCCGGGGAAACCCAAGCCTCCTGCTCACTCCGTGACCGCAGCCATCTTTTTTGGTTAATTTGCATACTCACTCCTGATTGGCTGTTGGGCGTGGCTTGTGGGTGTCGCGGAGTGATTGTTAATTTGCATATTACTCTTTTATTAGATAGGATTTTCACCTAAATCCTGGCGCTTAAGATTTTTAGAAAGCTTTCTTGTTTTAAATTATTTTATTTACATGTATGTCACCCCTTTCTTGACAATTTCAATAACCGTTGAAGAGAGAGAAACATTGATCTGTTGCTTCCTGTACACTCCCTGACTGGGGATCGAACCCACAACATTTTGGTGTCTGAGACCATGCACCAAACAAGTGAGCCACCTGGCTAGGGCTTTCCATGTAGCTCTTGATCGCTTCTCTTACCAGCCACTTTATTGCATGAAGCTTGTCTACTTACTGCTCAGACGTGTTCGGTTTAGGGACGCCTTGCTGTCTTTAGCATCCATTTCTATCCAAGCACTGATTTTTCCTTCTTCCCCACTTCATGGTCTCTTTAGATTTCCAGTCTCTCTACCGCCTTCTAAAGCCAATCTTGACAACTTTGTCTTACAGGAACAGCCCTGTCTCTGCTTCTGTGACTCCTTATCTCTGTCACTGTGACCGTCTCAGGACACAGTCCTGGTAAACAGGCTGAGAGGGCGTGCAGACTGGTGAGAACATGACGCTTGCCTCCACCTGGACAAGAAGCTCCTGAGGCTCTGTGTGAAGCCTCCCAATGAGCCTGGGGTGGGGGGGAGTGGGGAGCTGGCTGGTGCTCTGGGAGCTGAGCAGAGGGGAAAGATGATGTCCACTGAACACAAGCCCCAGGTGCCCAGACCCCCAAGCACTTTCAGTGGTGACATGAGCAGGAAGTCTTGGTGGGGAGCTACCACCAGCCATCCTGCCTCAGGTCTCATCCCCGCAGTGGTGACCAATGACCTCAGTGAGCCATGCTGTGCCTCGTAACCACCCGCTTGGCTGCACTCATCACGCAGGGCCAATGCCCTGCCCGAGAGATTCAGAGATTCTTACACTTTTCTCATTCATCACATAGCAAACACCGAGCCAGCCCAAGAGGCGGGGGTGAAGAACACAAGGATCATCTGCAGGGTTCCCCCACAGAGCGGACAGGGGGCCAGGGGGATGCCAAAGGCCAGCTGTCACTCTAAGAGCCGAAACGACTGGAATGTAGGAAAAACTCACTTCTGTCATTCTAGTCCTGGAAAGTGAAAAGAATAAGTAAAAGAAGGAAAGTGCTGGAGAAGCAGGCCCCTGGGGAAAACTGTTAATCAATTTAAACCCTAGAAACATGATTACATGGCAGAATACCCTGAGTTTTTTATATCCTCTGAGTTTTTTATAAGGTAACTAGAGGCCCAATGCACGATTTTCGTGCAAGAAAAGGCCCCTGGCTTCACTCCCAGCCACCCGGGAGCCGGCAAGTCCCCACTCCCTGGCTACCCAGGAGCAGGCACGTCCCCGCTCCCATTGGGAGCTGGCAAGTCCCCACTCCTCGGCCGCCCGGGAGCCAGCACATCCCCACTCCCTGGCCACCTGGGGCCTGGCAGCTGGCACATCCCCACTCCCCGGCCGCCCAGAGCTGGCAGGTCCTCGCTTCTGTCTGGAGCACCACTCCAGTAGCTCCCTCTGCCGCCCCCCTTCCCCTCATAGCAGGCTTCACACCGCTCTGCGCCTGCATATGCAAATTAACCTCCATCTTTGTTGGGTTTATTTGCATACTCACTCTGATTGGCTGTGGGCATAGCGGAGTGATGGTTAATTTGCATGTTTCTCTTTTATTAGGTAAGATTGTTCTGTGAAGAAAATAATTGATTTTACCTTTCCTGAGATTTACTTTTAACAGGAAATAGGTAGTGAATTTAATACTACTTTGTTCAGGATCACTAGAATTATGAGTAGAATAAGATAAACTTCCAAAACATAGGCAGAGTAGACAAGTAAAATAGAATGCAAAATTTAAATCAATATTTGGGGCTAAAGGATTTATGACACTTTGTATTTTACAGCAACAAAGAACTAAGCTGTATTTACTCAGGGCACAGCATTATTCAAAATGCTTTATAAACGTTGATTTATTTAAGCAACATGATACCCACCCTCTGAGGTGGAGCTCATTTTATTTTTATTATTATTATTTTTTTAAATATATTTTATTGATATTTTACAGAGAGGAAGGGAGAGGGATAGAGAGCTAGAAACATCGATGAGAGAGAAACATCGATCAGCTGCCTCCTGCACACCCCCTACTGGGGATGTGCCCGCAACCAAGGTACATGCCCTTGACCGGAATCGAACCCGGGATCCTTCAGTCCGCAGGCCGACGCTCTATCCACTGAGCCAAACCGGTTTCGGCAGGTGGAGCTCATTTTACAGATAAGGAAAGGGATACCCAGAGATGCTACCTGTCTTCCCAAGGTCACACAGCTAGCAGGTGCTGGAGGCCGGGTTTGAATTTATGCAGTCCGGCCCTGAAGGTCATGGGCTCACGTCCGGTGTGGCACGCCCTGTCTCACCACTTTATTTGGTTTGTTTGCACATTGCTGATGGGATTGCCGCGAGTCCTCCCTTCATTCTTCCTTAATTCTCCTGAGAGGTTTTACCTGATTTCCAATGTTGTCCACATTCCGGAAGTTCCCAAACGTCCCTCTCCCGCATCACCCCGTTTCCGACGCGTGGCTACGTCTGTCCAGCATGCACCTTCAGCTACAGGTGCCTTTAATGCAACACGGCCCAGATTCAATTCCTTGTCTCCCTCCCTCCCTCCCTCCCTCCCTCATTCTTCTCCTCTTTGCCCCTCACTCAATGGCACCACTGGCACTGGCACCGCTCGGAGACCGGAGACCGAGCTGGAAGGCGGAGAATGTTGCTCATTCGCTCCGCACAGCCTCAGCGCACAGCCTCTCCTGGTTCCCTTGTTTCTGTTGCCGAGTCCTCTTCACGCTGCTCGAGCCTCTCAGTTCTCCCTGCCACAGTGCGTGGATCATCAGCTGCCAGGTGGCCCATCGCCCCAGGCCTCCCTGTGCAGCCTTCCCGCCAAGCGCCCTCTCTCCCAGCAGAACCAACTGCCTGCGATGGAGTCCGGGTCCTGGCACATTAGAGCTTAGCCAACCAATTGCTCCTTGCACAGGGAAAACCGGGCACAGTGTTATACACATTGAGGATTATAGGAACCATATTTTGACGTATACAGTCTAGTCTCCATGTCATCATTAACCACTTATAGTCTAAACACATCCACATGACGTTTTCATGTTCCAAGGTAAGTGACTAAATGTGAGCAAAAGATGATAATTTCGATCAAAAATATGCACTTGTGATTCTTAGATGTCTTGCTGTATGAACACTTTGCATATTAAAGTCTAACACAATTCTATCAGTATTCTTCAAATTCTTACAAATTCATTTATTGCTGAAAGATTAAAGCAGGCAAGTGTCTTCCTTGTGTAGCGTGGACAGCCTGTTCATAGGTAACTAGACGAATTCTTTGACATCCAGCGAGAATCAGAATCTGTCTCTTGACTTTCCTCTCCTCACCTGAAGACCAAAAACAAGAGCAAAGCAGCCCCGGCCTCTGTGGGCTCTGCTGTGGGGAGCAAGGCGCTGGGCGGACACGCTTCCCTGGTGCTTGGCACGTGGAGAACACGGGCCAGCACGGGACTCGCCCCAGCCGCCCAAGGAAGTCTGGGCACCAGTCGGGACCACGAGAGCAGTTGCAGAGCTGTCCCAGGGTATGAAGGGCAGCTTGGAATAGTCAATAATATCATCATAGCTATGCAGGGGCCAGGTGGGCCCCAGAAATTGGGGGACCACTCTGAAGAGCACATGGTTGTCTAACCACGAGGCGGTGCACCTGGCACTGATACAGAATAATGTCGAATATCAACTGTAAGAAAGAAAACTGATGCTTGTCCACTGGCCATGAGCAGGCACTTCAAGGGCATTCTCATGGCACCTTAGCCCTTCTCCGGGTGCAGCGACCTCCGAGGGCACCGAGTCACCATAGATGCCCCAGGGTTACCCCACCCACAGCCTTTGATGCTGTTCTGTCAACCACATTGAGAAGTTTACGACAATGTGCAGCTCTGGGTGAGACCACGGAGCAATCATTTCCTAAAAGCTTGTATGTCTGAAGGGGAGAGGTCAAACGTTTTAATTTTTGTGTCAATTCTGACTAATTGATGGTGGCTGCTGGGAACAGTGTGTTGACAGGAATTCTAAAACCCGCTCAGGCCTGCGGGTGGAAGGCTGCAGGTCATCCATGTCCACCTCGCAGCTGGCAAAGGAGGCACAGGATGCTATACCAACTCTGGCTGGTGGCGCTACAGGAACTTCTCAGACTTCCCCAGGAGTGGGGAGAGGGACAGTGTGCTGCAGGGTGCGACATCCAGGCACGCAGCCCGCCTGCCAGCGTGTGCCAGTTATGGTGTGTATTTAATGCCTCGTGTAATAGCCACTGTTTGGAACTGGGCTGCTAGTCTCAGCATGTTAGCACATTAAAGCCTCATAACCTCCCTGAGACCATTATCATCTCCATTTTTTACAGGAAACTGAGGCAGAGAGGATTGGGCAGCTTTCCCAAGACCTTAAAGCTAGAAGGTCATAGAGAGGAAGGGAGAGAGAGAGAGAAACATCAGCTCTGAAGGACAGTCAGTTGGCGGCTGGAAGGGGGCATGTCTCCATCAGCCATGCCATTCCCGGGCATTTCTCCCCACCCAGAGCGGGTGCTCAGTGAAAGGCCACACACATCAGGCACAGGCTCGCCGCTCAGGGCCGGGGCTGGGCAGTGAGCCCGGTCAGCCGCTCCTGCTTTCTCTGACTGCTGGTGTGGCTCTGTGTATCATTCGAACCCTGTTGCTCTGTAGGTCTAGCCATCTTGGAATGATTGTTTGTTTGTTTGTTGTTGTTGTTTTTTCTTAAGAGAGAGAGAGAAACATTGATGCATGAGAGAAACATTGATCAGTTGCCTCTTGTAAGCACTCTGACCAGGGATTGAACCCGAAACCCAGGCATGAGGCCTGACCGGGGTTGAACCCACGAACTTTTGGTGCACAGGACCACACTCCAGCCAGCTGAGCCACACTGGCCCGGCAGAACATCACTTTTTTTGAGGTTCATCGTTGGCCACAGGATGGTAAGTTGTCTTGAGAGAAGCAGGAAGGAAAACTGTGGTTTGTTCCACTGCACTTGGCCTTGGCTTGTGTTGAAAGACTCCGCAAGAAGAGCTCCACTGGTGTAAGAATATGTGAGAGCGTGATTGTGTGTTACAACTACATCTGAGGGTGGTATGTGCCATGATTTCATATGTGACAAGGACCTCTCAGAAGAGAGAGTTAGGGGCAGATTAGAGTATCTCTTTTAATAGACAGTTACATCCATTATCATGAGGCGCTTACTTGTAATTCCTTATTATTACAAACACTAGAGGCCCGGTGCACAAAATTCATGCACTCAGGGGGCATCCCTCAGCCTAGCTTGCACCCTCTCACAATCAAGGACCCCTCAAGGGGATGTCTAACTGCTGGTTTAGGCCCAATCCTGCAGGGTCGGGCCTAAACCAGCAGTCAGACATCCCTCTTGCAATCTGGGACTGCTGTCCTAACTGCTCACCTGCCTGCCTGCCTGCCTGCCTGATCACCCCTAACCACTCTGCTGCCTGCCTCATTGCCCCTAACCACTCTGCCTGCTTGCCTGATTGCTCCTAACCACTCGCCTGCCTTCCTGATCACCCCTAACTACTCACCTACCTACTTGATCACCCCTATCTACTCTGCCTGCCTGCCTGATTGCCTCTAATTGCATGCCTACCTGCCTGATCACCCCTAACCACTCTGCCTGCCTTCCTGATCACCTGTAACTGCTCGCCTGCCTGCCTGATCGCTCCTAACCACTCGCCTGCCTGCCTGATTGCCCCTAACTGCTTGCCTGCCTGCCAGATTGCCCCTAACTGCCTCTGCCTCGGTCCCTGCTGCCACGGCTTCATCCAGAAGGTTGTCCAGAATGACATCGGAAGGCCATTCAGCTGTCCGGTCTAATTAGCATATTACACTTTTATTATTATAGATTGTGCCTGATCCTTCCTGTCCACCCACTCCACCCCCACTTCCCCTAATTCTGGGCTCTCATTATTTACCTCTTTTAAAATTGGTGCATGGTTTCCCTTCTTTTGATTTGGTCAGAAATTACCTCCAATCAAATAAATAAAACGGCAATCTTTCCAAAAGCCTTAGAGATGGGTGCGTGGCATTAAGGAATGCATGATCAGTCTCCCTCCCACCACCATGTTCTTCCCTTTCAAGTAGGCGATCATGGATAACTATGCACAGACACAACAGAAGATCAGCTGTCCCTTAGCCTGGCCGAGGGATGCCTGCCGCAGGACTATTTTAATGGGTTCTGTGTCAGCATTTCTTCAAATATTGTAAATTAAATTACAAATTACATTTGCTTAGTGTGAAATATGAATGACAGACTATAAGTAATCATAATCTTTAAAATTTTTTTCTTTAGGCAGTTATAGGAAACTAGAGGCCCGATGCACGAAATTCATGCAAGAGTAGGCCTTCCTTCCCCTAGCTGCTAGCACTGGCTTCCCTCTGGTTCCTGGGACCCGGGCTTCCCTGCAGCCCTGGCTTTGTCTGGAAGGTCATCCGGAAGGATGTCCAGTCTAATTAGCATATTATGCTCTTATTATTATAGATATTAACTTGTTTAGTTGACTATGAGTTTTAGCAGCATTATAATAGCTCAAGGCTCATTTAAAATAACTTCTTTAAGTAGTTTATTGTAGACCTTTTTCTTTGAATAATCATAGGAATGAGAATACCTAACATTTGTAGAGTATCTGTAACAGACCCAGGGTCCATAAATACATACCTTTCAGGACACCTCCACTCCTCCTTCAGGAGCCAGGCCTGTCTAACACTCTTTCCACCAGACAACTCATATACAGCATTTGCACAATTATAACCACCAAAAAGGGAGTGCGTGGGGCCTTCTCTGTTTCAACAGGAGTTCCTGTTCTCTTGGAAAGTGTGAATTAAAGAGAATTACCCAGATGCATGGGTTTTCAGCTTTGAGTGTTAGAAGTGGACATTGTTTTTGTATTTTCCCTTGCAGATATTGGCAATCACACTTTTCCATGCCCATGATTTGGTTGGAAAGAGTGGACCAGGAGTAGAAAGAGGCTGTGGTTGCTACACAAACCCTACTTAATATTTTTATTTTATTTTATATGCTAATCTTGAGAAAGAAGAGCAGCATCAGAAATGTTACCCTACCTGATATCAAACTATATGACGAGGCCAGAGTAATAAAAACAGTATAATACTGGCATAAAAACAGATACAATGAAACAGAATAG
This sequence comes from Plecotus auritus, assembly GCF_963455305.1. Taxonomy (NCBI): domain Eukaryota; kingdom Metazoa; phylum Chordata; class Mammalia; order Chiroptera; family Vespertilionidae; genus Plecotus; species Plecotus auritus. Next base: position 54,188,548 of record NC_137777.1, on the reverse strand, counting down.
AGTGCCCAAAATAAACCCGTGCATATATGCTCAACTAATTTATGACAAAGGAGGCAAGAATAATCAATGAAGTAAAGACAGTCTCTTAAATAAATGTTGGGAAAAGAGGACAGATATGTGCAAAACAAGTGAAACTAGACCACCTTCTTATACCCTATACAAGAATAAACTCAAAATAGATTAAAGACTTAAATGTAAGACTCAAAACCATAAAACTCCTAGAAGAATATCCTGTAAACACTTTTTTAAACTAATATGTGTGCATAGATGTATGTATGTGTATGTATGTGTATTTGTGTATAAGTGAGTGCCTGTCTATATATTTGTATATATGAGAGTATTTGTATGTGTGTTTAATAAAATAATCTTATTTTATCTATATTGTTACTTATTAAACAAATTATTTTAGTGATATAGTGTTTTAATCAAACTTCAAATTGGACCTAATAACATAAGTCATATGCCTATCACATGTTTGGACATTTAAGAGATTAAGGTTTACCTGGACTTAGGTTGGAGTTAAATTTAGCCATTAGCAATTTTGTGGACTCTTGCTGTCTCTTTTCTTACTACTTAAATGACATTAGTGAGCTTTGTAATACCTTCTTTAGGACTCTCCCCACTCCTTTTGTCCATTTTTTAAAAACTCTATTTTGAACAGAGTTGCATAGAGGTGGAGCTAAAAGAAAAAAATAGTAAACTATTTTATCAAAGAATATAAATTATTTACATCGAAACTTGGCCTCAGCATGTTAAGAAGTATTTTTAAATAAAATTATTTTTCTTCCTTTTTAAAGGTTCCAGTCTACAGGAAAGTTAGTGGACACCTAGGCTGTGTGATGTGCCTTACTATAGATCAGATTTCCAGTGGACAAGACCCAATCATCACTGGCTCCTCCAGCAAACACTTTGATGTCACTCTTAGTCTTTTTTCTTTTTTTTGGATTTATCTGTTTGGGTAAGAGAAGCAAGCAATAAAAATAAACAAATGAAAACTACATCAAACTAAAACATTTTTGCACAACAAAGAAAACCATCAACAAGAAAAAACAATAACCTACTGAACGGAAGAAGACATTTTCCAATGATACATCTGCTAAGGGGTTAATATCCTACTTTCGAATGGACTCTGGCAGGAGTGCCAGCGCTGGGCTGGTGTCCATTCCAGAAGGATGGGATGCGGAGCAGGGACAGGGACAACCTTTAAAACCTCACGCTCCACTTACACCAGAGCCCACTCCCAGGTGGCTGCCTGCGTGGGCCCACCTGGCGGGGGAGGTGAAATGAAGCCCTTACCGGGCAGAGGGAGTCACTGACACTGGACGTAGGAGGCTCCCACAAGTGGATGTGTATTAATTATCCTTGACATTGTAAAAGGAGACAGAAAGTACATGCCGTGAACAGCAAGTCCTCGATAACTTTTCTCAGTGCCCAAAGCAAGGGGGTGCAGCACAGGTGTCCAGGAGCTTTCCCTCCACATTGGTGTTTGCGATTTAGCTTTAGTTGAAATTAACTCCTATTACTTTCCTTTCTATTCAAGGTTCCAGGGGACATTGGTGCCCCCTGAGGGTCTCCTTTCCCATGATGTGACAGAGTGCCAGGAAGGCTGACAATAGGCCTCAGGATCAAGTGTCAAATCACCAGGATCTTACACAGTTCCCTTGCTTGGACCATGTTCTGAAGGTTTTTTGATCACTGGAGTTCCTCTGACATAACCCACATTCATAGCTAACACACCAAGGGTAGGGACGTTAAAAAAATGATCCTACAGCTTATCCTGCAATAATCGTAAGGAGTCTTGAAGTTACTCGCAGTGAAAATCTTGATTCCTATGGTCACCTATGTGGGGTGGACAGGTTGCTATGAGAAGCATTGTAGAACACCATAGACCACATTTGGGAATCAGCTCTGATACACTGCCAACAATCAGCTCTGTTACACTGTCAGTCAGCAATCAGCTCTGATACACTGTCAGCAATCAGCTCTGATATACTGTCAGCAATCAGCTCTGCTACCCTGTCAGTCAGCAATCAGCTCAGATACACAGTTAGTCAGCAATCAGCTCAGATACACTGTCAGTCAGCAATCAGCTCTAATACACTGTCAGTCAGCAATCAGCTCTAATACACTGTCAGCCAGCAATCAGCTCTGATACACTGTCAGCAATCAGCTCTGATATACTGTCAGCAATCAGCTCTGCTACCCTGTCAGTCAGCAATCAGCTCAGATACACTGTCAGCAATCAGCTCTGATATACTGTCAGCAATCAGCTCTGATATACTGCCAACAATCAGCTCTGTTACACTGTCAGTCAGCAATCAGCTCTGATACACTGTCAGCAATCAGCTCTGATATACTGTCAGCAATCAGCTCAGATACACTGTCAGTCAGCTATCAGCTCTGATACACTGTCAGCAATCAGCTCTGATACACAGTTAGTCAGCAATCAGCTCTGATACACTGTCAGTCAGCAATCAGCTCAGATACACTGTCAGTCAGCAATCAGCTCTGATACACTGTCAGTCAGCTATCAGCTCTGATACACTGTCAGCAATCAGCTCTGATATACTGTCAGCAATCAGCTCTGCTACCCTGTCAGTCAGCAATCAGCTCAGATACACTGTCAGTCAGCTATCAGCTCTGATACACTGTCAGCAATCAGCTCTGATACACAGTTAGTCAGCAATCAGCTCAGATACACTGTCAGTCAGCTATCAGCTCTGATACACTGTCAGCAATCAGCTCTGATACACAGTTAGTCAGCAATCATCTCAGATTACACTGTCAGTCAGCAATCAGCTCTTATACACTGCCAGTCAGCAATCAGCTCTGATACACTGCCAGTCAGCAATCAGCTCTGATACACTGCCAGTCAGCAATCAGCTCTGATACACTGCCAGTCAGCAATCAGCTCTGATACACTGGCAGTCAGCTATCAGTTCTGCTACACTGTCAGTCAGCTATCAGCTCTGATTCACTGTCAGTCAGCTATCAGCTCAGATACACTGTCAGTCAGCAATCAGCTCTGCTCACATCAGAGGAAAGTTCTGTTTCCTCTCCAAGCAGAGGGGAAACCATCACACCCTTCTCCCCCTTGAGCAATGAGTTAGTATCGTTGGAACTGTGTTTGTGGGGAAAGTCACTTCCTGCGGGAGAATCATTATTGTGGACGCCACAGTGATGGACACAGAATGTTGGAAGCAGCAAGTTATCAAACGTTACAACATTTCCTCAGAGAGCATTTGCTATTCACCATTATATGAGGTCCAATATTTATGGAATGTTCACAAATGACTAATTACCTTTCCTATACCAATAGCCTTGAATGAGAGACCTTTTTATTACAAGTGCTATTTTCGTGAATTGTCTGTCTTTATGAATTCATGTCCAAGACGGAAATCATTACTTTTGCTCCCTTCCTCCAACCCTGTGCCTGAGCCACTGTTCCCCGTGAGCCTGCAGAACAGAAGCCGGACCGCCTTCATCTGATGAGCAGGCCTATAGGGTCGGGAGAGCCTGGCCACCAGACAGTCCAGTTCTGTGGTCTTTGCCAGTGGCTGATTCTGCTCCCAGCATGCCATGCTCTTATGACCTCTGTGCCAGGGCGGAGTCTGTGGCTGGTGTGCCGCCCTTTGTCTGCCGAGTGACCATCTACTTGTGCAGCAGCAGCACCCAGACTTTGCAGCCCTTCCCCGTCGGCAGTACTGCTCTCACTTCCTGTCTTACATATCTGTATGCATTTATGTTCATCCGTGTTCCTTATTTACATGTACACCTAACTCATGTACAAGACAGGAAGTGTTTTGCAGCTACATTATGTTTTACAATGTTTGTGTCTTCTCTGTAGGCCATGTTAGTTTAGCATATGATGAATGATCAGTGTAGCCTGTCTGGCTAAGTCAAAACTCAGTCACGAGAAGGAGCAAGGCAAGTGATGCCTAAGTGGATATTCCATGCAGGTGCTGCTTTGTGGTGATGACGATGGAGAGGAAATGGACATAAGTGGAGAGGAGAGTCTGAGGGCAGACCCTTTCCATCCCCCGCTGAGCAAACAGATACAGAGACAGCAGTTCAGGGCACAAAGGCAGACCCGAGGTTCCCTGTAACCGTGAAATCCTTACTTTTACTTCATTGTCCTCTCCATGCCCTGCAGCCTTGCATTTTTCTGTCACTTGCCAAGAAGGTCAGCTGTCAGTGCCCACACTAGAATAAGTGCACAGTGAATGTTTGGTACAAATGAATGAATGAACAAATGAAATCATTCCAGTCCTTTCATGTGACAGGTAAGGAAACAGACCCAAAGGTGCAAAGAACAGGCAAGCAGAAAGCACCCCTGTGCGAGCTGCTTCCACGTTCACATTCCCGACACCACCGGACGCTTCCACCTCGATTGTTCAGTGTCACCCTGTCAGGGAGACCATCGCCCTGGCCGGGGAGCTCATTGATCAGAGGGTCGTGTTGATACGCCAAGGCTGTGGGTTTGATCCCTGGTCAGGGCACATAGAAGAAGCAACCAATGCATGCATAAATAAGTGGAACAACAAGTGGATGTTTTTCTCTCTCTCACTCTCTTTCTCTCTGTCTCTCTTTCTCCCTCTCTCTCACTAAAATCAATCAGTGAAAATTAAGAGAAAATCAGCTTTAAGAAAATTACACAACCATATGTGAAGAAGAACTTGAAGCAACGTGAATAGGTGGTAATGCATGTTCTCATGTGCACAGGGAGAGAAATAGAATGGACTATAACTTTGGGTGGCAGGAATCTGCTTGTCATAAGCTGTGCAGTTTCGATGGTAGCAGGTGGGAGATGGCTGTGAGCTCCCAGCAAGATCACAGTCCTCAAGGCTGCACACCAGAATTCAGGCTCTGATCTTGTGACCTGACTCCAGGCAACTCCTCGGTTGTCTCATAAGCTTACTTTCCCACCTAGGAAGCCAGGTGCACAGCAGCAGCCCGGAGCTGGGCGGTGAAGGAGGAGCATGCAAACAGCTGGCCCTACGGAAGAAGGGAGGACGGAGACCTCCAGCTCCTGGGAGGGCGCAGCGCGCACAGGGGCTTTCTAGCGGCGCTCTGTTCCCTTGGTGACCAGTTGGCAGTGTCGGCGCATCCCAGCCTTCATTTGTGTAAACATGGAAATCGCATAAAAATGCACGTCCCCATTAGTGTGGTCTGTGCGCAGTGTCAGACGGAAATGGCTTCTGCTTCTAATTCTTTTGAATTCACAATTTCAGTAACTGAGTAATAGAGGGATGACAGCTACAAGTGCATGTGTTTCTTCTCATAAGCGTCTATTCGCTAAGAAAATGGAACCGCTCCGAGAACCAAAGGCGGGAAAGTGGACGTCCCTGCACGGACAGCGTAACTGATGAGCAAGCCGCCTCTGACTGCTTTCTAGTGACCCAGACGCTGGCTTTCCCACCTCCCTGTCAGCGGCGGGCCGAGCGCCCTGCACAAAGCCCACCGGAAATGGGTTGCATTTCTCAGCTGCGCAAAGCAGGCCTTCGCAGGTGATGGCTCCTGCCTTTCACATCCACACCGCCCTGGACCAAGCAGCAACATTTGTGTTAAGTCGTTCAGCTTTCCATTCTTATATTAAAAATCTCAGTTAAAATCCAATAAATCCGCACACAATAAGATCAATCAAGATACACTCCCAATACATCTTCTCAGCTCTCTGCTGGCCGCTCCCCGGAGAGCCGGGGCAGCCGGCGCAGGCAGGGCCCTGCAGTCCCAGCTCTGGCTGTTTCGCGTTGGACCGCCCTGGAAGCGAGGCTGTGCGTGGGGCTGTGCGTGGGGCTGTGCGTGAGGCTGTGCGTGGGGCTGTGCGTGGGGCTGGGCGTGGGGCTGGGCGTGAGGCTGTGCGTGAGGCTGTGCGTGAGGCTGTGCGTGGGGCTGTGCGTGGGGCTGTGCGTGAGGCTGTGCGTGGGGCTGTGCGTGGGGCTGGGCGTGGGGCTGGGCGTGGGGCTGTGCGTGAGGCTGTGCGTGGGGCTGTGCGTGGCTGCAAAAGGAGCGCGGGCTTTCAGAGGACAGAGGCAAGGCCGCAGCCCCAAGCTGCCTTCTGGTAGCCTCTGCTGCATCCGCCGCAATCCACGGTGACAGCCCACTCAGCTCTCCGTTAGCCACGTGGCAGCGGGCGGGAGGGGCCTCGCTCAGCGCGCGGGCTCCTGGGATGGGGACACTGATGGAGTGAAGACGGAGTCGGCAGAGGCCCGGGGTGACTGGGATGGCAGGAGACCTCAGTCGCTGGCACAGCTGCTGCGGCAGCAGGGAAGTCAGCGGCCAGAGCAGAGTCAGCCCCGGGAGCCAGAGAGCAATGCGAGGGCACGTGATCAGGGCACGCGGCTCAGCCGCAGGGACGTGGCTTTTTTCCAAAGAGGCTGTTCTTTAAAAACCAAAACTTCCAAGAGTTTACTTTTGTTTCCCCAAATCGACCGAATTTTCCTGAACCTAAGAAAAGTACACACAGAGCAAGGAGGATGCTAAACACATGGCCTCCGTCCGCTGGCACCGAGATGACAGGTGTGGGCACGGCAAGCGCCGCCTGCGGAGGGCACCAGCTGTAATGGACTCGGACCCAAGAACGTAGGGGGGGAGGGCGCGGAGCTGCCCCCGGAGGAGAGGAACACGCCATTGCTATCGGGAGAGAGGGGCGGAGCATGCGCATTGTCACCAAGAGGCCGCGAGGCAGGTGGATGGGGTTGCGGCCCCGCAGCGGAAAGTGGGAGTGTGAGCGCCGGCGCCCTCCTTCCCCGGCGGGGCGGGGTGGGGGTGACCAGGGACTCGCTCAGAAACTGCATGTCAGGGTCCAGGTCTGTAAGACGAGAGCAGCATTGCTATGAAAATTAAATTAAATCAAGCGCCACGTGTGAGCCACCTACAGTGCAGGCATGCGGCCATCAGCGAAGGCTGACCGTCCCCCCACCTGCCAGTGGGCCAGGAGAGGCGTCACCAGGGGTAAGAGCTGTCTGAGGAGGTTCCGCCAGACCAGGAGGTCCGCCGTGCAGCCCGGCCAGTGCCGCGCCATTGACGTAGGTGCTGGCTGCTCCTGTTTGCCCTCAGAGGTTACCCGCATTGCCTTTCAAGTTGGCGGGCATCTCCACCCACACAGTGCAGCCTAGTGCTCACCCACTCACCTGTAAAGTGCAGAGAGGGGCCTCTTGTTCCCGGGTTTGGGTCTGTAGGGTTTGGGTTCCCCGGCCATGTTGATATCTAGAAGCATAAGATAAAATAGCATGGATTAAGAAACTATGAAGCCATTTGAGGAAAGTAAACCATGAAGTTTTAAGTTCTTCTTGCCATTTGTCTATGCAAATGTAATATGTCCTTCACTCATTCAACAAGGATTTACTGAACACTGACTTAGGCCGGGCACTGGTGGAGATAGGTCATGTACCGAACAGGTTACCAGCCGTGGGCAAACTATGGCCCGCAGGCCGGATCCGGCCCTTTCGGCTGTTCTATCCCGCCTGAGGAGCCGAAAGAGCGGAGGGTTCTCTTGCTCTCCCCTCCGCTCCTTCACCAGCAGCAGTGTTAACATGGCAACGTGGGGAAACACAGCCGCAGCTCCTTCTTCTGAGTGGGCGGATTTATATCCCCCATTCAGTAGAAGGAACAACCTCTCCATCTTCCAGAGGCTCCTTGGAATGCCCGCGGACGGTCCCCCGACATCACCCTGGGAATGCGTAGACACGTTATCGTGGTGATGTAGGGAGACACGCCCCTGGAGAGCACAGTATCAGAGCATTAGCTAAAAAGGAGACCAACAACACTGTTCCCACTGAAGTTGATGTTTTAAAGACCAAAACCCTTTCAACCAGTCTACATTGCCATCTACATCGACGTCCCGGGCATAATTTGGAAGTTGCACTAAAGAAAATGTTTCATTTACTGTTTACACATTTTGTTCTTTTCTATTTGTTTTAGTTTTAAATTATTTTATTATATTTAAGTTTAATTTGAAAGGCTTTTGTACCTTTCCTTTGTTAGGCAATTTTATTTTGCCTTTGCCATCTTCGATATAGGGTATGTTATTGTGCTATGATTCCTCCATTTTTTGAAGTTTCAAATTATAATAATTAGTGTTTACATTCTTCTTGTTAAAATGTTTGAAATGAATAAAACTATTGAAATAAATAAAAAAAAAGACCGTACCCTTTTATGTAATGATGTTTACTTTGAATTTATATTAGTTCACACAAACACTCCATCCATGCTTTTGTTCCGGCCCTCCGGTCCAGTTTAAGAACCCATTGTGGCCCTCGAGTCAAAAAGTTTGCCCACCCCTGGGTTAGACACACCTCTGTGGAAACCATCTTCTACTGGGGGAACAGACTGTGGGCAACAGACATAATAAGTGAGAAAAATGCATGACAGATTAGAAGCTGAAAAGTAGTCTGAAAAGAGAAAATGTTGAACAGGGTAGGGGGAATTAGGAATGCTAACTAAAAATGAAGAGAGAAGGAAAGGAGAGGGGAGGGGAGAGAGAGAGAGAAATATTAAGAAGCGAGCATATTCTTTGCTTCAGGAATGATAACTCTGATAAAGTCACTAAGATTCAACAAGAAGATGCTTAAATACATGACAAAAGAGTATCTGCATGCAATTGACCAACTCAATTTTTAAAAAATGTATAAAACATAAGAAATTGCAAAGTTGAGTACGAAGGTTTGGAAAATGACATAACCAAGTAGATTTAATACAGTTAAAATTTCCAAAGGATGATAAAAAGGAAAATCCAAAGGAGGCAAGCTTGAAGAACAATTGGAAAGAAGTGAGGGACATTATTTTATAAGAAAAAGGGAAGACTTCTAGTTCTGTGGAGTGGATTCAATACACTGTGTTAGGGATGGATGAGCACATTGAAAGGAAATTAATTAGAAGGTTGCCAGTGGGGTGGGACTGGGCGAGATGGGCCAGACATGCCTTGGAGCCAGCCTCCCGTGGTCCCTTCCCGGCAGGCAGCACCTGGGAGGGTACGGCTCAAAGGGTGTCTGTGGAGTGAACGGAGTCCTTCCGGCAGGTGGGGTCCCTTGGCCTGGCCTGTGGGGATTGGGCCAAAACTGGCTCTCCAACATCCCCCAAGGGGTCCCGGATTGTGAAAGGGTGGTTCTAAGGTGATATACCCAGGAATTGGACTCCCTCCTCTCTGGTTCCAGGGTGCATCACCCGAGAACCCACTGCTGCCAAGTCACCGCAGCTCAGCAGCTCCTGCATTGAGCATCTGCCCCCTGGTGGTCAGTGTGTGTCATAGCTACTGGACAGTTGCTTAGCCTTTTATATATGTACTAGTGGCCAGTGCACGAAATTCGTGCACGGGGGTGGGGGGGGTGGTGTCCCTCAGCCCAGCCTGCACTCTCTCCAATCTAGGACCCTTCGAGGGATGTCCGACTGCCCGTTTAGGCCCGACCCTACCAGGATTGGGCCTAAACGGGCAGTCGGACATCCCTTTCACAATCCAGGACTGCTGGCTCCCAACTGCTTGCCTGCCTCTGCCTGATTGCCCCCAACTGCTTCTGCCTGCCAGCCTGATCACCCCCTAACCACTCCCCTGCCAGCCTGATTGATGCCTAACTGCTCCCCTGCCAGGCTGTTTGCCCCTAACTGCCCTCCCCTGCAGGCCTAGTCCCCCCCAACTGCCCTTCCCTGCAGGCACGGTCACCCCCAAATTCCCTCCTCTGCCGGTCTGATAACCCCTAACTGCAAGCCCTGCAGGCTTGATCACCCCCAACTGCCCTCCCTTGCAGGCCTGGTCCCTCCCAACTGCCCTCTCCTTCTGGCCATCTTGTGGTGGCCATCTTGTGTCCACATGGGGGCAGGATCTTTGACCACATGGGGGTAGCCATCTTGTGTGTTGGAGTGATGGTCAATCTGCATATTACTCTTTTATTAGATAGGAATAGTGCATGGGTGGGGGCCGGCTGGTTTGCCCTGAAGGGTGTCCCGGATCAGGGTGGGGGTTCCCTTGGGGCATGGGGTGGCCTGGGCAAGGGGCCTGTGGTGGTTTGCAGGCTGGCCATGCCCCCCGGCGACCCAAGCGGAGGCCCTGGTATCTGGGATTTATTTATCTTCTATAATTGAAACTTTGTAGCCTTGAGTGGAGGTCTGGGCTGGCCAGGGTGTGCGGAAAGCTTGGCTTCCTCCATTACCAGGGAAATCCAAGCCTCCTGCTTGCTCCATGGCCGCAGCCATCTTGGTTGGGTTAATTTGCATACTCGCTCCTGATTGGCTGGTGGGCATGGCTTGTGGGTGTGGCGGAGTGATGGTTAATTTGCATATTGCTCTTTTATTAGATAGGAGATATATATATATATATATATATATATATGTAAATTTACATGTTCTACATTGCTTTAGTGACCATCATCTGAAATCTAGTGGTTGTGCCAGGGGTGAGGGTGAAAGGCGTTGGTTGGGGACAAGGGACAAGGGACAAGGGACACGGGGCAGGGAGCTCAGCTAATCAGTGAACATAAAGCATTGCAAAGGTTGGGATGAGCGAGCACTTTCTTTGTATTAAACTTTATAAATACAAGATTCAATTGTGTCTTGAGAACAACCCAACTTCTCTGGAAGCCAAAGCTCAGGTTTTTATGTCTCAAGAGCTGTTGACCTTGGGCTGATCATACCTACCAAGTGAATGGCATCTTAACAGTACCCTCTGTGGTCAGTGGCAGAGCAACCTCTGAGGCGTTCTTCCCTGATGGTCCTGGCAGTGTGCCAGTGACACACAGGTAGGGCAAGAAGAGGGATGACCAAGCTTCCATTTTAGGCCACTCTCATAAGATATGAGCTTTGGAGCAAAATATTAAGATGCAGAACATAAAGTGTCATTTCTTAAGTTCTTGAGTTTGCAAATAAATTCATACCAAATACTAATATTTAGGAATCTTATAGTGTCCTCAAGAAAGGATGTGGATTTAATTATCCTCAACAAATTCTTTTGAGATAGTCCTCAAAATCCTAGTTGCATTCCTACTTGTTGTGCAGAAGTACCTATGGAGTATCTGTGTACCAAGCTGGTGGACTCTAGTCCCTGAGTATGAGAATCATGTTGTTGTAGAGAGGGTTGGTGAAACTAGGTAAGTACCACCAAAAAGCAGTCTCTTGAGGAGTTTCTGTTTGGGTTCACCTGTGTGGAGGAACTGCCCTGATCCCTTCCCAGACACAGGGACAAAGCAGAGGAAGCTAAGGCTTTACCCCAGGTCAGGAGACTCCTGGACACAGGAGACCTCCACACAGGGAGGGGGAGGGGCCTGTGACATTGTGAGCCTCTGTAAGGACCTACTGAGAGGCGTATAGAATGGAACCATATCTATATATTTGAATATGTTTACTGATTTTAGAAAAAGAGAGGAAGGAAGAGGAAGAGAGAAACATCAATGAGAGAGAAAAGCATCGATGAGAGAGAACCATCTACTGTACTGGCTGCCTCCTGCATTCTCCCTACTGGGGTCGGAGCCAGAAACCGAGGCATATACCCTGCCTGGGAACCCAACTGGTGACCTCTCCGTGCATGGGGTGATGTTCAACCAACTGAGCCACACTGGCCAGGGCAAGCCCATATCTATTTGTAGGTTTCAATAGTTCAAGAAAGCATAAGAAATACAGAAAAGAGAAAACTTTATCCTTCTAATACTAAACCTCAGATCCAAACAACTGAAAAATATTCTGTTGGGCCACTAACTTCATTGAAATATATTCAATGTTCTAAAAAATGTAATGAGTTTTCTTTTCTTCTTTAGTTTTACACTAAATAAGCAATGTCAATATACGATGAGAGAAATAACTAGAAAGTTACAGAACTGGAAAAAGTCAATGAGCTGAACGAACCTCTTTGGGTTTGAGGTAAACGATTCGCGGCAGAGGGAGACAGGTGCCATTGCAAAGTGTCATCCTCAGAAAGGACAGCCTACAGATGAAAATATTCTCACATGTCCATGTCCTGGTACCATACTACTAAACGTGGTAGTGGCTGCATTCTTTGATTTTACTCTGTGAGTCTTAGGAAGATACCTCCAACTCTGTACCCAAACAGGCATGACTCTCCTCTGCTCCCACCGCACCTGTTACATTGCTCCAGTGGTGCCTACAGGACAGTCATCATTTCACTCCCCTTCCTGTCTGCCCACGGGTGTTTGTCCAGCAGGTGCTCAATGAGTCTGCCAGTCAGTGGCTTTCCACAGCCCAGCAGGTGTAGTTCCGCACGGCTTGCGAAAGTGTAGCCAGCTCACTTGGCCAGCACTGGCCGAGTGGGCTAGTTACCTGAAGCATGTTTTGGAAGATGCTGTTAGGTACACTGCCAAACACATAAATCATGGCAAAATAAGTTTGGCAAAAATGCCATCATCTATCCCTTTCTTGGATATCTGTAATGGATATTAAACCATAAGATTCTGGAAAAAGAACCACTCAGTTATGTTCCCCGTCAGTGTTCATACAGATATGAACGTGGAGATGTTTTGGATGGCACCCCTGTGAGTATCCAGCCAAACAGAGCGCCCCTGAAACTCCAATTTGTAAGACAACCAGAAATATTTAGGAAAGTATTTACATTTATTTATTTGCATGTATTCAATCAGGAATATTCTCCTTTAAAAGTGAATTGAATCTTTGAAATCACACAACATTTACACTATTACAGTAAACAAACACTTGTTGCCCATCTCTACCACCCTGTGGGCATCCGTCGGTGAGAGAAATTTAACCTTGATATCAAAGTGATGTCTACCTCATAGATAATAAGGCATCGACATTACCAATGTGATCTTTTTAGATGGAGAAAACATTTACAAGAAGAAAAACAACTTCTAAGTGAATTAATAAAAAGTAACCTCATTATTCTTGGGATCATTTTGTTTCACTTCCTTCCCCAGGATTAAATAAAAGTTCCGCACCGATGCTGCCAGGAAAAGCCACTCAGTCTTTTATTGTTCACCTTTGGAAGATTTGCAGGGGTCCTCAAACTTTTTAAACAGGGGGCCAGTTCACTGTCCCTCAGTCCGTTGGAGGGCCAGACTATAGTTTAAAAGAAAACTATGAACAAATTCCTATGCGCACTGCGCCTGAACGCAGGACCAGCAGCGGCACCCGGCGGGCGGGATAAATGTCCTCAGCGGGCCGCATGTGGCCCGCGGGCCGTCGTTTGAGGACGCCTGATTCAAAGATTCACTCCTGTTTCATTGAATAAAATCCAGGAGGTGAAGAAAACGGTCTGCTCGGTTTGACAAGTAAAGACGTGAAACCATCCATTACCTAGCACAGGCAACAGTCCCCTGGTGAGCAGTTACTGTGCGTCAGCACCTCGGAGGGAGCAATCCTGGGAAATACGCCGGCGGGTCCCTCCTCCAACTACACGCATACAGATACCCGAGAGACCGCGAGATTAAATGGCTCCCATGATAATGCATGACAACTGTCTGCACTAGTGAGCTCAGCGCCATGCCAGGCAGTGTCCTGGGAGAGAGGGCAGCGGCGCCTCAGCAGCAGCCAGGAGCCACAGCTCCACCAGACTCAGCCCAGAACCGCCCCCACTGCCTCACGGCTCCTAACCAGGTCAGGGCGTCACCTTTCTCTGCCCCTCAAACCTGGCCTGGCTGTGGGAAAGTCCTGTACTGAGTCCCCGGGGTCTTGGCATCCGGAGGCTGTAGGATTGAAGGGTGCTGTGGGCGGACTGTCTGGCAGCGATGGGGAAACACATCTGACTCTCGGCTGAGCTGCCTGGTGGGTTCCCAAGGCCGTGGTCAGCTGGGGCTGCCCGGGGTGCTGCACCTAAGGACCACGCCCAGTCTTGCGAAGGCGAGCCCGCCCGCCTGTGCTCTCCAGTGAGGACTTGGGGGCATCTCCGGCCTGACGCTGAGGGAGAGCGCAGCCGGTTTGTACAAAAGCGAATGGCTTCCTCATGTTTTTCTCTTTGCAGAATCAAAGCTAGCTTTAGCATCTGAAATAGGTCCTTAATGGTATGTAAAGTAGTCACGGTTGTGGGATTGCAACTGTAGCCTTCTTTTACTGGGCAGGCACTGAGTTGTGAGCATTTTAATGAGTGCGCGGACCTGTTTCATAAATTAGCTCTGACAGCCTCGGGTTATGAGAATGCTAACGCAAGGATCCCTGCTTGGCCGCTGCTCTGGGCTCCGTCTGCAAGGACGCGTAAAAGTGGAAACTCAGACTTCTGCTCATCACTTGGGAAGCGGGCGCTGACTGGGACTGCGGTCTCCCCAACAGAAAGGGAGCGAGGACGTGCGCACGTGCCCAGCTGGGTGCCCTTTTCACTTGCTGGCTCTGATCTCAGCGAGGGCCTGGTCCCCGGGGAGGTGGGTGTGCGCCGTTCCTCAGACTGGCATCATCAGCAAAGTCTGCTGGCCGGTTTCTCTTCTTTTGTTGGTTTTACTTTTTTCTCCCTCAAAACTCCCACTAAGTAATTGTCAACATACCTTTGATTGGCCTTGAGGTGTAAGTGGCCACGGAACTTGATAAAACTCTGTGGCTCTGGTGCACGGATAATCAACGTCTAGTTTAAAGAGATGTAGCAGTGAGCACAGCACACCTCCCTCAGCTGCAAAGCCGGCACCAAACGGGGCATTTATCAAATGTGAATTTACTTAACTCCTGAAACTTACATCATTTCCCCCCATCACGTTGTCTCTTATTTTATCTGGGATACTTTTTTTGACGATTTTCTGTATTTCATGAGTATCTGTCAAATCTCTACAAAGGTTAAAATGAAGGACATATTTATTTATTTATTCATTATTTATCTTTATTGTTGAATGTATTACAGATGTCCCTTTTTTTTCCTCGTTGATGCCTCTAGCCTATACCTGCCCCTCTCCCCAGGCCTTCACCACACTATTGTCTGTCCCCAGGTGATACATATATGCATAAAAGTTCTTTGCTTAATCTCTTCCCACCCACTCACCCACCCACCCACCCCCACATTTCCTCTGAGATTCATTAGACTGTTCCATGCTTCTGTGTCTCTGGATCTATTTTGTTCATCAGTTTATTTTGTTCTTTACATTCTACATATGAGCGAGATCATGTGATACTTGTCATTCTCTGACTGGCTATTTCACTTAGCATAATACTTTCCAGGTCCCTCCATGCTGTCTCAAAGGGTAAGAGATTATATATACTTTAAGATATTCTTTTTTTTTAACAGCTCCTTAATATCCCATTGTGTAAATGTATTCAGAACTTCTTTACCCACTCATGTACTGATGAGCACTTGGGCTGTTTCTAGATCTTAACCTATTGTAAATTACTCTGCTGTGAACATAGGGGTGCATACATTCTTTCTCATTGGTATTTCAGGATTCTCAGGATATATTACTAGAAATGGGATCACTGGGTCAAATGGCAGTTCCATATTTAATTTTTTGAGGCAACTCTATACTGTTTTCTATGGTGGCTGAACCAGTCCACATTCTCTTCAGCACTTGCCATTTGTTGATTTGTTGATGTTAGCCATTCTGCAGTATGAGATGATACCACATTGTCATTTTACTTTGCATCTCTTTAATGATTAGTGACCTTGAGCATTTTTCATGTTTCCTGGCCATCTGTATGTCCCCTTTGGAGAAGTGTCTATTTAGGTCCTTTGCCCATTTTAAAAATTGGATTGTTTCTCTTCCTTTTGTTGAAAAAAGAGATAGGGGAAGATATAAACAAGTGGAAGAATATACCCTGTTCATGGTTGATAGAATTGACATAATTAAAATGTCCATACTACATACCCAAACATTTATTATATTTCACAGATCTATAATAAATACTTCAAAATTCATATGGAACAAACAAAACAAAACAAAACAAAACAAAACAAAAAAACACAAAAAACCCCCAAATAGTCACAGCAATTTTGAGAAAGAAGAACAAAGTTGGAGAGATCACAATACTAGGTATCAAGTTATACTACAAAGTCACTGTAATTAAAGCAGCCTGGTACTGGCATAAGAACAGACATATAGATGACCCAAGAAATTGACCCAAGCCATTATGCTCAATTAATATTTGACAAAGGAGGCAAGAGCATATAATAGAGTTAAGACAGTCTCTTCAATAAATGGTGTTTGGAAAATTTGACAGACACATACAAAAAAAATGAAACTAGACCACCAACTTACACCATACATAAGAATAAACTCAAAACGGATAAAAGACTTAAATATAAGTCATGAAACCATAAAAATCCTAGAAGAAACCATAGGCAGCAAAATCTCAGACATCTCTTGTCACAATATGTTAGCAGATACATCCCAGGGCAAAGGAAACTAAGGAGAAAATAAACAAATGGGATCACATCAAAATAAAAAGCTTCTGCACAACAAAAGAAACCATCAACAAAACAAAATGGGAGCCCACTGTATGGGAGAACATATTTGCTAGTGATACATATGATAAAGGGTTAATATCCAAAATATATAAAGATCTCATACAGCTTAACAAAAGGCTATGTTTTGTTGAGATAAAGACTCTAGAAACCAAATGAGTCAAACATAAAATTTGAATAAGTGTACACCAGCAGTGCCGTGAATATATTTAGGACCCTAAACATATCCCATGGACAGATAATAGTGCAGGGAAGGCCTGGGGTGGGCTGGGAGCCAGGTTGAGGGGGGCAAAAGGAGAAAATGTGACCCCACTTCTAGGAATATATTTGAAAAATGAACAATTTTACAAATACACTGAGTGATATATTGACCTCAACAATGGAGACAACTCCTGTGATAATTAACCAAGAATACTCAGTGAAAAATAATCTTAGCTGTACGTTCATTATTAATGCATAGACTTACTGGTAATGTTGTTAATTTCTTTGCAGCCCAAGAGTCTACTAGTTTCATACTTGAGGACACAATGCTACTTCAGGAAAGTGAAATTCAAACAACAAGGAGTCTGGATGACCCGTTGCCTTGAGAACCTCAGATTCCCATCAGTGAGGCAAGGTCGACCCCAAGCTTCGGCTCTTGCTTCTGCCTGCTCCCTTCCATTTCTAATTTCTCTCTTTTCCTATGAGCACATATGGACTTATTTTCTCAGTCCTTTTTGGGGTCACTTCATATGTGATGTTTAAAACACCAAAGCTCGTGCACTAGGCATTTATAATTCATAAACATAATGAAACGTCAAAGCCAATGTTAGGCAGCTGAGTGCATTCTATGTGGGGAGTAGTGCATGGCTTCACCACTCAGAGTGGGCTTCGCACACAAGAGCATCTGTCTAGTGCAGAAACCTGTTAGAAATGCAGAGTCCAGGGCTCAGGTCTGCATTGTAACAAGACACCTGGTGACCGCTATGTGCACTCAAGTTTGAGAAGCACTGACATGTAACACATTTACTGTAAATCCCTTCCTTCAGTTACTATTATTATGACTATTATTATTGTTGAGAGTATTATAGATGTCCCTGTGACACTGGGCCTAAACCAGCAGTCGGACATCCCTCTCACAATCCAGGACTGCTGGCACCCAACCGCTCGCCTGCCTGCCAGCCTGATCACCCCCTAACTGCTCCCCTGCTGGCCCGATTGCCCCCAACTGGCCTCCCCTGCTGGCCTGGTCACCCCAACTGCCCTCCCCTGCAGGCCTGGTCACCCCCTAACTTCCCTCCCCTGCTGGCCTGATCACCCACAACTGCCCTCCCCTGTCGGCCATCTTGTGGTGGCCATCTTGTGACCACATGGGGTGGCCATCTTGTGTAAGTGCATGATGGTCAATTTGCATATTACCTCTTTATTATATAGGATAGTTCTTTGGTTAATTTCTCCCCCTGCCCTCACTTCCCTCTGAGAATCTTCAGTCTATTCCATGTTTCCATGTCTATGGATCTATTTTGTTCATCAGTTTATTTTATTCATAAGATTCCACATATGAGTGAGATCATGTGGTACTTGTCTTTCTCTGACTGGCTTATTTCACTTAGCATAATAGTCTCTAGGTCCCTCCATGCTGTCTCAAAGGGTAAAAGATCCTTCTTTATTACAGCTGCTTAGCATTCCATTGTGGAAATGTACCACTGCTTTTTCATCCACTTATCTATTGATGGGCACTAGGGCTAAGGATTTTATTTTTTGACTGTTTTAAAAAGGAATTAGTAAGGATTTTGAGCAGTAAAATGAAGCTTTCAGGGAAGAAACCTGAAAACATTTAAGTTTAAATTTAAGTTTTAATTTAGTGTAAAGTCTCAAAATGAAATAATGCTCTCTTAAGGTCACCTTTGATGATAATAATAGTTGCTGGCATTTGTATGTCATTTAATAGCTGGCCACATTTTCACACACATTACAAAAGTACTTTTCACATTCATCTGGTACAGATATCTCTCGAGTCAGTGTTTTTGTTTCCTTTGGATAAATACCCAGAAGTGGAATTGCTGAACAACCTGGGAGTTCTACTCTCAAAAGGAACTCTTATGTCCAGATTAGGTACATCTCCCAGGGGCTCAGAGACACAAATCATTGGTCAGAGGTCAAGAACATGACTTAAAGAAATATTGTTTATTAGTGACATATGGGCATTTGTGGAAAAAAGTTAACATCACAGGTATGTAGTGTGTTAAATAGTTGCCTTTTTATTAAAATAGACTAGATTTTGGATAACAGAGAAGACTAAAGACTATAAATCTGAGTTATAAACTCACCTACACATCTCTGCAATATCCATCTCACTGTCCCTAACTGATAGGGGTAAGACCTCAGGCAACAGAGACAGTAACTTGCATAGGCTGCCAGGTAATTTCCTGTCAGGAACCATGTTCAAACTACATTCCCTCGGACTCCAGAGGCCATTCCTCCAACTGCACCGACGGCCTGCTCCTGCTCAAGGGTAGAAATGTGACCCACTGCTCTTGGCAGCCGCGCCTGCCTGAGGAAAAGCAGGCAGGGGTGTGTGTTTCCACTGCCACTGGGTGATGGGCGCAGGCGGCCTGTTCAGCTTCTAACAAGCCCTGCGGGGCCAGGAGCATGAGTGTGTGCACGTGGGAAGGAGGCAGATCTTAGGAGCATTATTTGATAGCAACTGATTAATGTGGTAGTTTACAAAAGATGTGCAAAACTTTTTCATGCCTGCAATTGGCAGAATAACAGTCCCTGGAAGACATGCAGGAACCTGTGGCCGTGTTGTTACAAGCAAAAGGGAAGTAAGCTGGTTCTAAAAGACAAAGATTGTCCTAGGTCATTTGGTTGGGTCCAGTGCAATAACAAGGGTCTCCCCATCTGGAAGAGGCAGGAGGAAAAGAAGGTCACAGCAATGCCTTGTGAGGACTCATCTCCACCGTGGGCTCTGGCGATGGGAAAGGGGTAATGAGCAAAGGGTGGTGGAAGCCTCCAGAAGATGTGAAAGACAAGGAGGCATCTTCCAAGAACCTCCAGAAAGAAACATGGCCCTGCTGACCTCAACTTTTGCCCAGTGAGACCTGTGTTGGATGTCTGACCTACAGAACGCTAAGATACTAAATTTAAATGATCCTGTATAATAAAGAGGTAATATGCAAACTGACTGTCATGCCCTCACAAGATGGCTGCCTACAACCAGGCCAGCAGGTGGGTTAGTGAGAGATGACCAAACGACTGAAAAAGCAGGCTGCGTGGGGCAACCAGGCCAGTGGGGGGGCTGTGAGGGGTGACCAGGCTGGCGGGGGGGGGGGGCAGTTGGGGGCAACCAGGCTGACAGAGGGGGGCAGTTGGGGGCAACCAGGCTGGCAGGGGAGGCAGTTGGGAGTGACCAGGCCAGCAGGGGGGGGGCAGTTAGGAGCAACCAGGCTCACAGGGATGGGGAAGTTGGGGGCAACCTGGCTGGCATCAGGGGGCAGTTAGGGGCGATCAGGCCAGCACGCAGAGGCAGTGAGGGGCGACCAGGCCAGTGTGGGGGGAGCAGTTAGGGGCAACCAGGCAGGTGGGCAGGTGAGCGATTAAGAGCCAGTGGTCCAGGATTGTGAGAGGGATGTCCGACTGCCGGTTTAGGCAGGGATCAGGCCTAAACTGGCAGTCAGACATCCCCCAAGGGGTCCCGATTGGAGAGGGTGCAGGCTGGGCTGAGGGGACCCCTCTCCCCCCTGCATGAATTTCGTGCACTGGGCCTCTAGTTTTATTTATAAGCCACTAAGTTTAGGGTCATTTGTTATAGCAGCAACAGAGAACTCACAGGATGCCATTGCCTCTGCTTGAGTGCAGACTGGACTAAGTGACTCACTTCTAAAGAGCACAAGGTACAGCAATGGGACGCCACTTTCTGGATTAGGTCATAGAAGACTGGGTCTTGCATCGTGGGTGAGTTCCTGCTTTCTCTCCTGCTTTCTCCCACTCCAGGGGAACTGCTGACACGTCACCAGTCACCCTGTGCAGCAGCCACGTGGTAGGAGCGGGGCCCCACCAACAACCATGTGGGTCTTGAAAGAAGATTCTCCCCATCAAACTTACATGACTGGACCCTATTGTCAGCTCAAAAGAGAACCAGGTGAGCTGCACTTAGATCCCGACCCACAGAAATGGTGAAACATTGCGTGTGGTTGTTTTAGGCTATGACGTTTTGGGAGAACTTATTACAATTATTCTAGATTTTATTTACCCACCAAAAGAGAGAAAAGAACCAGGACGGAAAATGATAATTAGGAAGTTATTGCTCCATATGTGCACATTCCAATGAAAATTGTGAGAAAATATTCAGTATTTTTAGTGTCACAATGTGCACACATTAAGAGCTGACACCCCTGTAAGTACAGTCAGCTTTTATCCAGGTTATAAATGGAATGAAAACCTAAATGTTGAGAACAAAATTCCTCAAAACATGCAGTCTTATTAAGAGTACTTTCATCCACTTTTACACACATTTTAATGGAGCTGAGCTGTCAAAATCACTGGGAGGCCACAAAGGCAATTAACCTCTACTTTTTTCTTCTGTTCTTTCTTCTCTTATATTTTTGCTTTTCCTGTGAAGTCTACACTTAGTGGAACAAGGCATGGCACAAACTGAGATTAATTGATGGGTTTTCTATTTTGCTATATAGAATATTTTCTAGACTGCAAGTTACAAAGCCTAATCAACTTTCATACGTATACATATCTGCACATCTGCTAAATGAAGAAAATAACTGTTCACTTCGTGGTACTTTTATGTTGAATTTCAACTTGAAAATGATTATTGAATTAGAGCATATTTTTCTTTTTTTCCTTTATTAGTGTAAATTGTGTCGGCCAAGCAAATATATGTACTAGCCACATTATAGTGCATGATGACCAGGTGGATTCCCTCCCCATGTTTTATTTAATTCCACTGCATTAAGACCACAGCTTCTTTTAAATGGAAGTGTTAGCTGATCAACTCCATGGCTCCTGCATTGCTAAAATATAATTCCCCAAATCCAGCTTTTATTGACTAGTGTATAAATCATCTCTATGGACAAATATAGAAGAAAAGGGCAAATTACAGCCTGGGATTGTAATTTTGTTTCCCATGAAGTTGAATGAATTTCCTTGCCTAAATGTTGCAGTAGGGAAAATTGTGTTTTTATAAATTAGTGTCCATTTTATTATTTTCTCTGTGAAATCAGAACTAGTTTTACCTTTTAAAACTAATGGCCATGGTAATTTCCAGTGGATAAAGATTAGGTATTTTTATTTTGTAATGGCCTCTTGCTATAGTGACATCTACACTAATAAAAGAGAAACATGCAAATTGACCATACCTCCACAAGCCACGCCCACCAGCCAATCAGGACCAAGTATGCAAATTAACCCAACCAAGATGGTTGCAGCCATGGAGCTAGCAGGAGGCTTGGGTTTCCCCGGCAATGGAGGAAGCCAAGCTTCCCACCCACTCTGGCCGCCCCTGGCCTCTGTTCAAGGCTACAAAGTTTCAATTATAGAAGATAAATAAATCCCAACAAAAATTGCAGCAGCCACAGAGCTGGAGAGAGCAGGAGGCTTGGGTTGCCCCTGGCAATGGAGGAAGTCAAGCTTTCTGGCTGGCCCTGGCCTCCGCTCAAGGCTACAAAGTTTCAATTATAGAAGATAAATAAATCTCACATACCAGGGCCTTCACTTGGGTCACCAGGGGGCGTGGTTGGCCTGCAAACCACCACAGGCCCCTTGCCCAGGCTGCCCCACGCCCCAAGGGAACCCCCATCCTGATCCTGGACACCCTTCAGAGCAAACCGGCCCCCACCCATGCACCAGGCCTCTATCCTATCTAATAAAAGTGTAATATGCAAATTGACTGTCACTCCAACACACAAGATGGCTGCCCCCATGTGGACACAAGATGGCCACCACAAGATGGCCAGCCGGGGAAGGCAGTTGGGAGGGACCAGGCCAGCAGAGGAGGGAAGTTGGGGGCAACTGGGCCTGCAGGGAAGGGCAGTTGGGGGGGACCCAGGCCTGCAAGGGAGGGCAGTTAGGGGTGACCAGGCCTCAGGGGAGAGCAGTTAGGGGCAATCAGGCTGGCAGGGGAGCAGTTAGGCATCAATCAAACTGGCAGAGGAGTGGTTAGGGGGTGATCAAACTGGCAGGCAGAAGCAGTATGAGGCAATCAGGAAGGCAGGCAATGTGAGCAGTTGGGAGCCAGCAGTCCTGGATTGTGAGAGTGATGTCTGACTGCCCATTTAGGCCCGATCCTACCAGGCTCCCCCGCCCCCCCCCCCATGCACGAATTTCATGCACTGGGCCTCTAGTTTAATATAACATCTGATCTGAATTTAATTAACAGCATATAGTCCAATATTGATAAGTTATCAAAAATATTTCTAAAGTCTACTTATATTCAGCAATGAGAGTTTAGGTGCTTATTGGTACACAGAGGAGACGGACTTTTCCTCATCCAAAGCCCCTTTCTCCTTAATTCAAATTCTTCTTTGTTAGTGCCTCAATCAGACATCCTCACTGCTTCATCGAGAGGACACAAACACAGCACCACAGAAAACCGAAGTCTGGAAGTGCCCAGGCACTGTGCCTTAATCAAGCAGGAATCAGTAAGGAAGAAAAATAAGCTTTGTACATTTAACAAAGAGAAGAGTAATTGTGATTTGATTCACAGAGTAATCAAAATATGCCTCCATTCTGCAAAGGAAAGTGGGCTAATCTCCACCGCAATCGGTTCTGCTAATGAAACACTAGAACAGCCTTTTGGGGTGTCTTTGTAATGCCGTTGCCTTGCACAGGAAGCGTGGCTAATAAATCATGACAAGGAAACACCATCGGCAATACGAATATGAAAACAGGAGAGTGATTAATTATGCACACTGCTCTGCTCCTGAGCGAGGGCCTGGACAGCGGTGCCGCAGTATGCATTGAGCTGTGAACACTCCGACTGTGGGAAGACCGGTGTGTGTTGTTAGTGGGTTCCTAAAACATGTCCACCACGTGGCCTTCGTATTATCAGTATTTACTCCGAGGAAGGTGACAGTTCAAAGGTGGCCAGGCAAATGTTTTTCAACTGTAGGTTTGTGACTAGGCTGTGACTGTCACTTGAGTGTGTTACCCATGTCAGCTTCTGTATATGGAAGAAAGGGGACCACGGTTCACCGAGATTGTCTGGGTAGTTTGGGGGGCTGATCTCATAATCATGTCTCCTCATTTTGAGGGGCACCTATCAGTACCTTTGTATCTCCCTACCTCAAACATGCACTTGCTTTATTCTGTTTCATTTCTTCTTATTAGGAACTAGAGGCCCAATGCATGAAATTTGTGCACGGGGTGTGTGTGTCCCTCAGCCCAGCCTGCACCCTCTCCAATTTGGGACCCCTCTCAGAATCCACAACTGCTGGCTCCCAACCGCTAGCCTGCCTGCCTACCTGATTGTCCCTAACCGCTTCTGCCTGCCAGTCTGATCACCCCCTAACCACTCCCCTGCCAGCATGATTGACACCTAACTGCTCCCCTGCCGGCCCGATAGCCCCTAACTGCCTTCCCCTGCAGGCCTGGTCACCCCTAACTGCCCTCCTCTGCTGGCCTGGTTACCCACAACTTCCCTCCTCTGCCGGCCTGGTCATCCTCAAGTGCCCTCCCCTGCTGGCCCGGTCTATGTGTGTTTGTGGTGGGTGTGTTGAGCATGGTGTGTAGGTGTGTTTGCGGTGTGTTTGTGTGTATGGTCAATTTGCATATTACCTCTTTATTATATTGGATTAGGCACCTGGAACTTTGTGTCACTCCATGTTTTAAATGTCCCTCTTGTTTCCTCTGGGTGGGCTGGTTGTGGATGCCACTGCGGTGATAAAATCTGTGGTATGTTGGTCCAGATAGTGTCTGTCCCTTATGCTTTATGGATCTATCACTCATCTCAAACATTCAGAAAAATGTCAGCTGCCTCTATTTGTTCAGGGCAATGAATTATAACACATTTCCCGTAAATCTTCCTGGAAAAGTTCAGCTTAACCACGGCTCACATGCTGTAGAACTGTCCCCAGCACTTTCAGCTCCACGGCATTGTCAAATGTCACACATGCCCTGCAGAGCTTTCGGGGTTCTTTTCTTTCACGGGCACCACAGCTCCCCTATAGCAGTGGGCAGCGGGCAGCAGTGCAGGAGGCCACACGGCACTCAGTGCATCGCTGGTTCCCCTCAATGTTCCACAGCCAGAGCCGGCTCGCGCTCTCCCGTGGCCACACAGCTCGGTCGCCTTCGTGTTAACACAATGAAGCATGGTTCAATGCTGTACAGCAACCTCAGATTGACAGTACTTACCATTTCCTAAAGAGGCAGCTTTCTACCGAAACAGCACTCACACATGTCTAACCCAACCAGGTCACAGAACCTACTGATTCTGTAAACACAACTTGGCCAAATTCTACCTAGACAATGTTGAACATTTTAGTTCGACGCCGCATGAGTGAGGTCCAGTTTGTTTATGGTGACAGCGTTGGCCAGATGTGGACACAGTGACACGGTGAATGTGAAAGTGTGACCGTTGAGACTTAAAGGACCTGCCACACCCATGTCCTGGGTACCCTGAGTAGGTGCTTCTGTTGACAGCATGTGATGCACGTGTGTGGTTGTGACAGAAAAGACTGACAGGCCGTCAGCAGGGATCTGCACACACTCCACACGGAGAGACCGCCCCTCAGTCGGGCCACAGCATCTGAGTACGACAGGGTCCCTGGTCCCCTTCCCACTGAGCGCTTCCCCCGAGGTGTAGGGCACACCTACAAGCTTTGCCGGTTCCTCAGCGCTGCACCCTGCATGTCGCCTCTCCCCACGTCCCCAGACAGTGGCACCTCATTGTCCCCTGTGTCTAAGTTCAATGTGTTCCTAGCCAGTCTCAGAACCAGGCTCAGGAGCTGGACTGCCTGGGATCAAACCCCAGCTCCAGAAGTTACTAGATTAGAGAGCTGGGCAAATTACCTACATTCGTTTGTCATAAAAACAATTGTACTTCCACAGAGTACTTTGGGGAGGGATTCAGTTAATTATTAAGTTTTAACTCTCAGCCTCCATGGAATGTACTCATGGTTAGCTGTGTGGCTATTTTTACTCTAACGTCATCTACCTCCCCACGTCTCCTGGTTGCCATCTAGCCCTCCCACTCCTCCTCATCTCTCTGTCTCCCATTCAAGAAAGGAGTAGGGGTTGGGAAGGGGAGAGCTGGCATTTGGAGTGTGCTGCTCTTCTAAACACTGAGAAAGGAGAGACTGCTACCCAGCTGGTGCGTGTCTCTGACTCCAGGGGCAGGAGATACAGACAATCACTCGGCCAGTGCGAGGGTTTCAATGTGAAAGGAAGATGCACATTCAGCTCCCGCCTTGGATGACCATGTGGTCACTCATCTGGTCTGATCTGCTCAGTGCCGCCTGCAGAGACAGTGAGTGGGAGGCAGCTGGGACAGGCACTTGGGGAGGGCAAGAATGCAAGAACACCTCTCTGAGTCACAATTCCCACCCAGATTCTTCTTGGGCCCAACAAGTCTGAGTTATCCATGAAGAGCAGTGAGCTCTCTGGCGCAGGATGGCCTGTGACAGCGGGAGTCCCCAGCAGGAGACCCCAGGAGAGTGGGAGACCCCAGGGCACCGGGGAGAGTTGCAGGGCACTCGGCACTTCATCAGGGACACATTAAAAAAGGTCCTCGTTAAGGGGCAGCACAGTTTCACACGTGCGGGACGTAGATACACACAGTAAATGGCACTGGGTCTTGAGGAAAGGCCTGAGTTTGCTGTGGATGGGCCTGGGGCCTGGAAGGGGCAGCTTGGGAGGTGCTGGGCGTGGGGCGGGGTGTGAGGCATCAGGCGGTTGTGACACCAGCTACCGATGCACCCAAGTGGCTGCTGACTGAAGAAGGGGTAGGTACTCAAGGTGTGTGTGTGTGTGCGTGCGTGTTTGGGGGTGGTGTGTGTGTATTTGTGGTGTATATGTGTGTGACTGTGGTGTGTGTTTGGGGTAGTATGTATGTATTTGGTCTGTATGTGTGTGTGTGTTTGTGGTGTGTGTGTATTTGTGGTCTATAAGTGTGTGTGTTTGTGGTGTGTGTGTATTTGTGGTCTATATGTGTGTGACTGTGGTGTGTGTGTATTTGTGGTGTATATGTGTGTGACTGTGGTGTGTGTTTGGGGTGGTATGTGTGTATTTGGTCTGTATGTGTGTGTGTGTTTGTGGTGTGTGTGTATTTGTGTTCTATATGTGTGTGTGTTTGTGGTGTGTGTGTATTTGTGGTCTATATGTGTGTGTATTTGTGGTGTGTGTGTATTTGTGGTGTATATGTGTGTGACTGTGGTGTGTGTTTGGGGTGGTATGTGTGTATTTGGTCTGTATGTGTGTGTGTGTTTGTGGTGTGTGTGTATTTGTGGTCTATATGTGTGTGGTTTGTAGTGTGTGTGTATTTGTGGTCTATGTGTGTGTGTTTGTGGTGTGTGTGTATTTGTGGTGTATATGTGTGTGACTGTGGTGTGTGTTTGGGGTGGTATGTGTGTATTTGGTCTGTATGTGTGTGTGTTTGTGGTGTGTATATATTTGTGGTCTATATGTGTGTGTGTTTGTGGTGTGTGCTTGTGGTGTGTGTGTATTTGTGGTCTGTGTGTGTTTGTGGTGGGTGTGCTGAGTGTGGTGTGTAGGTGTTTGCGGTGTGTGTGTGTGGCAGTGTGGGGGCTGTCGGAAGGGGCTCTGTATTCCCATACCACGTGGCTTATCTGAGGGAGCCAGTGTCCCCTCATGTTCCCCTGAGCCTTATGCACAGAGCACTCACTCTCTGCCTGGCTCCTCGCTGGGCCATTCCCTGTGGACCATGGTCAGTGCCCAGGCTCTGCTCGGCACTGCCTGCGCCTGCGGCTCCTCGCCACCTCACCCTCGCCACCTCGCCCTTGCCAGTCTCGTGCGGATGAAGGTGAAATGGCACCGCGCCCGCTGCCAGGTCTCTGCAGCTCCACGCAGCCGCCTGGCTCCAATGGCAGCATCAGCCAGCGGAAGGCGATCCTGGACAGTTAGCCACGCCTTCAAACCCTCCGATGGCCGTGGTCTTGTTGTGGCCCAGACAGGCGACTGTGCACACCCTGGGCTGGTCCACGCTGAGCTGCGTGCAACCAGGGAACCTGGCTCCCGGGCTGAGCAGCAGGTGCTCCCCGTGCGCGGGGCTCAGTCACCTCCCTGGGTCTCCACAGCCGGCACCCGCTCTGCTCGGCTGGGACCTTCCGTGGCAGAGGAGGTGTGGCCCGGCCAGCAGCCCTGGGCGCCACACGGGCTCAGGGTGTCCCACAGGGTCAGGGTGTCCCCTGCTGAGTGAGCGGGAGCAGGAGGGGTCTGCAGCCAGGGACCCAGGGCGTCTGAGCTGGGAGCTCAGGCCGATGGCTCTCAGTTGAGCAGCAGCCAGGAGATGTGCACCGTCTCTTCTTCCAGCCGCTCACAGCCCTCCAATATCCCTCGCTCTCATTCCTCCTATTTTTACTGTCCAAATAGTGACAAAATGCACATAACAAAACCCACCATTTAAAACATTGCTCCGTGCGCAGTTTTGTGCATTAAGTACGTTCACAGCGACGTGCAGCCACCCATTGGTGGAGCTATGTGGAGTTTGTCTGGTCTGTTTCACTGAACAGCGCTTCTTCGGAGGCTCATCCATGCAGTAGCATGGGGCAGAATGTCTTTCCTGTTAAGGCTAAATCATACCCCTCGCTCTGATTTCTCTTGATTTTGACTAAAACAGTACATATTTATTTCTAGGCATTCTGGGTTGTGGTATTCCGGGTTGTGGCTTCCATAAAGTGGCCAGATGCACTCGGTTGTCTTCATAAGCTCGGAGCTGGCCAGGCAGGCCCCGGGGTTTGCTTCTGCCTCGCACAGCTGTGCTGCAGACTCCCAGCCGTGAGTGACACCGGTGATCGCAACACTGAACCCCCCTTTTCCTGGGTCAATAGATCCCCAACCAAGGAGCACGAATGGGCAGTGTTTCCCCTTAAGAGGCACTTTTCGCTTGGAGCGGCAGGGATTTAACAAGAAAGCTAAAGGACACTTCCTTAGGAGTATCTTCGGTTTTCTGATTCTCTCTGTGGTCAAATTCAGTTTCAAATGAAGGAGGCGGGAAGAGAACTGCCTGCAAAGGGACCTTTGGGGAAAGGGCAGAGTGAAACCAGCTCCATTGAACTTTATCCCGCGTCGGGGAATCGCTGTCTTATTTCAGAACACTGTCATTTTAAAGCTTTGAAATGCTTTCGATAGAAATGATGACATTAATCCTGCAGTCAATTTGTCTGAAGTTAGCAAGTGCTACAGCTATCAAATGTGCTACAAAAATAATGGAATACATTTTTAAAACTAGTAGATACTGTGACTGTCATTTATTTTCCTGGAATTGCCAAGAAAGAGCAGAAGAGAAATAACTCCATCAGCTACCAAGGAAAGGGATGGATGGATCAAGTGATGCCATGCTTCACCCTGGCTGTGAGCTCACTGGGATCATAAGTAGCATTAGCTTCCACCTTAAGTGATTCGGAGCCATAGAATTTAGGACAATCCTTTCCCGATTTAAACCGTGTGCTGGGCCCCTGATGGACGCCCTAACCTGCCTGCTGACGCACAGCCGGTCTGTGCTTCCAGGCCCCATGGGAACGGATGATGCTGGGGGAGAGGGTTTCCCTGGGGTGTCCCATTACACCTGCATCGCCTTGCGTTTAGTGCCTGGGGCACCTCAGAATCATTGACCTGGAGGACGTGGTGTTCCCCTCCCAATTTTCTCTAGATTTTTCTTACTCCCTGGAGTGTGACACGTGTGACTGAAGAGCTTTGAACTCTTTAACAATTAATCCTTATATGGCCATCAACTTCTTGTTCGCATCTTTCCACCTCTTCTTGATCTTCCCTCATCTTCAGCAACTCCCCTCCCCACCACACACTGCCCCACCTCAGGCTCAAGAGCAAGAGAAGGAAAATGAAAAAATCACATGGCCTTGGACATCATAGGCCAGGCTCATTTCCACACCGTCCACGATGTTGGCCCACATTTTTAGTCAGCTAGCAGCTAAAAGAATATGCAGTAAGAACACTGTAAAACCCTCATTAAACTGAGCATTTCCTTTTGACAGTGAGGGCTATGGGAGACGCCGTGTGCTGTTGCACAAACTCTTGCTCTTTTCAATGTGACATTCTCTCCTGTGGGTTACAAAGGCATTCTGGGTAAATCACCAGAGCCGCAGACTGTGGGAGTGGTGAGATGGCCCGAGGAGACCACAGCCCATAGGGAGCGGTGCCCAAGGGGCTCATGGGGCTGTCACCCGCCTCTTTCCACCGACTACACGAGACACCATGTCCTTTCTTCTCCAGCCCTTCCCTGAGTCTCGCTCAGGGTATGAAACTAAGCGCTATTAGCAGGGGAGTTGGATCCTGTGTATAACCATCCCTTCCAGGCCATTTTGGAGACTTTGGCTTGATGAACTTGACTTAATGATCAGTTTAATTATCTTGGAATTACACATGAACATTTCATTTGGGCAAGTTCTTTATTTGATATGCATGCCCTCTAATGGTGCTTTTAAATGTATATTCTACCAAAGTTTGAATAACTTTTCTATAGGAAAATCTGCTTGAATTGAATATTATTCAGGTTGAAAAGGGAAAAAACAAGGTCATAAAATATCCCTTAAAAGTATGACTATCAGTGGTACATAGGTTAATATTGAGCAATGTTGCACAAAGGTCAATATAATATCAATGTAACATTCATATTTGTTAACGTACTTTATGAGTTAAGATAAAATTAAGCATTTGTTTACCATTAACAAAAATGCTAATAATAATAAGTCATAGTTCCCAGGGATTCAGAAT
Organism: Plecotus auritus; assembly: GCF_963455305.1. Taxonomy (NCBI): domain Eukaryota; kingdom Metazoa; phylum Chordata; class Mammalia; order Chiroptera; family Vespertilionidae; genus Plecotus; species Plecotus auritus. The sequence goes on along the minus strand of NC_137777.1, from coordinate 54,158,322 downwards.
TTTAAAAATATTTTCACCTAACATATAATAATTCAGACCATGGTATTTGGAACCAGACAGAAATTTCACTTCAGTTTTCTCGTTCTTCCCCTTTGAGCCACTCGCCCTCTTTAAGCCACAGTTTTCCCCATCTGTAAAATGGAAATTGCCTAGTATAGAATCGGGCAGCCAACTACTCCCTGGATGCAGTCTTACTTCAGTACTAATCTTAGAGTCTCTATGTCTTTCAAAAATTGTAGAAGAAAACACAATGACATATTTATTTCAAAGATGTTTTATATTAGGGGTTGGTAAAGGGATATATGATATTTGTCATGGAGTAGATAACAATAAGAACATTAATTGTGAGGAGGAAACTGGTCTTGCAGAACTTATCTAAATGCAGAGACCATGGAACTGTGAACAATGCACTGCCCTGGGGGAAGAGGGGAGGGTGGTTATCGCTGGCCCCAGGACAGATAATCGAATATGGCCTGGGGACCCCCAACACCTGGGGGCCTTCCTGTAAGCCCAGGAAAGGGGGCGGAACCATATCTGCAAGACAAAGACCCCAGAAGGTTATAAAAAGTGAAGCCCTCTGCGTGTTTCTTCACTCTGATTTGGAAATTATTCTTGGAGTCCGTGAGTGTTAATAAACGGGGTCCCTCACTTTCTCTAGAAAGCATGCTTGGTATTTCTTTGGTCTTCTGTAACAATTGCTCTAAAATTAGGTGAAAAAGCATTAGCTTAGACATAGCAAGCAAGTGTGGACACTAAAAGACAATAAAAATGATTGGATGTTTTCTTAGAAGACAGAAAATTCTGAATCAACGACCATAGTCAGCTGTAAATTACCTGAGAATGGACCCCTAAGCTTTTCATTTGGGGGAATTACAGTTCCATGGGGGCAGAAATGCTACCTAATAACATTCACAGATGGCAGATAACAGGGAAATCTAAGCCACTTGTACACACTTTGCAGGTCTCGCTCACATTTCTTCTGACTCAAAGTTTTTTTGATCTCTTAGTTTCTATAACACATAAATATTACTAAAATTTCCACAGGTATATAGTCTGCCTTATACTGTCCTTTCCTTGTTTGAAGTAATTTCCCAAATTATACTTGCTAGGAAGAGAAGATGAGCTTTTATATTGTCTTCTTATCACAAAGGATGCAGCAGTTGGCTCCAGTATGAGACACCTAGCCCTCAGCTGGCTGTCAAGATGCTTAGCACATAGTTTTTGTGCTGATGTGGAATTCAGGCATCTTTGGAAAGAACGCGAACTCTTCCCACCATATGAGTATACTTACGGCACTGAGAAAGCAATTATATTGGAATAGTGTGCTGATTATTGTAATTATTTGTTTCCTGTGAAATTAAAATTAACTGGTCTCACATCCACCTCCTATGTCTCTGGCATTGCTAGGAAAGTCTGTGTAGAGTTAGTGTTTGAGTATTGCAATTTTGGGAGAATAGTTTAGGAAATAATGTGTCATCATTGCATGTGTTTGACTGTGGTATTTTGGGACTGGCTGAAAGGCTTGTCTCCAAGGAGCAAGGTCAGAAATAAAAAATGCAATGTCTGAGGAGGCATCCTGAGTGACTTCCTTGAACTTGTATTTTCCCTCTCAGTGTTTGGGTCTCGGGGAAGGGAGCAAGCTTTTTGCTCACCATTGGACAGCAACATCCTCCTTTTAGGAAGGTTGTTTGAAATTCACCCCAAAGCTTAAACAGTGGCTGGAGAGAAGCTCTTGGGTCAGGGTGCTGATACAAAGGGTAGATGGTCAGTGTTCCAGGCAAGCACTCCAGCCTGAGAGGGAAGGGCAGCCTCAGGGACAGCCAGGTGAGAGCTCACCCGTTCAGATGAGCACCGGCTGGCGGGCCAAGGCTCACCTGGAGACGGCACCTGGGAAACTCCTGGCAGGGGACGGGGTGCCTGATACATAGCTCAGCTGGGTTCTCTTTGATTTTAGGAGCCATGGGTGGTAGACTTTATAGAATATATTGAGAGAATTAAAAAAAAAATTATTTGTCTATAAGTTGTACTGGTTTTTAACTCAAGAAACTGTATGATGAGTTGGACAGGCTTTCTGTCCTTCATTAATTTTATTTCACCTCTCTGTGACAGACATTGATACAGGCAAAGAACTTGCAACAGCATCACAGGCAAAGGTACTGGGAATCATCACTCAGGTGCTGTTATCTGGGCTAATTTGCGGGGGTGGAGGGTGTTATTGTTCCTCTTAGTTCTCAGAAGTGTCTGAGGTGGTGATGAGCAGTCCATCAATATGACAAGTGAAATTCTGTTTCTGCCCATTTGTAGCCAGTAAAAATGTCACTGAACTTCCTGATAAATGAGGTGTTTTATATGCACATCTCACATTTGTCTATTTACTGCACTGTGAGTCATACCTTACAACAGCATGTTTGCATTAGTCTTCTCCAAGCCCGTGTTTCATTTAAAATGAACATGGTGTATTCGTCCTCTTGTTTATATCTTTCTCTGCCTCTTTTTTCATTGTCCTGTAGTTTTCCGAGTACAGGTCTTTTACCTCCTTGGTTCAATTTACTCCTAGGTATCTTAATTTTTTTGTTGCAGTGGTAAATGAGGTTGTTTGTTTAGTTTCTCTTTCTAAGAATTCGTTATTGGTATATAAAAATGCCATTGATTTTATATCTTGCTACATTACCCAATTCCTTTATTAAATCTAGTAGGTTAATGGTGTAGGGCTTTCTATGTACAATGTCATGTCATCTATGAATGACAGTTTTATTTCCTCCTTTCCAATTTGGATGCATTTTATTTCCTCTTCTTGTCTGATCTCTTCTTGTCTTTCAGTACTATGTTGAACAGGAGTGGTGAAAGTGGTCATCCCTGTCTTGCTCCTGTTCTTAGGGGAAATGGTTTTAGTTTTTGCCCATTGAGTATGATGTTGGCTGTATGTTTGTCATATATGGCCTTTATTATGTTGAGATATGATCCCCTCAATTCCCACTTTGCTGAGAGTTTTTATCAAAAATGGGTGTTAGATTTTGTCAAATGTTTTTCCTGCATATATTGATATGATCACGTGACTTTTGTCTTTCAATTCATTTATGTGATGTATCATGTTTATTAATTTGTGAATATTGTACCAGCCTTGCATCCCTGGAATAAATCCTACTTGGTCATGGTGTATGATCTTTTTAATATGTTGCTGGAACTGATTTGCTAGTATTTTGTTGAGGATTTTACCATTTATATATATCAGGGACATTGGCTTCTAATTCTCTTTCTGTGTAGTGTCTTTATCTGATTTTGCAATTAGGTTAATGCTGGCTGCTGGCCTCATAAAAAGAGGTTGAAAGTGATCCTTCCTCTTGGATTTTTTGCAATATTTTAGGAAGATAGTTGTTAGTGCTTCTTTGAATGTTTGGTAAAACTTCTCTGTAAAGCTATCTAGGCCAGGGAGTTTTTTTGTTTTGTTTTGTTTTGTTTTATTACTGCTCATTTTCCTCAATTGTTATTGGCCTACTAAGGTTTTCTGATTCAGTTTTGGAAGATTGCATTTTTCTAGGAATTTGTCCATTTCAACCACATTGTCCAACTTGTTGGCATATAGTTGCTCATACTATTTTCTTACAATCCTTTGTATTTCTGTGATGTCAGTTGTTACTTTACCACTTTTTTTTCCCCTGATTTTAATTATTTGGGTCTTTTCTCTTTGTTTCTTGATGAGTCTGGCTAAAGTTCAATAATCTTGCTTATCTTTCCAAAGAACCAGCTCTTGGTTTCATTGATCTTTTGTATTTTTTTAAGTCTCTATGTCATTTATGTTTGCTCTATTCTTTATTATTTCCTTCCTTTTATAACTCTGGTCCTTTATTGTTGTTCTCTTTCTAATTTTTTAAGTTGTAGGGCTAAAGACTTTATTATTATTATTATTTTGAGGTAGGTGCTCCTGTATTGGGTTCATATATATTTACCAGGGTTATATCTTATTGTACTTATCCCTTTAGTATTATGTAGTGACCTTTATTTTCTCTTGTGATGGCCTTCATTGTGAAGTCTATTTTGTCAGATATCAATATTGCTACCTTGGCTTTTTTTTTTTTTTTTTTCATTTCCATTTGCATGGAAAAATTTTTTCCATTCCTTCACTCTCATCCTGTGTCTTTTGTTCTGAGGTGAATCTCTTGTAGACAGCATATTTGCGTCATGTTTTCATATCCATTCTTTTGATTGGAGCATTTAATTCATTTGCATTTCAATTATGATGTGTCTGGGCATGGCCTGTTTGAGTCTTCTTGCTTCGAACTCTCTGTGCTTCCTGAACTTGTGTGACTTTTTGCTTTACCAGGTTAGGGAAGTTTTCTGCCATTATTTCTTCAATCATGTTCTCTATCACTTTCTCCCTTGCTGCCTCTTCTGGCACACCTACTATGCAAATATTGGTACATTTCATATTGTCCCACAGCTCCCCTAAGCTCGCCTCCTGTTTTTTAATTGTTTTTTTTCTTTTTGGTTCTCTGATTGAGTGGGGTTTTGTTTGTTTGTTTGTTTGTTTGTTTTTTCTACTTTGTCTTCTAATTCACTGATCTGATCCTAGGCTTCCTCTAAACTGCTGTGTTCTTTATTAGTGCTATGTCATTCTTCATAGTTACTATATATTTTCTCATACTGGTGATCATCTTTGCCATCATTATTCTGAACCCTATGTCTGATAACTTCCTTATCTCCATTACATTTAGCTCTTCTTCTGGAGAATTCTCTTGTTTTTTCATTTGGGGCTTGTTTTTTTTTTATCTCCCCATTTTGGTTGCCTGTTGGGTTTGTGTCTATGTATTAGATAGATCTGCTATGCCTCCCAATGCAGGACAGTGTCAGACGCTATTTCTGACTGGCCCTGAGTACGCTGTTTGAAGCTATCAGCAATCCACAGCTTGTGGCTCCCTTTGCTGGAGCTAGATGTCTTTGGAAAGGACCAAGATGTGCACCAAGGTTTTCTTTTCCTAGCCTTGGGCCCTGAATTAGATCAGGCAAAGACTCAAAAGCTTCCAGAGACTCACCTCTGCCTGCAGTCTTATTGTTATTCAGTCTTTATTAGCCTCAGGCTATCTACTACAGTGTAGGGCAAGAGGTTTTCCAATAGGGTGGGGCAATTGTTTCTGCCTGCAGGCTGATTGTTATTTTTAGTCTCCCAATGGACTTCAGAAACTCCACAGGGTGGGACAAGGGGTTTTCCAATGGGGTGGGGCAACTGCCTTCCCCCCAGGCAAAAACTGCCTGTATAGCCAAGGTCTGCTGGAGAAAAATGACCTCTGCAGCGTGAGGGAATAACTCAGCACAGGAAACCAGGGTGACTTCCTTTTGAGGTCTCACTGCAGAGCTCCCAACCCTGGCTTCTGCTCACACAGCTCTAGTCCACTCTGCCCTCCCTCTGCCACAGCCAAGGTGTGTGGCTGCACACAAAATTTTGTGTGTTGGCCCTTTAAGAGGTTGCCTGCATTTACAGCCATCTCTTCCTGGTAGACAGCTACCCTGCTGCTTTCCACAGCCCATTGTTAAGTGGGCACCTTTCTTTGTTCTGGTTCTCTGGACTGGGGAACCCAGCTTGGGGTTTAGACCCCAGAGTTCTCAGTGGGAACCCCCCACATCTGAGATATCCCTCCAGAAACTTCGGCTGCTGTCTATGGGAGTCTCGCCAGTCATTTCCTGCATCTGCACCTCCTAACAGTCTCTATGTGGTCTCCACTTTCTATCCTTGGTTATCAAGGTGTTGTTGTTTTTTTTGTTGTTGTGTTTTTTTTTTGTTGTTTTTTTTTGTATTTTAGTTGTAATTCCAGTTTGGTCCTGGAAGCATGTCAGTGTCTTCTGTGTTTTTACATTGACCTGTACCCTTAGCCTTCATGCTAATGAGTCCCTCATGCATTATTTCCCCTGTTTCAGAGATAATATTATTTGCAGGTAGAACAGCCAAAATACAGGGACTGAGATCAGATTATTCGTATAAGAATCATCAACATGTCTTTAGTGGCTGTCAAGAGCAGACTATCACAGAACAAGAGGACACATTTTTGTGTTCCAGGACTAAATATATTGCATATATATGTATATATGTAGCGAATTACATGAAGCTTTTTGCTCTGGCAGCTGGATATTTCTATCCACAATATCCCAAATACAGCTCTGTTATATTATGCAGTTTTAACAGTAGAGAAAGTCAGTGAAAGACTTTTATAAGACTATATCTTAAAAAATGAAAGAAAAATTCATCTTTGTCATAAATATTCTCTTAAGATCAAACTAACAAGCACAGAAACTTAACCAAATTTGTTGATTTATCCCATTATGTTGTTTTAAAGGTAAGTAATTTTTTCACTCTAAGAAAGATTTCATTTAGTCAATTTGTTTTTAGAGATTTAAATTAAGTGGTGACATGCAGAATGAGAACAGAAAATGGAATTAACAATGAAGGCTACTCCAGGTTGGCAAAGATAGATCTGGCTGCTCACTTGCTGATTTCAAACAGACTGTGCAGAAATTATATGTTATAATCTGTGAACATAAATCATGCAGTTTGTACACAAAAAGCAAGACTTATTTACAACAATGTCCCCAAATAAAATGATGACATTTACTTTCAAAGAAAAATACTATGTGTGCAGATCAAAACCCACATCGATTTGCAGCAACAGCCAGCATTGGCTCTTTCTGCTTCTTTAATCCCAATGCTAGTCCCATTGGCACATTTCATCCAGAGGTGGTGACACCTCGTGTGCAGGCTCATCACTCCAGCTCTGGACGGGGCTGAGTGTGGCAGCAGGTGTCTCAGTGCTGACTACCATTCTTCAGCTGGTCATCATGGCTGTGACAGGACTGAGGGCTTCACAGACACTTTCTCATTTAACAAAACCACCATCTGATGGAAACCTTTTTGTCATTCCTAACATCCAGATGAGCAGACAGGCCAGCAGGGGGACAGAGGGATTCTAACTGTGGCCTTTTCAATTCCAAGGCCAGCACTTTAAAGCTCAGGCTCAAATTTAGCCTTTTCTTATAAATACCACTGTATTATTTTCCTATGTCCTGCACCTTTAGGACTGACTTCATCACTCTGTTACAGGTATTAACACTAATATCACATACATTTCTCTTTTAAAAAATTATTGATTTTTACAGAGAGAGGAAGGGAAAGGGAGAGACAGAAAGAAAGAGAGAGAGAGAGAGAGAGAGAGAGAGAGAGAGAGAGAGAGAGAGATGTGAGACCAAAACATCAAGCAGCTGCCTCCTGCATACTTCCTACCAGGGAACAAGCCCACAACTGGGGCATGTGCCTGACTTGGAATTGAACCAGAACCTTTCAGTACACGGGACAACACCCAACCAAGTGAGCTATACTGGCTAGGGCATACCACATACTTTTTCATGATAAGTTCTCATGTAGAGCATTGTGGTGATGAACTCTATATGACAGGGTAGACAAATCAGGAATAAAAGTATGGCTTTCAGAATGCCAGGGAACACTATAGTCAGGCTAGGTGAATTTCTTAATTGTATGACATGAGGAAATTTTTGGATGGGATAGGTGAATAAGAAAGTATCCTATATAATAAAAGGCTAATATGCAAATATTAGCCTTTTGACCAAACGGCGGAACAAAAATATAACATAAAATTTTTGGATGGGATAGGTGAATAAGAAAGTATCCTATATAATAAAAGGCTAATATGCAAATATTAGCCTTTTGACCAAACGGCGGAACAAAAATATAACATAAAATTATGTTCAAACATTTAATTTCAATAAAATATCTATCATCTATCTATCTATCTATCTATCTATCTATCTATCTATCTAGAAGCCTAAACAACCAAACGACCAGTCAACCAGTGGCTATGACACACACTGACCACCAGGGGGCAGACGCTCAATGCAGGAGCTTCCCCCTGGTGGTCAGTGCGCTCCCACAGTGGGAGTATTGCTCAGCCAGAAGCTGCACTCACAGCTGGCGAGCGCAGTGGCGATGGAGGGAGCCTCTCCCACCTCCTCGTCAGTGCTAAGGATGTCTGACTACTGGCTTAGGCCCACTCCCCCCAGGGAGCGGGCCTATGCAGTCAGTTGGACATCACCCTGAGGGCTCCCAGACTGAGAGAGGATGCAGGCCGGGCTGAGGGACCTGCTCCCCACTGCCCCGAGTGCACAAATTTCATGCACCGGGCCTCTAGTATACTATAAAGAAGATGTGTACATATATATGATGGAATACTGTTCAGCCATAGAAAAGATGAGATACTGTATTTGTGACCACATGGATGGATCTTGAGAATATCATGCTAAGAGAAATAAGTCAGACAGAAAAAGTCAAGATCCATTGATTTCACTCATATGTGGGAAATAAAACTGAAAGCAACAAGTGAACAAATAAAACAAACAAACTCATAGACACAGACAACAGAATGGTGAATACCAGAGGGAAGGGGGAGGGGAAGTTGGAGAGGGTAAAAGGGGTCAAATATATTGTGATGGAAGGTGACTAGACTTCAGGTGGTGCACACATGATGCAATGTACAGATGATGTATTATAGAATCGTACATCTGAAACTTATACGTTACTAACCAATGTCACCACCCAATTTAATTTAAAAAAAGTATATCCTGAGGTCTGACACACATGATATACAAACGCCAGGGGTAAGGCTGAGTAAAACTGGTTTATTGCCCTACACTGGCTTCCTGAACTGGAAGCTAGTGGCTCATCTGAACTCCCTTCATAACCTCCATTTCCTCTACAACAGGAGCATCCATATACCAAAGAAGGTAACTTAGTAGTATGGTGGGTGGGCCACCGTCCATTTTTATTGATCATTCTGACTTCCCCAAACTCATATCTGACTCTAGACCCTAAAAGGACCAGCATAAAAAGTATGTTAATTTATTAAAATAAGCATTTAAAAATCAAGATGATTAAAGTAGTCTAGTCAAGTAAATTATACCCTTTTAAGGCATTCCCTAAACATTAAAATGCATTTTATTTTTATTAATTTATACTAAAAAACATTTTATTTTTATTAATTTATACTAAAAGACATTTTTCCCTCAATAAATGTTACTTTTGTTCTTCAGCATCTCTGATGTTTTTGTAATATAATATCACTTTTTAAAATACCCTCTATACCGGCCGTGGGCAAACTACGGCCCGCGGGCTGGATCCGGCTGTTCTATCCGGTTCTCTTGCTCTCCCCTCCGCTCCTTTACTTTGAATTTATATTAGTTCACACAAACACTCCATCCATGCTTTTGTTCTGGCCCTCCGGTCCAGTTTAAGAACCCATTGTGGCCCTCGAGTCAAAAAGTTTGCCCACCCCTGCTACAGTTAAACACTTCTCATGAACAATTTTACTTGTTAGATTGTTACTATTCCTCTTTGCCTGATGGGGAAAGAACAGCTTGTCCCAGTTTAAGGAAATCACCCAAGGCCACACACTTAGTCAAAGAAGGGGCTAGAATTTCAATACAGATAGGCTATTACTCATTCATGGTTCACTCAACAAATACTTACTGAACACCTACTTGATCTTAGATGCAGGTTCTAGAGATAAAACAGTGAGATAAACATGTGATTCCTTTCTCCTAAGGCTTTTAGACAAGGGGGAAGGGTAGATAATGAACAGAAAACAAACTTGTGAATACATGTTCACCAACAGAGGTGAAGGCTACATAGCAAAAGGTTTCTGTGAGGGCCTGGGAAGGGAGAGCACCTCTGCTCTGGGCACCAAGGAAGATTCCTGAGGAAGTTACTTTGGACCTGAAGGATAAGAAATGGGTGTTCAATACGACAGAGTGGAGAGGGGGGTGGGACAGCAGGGACGAAGTCCCAGCTTGTTGAAGTAGGGAAATAGCATCAGGGTGGCTGAGGTGTGACAGCTATGTGGACAATGGGTGATGGTGCAGAGGCGGTCACGTCTGCCCTATGAGGCACCTCCTAGATTGTTGAAGGCCATTGGCCTTTTTCTAAGGGCTATAGAAAGTCATGAAAGGTATTTTATATTATTTTTTATTTCATTTCTGAGACCTGATGTGAAGAATAAATTTGGGCTTTAAAAACATGAGTATAAGAAATGCTTCCAGGTGAGCCACCGACACTGTGGGTGGATTTCAGCTTCACGTTCTATGGGCTCTGTGGCCACACACCGGCAAGGCTTTCCAGGCCTTCATTTCCCCTTCTACAAGTTACATAACAATAATATATGACTCATGGGCTGTCATAAAAAGTAAATGAAATATTCCATGGAGCTTACTTCCTTAGTTTACTTTTAACCAAATGATACTTTCCATAAAAATACTCCTTCTCCTGACTTTCTCTTCTCTACTGGTCCCTGCTTCTTCTGCACCCTGGCCTCCTGTACATCTGTTCTCCTTCTCTTTCTCTTCCTCCTTCTCCCCTCCCCACCCACCATCATTAGCACCCTGCTCCTCCACCTCCCTTTCCTCTTCTCCCTTTTTATTAGCATATTCATTCATCTCAACATGATGTTTTCATCTCCTCCTTTCTACTAGCTCTTTGCTTTCCATTCCCATCACCACCAACAACTACTGGCCTGCATTATTTCATTCCTCTACTGAGATGAATTGTGTGGTCACTTCTAGTCTTGCCACTTCTAATCATGGGACACCCCCCGTCACATTAATGATCCTAAACAACTACTCTATCTTGTCTGAGTGTCTTGCTCAGAACCTTTCATAGCTCTTCCGGGATGTTGTGAATGGAAATGTGGTGAGGAGTGAGGCCTCTGGAGTCAGAAGGGCTGATTTTCCACTTTTGTTTGGGGCTCAGGTGCTCACCAATTTGGGCAGAACTTATTGCCTGTCTCTCAGGTTTGCAGTCCTTCCTCTTCTGTAACTCGGAGATCACAGCTCCTTAGAGGCTCCTGTGAAGATCGGCTGAGAGAATGTGTCCAGATGCCTAGGAGACACTCAGCAGTTGGCATCATTATCTTCATGGATGAGGGTCACACCTGTATGTACACCATTGAAGACCTTCCAATCTGATGTCTACTTCTATTGACATCTCATGACCCCTCTAACTTGGAGACAGACGTCAGCCCTTATCATTCTCTGAACACACAACTGTTTCCCAGGTCTGCTTTTCTGTTTCATCCCATAGGCTCTTCCCTACCTCCAATGACCACAGTCTGCCTGTCTTTCAAGCTTTAATACCGAGGCAGAAGTAATCTGCGAGGGAATTTCGTGCTCCAGTTTGTATTGTGTTTGTGTAAACTTCTTGGGGATGAGACCACTTGATGTATAGTCACAGTCCCTACCAGGCTGAGCAAAACACATTTCTCATTGAATAAATGTTTGCTAAACAGATGAGTGAATGAAATGTTTTTATCACGTACAAGCTGAGAGGAACTTGGGCTGGAGCCCTAAGAAGGACTTGGAAAAATCTGACTAGAGCAGAAAAAATAGAGCACATTTTTGGAAATTGGCCATCTTATACCATAGTAATAAAGTAGATTCTTTCCACATCTTATATTTTGGATATATTATATAATTGTGTATGTTTTGTTTTTAAATATGGGTTTAAGCCAGTTTCTGTTCTGTACACATTGTTGTTTGATGTGGCTTAGAGCTCATTTATCTCTGTGTTTTGAAAGTCTAAGTAGAGTTTAAATTCTTTTAGGTTAATTATTATCCTTTCCTTATAGTCCAGAAAAATAAAATAAACTGCTAGGTAGTAACTGAAACACTTCTTTTGAACTTTCCCTGGTTTTTCAACCATCATTTGCAAGAAAGATATTATAAAAAACTACACCTCCAAAAATAGGGTTACATAAGTATAATCTTGATTAATTATGTTACCCATGAGCTGGCTTAGCTATATATGCAGTTATACATGGTTGTTTAAGGATTTCTTGATTTTATATATTTAAAAAATTTTAAATCCTCAATTCACCTGAGGATATTTTTTAAAAATTGATTTTAGAGAGTGAGGGAGAGAAACATCAATGTGTGAGAGAAACATTGATTGGTTGCCTTCGATACACCCCTGAAAGGGATCGAACCCACAACATAGGTATGTGTCCTGACTAAGAATAGAACCTGCAATCTTTTTGGTGTACAGGGTGGCAGTCCAACAAACTGAGCCACCTGCCAGGGCTAAGGATTTCTTGATTTTATAGATTTAAGTTGCTCCAAGGTCATTTTATATATCTGGGTTTTCTTTTATAGTAAATACTGTAGTTGTCTTAAAGTTTTGTGAAGTGGTAAAATTTCATTGTTCTATATCCACTGAAACTATAAACCTACATGCTTGTAAAGCATAATTATTTTCAAAATCCTCATTTTAAATTTAAAGGAAACTGATGATTTCAAACAAAGATTGCTCAGTGTTGTTAAGTGTGTTTGCTACTCCTATATGCACCCAGGAAAGAAGCATAAAGTATATTCAGGCAGGTTGTTGACACTAGATTAAGCTTTTCATCATTTCCAGTGTTTAGGAGCAGAGTACCAGGAATCTGTATCATCCGTGACGAGCTTTCCGCGGGTAGGTCCCGGCAGCTTTACTATCTCATTGTAACTCGTATTTCTAAACTGAAGGACTTGTAGACACATTCTGTATAATGTTCACACTCAACTAGAACATGGTGAATGCAAAAGTCATTGTTATTAAAGGAACAGAAAATTATGATTTTTAAAGAAACATCATTCTTTCTTGTGTGAACAGATGTATTATCTACTCAAGGACACGACAGCACGGCTTTCATTAAAGCACGCACCGAACTCATTCATGTCTTTTGGTAGCCCATTCCGATGGTATCGAAGTTCTTGTTTAATACCATCCTTTTTCTTTGGTGAACTGGCTAGATTGATTGGGTCCATTGTTCGAAATAATTACCTACCATTTTCACTAATCACATTTCTACAGCAATAGGAAGAGAAACAAGTATGGCCTAGATCCATTCTTGGCTAGTCTCTGCCATGAAAATGTATCTTCATACTTTATTTAATGACCTTGGCAAGTGTGTTATATATAGAAGGGGGAAAACTGTTCTTAAGCCACTACCTAAAAGATAAAAATGACATTTTTGATAAAACATACTTTAATAACATCAGGACTCAGATGATTAAAAAATACTACTGGTGTAAGCAGATCTTAGGCAGGGGGAAATTATAGACTATTCATTACATCCCTACAATCGAAGTATATATAACCACCATAACTGCCATGAAATTCAGACCATAATAAACAGGAGGTAGACTACTTATCAAGAAGAAAAAGGAATGAAGCTAAGCTATATAATTAATAGGTGATTGCAAACTAAAGTATTCTTAAATCCCATAATACAGTTTCCATTATGAAAAGAGCATTGAACTGTTCCACTGAAGATTAATTAAGGATTATAAAATATTCAGAGTTCTTCTACTTAGAGTTTAATTATGGACTATTGATTTGATAGTCATCTGGTGAAGGTCCAAGCACAAATTCCAGAAAAATGGGGGACTTGTAAAACTATGTAATGTACATAGTGTGTGGGGGAAACGAGGAAATAGAATCCAAAGACATAATTAAGAATTTTGGTTATTGCATTGATAAAATGAGGAGAAGTTCTTTGGCTTAGTTTTAAAAAGATTTAGCAAGAAATAGAGAAGAGGACAAGACAAGTTGCTTGAGAATCCTCCAGCAAAGCCTGTGGCTTTGGGCCAAAATAAACCAAGGATATAAAATCCCAAATGTATGTCCAAGATGCTACTTTTTCAGTTCATCAAAAATTGGAGCAGTAAGTCAAGAGACTTGGACATTTTCCCTAGAAAATAGATAAGTAGATGGCTAACTCAATCCCTTAACAAGCATGTTAGCACTGTAAAGTGCTGAATAAATGATGATGAAAGGTTTCTAATTCAAATGTGAAACCTGCCTTTTATGTTGTCACTAAAAGACAGACAATGCAACGTTTTTGAATGATGAATTTGCAATAGTCATTAGATGGCCAACCACACTTTCTATTAAACATTAACTTTTCCAAAACAAGATTATTATTCCTATTTTAAAAATAAACAGTGCAGAATAAACCCCCAATCTCCCAAAAAAGGAGGCTGGGCAGGCACATTGATCGGTTACCACTGTTTGGTGGGCAATAAAACAAATCCTTCCCTCCTCTATGAAAAGCAGCAGTTAGCCTAGATGGCTCTGCTATCTCTCTGCCTGATTCTATGTCATTGATAGGTCACACTATTACCCAATGGTCCCAGCCCTGGCCGGTGTGGCTCAGTTGTTGGAGCATCATCCTTTGCATGGAAAGGTTGCTGGTTCAGTCCTGGTTGGGGCACATACAGGAGGCAACCAATGGATTTTTCTCTCTCACATTGATGTTCTCTCTTTCCCTCACCCCTCCTCTGTCTCTAAAATCAACAAAAACATCATTGGGTGAGGATTAGAAAAAAAAAAGAATAAAGCAGTTGATGTAAAAACAAAATAGAGCAGCCAGGCTGGTGTGGCTCAGTGGTTGAGCATCAGCTTATGAACCAGGAAGTCAACAGTTGGATTCCAGTCAGGGCACATGCCCGGGTTGTGGGCTGGATCCCAGGTGGGAGGTGTACAGGAAGCAGCTGAGCAATGATTCTCTCTCATCAGTGATGTTTCTATCTCTCTCTCCCAAACTGTAATTAGGTCCAAACTGTAGTTTGTATATTGTGGTTCACACTGCCAGTTGGGGCGTAAGACATGTGCTTAATGAAGAAGATGCCTGGTGGACTGTTGTCCCAGCTGGATAAGATTAAACATTTCCTCCGATTGTACTCATAGCAGTCCCCGAGCCCATGCTAATGAAACAAACCATGGCCTCTCTCATGGGAAGAAAGTAACATTTTTCAGAGAATTTAGTCACATTCTGCTGCCTGGAGGGAAAGCCAACATACTCGATTAGTTCATTGTCCTTTAAAGTATCTAACGTTTAACATGTACCTGCTGAAATGCAAAGGTGATCATGGAAACTATTAATGGAGACTAACTTCACAGCCTCTGTGGAGCAAGCCCTTCTTGAAACTGAAGATATTTGTATTCTGTGAAATTCCAAGTGTGTAAACTTGACATTTGATCAAAAAGAAAGTTAGGCTGGCTGAATTTTCTCACCGTCACAAATTGAAACGAAACTAAATAACGGTTTCTTCAAAGATAGATGTGTTCCTTTGTGTATATAAAGGTGACATAAACAATATGACACACATTCTATATGTGCACACACATATATATATATAATACATCGAATAGCAACACATCCACTTGGAGACTCTGTGGTCATGGGCACTGGGGACTGGCCCCAGTCTGCTCTGCCTTCCCGTGTCCATCCTCTGTTACCTTCTGTGAAGCAGGCTGGTCGGGTGGCCACAGTGGCCCCTGATCCCAAATGAGGGCAAACCTTCTGTGCTCAGAGCCCACAACACTGACCGTGGACGTGTTAGCTTGGTGCTCTGACCAACGCAGGTGAGAAGCTTGAAATAACTTACAAGCGTACAGTATTTTGCTCTCAATTCTTTATTGAGTTCCTTATTGCTTCACTAACAATGTTATCTTTTTTCAATTTCCAAGTCCAGGAGGTAAAATCGCTCCTTGGTAAAAATTCTTGGAAAGCTCCATTATACTCAAAAAAGAAAAAAATGTGTAGCATGGAGATCATGCTTTCAGAGTCTCTGCCTTATTCTAATAGATTTCAAGCATTCTAGACTCAGCTTTTATGTCAGGAATTTGCCAATGCTGAGAAAAACTTTGTGCTCTAACCACTGAGGTCAGTTTAATGCGCGGCATTCATTACTGACCCAGATTGTACATCCACGTGCTAGGAACACCGGCAGCCCTTCAGAGAGCTGCCACCTGCAATGCCTTTAAGTGCTTTAGAAAGAGGTCACTTTTAGTTACAATTCAAGAATTTCCAGTTGACACCACTACTGAGCAGCAGGAACAACGGAAAGAGAATGAAAGAAGAGAGTAGAAGGTAGTCCGTGAAATTATTTTATGATACCATTCTAATTACATCTCAAAACTTAAAAGTGGCAGAACATATGAGTGATACAGACTTTTTCTATATGTCATGAAGTCTTAATTTTCATAGATTCAGCCGGTATGCCCTGGACTTGGTGCGCGTTACTCTAGCCTACATCTTTGTGACAGTGGGGTCTGAAAAAATCAATCACTGTGTTCCTGCTGAGATTAATGGCTACAGATCTGTGGAGAAACAAACAGCTTGCTCCTCTAACGGAAGCAAAATTGATGTAAGGAATAATGAAACCTAGCAGCACAGCCAACCCAGATAGGAAGCAGCTGAGAATGGGGAGAGGCAAGTTTTAATTTTAATGTTGTCAGCCATCAGTCTGCAGTGCTTAAAGCACAGTGACACGGCATCTGGAGGCTTTAAATCCACTAATTAGAAACCAGCCCCGTTGCCCCATGATCAGTGCAGCAGAAGTCCTGAGCAGAAAGCCTGTGTTCCATGTGACTTCCTAAGTGAACCTTAAATTTGGGGTAAACATTGTTCAGTTACCCAGGACATATTATCAGTACTTTGAAATTATTATTATTATTATTATTATTGTTACTACTATTATCATAAATAGGGAGGAAAGGAGAGAGAGAGAAACACTGATGTGAGAGATACATAGATTGCTTGCCTCCCAACCAGGGATTGAACCCACAACCTAGGTATGTGCCCTAACCAGGAATTGAACCCAGGAACTGTTGGTGCACAGAACAACGTTCCAACCAAAGGAGCCACACCAGCCAGGGCTAAATTATTTTTAATACTTTTTATGAAATAATTAAATTGGAGTTGTTAGTAAACAAAATAACCCCAAAAGCTGAGGCCAAAAGGACCTTAGCAGATGAATATCACCTCTGGAGATACCTCCTGACTATAAAAAGGCAGGAGATATTTTACCAATAGACTACATCATAGTGTTTATTTGGAGCAAAGGACTGCAGTTTCCAGTTGCCGACAATGGTATATAGGGAAGACAATCTATTCCTTTCAATGTTTAACAGCTATTGATAGAAGGCGTCCTCGTGCCAGACCGCACTGGGGACACACAAAGAGGTATGTCTTCCAGGAGTGCAGCCAGATAACCGATTCGTCACAACCCACATGCAACACGAGGCACATGTAGGGCACAAGGAAAACTCGACTCGCCACCAGGAGCTGAGAGCAATTAATCAGCAGGAGGTGCTTATGGAGCTGGCACCTGAGATGAGCAGGAATTCACGAAGATGGGGGGTGTTTTATATAGAATAGGTAACCTAAGTGGTTAACAACGGAGAACAGAAGGAAAATACAGTGTCACACACCAACCTGGAATACACAAAGCGGAATGGCAAGAAATGAATCTGCAAAGTCAGATAATACCCGGTCAAGAGATGCCTTGTCAGTCTTATTGAAGTCATAAAGTTAGATATGGTTTACTTAAATTTACTTTTGTGCAAGGATTGAAGAATCTGTTCACTATGACAATTAAGTTATAAAGTTTGGATGGGTAAATAATAGGAAGGCTTTCAGTTTATACTGATGTAGGCATTGACCCAGAATAACTCAAAGAAATAACCAAGAAAACTTTTAGTTGATAGCACAAAGTGATGGTGCTTATTAGTCAACTAAAATTACTTCCAGACTTACTTGGTTTTCCAGGATATTTGACAGTTAAAGTTTGTTTAAATAAGGACAGGTAATGGAGATACACTGTATACTAACATCCAATAAATGCAACAACATTTTAACAATTAGATCATAACATGATTGAAGATTCCTACTAATTGACATTTCTAGATGGAAGATAATAAAATAGCCAAGACATAAGAACCAAAAGAACCCTAAGAATGGTAGTCGAGCCCCAAGCCACTTGCTCCTCTAACACCAAATAAACAAGGCAGGACTTGCGGAGTTGGGCTTGAAGTATGAGGCAAATTACTACAAGAGTTGATTTAATTCTTGTCAGTAGTTATAGAGGGGAAATGGTATTACTAATGATTAGTAGCTTCTCCAAACAACTAAAGACATGAGATGGTTGTCTCCGTAAGACAAAACCCACTTGCAGGGTCTTTAACCTGTAGAACAACTGTGGTTAGTATAAGAGCTGGTTAATTTAATGTGGCTCCACAGACCTAAAAGAAAACCTCAGCAATCAACGCCTATGATCTCCCTGACGCAGTCACTATACTTTATTTTTGTGCTTGCTTATTAACTTCTTTCTTAAAGAGCCAAGTAACAAAATATTTCTAAAGTAGAATTTTAAATTGGTTTTCCTTTCCATTTCAAATGAATTTTTCATGTCTGTTCAAATAGAATCCTCTCTCAAAATCTAGCCTGGGTTCTGGTAGAATCAGAAAACTACTTCTGTCTGAGAGAGAATAAACAAACGACTTCAGGAACCTGCATGGGTATCGCTGCCCCAGCCTTGGGGGGATTCGGAGCCCATTCGTCACATTCGAGCGGATCCTCTGTGCTGGAAACGGTCTCTAGGAAAGGCTAGTTCCATGTAAACAGCTCTGGGAGGACAACTTCGGGGACAGAACTTTTATGCCCACTTAGAACTTTCCTGTGGCCATTGCTCTCTCTATAGCTTACCAAAGCCAGACTTGAAGGAAAAAAGTAAATGAAAATTTCCTTGTACTCCAGTTAAAAACAAATGTTTTTTGATTCTGTGTCAGTGTATTATTTAATTGTGAATCAGCCCCGCATTAGTTACTGATGCTATAAATGAGCTAGAACTAAAGGTTCCAGGCGTCCTGCATGCATTTACAGGGGTTGTGTGTGTTTGCTATCCGATTTTATGTTCCATTTTATGATCATATAAAATAAAATACCGAAATGTTATAATCGGAGAGCACAGTAAGGGGGAAGTATGACTATGCACTTGAGTTGACAGATGCCGTTCAAATATGGGGGGAATGAAGGTGGAAAGTGGACCTCCCCCGGCACCCAGCAGAGGGGACTGCAAAGTCAAGTTCCCTGGCCTGTGGGGCACCTGGAGGAGACCCATACAATTTGAAGAACAATGTGTGTTTGTTTAAGGAAATACATCCTCTGTTCCTCTAGGGCAGTTTCAAGTTCACTAGGGGTCAAAAGAATCATATAATCATAAAAAATATACTTACGGACTTTCCAATGATAAGCAGCCTAAGGCATGAGGCATTACAAAAATACATGCCACACTCTCTCTAAGAAGTTTAAGGAAATGGATGTGGATTTTATCTTTATTTTAACACAAATGAGGTTCTAGAGAGAATAGAATGTCAATGATAAGAGACCATTAAGACCTTGAGTCAGTATTAAGGCATATGTAATGTAGCCCTATCTAACTATAGGGTCAGCAATTCCGTAGTCAGAAGGAGAGTGCGATTCAGAAAATAACGCCAAGAAATCAATAACTAGGAAAAGGAAAAGGAATCAAAGGTCACACCACACAATTCAGCTGTGCAGACCAAGAAGGGGCAGCAACTCATTCTGAACTCAGACTTGGCAGTGCGCTTGCTTCTGGAACTTCTGAAACCCTTGCAGCCTTCTGCAGGAAGAGAGCAGGTGCACTGTCAGTGAGCATTTCACTTGCATCTGTGTCTGTAAGCGTTTTCTCAGAATAGTTTTCCTGTTTTTATATGATTCAAATAATAGGGATATTGGTCAAACACTATATTTTGACTTTTAACTTTAATTTCTTAGTTTCCTCAAGAGACACAAAAGCTGATTCTTTCCCTCAGGCCAATGACATGTTTTAATTTAACTTGGTGTTTGATTTCCTGGAGAGTAGATATCAAAATTATGAGTAACATTTTGAAATTGCATTGAAAATTAAAAGGGTCATAATTACTAGATTAGTGCTTCTACATGTTCAATAATTGCCCTGTTGCATGCATTACATTAGTTATATATAACAAAGTGCTTAAAATAATACCTGGCATAGAGTTCAAGAAATGTCAAATGTTACTTTTATTATTTTTGTATTACTATTAATTCATTTATAGTTGTTCCAAGTGGATGAAAGCAAAGTTCTAGTAATAAAACCATGTAAAATTAGAATTCACATTTTTATTATAACTGCTTAGTTTGGTGGGAGGTAGGCAATTTCCAAAGTTTTGATGATCTTTAAAGCCTAGTTAGAAGGATTAATAGCTAAAATATCATCTATTTAACCTACGTTGACATGTCTGAATGCACTTCTGTTCCCTCGTGGCTGCTTTAACCTTCCATGCCCCAAACAACAGCACATATATTCCCTTTGTTAATTATACTCTTTTAGATAGCTAGTGCTCATCCTCAGCTTAACTATAAATGCCCTTGACATGTTTTAGTGCAATGAAATGAAAACTCCTACAATGACAGTGGAAGGATACAATAAAACACACTGCAGGCAATGACACAGTTTAGCATCATTATCAAGGGCTCTGAGGTTTAGTCATGTTGAATGAACAGTTAAATTAATGAAGGATCGTCACCACACCCTCACCTTTTAATGCCAACTATGTAGTGTTGGTGCGATGACTTTCCATCTGCCTGCTCCCCTTTCATCGCCAACTTCTGTGAGCTGGTGTTTAGATTAACAATATGAAACTGTTAACTTTGACTTAAAATGACAATTTAATGTGGCTCAACAAAATAGACAGACTGTCCAAAAAGCATAATTACAGCAGATCACGGCTTTTGAGAAAGTTGCTTTCTAAGCTCCCCACGGCAGGACACGTTAGACACTCCAAAGACTCCTTCCCATGTTATCTTCTCTCCATCAGTGCATTGGAGTGCCCATCTTGTCTATCACCATGTAAAAATCCAAGAACTTATAAGCATACTAGAGGCCCAGTGCACGAAATTCCTGCACTCAGGTGTGGGGGTGTTCCCCAGCCTGGCCTGTGCCCTCTCACAGCGCAGGAGCCCCGGAATCAATCTCCACAAAGAGGTAGGCCCTGCCCACCCATCCGGGGCTCCTCGATGGATTGCCCCAAAGAGGTAGGCTGGAGCCGGGGGTCCCACCCCTGGTGTCGCCAGGTGGAGCCTCCAGGACCCGCCCCCACAGCTCCTTGTGGAGCCGCTGGGACAGCCTCTGCACTGTGTAGAGCCGCAGGGACACCCCCCATGTTGTCACGCGGAGCCACGGGACCTTTCCCCCCCCACCCCACGCCCAGCGTTGCCGCCCGGAGCTGCAGGACCCGCCTCCGTGCCACGCACACTGAGTCAGGTCCCCGCCCACCCACACGTGCCCGCTGCACATGCAGCCTCTTGGTGGAGGATTGTTTTGACGTGAGGGTATCATGGCATGAGGGCATGATGACTACATAGGCTTTTATTAGTATAGATATGCATAACCCATGGACACAGACAATAATGTACTGAAGGCCCCGGGGAAGGGGGGCGGGAGGGGTTGAGGGAGTCATTGGAGGGAAAAGGACGGGACACCTGTAATACTTTCAACAACAAAGATTGAAATCACACACACACACACACACCTGTGCATTCATGGCAGAATTTTCAAAAGACACATTGAGATCTACTTCAACACCTATCTGATTTAGCTAAGAATCTAGTTGCTTAGCATGTATCAGGTGTTCTCTGTAAACAAAACTCCCATCATTTGTCACTGTCACCTTCTTTGAGAGGTCAGTGCCGTTCTGTAGAGAACATTAATGTGAACAACTGTGGTGGGGCAGGGCCAGCACCAAGGTTTCTATGTAGGTCTAGACAGGAATGCAGCCCGGATTCTCAGAGGAGAGAAACTAAACGAGCAGGTGGTGGATGAGAGCCAAGTTCAAAGTAAATGGACAAATGGTCACCTTCTACAAGTGACCTTTGATTATGGGAGCACTGAAATAGAAAAATACCTGGGGGGGGGGGAGAGAGAGAGAGAGAGGAAAGCATTCCTTCAGGTGGACCCAGTTGCAGCCGCAGGATGGAACTTGAGAAAGCAAAGCACAGGGAGGGGGAGAGGCAGAGCCCCGCGTACCGGGGGGTCCTCAGCCATCCTGCCTACACCCGCTCTCTTCAATGACAGCCCCGGTGAGCATGCTCTACCACGCCATCCTGACGCTGGCCGCAGACAGGAGTCCACGGAGGAAAGTGCACCCTCCATGGCTCACTCCATGCCCGCCGTAGACATCACATCAGGAACCGGAGGGGAAAAGGCTGGAGAAATTTCAGCTGTCGGCCAGGATTCCCAACAAGCGTTGATGACAGAAAAATCAAGGGTTGAATTTAAGGGTGTCTTCCAGAGAGCCTTACATAATAAGTGTCAAGTATTTTTTTTTTAGTGTAAACTTAAAAAAATTTTAACCTAGATCATATGGCTCTTCAACTCGTTCTGTAATAATGTCAACATTTGAGATATGATCTAATTACGGAACGAAGAGTCATGCCTGCGTTCATCTTCACAGTTACATATGGCATCAACATAAATACTTGTTTTGAGTAATAATCCATTTTTATCTTTTCTATCCAATTTGTATTAATTTCAAAAAATATTTCAATAAAGATTTATATAAGACCAAATGTAGCAATGAAGATGTATGTGTCAAGTAAGACAGCGCATGTTCTAACAATTCCAGAACATCAAACCAATTATCCACTTGACCACTAACGCACCAATTCTATACCAATTAAGAATGGCAGCCAGCGTTTCCTCCTGCCAATCCCTTAGGAAACTGGACAGCATTCCCATCAAACTATGAATTTATTTGTTTCTCATAGCAAGATTTTTAAAGAGAGGGAGGGTTAATCAATCAAGAATATAAGAATAGTCGTAAGAAGACAAATCAGAAAATATTCTTGTTCAAATAATATCTCTCTGGCTCTGAGTGACCACGATTTGATTCTCTTTCATTTAATGATTAGATGCCTTGACTAGCATAAAGTGTAGTGATTTCTAAAACATCATTCTTATTATTTTTATTTTAATAGAACTATTTCACAAGTCACTTCAAAGTACAGTGTTTCTTAAAAGTTAGTAAATACATATAATATCTGAACTCAGTTACAAATAAAATACATTGTTACATTTAATTCTATGTCCTACTTACCCATCCAATGCCTCTGATGTTTTTTTAATCTCATATCTGTTCATTAATTCTAGTTTTCTTCTCTGTCTTCCTCCAATACCCCAAGTACCCCAGGGACTTTGCACATGCTGTGTACACCTGGAACTATGCGGGAAGTAGAGATTGCTCCCTCACTTCCTCCAGGTGTCTGATCAAATGTCACCTTAATCACAGTGGCTTTTCCTGTCTACCCCATAGAAAAGAGCAGTTTTCCACTCCACCTTCCCAAACTCTCTTTCCCTCTTTCTTGCTTTATTTTTTCTCCGTAGAAAATAGCATCACGTGGCATATGGCATATTATACATTTATTTGCATTTTGTTTTCCCTTCCCAAATAGAACTTCGTTTTGTACATTGCTACAGTCTTAGTGTAAGAGCCGTGTCTGGAGAGTAATGTAAGGGGTGATGAATAAATAGTTCTTTCTGTGACTAAACTTCATTAGAGAGTTATGGGTTGTTATGAGTGAAGCATTGTATTATGCTCTGAGAATACATCCAACAAGAATAATAGGCACCTCATGTGAAAGGAAAATGAGAGATTGATGGAATAAGCAGATAAATGTCACTGTATAAGACAGAACCATAGGAAGTGTGAGCAAATTATAATTACCTGAGAAGAGAGAAGAGGAAGAGAAATTTGACTTGGAAATGGGAGAGACCTTTGTGAAGGAGGTGGCACTTGAGTGAAACCTTGACTAGCAATGGTTTCTGCACGAGAAGATGCTGGTGCAGGCCGCCCGTCCATAGAGCAGGCATGGCAAAGCCGGGGCAATCCGGAGCCTGGTCAAGCCCAGAACACAGGTGGAGTGAGGAAGGCGGGGGTGAGGAGGACGCGGATGTCTGAGACATGATGTCATATCTGTATTTCATTTTCCAGTTCTGTGATTCCCAACATTTGGGAACATGAGAATACTTTTCTTTAAGCATTGAACATAATTATATCCAATGTGATATGTTTTTAAATAACATATAAAATATATGGCATAAAAAGTTTATAAGTTTAGTATCACCTTTTAAATACATTTTATTAATTAAACATACCACTTTAGAACCCAAAATTAGTATATGTTTATATATGTGTGTGTATGTGATACATGTGTGCAATATATACATATTTTTCATCATTACACAGGCAATGATTAATGTTCTCATGGATTCTAGGGCCTCTTGCATTAAACCCAGGGTCACGTGGATATGAACACATGGGCCCAGAGCCCCAGTGTAGGCAATGAGAACCATCCAATGTCTTTGAGGAGAATTACATGATGAAACTATGTACTGGAAACGCTGAGGTTAGACATGGAAGACACTCCAAAAACCATCTGTGCACTGGTCACTGAAGGCATCGAAGAACTTGCAACCCACAGACATGGGACAAGCTCACAGGAGACTGACGGCGGGACTCAGTTCCTGACATGATCTCAGCAAGTCTTCCCACAGTAAGGTGGGTAAGGTCACCCTAACGCATCCTTAGCAGCCAGAAAGCCACGTCTGCTCCTACTTAGCACAATGAGAGGAAGTGTTAGCCCTACAATGAGAGGGGCACTGTTTTCTCGCTGCGTATGAGGTTGTAGGATGTTCAAAAATCCACACCTAACATCATATGGGCCCTGCTCTAAGGTTTCCCTATGTATGTATTTCAAAAACATATTTAGCTTTAAGAATTTCTCTCTCTGTCTTTTTAAAAAACAAAACACATGTTTTCTCAAGGTCATTTGGAATTCCAGTAAGGGAGGTCACTGGTATACTTTGTTTTACACATAATACGAATTTTGAGAGTTTATACATAAACTTCACACTTTAATAAATAGACTAATGCAATATGTGAAAAAAAAAATCTATATTTAAACTCTGAAGGAAAAGGTTTTACAAATGATGATTCCGACCCAACCTAATTTGTAAAACCAGATTTCCATCCATTAAAGTCTCTTAAAGTGATTTCTACGTGTTTGGCTCTGTTAGACATAGGCAATCATTTTGTAATGCCCCCCCCCCGCCCCCCACCGCCCCAATTCAAATCTAATTGACAGTCATTATGCAGTTACGCGCCAGGAAGACCTGCCAGCTGAATGAACGCGCAGGCGGTCTCCTTTTCCACAGCAACTGCTCCCCCACCCCCGCCTCAGGGGATTATAAATGACCCGCCTGGGCAGGGGGAATGGGTGGGTTTAAAAATCCCACAGGAATTCTCAAAGGCTTAGCACAATTTCTGCTTTAAACATTCCGCCCCCCCCTTCCCCCCCCCCCCCCCCCCCCCCGCCCGTGCTGGTGCTGCCACCTCACGCCCTGGGTGCTCAGGCGGCTTGCTGCTCTCTCCTGGGCCTCCAGAAGGAAGTAGCATTGTTTCTGCTGGAGGATATTATAGTAAATCTTTATGGAATGAGAAAATTAAAAACTTTATTTATGTACTTCTGCAATTTTAAAGACAATCATAGGAACACTCTTCTCCTTTCCCACACTGAGATTTTAAGCATGCAATTATTGCTTTAATTGGATTACAATTGCCTCTAGCTTAGTTTATGCCTTTACATGATCAAAACACATAAACCATATGATTTAAAGCGGAGCTGCACTGGCTTCTGGTGAGGGGATCCTCCAGATATTATTGTATGCCCATGGAGAGCAAACAAGGGCATTGCATTCCACTTCTGCAAAGATTATTGGCGTAAGATAGACATTCATTTAAGGATCCCATTTGCTTTTATTGCTAAGGTTTCTTAACACTTTATTTTACTGCATTCCTGCTCTCCAGTCTTTTATATGGTTAGAATATAGAACAGTTAGTGCAGTAGAAGCCAGCCAATGATCCAGGTAGACAAGACACACCGGGCTTTGAAAATCTAAACGGTTCAGCACACCCACTGTGTCTGGCTGCATAATTACACATTGCTGGCTTGCCTCATGTAATTCACAGTTTCTTCCTGCTGCTTCGTCGCAGACTCCAGCAAGCACATTTTAGGGAGGGACACTCAGGACAGTTTTCCTGTGAATCTTTTATTTGCCATGTGCATTAAGGCGATGGTTGCCCACATGGAAAAACATGAGGGGTGTATGAGACAGGAGCAATGGGGCGTGCATGTTTCCAGTACGTGCACCGCTCAGAGTGACTCTTGCAGAAGGAAATCACAAGGAGAAAATCAGCAACCGACTTGTCGGCTGTGTACGAACCATGTTTATAGGGAAAAGCAGCCACTGTCCCACACTTTCTCAATCGCAGGGCAGAAATGGAATCCAGAGGCAGGAAGCACTGAAATGCGCTGGCGGTCGCAGCTCACCGGCGTGCCATGGAGCATCAAACTTCCTTGAACAAGAGAAATGTTAGCGTTCAGCTCGCAGGTGACGACGGACCAAAGACCACATTATCACCCTCAAAAAATACTATGTTCCTATCGTCCTGTAGCCTTTGATGGAGGAATTGCTGCTGCTGCTGCTGCTTCTGTGTTTTCCGTATTCGGTAACACCCAGGACGTCAGGATGGAGATCAAGCCGGTGGACCTGGACCACAGAACAAGTGTGGTCACCTGCCTCAGGCGGGAGCCGGTCAGTGCAGGGCCACGGGCTCCATGGCAACACTTACTTCAGACCCGAGAAGAGAAAGTGGCTCAGAGCCGCTGGCCGAGGTGGGCGGAGAGGTCGCCCTGCCAGGCACGGGGCTCTGCCGTGAAAGGGTTTCCACAAGACTCGGATTTCCAGCTAAATCCGAGCGGCTTTCAGTCCCACAACCACTTTGTTCCGGACATTTGGCCAGAGCAATTGTCATGCTGCTGTTCTGTGAGATCAGCCCCTTTGGCGTGGATCACAGGTGACTCCTCATAGCCCTTGGACATGCTTCCTGTCCTGAATTAAGTTACAAATATGGCCGGGACCAAGAAGTTTGGCACCAAAGAATATTCTGTTACATATTCGCAATGAACCTCTCCCCTCCATCCCAAAGTGTTTAGAGACACTGAGAGTTACACTTGAAATGGGATGAATAAACAGATGTGTGAGGCTCCCTTCCCAAACCTTTCAATAGACCCCCAGGGAGAAAACCCCTTGCTCCCAGTAAAGAAGGGAGAGAGAGCGAGAGAGAGGGAGAGAGCAGAGAGCGAGCGCTACCCAGTGCTCTGCTTGATGAAGGATGCTGAGCTCCACTGGAATTGCATCGAGCTGTTTCTCTGTTGATTTTGTAAACCTTTTCAAGGGTTTCCATAGTAACAAGTGAATTCCTCCTGCTCTCGCCCCCCACATCTTTCTGGCATGTAACAGCGATAAAAATAAAGGCGAGGGTGAAAAAGCTACACTGTCTTTTCTAGTCCCAGGAAATATCTGAAGAAGTCATGGTCAGTCTCTCCTAAGAAATCAGTTCATTTCTCCCACCGCCTGTCATGAAAAGTTGGGTCAGAGTGTACTCACATCGCTGATGCCGGCGCTTGCTCCTGTACATGGTCATCCTGAGGCAATGCCCTCCCGCAGGGAGCTCTGCCACCAGACAAAGGCGGCTGGGCTCCTGCTTCGCAGGAGGACTGTTGCTCACTGACAGGAGGTAACCAGCGATCCCGGCGAGCCCGGGTGATACCATTCTCTGAAATTACAGGGGAGCCGCCGCCTGTCACGCTCTATCTCACGCCCATCTGCTGGAGCAAATGGCATCTCCTTGGCCTAGGACAGCAGTGAGGCTCCTCGGACAGCAGCGCGTGCTGGAAGCAGCGGGGAGTGCAGAATGGGTTCGCATGTTTAGCAAGAACACGAAGACTGGGAAATCCAAATCTGAAATCTGCACGCCCCTGTTTGATATTCCCAGACATGACAGCTCTGCGTGAGGCCCGTCTTTCAGCCGCTCCGGATACGCGGGCTTCTGTTTATTTAGAAAACCTGCTCAGTCCTGCTCTGAGCTCCCGCTGCCCTTTGCGTGCTCAGACATCACAGCAGTGATCACTCTTAGTTTTGTCTGTTTGTCTGGACAGACTGTTCTCAGGAAAAGCGGGAAAGCCATGTTTTCACACGACACCCCCAGCTCTCTGGGCGGGGGGGGCGGGGGGGGAGTGCAGTGAGGTCTCAGGCTGGGGGCGGGGGAATGGGGTGGGCGGGACTACTGTGTGCTGGGCAGCCTGCCCCTCCTGAGAGAGGCTCACCTGCTCTGCCTCCTCAGAGTCCTCAGACCTCCATGTTCCCAGGAACTGGGCGTCTCCTGGTCTGTGCTTTCCCACGGTCACCTCCCGGCCGCGTGGAAGCTCTGCCTTCCTGGCTTGCTCTCTGCCCTGAGAGTGATGCCCGGCGCCCCCAGCGCATGAGTTCCAACCTCCTTCAGGGCGGTTACGGTGTCTGAATGCAGTTCTTACTGAAAATGCAGGAGGGTGCACACCCACCAGAGGCGTCCTCTGTCCTGGTTAGGCGGGAGGTCTCCTCTTGCAGCTGTAAGGAGAGTCATGTCCATGGCCAACGTTCCTTCCCAGGGAGCCAACAGGCTGCCCTCTGAGCGCACGAGAGGCCGGCCCTCCAGTCTTCCTGTAGAAGGAGTTTGTCAGCGTCAAGAATATGTTCCTACTCAAGTCCGGACTGCATTTCATGGTTGCAGACACTGAGAAGAGCATCTCAGAGGGTTTCAGCGTGCTGCCTCTCCAGCTTCCTTGCTTTGTGACTAACAAGCATCACTGTTTAGCAAGGCTCCCCACGGTGCTCATCCCTTGCTGTACAGCATCATCAGTGCCTGTGTTCATCTACAGACAACGTAAGACATGAGAAGACTTTTCCTTGTGTTTCCTCTAACAGGGAGATCAAAATATGTCAATAAATCAAACGAGCAGGTCTTTTCTGACCAACACAGGAGACTCCTCACCTCCCACAGCCCTTCCTTGCTAACATGTTCTCCGTCGCCCTTGACAATCACCTGAAATGCGTGTGTTTACATGCTGGCTTCCTTCTGTTGGCCTCTACCTGACAGAGCAGGAGCTTTCTGAGCACAGGGCTGCCCTTTGCTGGGAGATGTCCGTCCAAGGTCAGATCAGCCCCGCACAAAGTCGGCTCTCGGTAAATATTTGCTTAATTAAATGACTTTTGCATACAAACTTAAATTATAAAGACAATACAAACACAGATTATTTTTTAACTAGAGGCCCAGTGCACAAAATTCGTGCACGGGGAGGGGGTGTCCCTCAGCCCAGCCTGCACCCTGTCCAATCTGGGACCCCTCGAGGGATGTCTGACTGCCCGTTTAAGCCCGATCCTGGTGGGATCAGGCCTAAACGGGCAGTCGGACATCCATCTCACAATCCAGGACTGCTGGCTCCCAACTGCTCGCCTGCCTGCCTTCCTGATTGCCCCTAACCGCTTCTGCCTGCCAGCCTGATCACCCCCTAACCACTCCCCTGCCAGCCTGATTTATGCCTAACTGCTCCCCTGCCAGCCTGTTTTCCCCTAACTGCCCTCCCCTGCAGGCCTTGTCCCCCCCCAACTGCTCTCCCCTGCAGGCCTGGGTCCTCCCCAACTGCCTTTCCCTGCAGGCCTGGTCACCCCCAACTTCCCTCCTTGCCGGCTTGGTCACCCCTAACTGCCCTCCCCTGCAGGCATGATTGCTCCCAACTGTCCTCCCCTGCTGGCCTGATCGTCCACAACTACCCTCCCTTGCAGGCCTGGTCCCTCCCATCTTCCCTCCCTTGCTGGCCATCTTGTGGTGGCCATCTTGTGTCCACATGGGGGCAGGATCTTTGACCACATGGGGGCAGCCATCTTGTGTGTTGGAGTGATGGTCAATCTGCATATTACTCTTTTATTAGATAGGATAGAGGCCTGGTGCATGGGTGGGGGCCAGCTGGTTTACCCTGAAGGGTGTCCCGGATCAGGGTGGGGGTTCCCTTGGGGCGTGGGGCGGCCTGGGTGAGGGGCCTGTGGTGGTTTGCAGGCCGGCCCCGCCCCCTGGCAACCCAAGTGGAGGCCCTGGGATCTGGGGTTTATTTATCTTCTACAATTGAAACTTTGTAGCCTGGAGCGGAGCCAAGCCTTCTGCTTGCTTCGAGGCGGCAGCCATTTTTGGGGGGATTTATGTATCTTCTATAATTGAAACTTTGTAGCCTTAAGTGGAGACCTGGGCCAGCCAGGGTGTGTGGAAAGCTTGGCTTCCTCCATCGCAGGGGGCAACCCTAGCCTCCTGCTCTTTCCAGCTCCGTGGCTGCCGCCATTTCTGTTTGGGTTTATGTATCTTCTATCATTGAAACTTTGTAGCCTTGAGTGGAGGCCTAGGCCAGCAAGGGCAGGCGGAAAGCTTGGCTTCCTCTATTGCCGGGAAAACCCAAGCCTCCCTCCTGCTTTCTGTGGCCGTAGCCATCTTGGTTGGGTTTATTTGCATATTTGCTCCTGATTGGTGGGTGTGGCTTATGGGCGTGGCAGAGTGATGGTTAATTTGCATATTACTCTTTTATGAGATAGGATGAATTCAGACAATAGCCATTGATGAAAGTTATTTTCTTACTTAAAGCAAATACTTGTTACTTTGTGTCTGTCTTTCGGTCCTAAGGTTAGTGTGAATGAGTTCACTGATTTGAATGAACTTGCATATACTCACAGGCGTAAAGTTATATTTTAAACTTCCTGAGCCAAAGTCACAACCAGTAAGCAACATCTCCTTAGTAAAAGTCTCCTATGCCTTAAGACCAATAAAGCACAAAACCTTAAACCATGGTCCAGCGGATGCTGAAAACGATGCTGGGATGGATCAACATCCCATTTTAGCATCTTCATCCTCATTTTGTTTCTGTAAAGTGAGGCTGAGAGGTGAAGGCTTTGGCGAGAGTCCCGCAGGGAACAAGAGGCCATGCCCTACTGGAGTGGCCTGGTCCTTCTGCAGAGCCAGGGCCATGTGACCTGACATGCCACGGGGTCTGGGGCCTGGGGTCACACAGGAGACAGGTTTCCACAGCAGCGAGGGTTGCTCTCCAGCCTCTGAGGCTTTGGCTTGCTGGAGTGACATTCAGGTTCAGGACCACAGCGGGTGGCTTGGACAGGGCTCTGCTCAGCTCCATGGTAGGGGTCACAGGTCACCACACCTGCCTCTCCACAGTGCCCTGGCCATTGTCCTTTCCTCCAAAAAGAACACTCAAAGGATGTTGACCAACTACCCAAGAGCATCCGATGATGAGTCTGTCCAGAGTGCTGACATCCTCCTCTTGTTTCAAATTATAATCTACCAGAGGCCTAGTGCACGGATTCACGCACCGGTGGGGTCCCTCGGCCTGGCCTGCGGGGATCAGTGGATCTCCTCGCCGCCACAGCCTGGCCTTACCTGCCAGCTTGTCGGGCTCCAGCCCACTGTCCGTGTACATCCCACACAGCATGAAGTAGTGCACGAAGCAAGCGTCAGGTGGCCGGGATGAGCCAGAGCCTGGGCTGGGTGCCATGCCGCTCCCACTCATTCCGTCCCCACTGCTCCTGCCACCACCACTTAGATGTTCAAGGGGAGTGTGTGAAGGAGAGGCTCACGCCCTCGCAGCTGCACTTGTCAGCTGAGTGGTGCTCCCTCTGTGGGAGCACACTGAACACCAGGGGGCAGCTCCTGCATTGAGTGTCTGCCCCCTGGTGGTAAGTGCATGTCATAGCTACCGGCTGGTCATTTGGTCGTCTGGTTGCATAGGCTTTTATATATATAGACTAGAGGCCTGTTGCAGGAAGATTCCTGCAAGACTAGGGCTTCCTGCGGCCTGGGCGAAGCAGAGAAGGGAGCGAAGCCCACGGGCTTCACTCCCTTCTCCACTGCCTAGCTCCCTCCCGTCTCCACTGCCTCACTCCCTCCCGTCTCCACTGCCTCGCTTCCTTCTCTGCTGCTTTGCTCCCTTCTGTAGCACTTGGCTTCCTTCTACGCTGTCTTCAGTCTTCACTCCACGCCTGCGTATGCAAATTAACGGCCATCTTTGTTGGGTTTAATTTGCATACTCGCTCCTGATTGGCTGGTGGGCATAGTGGAGGGACGGTCAATTTGCATGTTTCTCTTTTACTAGTGCAGATGTTGACTTTGATAAAACATTAAAGAATTTGATCAAGACATAGAACACAGACTGTGTAGAAATATTTAACTTGAACCATGTTATACATTTCAGATAATTACCAGAACAATTGAATATTAAAACTAAAAAGGTGCAAAGAGGGGACACTGCCCAGACTCCTCATCTCCTGATGTCTGGAAGAGGACACACAGCTCTTACCAGGTTGCTGGGTGGGACTGAGGGCCAAGGGCCAGGACCTCATGCAACCTGAACCAGGCCCCCCACCTGGGGCTAAAGTTACCCAGAGACTGTCCCT
Organism: Plecotus auritus; assembly: GCF_963455305.1. NCBI lineage: Eukaryota > Metazoa > Chordata > Mammalia > Chiroptera > Vespertilionidae > Plecotus > Plecotus auritus. The sequence goes on along the minus strand of NC_137777.1, from coordinate 54,126,030 downwards.
CGGAGCAATGACCCTGAAATTATTCCCTATGTGATACAGTGACACCTCCACTATCCTTCAGTCATTTTTTCTCAGGTTGGACAGAATACGACCCATAGTTCACCTTCCTGTGATGTCATTCTCTGACGATGAGTGGACAGAGCAAGCCTCCTCCTGCTAACAGGCCAGCTGTCCCTGTGGTCACTCGGCCTTTTCTCCTCTCAAATATAAACTCTGTTCTCTCTATCGAAACAACTACTTACTAGTACAACACCCATACATTCCTGAAAATAGTCCTCTCACAAATCCTTTTAGGGACAACTGAATAATTTAGAACCCAGCACAATCACCAACCCATCTTTTCAACAGTTCAAAATGCACATCTGCATTTTACATGTCTATGCTGAGTTGCTGTCTTGCCAAATGCCTCTAGAACTGCACCCACATCTGTTTGCCAAAGTCAAGTGCCCTCCTGTTAGTGGGTAATCTAAAAATAGTCATTAATTAAAATATTCAGTGGCTATCATATTAACATAACAAATTAACATTGAAATGAAATGTATTTTACTTTAAGGATAAAAGTTTTGTTGTCATGGTCCTGGTCAGGGAGCTCAGTTGGTTAGAGTGTCATCCTGATGTACCAAGGTTTTGGGTTTGGTCCCCAATCAGGGCACATATAAAAGTCAACCAATGAATGAATGAAGTGGAAAAAAATCGATCTCTCTCTCTCTCTCTCTCTCTCTCTCTCTCTCTCCCTTCCTCTCTTTCTAAAATCAATAAATAAATTAAAAAATTTAAAAATGTTTTCTTGAATCTGTTTAATACATGACAAAAAAAAATTGAAACTAGACCACCAACTTACACCATTCACAAAAATAAACTAAAAATGGATAAAGGTCTTAAACGTAAGATGGGAAACCATAAAAATCTTAGAAGACTCCATAGGCAGCAAAATAGCAGACATTTGTTGTAGCAGTATTTTTACTGATACAGCTCCTAGGGCAATGGTAACTAAAGAGAAAATAAACAAAGGGGACTACATCAAAATAAAAAGCTTCTGCACAGCAAAAGAAACCATCAACAAAACAACAAGAAAGCCCACAGCATGGGAGAACATATTTGCCAATGTTGTCTCTAATAAGGGTTTAATCTCCAAAATTTAAGGGAACTCATACAACTTAACAAAAGGAAGATAAACAATCCAATCAAAAAATGGGCAAAGGACCTAATTAGACCCCTTACAAAAGAGGACATACAGAAGGCCAAGAGACATATGAAAACATGCTCAAAGTCACTAATCATCCGAAAGATGCAAATCAAAATGACAATGAGGTAACATCTTACACCTGTCAGAATGGCTATCATTAACAAATCAGCAAACGACAAGTGCTGGCGAGGATGCAGAGAAAAAGGAACCCTCATGCACTGCTGGTGGGAATGCAGACTGGTGCAGCCACTGTGGAGTCTCCTCACAAAATTAAAAATGGAACTCCCATTTGACCCAATAATCTCACTCCTAGGAATATATCCCAAGAAACTAGAAACACCAATCAGAAAGGATATATGCACCCCTATGTTCATAGCAGCACAATTTACAATAGCTAAGATTTGGAAACAGCCTAAGTGCCCATCAGCAGATGAGTGGATTAAAAAACTGTGGTACATCTACACAATGGAATACTATGGTGCCATAAAAAAGAAGGAATTCTTACCATTTGCAATAGCATAGATGGAGCTGGAGAGCATTATGCTAAGTGAAATAAGCCAGTTGGAGAAAGATAGATATCACATGATCTCACTCATAACCTATTTAATAAAGAGGGAATATACAAATTGACCGTCATGCTATCACAAAGATGGTGGTGGCCATAGCCACAAGATGGCGGTGCCCAGTCCCCTCAGCCCTGCAGTAGTTCCCCAGTCCTTTTAGCCCCGCTGGGGGGTGGCAGGTGTGTGGTGTAGCCGGACCCCCCCTAAGCCCCCAAGCCACCCAGGGCCAGCCCAAGGTGCAGGCAAGCCTCGGATGTTGGCTGCCCAGCTGCCCAGGGTGGGCTAAGGCCCAGGCAAGCCTCAGATGGTGGCTGCCCAGCCACCCAGGGCTGCCTGAGGCTCAGGTAACCAGGGCTGGCCAAGGATTGTGCTGCTGGCAGTGGCAGCAGCAGAGGTGTGATGGGGGCGTTGCCTTCCCCTGATTGACAGGTTGCCTTCCACCCCTGAGGGCTCCTGGACTGTGAGAGGAGGCAGGCTGGGCTGAGGGACTCCTCCCCCCTCCAGTGCATGAATTTTCATGCACTGGGCCTCTAGTGTGGAATATAATGATCCACATAAACTGATGAACAAAAATAGATCCTGAGACAGAGAAGCATTGAACAGACCATCCCACATCAGGGGGATGGGTGGGGGAAAAGTAGGGGAGGTGTGTGTGTGTGTGGGGGGGTGAAAGGTCAACCAAAGGACTTGTCTGCATGAATATAAGCATAATCCATGGCCACAGTCAGTAGAGGGGTGAGGGCATGTGCTGGGGGAGGTGGGAACGAGTGGAGAGAGGTCAATAGGGAAAAAAGATTCATATGTAATACCGTGTTTCCCCGAAAATAAAACATCCTCCGAAAATAAGACCTACTTACAGGTTTCCTTCTGAGTGAAATATAAGGCATCCCCCGAAAATAAGGCCCAGGCTCTGTCTCAGAATGAAAATTAATTTACCATAAACTGGTCGCTAGGGCCGCCCTGACTGGCGTCTAGCAACCAGTGACATTACGCGGAGTCCTGATGTCACTGCTGTGTGGAGGCGGAGCGGAGGTCGGAGTGAGCAGTGAGCACGGGGCGGGAGAGAGGAGGAGACTTTCACAGATGCGTCTAGAAGAACAGGAGGATTAGAGCGGACGGGACTCGGCGAAGGTGGTGAGTGCTGGTCTGTCTCTGGTGACAGTACCTGATGCTCGCGGCCACCTTCATGATGAATGAAGGTTCTCAGTCAGTGGCAGACCCTGCTCCAGCCCAGATCCAGGCCCCAGCAAGCCCAGTCCCCAGGCAGGCCCCAGGGGGTAAATGTCTGATAAAGGGGTAGGGGGGATGTCTGGTGAAGGTGTTCAGTGGCACAGGGGTGGGGGGAGGGGGATCACTTAAAATGACACAGGAGGATCAGAGGGGACAATCAAAATGACACAGGAGGATCAAAAGGGGTTACTAAAATGGTAATCCCCCCTCTGATTCTCCTGTGCCATTTTGATTCCCCCCTCTGATCCACCCTGTGTCATTTTGAGTGATCCCCCTCCCCCCACCTTGATACCCCAATTCCTTTTTTTTTACCCCTAGAAATGAGCACAAAAAGAAAAAGCTACTCCGTGGAGTACAAGAAAGGAATCGTGGAAGACTCTTGGGGCCAAAATCTTACTGCTTTCTGCAAAGAGAAGATGTTGAGTATCCAATTGGTCCGAAAATGGCGAGCAGAGTATGGTAACCTCATTGAACAAGTGGACAAGGGAAATGCTAAAAAGCGCAAGTGTGGATCAGGTCGGCAACCATTATTTTCCGAGCTGGAAGACCTGATCTGTGAATGGGTTGTTGACAGAAGAGCAAAGGCTTTGGTTGTGAATAGGGCTCAGATTCAAGAATTTGCCCTTGCAATGGCACCACAGTTTGACATAGCCCCCGAAGACTTCAAAGCATCACAACACTGGCTGAATAATTTCCTTCAGCGAAGTGAACTGTCTTTAAGAAGATCTACAACATTGTTTAGGTTGGAAGATACTCAAGTTATTAAGCACGCACTTGCATTCAAGTCCTTTATTGATGATGCTGACTTCTCTAAATACAATCTTTCCAACATGATTGCTATGGATGAAACTGCAGTGTTTATGGGCCAATCATCTCAAACAACAATTGAACAGCAGGGTGCCTCCTTAGCGTACATTCCCTCCACTGCTTATGAAAGTGCACATGTTTCCTGTATTTTGGCAATTCGTCTGGATGGCACTAAAATCCCACCTTTAATCATTTCTAAGGGCAAGAAGGAAAAGATTGAACGTGTTTTGGGCATTTTTATTCTTGAAACTGAAAAAGCCTGGGCTACACAAGCAGTTATAAGGAAGTGGGTCGATTTAATGCTGCCGCTTGTTATGCGAGGGAGCCAAAGAGGTCTGCTAGTCTGGGATGCAGCCAGCACTCACCGCGCTAAAGACATGAAGACATTTCTTCACGAAAGAAAAATAGATCAGATAATGATTCCCGCAGGAATGACGGCCTATCTCCAGACTCTTGATATTGCAATAAACAAGCCATTCAAAGACAATTTGTGCATGGAAATTAATGACTACATTGAAAATAGAATGGAGAGAAATCAGCGTGGAAACTTTGTGAAACCTAAAGTGCAAGAAGTTGTGACTTGGGTGAAGAATTCATGGGAGAAAATCACTGACAGTTGCATTGCAAATGCACTGCTAGCAGGCTACCTTGACAAGAAGTACTCATTTAAAGACAGTGCTATTGCTAAACATGAGAGATTTGGTCCACTGATTCTGAAAGAAATGGAGTCACAAGAAATTCACCAGGAAATTCAGGAATTGGATTGTTATGATGATGTTCCAGAAGATGATGACATGATTGTCATTGAATAAATGAGTAAATTCTTGATACTGTAGGATTCACAGTTTGTCTGGTTTGTGTTGACAACTACCATACTACCGTACCGTATACAGGTAATAAATTTCCTTTATTTTCATTTAACAATAAATGTGTACCGTATTCTTCTTCATGGAAAAATAAGACATCTCCTGAAAATAAGACCTAGCGTGTCTTTGGGGGCAAAAATTAATATAAGACACTGTCTTATTTTCGGGAAAACACAGGTACTTTAAATAATTAAAAAAAAAACGTTTTCTTGTCATTTCATCTAGTACCTTAGTTTATTAGTATATTTATGATTGTTCTTTTCTAAATTTGAGGAAATAGAAAATTTTCTAATGTTTAGTCCAAGTCTTCATTAGTAATATTGGTTCAACTTAGGGAAAGAAGCCTCATTCTGGAATGTTTTTCTTTCCCACAAGTAGTTCATTGAATGTTTTCATTGATCTCAAAGAGACTTTTCAAAGTTTTTTTTTTTTTTTAACTGCAATTGGCTTTTATTAAGTCTTTATTCATTTCTTTGGACTTTCTCCAGTTCCTTCTGCTGTAGTCTCAAAGAAGTCTTTGAAATCATTAACATTTTGAAATATTTAATGCTAACAAGTATTAAGCACAGTTGAAATGTTTCTCCTCTACAACTCAATTTACAATGGATTGTAGGTCACTGAGTCAGTGGTCATTGTTTTTGGGTGTTCTCACTGTACTGCTTCCCTTTTTTTGTATGGTTTTTTTTCCATCTTATCTTACTTTCATCTTTCCTTTCTGTTGGCCCAACTTAGTTTTATCTTCTTGGGGGTGTTAGTTTCCTATTTATATCTGGACAAATTTGCATTGTGCTAAAGATAATGGCATTCTATCTTTTTTTTTTAAATCACATCCTTTGGATGGGTCTAAGTATTGCATGGTTAATAAAACAATTCTTTTAAAAAAAGAGGAGTAAATATATACAATTAAATTAACCTTGAACATGGTACATTTGCACAATGGAATACTACTCAGCTATGAAAAATAAGGAAATCTTAGTTTTCGAGACAGCATGGATGGACCTAGAGGGTGTTATGCTCAGTGAAATAAGCCAGTCAGAGAAAGACAAATACCATATGATTTCACTTATATGTGGAATCTAATGAGCAAAATAAACAAACAAAGTAGAAACAGGCTCATAGATACAGAGAACAGACTGACAGCTGTCAGAGGGGAGGGGTTTGTGGGAGAGAGGGGAGGGATCTGTGGGCTGGGTGAGAAAGGTGAAGGGATTAAGCAAAAAACAACAACAACAACAACAAAAAACAACCCACACCTCATAGACAGACAACAGTGTGGTGATTACCATAGAAAAAGCGGGGGTGGGGGGAGGTAGAAAAGGGTAAATGGGAGATAAATGGTGACTGAAAGAGACTAGACTTTGGGTGGTGAACACACAGTACAATATACAGATGATGTATTATAGAATTACACCTGAAACCTACATACTCTTATTAACCAATGCCACCCAATAAATTTTATTAAATTAAAAATATATAATATTTAAAATGGACAAAGACCAATACTAAGATGTATGAATTCATGGACTTTGAAAACCTACTAGATAAATGTAACTTTTTATTTATGGATCACATTCTGCATATTTTGGTTTCTAATGATTATTCCATAATTGTTACTCTAAAATGTCTAATAATTTCCAATGTATAATGTGCATAACACACCTTGTGTATATAAATCGTGTTCATTTCAGCCTGTGTGCAGGGTAGGTGCCCAGCAGTCCCGTCCTCCCATCTCCTTTTCTGTCTGTGTTTAGTTGTAATTAATTTGCAGATGAGCTCCCTCCGCCTGCCAGGTGAACAGACAGGCTTGCAGGTGTAACTCAGCGTGGCACAGCCCAGGGCCTCAGAAATACAGCTCCATCCCTCCTTGTGTGTGTTAGTTAGTGGCAGCTAATGGGCTCGAAAGCACCTGGCTAGTCCCTGACCTGGCGCATGTGTTCAAAGACAAGCATTCGAATAAACTCTGCATCTGTTTCACCAGCACAGCAGCATGTGGACAGGAAACATATAAGTGAAATTCACGATTCTCTTACGGTTACAAAAACTATTTCTAAATGTTTGCCTGACCGGCCCGGATACAGAAACAGGAGCTATAGGTGGAAAAGAGAGTCAATTTTATTTCCCAAACTGTCCTTTGGAGGGGTGAGTGCTAGCGCTCCATCACCCTAACTCACGCCTCCGGAGGCTTTAGGAAGCCCACCTGGACCGCACAACACAGTTCAATGCCTTTACTGGGCTCCGAAGCACGAACACAGCTGGCATGTGAGGAGGTGATTCCTCACATTTAGAAAGCTTTGGTTCCCAACTGCTGAGATAGTAAAAGAAATTCCTGTAAGAAAACAGTACAACAGAAAATAAACTGAAATACCTGTTTGTAGCTGCCTGATCTTGATTCAGTGAAAAACAACTGTGTTTTGCTTTTACTATTTTCTGGCTAAGGGGGTCAGGGTGAGTGGATGGCATGTGTTTCCAGGAACATAAATACCTCTGTTCCCACTTGGATCAGGTTAACCTGATTCTTTGTTGTAAGATTTAGGACTCCACCTATGACTCCTCACTGAAAGGAAATTAATTTGACTTTATGTTTTTCATATATAAAACACCTATACTTTGTGCGTTCACATTGTGCCTTTGGATAATGTAATCGCGTGGCTTTTATTTTGCTGGGGAGTACAGGCAACAGTTGGGTAATAACATGAAAGAATATTTTCTGTAAGCCCAATGGTAGGTGCTCTGAGAGTCTGTGCAGTCCCGACAGTGTGCAGAGCGCCCCTGGCCGCCTGTGACCCAGTGCTGTGCGCGGGGCGTGGGAAGAACAGAACCGGACGACCGGAGGCAGTGTGCATCACTGAGCTCAGTGGGAAGCTCAGAGGAAAGTGCTCGTGTCTGAGTGGACGATGGTACACAACTGTATTCAACACTTCAGAGACGTTACTTTCAGGTTTCCTTTAACCAATTTTAATCATACTCCAAACACTTGTTCATTCCTCAGATGAAGACAGAGAGTTAACAGAATTCTATGTCGCCCTGCTCCACTCCACAAACACCTACTGAGCACATACTTGTACAAGACACAGGGGGCAGAGGAAGCTGGAACAGCATGGTCTAGTCTTGAAATTTTATTTACTAATAGGTATTCTGAATCCAAAAGTTTAAAACTGTTTTGATAAAAACAGCAGCTAAAGCATCTGTCCACAGCAGGGAGGAGAGATGCACCAGGCCCCGTCACGCATGCTGGCTCTTGTGCAGAGTGGCGGTGAGCATGTCAGAAAGTCACGTAATATTTGGCAAGACCTCATTCCCTGTGGTGGTTTGCAGGCCGGCCATGCCCCCTGGCGACCCAAGGGGAGGCCCTGGTATCTGGGGTTTATTTATCTTCTATAATTGAAACTTTGTAGCCTTAAGCGGAGGCCTGGGCTGGCCAGGGTGTGTGGAAAGCTTGGCTTCCTCCATCGCAGGGGGCAACCCTAGCCTCCTGCTCTTTCCAGCTCCATGGCTGCCGCCATTTCTGTTTGGATTTATGTATCTTCTATCATTGAAACTTTGTAGCCTTGAGTGGAGGCCTAGGCCAGCAAGGGCAGGCGGAAAGCTTGGCTTCCTCCATTGCCAGGGAAACCTAAGCCTCCCTCCTGCTCTCTGTGGCCGTAGCCATCTTGGTTGGGTTTATTTGCATATTCGCTCCTGATTGGCTGGTGGGCGTGGTTGTGGGTGTGGCTGGTGGGTGTAGCAGAGTGATGGTTAATTTGCATATTACTCTTATATTAGATTCTTGGTAAAAGTCTTTTGTCATATATAAAATCTTCCTCATTGTGGCTTGCTTTTCACTCTCTAAATAATGCACTTGATAAACTCAAGTTCTCATGTTTAATGGGGTCCAACTTTTCAATTTTTTACTATTTATTATTTTCTTGTGCTCACCTTGATAATGAAAACATGTTCCTATAAGTACTTATAGAAGTTTAATTATTTTCACATTTTGATCTCCAATTAAAATTATTTTTTTGTATGGTATGAGGTAGGGGGTCAATATTAGTGCTTTTATTTTTATTTATTTATTTTTTTCTTTTCAGCTATTTTATTTTATTTTTATTTATTTTTTTAAATAAATCTTTATTCAGATTATTACAATTATTTCTCCTTTTTCCCCCCATAGCTCCCCTCCACCCATTTCCCACCCCACCTTCTGCCCTTACCTCCCCCACACTGTCCTCATCCATAGGTGTATGATTTTTGTCCAGTCTCTTCATGAACCCCCCATACCCCTTTCCCCCTGAGAATTATCAGTCCACTCCCTTTCTATGACCCTGATTCTATTATATTCACCAGATTATTCTGTCCCTCAGGTTTTTAATTCACTTGATTTTTAGGTTCACTTGTTGATAGATATGTATTTGTTGTTCATAATTTTTATCTTTACTTTTTTCTTCTTCCTCTTCTTTAAGAATACCTTTCAGCATTTCATATAATACTGGTTTGGTGGTGATGAACTCCTTTATCGTTTTCTTGTCTGTGAAACTCTTTATCTGCCCTTCAATTCTGAATGATAGCTTTGCTGGGTAGAGTAATCTTGGTTGTAGGTTCTTGCTATTCATCACATTGAAAATTTCTTGCCACTCCCATCTGGCCTGCATAGTTTCTGTTGAGAAGTCAGCTGACAGTCGTATGGGTGCTCCCTTGTAGGTAACTAACTGTTTTTCTCTTGCTGCTTTTAATATTCTCTCTTTGTCTTTTGCTCTTGGCATTTTAATTATGATGTGTCTTGGTGTGGTCCTCTTTGGATTCCTTTTGTTTGGGGTTCTGTGGGCTTCCTGGACTTGTAAGTCTATTTCTTTCACCAGGTGGGGGAAGTTTTCGGTCATTCTTTCTTCAAATAGGTTTTCAGTATCTTGCTCTCTCTCTTCTTCTGGCACCCCCATAATTCTGATGTTGGTACGCTTGAAGTTGTCCCAGAGTCTTCTTACATTACCTTCAACTTTTTGGATTTTTTTTTTTGCTTTTTGCTTTTTCGGTTGAGTGTTTTTTGCTTCTTTGTAATTCAATTCTTTGACTTGATTTTTGTGTTCCTCTTGTCTGTTTTGGGGTCTCTGTATAATATTTTTTATTTCAGTCAGTGTATGTTTAATTTCTAGTTGATCCTTTTTCATATCTTCGAGGGTCTCGTTATATTTATCCACCTTTTCTAGGATATTCTTAAAAAGCCTTATAACCGTGGTTTTGAATTCTATATCCAGTCGTTTGTTTTCCTCCATTTCTTTCGTTTGTGATCTGATTCTTTGACCCCGCATTTTCACTGCTTCCCTGAGTTGGTAAGGTAGATTTGTGTGCTAGGTTTCCAATATGGCCCAGTGGGTCTGCCTCCCCAGTTAACCTGAGGTGGACACTCTTGGTGCACCCCTTTGTGGACTGTGTGTACAGCCTTGTTGTAATTAAGTCTTGATTGTTGTTGGTATCACTGGGAAGAATTGACCTCCAGGCCAGTTGGCTGTAAGGATCAGCTGTGTCTATGCTGGGAGAAGTTCGGTGCTGGAGACAGCCTTATAGGATTAGACTTGCCAAATTGCAATAGCCTCTGTGCTCAGCTTGGATGGGGTGGAGTCTCAGTCTTGGCTTCCTGTCAGCCTTGCCCTTGCGCGCATGTGCGCTTTCAGTCCTCCGCCTTCCCCGGCTCCCGAGTCTCCGCCCGAGAGTCCAGACTCCCCCCACAAGAGCGTGGGTCCCCAGGGGCTCGCCCGGAACTGGGGTTCAGTGCAGTCAGAACTGGGGTTCAGTGCGGTCGGGGGCTTCCTTCCCCCTCCCACCAGTGAAAGTCAGCCAGGCTCTCAGCCGCCCTTCCTCTCTGCGTGCACAAAGACCCTTTGCCATACCTTCAATTCTCTGTGAGCTTTTCTCTTTCCTTCTAGTTGTAGAATTTTCACTCAGCCAGCTTTCCTGTGGTTCTGGATGGTGTCCGTTCTGTCTTTTAGTTGTAGTTTTGAAATTGTTGTGCGAGGCAGCAGTTTAGGTGTTTACCTATGCCGCCATCTTGGTTTCTCCTCCAATATTAGTGCTTTTAAAAAAGATTGGCGATCCATTTCATCCCACACAATTTTACCTTTTCTCTCCTGCAATGAATCAGTTGATCATATATTTATTAACCTATTTCTGAATTCCGCATTCAGTCCTATCTCTCTGTTGGTTAATTCAGACTGCATGACCACATGCATTGTAACTTTATAGCGTACAGAGTCTGATGTATGGTGGTATACGTCTACCATTTAAATGTTTTAATTGATTTCAGAGAGTGAAGAAGGGAGAGGGAGAGGGAGAGGGAGAGGGAGAGAAGAGAGAGAGAGGAGAGAGAGAGAGAGAGAGAGAGAGAGAGAGAGAGACATCCATTGCTTGCCTCCCATATGCATCCCAAACATCCATTGCTTGCCTCCCATATGCATCCCAACTGGGGGTTGAACCTGCAACTTATATGCCCTGACCAGGAATCAAACCGCGACCTCCTGATTTATAGGTTGACGGTCAACCACTGAGCCAAGCTGGCCGGACATCAAGAGTGTTTTTATATCCTTATTCTTTTGTATTTCCGCATTAAATTTTAGAATAAGATTGCCAGTTTTTACTTCAAAAATTTTGGGGATTTTGATTGGGATTGCATTGAATCTGAAAATCAATTTAGTGAGAAGTTATACCATAATAGTAGGTCTTCAATTCTATGAACAGGGTTTGTAGGTTTCAGTGTAGAGGCCATCCGCATTTGTAATTAGATTTATTCTGAAATATTGGAGCTTTTGAAAGCTATGTAAAATGATGTACCTTTAAAATTTCATTTTCTGCATACTTATTGCTTTTGATGGTATGTAGAAAAAGTTTGACTTTGCATTTTGACCTTTTAGAATTGCTAAATGAATCCTAGTATATTAAATTAGTCAATATTGTTTTATATTTTCTATATATCTGTCAAGTTATTTGTAAATACAGTTTTTGTTCTTCTCCGGTGTCATAGTGGTCTTGAGTAGAGTAAGCATTCTTTTCTCTTCTTGATTTTAAGGCAAAAAGTTTCAATAATTTAGCACTAAGTATGACTTTGTTGTTGTCTGCATATATTTTATTTTCACAAACTCCTTATTACACGAAAGACATTCTCTTCTTTCTCCAAGAGTTTGCAACATGATGAGATCTTGAGTTTTGTCATCTATTTTTCTGTATCTGCTAATGCCTACGGCTCTTCCCCGATTACTGTAAAATGTTTTGGTTGCCTTTTCAACACTATATCAGAGGGGCATTTGGAGAAGACACCCAAAGGACAGTCCTGATACGCCATCCTTTCTGGGGCTTCCTGCACGGACTTGCTAACGTTTATTTCTCTCTTTAGGTGTCTGCATCCACTCACACAACAGCTTGGCCTGGCGTCCCCACTGCACTGGAGTTCGCATCCGCCATGCCGGCGCTTGCTTTCTGTGTGGTCCACGCTCCCAGGAGAGCTAGAGCCGCACACTCTGTGGTTCCCACGGCACTGGGGCCTCCCATCCCCACTGTGAGGGGCTAAGCCTGCCAGTAGCTGTAGCTTAGCAGGTGCGCTACTAATCCTCCTTAAATTAACTCGGGCTGAGATGAATTCCTCAGGGATTAATCAGATAATAATTTGGAGGTCTTATTCTTCCCTTTTGAATCTTCTTATAGCCTCTCTCAGTTCACTCTCACTTCAGCTACTAGCAATGACTATAAACTGTGCTTATTAAAACACACAATTTAATTTTCCAACAGCGGAGAGATTCAGAAAGCTAAAGCGTAATCTAGACGTTCAGCTGGCCAGGATGTTAGGACGCCCCAGACCCGGTCCCGAGGAGCTGCGCAGAGAAAGCTCAGCCTGGGCGGAGCCCGCAGTGCCACGCCGCACATACATGTGACGGGAGCCAGAGGCCCGGCCTTCCCCCAAGCAGCGGCTGTCACAGCGCGCCCAGCACGGCCAGATCTTGTATCAAGTCGTCCTGACAAACAGAACACAGTGTGAGCTCCGGCAGAATGGCGGCAAGGGGCTGTCACGCTGAGGTTGATAACCGCCCGCCAGGTGGACCGTCTCCAGCCAGCGCGCTCCCGGCCTGGGAAAGGTAACTGCAACCTGCTTACGGGGTGCCTGCCCTGTATTCACCTCAGGGTCACGCTGCAAGGAGGGGACTTCTGGGAGCCACACCATTCAGAGCTGCCATGTTCCCCGTCCTTCACCTTCCTCCGACTTAGCTGCACTGATAAAGCCACAGGAATACAGGAAATAACGGGTGCTATCTCCAAAAACTGCGTCTTTCACCATCCACATTTCCTCTCGTTTTCCTGCGTTTATTTTAGTTATTTAACATTTGGATGTCGATCTTCACTGATTCCATCTTCCATATGATAAAATCTATCTTCGTGTTCTTTTACATTAGTGATTTCTAATGTCCTTTATCTGTGAATTATCCTTGGGCACGTATTCCTCCAAGATCCCGTCCACATAAATTCTACACTAATGAACATGCCGTGCTATTTGAAACATGGAGGCAAATTTTATCCAGGATTGTTTTATATCACAAATGTTCGTTCTAAAGTTAGAGGGAAAACGCATGAGGAATAGGGAAGTAGCTGAGTTAGTCAATGGCCTTTGGAGGGAAGGCTGAATAAATGGATAAGTGAAAGTCAGAGTTCCGCTTATGCCTTTTAATCCCCTTCCTTTGCTGTATCCCAACAAAGAACAGTAGGATTCACTGGTATGAACTTAACGCCTTTCGCATATTGTCCTCCTTTGTAACGAACCAAGATGAGCGAAGCGAGACCGTGAACTGAGCAGAAGGACGGAGGGAGGAGGAAGAAGCGCCAAGGTCTGCACAGGAGTCCGCGGAGGGAGGAGGCCGGCTCTCAGGAGCCTGCCACGCCCGCGGCGGGAGCCAGAGCGGGAGGTGATGCACGCCCCGACTCGCACGCAGTCCGAGGGGTTTAGAAAACAACACACCCCAGACCCCCGGGGAACACGTCACGGCCCGGGACCCCGCGCCCTGGGCTGCGGCTCCGTGGTCGCGCTGCCCGCGCCATGAATGTCTCCATTACTCCCGTGCTCAGTACTCCAGCGAGGGTGCCACAGCGAAGGCGCCGTCACCGCGAAGCAGGAGCTGACGGAGACACGGAGACTGCAGCGTCCTCAGGGGATTCCACTCTAACGCACATCCGGTCACCCATGAGGAGCAAAAGGCCTGTGTCCACCCGGAACCCAGCTAACACAGCCACCTGAATGGATGAAAAGCTAGTGTTTTTCGCCCCGGGTTTCTCCCATTCAGGGTGAGGCCTCCAGTGACGCCCACGAAGCCGCCGGTGGGTGCACTGGGAGCAGTCACGACCTGAAGTGACATAGAGTTATGGTCCCCACGCTCGTCCTGTGCGCACGCAGGCATTTACCAACTCATTGCTAACTGATCAACGCGTCTACACATCTTACACTCTACTAACCTGCAGTAGGCTACGTTAAACCTCTGGGAGCAGTGGGAAATTCTAACACTAATTTCTGCCTTGAGTTTGGCATATTTCAGAATACGCATAGAATGAAGTCCATGAGTCAGATCGGGAAGTTGCCATTCTGCTCTTTCCCAGGACGTGGGCGAGGCTTCCTTATTGTGGACCTGGTGGGACTGCTTGTACTTTACATCCAGGCGGCCAGGCCAGCTGGTGGGAAGGAAGGCTCTGCCAGGTTGCCACGCTGTGGTGGCATCCGGTGAAAGACACAAACATAAAAGCACCTGGATTAAATGAGGACTTCAGACATTAACTGAAGGACGGTCATTTTCCCCAAAGTTATGGAAACAAAGAATCGAGTGTTGGAAAAGGAGACCAATTAGGACAACTACTAGGAAAAAAAATAATATTATGAAAGACAAAAACCAATATTATGGGCAGCGGCACAAACCTGCCAGTCCCTCCTGCCTGGCTCCCTGACCCTCTCCCCGCACCGCCCCTCCCCCCCCCCTCCAGGTTGCAGACGGCCACGCCCCACCTTTGTGACACTTTCCCCTGGCTCTGCTGGTCTTGACACCGTGAATTTGTTGCAGTGTGACTGATACAGGCAACCAGTTGCTGATGCGTGATTTCCCTCATGAGAAACAGGCGAGTTCAAAGGACGCACCGTGGAACTAGCGGGGTGGGAACAGGCCACGAATCCCACACCCCACACCTCGGACCTGGGACCCCGCCCTCAGCTCCTGTGTGACTCAACCTGTGCCCTCTCCACACCCCCCCCCCCGCCTGTCACTCAGCATTCACCACCCTCAGGAGCCAGTGCGGATTTATGGGAACACCCTGGAGCACTAATGCATTATTCATGCATTTCTTAACTACTTATACAGTAAATGCCTGGTGCCTGCTGACTCCTGGAAGCCTTTCAATATTCACCTCCATTTCTGTTCCTGCACTTTCTTTTTGTTCTTTGAAAGGTGCGTCCCTGGGGGTGATGTCCCAGAAGTCAAGGCACCTGGCTTTGTGTTGGTTGAGCTGCCAGGCAGTCAGTTTAATGCAAATCAGGCCCATCTAGGGGCTCTGGGTTGGTGGCTGCTGAAGTCAGGGAGGAGGGACATCAGCTCTAAGCAGGCCCCGCCCATTGGCTTTGGCCAGGCCACACACTCACTTCACATGGTTCTGTGCAACGATAACGTTTATGTCTAAAAACAGAGGAGCTGTTTCTGTGAAACTATATTTTTTAAATTATATTGCCACTTTGAGGTTTCATGTCTAGCTTCGGGTGTTTGCGTTTTGTGTGAGTTAAGGACAATTGTGTTAAAAAATGGTAGTGTTGTATGTATGTACAATACTGCCTTCTCCACTAGGGGGCGCATAGCCCTGAGCTGAAAGATGCTGGTATAGGATTGTTATGGCTGGAGCTGCAGGGGAGGGGAGGGGAGGGGAGGGGAGGGGGCCTGCGGTGCAGGGGATGCTGGGAGCTGGGTAAAGTGAAGGGAAGGGACAGGACCAAGGCCAGTGCAGTAGCCTCTCCTGGTGGCTTGGAGTTGATGGATGACAGTGGAGGTGGGAAACAGTGGGTTGCTTGTTCTCCCTCAGTTCCCATCCATCAATCAGCAAAACCCATTGACTTCACCTCATACCTCCTCTTCTATTTGTTCTTTCCATGTGTCTTATTAGTCCCAGCTCAAGGCTTTGTTATCCATCCCCTTCATTATGACAGCAGCCCTTTTCTCTCCTTTTCTGGATGGAAGGTGTATGCCTGCCCAGATTTATATGTTGAAGCCCTAACACCAAATCTATCTGTACTAATAAAAGGGTAATATGCTAATTAGAGCGGAAGTCTTCTGGACAACCTTCCAGACGTCCTTCCAGACAAAGCCTCAGCGGCTGCAATGGCCAAGGCTCAGGCAGCCATGGGCAGCTGCAAAGGGCAGAGGCATGGTTGCGAAGGGCCCAGGCTCAGACCGGCAGTGGAAGCAGCAGTGGGGTAATGGGGGCAGCGTCTTCCCCTGATCCGCCAGGTCGCCTCCCGCAGGGGGAAGCCAAACTGTGACTTAGGCTGGGGCCGAGGCAGAGGCAGTTAGGGGCAATCAGGCTGGCAGGGGGGCAAGGTAGGGGTGATCAGACAGGCAGGCAGAGGGGTTAGGGGCAATTAGGCAGGCAGGCAGGGGAGCAGTTAGGAGCCAGTGGTCCCGGATTGTGAGAGGGATGTCTGACTGCCGATCCCCTGTGGGATTGGGCCTAAACTGGCAGTCAGACATCCCCTGAGGGGTCCCAGATTGGAGAAGGTGCAGGCCAGGCTGAGGGCCACCCCCCCATGCACAAATTTTGTGTACCAGACCTCTAGTATATATATAAAAGCCCAGCAATTGAACGGCGGAATAACTGGAACGACTGGTCGCTATGACGTGCACTGTGGTGGCCAACTGGCCCAATCCAGGCCATGATTGGCCTCTCCCACCCTCCTATGGCCCCTCCCCCCAGCTGGCCCTACCCCCAATAGGACTTGATAGCTGGCCAGGCCAAGGGAACCCACCTGTGTACAAATTCATGCACCGGGCCTCTAGTGCTGTGATATTTGGAGATGGGGCCTTCTGGAGGTGAGTATGGTTAGATGAGGTTATGGGATGGGGCCCCATGATAGGATTAGGGTCCTCTCAGAAGAGACACCAGAGAGCTTGCTCTCCCTAAGCTCAAGGTCAAAGAAGAGGTATGTGGCCCCCTGAAAGCTAAGGGAAGAGGCCACAGAATGAACCTGCCATGCCAGCACCTTGACCTTGGGTTTCCCAGCCTCTGGAACTGCTGTTCAAGCCCCCAGGCTATGGCCATTTGTTCTGGCAGCCCCAGCACAGACCTGCAATAAGTACAAACCCCACGCCGACATGTAGAGAATAGGCATCTGGGCTATGCAGAAACTCTGAAACTCTTGATCGGCTTCCCAAACATAGAGGGTAAAGTTTTAAGTATCTCAACACATCACCCCAGTTTGCTCACTGTTTTACTCCTATGTGCCTTCCCCCTCTTAGCTGTGCCAGAAACAACCTTTCCAATGCCAAATTCTCTGTAGTTTCTTAAACATGTATCATGTTTTCCCATAAATACCTTTGTCCACACAATTTCTTAGATAGTCATGTCTCTTCATGTTTAGGTGCAAATCTTCTAAAGTTATCCTTTAATACATAGCTCGACCCTAAACTCCAGAAAGCATTGCCTCAGATGAGTCTATGCTCTTATAATTCCCATTGTACATCTTGTTATGGCCTTGGACACATCTCGTAATATTTGATTAGGATTAGAATTGATTTGATTTGATTAGACACGCCTCTTAATATTTGCCTTGAGGGCAATGATCACCCTCCTTTTCCTAATTCCTTTAGCACTAACAGCTATATGGTGGGTGCCCGGTCAGTACTTATTGAATAAACAAACACTCGTGCCCATGTAGGGGTTTGGCACAAGTTCTATGTTCTCAATAACTGACAGCATTGTTGTTGCTTCTTTATGTACCAAGGCTAGTTCAGGAAATGTGAAAATAAGAAAGATTCAAGAGAGAACTTCATGTTCAAGTGGATTCAAATAATTTTTCTGACATTTTGTGGCCTCCATTTAAATTTTTTATTACACACCTATTGTTGGTTGTATTAAAAAATGCTCCCTTGCCCCGCTGGTACGGCTCTGTCGTCCCATACACCAAGAGGTCACAGAATCCATTCCTGGTTAGGGCACATGCCTGATTGATCCCCAGTAGGGGGCGTGTAAGAGGCAGCCGATCGATGTTTCCCTCTCATCACTGTTTCTATCTCTCCCTTCCTCTTTGTCTAAAAATCTATAAAAAAATGTTTTTTAAATGCTCCCCCTTTTTTCGGGAGGTAGGAGGCCCTCATGTCGGAGGCCATCCAGAACACTGGCAAAGCTGCCTTCAGTTTCCTTTCTCACACGGACAGTGTTTAACAAAATGTAAGCAAAGCAAATTCCACCCATATTGCTCTTGTATACCTGCAAAATGGGTGGACTTTGACACTTGGAACTAATGGTTTTTCAGTTGGCTGCTAAGTGAGAGGAAAGTGGCCTCGCTGGCTGAACCCAACGCCACGCTCAGAACATCTGGAACATCTGGGGCAGGGAGAAGAGAGCCACCGCCAGAAGGGAGGAAGCAGAAAGAGGCTGTGGTGTCTGCTTGTGCGCACGTCTTATTTTGTGCCAAATGCAGCTGAAGTGGGAAAAGGGAAGGCCGTTCAGGCTGATAGTGAAGCCCACGCGCTGACGGTGCGTGGGAAAAAGCCACCTGCCGGGGGCGCCCTCGCTGAGCCTGGCTTCCAGCAGCTCGATGGGAAAGTGGCTGGAGAAGAGCGGCTTTCGCAGCACCAATGTCAGTCCATGCTGCTGGCTTCCAGCAGCCTCGTCCAGGAGCATCTTCACTGCTTTCCAGGCTGCCGCCAGACTAAATGCTTGGACAGACATGTTGTGGGTCACCTCCTGGCCAGAGGGTCTCTGAAAAACGCGTTTTGTTGTGATCACTAAGAAGTAGGTAAATTATTTATTCTTGATGTGACAAAATGCCATTTCTTGGTAAGTAATCTATTCTTATTTCATTTTACCACGCTTTTATTTCCTTTTAAGGTAATAAGTAGTGCCTTGACCAAGTTTAACTGTTTATATAATTTCCAATCTAATTTAGTACTGTCTGAAAATAACTGAGCCACGTTATTTATAATGCATTTATAATGCAACAGTTTTTAACTCTTTGCTAGTCTATTTAATAAAATTGTATTTTCTCCAGAATATTTGACAAAGAGAAATAAGTTAAGCCTTTGAGTCTTAACTCAAATGGCCCCGCCTACATGAGATTTTCTGCTTCTTTAGTCTTCGAATCCCTCATTGCCACCTCCTGCTGAAAGAGTCCATCACACTCTCCCTGTATGTGGAATCGGGTCCACGCCCCTGGTGACATCTGAGAGGGCTATAACTTCTGCGTCACTGCTGTGTCCCCCACAGAGGCCCTCGGTAGCCCCGTGGCTGGTATCTCCAGGCAGAACCAGCTGCTGTTTCGCACTATAGGACGCAGAGCAATGTGAGGTTTGGGCAGGGGTCATACATGGTCACCTGCCACCACACACAACACCGACATCTTGCGGATGCCATGTCAAATCAGTTTGCTCAGTTGATGAACTGCTCTTTGGGACATGGGTCACAGGGGGAGGGCAGGACATGGTTTTGTTGGCAACAACTTCATAAAAAGTCCAAAGAAAGAAAAGTATGATGCCTGGGATGAAGCTCTGTATACTGACCGCAGGCCACCAACTAAACCTGTTTCTGCCCCTGGGAAATCCAGCAAACCACACGGACTCCAAACTGCAGTCTAATGTAGTCACAGTCCACGCAACCAGAACTTAACCTCATCCGTTCTAGCTCAGAGAACCCCGGGCTTTGAGATTTTATGGATCAAAAAAATTCCAAAAGGGAAGACATGCTTTCAAATAAGGACATGACACAATATCTCCCATCACTTCATTTCGTAAAGAAACGCTCATCTGACCGTAAACTACGATGAGAGGCGTGGGCCGTGGGGCCGCGCGGCAGTGGGCGGCTGGGCGAGACGGACTTCCCAGCGTCCGCAAGTGTGAAATACTAAGGGATTCGCCAGAGAAGACCA
The DNA here is from genome assembly GCF_963455305.1 of Plecotus auritus. Classification (NCBI taxonomy): domain Eukaryota; kingdom Metazoa; phylum Chordata; class Mammalia; order Chiroptera; family Vespertilionidae; genus Plecotus; species Plecotus auritus. Next base: position 54,106,263 of record NC_137777.1, on the reverse strand, counting down.
AGTCGGCTTTTCAGAAGAAAAGAGATGTTTGAATTTGATCATGCTTGTATTTGAGGCATGAATACCATCAAATATTTGTTCCCTAAGTCAAATATCAACTTCTACAATTTTAATTCATAATTTAGTTTTGGAAATATTCCCCAACTTTTGGGTGGTGATTTTGATAGTTCTGAAGTGAATTTTATTATTTTTTAAATATATTTTTATTGATTTCAGAGAGGAAGGGAGAGGGAGAGAGAGATAGAAACATCAATGATGAGAATCATTCAGTGACTTCCTGCTGCACGCCCCCTACTGGGGATTGAGCCCACAACCTGAGCATGTGCCCTTCAGTCCGCAGGCTGGCCGACGCTCTATCCACTGGGCCAAACCGGCTAGGGCCTGAAGTGAATTTTAAAGTAATATTTGGAGAATCGGGCAATTCCATTCTGTTCCCCATATCATATATTTAAGGATTAGTATGTAAGTCTCTATTGAGACAAATTAGTTTGAAAACATTAGTGGAAAAACAGCAGAATTGGTGATTTTGGTTATATTTGAATACATATTTTTGAAATAAGAAATTCCTTAAAGGTATTACTGAAATAAGTACATTCTTTAAAAGTCACATTATAATTAAAAATATAAATATAAGTTGATTTTTCAGTTGAAATATTTATTTGCTAAACTTTCAGATTAACATATGTTTCTCAAATAATTTAGAACTGGCAGTATAATAAATCTGATTTGTTATGGGTTTGATGTTTTAAAATCCTTCATTTTAAATATTTAAAAAGTATATTTATGTTTTAAGAGCTTGAGTAGATAGCTCTGAATTCTATGCATTCTTTTAGTTGCCTTCTAAAACATTCCCGTATTCCTTCTTATAATCAAATTTAAAGTAAAAACAAGTAAGACTGAATCTAAAGTTCAATTTCAATTAAACTGGGTTTACTTTGAAGAAAATCTGTAATTTTGAATTTCTCATGTTATGTGGTAAACAAGAATGAACCACACTATAGGCAGTGTGTTTTAACTCATATTTATTGAGTATCCAGTCCTGTACATGCTAAAAAAAAATTGCTAGTGATAAAAGACAATTGTTCTGTCTGCTAAGATTATTCAGTTTTGATGAAAACGATGATAAGAACGACCTTTTTTAGTCCTTAGAAGTCCTGTGTACATCTGACTGTACAACCAGCCATAGAGGAAGTAGGGAGACCAGAGAAAACCAAAGAGAAGGTGGCATTTGGACGAATGTTAGAGAATGTGGTCGGGAGGAGAGCCGTGGGCGGGACCAGCAAACCTGCCCAGCCCAGTGCTCACCTTTCTGCGGGCCTCAGTGCCGTCACCTGAGGAATGCCAGCATTGACCTGTCCCATGTCTAAGAGCTCTTCCTATTCTAAAAGTTCTGTAACTCCTGCCCCTTTTTTTGTTGTTGTTAATCCTCACCCAAGGACGTTTGTTCCCTTGATGTTTAGAGGAAGTGGAAGAGAAGGAGGGAGGGAGGGAGAGAAAGAGAGAGAGAAACATCAATATAAGAGAGACACATCAATTGGTTGCCCCCCTCACCGGCCTGGAAGTGAACCTACAACCCAGGTATGTGCCCTTGACCAGGAATTGAACTCATGAACTTCAGTCCTCAGGCTGATGCTTCAACCACTGGTCACACTGGCCAGATTGTAACTCCCTTCTTTTTTTAAAAAATTTCTTCGTTGATTAAAGTATTACATATGTGCCCTTATCCCCCCATTAGTAACTCCATTCTGATACTACTAGAGACCTGGTGCATGAATTTGTGCACAGGTGGGGTCCCTCGGGGTGGCCTGTGGGGATTGGGCCCCAGCTCCCACCCCCAGCCTTGCAACTCTGCAGCCCTGCCTGGCACCCAGCCTTAGCCTAGTGCTGCCCCCTCACCTGCAGGGCAATCAATCAGGGCCGGTCCCCCCACCCGGCTCCCTCAATGCCTGGGAGCCAGGTGGCAGCCCTGCTCCCCCCTCCCTACCACCGCCACTGGTCGCCATCTGCGGGGCAATTGGCGGGGTGATCGGGCCCCTGCTCACACCCATCTTGGCCTGGTGCCGCCCGTTCACCTGCTCCACCATCCTGCCATGGTCCCACTCTTATTGGGGCCCATAGGGGTCAGCAGTGCCTCCACTGCCACCCGCTGCCAACACCGTGTTGCTGACGCCCACCATGTTCCACGCTGCCCCCTGGTGGTCAGCGCACATCATAGTGAGTGGTCGAACTCCTGGGACAATTTGGTTATTAGGCTTTTATTATATAGGAAATCAAATTGGTAAAGCAAGGTCATTACAAATTTCTTTGAAAGCATTACATGAACACATTTCTAGAAACGAGAACTTCTTGGTGAGAACACATTATTAAAATCCTCACATTGTTTCATAATCATCTCTTTAAGAAGAGTCAGATTCCTGAGGTTTGCTTCTGGAAGGCCAGTGCCACTGTGAATGGCTAGTTGGTTGACAAGCTTTGTGCTCGAAATGAATTGAATGCCAGGCAGAAGGAGCTGTGGATAATCCTTTCAATTAGAAAAGTGTGAAAACAAACAAAAGACCTTTGAACTCCTTTTGGGGAAGAAAAGTCAGAACTGCTCCTGGGCCAGGATCCCAAAAGCAGTGGGAAGTCAGGGAAAAGGTGGGAAGTGGGCTATTGTTTCCTCAGTGGAAACAAGAGAAGATGCCGAACGTGAGAAACTTAAACGTGGCAGAGGCGCCAGCTCTTCAGAATGTCCCTGTCCAACTAGCCAGCGGCAGCGCCAGCACCGGGCGTTTCCAGACTGAAGGAGGAAGGTGAGTGTGAGCAGTGAGAGGACGAAGAACAAGGTCTGTGCACACCTCCAGCTGCGAACGGCGCTGTTCACAGAGATGCATGAGGGCGTATAGAGCTTAAAGTTAGTGTCGGAGGCCAATAAATGAAGTTATGTCTATCTAATGACGGCGTCGTTTCTTATAAGGAACTCACAGTTGCTAGTCTGTGGTGTGGAGCAAACCTTTGACACACCTGCGGCACCAGTGATGGGAGTGCTCCCTTTACAGGCCTGGGCTCCAGGTGACAAGGCCTGGGCTCCAGGTGACAAGGCCTGGGCTTGCAGGTGACAAGGCCTGGGCGTGCTGGTGACAAGGCCTGGCCGTGCTGGTGACCTGCGCACCATCCTGGGCAGGTGTCATGAATCCTTGGCATCTGCTTCGGCCAGAGTTGACCAGAGATATGCTCAGAAGCACACGGCTGTGGAAATGGGAATGCCTGCAGGGCCCTGTCCGAGCAGAGACCACACATGGTCTACTGTGATGTCAACGTTAGCCAGGTGGGCAAATACCATGATACATGTGATCTAAATACAGAGGCAAGAAGCAAGGAGGGGCCAGGTGAGCGGGGCAGCAAGGGGCATGGGGAAGCCCACGCCCACCACACGGAGCGAGGCTTCTCATCCCAGCCTCCGGCACCTGCTGGCTGTGTGCATTCCCCGCGGCAACAGCCCCAAGGCAGGGCCAAGCCTTACTTCTCTTTGTGCTTCTCGCACGCAGCTCGGTACCATGAACACTACAGAGGTGTAAAGCTGGAAGAGTAGCTGACCTGTGTGTTTGTGGGAGGAGGTTTGGGGGTTATGCTGAGGCTGATGCAGGGCGAAAGGATGTGGGTGATGACCGAGATGATTCATTTGCGTGGCATGTCCAGTCAATGGGACAGTTTCAGATGACAAGTAAGTGAACAAGGAAAATGACTCCAGAACACAGAGAGTTCAGACCATCAACACAGAGGTATATAGCATGCCCCAGCTATACTTCTACGTGCACAATTTCTAGAACCTTACATAAGAAACTTCAGAATTTAAAGAATATTGTGCACATGTAAATGTTTAGGAATTTAAGTCCTAGGAGAGACATAAGTAAAGTCCTCATTCTGTGTCTCCCTCCTCTCTGCTTTGGTATTTTCCCTGGAGGACCACCAGTGTCCACAGCAGTAAAGTCCTGGGGTTCCTTGGGGTTCTCAGGGTGGGATCCGTGGCTTCCCTTGATTGGCTGGCCCAGGATGGCCCTGCCTCCTGCTCTGACAATACAGCCGCTCTAGCCCTGAGCCGGCTCCTCTGGGATCAGGTCCCCAGGATCCTGGATCTCCTCCCTCCCAGGCCACTCCCCACTCCTCAGGGGCTGGCCTCCTGGGCTCTCAGCGGGGCTTCCTCTGCCCCTGGATCTCCCTGCCTTCCATCAAGGCCTCTCAGCTAGAACTTGCTGACGGCCTTCACCAAACATGGAGGCCCTTCTGCTCTTTGAAACTGGCTAATGTGAACTCTTTTCTTTTTGGCTCTTATTTTATTTTTATTTTCTTTAAATAAAGTGATTTTTTAACTTAAAATAATTTTTAAATGACAGTTGACATTCAATATTATTTTGCATTGGTTTCAGGAGTACAGCAGAGTGGTTAGACAGTCCTGACTCCATCAAGTGGCTTCCCACTATTTCCGGTACCCAACTGGCCCATACATAGTTGTGACAATATCACTGGCTATTCCCTGGTCTGTACTTTACCTCCCAGGGACTACTCTATAGCTACCGACCTGTACTTCTCAGTCCCTCCACCTCTCTCACCAGCCCCACCCTCCCTCTGGCCGCCCTCAGTCTGTTCTCTGCATCTACGCAGACTCTTTCTTGTGTGCCCTTCCCTCACGCAGCGCTCCCAGGGAGAGGTCCCTGATGGACCTGCCTGCTGAAGTCGGCAGGGACGCAGATCCTTCCTCCCAGGAGAACTGGGCCGAGGCAGGGGGAGGCTGTCCTTTCAATGGCAGTTCTTTTTGTTGTAAGAACACCTCCTTTTGTTTGTCAATGAAAGAAAACAAATTGGACAAATGGACAAGCATTTAATAAGCAACTACTAGGTACCAGGCACCACCCTGGACAGCTTTGAGGGTACACGAGACTGAGGAAAACCTAACACCAAATAGATACTTTGAGAGGAAACCACCATTGAAACAGCACAGCAATTTCACTGTCACTACACGTTGGTCAGGGGACACGATAGCTTTTCAGTAGGCTTGAAAATTGGTGTCTGGAGTGATCATTAGCATTAAGTAAAATCGGAATCAGCACCTTTTCACCACGTAAAACATTTGCCATTGCCCTGTGTGTTTCAGAATGGTTCAAGCTACAACATTATAATCAGAGTCCAGCAAAATGGGAGCGAAAGCCTTCCAGCCCCTGCAGATCTTCTGTGGAAATGGTCAAGGGGTTTGTCTCATGTGGTTCCTTACACCAAATGCATATTAAGGCATAATGAGTTTTATTGATCTTATGAGCATTTAAAGTATATTTAGAAGTATATAATGTTTTCTTTAACTTTCACAATTTCCCCTATTTATAGGAAACCTAGACTCAATTTTGGATGTTTATATGTTTATATTCATTTTTCATGCACAACAGTAGCATCTTGGAGCCCTAAGGGATAGTGGAGGAAATATAGCTGCTAATGCCCATTACTAAGCATCATGGAGCTAGTTTCTGTAACTTAAGTAGAAGTCACATGTCTAGCTTTCCGGTGAACTGATGCTATGTCGAATCCTGATAAAGTAATCCTGGTTTCTTAAGGTGACCTAGAGTGACCATGTGATTTATCACCCAAAGTAGGGAACTTGGATGGAAGACAAATGGGAAAGTGCAAGGTCATAAATCAGAACGGTCCTAGACACCAGGACAGATGGGCTGAGAGTTGGGGAGTTGGCAGATCTCGAATTGAATCACAGCGTACCTCTCACTCCTTTTGCAGGTCAAACACATCACATGGGCTGTTTTAGAACCAGAATGTGGAGTACTAAAACCCAACTCATGATGGCTGTGGAGTATTCATTCAGATGAAAACGTGTCCAGAACAGAGGAGCCGTTTCAGAAATGAGGTCTAAGCAAAGATGGGGGGTGAGAAGAATTCTGATCAATGATTGTGGAGGTTATGGAAAAGAACTTTCCTGGGCTACGTCACTTTACAGCCATGTCAGTGTAGAGCTGAATCACCCTGTGACTGCTGAGGTAACCAGTGGCGGTTCTGAGCTCACCCTGGCATAAACAGGAATGCGGTCCTTATTTTTTAACTCAAATAATGACCAATGAAGTGACACAATCATGAAATATAGTATTCATTTGTCATGATATTAGAACAATGAACCTTATAACAGAGAAATGATTTCTAAGCTGTTAGGTATCAGATTGATTGCTTCAGTGTGTTAACTTTTTGTTTTCAATCCTCATCCAAGTACATTTCATTGATTTTTAGAAAAAGGGGAAGGGAGGGAGCAAGGGAGAGAAAGAGAGAGAAATTGATGTGAGAGAGAAACATTGATCAGTTGCCTCCAAAATGCTCCCTGACCAGGGATTGAACCCACAACCTAGGCATGGGCCCAGAGTGAGAATTGAACCCACAACCTTTTGGTGTATGGGACAACACTCAACCAACTGAGCCACACCCTCCAGGGCAACATGGTAATGTTTGAAAACAAGAGTTCCCTTGGTAGAGAGATTTAAATGTTTCCCTTCCTCTTACAATTATAGTCCATGGTTGAATCCACTTGGAGAAACACATTGGTACCAAGTCATCTTCCCCTGTAGATTCCCACAGGTCTTCACAGAGACTGGCCTCCTGGTGGGACACTCAGCCTTGGTGACCTTCAGGTCTCATGTCAGATACAAATTTGAGGATGTGGGCCAAGATCCCAAGATGCTTTCTATACAAAGACTTGTTGAATGTTCTCAATTCCTGAGATTCAGGGCAGGCAGACACATTCTCTACTCTTTTAAAGACCTCAATCCAGTAGAGCCACTCTGTTCTCCCAGGCTCTGTCCACAGAATTGGATGTCATAACTATTTTTTTATATAGCATACAGCATTTTATGAAATTATCATAATTTCCAATAGTTATCTTAAACAGTCTTCAATTGAGATGGTCTATAATGTATTTCAAATGACACATTTACATATTCTGTTACATATTCTTGACATGTTGAACTTTTTCAGACAAAATAACTTCAGGCACTGTCTTTATTACAAGGAGAGATTTTGCTCCCTTCCCTAAACTCAACGGTGTATGGGACAACACTCAACCAACTGAGCCTGGAGCCTGAAGGACATTCCTACATCTTGATAAAATTTCCCACTTGCCTTTGAATTAGAATCCATTCTAATGGATCTAAATTTCCCATTTGCCTTCGAATTAGAATCCATAGATATTTTTATCTTCACAGCTTGTGCCTGGATATGAGCAATCTAATATTGTGGTTTCGTACATGTTATTAATCACATTACAACTATTAACTACATTGATGATATTAACTATATTAATGATAGTGACAACATTTATACTGTGCTTTCCCCATTACTTGGCCCTACTCTAAGTGAATTGAGCAGTTTTCCAAATTCCTATGCTCCATAATCTGTAGAGACTTGTAATCATATGCAATAATTATGTATATCTAAGAAAAGATTGAATATTATTAATTAATAAACTGTTTACAAACTAATACAAAGGGTGGGAGGTCTTGGAAGCAAGCGATCACTGTAAGAGGAGCACTGTGTCATGTTACTAGGAAGGACCTGGTGAGGAAATCTCCCCAGAAAAATACACATGAATACCATGCATTCTCCCTGCCATCTTGTTAAGCTAATCCAATATTATTAAAATATGTATGTGTGCTGTATATTTGTACACACGAATACATACACACACACATATATATATTTACAATTCAATTAAATATATTGGACATTTATTCAAATAATGTATATACATACAGTATATACTCTTTCTACTAAATTGTTGCCAATGTTCCTCTTACAATTGTAAAACATTAGAATTAATGCTTTTCCTAACTTATTTGAAATTTGGAGTGCTGAAATACACTTTTTGAAGATACTTGTAAGTATCTACTCCATGTTCAGTAATGTGCGTCTGATTTTTCTTATGTTAATAATTCACCAAGCATGAGAAAAGTCACCAGGGTCAGAGAAAAGGAATTAGAATCCTTGCACCAGGTGCTAAAACTGCTGTAGAGAAGATGGCAGGGTAGGTAAATGCAGTCAGTACTCACATCCTCCCACAACCTGATCAAAATTACAACAAAAATACAGAACAACCATCATTTGGATCTGCCTGAAGGCTGGCTGAATGGAAGTTCTACAACTAGAGAAGCGAAGAATAAAGTACATCAAGACTGGCAGGAGGGGCAAGGGGTGACAACCACATGAGATGTTTTTTTTAATTGGGAGGAATATCTTGGCTGCAGAGGCCTCCTGTGAGGAGCAAGGGTCCCAGCCCCACACCAGGCCCCAGCCCAGGGTTCCAGTTCCAGGAAGAGATGTCCCCATAACTTCTGGATGTAAAAGCCAGTGGGGCCTGTGACCTAGTGGGACAGAGGCTGCTGGAGACCCAGTTCCTCTTAAAGGGCTGGTGCACAGACTTACTGGGACTACTCCCCCTGGGCTCCAGGGATGGGGCAGCAGCTTGAAAGGACCCAGGGACACACAGGGAGGAACTGGATTGTCTGGCATCAGGGCAAGAACTGGAGGGTTGCTTTCTCCCAGACAGGGGTGCTCTCAGAGGACATTGTTCCTATGCTGAAACCTCCCTGCCACAGAGATGTCTGGCAAGTGCCATATCTGAGTCTCCATCAACCTGGCTCATACTATTTGCCCCACCCTGATGATTCCCTGAGGCCCCACCCCACCCAATTTGCAGCCCCACCCCAGCAGTTTATAATGTCTTTTCCATATGAATGGCCTGTCCTGGCTCAGGCTTCAGACTTTTCTAAAATCTCTCAAACAAGCAGCAACTGGACTCAATGTGCCCCATACCTCTTGGTAAGTGGTCCCATGCCCAGCACTAACAGCAGCCTGCCTTGGGTCACAGTTTGGCCTCTCTAAGCCCAATTCAAGTAGCATCCATCTGCAGATGGCTCTGTAGCTCCTGACAGGTGGCCCCAGGCAGGGGCTGACTTTGTACCTCCAGAAGGCCCCAGAGCCAGTATACCCAGTGGACAGCTTCAGACCACACCAGATTACAACTCTACACATCCACAAGTGACACACTCAAGGGGCAGACTTGGTGAGCACCAAAGCCCCCCTGAAGCAAGTCTTGCTCCATAGGGGTACCTCCTGCACAGCAGCTCTTCCACAGTAGTTGCATCAGATCCTCACAGCCAATTGGCCTGATGTCAGTTCCTCCCAGTGACACCAACAGCCATCAAGTCTCAGCTACAAGAAGACTGTGCTCACAGCCTACAAAGGGGTGCACCTAGATCAGTGGTCAGCAAACTCATTAGTCAACAGAGCCAAATATCAACAGTATAACAACTGAAATTTCTTTTGAGAGCCAAATTTTTTAATCTTAAACTATATAGGTAGGTACATTGTTATTAACTTAATTAGGGTACTCGTAAGCTGACCTTTGCTAAAATCTGAAGGGGCCAAAGAGCCGCATGTGGCTCGTGAGCCACAGTTTGCCTACCACTGACCTAGATTTCCCAGCCCAGGTGACTGGGGAGGCTGAGCCACTGGGCCCTAATGGGCACCTCCTACACAAGGCCACTCTACCAATTCCAGGAGACATAGATGCTCTACCCAATACATAGAACAAAAACAGGGAAGCAGCCAAAATGTGGAGACAAAGAAACATGTCACAAATGAAAGAACACAAAAAATTCACAGAAAAAGAACTAAATGAAATGGAATCAAGCAAACTACTAGATACAGAGTTCAAAACAATGGTTATAAGGATACTCAAAGATCTTAATGAGAGCTTCAGGGGACTTAGTGAGAATTTCAACAACATGAAAAAGGACCAGTCATAAATGAAGGATTCACTAACGGAAATGAAGAAATTTACAGGGAATCAAGAGTAGAGTAGGGGATGCTGAGAATCAAATCAGAGATATGGAATATAAGAGGAAGCAAAAAACATCCAATTAGAAGAGCAAAAGGAAAAAGAATAGAAAAATATATGAAGATAGAAAAATATATGAAGGAGCCTCTGGGACAACTTCAAGTGTACCAACATTCACATTATGGGGGTGCCAGAAGGAAATGAGAGAGGGCAAGATATTAAAAACCTATTTGAATAAATAATGACAGAAAACTTTCCCTATCTGGTGAAAAAAAATAAACTTACAAATCCAGGAAGAGCAGAGAATCTCAAACAAGAAGAAACCAAAGAGGCCCACACCAAGACACATCATAATTAAAGTGCCAAAGTTTAAAGACAAAGAGAGAATCTTAAAAGCAGCAAGAGAAAAGCAATTAGTTACCTACAAGGGAATGCCTATATGACTCTCAGCTGATTTCTCACCAGAAGCTTTGCAGGCCAGAAGGGAGTGGCAAGAAATATTCAAAGTGATGAATAGTAAGTACCTACAACTAAGATTAATCTACCCAGCAAAGCTATTATTTAGAATTGAAAGTCAGATAAAAAAGCTTCACAGATAAGAAGAACCTAAAGGAGTTATCACCACCAAACCAGTATTACATGAAATGTTGAAGGGTATTCTTGAAGAAGAGGAAGAGGAAGAAGAAAAGATCAAAATCCTATATAATAAAAGGCTATTATGCAAATAGACCGAATGGCAGAACAACCAAACAACCGAACAACCAGTCGCTATGACATGCACTGACCACCAGTGGACATTGTCTGTGGTGGGATGCTAGAACAGGTGAGTGGGGGCGCCAGAGCAAGGCGGGGCACCGGTCACTGTCATTGGTGGTTACTGAAAATTCTTTGCTCCCACATGCCACAGTCTGGCCCAGCACTCACACCTGCTGCTGGTGCCGGTTCTGCTCACACCTGCTGCTGGTGCCGGTCCTGCTCACGCCTGCTGCTGGTGCCAGTTCTGCTCACGCCTGCTGCTGGTGCCCGGCGCTAGCCCCGATCGCTCGGCACCGTCAGCGGATGTGAGCAGTGGCTGCCCACCTTGATCGCCCCTGAGGGCTTCTCTACCTCCCTCTGCTCCGGAGGGGCAATTGGGGCAGCAGCTGCCGCTTGCACCCGCTGATGGCACCGAGCGATCGGGGCCAGCAGCAGCAGTGGGTGCGAGTGGAGCTGACGCCATCAGCGCATGGGAGTGGTGGGAGTGGGAGAAGGGCTACCGGCAGACAGGAGACTGGGGGCCGCGGCGGGAGGGGCCCGGCGAGAGCATGGAGGATGGGCCTAGACCTGCCCCTGTGCCCACTGCAGCCTCGTGGCCCACAGTGCCTTTCAAGGTGCATGAATTCATGCACTGGGCTTCTAGTATAAACAATAAAATGGCAATTGAATCTCAAAATCATATATATATATGTATATGTGTGTATATATATATATATATATATATCAACAATTGAATCTCAAAATCAAAATAAATGAACAAGGAATCTAATGAACAAAATAAACTTATGAATAAAATAGAACCAGAGGCATGGAAACATGGAACAGACTGAGGAATCTCAGAGGGAAGGGTGGAGGAGAATGTGGGAAGAGATTAACCAAAGACCTTGTATGCATGTATGCATTGCCTATAGACACGGACAATAGTGTGGTGAAGGCCTGGGGCAGGGTGGGAACTGGTGGAGAGGGGTACCGGGGGCGGGGCGGGGGGGGAAATGTGAACATCAGTACTACTCTCAACAATAAAGATTTGGAAAAAAAAAGAGTCCTTGCACCAGCAATGATGACAAAGGCCTGTGAGCCTGCAGTGAGAAGCAGTCCTCGGGCACCCTCTGCTGGCAGCATTGCAGCATTGCTTTCCTTCCTAATCAGCACTGAATGAGTAAGACAGGTTTTCCCACACTTTTCCTTCATGGTTCATGACTGGGCTCGGGGACCTGGGAAGTTTATGCTGCCCCCTTGGCGTCCGATGTTGCCTTCTAATCACTAATGAGAACTCGTCTTAGTGACTGCAGGGCCCACCTCCCCAGGTCCGTCCTGCTGAAGAGTCTATTAGAGCCACAACTGCCCTCCCAGGATGACTGGCTGTCAAAGGTCTTTTTTTCAAGCATCTAAACTGCTGGGAGCCATTGACACCCCCTCTGTGGTCCTGACCTTGACCCCAGCCACCGAAAAGACACCTGCGTAAGGAGACCAGGTGGTGACATGACTTAGTCCAACACTTTGACGCAGGTTCCACCGCCTCCTTCCCCAGATTACAGGTGCAGAGTGTGGACACCTCAGCGCGAAGCCCTCGTGTCTCTCGTGTCTCTCGGGGTGTCATTTGAATGCCACGTTGGCAGTAAGTGCTTCCCAAGAGGCCTATGCCCCCAACACTTCTTGCTCCTCGCACTGTTTAGCAATTCTTTAACATCCCATACGTTACACACGCATCTTGTTTCTGGTCTGTCTCCGTCCACAGCAACAACTCATGTCCATTGAAGCTGACTGAGAAACAAGGCTGTCTTTTCTTTCAATTCTTCTGAATTCACTAGAGAAAGGGCAGCTCACGAGCCCCCCTGGGACCACTCATTTCTCTGATACTCAGGACGCCTCTGCTGACCGGCCTGTCTGTACTGGGCCCAGGCTGAGAAACGGCCCCTCAGGCAGGGCTTCAGCGGGAGGCAGGGAAGGAGGTCACAGCTCATGGTCCTCCACGGAAAATGGGGAGCGGGCGGGTCAGGACACAGCGGCCGGCCTGACTTACAGAACAGGGCCCCTCGGGCCCCTCCATCAGTGAAACCTACTCTGTGCCCCCACACAGGCTGCTGGAATGCTGGGGGTGGGAGTGGAGGGGCCTTGAACGCTATAACGAGTTCACCAAGCCAGCACACAGCGCCACGCCTACTTTCTGAAGGGTGAAGCAGTCTACCTCCTACTTTGATTCTCAGATACGACACTCACCCCAGCTTCGCCTGAGACAAGGAGCAGCAGAACAGCTACAAAGTCAGACGCAGCCCCAGCCTTGCAGGTAAACGGTGAGAAATAAGCGGTGAGCGTGTTTTTCTGCAAGGAGCAGAGGGGATTCTCTTATTTTTAAGTGGATTTGAAGACACACTTTAATTCTGTCAAACGTTTCTTCTTCTCATTTTAAGAGATGCATGTCACTCCACAGGACAGGTTTTTATGGTAGTGAGGCGCAAACTCATCAGTTACCAACTAAACGCATCTCCTGCAATGTTGGTCTGAGGCTGTTAGCGAAGGCCGCTGTCCTCCAAGCTGGCTGCGCGCAAGCAGCAGGCACATGCTGACCCTCTTCTCCTTTTACGCTGGAATCCCACCCAGGCCCAGCGAGGGCAGCAGCCTCTCCAGAGCCACTGGGAATGGCTGGTCTGAGCGTCGCTGGGCTCACTGCTCTGCTTGTTGAACGTGTGACTGAGTCTCTCATTAGTGACACTCAATCAACATTAGTGATGGGCTGAATTCCTCCAGTACATGACATACGTCCTTTACCTTTAAACCATATTTGCAGTTCATCTACTTACGGAAAGACCCTTTGGAAGTCGTTAGAGGGCTTATTCTGGCGGGCGGCACCCACCACCCTCTGGGATGTTCTCAGCGGGCGCGTGGCTATGTCCTCCACCCAGTGCCAGCCCGGCTCACCCTGATGGTCTGCGGCCCTTCTGGCTGCCAGCTGTGTGCTATGTTGTCCCGCTCCTCTTCGCTGATGCTGAATGCCGTTAGCTGAAGGACCGTCGGTGGGAGGCATGCACACCCTCCGAGTGTCCCACTCACCAGGAGCGGCAGAGGCGGCTGCAGTGGGCGGACTGGCGGCTGTGCTCTCCCAGGGCCCTTGCTGTTCTCATTCCTCACCCACACCACCCCCAGCTGCTGACACTTTATAACGCTCTCACCCGGTGACTCCGCCTACTCGGGTGACAGTCCCTGCTCCCTGGACCGAGGAAGGGCAGGTGTTGCCTGTGGAGACAGGTGGCTGGCATCTGCATCCCTTAGTTTAATTTTACACACGTTAGCATTCAGTTACTCTGACCTGAGTACTGAGCCCCCTGCACAGTCAGGCATGGACTTGACAACAATGTTTTCATGAGCCTTTGGAGACATGTCTTCCCCCAGGTCCGTGCTGTGCTCTCGCCATAGAGGCTGCTAGAAGAGGGAGGACTGGACATGAAGTCGCTAGCGCAAATGACATTGATTGGTTATCACCCATCACTGTGAGTGTCTGTGTGCTGTCTTAGCCTCAGTGCCTTGAGAGCCTAGAAGACTCTGTGGTGAACAGCTAGATGGCTGCACATGGGCTGTGCTCCGAGCCGTGCGGAGTATAACACTGGTACACGCTGGACTTGGGCCAGCAGCTCCCAGGCTGATGGGACTGATGCTTCCTGAATAGCTTTTACAGCGAGAGAGTGACAAATACTGTGGGGATGGCCGAGAGGGACAGACTTATTTGAACTGGGAGCTGTGAAAAGGCTTCATGGGAGACAATGATGCAGTTGCCAAGCAGAGGGGAGTCGGGAGGCAGAGCTATCCAGAGCGGGAGGAGAGGCGCAGCATGGAGGGTGCGTGTAGGGGAAGCATCCATGTGATCAGAGATGTCATATCACTACGTGTGTACTCTTACTCAGCTTGGAAATCATGGACACGAAGAGGCCTGATAATGAGAAGTTCTGACCTGACCTAGGTTCTATTCACATTGTTTTACTAGATTTTCAGTAATCAAGAAAGAAAATCTGTTGGATTTTGCTGAAATGCAGAGATGCCATCAACCTAGTGACATCCTAAGAGAAGTAGACGGGCATGGGGCTTGCGAGTGAGTCCATGCTGCCATCCTTAATCTCTACTTCTCTTCCAGAATGTTCCTCCAACAAGTGTATGCCTTCTAGAGTTTTACTTGGATTAGTTTTAAGTTCATCTGTCTGTTGTTTATGCAACCATTTTTTATTGTGGTAAGAACGTAACAATACAGATTTAAACAAACTGTTGTGTGTGCCACGCAGTGTTAACTGTGAGTACAACAGGGATTGTGGGTGTGCAGGGCGTGCCCGCCGGGTGTGCCTGACAGTTATTCCCTTACCAGAGGCCTGATGCAAGAAATCCGGGCAAGGTGCTCGGCCGTCGCAGCCCCGGCTTCCCACAAGGACGTCTGAAGGTCGTTCGGCTGTCCGGTATAATTAGCATATTACGCTTTTATTATTATAGATATTACGCTTTTATTATTATAGATATTATGCTTTTATTATTATAGATAGACACTCCCTTCCCTGGAAACTATATTCTCTATTTCTACGCACTTGGCTGCTTAGATTCTTCATCTAAGTGGGGCCCTGCAGCATCTGCCCTCGTGACTGGCTTGTTTCACTTGGCATAATGTCCTCCGTGTGCACCCCGCTGTCATGGCGGCAGATGTCCCTCCCTGTAAGGCTGAGCACTCACCCCGTGTGTGTGTGTGTGTGTGTGTGTGTGTCAGATCGTCTTTACCATCCACCCACCGAAGGGCATCTCGGTCACTGCCCCTGCTGGATACTGCATGATGCCGCAGTGAACACGGCAGGCAGATGGCTCTGAGCTGCTGATTGCACTTGTTTTGGATAAATACCCAGTTGTGAGGTTGCTGGGTCACGGAGTCCCACTCTTAATTTTTAAGGAATCTCCATGTGGCTGCAATAATGGCTGCCCCACATCATATCCCCACCGGGTGCAGAGGTCACAGCTTCTGACACCCCCCGCCCTGCTCCTCTGCTTGTCTGATACTGGCCAACCTAACGGGCGTGAGCTGACGCCTCCTCGGGTTTCAGTGAGCAGCTTCCCCACTGGCCTTGCCGAGCACCTTTGCTTCTGCCTGCTGGCCGTCTGTATGTCCTCCTTGGACAACAGTTAATTCTAGTCCTTGGCCTGTTTTGTAATTGGGTTCCTTGTTTTTTCTATGGGTTTTAAACATTACATTTCCAATATGAACCCTTGTCAGATTGTGATGGAGCGCATGTCCCTCATCCTGTGGGCTGACTCCCTCCTCTGCTGATCGCTCCTTGCTGCGCACACGCTTCCGGTGTCACGGCCCGTCTGCCGGCCGCTGTTGCCTGGCTCTCGGTGTCAAATCCAGGAAAGCGCGGCCAGGCTGGTGCCGTGAAGCCTCTTGTGGTGTTTTCCTCTCGTAGTTTCCTAGTTTCAGGTCTTACGTTTAAGTTTGATCCACTTGGAGTTCATTTTTAAAAAATATATTTTCATTGATTTCAGAGAGGAAGGGAGGGGGAATAGAAACATCAATGATGAGAGAGAATCATTGATCAGCTGCCTCCTCAAGCCTCCCACTGGGGATCGAGCCCACAACCGGGGCACGTGCCCTTGACCGGAATCAAACCCAGGGAGGACCCTTCAGTCTGCAGGCCGATGCTCTATCCCTGAGCCAAGCCAGGTTAGGCTTGAGTTCCTTTTTGTGTAAGGTGTGGACTAGGGTCTCATTCATGCTTCTGCAGGGGGGGACCCAGTTTTCCCAACTGTTTGCTGAAGAGACTGTTTTTCCCAATCGTGTGTTCTCTGCAGCCTTGGCGGAGATGAGTTGACTTACAGGTGTGGGTTTAGTTTGGGGTGCCCTGTTCTGAACCATTGGTCTATATGTCTGCCTTGCGGCCGGTTCTATACCCTTCATATAAACTAAAAGGAAACCAAGAACGTTACCAGACTTACAATGTAGCAAAAAGGATAACAGGAATAAACTTGTGAAAGAATGAAAGACTTGTACACTGAAAACTACGAAACATTGATGAAAGAAATTAAAGACACAAATAAATGGAAAGACCACCCATGTTTATGCAATGGAAGATTTAATATTACTAAAATGCTCGCAGTGCCCAAGGCAACCCACAGATCAAACGCTGTGCTGATTTCAATCCCAATGGCATTTGCCCTGCTCCTGTGGCTCAGTGGTTGAGCATCCACTTATGAACCAGGAGGTCACAGTTGGATTCCTAGTCAGGGCACATGCCTGGGTCAGTCAATGATTCTGTCTCATCATTGATGTCTCTCTCTCTCTCTCCCTCTCTTTTCCTCTCTGAAATCAATAAAAAATATTTTTTAAAAATCCCAATGGCATCTTTTACAGAAATAGAAACTACAGCTCTAACACTCACTGGGACATCAAAAGGCCAAAACAGCCTTGAGGAAGAAGAACCCAGCTGAAGGCATCACACCTCCTTATTTCAAGGCACATTACGAAGCTGCAGTCGTTAAAATTGTATGCACGTTTGCCCGAGCTGGTTTGGCTCAGTGGATAGAGCATAGGCCCTCAGACGAAGGATCATGGTTCGACTCTAGGTCAAGGGCACGCATCTGAGTTGCAGGCTCCAGTGGGGGCGCTTGCGGGAGGCAACCAGTGGGTGTTTCTCTCTCTCTGTCTCTCCTCCTCCCTTCCACTCTCTCTGAAAATCAGTGGGAAACTATCCTTGGGTGAGGGTTAACATAAATAAATAAATAAATAAATAAAACCAGAATTCACTTTTCATTTTAGCTCTTGACAATACAGACATTCACATCTTTCAACTTCTCACACTATGCGACGCTCCTTGGCTGTGAAAACGGGACCTCATGTGCAGGTTTTCTTCCCCTGTGGTAGATTTAACCCCCTGAGAGTGCGGATGGATTTGTTAAATGTTGATTGTTCCCTGATAGCACCACTCTCTGCTCCCTCACCTGCAGTTCATTAAGGAACCTGGAGCGAGCAAGCACCCTCCCTGCGCCCCAGCTCTCCCGCTCCGGCTCCTGAGGTGGCACTGAGCTCCCTGAAGACAAATGCGGGCGTGCAGGGGCCTTGTCATCCGTCTTTCCCACTTTCACCAAAGCACAGCAGGCTCTCCGATGGCCTCATTGCCTTCAGTGCCTTCATTGTGACGCCGAGGCACAGGGATGGACACTGAGAAGGGCTGACCTGAACCACAGCAGAAACTCGAGACACACGACGCAGGAAGCAGGAAACGCACGCACATCAGCCAGAGGCCGCGCGAGAAAACTAACCGCTGTCCCTGAACGTCAGCCCGGCCACCGCGGGCGAATTGCACAGACTTCTCCCTCTCCAGACCGTGGTGGGAAGGACCTAGTGACAGGGACGTTAGGAATGAGTGGACGGCCTCTGCGTGACCCACACAGGGACTTCACACCCGCTGTCCCAGCGGAGGCCGCGGGCCCGGGTCTGAGCAGGGACCGTCCCCAGGGAGGCCGCGGGCCCGGGTCTGAGCAGGGACCGTCCCCAGCGGAGGCCGCGGGCCCGGGTCTGAGCAGGGACCGTCCCCAGCGGAGGCCGCGGGCCCGGGTCTGAGCAGGGACCGTCCCCAGCGGAGGCCGCGGGCCCGGGTCTGAGCAGGGACCGTCCCCAGCGGAGGCCGCGGGCCCGGGTCTGAGCAGGGACCGTCTCCAGCGGAGGCCGCGGGCCCGGGTCTGAGCAGGGACCGTCCCCAGCGGAGGCCGCGGGCCCGGGTCTGAGCAGGGACCGTCCCCAGCGGAGGCCGCGGGCCCGGGTCTGAGCAGGGACCGTCCCCAGCGGAGGCCGCAGGCCCGGGTCAGAGCAGGGACCGTCCCCAGCGGAGGCCGCGGGCCCGGGTCTGAGCAGGGACCGGGAGTCTCACAGGCGAGGAGCGGCGGCTCCCAAAGGCCTCCCCAGGTGAGAACAAACGGGGCTCTTGACCTGGGGAGAGGAGCCTGCACGTTCAGCTGTTAGAAGCCCTCGCTAGGTCAGTCAATCCAGCCCAGAACTGGCCAGAATGACTTCTTGCCGCAATGATTTGAAGGCATTCTGACATACCAGTAGGTAGGATAGCAAGTAAAGAACGAGGGTGCCCCACGGATGGGACAGGCACTAAGCTGAAGGGAGGGAACGGTCCCAATTTCATTGGAATTCTCCCCGGAACAAGGCTTTGAGGGGTCCTTCAGCATCACAGGAAGCAGAGCCTGGGCCCAGGGAACCGTCAGTGCTCCACGGAGCGGCTGTCATTTCCTCTAGCACGCGGTTCGTTGAGGGCCAAGCCTGACACTCTCCGGTAAACACACGAACACGGAGAAACACACACCACTGGAACGTCACTTGATATATCTGTGTCCAACCCTCAACTGTTTTACATAAATTAAAAACTTGTTTCAAACCAAGTTTGTATGAAATCAACCACTATGAAATAGAGTTCTGTTCTCAAGCAGTTACGTATTTCTACTGTTTCAGTGACTTCAGAATCATGAAAAACAATGTTCCTGAATTAATGAATACTTTTCAGCAATCTTGAATTTCATCGGAAATAATCCTTGGCTGGTTGTGGATGTTCATTGGATTAATTTTCATTATTGTCAAATGGAACCTAAATGTTTCAGAGGAATATCCTGATAGATTAAACGTTTTTAGTGGATTTTCTTCAAAGAAAACTCAGAAAGTGGGAATGTGGACCCAGAGCGCACTCTCGTGGCTGGAACATAGTAATACACCAGCAGGAGAGCAGAGTCATTTTCTATGTTCTTGGGACATTTCTGGATTTTACAGATGAATCCTTCGGAAGGTAACGCGAGGCAGAGTTAACACAGCGCACCTGCCTGGGAGCACCCCTGGAGCCCCCCCCCCCACACACACACACTGTGTCGCTGTTTCCGTCAGTGACTTAGTTCCTGCCCTCCTGTGTTCGCTGAGCTTGTGATGTGTCCCCAGAGGCATTGTCTGCAATCTGTGTTGTTTTCCTTGAAGCCAGTGGAGAATCTCCTCCCTGTATTTCCCCAAAAGAACTGCTACCCACGTCGGTGTGATCTCAATTCTAAGAGAATAGAAGTTGAATTTTGCTCACTGTTGGTGAGTTACCACCAGGCTGTAGGAGACCTCAGGGGTACCGTGTTTCCCAAATACTAAACTGGGACTCATTAATGTCACAAACACATCTGTCCTCATCGCTAGCTTGAACTGCACCTCATAGTTGAGAAATGGAACTGAACTGATATTGGAAGATGGAATAAAAGCAACACAGTTCTTTATTTGGGGCCACATCTAAATTTCGGGGAGACTTGTTATTATCCTTTGTTTGTGAGAACTGCGCATATTATCATCGTAACTGACTGAGTGAGCCATGAGCCTCTTGAATTTTTAAGCTTCTGTGATGTGTCCAATGCCTGAAAAAGAGATTAAATCCACTTACATTTTAAATGGTTCTTATTTTTTTTGTTAATCCTCACCAGATGATATTTTTTCCATTGATTTTTAGAGAGAGTGGAAAGGAGGAAGAGAGAGAGGGAAAGGGAGAGGGAGAGGGAGAGGGAGAAGAAAAGAAACATCAATGTGGGAGAGACACATTGATTGGTTGTTTCTACACATGCTCCGACCAGGGCTGGGGATCATATCTGCACCCCAGGTACATGCCCTTGACCGGGAATCAAATCTGTGACCCTTAGGTGGGCAGGGTGACACTCTAACCACTGAGAAACACAGGCAGGGAAATGATTCTTGCTTTTTCACAAAACCTCAGATCTTACACCGATAACTCAATGTACTGAGTTTTTTTTCACACAGGTAACAACCGGAAACGTGGGTATGTCTGTTATTCCAAATGGAAGTGTTCCTGCTGCTTTTAGTCCCTTATGTCCTCACAGACAGTCCCTGACCCCCAGGACGTGCTTATACCTTCTCTGTGGGACAGCCAGGAGGTCAGTGGCTCAGGTGTATTTCTATATTTTAATCATATTTTAAATAATTTTTAGAGAGAGAAACATCAGTGATGAGAGAGAAACATTGATCAGCTTCCTCCTGCACGCCCCCTACTGGGGATCAAGCCCACAACCCAGGCATGTGCCCCGATTGGGAATTGAACGGCAACCTTTTGGTGCAGGGGACAATGCCCAACCAACAGCCACAGCAGCCTCATCTATCTCCCAGCCTTGTAAGATGCAATTGGATAGTTTAGCTTATCGGGACCAGTTACCAGTTATCTCCACTGAACTGCTGTCTCCTCCAGTCACTCTGACCTCAGGTAACTCACTTGACCACGCTGTGCATTTTCTTCTCTGGAATGGCATAGGGAAGCACGAGGAGGGAGTCGGTGGCCACCTAAGAGTCAGTGCTGGGCTAAGTGCACTCTGTCACCATTGAAAGTCAGGAGAGTGTCACACAAGCTTCCTGCCCCAGCTTTGTGATTACATTTAGGGTGACTTACTTCCTGAAAGAATCAATATACAGCAAAAAGCTCATGGACGGATGTTTTACAGAAAACATCTTCACTGCTTCTGGGTCGAAATGGACTTTTTTAATGGATTCATCTTTAGCTCACATGAAAATAGAGGCTTTAGGGCGCTGACCGTGATTCCCCAAGACAAGCATCACTCTGCTCATGTGAAACGTGTTAGATCGTTCTTTTGCTCAGTTGTTTTATATGTTTTCCAGCATTTGTTAGTGTCGTTACTTAAAGCAGCTCTCAAGACCCGAATCTTTTCAAGAGCCTCGCACTCCGCGAACTTGGACCACAGCAAACACTCCGCAAACATTTTCAAAGGGACGGGCGCACGCAATCCATTTTCCACGTAAATTTTACTGCCATGGCTGAGCTGTATCTACAGGAAAACGCAAGCGATCCACACGCAGCAACCGCTTTGTTCGCCGCGCGGTGTCGCTGCGGATTCATCAGCACATTTTGAAGGACAGCGCGGCCGCCCCAAGCGCACTGAGGACCAGCTGCCTGGCTCTGTCCCTCGTTCACTCAAAGGACTTTCCAGTGACTTCTGTAATTTCCCCCTTTCCACAAACTCCACAAAGCAATCCTGCCAAGCACACAGCCTTGTACGTTTCCCAAAGCTGTTAGATTCGTCATCAGAAGAGAATTAGCCACCTCATATGCAGGAACCTCGTGCCTGTTCGGTTTTAGATGCCCGGACGCCCTGAAGCTCAGCTCAGAGTCTGCTGCCTGCCCACACCACGACCCACCCACACCACACCCAGACAGAGACCCGTCCACACCAACCGGACCAGGGACCCGCCCATACCATGACCCGCCCACACCACGCCCAGACAGAGACCCGTCCACACCAACCGGACCAGGGACCCACCCACACCATGACCCGCCCACACCACACCCAGACAGAGACCCGCCCACACCGCGCCCAACCAGGGACCTGCCCACACCACGACCTCCCACACCACACCCAGCCAGAGACCCGTCCACACCGCGCCCAGATAGAGACCTGCCCACACCACGCCCAGACAGAGACCCGCCCACACCACGCCCAGACAGAGACCCGCCCACACCACGCCCAGCCCCCTGACCTGGCCAGCTTTCTTTCTCCTCCTCTGCAAAGGCTCCTTTCCCCTGATTTACCATTTTGCTAAATCAGTATTTTGTTGATTTTTCTCTAACCTAGAACATGAGATGTATTTCTGAGATTTAAAAATCAGTCTGAAGGTCTGAATTTATATTTAATTACTCTCCAGCGAAAATAGCTTCTACACATGTTCCTAAAGTTACTTGATCCCCAGTAGGGGGCGTGCAGGAGGAAGCTGATCAAATTACTGCAAGTTGTCTCTATCCTCTGGCCAGAGGATGACTTACGCAGCCAGTCTATGAGAATGTAAGACACTTGCTTCTCTACCACATACCACTGCTTTTCAGGAGGAGAGGCAAAGAAAGTGAAACAGAGGAAGAAGAGGTAGAAAGATTGGGAGACATGAGAAGGGATAAAAAATGAGTCAGAAATGATGTTTTAGTTTTACCGAGTTAGAAATTTAACAATAATCATTGCAGAACAACTAAAATGTAGCAGTTGTGTATACAACACTTCAGATTCATCATCGTTAATAACACACATGCACACATGCACACACACATAAACATATATACATATACACATGCACTCACATGCACACACATACAGATATACAGACATACAGACACACACATGCACACATATACACATACACAAATGTACATACATACACACATGCACATAATATACACACAGGTATGCACACATAAACATGCACACATGTATGTTTGTGTGTGCATATACAGACATATACATACATGCACACAAAATACACACATGCAGACACACATACAGATACACAGATATACACACATACACATGTGCACAATGCACACACAAAAATATAAGACACACACATGCGCACACATACATACCCACAGATATACATGCACACACGCACATACACACATACATACACAGATAAACACACTCACATACAGATACACACATGTACACACAAACACATACAATACACAAATACACACATCCATGTTACACACATACATGTGCACACATATACACATATTCACATAGACAGTTACACACATGAATACACACAAATATGCATGCACGCACATACACATTCATACAGACATACACATACTACACACTTATACACATAAATACAAATACAACTACACATTCAATACATAGTACACATGAATGCACACATACATATACACACACAATAGACAGATACACATACACACATACATAGACATACACAGACATATGCAGAAACACACAGAACACATACACACATACACATGCACATATACACATGCATACATATACACATGTGCAAGATTTACACACATAGATGTGCACTTACATACACACATACACACGTACACACATACACCCATATACACATACACACACTGACATACAGATATACACACAGTACACACATACACACATACCTACAAATACACATACAATACACACATACACATAATACACACATACGTATACACACATGCAATTCACCCATATGCACACAGAGACCCATATAAACATGCACAATGCACACATGCACATACACATAGCATGACATACAAATATGCACACACACATATGTACACACACAGCACTCCCAGGAGAATATTATTTTCCCAGTTTACAAAATGTTCACTGAGATAAGATGCTGGTCAGTTGGGGAAGAATTAGGACTGGGCCCTGTGACTGCAGATCTTCCCCTGCCCCGCACTCTGTCTCCCCCGCACAGTGGCCTTGGACATGCGCATGCTCAGTATGTTGCTCTGGATGGCTAGCTTCTTTACACTCTAGTTGCATCATCACAGGACAGCGCCTATTCCCTGGACGAGCCCCCTTGGTCGGGTGAACATTGAGAAGCACACGACAGCCGTGGGATCACGTGTGTGCAGTGCAAAGATCTCCACTTCCACGGAGAAACCCGGGAACACGTGGGCGCCCACAGGGACATGGCGGTAAACATCATCCAGCTAAATGATGGGACGTCACGGTGCGGGTGCAGACGGAGCATGACACAGGCTCTCGAGCTATGTCCTGTGCTGCTTACGTTAAAGCAACATAGACGCACACCTGCAGGCCTCCACTCGCAGACCCAGGCCCACACGGAAGTTCGGGGCGTTCTCAGCATGGGGGTGGGGCGGGCACGCGTGCAGGCTGCATTTCCTGTGACTGAGCAAACCGTCCTCAGACCAGCTCCCCGGGAGGCTTTGGGACAGCTGGGAGAGCAGGCAGCAGGGTGTACCGGGGCGTGGGTGCCCTGAGAGCTGGCAGCCTCGGGGACAGAGCTGTGTGCCCGGAGAGGGGGGTCCACAGCGTGCTGGGAGCTGGGGCGGGGAGGCTGGGCTCTGTGAGGCGGACGCCCCCCAGGAGGACCTCCAGGCTCTGCGGGCACGAGTGGCTCTGTGGCCTGAGGGTCCATGTCAGCCGAGCACGGCACCTGCTCAGCTTCTCAATAGGGTCAGAATGCAGGGCGGCTCTTTCCGTGGGTGACGCCGGGAGTGGGTGACGCGGGGAGTGGGTGATGCCGGGCTCTCCCAGGGGGTGATGCTGGGAGTGGGTGACGCCGGGAGTGGGTGTTACCGGGAGTGGGTGATGCCGGGCTCTCCCAGGGGGTGATGCTGGGAGTGGGTGTCGCCGGGAGTGGGTGTCGCTGGGAGTGGGTGACGCCGGGAGTGGGTGTTACCGGGAGTGGGTGATGCTGGGCTCTCCCAGGGGGTGATGCTGGGCTCAGAGTCCCAGCTGCTGGGCGCAGGCATTGGGAGGAGAATGGACAGCTAGGGGCCCAGCACCCACAGGGGACATCCGCGTACAGCAGAATCCAGGTTTGGAGCAAAAGGTACGCAGTGATGCTGTGACTACTGACGTGGGCCCTGTCTACCCCCAGGGGAGGCCTGCGCAGCCCCGCAGGGACGGGCATCATGGTGGGGGAGGCCGGCCGAAGGTAGGGCTGGGAGGAAGCTGGCGGTGCCCGGTGGGAGAAGCTGCAGAGACAGGCCTGAGAGCGGCCCCGGTGATGGTGTGGCAGCGCCTGCCGCCGGCTGGGGGTGGGGGTCAGGGGTCGGGGGTAACTGCTCTGGCCGGTGGGCGGCTGTGTTCGTCAGTGAAACCGCGTGGAGGCCACGCTCCCGGTGAGAACGCAGATGCGCTGCCTGAGGCTGGGCACAAGGATGAAGCCAAGCCCAGGCTGACCCGCTTTAGGGTGACCACCTGCTCAGGGGCACGGGAAGCTGGGCTGGAAGGTGGCGGACAGGCATTGTGCAGGAGAGCAGCAGAACAAAAGGGCCCACGATGGCGTGGGAGTCACCAGTCACCACCGGGTGGCAGCCGAGAGCTTCGCCCAGGTCCTCGGCGCCTGGATCCCTCTGTCACAGGCAGTAAGCACAGGCAGGGCGGCTGGCACAGGCAGGGCCGCAGGCACAGCCAGGGCGGCAGGCACAGCCAGGGCACCACTGAGAGGGACAGGGCGCCGACGTGAGTCTCCCTCGGAAACGACCCCAACGGGAGGCACCCACAGATTCCCACTTGCGCTGCGGGGAAGGGAGGAGCAGGACCTGCGGGGAAGCAGCCCCATGGCACGCGCCACATCTCTGCCGCCTCCGCGGGGTGGTGGTGACGTCCGTGTAGCAATGTATTTGGAGGAACAGCACAGCGCTTTGCAGAGATTCCCATCAGCCGCTGAGGGATCTCACGGGAAGCGGGGAGCCCGGCCCGGGAGGCAGGGCCAGGGAGGCTGGTGGCGCAGGGGACAGCTGTGCCCTCGCACATTACAGGCACCTGTGCCAGAGCTTCTCGCTGAGCCGCTGCGTGTCCACAGCCCTCCCCGTGCGCAGAGCCCAGGTGGAGACCCAGCTGGCAAAGGCCTCCTGCCGCTGAGCTTGTTTTTCTGGTTCTCAGGGCTCAGGAGCAACCGCAATAGAGCAAACAGTGGAGGAAGGAGGATGGGGACATTCACTGTTCTTTTAAAAATAGTTAATTTATTGATTCGAGAGAGGGAGGGAGGGAAAGAGAGAGGGAGAGGGAGAGAGAGAGATCAGTTTGCTCTTCCACCTATTTCTGCTCTCATTGGTTGATCCTTATATGTGCCCTGACTGGGGATCCAGCCCACCACCTTGGCCGACGGGGACAGCGCTGGACATGCGCTGTTTATGGTCAGAGGGTTGAGCGCATCACCACGCTGCTGTTGGAGAAGGGCGCTCTACGTTATAGGAGGAGAAAGCGTGGAGGAGAGAGGTAGTATGGTCTTTGTCACTCAAGTCATGGCTCCATAAGGGACCGAGTTCCAGGTCCTGCTCTTATAAAAAGCAGCCAGTGACGGAGAACGCCAGGTGGGGGGTGACATGTTTAGGAAAAGCTGGGACACAGGGGTCGAAGTGGGGCAGCAGGGGCTCAGGGAAGCATTTCTCAGGAGGGGACACTCGCAGAGGGGCGGGGGGGGGGGGGGCGGCTGACAGCGAGCCACACAGGGTAAATGTCCCGTCTGAAGGAGACAAGGGTGCGTGGTGTGAAGTCTAGTTTCCACAATGAGGGTGGCATTGCTTTCAGCCAGCGGGTGGGGTCACCTCTCCACCCTCCCCCCTGGGCAGGTGGGTGCTGCTCCCTGGGCTCTGCGAGCCTCACCCACAGCCCGTGAACCATGTGAGCTCACCGCAGGGAGGCCCTCCTCCCCCTGCCCACTTTCCCCAGATCCTTCTGCTATTTTCTCAGCTCTCATTCGGTGCTCAAAGCACAATGTCACCACCCTTCACTCACCCACCCACTTCCCCACGGGCCTCAGCAGGCTCTTACTCTGTCCCAGGTTCCCTGCTGTGTACCGTGGGCTCCCAGGTGAACAGTACGGAGGGTCCTCCGAACATCAAGACCAGCGTTACCATGTGACCCAGCAACCCCTCTCCTGGGTACCTACCCCCCAAATTTGAAAACACTTATTCGTAAAGATATATGCACCCCTATATTCATTGCAGCATTGTGCACGGTGGCCAAGACATGGGCACACTGAGGTGTCTCCCAATAGGTGATTGGTAAAGAGGGGCTGCATATATACTGCGGAATACCACGCAGCCACCAGAGAGGATGGAATCCTGCCATTTGTGGCAACCTGGATGGATCTGGGGAATATCATGCTAAGCGACATAAGTCAGACAGAGAAAGTCAGGAACCATATGATCTCACTCATGTGAGATATAAAAGTGAAAGCAACAAGTGAACAAAGAAGAAAAACAAGCAAAAACTCGTAGACACAGACCACCGTATGGTCCTTACCACAGGGAAGCGGGGGAAGGTGATCGAGAATAAAGGGGGCCAAGTATACGGCAACGAGAGACAATTGGACTTTGGGTGGCGAGCACACAGTACAACATACAGAGGATGTATCATAGGATTGTACACTGGGAACCTACATAATCTTATGAACCAATGTCACCCCAATACATGCAATTAAAGAATAAAAAAGTTCCAGGATCAGCCTAAAAGAGTTAGCCTGTGGGGAAACAAACGAGTAATTGCACTGGACCGTGTTAGTTACTCTCCGGTTATTCACAGCAGGAGCAGGGGTGGAGAAGGGCCACCCAGGTGTGGGAAGGGCCTCCCCAGGGCCGGCCTTGGCGGTAACCTGTCATGAGCTGTGGCTGAGACCACACGCTGCCAGTGGAGCATGGTGTGCACTGTAAGGTGTGAGCGGCCTCCGTGATCCAGGACTTTGCTGTGGGGCACTTGCCTTGTTCTCTGACTACATCATGGCTCCACCCAGCCGAGCATGGAAGCTCCTGAGGGAAGACCCCATGCCAGGATTTCCCATAACTTTGCTGTAAACCTTACAGGAGCTCTCACAGTGCCTCTGGACCTGCTGCTGGATTTAATCAAGTTCCTGGTGGTGACACAACTCCCTGACGGTGAGGACACAGGAGGCCAGCTGTGGGACAGAGCACCTGAAGCTGGGCCCTCACACCTGCCCCCACTCACACCTGCCCCACACTCACACCTGCCCCCACTCACACCTGCCCCACACTCACACCTGCCCCCACTCACACCTGCCCCACACTCACACCTGCCCCCACTCACACCTGCCCCACACTCACACCTGCCCCACACTCACACCTGCCCCCACTCACACCTGCCCCCACTCACACCTGCCCCCCACTCACACCTGCCCCCACTCACACCTGCCCCCACTCACACCTGCCCCACACTCACACCTGCCCCCACTCACACCTGCCCCCCACTCACACCTGCCCCCCACTCACACCTGCCCCACACTCACACCTGCCCCACACTCACACCTGCCCACACGCAGGTGCCTTCCCACGGCTCTGCCTGATGCGCATTTCTCACACCCGCGTGGGGCGCTGAGTGGCAAGCCACATGAGCCCCACCAGGAAGTTTGCAGTCAAAGCAAATGGGGTTATGAACGTGAGCCTTCCTCTCCCCTTTCCTCTCAGCTGCTCCTGGCTCCTGACCAGCGTGCCGGCTCCTCCAGGATGGGCTGTGGAGCCGGGGCGACTCAGGCGGTGCTCTCCGGCGGAAAGAGAAAGGAGCATCGGGATGCTCCTGGGAGAACATCTTGCCTCCAATACCACCCCCTCTACTATTCCGTCTCAGGAGCAGACCTTTTTATTGAGTGAGACAGTGCGGGGCGAGCTCCGCAGGCCAGCAGCAGAGAGGGACCGTCCCAGATAACCAGCCAGTGGGCAGGAGGCAGAGCGAGGCAGAGCCCAGACCTGCAGGCAACACTCGCCTGGGCCCGGAGCGTCTGTGCAGAATGAGCACAGGCTGCAGCTCAGCGCGAGGGGACTGCTCCACGCGGTTAGAGATGACCTCGGAGAAGGGAGGGTGCGCCCGCTCCGGGGACAGTGCACTAGTTAGTAAGGGTTATGCTGGCTGCTTTGTTTGTAGAGAAATAACATGGCCAATATGGAAGCAAAATAATAACAGCAAGTTTTCCATGAAGAATTTCAGGAATAAATGAGTCAAATAGCGGGAGAACACTGTGAGAGCTCACGGGTTAGGATAGCGCCCATCAATCTGCGAAGATTGGCGACAAAAGTTCGAGTGAAAACAGAAAGCAGCCCCATCCTCAGAGAAGATCAGGCCATGAGCATGAATGGGGGTTAAAGAGGTAATGGCAGAAGAAAAGCTATCTATATACCTGTGTCCCAAAATGTGGACACACTTTACAGTTGATGGCTCAATTTTGAAAATGAGTGGACCGTAATCCAGGTACATGCTCTTGAGCGGGAATCGAACCCACGACTCTTCAGTGCCTGGGCCAACACTCTAACCACTGAGCACACTGGCCGGGTGGATAGCTTCCTTTTTCAAGAACACATATATTTACATGCAATTGAATCAACCCAACAGGCTTTTTTAGGGGATGATAAAAGAAATGAATGACTGAAATACTTAAAACATTAGACTTCTTTCCTAGTTAGAGATATCAAAGGAAGCAATTCCTTTTTATATCTCATAATTAAGAGCAAGTTCCATAGATATATAGCTTAGGTTTTTAAAAAATGACAATTAACTAGTATTTAAATTGTGATATATTTACTGTGATTATTTGACTAACTTCTATGGGAGGAAGCAAGTTATTTTGAAATATAGTTTCTTGATTTACAAAATAAATACAAAGTATCATCTGGAAACAATGCTACCACAGTAAATCTTTCTCCTAGCCAAGACTGTGCATATGAATTATTCCAGCTACGCGAGGGCCCCCCTGCTTGTAATCACAGTACACTTAAGACATTTTTAATGGTCAGTGGTACTTGATAATGAGGCATAATGGCAAGGTGCATTGTTTAAAATATTTATTAATTGTGTCATCCAGGCCTGTGATAAAATTTTAAACTTAAGTCAATTTTATAAAGAAATTGGCTTAAGTTTCTATGTTTCTTGCTGTAATGTCTTCAAACTACAAACCATCTTATCTGTAACTAGAGGTCTGGTGCACAGATTTGTGCACTGGTGGGGTCCCTCAGCCTGGCATGTGCCCTCCTGCAATCCGGGACCCCCGGTGGATGTCAGGCTGAAACCAGCAGTCCAGCATCCCCCGAGGGGTGTAGTAGTGTGCAAAGCAGCAGGCGCCAGGGGAGGAGCCTGAGCCCGGGCCCGGCGCCGTGCCGCTCCTGTTCATCCTGGCCCCGCTGCGCCTGCTGCCGCGGCGGTTCGGTATGCTCACTGAGCGGCGCTCCTGCTGTGGGAGCTCACTGACCATCAGGGGGCAGCTCCTGCATTGAGCGCCTGCCCCCTGGTGGTCAGTGTGTGTCATAGCCACTGGTTGACTGGTTGTTCGGTTGCTTAGACTTTTATATATAGAGATATTTTATTGAAATTAAAGGTTTGAACATAATTTGTTACATTTTTGTTACAGAATAATATTGAAAAATAGTATATGTAATGTCCTCTTTTTAAACATTAACTATTGTTAGTTACTTTATAGGTCAGGCATCTTAATTTATTCAACAAACATTAACAGGTTAATTTGAAGTGTGATCCTCACTGAGGACATTAAAATAAATGAAACCAGCTACTGGGCTTGCAATCAGGGCTTGGTACTTAGACATGTAGAAGTCGTGTTTGTGAAATAATGGGTGTGCGGACAGCAGAAGTTGAGAGAGCTCAGCCTTTTGGGGGAGGTCTGGGGAGACTCCCTGGAGGAGGTGGCCTCAGTTTTCCTTCCAACAGGAAAATACATGTTTGACTCAACCAAGAGCGTGGAGGGTGGCATTCAGAGCACATAAGCTAGAAAGCCAGGGAGGCGTTACCACCAAGCACTAGGTGTGACACAGGATGCTGAGGCAGCAGACACAGGCCAGGTTAACAGTCAGTGTGTCACGCTCGGGACCGGGTGCCCTGCAAGGATGGGGCATGAAGGGTGCTTTGGAGCAGGGCAGGGCGGGGCACACTTTTTACAAAGGGCCAGACAGTGTCTTAGCCTCCACTAGCCTCTACTTCCTGCCGCCAAGGCTCGCGCCCACTGTTGAAGCACAAAGACCCCCACTGACGTCAGGACGCAAGGGCGGTGGCTTGTTCCAGTAAAACTTTATTCCCTGACAGTGAAATCTGAACTTCATATCATTTTCATGGGTCAAGAAGTATTACTTCTAATTAATGTAAAATTAATGTTTTGATGGGTTTTAAAAAGTAGCCAGCAGTCGGATTCGGCTCCCAAGCTGCGTTTGCTCATGTGGTTTGGATCCATCCCTCTGGCCAGATCGGTGGAGCGTGGATTTGAAGGAGACGAGATGGAATCCTGGCGATTCATCCAGAAGCATTTTCAGGCACTTGGTACAAGAGCTCGGTGAGCCCGAAAAGGCCATTGTGGTAGAGATTCAACCAAAGGCAGGAAGCCCCCAGCAATGTTTGGGCAACAAGCCAGTGGAATTTGGTAAGTAAGAGATGAACCTCAGGGAGGAATCACAAAACTACACAGTCCTGGCGTGGATGCTGGGCAGGTGGTGGTATCAGACCTGTGAGGACAATTAGGGGAAGGATCTGGGGCTGACAATGAGGGAACTCTGAGACCCGGGAGAGCCCAAGATCAGCTTCTCCCAGCGACTCGCCGAAGCCCAGTTTCATGACTTTAGGAAATGTGGCTTTTAAATGTATGGACATAGTTTACGATCCTGGACAACCTGTGTTATTAAAATAATTATTTCAGAGAAGCTGGCTTTTAAAATGGCCCACTTTCCTACCGAAGCTCAGACTCAGCTTATGAACCTGTAGCCTCTCGTTTTCCAGCTTCCCCTCACTTCCTTCATGTTGAATTTTCAAGCCTCACGCTGCTTCTTTACGGAATTGTTCGCACATTCTTAAGGTAAAGTAGAATGTTTCAGCTACTTGCTCCTCAATGTTATTAATAACAATATAAATATTCTTAATATAGAAATTATAACAAATTATGTTCATTTTTATGTATATATGGATTTCAATTTAAACAAGTGCCTAAAATATTTTCATTTAGGACCAAAGAAAGAAAAACTGTTTTGTTTTACGATGATTAATTTAATAATTTAATAAACTTTAAGTACATTATTAAATACAACATTATTATATTGCTCAAGATATCGTATTTCATCTAGTTTATTGTAGATTGTACTGT
The DNA here is from genome assembly GCF_963455305.1 of Plecotus auritus. NCBI lineage: Eukaryota > Metazoa > Chordata > Mammalia > Chiroptera > Vespertilionidae > Plecotus > Plecotus auritus. The sequence continues at coordinate 54,074,017 of NC_137777.1, read as the reverse complement.
GATGCTTTCCATCCCTGACGAAAAGTTAAGTGATTGAGAATAAAAACTTCCGAGGTGTTTTTGTTTTGTAGGTGTTGGGGTTGATTGACAGATGATACTGAAAGGCTGGGGAATTAGAAGCCTGACCTATGAACTGAATGGGGACAGGGGTTTATACATGGATGTGAAGGATGCTAAGAGGACATGGTGAGATCTGGAGAAACCATGACGGACCTGGTGTAGGAAGAGCTACAAGAGGCATTAAAACAGACACAAATGGTACCGTGACTGAGACAGGGAGGCACAGCCCAGGAAGATGAATAGAAACAGCAAGAGATGGTGCATGTAATGTGTGTGTTCAACCTAGGAAAATGCAGTGAGGATAGATGTGTGCTTAGGGGGCTATGAAGGAAGATGCTCATTTTGCAAAGGAAAAGTTACATTTCAAACCAAAGAAATCTAAGCAGTATTCCCCTACAGGCCTAAGGTAAAGGTGAAAAATCTAGTCTGGCCTCTGCTTGAAATGAATCAGCTTGGAGACAAAACATCCAATCTGTAACATTAGGCCTGATCCGTGTACCGAGATTTACACTGAACACATAAACCCGCAAATGCCTGACATGTGGACGCTTGCCTTTTACCGTGTGCATGATGTTGGCCCCGAGAAGCTCCTGGCTTCCTGTTAGTCAGCAGCCTAAGTGTGCACATCCTGTTTCATGCAAACCCCATCAGAGGGTAAATGCACGAAGTGTGCACCTCTCCTGGAGAGAAGCCCATTGGCAAGCTGCCGGGGATCTTTCCAAAAGCTCTGCCCAGAGCACAGTCTCAGGGCCAGCCAGATCCTGCTTTTCAGGACTCTGCATTGGGGACTGAAGATGCAGGAGGAGGCTTAGCATCTGAGAGGACACAAGCCAAGAATCCTTAAGACAGAACACAGATAACACGAAACAGCCAAAAACTGAGCTTCAGAAACTATGAAAAATTAGGAATTATGAGTGAACCATATTCATGATGGAGAGATCAGATATACTGGGGAGAGAGTGAATTAGGTTGTTGGTAAAGTAAGAGCTATAGAAAAAGAAAAATATGAATTTGGACCCCTATCTCACACCATATACAAAAAATAACTCAAAATGGGGCAAAGATCAAAATGCCAGAGCTAAAACTACAAAACTCTTAGAAGAAAGCAGAGATATCAATCTTTTTAATCTTGGATTAGGCAATGTTTTCTCAGATATGACACCTAAAGTGCAAGGAACCAAAGAAAAACAAACAACTTTGACTTCACCAAAATTTTAAAAAAGTATTTTAAGGGCACCACTGGGAAAGTAAAAAGTCAACCCACAGAATGTGGAAAAACATGATACAAGTAAGCATTTTCCGAAGAGGACAGGCAAATGGCCAACAAGTGCATTAAAAGATGTCCAACATCATTAGCTAGCCAGCAGGGAAATGCACATTCAAATAATAATGAGATGCCACTTCAATCTATTAAGATGGCTACCATCACAAGCAGACAATAATAAGTGTTGACATGGAATGAGGAGAATTTGGAACACATACATGGCTAGTGGGAATGCAATAGGGCGGCACTTTGGAACACCGTCTGGTAGTTCCTCCAGAAATTAAACATAAAGGAACCATGAGACTCAGCAATTTCATTCCTAATTGTATACCCAAGAGCAATGGAAACCAATGTTCACACAGAAACTTGTACACCCACGTTCATAACAACATTATTCATAATAGCCAAATAGTAGAAAAACCCAAATTTATGTCAACTGATGAATGCATAAATAAATTGACATGTATCCACATGCTATTTCATGGATGATCCCTGAAAATATTATGCTAAGGGAAAGAAGTCAGTCACAAAGATCACATTTTGTATAATTTCGTTTATATGGAATGTCCAGAAGAGTCAAGTGCACAGAGATAGAAAGTAGAAGAGTGATTGCCTAGGAAGAAGGCTGCTGAAGGTCTGATGAAGTCTCTCGCTGTGTGATGAGAATGCTTTGAAACTGATTCTGGTGACAGTTGCACAACACTATGAATGCACTAAAAAGGACTGAATTCTGTACTTTACATGGATGAACTACATGGCATGTAATTATACCTCAAGTGCTGTCAGCAACAGCAAAAACCTGGATTCTATGTTTCCTAATGACTTGTTTTAAAATTGCTTTCTCATGCTGTTTTATTTATTTATTTTTTAAAATATATTTTTATTGATTTCAGAGAGGAAGAGAGAGGGAGAGAGAGAAACATCAATGATGAGAGAGAACCATTGATTGGCTGCCTCCTGCACACCTATTACTGGGAATTGAGCCTGCAACCTGGGCATGTACCCTTGACCGAAATCAAACCCAGGACTCTTCAGTCTGCAGGCCAACGCTCTATCCACTGAGTCAAACCAGCTAGGGCCCTAATGACTTTTAATGTCCATAATTAATAGCACTATGCCTTTCCCATTTCCTTGAATTCTGGATTTGTGACACAGACACCTGTCCACCCATTTCCTCCTCTTGCAATACAAGAATCACCCTGTTACCACAATTATTTGATTAATGTTTGTCTCTAGTATATGAATCTAGAAGATGTTTGGAACCCACAGATTTTGCATGAAGAATGTGCAGGCTGCAGTCTGACTGCCTGAGCAAGTCACAGAGCTATGGCATGTGCAGAGGGGCTGTAGGAATTGAAGGGAAAACCTCAAACTCTGAGGAGCAGAGGCCAGCCTTCCTTTGGTGTCAACCATGAATGACCAACAGGCTAATCTGCAGGAGGACTTGGTTCAAGTGGAGAGTTTATTATTATTATTATTATTATTATTATTATTATTATTATTATGTAATTTCAAAATTACATATTTCCAAAGTTACATAAGCCTTAAAGTGGAAATTTCATTATAGTTATGTAATTTCAAAATTTTACCTGCTAAGAAAGAATCAATGTGTCCATATGTATTATATATATCTTTCTGGACTTCATTCTTAACAAATTAAATGTTGAAAACTATAGAAGGGCTGAAGAAACTAGCCTGGGTTTCAATATTCATATTGTCCACAGCATCTTTCACTGAAAAATCAGTATCTAGACCACAAGTTCAATGGTCTTCCTATAAAACCCATTAATTCATTTAAAACAGTTTGTGTGTGTGTGTTTACAATGGCTGTTGTGCCCAATTGTTTTTCTAGTACAAAATGGACATACCAACACACACAGACAAAATCCCCTGAAACACCCCATAGTGCTTGTTAGTGCAGTTCACTGTGAACTTCAAGCAGTGTCTGTCTTTGTCTCTTTGGTGCTGGATTTACAGACCCTGACTCAGCCTTCTAGACGTGCCTGTTCAGGGTTGACCTGTGTCCTCCAAACACATATGTTTGATATGAAGGTATGCTAAGTCTGACTCCTAGTGCCCACAAATGGGACCCTGTTTGGAAATAGGGGCTTTGAAGGTGTAATGAGGTTAAATGAGGTCCTCAGAGTGAGCCCTAATCTGATACCACTGGCGACCTGGTAAGAAGAGGAGACAGACCCACGCAGGGAGGCTGCTGTGGGCCCTCGAGGCAGAGGCTGTTCGGGTGCATCTACACACCAGGCAGCGCCAAGGACTGCTGCCCATCCCCAGAACTCAGAGGATCCAACCTTGCTCACACCTTGATTTCACACTTCTCACTGCCGTACCTGTGAGAAGGCAACTTTCTATTGTTTGCAGCCACCCAGTTTGCAGCCCGGGAAAGTAATGAAGTGCCCGAAGGTGACGTATCTGACATGCACAATAAGTCCACCGTGGCCTCACCTTTCTTCCCAGGGCCCTATCTTACCTCGGGGCCCTGGGATTTACAGCTACACCACTTTTAAAACTGTGTTATTAAAGGTAACACAGGAAAAGGTCTATTACATACTTATAATTTATGTGAGCATTTTCAAAAAACAAACTACTAAATACCAGAAGTTTGTTCAGTAAATGATTTCTCTGTCCTTAGTATACAAATCATTTAAGATTCAGAGATGAATTTTTAATTATGTGGCATGGCCAAGAATAAGTATTTCCCCAAGCTGTAATCTCATAGTGAAGCAATCAGCCAATTCTGAAAAGAGCAAAATATCTCTTTCCCTTGGGAATGATGTGGGAAGGGTATCAGAGGAGCTGGTCCCTTGGGAATGATGACTTGTAGATCACCACTTTTAAAGCATTCTGTTCTGTTCATTGTCCATTGGGCTGGACGCCAGTGAGCCTGAGAGAGGCTGTGGTTTGCTCGCCTTCTATTCTTAGCAACCTGCTAATAACGTACAGGACCCAGTAGGGTCTCTCATTCGGACACAACCAGGAGATGGCCATCATTGGTTAATTGGGTAATCCCCATTTTAACCACAAAGACACAGGCGAAGATAACAGACCAGAATCCAAACTGATGACAACTCTAACAAGAGTGCTTATAAAATATTGTGAGCTTAGTGAGGACACTTCAACTAACAGTGGCGGGGGATTTCAAGAGAGTGTCGCGGACATTTTAGGAAGTTCCTGGAGAAGGAGGGTGAAGCAGCGAGGTGGACCACCTCACTTCCTGTGTAACACGGAGCGGTGGAGATAGCAGCTGCTCAGGGTATTTTGATTATAACTAAGGAAAGGCTTGATGCTGTTCGAAGGCACCCAGAGGTCCTGACTTCAGGGGGCAGACCACCGAAGGTCCTCTGGAGGAGCCGAGCCAGCTTTGTAAGATTTACGGAGATACTTTAAGAGACACTCAGATATTCATTTAAGAGATATTAAGATGACTTTCAAATTTTCAGATCAGTAGAGAAAATCAATGTTCAACTGTATCTTGTTCAGCATACATTGCTCATTGGCATGGATGATGGTATTTTATAAGTTCTGTTAAATCGATGACTAAGACATCATCCTCTTGTTACTTATAACCATGGAAGCAAGAGGGATAGTTAAGATATATCAACAGTGATCTTATGCAAGTCCCACATTTGTAACTGCATTGGGTACAAATAAGAAGCATCTGGACTTCTGCAGAGAACAGTGGTCTTGAGATCATTATTGCTTACTAGAGGCCTGGTGCACGGATTCATGCACCGGTGGGGTCTCTCGACCTGGTCTGTGCCCTCTCGCAATCTGGGACCGCTTGGGAGATGTCAGAGCCCACTGCATGGATTTGGCCCAATCCCTGCAGGCCAGGCCGAGGGACCCCACCAGTGCACGAATCTGTGCACCAGCCTCTAATATGCATATAAGATCTTTTGTTAATCTCTTCCCACCCTCCCCACTTTCCTCTGAGATTCATCAGGTTGTTCCATGTTTCCATGTCTGTGCTTTGAGCATCTGCCCCCTATTGGTCAATGCATATCATAGGTACCAGTCAAATGATCGAATGGTCGGACACTTAGCATATTAGCCATATATATATATATATATATATATATATATATATATATATATATATATCATGTGTATGAACCTCCCCCATTGAAAAAAACTATAGTTACAACCTCAAAAAAAGGATACACTTTTTATGAAAATAGATAATAATTGAGTCCTATGCCTCCCATATGAATTTTAAATTATCTCTCTGATAATTTTCTCATTAAAGATATTAGAGACATCATATTACTATTTTTCATGCCAAAAAAGAGTTTCTAAGCTACTTTAAGTGTCTACTGTAGTATCAAATAATGTCTAGACTCTAAGAGACAATTGAGTTCACTGTCTAAAATGTTTGGTCAATTGGCCCTTTATAAACCTAGGGCTCTTTCTGCATATCAAGAGCTGTTCTTAGCGAAAACTGGGTGTGTATCCCAGAACTCGAATTCTGTTAGATGCCTATGATTTCTATCACACCTTACCCCCTATTCTTTATGCTCATAATCTCAGTGGCATCCAGGCTGTGGGATCCACAGGATCCTTGGCCAGCAGCCTCTGTCTCTGTGTATGTTTCTGTTGCTGCTGCTCTCCATCTCTTTCCTTGTTCTGTCTCTCTTTCTTTGTTTCTGTCACTGCCTCTCTCCAGCTCTTTACTTGTCTTTGTCTCTCTCTGTCTCCTTCTTTGTCTTTATCTCTCTCCATCTCTTTCTTTGTTTCTCTCTGTCTCTGTCTCTCTCTGGTCCCCAGCACTGGTTTAGCTATAAGGGAAATGAGAAACAGGAGAGTAGCAAGACTGTGCATGAAAAGTCTGCACTTTCCCTAGAGACTGGCTATCTGTCATAAGGATGTGGTATCCATTCATGATCATACATATGTGGTCTAGTCCTTAGGCTCCACATAATAAAAATTGCATTAGGAAGACAGCAAGACTAAGCAGAACCATAGACAATAGCAAACGAGGAGCTCCTGGTAAAAATCCAAAGGGCAAAATTGGTACATAAAGTCAGAGCTGGAAAGACCTTAGAGACCATATAGTCTAATCTTACTTTAGAGGTAAAGAGATTGAGACCCAGAGAAGCTGAAATCATACAATTTTATATGCACAAGGGTTTGTGACCATCCTTTGTATATATAGTCTCCTTTGCTCTGCACAAACCTAGTATGGTGGGTATTGTCACTACCAAACTGAAGGATTAAGAAGTAGAAAACACTAATGGGGAAGTACATAGCAGCACAGGGAGTGTGGTCAATAATCCTATCTAATAAAAGAGTAATATGCAAATTGACCATCACTCCAACACACAAGATGGCCACCCCCATATGGTCAAAGATGGCTGCCCCCATGTGGACACAAGATGGCCACCACAAGATGGCCAGCAGGAGAGGGCAGTTGTGGGTGATCAGGCCAGCAGGGGAGGGCAGTTGGGAGGGACCAGGCCTGAAAGGGAGGGCAGTTGGGAGGGACCAGGCCTGAAAGGGAGGGCAGTTGGGGGTGATCAGGCTGGCAAAGGAGGGCAGTTTTGGGTTACCGGGCCAGCAGGGGAGGGCAGTTAGGGGCAATCGGGTCAGCAGGGGGAGCAGTTAGGCATTGATCAGGCTGGCAGGGTAGTGGTTAGGGGGTGATCAGGCTGGCAGGCAGAAGTGGTTAGGGGAAATCAGCTAGGCAGGCAGGCGAGCGGTTGGGAGCCAACAGTCCTGGATTGTGAGAAGGATGTTGGGCCTAAACGGGCAGTTGGACATCCTTCGAGGGTTCCCAGATTGGAGAGGGTGCAGGCTAGGCTGAGGGACACACCCCCCCGTGCATGAGTTTCATGCACCGGGCCTTTAGTATTGTAATAATTGTGTATGGTGGCAGGTGGTTACTAGACTGATCAGGGGACTGCTTTGAAAATTATATAGATGGCTAACCACTGTGCTGCACACCTGAAATAATATAAAATAATACCAAATCTAAACTGTAATTAAAATAAAAACAAACAGGAGGAGACTGAGGATTAAGTAATGGAGTGATTAAGTAATTCTCTGTAGATCACCCAAAAAATTAGGGGCAGAGTCAGGGTCCCACTACTGTCTCTGCTCCAGTGCCTGTGCTCATAGCCACCCTGCTTTAAGGGATGGAGATAGTTGTAGGTCTCAGGAACCTCAGTCTGGCCTTTAAATGCTCCATTTGTTACTTTTGAAATAAGATATTAATTTAATTATATTTATTTGAAAGTAAAAGAATAAGATCCAAACAAATCCATCTGAAATTTGACTAGAAGGAGATGCTTTGCAAAGGAGCCCTTGTGATAATGTGACGTGGGGACTAGTGCTGGAGCTCCCAGAATAGTTCTGAAGTTCAACTACAACTCCTTTCACTGGGGCGTGGCTCAGTGATTCCCAAACATCCCGTAGCTACACAGGTATCTATTAGATGGAACAATGTCTATTTATTAGTGGGTGAAAATCAGAGAATGATGAAAGCAGAAATGACAAATGTAATATAGAAAATATGACATTCAATTCTTTTTATGATTGATGGAACATTTTATGAAAGTTATCATTTCTATTGTTTGTCCTCAGAAACCCAGTCTACTCAGTTCAACCTGCGTTATTAAATATTTTTCCTGTGTTTCAGTACTATTGTGGGATAATATATCTTATTATAATCACCTACTTGATTTTGGTATGCATTAATTACCTTTGTTCAATAGTATTCAAAGGCCCACTTTCAATTAAGTACATCATTAATGGCATTTGATGTTAATGGCAACAGATTCTGTGAGATTAAAATTCATAATTATTTATAGCAAAAAGTTCCACAGCATTTAAGGAAATTTAAACCAAACACTTCAGACATCATAAATAGACAGATCTGTATCAATTTACAAAACTCACCTGCTACAGAGGGGAAAAAGGAAGCAAAGGGAATACAAGCCTTAGTTATTTTGGAATAAATACTGTTATTTTTAAACAGAAATTTGCTATCTCTAAAACTTTTAAAGCAAAAAAAGGTCTTGTCCCAGTATATTTCCATTATAATATTTACTACATCTTCCTGTGGCCTTTGAATATAATTTCTGGCCTCTGGGTATGGAAACCAACCAAGCTATAGGAATGTTCCTAGAAGACCAGAAATTTTGAAAATTGTGTTCTATAGGTCATCTATACCAGTGGTCAGCAAACCATGGCTCACGAGCCACATGCGGCTCTTTGGCCCCTTGAGTGTGGCTCTTCCACAAAATACCACGGCCTGGGCGAGTCTATTTTGAAGAAGTGGCATTAGAAGAAGTTTAAGTTTAAAAAATTTGGCTCTCAAAAGAAATTTCAATTGTTATACTATTGATATTTGGCTCTGTTGGCTAATGAGTTTGCCAACCACTGATCTATACTAATAATAGAGAAATATGCAAATTGTCCAGGACACCATCACAGTAACAGTAACAACTGAACAGCAGGCTGTGTGGGGCGACCAGGCCGGCAGGGGGGTTAGTGAGAAATGACCAAACGACTGAACAGCAGGCTCTGTGGGGCAACTAGGCTGGCGGGGGGGGGGGGCATTTGGGGGCAACCAGGCCAGCAGGGGGGGCAGTTAGGGGCAACTAGGCTGGCAGAGGGGGGCAGTAAGGGGTGACCAGGTTGGGGGGGCAGTTGGAGGCAACCAGGCCTGTAGGGGGGTACTTGGGGATCACCAGGCCGGGAAGGGGGGCAGCTAGGGGCAATCAGGCCAGCAGGCAGAGGTGGTTAGGGGTGATCAGGCTGGAAGGGGGCAGTTAGGGGCGATCAGGCAGGCAGGCAGGTGAGCAGTTAGGAGCCAGTAGTCCCGGATTAGAGTGGGTGGAGGCTGGGCTGAGGGGACCCCCACACCCCGTGTACAAATTTTGTGCACCAGGCCTCTAGTTTGTTTGTTTTTTAAGTCTTTGATCCTGGTTTAATCATTATCCTCCCAAAATGCACTGGTTTGTTGCATTTGTTTGGGCAATGAAATAAGATGAGCACAGGTACAAAGTAACAATTGAACAACCAAGAAGAAACAACCAATTGTGAAAATAGCATCAGGCACTCAATAAGTAAAAGCCACTGATATCATGCGAGTCAGTCGATAGCTGCTGTCTGTACACCGTGCAGACTCTTGACTAGAGGAATTCATAGTCTCCAGGTCACATCTAACACATTGGATCTGCAAGTCTCACTTTCCACCTCCTTTCCTCTTCCCCATCACTGTCACACATCGAAGTCAGGCGCAAACCCAGGCCTCTGGGGTTCGCGACGCAGAGCACTGTGTGTGTGATAGGCCAGCAGACCATGCTCTGGGTGTCGCTCATGTTTCGGTGTGTCTTGTGAGAAGCACTAGCAAAACTGTATTTGAACTGTATTCTCAAAGATATCTGTACGACAAGCAACCTAGGAAGAAGGAGATATTTTCTCCTTTCAGAGCACAGCAAAACATGGTTACTACTCATTATAAAAGATTTGGGGTTCCCTATGCACGCTCAGCATTCTGTCCTGTAATGCAACCCACCAGGCCTGCACACGCTCAGCCCACCTGCACTACCCATGAGATCTGGGAGCCAGGGGCACCGACTCACATCTGCCGATGTCCACGCTCTTGGCTGTTATGGTCAGTAATAAAGTCCCTTGTCTCTAACCCAGGCGTCTTGGGCCGTCTGTTAACATTTGTGACACTGGTATTCTCCGACCCAGGAATCGTGGTGCTCACGTTAGGTGGGCTCACTTGTCAGCATGCGAGTTTGGTAAAATCTTATGCTCCTCGCAGGTCCTGAAAGCTCTCTCATGGAAATGTTATTTTAATATGATAGTAACTATTTCTCTTATACGTCATTCAAGAAAGTACTATTGTAGCCCAACCGGCGTGGCTCAGTGGTTGAGCATCGACCTATGAACTAGGAGGTGACAGTTCGATTCTTGGTCAAGGCACATGCCCGGGTTGTGGGCTCAATCCCCAGGGAGAGACATGCAGGAGACAGCTGATCAATGATTCTCTCTCATCATTGATGTTTCTATCTCGCTCCCTCTCCCTTCCTCTCTGAAGTCAAAAAATACATTTTTAAAAAAGTACTATTGTATATTGATTTCATAACTCATTCCAATAGTTTTGGTGCATCTCTCTGTTCAAGGCTTCTAGACCTCCTGAAGGAGATAAGAATATAATTAAAATGCAGTTACTAATCTTATGGAATTCACTATATCGAAAAAAAAAACTAGCAAGAAACTAGATATATACATAAATATCTATTATTAATAAGACTAGATAAATGTCAATGAGAGAGCTGTTGAATTATATAAGTGAAAAAAATACAATCCAGGAATCTTAAAATCAGAAGGGGCCTTAGAAGTAACATCATCATCTCTTCCATATTTGATTGCAGAAATTCCTTGTTTATAATCAGCTTTCCTGACATGGTTATACCATCATTGGATAGAAATAGCCAAGGACACCAGTGAGAAAGCACTCGCTACCTTCCAAAGCAGTCATTTCCATATTTGATAGTTCTGGGTGTACACGTTATTTCTTGAATTAAAAACTGTCTAAAAATGCATTCTGTAGTTTCATCTGCCCAAAGCTCTAACCCTCCTTTACATAAGCTTCCTTCAAATGTTCCCCATTCTCACCTCCACTGGGTTCCTGCTCAGACATTCACGCTCAGCATGTCTTCCTGAGCCACATATGCACAGAGGATCATTGAAGCCCAAAGCCCATTTCCATTCCCCTGTTAAATTTCATCTCACTGCTTTCAACCCTGAAGTCCAGCCTGTTGAAATAATTTTGTATCTTGATTCTCTTTCAGGCTATAGACGTCTACCAATTTTATGATCACAAGAAGTTACTGAATGAGGTTTATATGTTGAACCAGTCATTATCCACCAGTTTATTGTTTGTTACCTGTGGAAGATCAGCAAGATCCAGGAAAAACCGAAGTGCAAGACCTGTGATCACCGTTGAATGGTGCCCCCTCGGGTGTCATGTGATGTCCCCCTTGTTAGGTTTAGGAGGATGATACATTTAGTATTTTATCTGCCTCTAAAGAAATGAATTAGGACAACTGTGTGCTGTAAAATGCACAGAACAGGAAATAGACCTCACAGGGTTAAGTGTTACTTCCAATAATGTGAGACCACTGGAGCTAAAGAGCTTTTGTATGTTTTCCTCATGTCTCTAAATAATTGGATCCTCTCATTAGAACAAAATCAATTTATTATGTTCAATGTAGAGATAATAAGATATTCGATGTCTTTTCCACCAGCTATGTGATACAGAAACGTTATATATGACTTTTTAATAATTTTATAAAACTGAGTGTCTGGGTTTATTTCACATTCATATGTTCTTTCCCCCCTTTTTAGCATTCTTATTGTTCTTCTAAAATTTGACACAGATGGTTAGGTTCAGTTGCCATCAGCCTTCTGGTTCTAACATGACTAGATATGATGAGCTGGATATGAATATATCAGAACTGGGCCTTTAGGCATGAATTGTGATAATAAAATACAAGACTAGCTGTTTAAAAGTATTTTCCTGCTGTATCTGATGTTCCAAAATATATATTCTCACAGTGAACTGTGTTCATTAATATTTCACAAGCTATTATAATAAACTAGATGCCTGGTACACGAAATTCGTGCACTGGGTTGGGGGTGTCCCTCAGCCCATCCTGCACCCTTTCCAATCTGGGACCCCTTGGAGGATGTCCGACTGCCAGTTTAGGCCTGATCCCACAGGGACTGCTGACTCCTAACCACTTGCCTGCCTGACTGCCTGTTAACCCCCTAACCAACTGCTCCCCTGCCAGCCTGATTGACACCTAACTGCTCACCTGTCGGCATTATTGACACCTAAATGCTTCCCTACTGGCCTGATCGCTCCCAACTGCCCTCCCTTGCAGGCCTGGTCATCCCCAGCTGCCCTCCCCTGCAGGCCTGGTTGCCCCCAACTGCCCTCCCCTGCCAACCATCTTGTGACAATGTGGGGGCAGCCATCTTGTGATGATGTGGGGGCAGCCAACTTGCGACCACATGGGGCAGCCATTTTGTGGTGGCCATCTTGTGATGATATGGGGGCAGCCATCTTGTGGTGATGTGGGGGTGGCCATCTTGTGGTGTCCATCTTGTGACAATGTGGGGGCAGCCATCTTGTGATGACATTGAGCAACCATCTTGTGATGACATAGGGGTGGCCATCTTGTGATGACGTAGGGGCAGCCATCTTGTGGTGGCTATCTTGTGACAATGTGGGGGCGGCCATTTTTTGATATGAAGGCATGAGGGTCAATTTGCATATTTCCTCTTTATTATATAGGACAAGAGGCCCGGTGTATAAAATTTGTGCACTGTGGGGGTGTCCCTCAGCCCAGCCTGCACCCTCTTCAATCTGGGACCCCTCAGGGGATGTCTGACTGCCAGTTTAGGCCCTATCCCTGGCCTAAACTGGGAGTTGGACATCCCTCTCACAATCCAGGACTGCTGGCTCCTAACCGCTCACCTGCCTGCCAGCCTGATCACCCCCTAACTTCTCCCATGCTGGCCTGATTAACACCTAACTGCTCCCCTGCCAGCCCAATTGCCCCCAACTGCCTTCCCCTGCTGGCCTGATCTTGCCCCCAACTGGCCTTTCCAGCCAGCCTGATCTCTCCCCCAACTGCCCTCCCCTGCTGGCCTGATGGCCCCCAACTGCCCTCCCCTGTGGGCTTGGTTGCCCCCAACTGCCCTCTCCTGCAGGCCTGGTACCCCCTAACTGCCCTCCTCTGCTGGCCTGGTTCCCCCCAACTGCCCTCCCCTGCTGGCCTGATCTCGCCCCATCTGCCCTCTCCTGCCGGCCTGGTTGCCCCTAACTGCCCTTCCCTGCCGGCCTGATCTCACCCCCAACTGCCCTCCCCTGCAGGCCTGATCTCACCTCCAACAACCCTCCTCTGCTGGCCAATTTGGTTCTTATTGGTCAGTTTCTATGCCAGTCAGTGTCAAAAGCTCTGCCTCCTAAGCAGCCATTGACTACTCACAGTTGACCAAGATTTGGTTCTGATTGTTCGGTTTCTATGCCAGTCAGCGTCTCTGGGCCTATTAACAGGGCCTCATCAGAAAGGTGGGGCTGATCAGCAGCCCTGGTGGAGGCCTGGAGAGAAATGGAGGCATGGCTGTTGGTCAGGCTCAGAAAGAAAGAGAGAGGCAAGTGCTAATCAACAGCTGCCACAGAGGCTATGGATCAGACCCTGCTTCTCTCTTCAGGCCTCTCTCCAGGCCTGATTCGCAGCCCCCTCAGCAATCAGTGCTGGGTCACCATGCCTGCTGCCGTAGCAGTCAGTGCTGGGTTGGCTCAGCAACCCAGCACTGACTGCAGGACTGACTTCTGGTTGGTCGAGCCTCTGGTGGTGATGGACCCAGGGTTTTTATATATTAGGATTATGCACCTGTATGCAAAACATATGCTACTTTTACATTTGTGGTGTAATTAACCTCACCTGAAGTTAATGTTTATATTATTTTAGTTAATTAATATAATAACTTGATAACACAATATTAAAAACAAGAAAATGAAACCCAATGTCTGTAACTGGCATATTGGACAGGCTGAATCTAGCAGGACACAATTGGTAAAAGGTTTCATTTTCTCCAAATCCAGGCATTCCATCTGGCCTTTGGGAACTGTTAGTCCCCTAGAAGGCTCTCCCTGGAATTTAGACAATGGTGGTTGGTTCCTGTCAATCAATAGAACAAGTGTCACCCTGGAGATGGGGGGTCCACACACAAAAGCCACCCTTAGTCATTAATCTCTAGTCCTAAATAATCAAACTTTTGAAGACACCCAGTTCAATCTCCTTGTTTCCCTTATCTTCAGCCCGAACTCTGGGTTTGGACCTCCAAGGGAAATGGAGTGTTTCTCAGTGGTTAGTGCCCCTGTGCCCCTGCCTCTGATTTTCCAGGGTCAATGCCAAAGGACGGGCCGCTGTGAAGTCTCTGTCCTTGCTTTCCTGCTGTCCCGCTCCCTAGCACTGGCTGCCAGTCATGCCCTCCATGGTGATGTGTCTACAACAATGGCTTTTGAGGTCACATTTGTGGCTTCTGCAACCCACTCCCTGTGCTCAGGACTGCAAGCCCCCATTACGTGGGCGAGGTCAGCCTAAGGCACCTCTTGCCCCCGCCACTGTCCCAGGGTCACAGCTTCTTCCTCCTCAGCAGGTGACCTGTGCTCACTGTCCTGGTGCTCGCTGGGTCCCTCGGCCGCTGCAGACTCAGGCTACACCATGTCCCAGGGATGTAGATCCAGGCTTCCTTCCTTAGCCTGCCTGTTCCCTGTAACTGCCCAGGCTTGGAACACGGAGTCCTAAGAGTCAGGTGCTGGTCTCTGTTCCTTAATTTAATGACTGAGATGGAGATCTCTCAGGAAATACCTTGCAGAGCATTCCTCCCAAGCACCGGCTGGTCTGTGTGCTTCTATAGCTCAGCACTCATCAGTCACAGAGACCCAAGCTGCCAGACCCTGGAGCAGATTTCAGTGTTGGATGTGGGTCACTTGGCTGAGAGGATGGAGCAGCAGTCCCCTCCCATATGTGTGCATGTGTGCATGTGTGTTTGTGTGCATGTGCGTGCACACAGCATGGGAGGGGAGTAGGAGAAGTGGGCATATGAAGTGACATATATTCTCCATGAAGCTGACAACTCTACTTCTGTGGTTTCTGCCACCATCCTTTTGAGTTTCTGGCCTCATCGCATGTGGCTGGAAAAGAGTTAGAAACTGCTGTCATCTGTACTCAGGAACCTGCTGGCCATTCTTGTAGATTGTGGACTAGTCATAATCTGTTGCCCTCAGTTTTGGATTTTCAGCAATAATTTGAGACATCTAGGAAGTCCCACCCAGCTGGTCCTTGTGTTTCATTTACATGTAAGCACTTAATTGAAAATTTCAGTTAGTACCCATAGCACATGACCCATGATGCAGTGCTTAGCCTGGGAAGTCCTTACTTTTGGAGTTTAATAATAAAAGTTTAAATCAGGTTGGAAATGCTGCATATGGTTCCCTGGGAGGGGACAACTTCAAGTGTTACAGACGTCCCCACATGCTTATTTAGTTTTGTTCACCCAACCCAACATTTTTCTATGTGAACTATTGTATCTTATGGAACAAGTATCTCTGGAACACAATTTTGGGAACAGACTCAAAACTAACACTTAAAAGCCAGTATGAAGCATCCTGAAATTCAGTGGGCTCACTCTGAAGAGAACAGACTGTAGGGTAAAGTCAGTCAGCAATGCCCTAAGACATCAGCAACTCTCCAGGACCTACCTTTGTGCTATCCCACCTCAAAAGAGCTTGCAACCTCAAGTAAACCTAGAAATTAATACAAATCAGATACTCTAACGTTTAGCTGTAATGCTGTATTTCAGTGCTGCCATCGGAATGAGTGAAGGAAAGGTCCCGTTTTACTGTGTCTCTATTCTGTAACCCTGCCTTCCATGGACCGGTCCCAGGACCAGCAAATGAAAACAAATGTGCAGTTAGCAGGGCTATTTGTGTCCTTTCCCCTCCAGCATGAGTGCTGTGACTGGGAGAGTGCGCTGAAGTCATGGACTATTGTGTGTAATGATACGTTCAGTAACAATCCATTTCCAGCCTTGGACAGCTGAGACACTGATGTCGCCCTATCACCCAGACAGTGAACAAAATGAGTCATATAATTTTCCTAGTGTGATGTAGGGATTATAAAAATGCATTATGTGGCACCTAACAATGCTGGGTCACAGTACAAGAAAAGCATGCCTCTCCCGGAAATCCAGGTTACCATCAGCCAGGAGATGTTCTTTAAAAATAAGAAGAATATGAGATTTGCTTCTAGCCCTAGGGCCACACAGAAGCCTTCAATGGACAGTGTTTCAAAGAAAAGAAAGCACTATGTACTATGATTTTCCAGCTCAACCTTAGCAGATTAGCTTGTGACTAAGCATTTAAATACTACTTGCTAATCTAGGGATAATAATTATCAGTAATTCACATGATAGTTTCATTATTCGTCCATTGTACTTCAATGATGGCAGGCTTCCTAATTGTCCAAGTACTTGGAACTTAAGGCCTTATTTAGGGTGTCATTAAGGAGAAAGAGTTAAGAGTTTAGGCTGTGGACATGGCAGACCTGGATTCAAATCTCTGCTATGTGACCTTGGGCAAGGTAATCACAAATTCCCCTAAGTTGCAGAGTTCTCACATGAAAACGGTAATCATATACCTCTCCAGGTTCTTTGAAGCTTAAATACAGGGTAGTTCTCTATAAGGCTAGTCCCCTCTGGCATCAGGACACATCCTAAACAGCAAATTCCCTAAGTGATTCCTCCACACCTTTCCACTCTCTACACCTAATGCAGCTAAGCGTTCAGCACCACGGACAGCAGGCACCTGCTTTCCTGCCTGCCCCTCGTTCAGTTGGTATCTACCTCAAAGACAGGAGCCCTTCCTGTTTCTCATTTGTCTCCAGTGTGTAGCCAAGTACTCAGTGCACTTGCATATATGGTAATGTAAAAATAAAAGGCATTTATGACTAACTCAAGTGTCAACTCAAACCACATTTACATGTATTTTGCTAACTTTCACAATAATCTTAGATTAAAGTATATTTAAATGAGGTGTAAAATGTTCATCCAATAAATATATTATATTACAATGTGGACATGAATAACAATAATTGCTGAATATATGCATATATGTTTATATGTGTATGTGTGTGCTTATACATATATATGTACAAGCACACATTAACTGTATTCCAGTAATAATCAATGCATATTTTTATTATTACTACTGTTATTCAATAACATGAACTAATAATGTTGATAATATTCATTAACAAGTACTTATTGAGCTGATGCAATGACTTTAGAATGCACACAGCACTGAATTAGACTTTTTCCCAGGGGGATTTTCTCCCAAATTAGACAAAAGACCAGACACAAACACAGAGAATGAAGGTTAATGCATTCAGGGAAGAAAGACTGGCATCATGGCATATACATCAATACCTGATGCTGAAGAGCAAAGTGAGGGGTTCTAAATTGCACAATGCAATTTCATCACCATTATCGAAAATACCCACATCAATGCAAGGACTCAAGCTCATATTCTGAGGGAACGTGGGCCAGAATGTCTCAAGTCAGGGAAGGACCAGATATAGCAATCACCGGGCAGCCAGTTCTGCAGAAACAAGTGGAATCACCTTAGACTCTGACTAACACCGCACAGAACAGAGGTGCTCATGGAAAGCTGTTCATAGAAAGCTTTCAGGGGAAGGACAAAGTCATCTGCTAGTAGCTCCTGCAGGATCCTAAGAAGATATGAGCAGATGGAAGGGAGCTGTGTGTTAGTGGCTCTATTATCTCTACATGATTGTTATTGTCTTTATTTATTTTCAACTCACAAATCATAGTTCTTTACTACAAGCTTATTCCAGTTTCTTTTGCTATTGTATATCTCAGGTGATCACAAAATGACATTATTTTCTGGAAAAAGAAACTTGAAAGAAAACACACTAGAAGATTCATAACTTTAAATAATAATAACAATCAAAAATTATTTAATCCCTATTGAATTAAATATACTTAATCATTAAATATACTTATTAAATATTAAATACCTGAAGATATTAAAGAAAGGTAAAACTTTTGTGAATGTGACACATTTGTTTTTATAAATTACTCTGTGTTCTGCCATATAATCTGATCTGATATCTAGATTTTTTTCCAATTAAAAATATATTAATTTTGTGGGCTAGAAAAGTCAATGCAAGGGGGAGGGGAGGGGGACATATGTAATAATTTCAACAATAAAGATGAAAAAAACATAAAAAAACAAAACCCAAAAATATATCAATTTTTATCAAATACATGGGTAAGCTACACTTTGCAATCATGGGTTATATTTAGGCTCTAAACCTTTCCAGCTGAATAATTTCACCATTTATAAGCTTCTGTTTTCTTGACTTTCCAAAAATAACTTACATCATCATTTACTGCAAGGATTTAATAATGCAAGATGTTTTAGCCTTCAAGCAATGCCTGGCATCTACTATGCCTCAAAAATGTTAGTTTTTTTAAAAAATGTTCTGCATCTTTATTTTCCCCCCTCTCTTTTAAAAATCTTTATTGTTGAAAGTATTACATATGCCCCATTTGTCCCCCCCCCCATTGACTTCCTCTAGCCTGCCCCAATCCCCCCAGTCCTACTGTCTGTGTCCATAAGTTATGCATATATGCATGTAAGTTCTTTCTACCCACCCTCCCCCACCTTCCCTCTGAGGTTTCACAGTCTGTTCGATGATTCTGTGTCTCTGGATCTATTTTGTTTATTAGATAACATGTCTGAGTGAGAACATGTGATACTTATCTTTCTCTAACTGGCTTATTTGACTTAACATAATGCTCTCCAGGTCCATTCATGCTGTTGCAAATGGTAAGAGTTCTTTCTTTTTTACAGCTGCATGGTATTCCATGGTGTAAATATACTACAGCTTTTTTATCCACTCATCTGCTGATGGGCACTTGGGCTGTTTCCAAATCTTAGCTATTGTAAATTGTGCTGCTGTGAACATAGGGGTGCATATATTATTTTTGACTGGTGTATTTGATCTCTTAGGATATATTCCTATAAGTGGGATTACTGGGTCAAATGGCAGTTCCATTTTTAGTTTTTTGAGGAAACTCTATACTGTTTTCCACAGAAGCTGCACCAGTCTGCATTGCCACCAACAGTGCACTAGGGTTCCTTTTCTCCACATCCTTGCCAGCACTTGTCATTTTTGATTTGTTGATGGTAGCCATTCTGACCAGTGAGAGGTGATACCTCTTTGTCATTTTGATTTGTATCTCTCTGATGATTCGTGACTTTGAGCATTTTTTCATATGTCTCTTGGCCTTCTATATTTCCATTTTTGAGAAGGGTCTATTTAGGTCCTTTGCCTACTTTTTAATTGAATTGTTTGTCTTTTTTTTGTTAAGTTGTATGAGTTCCCTATTTATTTTGGAGATGAATCCCTTATCAAATGTAACATTGGCAAATATGTTCTCCCATGTAATGGGTTCTCTTACCATTTTGTTGATGGTTTTCTTTGCTGTGCAGAAAGTTTTTATTTTGATGTAATCCCATTTGTTTATTTTCTCCTTAGTTTCCTTTGTCCTGGGAGATGTATCAGTAAACATATTGTTATGGGAAATGGACATATTCTTAGAAAAATACAATCTTCTAAAACTCAATTAGGAAGCATCAGAAAACCTGAATAGGCTGATAACTACTGATGAAATTGAAGTAATAATAATAATCCTATCTAATAAAAGAGTAATATGCAAATTGACTATGACTCCAACACACAAGATGGCTGCCCCCATGTGGTCAAAGATGGCTGCCCCCATGTGGACACAAGATGGCCACCACAAGATGGCCAGCAGGGGATGACAGCTGGGAGGGATCAGGCCTGCAAGGGAGGGCAGTTGGGGGTGACCAGGCTGGCAGAGGAAGGAAGTTGGGGGGGACCGGGCCTGCAGGGAAGGGCAGTTGAGGGGGACCCAGGCCTTCAAGGGAGAGCAGTTGCGGGGGGACCAGACCTGCAGGGGAGGGCAGTTAGGGGCAAACAGGTTGGCAGGGGAGCAGTTAGGCATCAATCAGGCTGGCAGGGGAGTGGTTAGGGGCAATCAGGAAGGCAGGCAGGCGAGCAGTTAGGAGCCAGCAGTCCTGGATTGTGAGAGGGATGTCTGACTGCCCGTTTAGGCCTGATCCTAAACGGGCAGTGGGACATCCCTGGAGGGGTCCCAGATTGGAGAGGGTGCAGGCTGGGCTGAGAGACACCCCACCCCCATGCACGAATTTCGTGCACCAGGCCTCTAGTAATAATAATAATAATAAACTTCTAGCAAACAAAATCCCTGGTCTGGATGGCTTCACAGGGGAGTTTTACCAAACATTTAAAGAACTAACACCTATCCTCCTTAAACTATTCCAAAAATTTTAAGAGGAAGGAACACTTCCAAGTTCTTTCTGTGAGGCCAGCATTACCCTAATTCTGAACCCAAATAAGGACACTACAAAGAAAGAGAATTACAGTCTGATATCCTTGATGAACATAGATGCTAAAATCTTCAACACCATATTAGTAAATCAGATCCAGCAATGCACTAAAAAATAAGTTATGGATTTTGTAGGGATTTTTCTTTTACTCTTCCAGACATATAATACAATTATAAATGATTGTAAGATCTAAAAGTAGATAGAAATGAAGTTTAGTACATACAGATGCAGCTTTCATCAATTAATTGTATTACTCATATTCAGGAATTCAACAATTAATTGGGAAAACCTTCAAACTTGACAGTCCGGAAGCACTCAACCTAGTCAGTCACAAGCCTGGAATCAGTAACTTCACAGGTAAACTGAAGGGTAAACAGTACATTTTATTTTATGAAAACAGCATTGTTACTTGTCAGAAGATGAAGAAAATGTTGGATCAATTTTTACCAGGAAAATAGAAGGCGGAGTCAAGGAAGTCAAAGAGCAAATCAGTATCATTAATCTCTCTTACTAGGCAGCACACTGTCTGTGAGAGATGTGTAGAGAGATGGGGTCAGGAAATGAGTCAAGAATGTCATCAATTATCTATAATAATAAAAGAGTAATATGCTAATTAGACCAGATGTCCTTCTGGATGAAGCCGGGGCTGTGAGGGAAGCCCTGGTCCTGGGTGCCTGCCGGTGGCCAGAAGGAAGCCAGAGCTGGCAGCCAGGGGAAGGAAGGCCTACTCCTGCACAAATTTTGTGTATCGGTCCTCTACTTTAGGAATAAAGGAGATTTAAATCAGTGTCTCAAAGTATCCCAAACTATATGTGGTTTTTAGGCTCTAAAAACTGTGCTTTTATTATTGGTTATTAATTGTGATAAGACAAAAATTTATGGCATATTTTATGAACTCAAAGACATTTGTAGGTAAATGCCATGATAAATTCTGGACTACACCAGCCGTTGTAAACCAAGCCAGCTTGGAGGGTCTGGGACACGCTCATGATCAGCTGCTCTGTTGACAGGTAAGGGAGAACGGGGGCACTTTTTCAGTCACATGCAGAGGAGGGAAAGAGCACCAGCCTAATAGACCATTTCCAACATGGCATGACTGTTGAGGAAATGAAGGTGACCCATGAACAAAAGCCCGAGTTCCAGTCATTGTAACAGAAGCTATCATTGCAGTGAAAGCACTCCTCAACATCTACTGGTAAAGTTAACCAGTTGTAAACTCTGAAAGTCACCACGGAGATGAACTTCTGGTTAAACATATGAGAACACTAAAATCATTGGCACTTTCTTAGCCACTGAGGAAGGACCAGAGAAACTGAAATCTATAAGTCGGGAACCACAGGAGTTTGTGGAACTCTTTTCTTAATGTTCTGCACTAAGGTAAGAATCAGTCATGTATAGAGACCTCTTATCCTAATTTTCTGTAATTACAGATATTTTCAATAGAGGCCCAGTTACAATTAATATCAACCTGGAAGTGTACTTGATTTGATTGCTCTTTAGACCATTTCAAGAACACAAATGACCTTATATAATAATATGTATCATAATTAAGAATCTTATATAATAACATGTACCATAATCAATCTGCTCCAGAATTGTCCTCTCTCTATAGATTGAAATAGGAAACTAACTCTTACTCCACATTGTTGATAAAAAGTCCTTTGTCCATGGAATAATCCATGGAGACATTTGTCAGAGTTATGGACAAATATTTGTAAAATACTTGGCTGAATGTGTGCCAGACATGATCATAAGCATTTTATACAGATTATTCCATTTGATACTATTAATATCCTATAAAGTGAACTATTAATATCTTTATTTTACAAAAGGGAAACCAAGGCTTAGAGAATCCAAGTGACTTAATCAAGGGAAATGTGTCGCAGGTGTTGGAGCTGAAACCTAAGGATGTATCGTTATGGTGACTGTAAGTACCAGAGCTAACGGCTACTGAGCACCACTGCACCTTGCCTCCGCAGACCCCACCATGGTACCAGCCAACGCAGCCTCACAGCTCTGAACACGAGTGCGCTGGGCACATTATGCCACCTCTGGGCATCCAGAAGTGACAGCGCTCTGCAAGCCCAGCAGACAAGTGGGCTCATGTCCACTGGGCTCTGCAAGCCCAGCAGACAAGATGGAATCACAGTAACGGTGGACATGGCGAAGTGGAGGCTTCAGAAAGCAGTGATGTGGCGCTTTTCAAACATCTCCCCAGGTGTTGGACGCTCCCATGGAGAGGTGCGGTCCGCGTCGCCTCCCTGGGCGTTGGGACTGACCATAAGGACATGAGGATCACCAACAGCAAAGAGCAGAAATGACAGTGTGGGACTTCTAAGTCCTAGAAAACAATGGCTTGGAGTCCTGGCCCCTGGAGAAAAGCCAGGCTGTGAGGAGCCACGCCACACAGGACACCTGGGGTGCTGTGGGTGCAGCTCGTCCCCGTTCCCCCAGGTTAGGCTCCAGACCTGTGACTGAACCAAGGTTCTAGGGGGCTCCAGGGTCCAGTCTCCCACTCAAGGCCCCAGACCTTGGGTACCAGAGACAAGACCCCGACCCTGCCCTTTTGAATACTGACCAGGATATCTGAGGGCAATGACATGGTTGCCTTGTCCTGACAAAGTTGGGGAAATTGTTCTGTAGACGGAACGCATTTAATAACTGTAACGATATTCACAATGAGAAGATGCACCTGAGCTATACCTGCCACAGTGCATGTTCTGTAGCTGAAATGAGGGGGTTACCAGAAATGCTGGAAGCCAGTTCCAGCATGTCATAATTCAAGAGTTTCATCAAAAGGTTGGTGGAACTTGGGGACTCAATAAGGGCTGAGTCACAAATGTTATCGCCTGTTGGGAATGGATAAAGGCATTTCCCCCAAACCTGAATAGGATGATTGTTTGCTGCCAGACAGCTCAGGGCATCTTAATCTACATGTTATTGTCTCCTACTGGTCACACACATGAACAGCCATAGGCTATTTCCCAATCTGACAATTGAGTCTGTATGAAACCCTACCCTTTGAAGTGTATCTCCACCTTGCCTTAGGACAATTCGTGTTAATAAAAAGCAAGGGGTCCTGAGACAAGAAGAACTTAGCTCCTTTAGCTAGGCTCCTCTGACCCCCAATGCCTTTCAAAATTATCTTTTGTCTTTGGACTCTTACTTAATCTACGCACAGCCTTCTCCAGATTCCAGAACCCTTCTAGATGCCCATCAAGATCCACTGGTATTAAATGTTTCACAACGTCTGGCATTACAGAAAGAACTTGAAAATATTGTTTAGCATAAGTATAGACCATAAAAACACCTCTGCTATTAATTAATATGTCAGTTATGGATTTCAAGCACTCAGTAAATGAGTGAGTGGAATGAAGGTAAAATTATTTAAGTCTCTGCTGTTGGTTGTGGCTGCTGATGAAATGAAGGAGTGTGCTAAGTATAAAATGCACACCAGCATTGGAAAATTTAGTATGAAAAAAGATTTAAAGAAATCTCATTAAAATTTTACATTGATTAATATTTTGGATATTACCTCATAGTTTTTATATTGGTTACATGGCTAAAATGATAATATTTTGGGTAGTGGTCAACTAGAATGTATTACAAAGTAATTTCATCTTTTTCTTTTTACTTATTTTTGTTAGTTTGACTCCTAGAAAATTTAAATTTAACTGTAGTTCACATGGTATCCCTGTTGGACAGAAGTGGATGAAACTATTATTCTTTCTTAAAAATTATTATATATTTAATAATGAAAAAACAGAACCTTATTAATAATTCTCATTTTGTCACAAATTTCTCCAATTCTGAAAAACAAGAGGACTGAGTTTAGTTTTCCAATGATTTCTGTCACACAGGTCGGTGATTTATGAATTCTACTGGCTGGTCATTCCAAGACAAGGGGGAAAAGACTTGGTGTGAGAAACACTCAGTAAAGCTACCACTGTCCCATTAGACACTGATCTTACTGGTTTGTGGCACTAGTTAAGATTATGAGTGTTTTAAATTCTGTTCTCGATTTTCACACCAAAACACAATGTAGCAAACCCTTTCTCAGAGTTTATTTTCTTACTAACTTTAAATGTATTTCCTCCTATGAATATAATTTATTTCTGTTTTCCTAGATTTTGACACCTCTTGAAGCAGAGACCAAAGTGTTAAAATGTAATAACTAAAATCATCTTTAAACAAAGTCTCAGTATCTTGGGAACTGTTTAAGAAGGGGGAGGGGTTTATAGGAACATTCCCAAAGTAGGACGATTTAAAGTTTTATCTCGTAAAGACCGTGGTTTTCCTTTGGAAGGCTGGAATGGCTGTGCACGCCCAGATGCGTCCTCTCACTCAGCTTACCCCGCAGCACTGACTCAGGACACGGTTTCCCGCAGCACCGGCTGCTCTTCCTCCGGGCGGGCCGCCTGGCCGTGTGGCTCCCCTTGGATTTCATGCCCCTGCAGGCTGCAGGGCCCTGCCCAGCCTCACCTCCAGGCCTGGCCTTCGCCTTTCCTGCTGGGCTCCTCCCATCCGCTCCGGGAGGGCACCTTGCAGGCCAGGCGGACAGTGTCAGCCTCAGAGCCCTGAGATCGGCTGTGTCCTCCCGGGAAGGTTGTCATCAGGCCCCGCACAGCTGCCAGCCTGCTTGTCTGGTGGCTCCCGCGGCTCCCGGAGGCCTGGAGGCTGCCAGGTGACAGCTGTGGGCAGCACCTTCAGCGGGCGCAGCAGAAGCTCAGAGAGCAGCAGGGCCCTGGGGGAACTGGGGACCGGAGGTGGGGAGCACCAGGGTAGGCTCTGGGGCCCTGGGGTCTGACTGAGTTGGGGGCTTCTGCTACGAATTGAAAGTCCCCAGGAGCCCGGCGGGTGGGATGGGCCTGTGAAGAGAGCATCCTGCTATCAGTGCCGCTGAGGCCACACACATACGTTCCCTAAGGGCAAAAGGCTGTGAGGTGGGGCTGCGCTCCTCTTCGTGTCACAGGTAAACGGCGAAACAGGGAGAGCAACGTGCGGCTCACACAGTGCGACGCGGGGCAGGTGCCGCTGTGCACCCCAGACTGTCTCAACCTCCAGCCACGCTGCCTCGGGGCGTGGCACCCCTGTCAACCCGAGGCGCAAGCACGGAGCCTGAAGACACACCGTTTTGGTCACAAACACACACGCCTCCGCCATCCTTCAGTCCCTGACTGTCCACAGTCACAGGCAAAATAAAGGCGGCCGTTTCTCTGAGTTCACCACGTGTTCTCATGTGACCTGAAGTTACACGTAAATATCTAACTGTAGAACGGAATTTATTCCTAGTAATCAAAACACATCTTTAGAAAGCCCTCCCTATGCTTAGGGCTTCTTTATGGTGTCCGTGACAACTGAAGCCCAGGAATGTTTTGTTTCTATGTCCAGGATAAAGGAGAAGCTAACACAAATGTCACAGGAACATAAAGGAAAGCTGTTCACTTCACAGTCTCAACTACAGAGTTGTAAGGTGTCTTTGTTTTCAAGCCAACAAGTGCATGACTGATGGAAAAAGAAACCCATAGCCCTCACAGGGGGTCATTTTCTGCTGAAAACTGTGACTCTGACACTTCACTTTTTCATACTAACAATTGGACCTAAATAGACACTTCTCCACCGTGGACATACAGACGGCCAAGAGACATATGAAAAAATGCTCAAAGCCACTAATCATCAGAGAGATGCAAATTCAAATGACAATGAGGTATCACCTCACACCTGTCAGAATAGCTACCATCAACAAATTAATAAACGACAAGTGCTGGCGAGGATGTGGAGAAAAGGGAACCCTCGTGCACTGCTGGTGGGAATGCAGACTGGTGCAGCCACTGTGGAGAACAGTATGGAGTTTCCTCAAAAAATTAAAAATGGAACTCCCATTTGACCCAGTGATCCCACTTCTAGGACTATATCCTAAGAAACCTGAAACACCAATCAGAAAGAATGTATGCACCCCTATGTCCATAGCAGCACAATTTACAATAGCTAAGATCTGGAAACAGCCCAAGTGCTCATCAGCAGATGAGTGGATAAAAAAGCTGTGGTACATTTACACAGTGGAATACTCTGCTGTAAAAAGGAAGGCTCTCTTACCATTTGCAACAGCATGGAGGGACCTGGAGAGCATTATGCTAAGTGACATAAGCCAGTCAGAGAAAGGTAGATATCACATGACCTCTCTCATATGTGGGATATAATGAACAACATAAACTGAGGAACAAAATAGATCCAGGGACATAGAAGCATGGAACGGACTGCAGAATCTCGGAGGGAAGGTGGGGGAGGGTGGGTTGGGAGAAATTGACCAAAGAACCTGTATGCATCTATGCGTAACCATGGACACAGACAATAGTGTGGTGAAGGCCTAGGGTGGGGTGGGCGAGGTAGGGGTGGGCAAGAAGGGGACAACGTGGGGAAAAGGGGACACCTGTGATTCTTTCAACAATAAAAGTTTAAATATTAACTATTCTTTCTTCATGAAGGACATGTTTTAAGAGAAACAATGCTTTGACTGCAAATGAGTGGCAGTGGAAGAGACAGTGGCTCCTGGTGCAGTTTGATGCCACGGCTTGGATTTGTGCAGATGGCCGCAGCTGTATTCATCGCTGCTTTTTTACCATCAGCGCGAATGTCCACACACTGAAAAAGACATGCCATGTTACTAATTACGAAGGAAAACGTTTGGACCTTACAGGCCACACCCAGCCCTGCAGAGGCCTACGGGCCACTGGTGGAGAACATTGGACGATGACACGAGTAAACAATAGCCTTTTATTATTTACGCTGAAACAATCTTCTTGTATAATTAAGGGAAGGCATGATGGAACCATCACGTGTTTCACACCCAGCATTTCCATTTCTAAAGACCGTAGGGGACCCAGCGGGGCTGCCGTGGCCACTTCCCTCCCATCACCTGGATGTGCAGCCTGGGAATCCTCTCTCCCCGAAGGACCCGTTAAGGGGACGGGAATGTTCATGTCTGGGTCCCGGGGGCACGCAGGTGCTTGGTGAGGCCTGCGCATTAAGCAGGGGCTTTTGCTGCCTCAGGAAGACAAGCCCCAAATGATCCTCCAGGGCCTGCCTGTCCTCCTGACTCTCAGGAGGGAGCCCACTTTCCACGCTGCACCAGCCCATTATCGACCCGCGCTGATGCCCAAACATGTGAGTAAATGGTTTCCTGGAATAATTCACTCTCAACCCAAACTGACGCGGAACAATGGTCGCCCCTCTGGGATTCTACAGAAGGAAGCAAGTCTTTCAAACTACCTTTAGTTACACTTTTAAAAATGAGCTCTCACTGCTTCCTATAAGGGTATGCATTTCAAATACATTATTTTATGTTTATATTTGATTATAAACAAAACAATAGACGTGTTTTTAGTTTTGACTTACAAACAAGCAACAGACATATGCAAGATTTTAATGGGAGATTAACTAGGAGATTCAGAGGCACTAAAATAAATAGAAAAGACTTCTAATCTCTGCTACAGAATACGAATGTCATGCTATTATTTTAGAACATAGCAATTTTCCCTTTTTAATTCGCAAATCAGCCTTCTGCATCACCAAGGGAATGAAATGAAAGCAAAACAAGTTAGAGGTCTGGTTGAGGGTCTTTTCTATTTTGTTGAAAGTAAATGATGCCTCTGAAGAGTATGTAGCTTGACATTCCGATATCTGTTTGAAAGCTATTCAGCTGGCGAGGGATAAGCTAGGGGCGGATGGTGCCAGAGAGCTGATGGAGATTGTACTTGAAGTAAATGCTATAGACTAAACCCAGGAGTAGATATCTGCGCCAGAATCCCTCCAAGATCGCGGGTATCTGTGGATTTTGCCTCTGAAGTTTCTCCGGCTGCAAGTCACTTTGAGTATTCTGGTTTCCAGCCTTCTCCGGGACACAGGCACATTCCTGAGTCCTCACAGAGGCGAGGAGCACGCTGGGGGCACCGCCGCCCTCATCCTCAGCTTTCCTCACCTCCATGCTGGAGCCTGCGTGTTGGGCAGTCCCCCTCGTGTTTGTGTCTACAGCTCGGGTCTATGCCAGGTCTGCACGCCTGCTCCTTTAGACAGGAACCACGGGGCAATGCCCTAACCAACTGAGCTGCCCAGCCAGGTAGAAACGCAGTCTTCAGGATTGAATTCCGTTTCTAAGTCAGGAAAGGCCTATGTTTCTTTTGTTTGGTTTTGTTTTTTATCCATGGTCCCCACCCTGCCCTGCCTACCACTTCTTTAAGTGTGGGTTTTTTGGGCATTTGTCACTTTTTGGTTTCCAATATAGCAGCCCATCAGCAGGATATGGTTTTCAAATGTTCTTGTTGCAGAAGGACTTTCTGTTAAAAAGGCGAAGCATGAAGGCTACGGCATGGAAGGCAGGAAATGTACTATGCGAGTCATCATTCTTTCTCCTAAAGACCCCAGACGGCTCACCGTCTAATGGGCCCTGTGGAAACACACACGGCACTATTCCATTAGGGATGCATCGCAGAAGCCAAATGACGGCACTTCGGCCTGACCGACCCAATTCAGATGAATCGCTTTTGTGTCCAATGGACTAAGGCACAGGCAATTAGTCCTTTCCACCTTCAGTTACTGGAGGAGGATGGGATAAGGGAAAAAGAAAAAACCAACCATTTGGGGCTGTTCTATTTGGTCTATATCAATTATTTTATTGAGTCACGATAATGCTGTGAGGTGGGTGACATGACCCACATTTACAGATTGGATACTGAGGCAGCTCAGAAAGGTGCTGTGAGGGCCCAAGATTCCAGTGTGAGTGAACAGCCAAGTTAAAATCTGATGTCAGTAAAGTGAGAGAAGGGTTAAAAGCTGCTGGGAGTGATGGGAGGGAAGGGTTAAGACCTGCTGCGAGTGATGGGAGGGAAGGGTTAAAAGCTCCTGGGAGTGATGGGAGGGAAGGGTTAATTAAGACCTGCTGGGAGTGATGGGAGGGAAGGGTTAAAAGCTGCTGGGAGTGATGGGAGGGAAGGATTAAAAGCTGCTGGGAGTGATGGAAGGGAAGGGTTAAAAGCTGCTGGGAGTGATGGGAGGGGAGGGTTAAAAGCTCCTGGGAGTGATGGGAGGGAAGGGTTAATTAAGACCTGCTGGGAGTGATGGGAGGGAAGGGTTAAAAGCTGCTGGGAGTGATGGGAGGGAAGGGTTAAGACCTGCTGGGAGTGATGGGAGGGAAGGGTTAAGACCCTCTGGGAGTGATGGGAGGGAAGGGTTAAGACCCTCTGGGAGTGATGGGAGGGAAGGATTAAGACCCTCTGGGAGTGATGGGAGAGAAGGGTTAAAAGCTGCTGGGAGTGATGGGAGGGAAGGGTTAGGACCTGCTGGGAGTGATGGGAGAGAAGGGTTAAAAGCTGCTGGGAGTGATGGGAGGGAAGGGTTAGGACCTGCTGGGAGTGATGGGAGGGAAGGGTTAAAAGCTGCTGGGAGTGATGGAAGAGAAGGGTTAAAAGCTGCTGGGAGTGATGGGAGGGAAGGGTTAGGACCTGCTGGGAGTGATGGGAGAGAAGGGTTAAAAGCTGCTGGGAGTGATGGGAGAGAAGGGTTAAAAGCTGCTGGGAGTGATGGGAGGGAAGGGTTAAAAGCTGCTGGGAGTGATGGGAGGGAAGGGTTAAAAGCTCCTGGGAGTGATGGGAGGGAAGGGTTAATTAAGACCTGCTGGGAGTGATGGGAGGGAAGGGTTAAAAGCTGCTGGGAGTGAGGGGGGCCTGCCCTCTGTCTGCTGAGGCTGGTAACCAAGGCCCCTCACCAGCAGCTTGAGGAGGCTCAGTGCTAACTGGCCCTGAGTTCTGTTTCAGCTGCTCTCTGAGTTACAATCGGCCTGGTTCATGCTGGGGAGCCTGGAATACCTGCTCCAGCAAATGGCTTTTCCTGCCAGACATCCCTGGACGTCTCTCCTTGACCTTATCTGTCCCATTTGAGTGCAGGACAGAGGACTCCTGCCCTGCCAGCCTCCACGGAGGGGTCAGACACACTCAGTGGGCGTTAGGAGCTCTCTGTGCGGGGACACCTACTGTCTCTGGGTTAGGTGGTCAGTGTGCACAGGGCCCATCGCAGCCCAGCAGCCTGCAGAGGCTCCACCCAGTACTCTGTGCCACGGACACCTCAGGTGTTGTTACCAGACCTGCTGGCTCTGCCGCTCAAGATTGTCCTTTTCCTGTGTGTCCAACAAGGACGTACATTCCAACATTCAGAGACCCAGCCTTCACGCAAGGCCCTGACTTTCCACAGGAGAACTTGCTGAGGCTGAATTCAACCAGCTTTGCAATACAGCAATCCGCACAATGGCATTTGTTTGATTTCAGCAATATCAACCCTGCAGCTACGGGGAGTGAGAGCTTAGTTCAGGCTACCATGGAAGTTCTCCGATTCTCACGTAGTGGCTGACTGAGAGTTAACAGGCCTGAGCTTGTCATTTTCTCTTCGTCCCTCACGTGCACTCAGGGAAGACCACTCCACGCCAGTCCTCCTAGTCCTCCTCGCTGTTCTAGGGGCCAAGTGCTCCCTGGGAGCTGAGGAACCTGCTCCAGGGGCCCTTCATTGCCATCAACTACAGGCCCTTATCCACACATTAATCCCATGTGCTTGTGTGTAGGGAGCGGCTATAGGGTTAAGCCTCAGACTGACCTGTTGGCAAAGCCGAAAACAAGTTCCAGCTTAGAGGGCACAGCCCTCTTAGCATAATTAAGCTTGACCTTATGAGCCCCCTATTTCCTATCTGGGTAGCTGATGGGCTGCGGGAGGTGCAGCAAGTGCTGCCCAAACAAGTGAAACTCACAAGAACGTTGTATCTATGGTGACCACTACCTTGTTTACCTCTGACTATAAAATAAAGGCTCAGCTTGCCCTCTGGATCTCTCTCTGTGGCCTCAGCCAGGCACAGGAGATCCACCTAGACCCAGCTTATTCTCTTTGTCTTTTCTAAATCCTTCGCCGCGGCCCCTTGGGCTCACCGAATCCTTGGATGTGCTGGCCTGGCGCATGTGGCACCCAATGCGGGCCTGAGTTCTGGGGAACTGCAGTTGTCAGGTGAAAGGACGCTCCAGTGAAGCACATGCAGAAAGCAAAAAGGAAGGTAAGGAGTGAAGTTTAGTAATAACTATGTGTAAAACATGGGAAATTCAGGATCACAGGACGCATCCATGCTTAAGGCTATGCTCTAAGCATGGGGCTGTTGTGTGAGGTATCAATAGCTTTTCGATTTGTTGGATTTTGTAAGTAAAACCTGCCCGTGGTTTCCTGAGGAAGGAAAGGTAAATGTAGAGGCATGGGAGAAGGTAGGAAAGCAACTTAGAGATCGTTATATAGCTGAAAGTCCAGGGAGAATTCCTCTCTCTACTTTCAGTCTGTGGTCCCTGATTTGGGACTGCCTAGAGCCCACTCCTGAAAAGGGAATGGATGAATGTGGCAGGGGAACTCAAATGGATAGAGGAAGGTTACCAGAGGCTTAATATTGTCGCAAAGGCTTATCTCTCACCTGGAGACTACTTATTATGGAAGTATTATATTCGTGTTTGTGCTGACATTGGATCAGCCTACGTTCGGGGAATAGTATTAGCTGCCATATTAAAGGAGATGTTACTCGCTGGTCAGCAGAAAAAGAAAGGGGGCTGCTTTAACTGTGGCACACTACGGCATTTTGCTAAAGACTGTAATGCCAGAAATGAAAGTCAAAGGGCTACAGGGAATGGAAGCAAGCAGCCTGGACTATGTTCAGGATGCAGGAGAGAAAAGCATTGGGTAAATGAATGCCGCTCCAAGACTGATGTTGATGATAATCCAATGCCCCCTAGGCAGGGAAACTTCAAGCGGGGCCAGCCCCAGTCCCACCAGACAGTAGGGTCCTTATCCTTGACCCCACTGCAGCCTTTCCAGCTGGCTCAGTAAACCTTTATCATGCCACCCCGGGAAGTGCAGGATTGGCAAGCTCTCCCTGGGGTGATAGATCAGGACTCAGGCAGTAGCAGAAAGAGCCAATTCTACTCTTAAAAAGCAATTATAAAAAAAGTGTGTGTGGGGGGAGAAGGATGTTATGTGTTAAACTTTTTTAATTACAATGCAGAGAGTTGTACAGCGGCCGAAAGGCATCAGGCCTCCTGTACAATAGCCTCCGCGGGGTTAGCCCGATGGAAGGATGCACAAACCAGACAAGAGTTTTACCAGATTCAGTAATGATGTGGGGAAGAGGTTGTGTTTGTATCTTTCCAGAAGGATCAGAGCAGCCAATTTGGGTGCTGGAGCGTTACGTGCGTCACCACAATGGACCCAGAGAAGCTCCTTGTCCCATCATTCAAAAGACTGAGAGTTGCCCTGATGACAGCAAAGCAAAAAAAGAAGAAACGAAGGCTATACAAGAGACCGAGGTGCCAACATGGGGTCAGCTGAAGAAGTTAACAACTGAGGCCCAGCAGATGGTAGAAAAGCAAGAAGTGGAAGCTACTCCCTCAACCATGTTTCTGGCCATGCTAGCATTGGTTAGCTGCCAGTATTCTGTAAAGTCTTGCACAGCCAAGTCTGAGAACTCTGAGTAAATCAGCAAAAGAAACTTCCATTTAGTAGAAAAATGTTACTGTAGTTTGATTTCTCTCTTATTGCTGTGTTGCATTGGCATTGTTTTGTTAATAGCCATGTCTGGGTTTTGCATTGGCATTGTTTTGCTATTGTTTTAATAGCCAGAGTTTTGTTCTTGATGTCCAAGTTTTAAAATGTTAACATGTCTGTAGTTTGGGTTTTGCATTGGCAATGTTTGTTATTGTTTTAATAGTCAGAGCTTTGTCCTTGATGTTTAAGTTCTACTTTATTATAGTAGCTTAAAAATGAAAGGAGGGTGAGATGTAGGGAGCGGATGTAGGGTTAAGCCTCAGACTGACCTGTTGGCAAAGCCGAAAACAAGTTCCAGCTTAGAGGGCACAGCCCTCTTAGCATAATTAAGCTTGACCTTATGAGTCCCCTATTTCCTATCTGGGTAGCTGATGGGCTGTGGGAGGTGCAGCAAGTGCTGCCAAAACAAGTGAGTTCTTGGGCAGTCTAAAAACTCCTGATCCGCATGTTGAATTCTAACTTCCAGAAAAATTTTAGAACAGATCATTAGTAAGTAGATCTTTTTCAACCCTTTGCAATCCCTTACAATGCATAGTGTTTTTAAAGTTTATGTAACTTTTTCATATATGGCATAATCTTATTTAATCATAGAAATTTCCTCCAGAAACTACCAAGAGTTTAGGAAGACTAAGTGATACTAAAATAAATATTTCCTGTTTTGATACTAGAAATGGTCTATAATTTAAAAGCTTTAGAAATTGAAAATCTTAATTTTTGGAAGGTATTTTATGAACGTTTCTCTTCTAGCCAAATAGGCCACATTAAAGAAATGTGGCTACATAAATATCTAGTTTGTCAGAATTATGTCTTGAAATTATGCTCTCAAATAGTATTAGTTAATTAATCTATTTTATCATCATTTACATATATAACTTATATAGTCATGGAGAGATTTTTTTAGAATATATTTTAATGTTTTTCCATTTATTGGTCACCAGAAGGTAGAGATGCAAGTCTGGGCGAGGCTGCTAGTATATTAGAACACAGGATAAAAATGTTTTATCCTATTAGAACATAGGATAAAAATGTTAAGAAAATTTTCTAAGGGGAAATTATAAAACAAAACTAACGAAACGAATGTCAGCATGAACAGAGTGTGAAAGGGCACTTGCCTAAACAGTATTTTGCATTTCATACTTTTTGATAGAGAAATCCTTTTGAGGTAAAATGAAAGCATTGCTCAGTAGGCATCCAGAAGACGCGGCCACATTCACAGAAATATGAGGAAGTGTAGATTGAGACAGTTGGGCTCCATGTAAACCTTCCTTCTAGCTCTCTGACAGTAATTGAAAAAGTCCTTGTACATTTAAAACTCCCACTGTTTGCAGCAGTTACCAACACTTTAGGGAGGATTGCTGCAAAGAAAAGCAGGAAAACAATAAAAGGTCTAGAAATCATCCATAGGAAAAATGTTGTAAGGACAGGGGCTGTTTAGCTGAGAGAATAAAAAATAAGACTTTCATGGGACGGCGATGGCAGTGGAAGTTTCTGAATACGTATTTTGTAGATAAAATGTCAGGCTTCTGGAACAATGCATATGGTGAGTGTGAGACAAGAGTAAACGTTACAAAATACAGACTTAATCTTAGTCTAAGGCTCAGTCCCAACAGTCGTCATGCATGAAAGTGCTCAAGGGAAGTGCGATCACTGCCGGCGACAGGTGTCCTGCAGGCAGGTTCTGACTGAGCACCAGTGGGCTGGGCGGCCTGCTGTCCGCTCGCTCAGATCCATCACCCTGAGCATAACAGCACCCACTCGAAGGAGATTTATATCAACAGACCACTGAGCAAGGCAGAGCTATGTGACCTATATTTTTGGACCGCTTTCCCCATCAATTCTATTGATCTTAGCGCTGGGATTGATAGACCAAACATGGGTAGGTTTCGGAATTAAATCTGAGTGGATGATAGCGATAGGGTAACCCACACTCCCACCAGAGAGGTTCTTCTTTTGATTGTATAGACATACAATGTCTTTCCAGGGACCTTACAAATCCATGTTCATGACATGTGAACACCTACGGCCTTCTAAATTCAGACTGGACTCTGTTTTTATTGTTAAAATTATGACCTTCAAATATCAAAATAAAAAACAAACATAACATTTGGCAAAAATCTGTAATAAAGTATATCTACTAAATATAGTACACAGAATCGTGTTATTAAAATTAGCAACAGATTCATAATGCCATAAGCTGAAAAGGTGAAATAACAGAGAGGCAGCCCTTTAAAACAGTATCTTTAACCACAGATTAAAAGGAAAATATGGTTTATTGCTAGGGAAGCAATTTCCCACACATAAAAACAACCAAGAAAAGATCTAAGTTTACAACAGTGCAGTGGTGGCTGGGAATTAGAAAAGAAGTTGCCCAATTTAATCACTCAGGGTTTGCTTACACGAAAGTCCGTCCCTAAATCTGTCCCAACTGCTGGTATTTCTAAGCTAAAGCTCAGAGGTTTCCCTGAGCTTCCCTGCGACCTGAACTTGTATCTCTGCACAGAACTGTTCCAAGTGTGAGGGTGCAGATAGAAAGGCTCTCCTCTCTATAAGTTTGACAACTAGTGCCAAGATACCAAATTAGAGAACAAATAAGTATTTGTAATCATATATAACTAGGAGCCCAGTGCACAATTCGAAATTGAGAGGCACCGCCCACCCTCGAGTCGCCGGTCGGGCCCTGCCTCGCTCCCGGGGCCCCACAGCAGCCATGGCCACACCTTGCCTCCCTCTCTGGCCATTGAAGCAGCTGCGACCACTGCTGATCAGGCCCTGCCACCCCGTCCCGACGCTGCGCATGCAACCTCCTCCTGTCTCGTCAACCCATTACAGCGTCCTGGTTAATTAGCATACTTATCTATTATATATAGAGATTATCTTCCATTTCCAAGATCAGTGTCCACGAGTTTATACTTTGGTTTGTATTTTCAGGGACCCGAGTTTGTTAATATGTAATTGTGTGGAGATGCTGGATGCGATGAGGAATATGGAAACTGTGGGGCAAGAAGAGGATTTCTGACTTTTATCAACCAGGACCCATCCCTGTCCCCAAGCCTTCCACATGGTTGTGTGATCTGTGGCAAATTTGTGGATAAAGGGATCCATTCACCATTCTTGGGTTTTCTCCAATAAAGACATCTCTTTCTGTTCCTCTTTTGGAAGATGGCATCTCCTGGGGCCGACTCAGCCAGGATGTGAGACATGGCCTGACCCCGACACAGTCTGCTGAGGAAGGCCCACTCCTTCTGACCAGGGGCCTCAGAGAACGTGACAGAGGAGCCGGAGGCAGCAGTTTCTGAAGCGAGGACACAGTCTGACTCAGCCCAGGGCTGTTCACAGCAAAACCATTACTCCCGTTTTATAGATTACGAAACTGAGGCTGCGATGAAGAAATTGTGATCACATACACTCACATCCCATTGGTATGCACACCAAGTTAAATGGCCAAGTTAAATGTCAAAGATTTACATCTGGAAGATTCACAACCATGTGGAATAACAGGCTACCATTTGAAAAAAAAGAATTTGAACAAGCCTGTGGAAAGTTTGGAGTCATTTCAGGTGTGTTCAAAGTGAATTTCAGCCCTAGCCAGTGTTGCTCAGTGGTTAGAATGTCAGCCTGTGCACCAAATGGTCTTGGGTTCAATTCCCAGTGCAGGTTCAATCCCCAGTCATGGTCAAAGCTAGTGAGGGAGGCAAATGATAGATGTGTCTCTCTCACATCGATATTTCTCTCTCTCTCTCTCTCTCTCTTTTTCTCCTTCCCTCCCTCTCTCCACACTCTTTAAAAATCAATGGGAAAAAATATCCTTAGCTGAGGATTAACAAAGTGAACTTCAGGTGTGGATTCTAAGATTCAACTATAAATGTGAATAATAATCTCTGGCAGATAAGTCATCCAGTAACTTACACTTCTAAAGAAGGCTTCTGCTTAGCCGTGGGCCTCCGTGACATGAAATCAGAGAACGACTGTTGGGGAGAAACCTGAAAGGCCTGGTTGAAAGAGTTCATAGATATAGGCCTCAGTAATCCTTCAAAGTGCCTGGGTGCTTTGCTCATAACCTAACC
Organism: Plecotus auritus; assembly: GCF_963455305.1. NCBI lineage: Eukaryota > Metazoa > Chordata > Mammalia > Chiroptera > Vespertilionidae > Plecotus > Plecotus auritus. Next base: position 54,036,951 of record NC_137777.1, on the reverse strand, counting down.
AAGGTAGTTCCCTTAGCAATTAGCTTTGCAAAGAAACATGGAATGAGGCATAATTTGTATGTATGCTAATTTTTCATCTACATGAGCCATTACCTTGAGATGTGCTTTAGGTATTCATATTTAGCTAGTTCTAATGAGTGACTATAATTAAAATTTTAGATTAACTGCTATTCGTTAACTTTGGTATTTTCAATGGGAGGTTTGCATAGTCTTTTTTTGTACCACAACTATTTATTGAAGAAAAATGCAATGGGCAGCACACAATCCTAAATTCTGCTATTGTTGGGTGCCTGGCTTAAGAAGGATTAGATTTCCGGCGACTGGCATTCATTGATGCAATGTCTGACCTACTGTAGGTATTGGACAAAGACTTAGTAAAGAAAAAGAGCAGAATCTTCTGAAAGATACAATAAAACTTCTAAGACTTCAGAGTTTCCTAATTGCACTCAGTCTAAAAGATGATTCCTTTGCTGCATAGGCACAAACACGGCAGAGAGGAGGAAGTACCCATCTGATAATTAGAGACAGACACGCAGGGAAAGAGAATAGCTAACTGGTCAAGCCAAGAGCACTGAACATACCAGTTCTCAGACGGACTTGAAACCCTCTCCTGGAACGTCCCTCCCAGCAGACAAGCAGGTGACAGGCTGCCTTCCTGTGAAGATCACCCCCCCCCCCCCCACAGGCATCTATGCCTATCTTATCCTCTCTTCTTGACCTTGAAATTAGGCCTCCAGTCTCCGCTACCACCAACACATGGTTTAGCTTGTCTGTATTACCCTGAGACATCATCTTTACGAATGTAGAGGAGGTGAGGTTCTCAGAAGAGAATTCTCTGTAAAGAGGAGCAGTAGGTTTTAGGGCAAGAAAAGCATTGCTACAAATAGTAATCACAATTAAGAAATGGAAAAAGCAGTGAATGAGTGAATGAATGAATGAATGGAGGATGGTGGCTTCCTATGTAAAAACATCACTATAACCTTGCTATGGTGTCTTCACTGTCCTATTGCTCCTTCAGAAGCTGGTAGGTGTCTACAGAATGACCCACAGCCCTAGGCAATTACTACCTTCTGGTGCCATTTTTACTATCATTTGTCATGTTGCTGTTTAGTATCCATTTCTCCCACTTTTGGTAACTGCTGCTTTTGAGAAATTATCTCTTCTATTGTTCATAGCAAGGGAGGAATTCACTCAAGTGCATTGTCTTTTCAACCAACAGGTAGACAGGGAACCCAAGCTTGGCATTTGGACACTGTCCTTATAAACCTAATCGTGTGTGAAAATGACAATTAAAAAAGTGTCCCCATGAGTTGAGGAAGGACATTTTAGAGCCGGGAGTCACTCTGGACTCATTGTTTTCCACGTGTGGTTCTCCAATCTTCTCATGGACGCTGTGAACTCTCACACAACCTTTCAATACATTCTGCTTGCTTAGATTAGCCAGAGTTAGTATCTGTTTCTGGAAACTTAAAAACACAAAAACAAACAAACAAAAACACACCCTACTACACTGCTTGTGTGTGATTGGAGCTCAGAGCTGTCACTCATGATGCCTCTACAGCTCCCTTGGAATTTGTCACACAACCCTCGACACCTCCTAGCAGCTTCCTTTCCCCCATATCCGGCCCCTTCATAGCTGACACGTCTGACCTCCCTGATCTCGCCTGAGTCCATCTGTTGTAAATACTGGACCACAGCCTAGTCACATCCTGAGATATAACTGTTCCCAACCTGAGCCCTGTATCTGAAATAAGTCATCACTGTATTTAATGGTATTTTCATTTTTATGCCAGATCTTCACCGTATACTCTTTCTTTGGTAATCAGATACTAATTTTCCCATCCTATCATGGCACTTCTAATGCTCCCATGACTAACAAAAATAATAAATAGCTCTATTTAATAAGCTAAAGTCACAATCATTCATATGAAAAATTAATCAGCATGAGATGCAAATTTAATTCCACCACAAATAGGTATTTTCTGAAATAGCAAAGGCTATGTTGATGGCTTCAAATATATAAAAAAAATGAAAGACAAGAAGGCTCTTATTTCTGCTTTTCAGATCATCCTGAGCTGTATTTTGTGGTTGTATAGGATGCTGAACAAAATTCCTGCTTGCTTCTTATGAAAATTCCACTCCCAATTCTGTAAGTACAATTACTTCCTGTATGTAGTCACACTGTGCATTTCATGGTTTCAAAATAACCCTTATAGTAAAATTTATAAATGTGCTACAAAAAACACTTCATCCATCGACCTGCTAACATAATGATAAAAATGCTATTTTATTATTTTTCCCAAATAAATAGAAAATATTGCTCAATAATTTCCATAAAAAAAGGTTAGATGAAGAACCATGCAGATGAATGAAAATGCTACTTGGGGCCTCGAACAATGAATATTCAATTATTTTTCCGGAAAAACTGGATGATAATTACATAAAAGTGTGAGTGATGTTTCCTGTGCTTTGATTGTGTTATTTGCAGCTGGGCGTCCCTGTGGGTGGCGAGGTTCCCTCCCAGCCCCGGCTCAGGGCAGAGGGAGGCTGCTGGCCTGCAGGCAAGGAGGACATGTTTCGGGAGCTGCTGAGCCTGCAGCATCGCACAGGGCAATCGGCGGGGCCGGGAGTAGTGACGGGGCAGCCCCGCTGAGAGGTACACGCTCGGAAACCCCATCCATGCCCCCTAATTACCTCCACGAGAGAACTTCCACTCCAGCGACCAGAAACTTGACATTCAGATTTCAGTGTATACAGATCAACATAAACCAGAGAAAAGAACACTGGTCATCGCAAAGCTGGGGAATAAATCAAAACCACAGAAATGAGTGCAGCTAACGGGTGTAGCAACTACCATCCCAAAAGAAAGTTTTAAAAACTATTCTCCACTGTAACTCAAGAGATGCTGTTATCTTCCATAACACAAAGGAAGTCTGTAAACCAAACAACCAGGCCAGTTCGCTAGTTGACTCCTCACCTCTTAAATGTCAGTTTTGCGAGTCCTTTCACAAGGAAACGTCAGTGCTGATAAATCGGAAGGTCAGCTGGAGGAAGGGAAAAGGGTGGGTGCGTGTTCCCAGAGGAGAAAGGCTTGGATCACAAGGGGAACGTGGCCAAGGGATCAGGTGCTTTGCCTGGATCCCTTTCCAGATAGAAATTTCCTTGCTTGAATTCCTGGATCCAATGTTACTTTGAAGAACAATTTAAAGTGATCGGACCAAGAATTGGGCTTGTTTACTCACAAATTACTCAGGTGTTCCACTGACCAGCCTGCAGAGTCCAGAGGGACGAGGAGGCTGTGGACTGAGTTTGGCAGGAGGGAGCATCACGGGACACATGCTGGCCCCAGCTGTGCAGGAAGGAGGCTGTCTGGAAAAGTCAACCTGGACTGAGGGGCACAACATCTGGCTGCACAGCCAGCCCAGGGAGGCAGGAGGGAGGATGGACTGGACCTGGGACAGCAGGTCTTCCTTCAGCAGGAGCGGGTCTGCACCCACGTGAATGTCAATGTTCTCAGAATCCCCACCAGGACGCTCCTACCTTTTATTGCTGTTGCTACATCAAATAAAAGGATGGCCTTTAAGGGATTCTAAATCTCATCAGTAGAGATTTCTGGATTTCAAACAAAAAGAACATCCTCTCATCTATCTGTCAGTAGGTTAGCTGCTGTTATTAGACATCACAATTCACGTAAAATTAAAACACGGCTTTGTCGAGAGCAGCATCTCAGCCACTCGGCAAACGTCTCAAAGGGGAGCGGGTTATGGACTCAGCACTCCCACCCTCGCTCTCTCTAAATGTCCATTTACCCAACTCAGACCCTGCCAGCGCACTGCTCCTCAGAGGACACTGATAGAGGGAGCCGCAGAGAACCCAGGCTGGACATTGCCTAGTTTGCTCTCTGCAAGTTTAAGAATATCTACGCTTTTAAAAATAGTTCTTGCAACAAGTATAACTCAAAGCAAAAGCAAAATTCTTGCAAGCCCTTGCTGAGTTAGATTGTATTTGTTACACTTAAAAACATAAGGGCGTGAAACCAGCTACAAATGGGTCATGAAATTAGGTACAGACCTCCCTGCTCAAGCAGAGAACCGGAATGGACATAACTGACAAGTAAAAGCAGAATCCGAGTGAGTCCGTCTGTGCCGAGGTAACGTGCGCCTGGCGCTGCCCGGGGACTAACCGGCGCACAGAGCAGCTGCGCTCAGGCCGTGGGGACCCTTGGCCGCGGTCAGCGCTCTCCAGCCCCAGGGCCGGGCCGGCAGCACCGGGCGGCCTGGCTTGTAAAGCTGCTGCAGGTCCTTCCTCCGGCAGGTGCCTTAGGTCTCCTAACTTTCAACTTCACCCAAATGGACGGATGACCTACGAGTCGGCATTTGCTCCTTTCCCATCTGGCCAGGAAAGCACAGCTGGGACATCTGGAGCCGACTCCGCAAGTGCAAACTTCCGCCGAGGCTGTGACAGGTAGTTCTGGAAGGTGGGCATTCCTACAGCCCAGATCATGCAAGCATCATTCTTGTCCACATATGATAACAAGTATGTTAACAAGTATGTTAACATGATCATCGGTGTGCGTGAGCTCGAAGCATATACGTGCTTGTGATATAAAGTGATCACAGTTATGTAAGAAGTGCGATGCCCCTTCACTCCGGTCCTTTCTGCCCACCCGGTGACACGGTGGCTCTGGGTGCACCCCACGCCCGTCCAGTCCCTGGGAAAACTACCTTGACCAGCACAGGCACAGGAAAGCACTGCTCACGTTGCGGGAGCCGCTCCCGGGATGACAGAACCCGACTACACGGAGCTCGTGATTCTTAAACAAAATGAAAGGCTTTCCATCGCCCAGCGCACTGAGCATGTCTGTTTCCACAGATGCCCTTTCCTGACACCAGGGAACAAACTGCACAGAAAACCAGTATTCTGTGTCGAATAAGCGTATTTTTCCAGAACAGCTTCCTGCTTGCCCCTGGGAGCTGTGACACGTCAGGCTTTCTCTTGTGATTTGCTGCCAATGATCGTTTAGAGCTGAGACGCTTTCCTAGAGGCTCGCCAATGAGTTCAGTCAGGTTTCTCCAGGTTACCGTAGTCACTGACCCCAGAAGACCAGGGGCTTTCGGGTATTCCCCACTCATGTGCTCTGCCGTGGCCTGTTTCAGGCTGTGGCCAGGTGCTCGGTGCTCACACCTCCACAGGGTGCGCTCTTCTCAGACTCAGGTCCAGGGGTGCCGACCCAGCACCCACCATTGTCCTAACAGTCAGGAGCAGAAGCAGCAACGGCAAAGCCGGAGCCCAGGTCCAGCTTCTCCTTGGCAGCGACAGGGTCCTGTCCACTCGTGTGTGAGTCAAATCCAGTGTCATTCGCTGCCCTGACCTCAGGGTGGCGGACTCTGCTCACGGAGAATCATGGTGACAATGTGCAAGGAGCAAACACTCGAGGCCGATGTTGCAAAAATGACCCCCATCAATGATGTGTTTGGGATGTGACCACACAACCCAGACTGTGGGGTCCCCCAGCCAGCGGGGCGGGGCGGGGCGGGGCTCTGCCTGTGGAGTCAGGCAGCTCTGCAAAGACTCCAGCTCGGACCCCACGCTGCTGAGTCTGGATGAATGCTCTCTGCCTCAGTTTCCTCACTGGAAAAGTAAACTAATAGCATTTGTCTCCTAGTTTTATTCTACTATTAAGTGGGGTCCTTCGTGTGAAACTCTTGCATATCTTTTCAGAAATCTGCAGCTGCCTGAACATTAACAGCTTCCCATCACCCTCATCCATCATCCCTGCACATCACACCACTTGGCTTTAACTCTGGGAAGGGGAGCCAATGCACCTTCAATAGTCATTCTTAATACTATGTTGCATCAATCACTCTTGTCCTTAATCAGTCAAATGACCTTTTTTGTTTTTATCGTTTGTCACAGTGTTCCTGCGAATGTATGTGATCTGAGAGCAATTACTCTGGGAAGCGGATGCAGGCATTCGCTGAAACACCTGCTGGGGAGGCGAGCCGGGAGCAGGTCCACGCGGGCTGACTCCTGTCTGCTCCTGACTGCTCACACAGCGAGGTGCCCAGACAGTGACCTTCTAGACCAGCCCTGGACACGATCTTCCTGTCTCTCCTGGCTATATTATTTCACTCTCCACTGCCAGCCAGCGGCTTGGCTATTATGAAAAGAATGTTATAGAGGCTACAAAGATCTTCACATACTCAGAAGATGGTCTGCACATTGAACATGGGCTTTTTTTCCAGAAGAAAAGAAGCCAGATTCCAGAAGCTAAACTTATTTCCAAAACATTAAAAGAAACCTTAGACATACTAATAAATAAGATTTTCCAACCCAAACCTCAGCAGTATTTTTATTCATTCAAATAGAATTGTACACTTGATAGCTATGTGATGTTATTAACCAATGTCATCCCAATAATTTTAATAAAAAAGAAAAAAATGTTCATTGGTGAGGAAAATGGTTCCTGGGGACTTATCCCAGGCAGTGAAAGGGAGGAGAGTCCCCGTGAGTCTGTGCCTGGGGCAGCCTAGTGCGGGTCCTCGCCCGAGAAGCGTCCCGCAAATGAGCGTGCACACCCTGGCCAGGTGCCGCCTTTGGAAGGCGCTGCCCTGTCAGACAGAGACAAGCCCGTATTGTCCTGGAAACCACTGTTTACAGGAGGAGGAAAGCGTGAAGGCATGATCACGGGCGAGTCAGCATGTTGTACAGGGTTTGGGCCCAGAGACAGCACACAGAGGCACCACATGGTATAGACCCAAAATTATCCCTGGAAAACTCCTAATAGACTAAAAACATAGCACTCACATTGTGAAAACTGCTCCGTGGCCAGACTCCTTATTTTATGGAAGAAACAATTTATCAAGACTTCTGTGTAGGCCTACAGAATGCTTTCCACACTTAGCTTCATACACATGGAGTGAAATAGGATTACTCCCCCAGGGGGTGGTGCCCTGTGGTCTCTGGTTTGAAAAGGCGCTGGTGACATGGCGTGGAAATGATTGAGGTTCGGTTTGTGATTAGAAAATGGAAAATGTTGCACCAGGTGCTGGAGAAAACGGCCTCTGAGGTGATGGGCGTGCTGCCTACCGCAACTGCTGGTCTGGAATCTCTTTGGCATCTGATTGACACAAACAGTGACTGGAATATAATTTGCAGTATTTTATATTTTGGCTTCTTTGGACTGTGTTTATTTGTAAATGGTCATTGCAAAGACAAACACACCTGATAACTGGGTTGACAATATTTATACTCACGTGCAATAGAAACACTGGCTGATAATTAGCACCGTCACTTTGATATTGTTTTCTGTTGAAAAGATGCCACTCGCAGTGAATGAACACATTCTGGCTGAAAATCCAAACTCAATGAATCGTCAGAAATTGTAATAACTCGTTACATTCCCTGTTTCTGCACTGTGTGATGGTCTAATTAAGTTAAGATGAAAAATACCGAGATGATTTCAGCTAATGATAAAATATTGTTGCCTACAAACATGAAGAAATGTCTTTCAGCCATCATTACTTAATTTTGCAGGGAATTTTGTTATTATAAAAACCACTATTGCATCATGATAATCAAGTTTCTAACAGAAACCTATTAAGTTTTAATTCAGTAAGAGAATTAAAGGAATATGAGAAAATAAAACTCTATTAAGAATGTGATTGTCACATTAATTCTTTGCTTTAAAGGTTGTTTTAGAGTCTAATTTAGTATTCTAAAGTATTTTAAAATAGTTGTGAGTATGAAAAGTTGAACATCTCACAGCAAATGTTTGTCCAATAGTTCCTTTTTCTGCCTCTGCCACTTTGCAGGGCTTAGCTAATCTATCTATATATAAAAGGCTAAGTGGCTGACCACCCATCCGACCGACCGACTGACCAACTGGTCGGGACATATGATGTGCACTGGCAATTTAAAAATCAACATTGACTTGTGCATGCACGATACATATAAAGCTCTTGCTGGTGCCAATCACATGCGTGTTTTAATTTTATAATTCTATGTTATGTATACTATTTTCACATGTAATTTTTTGCAGTAATGTAATTACTGCATGAATCCGTGCACCAGGCCACTAGTAGTATATAAACATCTCCTAACAAGACACACATATAAAAAGGGAGAGAGGCAGCAAAGGCCAAGGACATTAATTTTCTTAAAAGTCCACTGTCGCCCTGACCAGTTTGGCTCAGTGGATAGAGCGTCAGGCTGTGGACTGAAGGGTCCTGGGTTCGATTCTGGTTGAGGGCATGTACCTTGGTTGTGGGCTTGATCACCAATAGGGGACATGCAGGAGGCAGCTGATCAGTGTTTCTAACTCTCTATCCCTCTCCCTTCCTCTCTGTAAAAAATTAATAAGAATATATATTTTTTAAAAAGGTGCTGTCATCTATAGCTTGATTTTACTTGGGTTTATGCCCTGATGTTCATTAAATCCTCATTCATTTTTTTTTCCAGGCTGGTGCACACCCTCTCCATGAAACAACTAATTTTCATGGTTTTCTAAATACCTCCAAAAAAGGTTAAGCTACTTTTCTTTAGAGTTTATGGAAAAATTTAATAAATGTTATTTGGGGAACTTCCAAGATTTAGCTTTGCTATTTTGACCTTGAAACAACTTGAGGTGCAGTGCTCAGTCCCCATGGTGTCCCTCCCTCCGGGGCAGTGCGATGCGGTGGTGACATCTGTGAGGGCCCACCCTCCACAATGGCACCTGCACTGGCCTCCCTCCACACTGGGCGACAAGGAATGCGATCTTTTTCTTATCAAATTATTTAAGATTTGATTGATGTGGACTTGAAATTGTTTAAAATTTGGCCCTGGCTAGTGTGGCTCAGTTGGTTGGGCGTCATCTGTGCACTAAAAGGTCCTTGGTTTGATTCCCAGTCAGGGCACATGGCTGGGTTGCAGGTTCAATCCCCAGTAGGGGGCATGCAGGAGGCAGCTGATTGATGGTTCACCATCACAATGATCTTTCTCTCTCTCTCTCTCTCTCTCTCTCTCTCAAATAAATACAAAATCTTAAAAAAAATTGTATATTAACATTTAATTTTTAAGAAATAATGTCATAGGATTTTTCCTTCATGCAGTTCATTTATATATGTACCTGTGTGTGCATGTGTGCATGTATGTGTATGTATTTGTGGGCGTGCATGTGCATGCGTGTGCATGTATCTCTGTGTGTGTGGACTTTTTTGTCTGTCCTGCCCTTTGACCCAAACATCTTTAAGTACTTTATTGACTGGCCACTTCTCTGTTATCACTCTGTCTTATGTTGAAGACTCTTGAACTAAAATAACTTGCATATTTTAAATGCTACTTCTATATAAAGATGTGATGGAAACATTTATTTTATTTTATTTTTTTGTTAATCCTCACCCATGGTTATTTTTCCCATTGATTTTTTAGAGAGAGTAGAAAAGAGAGAGGGAGACAGAGAGACAGAGATAGAGAGAGAGAGAGAGAGAGAGAGAGAGAGAGAGAGAGAAGAAGGAGAGAGAAGGAGAGAGAGAGAGGGAGAGAGAGGTGAGAGTATGAGAGAGAGGGAGAGAAGGAGAGAGGTGAGAGTGTGAGAGAGAGAGACAGGGAGAGAGGGAGAGAGTGTGAGAGAGAGGGAGAGAGAGAGAGAGGTGAGAGTGTGAGAGAGAGGGAGAGGGAGGTGAGAGTGTGAGAGACACATCCCTTTGTGATGGAAATGCTTTAAGCGGGAGGCTGGTGCACACCCTCTCCATGAAGCTGCAGCGGATGCCAGTGGTATGGATATGAAGAGGGAAGTGGGTCTGATTAGGAAGCAAAGTCAAAACAAAGGTCCCGAATCAGAGTCCCCGGCTAGGGCAGGAGCCGCGATGCCAGGACAGGAGTGTCTGCTTAGCTTATAAGCGGTACTGCTCTGCGGATCCGGCAGTTCGCTTCGTCTTGTAAGAAGGGGATGCGTCTACAGAGGAGGCCGCGCCGGGAGACAGAGGCACCCAGTTAATCCCCCACAACGCCTCTCTTCACACAGCGACTGCTGTGTCCCCATTGTCCAAACAGACACACACCTCCCTGTAGCTTTCCTGATAGGTAAACCTTTTTAAGTTCTAAATTTACTTGGAAGTATAACCACCTTGTGTCTGTTTTCCTAGAATGTTGCTGAAACCCGTTCGGCTTTGGAGTGATTTTCACACTCGTTTTTCTCACAATATTTCCCCATTTTCTATATTCAATAACCAAGTTGTAAAACTTCCTCTCTTGAAAGTCCCTGCCAGTTACTCCTCCTGTATTCATCACTCTGCTTTGAACTTGTCAAAAGGTTCTGGAATTGCTACATCCTCTCGTTCCGTAGCCTCCAGAAAATGTGAGGACTTGCACAACCAGGGCAATGTCTTACTCCCCTTGTGGTTGGCGTTCACAGCAGAGCTGAAAATAAGTGAATGACTAAGTGGCTTCTTTACAGTCACACAATGGCTGTCCTGGTCCAGCCACGGGAGGAATGACAGGAGTTTATGTCCATCTTCACTCAGCAGTGCGCAGCAGCCTAGGAGCTGGGAACACAGCCGCGGACACTGCAGACCGGGCTCTCCATCCTCACACGTCACACTATCTTTCCTTTTAACATTGTTCTTATATTTCTTGGGGAGATGTTGGTTAATAGGATTACATAGGTTTCAAGTGCCCCATTCCACGGTACATCCTCTGCACATCGCCTTGAATGCCCACCCCCCCAAAGTCAAATCTGTCGCCATGTATTTGACCCGCTTTACCCTAGATTACCTCCCCCACCCCCTTCCCTCTGGTGAGGACCATCCCTATGGTAATCTCTGTCTGTGAATTTCTGTTTGTTTGTTTTTTCTTCTTTGTTTATTTGTTGCTTTCAGTTTTCTATCCCACATGTGAGTGAGAGCATATGGTTCTTAACTTTTTCTGTCTGACTTATTTTGCTTAGCTTACTTTTCTCCGTGTCCATCCATGCTGTCACAGATGGCAGTATTTCATCTTTTTCTTATGGCTGAGCAGTATTCCATAGTATACATGGACCACATTTTTATTCAGTTACCCATTGTAGGGCACTTGGGTTGTTTCCATGTCTTGGCTACTGTGAATAGTGCTGCAGTGAACATAGGGGTGCATATATCTTTGCAAATAAATGCTTCTCTCTATAATTACCCTTCCCTGTTCTCCAATCTTTTCACTTACTATCTTTAAGTACTTCTCTGTAACATCCACTTATGAATTTTCTTTCCTTATAGCTCTTTCTTGCTCAAGCTATTCCTCTTAACTAGAATGCACTTACCTATCAGCTCTACCAAGTCATTAGCTACTTAACATTTGAACTCAAAAGTCACCTTTTAGAGAGGAAAACACTTCCCAAATTTACCAACTTCTTCCTTAACTTATACCATGTTCATCAGGCACATACATATTAAGTAATCTATTCATCCCAAGACCATACCCTGGTCTGGACCTAAATGATACTGAGGTAGAAACTGTCATAGTATTTTCATCTTCCAACCAGAAACCACTGTGCTTATCAATAAATCATTTTTAAAATATCCTTATTAATTGAAATAATGAAAAGTTATATTTTAAAAGAATCCTGAAGTTTCTGTAATAATTGTTTTAAAATGCTGATTTCATGTAACATCTGTATTCTTCTCAAGACTTTACCTGGTAGAAACCTAAATTTCAAAAGGAAAACAAAAAAGTAGAAAATTACAATAAATAAAATAAATTTAATTTTAATAAAATTCCTATGTTAATAAAGACTAGCCATTTGCCCTGGCCTGTGTTTCTCAGTTGTTAGAGGGTTGGCTGCATACTGAAGGGTCGAGGGTTCGATTGCTGGGCAAGAGCATGCACCTGAGTTTCAGGTTTGATCCCTGACCCCGATAGGGTTGAGTGTAGGAGGCAATCAACTATGCCTTTCTCACATGGATTTCTCTCTCTCTCTCTCTCTCTCTCTCTCTCTCTCTCTCTCTTTCTCTCTCTCTCTCTCTTTCTTTCTCTCTCTCTCCCCCCCTCTTCCTCCCTCCCTCCTTTCCATTCTCTCTAAAAAATCAGTGGAAAGAATATCCTCTAGTAAGGATTAACAAACAAACAAACAAACAAACCACCAGTCATTCTGGGGAAAACTGCCATATTTTTATTGCTAGGAAACTAGCTCAAAGTACCCCATGTAAATATGAAAGGCTGTATCACAACGCTGTGTACTGAGGCATTACTTATAACAGGAAAAGACTGGGGAAACTCAAATGCCCATCCAAGAGGTCTGAGTGAATAAACTACAGTACAGGGAACATCTACATGATAGAGTACTATGCAGCTGTAAAAAATAACATGACTATCTTAGACATTTGGAATTGTTACCAGAATAGACTATTAAGTACAAATAAGATATGGATACAAGTAATTTTAGTATGTCATCATTTATCTACAATTGAGGTATATAGGTAGACAGATATGATTGTAGATGAAAGATGAATAACTAAATCTAGATACATAGGTAAGTAACTAGCTATTTTTAACAAAATTATATATGGGGGCAGAGAGCATTGGTTGGAGGGGATAGAGATAAAAACTAAACTACTTTGAATGTATCTTGTTTTTAATTTGATTTAGCATCTGTACATACTGTACATAGTTGTAAAACAAAATAAGTTTAAGAAAAGCAAATGGAAGGCATTCCTCCTTTTTTAAGGCTCCCTAATATTCCACTTTATGTACACCACATATTCTTTATCCATTCATCTATCACTAATATCCAGTTGTTTCAGCAGTCATTCAGCAAATAATGCTGCAATGAACATGGGCATGCAAATATCTTGGAATTCTGACTTTAATTCTTTTTAATAAATATCCAGGAGTGGGATCCCTGGACTGTATAGTAGATCTATTTTTAATTTTTTGAGGTTATAGTGGCTGCATCATTTTTCATTCTCACAATCAGTCTACAAGGGTTCCAATTTCTCCACATCCTCACCAACAATCAAACTCTCTCTCCTTTTCTCTTTCTTTTAGAATTGTCACATTAACGGTTGTGAGTTGATAACTCATTGTGGTTTTTGTCTGCATTTGTCTGAAAATGAAGGATGTTGAGCAATTTTCTGTACACCCGCTGTCCGTTTTCATGGCTTCTTTGGAGAAAGGTCTATTCAATTTACATGACCATTTTTAAATTAGATTTTTTTTTTTTGCTATTGAGTTGTAGCAAATTCTTATATGTTTTAGACAGTAACTCCTCAGATAGATGGTTTGCAAATATTTTCTGCCATTCAGTAGGTTGCCTTTCACCTCTGTTGACTGTTTCCTCTGCTGTACAGAAGTGTCTAGTTTGATGGAGATGGATCTTAAACGTATTATGGTAAGTGAAATAAGCCAGAGGCAGAGGGACAAATATTGCATGATTCCACTTATGTGAAGTATCTAAAATAGTGAGACTCACAGAAGCAGAGAGTGGAATAGTGGTTGCCAGGGGCCAGGGCTGAAAGGGGAGTTGATGCTCAATGGGAATAAAGTCTTTTACACAAAGTGAATGTGTCCTAGAGATCTGCTGTACAACACAGTACCTACAGTTAGCAATACTGTGCTGTGCACTTGTTGAGAAAATAGATCTTGTTAAGTGCTCTTGCCACAAGTATAACACTCATGAAACAAAGCGATCCTATATAATAAAAGGCTAATATGCAAATCAACCAAAGGGTGGAACAACTGGTCACTATGATGCGCACTGACCACCAGGGGGCAGATGCTCAATGCAGGAGCTGCCCCCTGGTGGTCAGTGTGCTCCCCCATGGGAGCCAGAAGCTTCCACAGCACCACTAAGGACCCCTGGCTGGCAGTTGGACATCCCCCGAGTGTTCCCAGACTGAGAGAGAGCACAGGCTGGGCTGAGGGAACCCCCACACCCCCAGTGCACAAATGTCATGCACCGGGCCTCTAGTAAATAAATAAAACCACAAGGAACATGAGTAAATTTTTGAAGGTGATGGATATGACATCTTGTTGTGGTAATGGTATCATGTATATACCCATATGCCCAAATTCATGATGATGTATATATTACATGCATGCAATATTTATATCAATTATGCTTCAATAAAGCTAAAAAACACAATCCCTAATCATCAAGCAGAATTGTATGTCTCCTTAGTGACATAACCTCACAGAGAAGAACCACTCCCAGGGATTTTCTGAGACTCACACATGTATTATTGGATGATCCTATAAGTAACTATAAGGTGTAGTTGAGAAGAGAGATTTCTGACAATGTTGAAGGGAAATGTAGATGTAAGATTGATGAGGTTAAATTCCGGGAGTCCTGATTGTTAATAGATTGTGTGTGTGCCTGTTTGTGTGTGTGTGTGCGTGTCTTCTAGCTCTGACTACTGAAGCAACTGAGAGGCAATAACAAATTCAGTAGCACCCAGAATGTTAGATCTAAATAATATTTCCCACTCAGTGGTCCAGAGCTCTTTCGAGAATGGGCTAATTTCCAGTATGAGGCCAGAAGTTATGTTTCTGTAACATTTTGTTATATCAGAAAAGGCATCCATTAAAGACTACTAGAGTTCTATCAAACCAACCTAGGAAGCAATCTTAATATGGTGTCACAATGCAAATTTAGGATAATATGATCATTAATTGAAATTATAAGTGCAAGGGGTGGAAACATAATACTATCATTAATTCTTAAACTTAAAAATTCTAAAGGTTTTTTAAAACACATTTTAAATATTTAGTGAAGGCTAGGGAACAACTTTATGAACATTAGTATAAAGGAAAGAATAAATGTTATCTTCTTTTTTCTACACAGTAATAACTTAGGGTAGCCACATACATGATGAAAGAAGTATCTCTTTTGAGAATAATCACAGCTAATAAACAAAGAAAAAGTGATAGAAATAGATAACCACTTTCAGTAGCTATTAGGAGAGAAAATCAGCCATGTACCTTCTGAAGGATCACATGTGAAGAGGCCTTTAAAAAGTCCACCTGAATATGATCAGGCTTCTAGACATCACCAACCATTTTCCAAGAATATAAGGAAGAGAGAAGCACAGCAGGTAATCACCAATAGCAGGGCCTGTGAAACTTTACAGGTCAAATGACTAGTTCTTTCAGTAGATAATTGCAGGGGAAATGGGGAATCTATAAAGAGAGACTATGAATTAAAAGAATTTAGGGACATATCGACAAATCTCAACCTTTTTACCTTATTTGAATTCCAATTAAAATAATTAATTTTAAATTAAAATAGAGAGGGAATTGTTGAAAACGAAATTACTACTAGATGGATATTTTTAAAAAATGTATTTTATTGTTTTTTTTTTAGAGAGAGGAAGGGAGAGGGATAGAGAGTTAGAAACATCAATGAGAGAGAAACATCGATCAGCTGCCTCCTGCACACTCCCTACTGGGTATGTGCCCACAACCAAGGTACATGCCCTTGACCAGAATCGAACCTGGGACCTTTGAGTCCGCAGGTTGAGGCTCTATCCACTAAGCCAAACCGGTTAGGGCTTGGCTGTTATTCTCAGCTGACTTCTTATGTGTTTAACAAGCAATAACCGCTAATTGAGTTTATCTGCTGTTATCATTGATTTTTATATTCATTTCCATCACTTATTAAGAGAAGTGATTTTGATTATGGATTCATATTATCTTTTTAGTTATTTTAATTTTGCTTTATATATTTGAAGGAATAATATTTGGTAAAGACACATTTGAAATTATTGCATCTTTCTAATGAATTTATCCTTTTATTAGTATGATGTATTTCTCTCTTATTGTCTTAAGGTAAAACAGTGTCTAATCTTAATATAGTCAAACTCTCCTCCTATTAATGTTTTCATAACGTATCATTTTTCATCCACTTTAATTTCAATGATTCTGTGTCTGAATATTTAAAGCATGCTTGTGAGCAACATAAGATCTTTTAAAAATACAGCTGATAGCCTTCGTCTTTTACTTGTAATAATCTATTCACATGTAATTATGATATACTTGAATTTATATCTACAAGTTTGCTATTTTTTTCTATAGATTGCATGTTATTTTTTCTTGCTTTTGTGAGATCATTTTTCTTTTATTGTTTTGTATTTTCTATTCTACTAGCTTGTGAGTTATACAGATGTTTACTGTTCTTGTGCTGTTACTCTAGAGACTGCAACAGATATCCATGATTTATTAGTTTAATGTATATTACCCTTCTACTATTTTCTTGAAATCCTAGGTGCATAGCACACTTGTGAGATGAAGCAAAAGCTGTGCTTAGAATCAAAGAATAAAATGCCTTTATAGAAAACAAGAAAAACTGAAAATTAATTATCTAAGTCTTCATCCATGAAGTTATAGAAAGAGAAGCAAACAAAACCAAACAGAGTAGAAAAAAATAATAAAGATAAGATTACTGATTAATGAAACAAAAAGAAATACGTGACAGAGAAAATATACAAAGCCCTAGCTCAGTTATTTGAATAAATTATTAAACTGACTGAAGAAGAAAGAGTTAACTAAAAATTACCAACGTTATGATTAGCAAATAGATATCACTTAAAGGTCCTGATGATAATAAAATATGAGAATACTATGAACAGCTTTAAGTCCATACACTTGAAAATATATATCAAATTAGCATGCTCCTTGGAAAACTTCTCTTTCTAAAGCTAGCACAAGGATAATTTTTTAAAAATATGAATAGTCTTATGATTATTAAAACAACTGAATCTCTATTAAATATATTTCCACTGGCTCAAATGACATCATTGATGAATTCTCCAAATATCTATGAAAGAAATAATATCAATCATACATTAACTTCCAGAGAACAGGAAAAGAAGGAATACTTAGTTTTATGAGGCCAGCATCTCCTCAACAACAAAACTGGTAAGGACATAAGGATATAAGGTCAGAATAAAAATGCCAGGCCAATCTCTAGATCTCTATTGTGAACATAGAGGTAAAAAAATAGGTATACTTTATGACTATGTTGTGTTGATTCCAGGAGTGTGAAATTGATGTAACATTCAAAGATCAATTGTGGTTCTTTACATGAACAGAATAACGGAAAAAATCAAGTATTCATTTCTATATGTACAGGAGAAGTATTGAATAAAATTCAGTAAAATTAAATTACAAAAATAAAATCCTGTGGCAAATGATAGTAGCAAAATATTGACAGATTTCTCTTGTAACAATAAAAACATATCTGCAACCACTACAACTCTTCAGTATTACTTCAGAGGTACTAGCCAAGTGACAAGGCAAGAAATGTATACATATTGAAAAATGAGAAATAAACTGTCATTATTTCCAAGAGATGTGGTTGTACACCTGAAATATCAAAAAAAAAAAAAAAAAAACAACAAAAACCACACACACAAAAAACCACCCACCAAACCAAAAAACCACCCACCAACCAAAAACAAAAAAAACACATAGTGCGGTGAAGGCCTGGGAAGGGGGCGGGAGTGGGGTGGCGGGGGTCAATGGGAGAAAAAGGGGACATCTGTAATACCTTCAACAATAAAGATAATTTTAAAGAAACAGCCCTAACCGGTTTGGCTTGGTGGATAGAGCGCTGGCCTGCAGACTGAAGGGTCCCAGGTTCGATTCCGGTCAAGGGCATGTACTTTGGTTGCGGGTACATCCCCAGTAGGGAGAGGGTGTGCAGGAGGCAACTGATCAATGTTTCCCTTTCATTGATGTTTCTAACTCTCTATCCCTCTCCCTTCCTCTCTGTAAAAAATCAATAAAATATATTAAAAAAAACACAAAAAAACTCACAACAGAATAGTGAGAATTAATAAGTGAATTTAGAAAAATCTGTGAATATATTAATAAATATACCAGTGATGATCAATTAGAAAATGAATGTAAAAAATGGTACATTTATTGTTTTATCACTACTACTTATAGTATATCTATCACATATCTGAAATTATGTAGATAAATTTATATTAACTAAAATTATATATAATAACATATAAAGTATGTGCTATAATATATACAGGTACATATAAACATATACATTTTATATATATAGTAGGTGTTCAAAATGAGTCTTCCCAAAATGTGCCACACCCTAGAATGTAGATTATTTTGAGCTGAAGACAATTGAGGCCTAAAGATTCAAGAAGAGCTTTTTACCTCCCCTTAACTGCCGAAAAGAATTTAGAGAAAGGGCCTAGTCCTGGAAGATCACTGTCAGCAGAGATAACTGCCAGGATTATGGGGTGGAAGGGGTAGAGGTGACTGGTGGGGCTTGGAGAACAGGGCCTTCCTGAGTCTCACTGTCCGCATGGCGTGGCGAACCTGTGGGAGCTGCCTTCCTCCCCTCTGATGTCCCAGCCCTTCCTCTTCTCCTTGGTTCCGAACAGCAAGTAAGCTACAACTGCCTGCCTACCTGTGCACTCTCATCTTCTGATAGAGTCCAAGTATGTACAAAATTAATATCTTTTCTGTTAATCAGTCTTAAGTTAATTTGGTTATTAGCCCCTCCAAGGAACCTGGAAGGGTAGAGAAAAGTATTTCCTCCCCAACAATATAAGTATATATAATATGCCACCTGTTCTATGACCAAACTGACATTTCCAGCCAGTGAGGAATGCATCATTTCCTCCAAAAATAGAGCTGATTGATATTCAGATGGAAATAAGTGCATTTATTCAATAACATGCACCATATAAAAATTTCAATTCCAGATGTATTAAAATCTAAAGTAAATGGTAAAACAGACAAAAATACCCCTAGAAGAAAACATAAAAGAATGTCTTCATGACCAAAGAGCAAGTAAAAATTTCTTCAACAGGACAGAAAAAGCACAAACTGTAATGGGTATGAGGGTTCCGGGGGACACAGCCACAGTCTCCTCCTGTCCGAAGACACCAAAGCCAGGAAGGGTAAATTCTTGCACCAGGCCATACCTCCTGGAGCTGGCCACCAGGAGCAGGACTCCAGGTTTCTGACTCTTTTTCAGAAGGCATAGAGAACATCAAGCAGCAGGGTTAACGGGATGTGGAGTCCTCCACTCCCTTAGATTTTTATAGCACTTCATAAGGCCCGGGCAGCGTTTTAGGAACTTTACATACATTGGTGCATTTAATTTTCACAACTTTATGATTATCTCCATTTTGCAGATAAGAAAACAGCATGGGGACCTTTATGCAGCAAAAAGTACAAAGCTAGGATTCTAACATAGGAAGCCTGAGTCCAGAGCCTGCACTCTTAGTCACCAACTTTCACAAACTTTTGACAAAAATGTCAACTGTCTTTTCCACTTTGTAGTATATGTTATATCATATGTGCATATTTTAAAAAATATTTTATTGATTTTTAGAAAGAGGAGAAGGGAGAGGCAGAGAGAAACCTCAATGTGAAAGCAGCACAGCGATCAGCTGCCTCCTGTACGCGCCCCCCGGCCCCGCCCAGCCCGGGGATCAAGCCTGCAACCCAGCCATGTGCCCTGAGCCAGAATCAAATCCATAACCTTTTGGTTTACTGGATGACATTCAACCAACTGAGCCACACAGGCCAGGGCTCATATGTGCATATTATGATATCATGCTTTATCTTGTATTTGCAAATCCCATTTGCATGTTATTTTGTTATTTTGTGTATACATATTCTACTCCACAATTAGGATGTTTTCCAAGGGAAGCCATCTCTTTTATTATATTATACCAGAGGCCCGATGCATGAAATTTGTGGAAGAGTACGCCTTCCTTCCCCCCGCTGCCAGCACCGGCTTCCCCTGGCACCCGGGACCCGGGCTTCCCTCGCAGCCCCGACTTCCTCTGGTCTAATTAGCATATTATGCTTTTATTATTATAGATTATTTTACCTTGATTTTGGTGGGGCTTTGTTTTTCTATGCTCCTTCAGTGCTTAGCACGTTTTGGCAAGCATCTAACACATTTCCACACACAGGGTTAAAATAATAAATGTTCCTATTAGTACAGTTTCCTGAAATTGGTTCCCAAGTGACTTTTGGACATTTTGTCACAGGATTAAAGGTAACTCGAGGTGCTGTGTTTTATACAGCATCCCGTCAGCCTGTTCTAGGGCTGAGTTAGAGCAAGTTAGAGCTAATAAGGCCCTTCTAAAGGTTGCTGGGGAGCTTCCAGTGACGGGAAGAAATGGCTCAAGGACGCATCTGCCTCCGCTGCTTCTGCTAATTTAGGTTCAGCCACCGAGTCCAATAACCAATTTCAGAGGCGCCAAGAAAGCCCCAGGCTCTCATCACACATGGGGACATGCATTTCCTTGGCTGACAGGCGTCAGTTCCCTGACTCACTCGATCATGGAAGTTTGCTAATTAGCATCTGTTTACAGCCCAGGAAGGGGCTCTGTTTAATCACAGAAAACCTGAGATGTGCGCTGAGTTCTGAAGGCTTCCTTTCTGAGAGCAGGGGGAGAGGGTGAAGATGGGAGGCAATGGGGCTTCTCCAGCAGCCCCCAGAGAGGACATGTGTGCTTTGGAGAGTCGAATTGAGGATAATTTACAGTAATGTTGAAAAATATTAGAAGGAAGTTCCAAGACTGTTATCTTCATGGAAACATGATCGCTTTAACGTAATAGGATTCCTTCTCTGTACAATGGGATTAATGAAATCCATTATCTAGCTTTCAGGAAGGATGTTGGAAAGATAAGTTTTAAAACGTAATGGAGTGTGTACTGAATGTCTTTGAGAAGTTTCATAGCTGAAAATAATCTATAAATAAAAGTGTTATTACTAAAAATCAACTACATAAAATGGGGACAGATTTCTGTCAACCACAGAACAGGGGACCTCAAAGTAAATTCTCCTGAATACATGTCCTAAGTAGTTCTTTACCGGCACCCAGTGGGTAGAGGCCAGAAATGCTGCTAAACACCTTACAATTCACAGGACAGTCCCCAAAGTAATGGCCCCAAACTTCAGTCCTGCCGAGGGCAGGAAACACTGCCCTACAGACCCGGATGCCGTGCAGCCCACCGGGAACTGCAAGCCAGAGGCACCTTTCACTCACAGGTCATCGTATCCCAACAACAAAAACAAATCAGTATAAGACATTCAGCCAATGGCTTGTAACCAACCTCCCACTCAAGGTTTCTATTCTCCCTGCTCACAGGGTTCCTGGGGGAAGGGGTCCGCCCCCCCTCCCGTCCCCGCACCTGGGTGTGCTCAGCGGGAGGGGCAGACAGGTGAGCCCAGCCTCACTCTCTTCACCTGCTGCCTCCGGGATGGCTGCCCAGGTCCCCCAGCCACTGGCTGCAGCCTGCCCCTGGATGAACCCCTAGCCTTGGCACCCCTCTCCTGCTCAGCACTGGTGGCTTCTCTGGGAGGGAGGAGTCATTTCTGTCTAAGGGCTAGGCCGCTAGGGGAATGACAGTTCATCTGATACTGAGGGTCCTGCGCTGACCAACGCATGAGACGATGTGTGTCCATGAGAAAGAGCAGGTCAGCTGACGGTCCTTCTGGTTTGGGCCTGATGTCACGGCACCGCTGTTAACAGCATCCCTTCTGACTCAGGCATAGCCTGGCTTGGATGATAAAGGGCACAGTCACCCACTGATATGCTGATACGAAAAGAACTGCTGGCAAGAATGAAACGTGGGAGGGATTCGGGTGAGCGGAGGCCGGGGCCACCGCTTGCGGGCTGGGGGGCGAGTTCACCGTGAGCCTCAGTTCCTGGCCAGCAGCGCGGCACCCACATGCTCCCCCCGCCCCTGAGCGTCAGAGAGAGCAGTGCCCAAGAGCTGTGACAGGGAAACGCCGGGTCACATCCGGCCATTGATAACAAGCTCCGAAGGTCGGCATTTTCAGGAAGGAGAGGGAGTCTTCCATGATAAAATCTTCCTTTAAACCCATGTATCATGGACTCTGCCTTTGAATAAGATATGTCCATGTTAATATGTGATGCGTGTTGAGGACTGGGTTACATTGTTAAAACTGGATCTGGCCTGGTAATGGCATCTCTGGGTGCTGCTGCGAGACTGGCCGCCCCGTCGCCCCAGGACTGACTCCATACGCCTTCTCCTCGGCAATCCCCAAGGGCCCCCCCCTGCCCCGGGCCTGGCTTCACCTGGTGGCCCTGGGCCGGTGGGGAAGGCCCTTGGGGAAGCCCCTCATCCCGCCTCCAGCCCCGCACCCCCGCACCCCCGCACCCCTGCCTCCTGGCTGTGCTGTGGGAACGTCTGCAGGCTGCATGCTGAGGAGGTCGGCAGGAACCCGCAGTCACTGCCCTAACCCTAACCCTAACCCTAACCCTAACCCTAACCCTAACCCTAACTCTAACCCTAACCCAGGACCGCACGGGAGACGCAGAAACACGTGTGGAAAGAAGATGCGTGCGGAGCGGGAGGTAGCGCATCCCAACGAGGCTCCAGGGGTCACAGAGGGTCTCACTGCGTAACAACACTGGCTCTGAGATCTGCGGGCTGAATATCAGGGCAGGGAGAGCGGGTGCGGGGCGGGGCGGGGGGGGAGGGGGCGGGGGGCGGGGGCGGGGGGCAGGGGAGGTGAGGGGGTGGGGAGCTGGCAGAGAAGGCCGATCTACCAGACTGACTTGCAAAGGTCCTGGGAAGGCATGGAGGTTCACTGAGGAGAAGGCCGGGCGAGGCTGAGACAGGAAGCAGCTGATGAGAAGAAACAAATCCTGTACAAAGAGCGGCCACAAGGACTCCCAGGAGCCACGGAAGGGGTATGGGAGGGGGCATGCGTGAACTGTATGATGAAAGACAGCTCTGGATGCAAACTGGTGGCTGAGGATCAAAGCGCACTTGAAAGCCATCCTCCCGGGCGCTGGACGGTGCGGGCGCCAGTCCCCTTTGCCCTCCGGCACATGCCCCCCCCCCCCCTCCTGCCAGGGCGCTGCCATCACTCCTTCCTGAGCGGGACTAGGATGACCCCCAGACTCACTTTAAAACTGCTGTCTGCTCAGCATGCTCCTTCCTCCAAGTCCAGGTCGTGACATTGATGCGATGCTCCATCTCCGTGCTCCTGTTCTAAGCCAGACTTAGTTTAGAAATGAGAGGGACCTGTGGACAGCTTTGAGGTTTCGGGGCCAGGGCAGGCCACCCCACTCTCGCAGAGGAAACGGACTTAGGCTGAATTAAAGTTACTTAATAAGTGGCCAGGGCCCGAGGGGCACCTGGACCCCCTACCCCTTGAATGCAGGAAACCAGTGCCCTGTGAGAGTGCCGGCTGAGACGCTGGTGCTGCTGAGGGACAGAGGGCCCCTGGGCGCCAAACCGCCTCCACACCCCTGTTCTGATGTGCACCCGAGCCCTCCTGTTTACATTCCTGCCAGTGAGCGTCCTGTAAAACCTCCACAGCCGCCTGACCTTCTCGGTCCTGTAAAATCTCACAAATGTATTCTTTCTTTGTTTAAAATTTAAAGCCGCTTTGGTCATCTCTCTGCCATCGTTTATGATCTACTGTGTGCTTGTGGTAAATTGCTTTTTCTTCCGTTGACCTGGTCTGATGTCAGTTTTATCACTGGTCCAGCCACAGGGACGCAGGGCGGGTAGAGGGGCTGTTCCCCTTCCCACAGAGCAGGATGTGTTTTTATGGATGAGCTACTGTTTAGTGTTGGGTTCCTCTACCATTAAAAACTGGTTTCTTAAGTTTATAAACTGCCATTTGCAAGCATCGTAACAGTGAATACTCTAAAAATGAAGCTATTACAGTGACTGTTTATGGCAGTTATGTCAGCAAGCCGTATAACCAGCAAGGATTAACACTCACTCACACTTTGTCTGCAGGACATTTTGGGACAAAAGGACATTTTATGGGTGAACTTTCACATGAACATTGTCAGTATTAAACATTAAAAAAGTTTGTGAATATCTTTCACATAATGTGTTTGAGAAGAAAAAGTTCCAATGACTGACTTAGATGCAAAACATAACAAATACTTCTAGCATTAACAAAATGTAGAATCCAAATTCAATGATATATTAGGGGCTACATTAGTATCTTACCTCTTTAAATTTAAATTTTATTAAATAACTAAGATGCATTTTTGTAAGGAGCTTTACACTATAGAAAATATGCTTTAAAATATTTTTTCCATTTCAGAAAAATTTCACAGTTACATTCTGACTCTCATTCTGACCCAATAACGTGGATCAAATGCAGCCACTGTCCCTCCCCACAGAAAGCTAGGGGTTCCCCTTGCATAGCAGGGGCAGGAAGCCAGGGGTACTTTGATAAATGGGGACACCCTTTCTCCCTGTGGTGAGAGGTGTGCTGCCACCGCGTAAAAGCAGCTACATTGACTTAAGGTGGGCCGCTCCCTTAAGGGGTGCTGGAGGCTGGTCAGGAAGAGCCTCCTGGGCACCCGGTGTGAGCACAGCCCGCAGTAAAGCCAGGAGGAACCACTGGCGAAGTCCTGTCTCCTGAGCAGAGGAAATGGCAAGTCCGAAGCCGGTGAGGTGGGCGTCTGGGAATGGTGGAGGCGCAGCGAGTTCACCAGCGTTGCCAATGGTCTGAGAGGGCAGGGAGGACACTCGGATGGAGAGGAGGGGAGAGATGTGGCGGGTGGGGCACTGTAGGTGTGGAGGGAAGATAAATTTTATTCTGGGTGAGATGGGAAGGTATTGGAGGGTTAGGAGCACATTCTCATTGATGTTTCTCAAGGGACTCATGACCAGAGTGGGAAGGGGCAGGCCCGTCAGAGGCTTACTGCTGTCCACCTGAGGCACGGTGGCCAGTGTGAGGTGCCTATGGACAGAGCTTTCAAAGGTGACTGGTTTTGGGATGTGTTAAGGGCAAGAAAGGTGATGGTGAATTACGTTTGGAGTGCCGGGGGGAAGAGGAGAGTCAGGGTTGATGCCTAGGCTTTTGTTTGAAAAACTAGATAAATGAGGGTTCCATTTATTGGGATGGAGAGCAAGGGGTGACACGTTGGGGTTCAGGAAGTCAAGAGTTTGTGTGGGCATTTGAAGCCGAGATATCTGTAGCTCTCCGGGAAAAGATGTATAATCAGTTCCATATACTAGTATCATCTGATCATCTGATCATCAGTTAGGGACTCACTGATGTAGTCAATGCATTTTTTCCCCTCATGTAAAAATAGATTAATTTTTATTTTTTATCTATATATTAATTACAAAATATCTTCTAAATATTTTCACTTTACTTCAGATTATATTCTTCTCCTTTCTTTGTAAAAGCTACATATCCCTTGGACATTAGGCATAATTCTGACCACTGCACACGGTTCAACAGGCACGATTCCTGACTCGATAAGAAGGAGTGGGTTCTATTTCTTTCCAGTCCAGAGAATTTACCTCCTTTTGCTATTTTTCTATCCCTTCTTCCGAAAAAGTAAAAACAGAAAATGAGAAAAATACATGCGTCCCCTGACAACAAGTAGCGAAAGTATTGGATGCAGCGGGCGCTGTAATAAGTCTGACAAGTGCAGTGGCGGGAAGGGGCCTCGCAGGGCCTTCTGCTCAGAACTTGGGGCGGGCAGGTCCCTGGGCAGCCCCGCCCAGGCCCACAGCTCCCGCTGGAAGGTCTGCGGCAAGTCTGTCCGGCTCCTGTGGCCCAGCTCACCCGCCCGGCAGTGCCAGGGGCCTCCTCCTTCAGAACCTCGGAGGTGTCACCTCCCTCAAGAAAACAGGCTCCTTAGCTCCCCGGACCTGGCTTTCTCCACCTTCATGTCATCTTCCTTAGGTGCCCCCTTCGTTCCAAACACATGAAAAACCCTGCAAAGCTGTCACTCCCCAGAGCATTTCAGGCCGCTCCCCAGCACCCTCACCAGTTTGGCGCCAGTGAACTCCTATAAACACTCTCTGCAGGTTTGCGTTCTTGCATCAGCCGCACATGTTTTATTGTTTTTGCAAAACAGTGTCTCCTGGAAGACAGACACCGCTTCAGATCAGATCCCTTGAACTCACAGCCCCGTTTCCATTTGCCGCCTCGGTTAGGATCGGTGGCGGTAACAAGTATTACAAAGCAACTCGATCCCAAGTTTAAAGGTGTGTAAAGAAAACAAGATACATATTCTAAAACAATGAGAACAAAGAAGAAGCTACTGTAAGTTTTAAAGAGAGAAGCACCGTCATGGGTTAAACAAGAGCGAGGCCGTACACCGTGCTGGCTCCCAAACACCAAGCCCACTCCCGTGCAGAGAGGAGAGCCAGCGTGGAGCATGCAGCCGGCGGCACCTACCGAGGGGCTGGCCCGCGATGATCCTGGCGTTTTCCCCGGCCACCGCCGCTCGGGCGTGCCGCTCGCTCATGTACTGCACAAATGCATAACCTTTGTGAACGGAGCATCCAACGATCTTCCCATACTTGGAAAAAATGGCTTCGATGTCCACTTTCTTGACAATGGCTGTGTTCAGATTGCCGATGAAGACCCGGGAGTTGATGGACTTGGGGTCGTTCTTATTGGTGACGTTGCTGGTCTGTGTCTTGCCAGTCATGGTTGGCTCACGGTGTTTTAATCCTGAAACAAAAGTGAAAACAAAAAACAATTAAAAGGTAAATAGTCAGGTGGAGTGGACATCACTGGCTTTGAGCAGTTTTTCTATAATGAACCAGGTAACCTCAAAACCCTAAGTATGACTTTTTCTTGAGAAGAAAATTTAGTAGGGTACACTGCATCGCATTGCAGAAAGGCGGGAGAAAAATACTTATTATCACTTAGCATAGAGTTAGAAATGAGCTCCTGATTTCTTTTTCTACAATTGAGCCCTGTGTAATGACTAAGCCTTTGTATTTTTAAGTCCATCAATTTTTTAGAAGCAAGTTTGAGGAAGAAGTCACCTTATTTTATCTACAACAACAACAACAAAAAGTCCAGCACAGCTGGGATGGAATATAGGAACGTGACCTCCATTCATTGTTGAGAACATGCATTTTTATCTCTACATTTTTTTTTATAACAGGTAGACATATTGTTTATTTCAGACTCAGAACCCTTCTATCGGAAACTAATCATCCATGCCATTAAATGCTGCAGGAAAGGGAAAAAGGCGTTAAAAATAAAAAATTCAATAGAAAACTCAATATCAAGAAAACATAAAAAAAATGAACCAGAATGAATTCTGTACATCCTCTTTAATTGAACCGCTATCACATGTCAGTTCCCGCCCCCGGACCCTCAAAAAACAATTTGCCTGTGTAGCTAGTTTTCATCAATGATCAGCAAATTAGTGGATTGGGTATCTGTGTTGAAATTTCTCCTCTTAACCTCATTTTTAATTCATTTAACGAATGGCTCCTATGTTGCCTAAATACAGCTAGTCTTTCCGAAAACTGTTTTGTGAGCCTGGCATAGTGTTTACTTGTGCTTAATTAAGCTCAATGAAACTTTGATTCCTAAGTACTCCAGCACTGCAGCATTGGTTTCCAGCTTCGCAAATTCATTCATTCATTCATTCATTCATTCATTCATCCATCCATTCAGCAATGTTTATTAAGCACCTATTTTTAACTGCCTGATATTCCCTCCTAAAGTGCCTGTCAACTTAAAGAAACCAATATAGTGAAACTGAAGTCCCACAAGGACACAGGATCTGTCATTGACAATCATTGCTGACCATTAGCTAATTGATACATTTTATCAGTAACAAATATATTTGTATCTGAAGAATCTCTTTTACAGTCTCACAGTTAGAAAAACAATTAAAGTGCCTCATTTAAGAAATAATTTTAAATGATATTTCTCATTTGAGCATTAAAGTTTGGAAGTGTTAAGGGCATTCGAATTGAATCTGCTAGAAAACTTACTTTCACTGAAACCAGCCACCTCTGAGATCAGGAGCAACTGGGTAACATAAAAATGTTTCCAATTATGGAAACATTATTACAGCTCCAGTGATTAATTTTTTACTAAATATCGCACCATTGACATTACATATGTCTCCTTATAATGAAGGTGAATATCATAAACAGTCATTCACATAACAAGGAAGAGCATGATGTCATTTAAATAAGGACTTATTGCCGCCTTGCCTCGTTCTAGCTTAGCTACATTGAAGAGGTTTCTCTATGAGTTATTCAAAGCAGTCACGGTTAAGATTGAAAGGATAAAAAGCTGATCATTTGTTTAAATTTTTGTAATCTGAGCTATTGCATATCTTAAGACAAATGCTCTGAGAACCAACTGAAACAAGAAAAATCAAGATGCGTATATGTAATGTAGCATTTAGCTTCTTCACATACCCTAGTACACTTTAATCACACTGAGGGAGCGAATTAGACTAAAAGGCCTATTTCTGGGCTCTGGATGGATTGATGGTTACCTTTCTTACCCCTCCAGGCCAACATCAGTAATATAATCCACAGAACTAAGATTTTGGTGTTGCTCTTATGTGATATTTTTGGAAATACTGTAGAGTATTTCCAATATCACAATTTGTATGGCTAGCATTTAATTTCCTGGACAGGGATTAGTGGGTTAAGGTGCAAACACAAGAACTATTAGATTAGGTCCAATCCATGGTCTGAGAACCCAATGTTTATCTTTGACAATGACCTGCATCAGATTTAATATGAGGGCACAGCTGTGCCCTCAATTCTTACTGTTAAGAGTCACTGTACCTGGGGTCTGGCTGCGTTCCTAGAGAGAAGAGAGCTGTGCAGAAAAGACACCGGGAACCATCTCAGCAGCCCCGAATTGGTGCTGATACCCCAGGTATGTGCAAGGGTGGCTGCCTGAGGCTGGCTACAGATACCGGAAGCTGTGAGCAGACGGGTTCTGACCCACCGAGGCCAAGGGCCATTCAAGTTCTCACCAGCATCAGTGGCGAGTCCAAGTCGGTTCCTGGTGCACAAAGTTAGACACTGAAAGGCCAGGCCTCGCCAGGAGGATAAAGGTCCCTACAGTGAAAGGTACTCGGGGAGGCCCCCTAACAAAATTCAAAAACAAGCATCAAGATGATCAAACTAAACCCAAAGCATCTTAATGTCCACCCGAGCAAAGCACAACACTTGTTAAAAAATCATAACCCAGATATTCAGCAACATAAATTGTAAAATCTGTAGCATCCAATCCAAAACTCCTAGAGACCCTAAGATTCAGAATATTGACCCCAAACTAGGAGAGAAATAAAGATATAAACGAGAATCAGAAGAAAACTATATCAAATGTACAAAAATACAATTGATGGATATTTTAACTGATGAAATTCTTCCAAAGAACCAATTTGTGAATTTGAAGTTGTAGAAAAAGAGAATAAAGATCCAAAATGTGTCATAGTGATAAAACCTGGGGAAGAAATTATAAACAGCATCTGTAGCCTCTGTGACAAGGGTCAAGCCTTTAACATACATGGATGTGGAAGAGCAAAGGGCCAAAAGAATTTTTTTAAATGGCTCCTAATCTTCCCAATTGGATAAAAATTATGATCTCACAGATCTCAGAATCTCACTGAACCCCAATCGGAATAAACAGAGAAAAGCCCAGCCAGACACATCATGACTAGACACAGACGCCAGCGATCCGGAGGAAAAGCGGGAGCTCTCGGACATTGGCAATGCCCGCATCCTAAGGAAGAAATGCAAACTATGTGCAGGAAATGCTACAACTACAGAACAAATGTCAAAGAAAAGTGAGTTATTCAGCAAAAACACAGCTAACCTAAACTTGTCTGCTTTTAAGTTAGACGTTTGAATGGAGCTCGTTAGCAGTCGGTGGAAGCTGCCCTGTAATAAAAGGCACTGTAACCCAGGCTGCTCCACAGAACTGCCTGTAGTGATGGAAACATTCTACATCTACACCGTCCAAAGGAAGTCCATGACCCCATTGACCTTGAGGACCTGAGAGGTGGCTAGTGGTTCAGGTACTGAATTTTAATTTTACTTCATTAAAATTAAGGCAACATTTCACTGGGTTGCTCCACCCAAAAAGGCATTGGCAATAGGGCTCTGGTCCTTTGAATCTAATGAATAAAATAAACTGACAAATAAAGTGGATCCACAGACATGGAAACATGGAACAGACTGAAGAACCTCAGAGGGAAGGGGGGCAGGGTGAATGGGAAGAGATTAAGCAAAGAATTTATATGCATGTATGAATAACCCATGGACACAGACAACAGTGTGGTGAAGGCCTGGGTGGGACAGGAACTGGGTGGAGGAGGACAATGGGGGAAATAAGGGGGACATCAGTAATACTCTCAACAATAAAGATAATTTATATATATACATAAATTATATATATTTATAGTTACTATAAATTATATATATTTATAGTTACTATAATATATATGTATATATATATATACTTTATAATAAAGAGCTAATATGCAAATGGTTGTCATGCCCTCATGCTGTCACACTATGACAGCTCAGACACTCAACACTGGGGAGAGAGGAATGGGGACCAGCCAGGCACAAATGAGCTTGCAAGACAGGAATGGGGACCAGCCAGGCTGCGGCCCGGGAGAGGGACAAGCCGCCCACCCTGTGGTCCTGGGTGCCAATGGCTGCACCTGTGCCTGTGGCCTGGGAGAGGGACAAGCTGTTCATCCCACGATCCCAGGCGCCTGCAGCTCTGGCCCCGGCAAAGCCCGCCTGGGTCTTGGGTGCCTGTTGCTGGCTAGCAGGAAGCAAACCTGGGTCCCAGGTGCCTGTGATTGGCTGGTGGAGGGAATCCTGGGTCCCAGGTGTGGGGCAAGGCAGAAGTGGTTAGGGGTGATCAGGCCAGCAGGGGAGTAGTTAGGGGTGATCAGGCAGGCAGGCAGAGGTGGCTAGGGGCGATCAGGCAGGCAGAGGTGGTTAGGGGCGATCAGGCAGGCAGGTAGGTGATCGGTTAGGAGCCAGCAGTTCCGGATTGTGAGAGGCAGTCGGATATTTCCCGAGGGGTCCCAGATTGGAGAGGGTGCAGGCAGGGCTGAGAGACCGTCCCCCCCCATGCATGAATTTCGTGCACCAGGCCTCTAGTATATATATATTAAATGTAAACCGAAATAATTTGGCGCTTTATGTATGTTTTTGGTCCCCAAAACTTATGAACGATATGATGGTATTAGATATAATTCAGAAAAATACCAAATAAAAATTTCAAGTAGCTGCCATTTGAGGAATAATTTACAAGTGGGGTTTTCATTATGGTAATATCAGACTGAGATGATGAATGCTTGGTAAAATAAAAAAGAATGTGTTTTGAATAAATATAGCCTTTTTCTTTGTGTTTGAGATTCCCACCCTTGAATCTAAAAGATATAATTATGAAATAAAGGCAAGGTTAAAATGGGCTTTAGAGAAAACATTTTTGGAGAAAAATTAACAGGGCAGTATATTCTACCCTTCTCTTAATTTAAGCAGTCATGAATTTCTGAGTTAAATTTTAGATTCACTCAGACATTCCTGCTGAACAAAGAGTGAGCAACAAAAATAACAATAACAACAGTGAGAAATGCCCAGGTGTTCAAAAAGTCAACCAACAATATAATGCACTAGAAGTCTAGTGCACAAAAATCATGCAAGGGTAGGGTTCCTAGACCTGGTCGGTGGTCAGGGATGATCTGTGGGGTGACCAGTGGGGAAGTCGGGGGGCCCCCGCTGGCACTCGCTTTGGCTGGCCTGGTGCCACCCGCTCGCCGGCCCTGCCCCCTGCTGCCACCATTGGTCACCTCCCTCTGCGGGGAGACCAGTGGGGCAATTGGGGGGTCCCCACTGGCACACGCGTTGGCTGGCCTGGGGCCTGTGGGCTGGCAGCAGCTCCTGCATTGAGCATCTGCCCCCTGGTGGTCAGTGTGCGTCATAGCGATTGGTCATTCCACCGGTTGTTCCACTGTTCAGTTGATTTGCATATTAGGCTTTTATTATATAGGATACTACATTCTAGAACCTGATAAAATGTTAAAGGAATAAAAATGAATGAAATGGATCAGTTTGTACTCTAAATGTTATCACCTGAGGTCTGCAGCCAGCAATCACATAAATGCTATAATATAAGGCACAATCTAGCAAATTCTGTGAAATATACAGCACTGTAGTTTCTGAAAAAATAGAATGTTTATATCCATTTGAGGAGACCAGATAACACTCCTTAAACAGATGATATTTAAATTAATCTTTAAAATATATTGTAAGAATTCAATTGCCACACTGTAAATTTCTCAGTGTGCTCAAAAGGACAGTTTTTCTAATATTTTAAACTCATCTAATTGTACTTGAATAAATTTTTTTTAATAAAAGAAGTTGATATAATATTTGCTTAGAATCATAATTAGAAAAAAAGGGGAAAACTGTCCTGCAATAAACAAATGCATGTAAGTATCTCTTCTTGGATAAAATAAACCAAAGGAACATAAAAAAAAAAGTCTGAATTTATTCTTAAGAAAACCATCTACAATTTAGAAAGATAGAACTTATATCTACCCGAGCAGTGACAATTCTTCAAGAGATCTTATGCATCATAAACATTATTTTGTAAAAAAAAATTCTCTTGATGCCATTTTCATGGGAAGTCACCAAGCATATTTGGTATAGAATAAAAATGAATATTTCAGTTAAGATGAAGATTCAATCTTAAGCCTCAAACTGCTTCCTAAAGTAAGCCAAATTTAGAATATGGACACATGAGAGGTAATACATACACAGAAGGAAGGAGAAAAAACACACACAATTTAGGGCAACTGAAGACAATCTATATTAATAAAAGGGTAATATGCAAACTGGTCAGGATGCCCTCACAGTAACAACTGAACTGCAGGCTGCGTGGGGCGACAAGGCCAGCAGGGGGGGTTAATGAGGGACAACCAAACAACTGAACAGCAGGCTGCATGGGGCAACCAGGCCAACAGGGGAGTTAGTGAGGGACAACCAAATGACTGAACAAGAGGCTGCGTGGGGCGACCAGGCCGGCAGGGGGGTGGGGGCAGTTGGCAGTAACCAGGCCGGCAGAGGAGGACAGTGAGGGGCGACCAGGCTGGCAGAGAAGGGCAGTGAAGGGCAACCAGGCCAGCAGGGGGGCTGTGGGGGGCAACCAGGCCAGCAGGAGGGGGCAGTTGGGGGTGACCAGGCCAGTGGGGGGGGCAGCTAGGGGTGATCAGGCCAGCAGGCAGAGGCGGTTAGGGGTGATCAGACTGGCGGGGGGGGGGGGCAGTTAGGGGCAATCAGGCAGGCAGGCAGGTGAGCAGTTAGGAGCCAGCAGTCCCGGATTGTGAGAGGGATGTCTGACTCCTGGTTTAGGCCCGATCCCCTGAGGGGTCCCAGATTGTAGAGGGTGCAGGCTGGGCTGAGGGGACCACCCCCTGTGCACAAATTTCATGCACCGGGCCTCTAGTTACTATTAAAATGCCATATTTTCTCTGCCATTTCTTTCTAGTTTGTAGGAAAAAAGTTGTAAATTAGAAAAAAAATAATTATAATCTACATACCAAGTGCCACTGCCTATCATTTGAACACCCATTTTATTTTGTTCTGAAATAATCTTATTGGATATAACTTAGTGGCATTGGAATAAAACTATGGCATCACTTTCTTCATTCTCTTGATGAGCGTTTAGCTTGTTTTCAATTTTTTCAGATTGCAAAAGTATCCCAGATGAACATTTTAACAAACCTGTAAGGATACATTCCCAGTCCTAAAATTCCTTTGGGGAAACCCTCTCATTTAACTAAGGATCCTCAGCTATTTCCCAGGAAGCTCCAACCCTTCCAATCCCAACAGCAGAGGGGGTTCCAGCAAACACCGGGTGCTTGTGGCTCCTCCCAAATGTACATTCAGTGCTTTCTGATCCATCAGGTTGAATAGGAGAGATGGGCAGACCTTAAACTCAATGGGAGAGGGAGGCTGGGATCTGCAGTCCTGACTGGAATTTGTTTACGAGGTCAGCCAGGCTGGTGGCAATAACAGAAACAGCACAATTCCCTTGTATTCAGAGAAAAATGAATTTGTGTTGGGAGCTTCCGAGGCATAGCTCCAAAGTCATTATTATTTAAAAGTGTAATAAAAACGACTCTAGTTTCCTTTGTTAAATGCACTTTGCTACATCTACAGATTCTATTTTAATATGTTGGGGTGCTACAACAGTATGTGGCCAATGTTTATTAAAAATGTAATGGTTGATTAAAAAGGCATTAAAAACAGCATATTAGAATTATTGCCTTTCCGCAGCCTTTCTCTCTCAAAATTCAGTTACTACAACTATAATTAACATGCAGAGCAAAGGTGAAAGTTCTTACACATAAAGTTCTTGAAAATATATGAATCAAATCATTCTTTATACGTTTATAGCACTATGAAGCTCAGACACTGAGTATAGGGTTGCGGTAACAGCACCAACAACCTAAAAACTAAATTCCCATTTTCTTTTTAAATTAACTAACTCATTTGTATGTAAAAAATGTAAAGGTATAAAATAATTTGCTATAAATAAAGACTCACTGATAATAAAGCAACATGATAAATTTTACAGAAAATTGATTAATATGAGTGATTTTAGAAAGAAAAGTGATTTAAAATACCACTTCATAGGATGTAGAGAGATTTAAAAATTAGAGAAGTGATAGTATTTTATTCAATAGCTTCATGTAGAACATAAATGTGAAATAAAATTAGTTAAGCAACAGAAAAATAAAATTACTATATAAAAATATGAATATCATTCATTTTGTAAAGCAAACAATGCTAGCTAAAATGTCTTAAAAATAGTGGTTAATAGAATCATTAGCTACAAAGAAATCAGTATTTTCTATCAGAAGATTAAGATTACATCTTTGAAGAGCAAAAGTACATAAATATAAATACATAGGTATAGACAATGGAACAACTATGGTGACAAAATGTTAATGATTTTTATTGATTATTATAAATATAAAATTGAAAATCAATGGATATTGGTCAGTCAACATTTCAAACTTAATTAAGAATTTGAGCTATTAATCAACTTTTGTGTTAAAATCACTTTGGAAAATGTGAATTAGTAAATGAAATTTTGTAAACAAGGAGTAATGATATGTGTTAAAACACTCTTGGAAATGTTTAACAATGAGCTGCAGATCCAAGCACTGTCTGGCAAAGAATTATGGTCTCTAAGGGACCACCACCTGAGTTTGTTAGGGTCAGACACATCCATGTGGAAATTGTGACCAATCTGGAAGATGCTGTTACAGTCCAAGCTTCAAGAGTAAAGAAGGAAACAAATAATCAGCAAATCCTTTCTTTGTTCATGCATTAGTCAACTCAGGCTGTTATAACAAAACTAGAGGCCTGGTGCATGAAAATTCATGCACTGGAGGTGGGGGGTCCCCTGAGCCTGGCCTGCCTCCTCTCACAGTCTGGGAGCCCTCAGGGGATGTCCTACTTTTGGCTTAGGTCCACTCCCCATTGGAGATGACCAGCAGATCAGGGAAAGGAGTAGCCCCATCACCCCACTGCTGCTGCTGCCACTGCTGGGGTTCACTGCTGCCTGAGCCCACTGTTGCCGGAGCCCCAACCCTCACAGCCACTGAGCTGCTGTGGCTTTGTCTGGAAGGGCATTTGGCCTAATTAGCATATTACCCTTTTATTTGTATAGATATCCCAGCCTGAGTGACTTCAACAGTGACAGTTACTTATCAAAGTTCTGAAGGCTAGATGTCCACCATCGAGGTGCCACCCAATAGCGTTCCTGGGAAAGCTTTCTTCTGGCTTGCAGATGACCTCCTTCTCATGGTGTCCTTCAGCATTATCAGGAGAGAGAGACAGAGCCCGGGACTCTCTTCCTTTCTTATAAGGACACTGATGTCATCCTGGGAGGCGCCACCCTTCATGACCTCAGCTAACCCCAATTACTTCCTGGAGACCCCTCTCCAAATAATACCATGGTGAGAGTTAGGGACTCAACATATACACTTCGAGGGGACATAACGTGGTCCGCAAGCCCAGATCATCCTCCTGGGCTTGGAGTTTGGGATCATGAAAGGAGCTTCCCCTGAGCCCTTAGACGCTGGGACTGATCTGATATCTATTCCATCCAGATCCTGTAACCATTGTCCGATCACTATGTTCAATTCAAAAGGTTTAAAAATGACATTGTTTCAAATAAGGAATAACGATCAACTTTAAATTAAAAATGAGAAGATTCTAAGAGATAAAAACATATGGTGATAAAACTCAAAAGAGAACTTCATGGGATGATTCTAAAATATACTTATAGAATGTGAGCAAACTGATATAATCCTAGGAAATTTACTGAATGTGAAATTCTTAAAAGCTTTTTCCTTTGCAAAATAGAATGGTGAGTCACAGGAGTTGTCCTAAGATGCAGACTGTAATTATGCTTCCAAGATAACTTTCCACTGGTCAACATGACTCAGAAGAAGATTGTTTTGAGCTAAACAGAGCAGTTAAATCAACAAAAAAATAGACTCTTCCTACTTGACGTGGGGATATTGGTTAATCAGGTTAGTTCCCACTTGCATCTTGGGAAATGGAACAATTAAGGCATGTGCTTCCTCTGAGGCATTTGAGACACTGTGGTTGGTGCTCTCAGGGGTTGGGCACCGAGGGCAGACACTGCACTGGGACTGTTACTTAGTAGAGGCCCTGGACAACGGGGCAATGTTACCTTGGGCTGTGACTGGTCAGGTACACCCTGAAGATACTAAAACCTATTGGGAAAGATCCCTTCTTGGGCTGGGACCAGCATCAGAATGAAGCAGGAACAAGTAGTCTGTGCCACCTCATCCTTCATCACCTGATCCTGAGTGTGTATATCTTACCAATTATTAGACAAACATGTAAATTAAATTGACCGTACATCTGTGACACTCACAGCCAATCAGGAGTGAGTATGCAAATTAACCCAACAAAGATGGCAGGGCTGTGGGCAGCTTGCATGCGTGCAGGCACGGAGTGGCTGGGGGCAGGGCAGGATGCTGGTGTCATCCCCTGGGCAACAAGGTCCGATGGTATGCCCGCTGTAAATGCCTCCCAGGGGTACGCCTGAGCCAGTGGCTTCTACATGTGGTTCCAGCCACTGTGGAGCAGTCAGACCCCAGGACCACCATCTCTTCTGAGAACCAGGAGGCCGCTGCCCCGAGGCTCAGGTGAGAGCATGGCTCTGCCTACTGCTTTTCAGACCCACCAGGACACAGGAGCAGAGCCTCGCCTTCACGGTCTCTCTGGAAGCAGGCTCCCGGGGCAGGTGAGAGGGCTGGAGATGCCTCAGGGTCCGTGCCTTCTGGCAGGAGAGGAAGAGGCAGCTCAGCTCCTCCTCCCCTCCCCTATCCTCTCCCTTTCTAACCAGGGGCCTCACTGGGAACTTAACTTTCTTTGTTAAACAAGGAAATTCTGGACAATGATTGTCTGACCTCTGTGAACCCAGTGGGAGAACACGTCCGGGCCGGGGTGCCCCCGCTGGCCCAGGATACCTTTCTTCCCACCGAAAATGGACGGCTGCTCAGAGAACTCTGTGGAACAGCAGGGATCCGCTGAGCAGTTCCCAGGCATCCGGCGACTAGTCGGCCTGTGAAGAGGTTACAGGAGAAGGGTGTCTCTGCCGCAGGCACTCCCGGCCAACCCCTCTGACACCCCCAACAGTGAGGTTTCGCACGGAAACCGCAACGC
The DNA here is from genome assembly GCF_963455305.1 of Plecotus auritus. NCBI lineage: Eukaryota > Metazoa > Chordata > Mammalia > Chiroptera > Vespertilionidae > Plecotus > Plecotus auritus. Next base: position 53,999,469 of record NC_137777.1, on the reverse strand, counting down.
AGGATGAGACCTGCATTTCCTCACCATTGAGCTCTCTGAGAAACTAAGAAAGAGGCTTCCAAAGCTGTGACTGTGAGCGTTTCACACAAACCCACATACCGCCGCCTCCCCAGCCAGCATCCGGCACCTGCTATCTCCCACGGGTCTTCCATGTTCCGTTCACCCAAACCTATGACAGCACACCTCCATCGCTGCGAGCTTAAGGGACCGTGATGGAAGAAGGCATCATGATTGCTCCGGGACGCAACAGTGGGGCGACTCAGGGTGCAGAGAACTGGCTGCATTCCCAATGCCCGGATCTGGTTATTGTGTGGGATCAAGTCTCTGACTCTCCAGGCTGTGCCTTCCCTGTAAGCTACACACAGCCCTGACGGGCACCGCACTGCTGGGCAGCATGGAGCAGATGCATGAGACCCCCCAGCCCAGGAACGAGCCAGACTCAGGCAGCTGGTCATGAACTGGCCTGAAGGACACCATGAGAAGGAGGTCATCTGCAGCTGGTCATGATCTAACCCTGCTGGCCTTCCCGCACTCAATTGCCTACCGAGGTCCTGACCCTATAGTTTGGTTCACTCCTCTGCCTCCCCAGCCCCCTCTAGAGACCCAAACTTATATATATAATCATCTGAAAATAGAATGATTCAAAAAATTCCAAATTTAGGAAAATATAGTAAAAAATATAAACCCACAGATCAAAGAAGCTCAGTGAATAGCAAGCACAGGACATATCAACACCAATGATGAAAAGAAAAATCTTTTAAGTAGTCAGAAGAAAAGAGACACACTATACACAGGAATAAACATAAGGATTACAAAGGATTTCTCATCAGAAACAGTGTAAGGGAGAAGATAGTAGAGCAACATCATTAAAGTACTCACAAGGGGGAAAATCCTCTCAATTTATAATTCTAGACTGAGTGAAAATATTTTTAAAAATAGTTAAAATAGATTTTTCATATATAAAAGATTGAATTTTTTTTTTTATCACCAGCAGTTTTGTAGTGTAAGAAATGTTAAAAGATACAAATAACGATCTATGCCAAGAAATGGAAAACACCAAGACAGTAAATGCATAGGAAGAAATATAAGAGAGTTTCTTATTATTTAAACATATTTAAAGATAATTAACTATTTAAACAAAAATAATAATGTAATGTCAGTTTTATAACATCTGTGAAAGTAAAATACATGACAACAACAGCACAGAAATTGCCCAGGAAAAATGAAATTTTGTTACAGTGAAGTTTCTATACAAGATGTGAAGTGGTATAATATCCATTTGAAGATAGACCATGACAAGTTAAAATCCTATATAATAAAGAATTAATATGCAAATAGTCATCACGCCCTCTTGCCATCACGCCATAACAGCTCAGACACTCAACACTGGGGAGAGAGGAATGGGGACCAGCCAGGCTGCAGCCCCAGAGAGGGATAAGCCACCTGCTCCAGGGTCCCGGGTGCCAGCAGCTGCGCCTGAGCCTCTGGCCCAGGAGAGGAACAAGCCGCCTGCCCCACAGTCCTGGGCACCAGCAGCTGGGGCTGCAGCTCAGGAGAGGGACAAGCTGCCCGACCCTCAGTCCTGGGCTCCAGCAGCTGCACCTGCACCTGTGGCCCAGGAGAGGGACACCCTGTGGTCCCGGGTGCCTGCGACTACAGCCTGGGCGAAGCTGCCCGCCCATGGTCCCCTGTGGCTGAGGCTGGCCTGGGTGAAGCTGGCCCGGGTCCTGGGTGCTTGTGGCTGGCCAGAGGGAGGGAAGCCCAGGTCCCGGGTGCGGGGTGAGGTGGAGGCAGTTAGGGGCAATCAGGCCAGCAGGGGAGCAGTTAGGGGTGATCAGGCAGGCAGGCAGAGGTGGATAGGGGCAATCAGGCAGGCAGGCCTGTGAGTGGTTAGGAACCAGTGGTCCCAGATTGTGAGAGGGATGTCTGACTGCTGGTTTAGGGATTGGGCCTAAACCAGCAGTCGGACATCCCCGAAGGGGTCCCCGATTGGAGAGAGTGCAGGCTGGGCTGAAGGAACCCCCCCTCCATGCACAAATTTTGTGCACCGGGCCATTAGCATATATATATAATTTTTTATTTTATTATTGATTTCAGAGCACAAGGGAGAAGGAGAGAGAGATAGAAACATCAATGATGAGAGAGAACCATTGATTGGCTGCCTCCTGCATGCCCCACACTGGGGATTGAGCCTGCAACCCAGGCATGTGCCCTGACCGGGAATTGAACCGTGACCTCCTGGTTCATAGGTGATGCTCAACCCCTGAGCCACGCTGGTCAGGCTGATCTTTCTGTTTTTAATGCCTGTTGTAAACATCACTAAAAGGAGCTCCATTTAGGATATTTGAATTTTAAAAGGCTGTCTATAAATTATTAAAATTATCTCAAAAGCAGTTCTGCAACTTTATATTTAACAAGCATGGCGCACTTATCCTGCGTGCCATTAATTTAAGTGCATATTAAATATTCATTCACTTACAGTAGTATGAAGAGAGTTCCTCTTTTTTCCTTAATTTCCTCTGGGATTGGGAATATTTACGGAAATGTGTTCCAGTCACTTACAGAAGACAGCACCACCTAGTGCCCAGCGATCTTCACTGAAAAACTGCCATGTGACCCTGAAGGGAGTGGGCGCAAGCTGCTAGACCTTGGTTCTGTGAAGAGAGGGTGTCCTGGGAATGCCCGAGACTGTGCCTCAGAGATTATAAGATCCATCCACTGACCAGCTCCAACTCGTTTCCCTGAAACCCTATAACATGGAGCAGAAAGCATCTAACTGCATTCGTCTCCTCCATGAGCCACACAGATAGTGGAACCAGCGGTTCATGTTAATGAAGTTTAATAAGGTGACAGGAGAGTCAGAGCACAGTCATCACCACACTCCCTTCTTTGTTCCGTTGCACTTACCAGTGGTGTTTACTGTGCTATTTAGGCTAAAGGTGATGTTGCTAAAGTAAAACCCCGACGTAGGAATCATTTCTATTCTGGGGGGAAAGTTCCATCAAGACATTTCATCTGGGAGGAAGGGAGAGGAGGTAAAACTGGAATTGCATTAGGAAACCAAAATTACATTGTTTAATTTGGCCATTTAGAACTTCCATAAAGTACACCCAAACCCTCTCTTGTCAGATAGGAACAGAGACAGCGTATTCAAGTCACAGCTTCAGTTTCAGCTGTCGTGTGAGTAGGACTGCCCGGGCCTCCTGGGCCCTGCCAGCTCTTCCCAGAAACGTGGTCTACCCCCAGAGGTGCTACGGCATGAGGTCATTTTGAGCTCTATTTTTGTTCTGTCAACTCTCCCATCCCGTGTAAAGAACGTGCTAAATAAACGTAAACATTTAAAAAATGTATCTTTATTGTTAAAAGTATTACAGATGCCTCCCTCCCCCATGGACGCCAGCCCCCTCCCAGGCCTTCAGTGCACTGTGGCCAGGACACTCCCTCTAACTGAGGCCGCGAGGCCGCCCGTGGAGGAGCACGCAGAGGATTCTCCGCTGTGTTCACCAGTGGCCTCCAGGTAACTCACTCTGGCCTCCACATTCCTCCACTGAATAAAACACTTGTCCCCAAAGTTAAACGCTCAGGTCACTTAGCGTTAACCTGCAGGAGGCAAAGCTGCGGTGTCCACAGGGAAGTCCTCTCACTGCCAGCGAAGGGTCCCCTCCACTCTGGTCTTCTTTGTTCCAACTGTCAGTCAGGGCTGTTCCCCAGGAGGTCCCTCCGGCCACTGAGTGGTTTCAGGAGGCTACTGAGCTGTCTGCAGAGGTGAGCAACCCTCAGGCATTATTCACACTGCTCTGAGAAGCCCTACAGTCCAAGGTCTAAAACCCCACAGCCACGCCCTGGAAGACATGTCCTCTCCTATCTTACCTAATAATAGACAAACATGTAAATTGACTTTACCTCTGCTATGCCACCAGCCAATCAGGAGTGATATGCAAATTAACCCAACAAAGATGGTGGTTAATTTGCATACACTGGCGCCCAGTGACTGGGCAGGCGGGATGCTTGTGCCATGGCAAAGACACAGGCGTTCTGCCCTCCCCCCCCCCCCCAGTCTCTCAGGGCCTCTGGGCAGTGTGGGAAGGCCCGGCTGGAGCGGAAAGAGGGGGCTCCGGGGCCTGAGTGGAAAGGGGGTGCCAGCCGCCAGGGAAAGGAAAGCCCATTCTAGCACCAATCTTTGTGCATCAGGCTTCTAGTAATGTACACATGTGCCTCACGGCGGGGTGGGCAGTGCTGAATGTCTTGTCACACACTGGGATGTCCGCAGTTGTATTAAGTAGCAATAAAAATGATATAGTGAAAATGCCTATTGTATGTCTGGATCAGATAAAAGTCCTATTTGCCAATTCCTCAAGCTCCACCAGTGAATGAAGATGCATGCTATAAAGGAGCGCATCTGCAATCCGTGTATTGCTAACAACGGACTCAGAACACAGAGCATAGCTTCCTTTCGGTGGAACATATCCGATCTCTGTTGACACAATAGGCTATGATGATATCCAAGACTTCCTAATTCTCCCCTCCCCAAACATCAATTGGCTGCCCCCTGCAGGACCCCTACTGGGGATCCAGCCAACAACCAAGGCAGAATCTCCACAAAAGATGAGAAAACCCAGACAATGGAGAAATGTCAAATTATAGGTGCCCCTTTCTGAATAAGAGTAATGTGGTTATTATTAATGCTCACCCTTAAGTTAAGATTTGTTAAGATCTTATCCCAGAAATAACGTAAGGACAGGGTTGACTGTAGGTGTGAGATAACGATGCCACTCAAGTGTGTGAATTCACTGGGCACCCGTGGCCTCCACAGACGTGGCCCTAGGCCTTCACAGTGGCATCTCCGGCAGGACCCGTCAGACTTGGGGAGGAAGCTCTTGTGGTTTCCAGAATGCTGTTCTTCCGTCAGACCCCGGATCCCACCTGGGCTCTGCCCGTTTCGAGATCAGTCACTGAGCAGCCGCGGAAGCTCTCGGTCACTCAGTTTCCTATCTGCACTTGAGGAACACTAACGGAAATTGCTGATGGATGGCTGTGAAGAGGCTTAAATGAGATACAGCAAAGCACCAACCTCTGTATTTGGCGCAGGGACTGTTAGTGTCGCCATTACTCGGGGTACATGGAGAGGTTAGAAGTGCTGCCCCCACTGGTTTTCTCCGGGGAGATTACAGTTATCTCCTTGCAGGCACATAGAATGATCCCAGGGTCTCAGGCTGCTCTCCGGTAATCTGATAACCTCTGCGCTGGATCTGGACACTGATTTCTGCTGTTATAGCAGGTCCTTCTCAGAGCGCTTTGCAGGGCTCCCTGGAGATGGGACACAGCGTCTGTGATGCTATAGCGGACGTCTTTGTAACTGGTTAGCAGGATTCTTGTGAGCCAACCCAGAGAGGCTTTAATGAGCAGGTGTCAGATCACAGCCATGGCTGATGCTTCTTATCTGACCCATGAGCGACTAGGATTCTCCAGGCATCTTGCCTTTGATATTCTGACCCAGCCCTTGATTGTCACTGGTGTGTACGTTGTAAGAACACAATGGTACAGAAGCCAGGTGTCTGACTCGCTACGTACACTTTCAGAAATGACCGTCATGCTTTATGCTTCTTCTCTGAGTCTTGATTTTGCAAGCAGAGGCTGCAATGTCGTTGGGGTGGGGCGGAGCTAAGTCACCTGCTCTGCACATCCACCCACTCTGGGTCAGTGGTGCCCGGGGCTCCTTGTGAGCATTTGTGTTATAAATGTCTTACCAATCTGACACACCAGTACAACGATGCTGAGATCGCTGCTGCGGATCATGAGGGGTCTTGGGGCGGCACCCGGGAAGGGGCGATGCCAGAGATCGGCCAATCGATGCAGGTGCTGTGTTCATTCAGGAACATGCGGATGGCTCCTCGCTGAGACAGCGTATTCACGTGGTAAACTGCCCAGGCGCGGGTGGAAATGGTTTATAAGTTACAAATGTCCGCACTGACCCTCCTGGCAGGATGTACTCAGAACAGATCTGGGTCTCAGGGTGACATGAAACTTGCATGGACAACCAGAGGGACCGTCCCCGCAGCCAGGCCAGGGTCCAGCCGCACGTGCCGCTGGAGACTCGGTCACAGGGCCGCTGGCACCAGGAAGAGCAGGGTGGTGTTGAGTCCCCTGGTCAGCAGCCTGTCTTGCAGTTCAAGTCCTTTATCCTTTCTTCCCATTAAAGAGGCTCTTACCCTTCACTTGGTTTACTGACGTCCCTTGCTTCAATAGGGTTGTCACCGCAGGGTTTCAAAATGAACGTCACGCATAATTTTGCAAAGCATGTTATTATTTAACGTGTTTGAAAGGGCAGTGCTGAGCCAGCCCATGGCACTCCAAACATGGGCAACACAGTAGCCTCTGCAGGGTAGCGCTTCATTTCCGATGTCTGAATCCTGGTCAATGAGTTGTGTACCACGTGGCAAGCAGGGGTAAACTGCATTTCCATTTGAATTTTATAGATCATTTCAGGAAACATGGAGGAACAAAGTGAGCTCTGTATGGCCTATATTTCTCCTTTCAGACTTCTCTTATTTGCATTATTTTTCTTACTAAATTAAATGCAGGGATAACACTTATTATGCCTTATATGTATGCATGGATGTAGTATAGTTGTTTTTGTCCCTCATCACCATTTACCCCCTCTATGCCCTCTTTCACCTCCATGCCCTCCCACCAAATTTTTGATTGATTTTTTTTTTTTTTTTTTTTTTTTAGAGAGAGAGGAAGGCAGAAGAAGAGAAAGAAACATCAGTGTGAAAGGGAAACATCAATTGGCTGCCCCCTGCATGACTTCTACTGGGGATCCAGTCAACAACCAAGGCATGTGCCCTGACCAGGAATCAAACCAATGACCTCTTGGTGCATGGGTCCACGTTCAACCACCTGAGCCATACCAGCCAGGGTTGTAATGTAATATATGTTTTAGTTCCTTGTATAATTCATCTCAGGGTTTTGAACAAATTAGGTGCTTAACTCATTCTAATGAATCCATTTTTTTTTGTTGTAACCATTAAAAAATGAATGACTAGATAAATAGATGTCTAGCAATCTTTTTAGCTCTCATCGATAATACTATTTGAATTAATTATATACATCTACATCAACACTACCCCCACAACTCCCCAAAAAGGCAAAATGCAACTAAATTGTTTTCTTTTGATAATCTATATATATATAAAGCCTAATATGCAAGTGTCCCCCCGGGAGTTGGACTGACAGGGATTTCAATTGCTCCCTATGACATGCGCTGACCACCAGGGGGTGGCGCGGAACGAAGGGAGGCCCCGGCAGGCGGCCGGCAGCCAGCAGCTGCTAGGGACCCTACTGTGCATGAATTTCATGCACTGGATCTCTAGTTTTGAAATAATACAAGACTCTGTGCATTGGTAAATCCATTGTTTTCAAGGATGGTAGGATGAATTTTACTGGGAGTCAAAGTTTCCAACAGAAGCAGAGATTCTGTGAGAGGAGAAGACCTTTCTGATTTGCTAACATTTGCAACAGGCTCTGCCATGACTCATGGGCATAAATAAGTGTTTCCCTGTTGTGTCAATAAAAAATTTATATATATCTTATATAATAAAAGGCTAATATGCAAATTGACTGAACAGCAGAATGACTGGTCGCTATGATGTTTACTGAGCACCAGGGGGCAGACCCTCAATGCAAGAGCTGCCCCCTGGTGGTCAGTGTGCTCCCACAGCGGGAACACCACTCAGCCAGAAGCTGGGCTCATGGCTGTCAAGCGCAGCGGCAGTAGTGGGAGCCTCTCCTGCCTCCGTGGCAGCACTAAGGACCCCTCAGGGGATACCCACCTGCTGGCTTAGGCTGGGGAGCAAGCCTAAGCCTACAGGGGACATTCCCTGAGGGGTCCCAGACTGTGAGAGGGTGCAGGCCAGGTTGAAGGAATACCCCCTCCCCCAGTGCACAAATGTTGTGCACTGAGCCTCCAGTAAATATATAAATATATATAATAAATATATATAATAGATATAATTTAAAATTATATATAAATATAACATCTTAATATAAACATATATATAATTTGACTATTTATATATGACTATATAATTTGAATATTTATATAAAAATATATATTATTTGAATATTTGAATATATATACAATTTGAATATATACACATATCCTATATAATAAAAGTCCAGCAACCATTATGGCGGAACGACCAGAACGACCAATGACCAGACGACCAGCTGATAGCTATGACATGCACTGACCCAGAACTTGCTGTGGGCACCCTGACAGCCCCAAATCCCATTCACCTTTACTTTCATATACATTTTACAAACTTTCTTTAATCTCTGACACTTCTATTATAGAAAAAGGGTGAATAACTATATTAAAATATTTCTTCTAATTAATTCCCTTTCAATGTGCATGAATTTGTGCACTGGGCCACTAGTGTATATATAAAATTTGTCCTCTACATGCAAAGAGGACAAATCACTGTCCTTCCCTGGCATGACCTATCATCTAAATCAAACAGAAGAGCCTACATAAATTAACTCCATATGTAAATTAAATAGGTTAACTCACAGAGATTATCATACTTCTGGAAAGGGCAGAAGCACCATTTTAAGAAGCAGAGAGAAGAAATTCTGTTGGCTACTGTTGTTAATGGTACAATTTTCAACCTCTCACAATCCATGTGAACAGTGTTGAAAAGAATATATGCTCAGCACAGCATTAAGGACAAGCTATTCCATATTTGGAATGAATCTCATTATTTTAAAATGGTGTATAAAAACACTTCTCTCTAAGAAAACATTTTAGCACCCGCAGTGCACAACAGATTCAGATAAAAAGAAGAGCTATTTAAAAAATGGGCAGGATTGTTTCCCTCCATTTATAATAAAAAGCTAGTATTTTACTAAAGTATACTTAGAAATAATACCTCTCACTATGGAGCTATTGTTTAGTGCGTAGCTGTGGAGTTCATTCGGTAAAATAAAACAGTATTGCGTAGGGTCATAAACACAAACAGTAATGACCTCAATAGTGCAAAGACTTACACAGGAAATCATAGGTTGCTGCAACTACCTAAGTAGGCTTTATAGGCTTAAGCATCTGGAAGCCAGAATGATTTTTGAAAGAGTGCTAACACGTTGTTACCTGCTATTTATTCTGCTGGCATTGATTGTAGTGTTACCTGATTATCTCTAAGTTTCCATAAAACACTTTACCTATAACAGCCGCTTTAAGGGGGCCATCTGCCAGAACTCTCAGCCTTTCCAAGGACTTCCTCCTCTATGGTAACACCAGCATCTACACGGTCCTTCCCAGGGAAGCCCACACCTGTAGGCCACACTTGTAGCCCACACCTGTACCCCAACCTGTAGCCCATAGATTTAGCCCCCACTTGTAGCCCCCACCTGTAGCCCCCACCTGTAGCTCCCACTTGTAGCCCCCACATGTAGCTCACACATGTAGCCCACACCTATAGCCCACACCTGTACCCCACACCTATACCCCCCACCTGTAGCCCCCACCTGTAGCCCATGCCTGTAGCCCACACCTGTACCCCAACCTGTATCCCACACCTATAGCCCACACCTGTAGCCCCTGCCTGTAGCCCACACCTGTACCCCACGCCTGTAGCCCACACGTATAGCTCCCATCTGTAGCCCACACCTGTAGCCCACACCTATAGCCCACACCTGTAGCCCACACCTGTACCCCACGCCTGTAGCCCACACCTATAGCCCACACCTGTAGCCCACACCTGTACCCCACACCTGTAGCCCACACCTATAGCCCACACCTGTAGCCCACACCTGTACCCCACGCCTGTAGCCCACACCTATAGCCCACACCTGTAGCCCACACCTGTACCCCACGCCTGTAGCCCACACCTATAGCCCACACCTGTAGCCCACACCTGTACCCCACGCCTGTAGCCCACACCAATAGCCCCCATTTGTAGCCCACACCTGTAGCCCCCACCTTAGCCTCCACCTGTAACCCACACATGTAGCCCCCACCTGTAGCCCACACCTGTACCCCACACCTGTAGCCCCCATTTGTAGCCCACACCTGTAGCCCACACCTGTAGCCTCCACTTGTAGCCCACACCTGTACCCCACACCTGTAGCCCCCGCCTGTAGCCCACACCTGTAGTCTATTATCCACACCCAACACAAATGTTAGCACAAATGTTAGATTCCTGGATGAGGACACTGTCTCCTGTCAGTTCTCCCGAGGGGTTGCCATACACCTGTAGCCCACACCTGTAGCCCACACCTGTAGTCCACACCTGTAGCCCTCACCTGTACCCCACACCTGTACCCCACTAGCATTACAATATGCTAGTAATAGCTGTGCCTTGCTGGGCTCCAACACGTCAATATTTGTTCTAGATAATTCATAAGTTATCATTGAACCTAAAACCCCTGCAAGCAAGGCAGCATCATTCACGTTGCACAGACCAACAAGATGCTGGCCACTGGGGAAGCTGTTCTGAGATGACAGTGAAACAGCGTAGTCTGGACTTGGACCAAGGTCTGCTCATCGCATCCCACCACCCTCTGATGCCTCGGGCTGTAGCAGAACTCCCTTCAATATTTCGATGCTGGGGGATCTGCCAAAAAGTGGAGCCCCTCAAATGCACCTAATCTCATTCCTTCTCATCCTGGGACGATTCCTCCTTCTAAGTATTGATGTGCCGGCATCACCGTGGTGACCTGACCATCAGAAGATGGTCTGTCCAGATGGTCTCTCCATAAACTGCAGCAGACAACACACTGTATTAATTTTAGAAATTTCTCTCTCTACAACCAAATACTTTTTATGATAGAATATATCTGTAATCAACATGCTAGGTATATTTTTTTCTAAAGTAATTAGGCAAGCAGATGTATAAGTAGAAAATATTTTTAGAATCCCAAATTAGTTACTTAAGCGATAGTCATTATCATGTTCATGGATATTAACCCTACTTGAAAAATCTAGTTATAATTAATTCTTGAATTCTATAAAGTATGTGTACCCAAGTTGAATAGATTTGTTTGAACTGCTTTACTATTAGAATTTTTATGATGTGCCATGAGCCAGGAATAACAGCAATAGCAGTCAACAGAATCACAAGGCAAAATGCTTAGTCCTTGCATTCTTGATTTCCTCCAAGCAGAATGGGTTCTACTTTTTAAAGGATAAAAACCCCAGCACAAGTTTTTCAAAACTTTGCAAAACTCAGCTTTAAACAATGTATTACAGATAATTTGCACAGTCTTACCATATAGTACTAGTTTAATAAATGCTAATGGTCATCATATCTGTCACGCTGAAGTTCTTTTCAAAAGTTTTTATTTAAATTGTTTTGAATTTGTATGGCAGTTGGAAGGTCACAAAAGGCTTACCTGTTATTGTTTTGAGTCGTGTAGTGACCTGGGAAGTAGAGCGACTCGTCACTGGTGCTGTTTGCACAGACAGCACCATCCTTTCCTCCAAGGTCAAATGATACTGACCCTGCAGTTACAGGCTGAGAACCAGGCCAGCTGGCACCCAACTCAGCACATGCCTCTTTGTGATGCAATTAGTATAAACCCTTGCATTTATCAATCCTGCTTATCGTCTTAAAGGCTGAGAGGACTTGGGAAGTGTTTACCTTGTTCATAAATTAGAGGATCTTATGTCCTCATGGTGTGCGAAGAAGAACATTCCATGGTATGATGATTCTGCTGTGAGGGATGGTAATCTTAAAACTCGTGTCTCTTATGGAGACAGCACCAGAAGATCTGTCCATGGGTCTAACACACTCCCGTTAATTTTTTTTCTGAATCACTTTCCTTTCCAACCCAAGCAACAGGAGGACACTACTCTAATGCATCAAATTAACAAGTGGATTTAAATTTTCGGTGCAGACAAAAGAGTCTTAGAAATGTCAGTCATTCATCTACGGCCAGGTGTCCACTCGTGAAATGTGTCCTTAATTTTCCTCCTCAAGAAAGGATCCGTGCTGTGTGCAGGCTGCCAGAGCAAAGCGCTGCAATTCCACATTGTACCTAATAATTTCTCTACACTAGAAACTCAGGCCAATGGCTTGTCATCATCTACAGACTGTCCCAAGTCAGCGGCCAGAGCTCACCTCTGCCCGTGCAGAGACCTCGGTGCCAAGCGCCTGCCAGCCACCGGCGGAACAAACCTCCGCCAGCTGCAATCTCCGGGCCTTCCCCGTGTCACAGAGCACCAAGGAGGCCGACGACAGCCCATGTGCTCACTGAGACCTGACAGATTGCTACCCTCTGTACTGAAGCAGGCCTTTCTTTTCCCCTTGATCGCAAGATCCTGCAGATGCCGCAGCCTGCACTTCCGCCCGGCGTCTAGGGAGTCTCTGGCCGCCCATTTCTGCACATCGCCCCCTAGGGAACGGCGCACCTGGGGAACCATAATTACACTCCGTGCCTAATAATTAAAGAATTAATCAGAATAATGCGAGTCACGCTCGGACCAGTGATATCGGTACCTTCTGATCTTAGAATTATTCCTAATTCAATTCCATGCACCTGCAGTTAACACAGATCAATCAAAGCAAAATCTCACCCGCAAGTAATTCTATTTCTATGTCTGACGGGTAAATAGGCTTTGGGGACAGTATGCTAGTAATTGTAGAACTCTTTGCTTTTCTTTCGGAAAAGGAAGCGGGGCAGGGGAAGTAGGAAAAGTGGGGAACAATGCAAAACCCACCATCATGACTTTAGCTGGTCAATGAAAAAACCCAGCTCACGAGTATGTTCTAGACGTTTTTGTCAAATAGAGTGGTTTCCAGCTAAATACCAGCTAGATGACAGCCTTTCTCTGGTTACACAAATATGGACAATTTTTGGTTAAATTGAGTGCTGCTTTGTGACAAGTTTCAGATGTAGAAATTTATATTATCATTGTAATCTTCAGGAGAGAGCAAAATGTTGGGTATCATGAAAATTTAAAGAGCCCATTGATTTAGGCTGACAGTATTCAATCTAAAAATGATATTTCCCCCAGGTAAAATTTTACTTGTATTCTAGCTCAACTAAACTACTTAAAAGTCACACACATTATGGATAGCTTATAGATGTAGATTAATTTTTATCTGCTGAATAATCTAAGCCACATTTTGGGATAAAATACAAAGTAACTGGAAATTAGTCTACTGTGACCTAATATATTATTTTACTTAAATTTCAAAACCATCTTTAATCCTAATGAGATTTAGAAAAATGAAATACCTTTCTTTTCACAAGAAAAATCATTATTTCATTTAGCATAACTAAATATATTTCCAAACATAAAAAAATCTAACCTAATACTTCACAAAACAGGTTCATTATTAGTGTTTTAGAAAACAATAATTAGAATTATAAACTTTGTAATAATTAATGACAGAGCTAGAATTTGGAAAAATCCAATTTTCTATTTAATTACGTTAGAGAGATGGAAGCAATAACAGAATACTGAAAGCATAGAACCTGGAATTGGGCAGTCGTGGTTTGAATGGCACCATTTCCTCTGAGCTGTATGGCTTTGAGAAAGTTATTTAATTCCCTCCATCTTCATTTGCCCTACCTGGAAAACCAGAACGATGCTACCTACCACTTTTCTCACAGGCTGGGTTGGAGATCAAGGCAATTATTTCAATAGCTAGGTGCACAGTAAACACTGAAAACATCAGTGACAGCATAGTGATCTAGTTGGCACAGTTGGTGATTAAGGAAAAGTTGCGATGGTGGGTGGAAACAGTCGAGAAGCTCAGTGAACAGCACCACCCCAATGTCATGGTCATGATTACCAGTGTTAACTCTGTCACTGCTGCCACTGAACTAGCAATTACGAATTCCAGTCACAGTAAGCTAACAAATTCTCATAAGATACACACAAAAGAAAAACAAATTTCAACACATAATGATAGTTACACCTGAGTAAAAATGACAGTACGTGTGTAAATAAAAATAGCCACCATATACATACACACATATATCTATACTAATAAAAGGGTAATATGCTAATTAGAGTGGTCATCTTCCAGACAAAGCTGCAGTGGCTGTGAAGGGCTGAGGCTCAGGCCAGCAGTGGCAGCAGCAGCGGGGTAATGGGGCAGTGCCTTCCTCTGATCCATCAGGTGGCCTCCCAAAGAGGGAGGCCAGACTTGGGGCTGAGGCATAGGCAGTTAGGGGCGATCAGCCCAGCAAGGTAGGGGCAATCAGGCTGGCAGGCAGAGGGGTTGGGGTGATCAGGCAGGCAGGAGAGCAGTTAGGAGCCAGCGGTCCCGGATTGCGAGAGGGATGTCCAACTGCTGGTTAGGAGCCAGCAGTCCTGGATTGTGAGAGGGATGTCCGGCTGCCAGTTTAGGCCCGATCCCACAGGGGTCCCAGATTGTAGAGGGTGCAGGCCGGGCTGAGGAACCACCCTCCATGCACGAATTTCGTGCACTGGGCCTCTAGTATATAGAAACCAGCAGTTGGATATTCCTCTCACAATCCAGGACCATGGCTCCTAACTGCTCACTTGCCTGCCTGCCTACCTGATTGCCCCAACTGCTCCCCCTGACAGCCTGATCACCCCTAACCACCTCTGCCTACCAGCCTGATCACCCCTAACTGCTCCCTCTGCCAGCCTGGTCTCCCCCAGCCTCCCCCGCCCCCCACCAGCCTGTTCACCCCCAACTGCCACCCCTGCCAGCCTGGTTCCTCACAACTGCTCCCCAACCAGCCTGGTTGCCCTCAACTGCCCCCCCCACTGGCCTGGTCACCCCCAACTGCCCCCCCCTCCAGCCTGGTCACCCCTCACTGCCCTCCTGCCGGCCTGGTTGCCCCCAACTGCCCCCCCCCCTGCTGGCCTGGTTGCCCCTCACTGCCACCCCCTGCCAGCCTGGTCACGCCACACAGCCTGCTGGTCAGTCGTTTGGTCGTCCCTCGCTAACCCCCTTGCGGGCCTGGTCGCCCCACGCAGCCTGCTGTTCAGTTGTTACTGTGTGGGCGTTATGACCAACTTGCATATTACCCTTCTATTAGTATAGATATATATGAATGCCCCCATGTACAATGGATTCTGCCTCCTTTTTTATGAATCTTACCCATTTAATCCTACAACCTAGTGATAATTATTAAAAATTAAACAAATTTCCCTTATAGTTTTTTATTTCTTCTATTTTAAAGTTACCACATTAAAACTATTCCAATGATATTCAATTTTAGATGGTTTTTGTTTGTTTTTGCACCAAAACCCTATGGTAGTACCAATTTTTCCATTCCCACAAGAGCATTACATGTTATTATATGCTTAATATTAATTAAAAGTTTAATCTTAAAACACCATTTACTGAACAATGGCTTTTATCTAGGGTGTGCAACCCTCTGTATTCTTATAGACATAAAGGTCATGCTAATATTGGCTGCCCAGTTGTGTGTGCATGTGGTTGCTCGGCTCACCATATTCCCTTTCTAAGAGCACACACACAAGTCACCATCTAATCTTAGAGGAGAACTCCTAAAGCACTTGTCATTTGCCAAATTGTTGAAAAAAATGGCTGTTTTGATTGGATTGCTCTAAAACTATAAATTAATTTGGAAAAATAATCTACATTTTTTACAATAGTCAATCTTGCTTTCTAGAAACATGGATGATAGATTTTCATTTGCTTAAAACTTTACAAGCAGTTCTTGAGTAAGATTCTAATATATTTTTAAAATATAGATGAACAGGTGCTGAACCTGAAACTTGGCTGTACTAAAGAACTGCCTAAGGAGATTTTGTTTTGTTTTGTTTTATTTTTAATGATACCTGAGAGTCATCCCCAAAGATTTTGATTTTATGAGAGAGAATAAAAACAGACACAGATCAATATAATCTAACTTTCTTGAACATTCTTTCCAGTGATTTTTCAGTTTGTATATTGGTTTTTATGTGGCCTGCAAGAAATAATCATTCTGAGAAATATTATGTTTTATTACATTTACCATGGACTTTCAGGATAATGTTAAATGGAAGTATTTTCATAATTTTAATTGAAATATCACCAAAGTTTCACCAATTTATAGAGAATTTTGTTGGCTAATAAAGGACATGTGTGTATGTTAAGACATGAGTCATTATTCTAGTGTCCTAGAACATCCATGAAGAAAGTTAAATTGGATGTGCAATGACATCTGCAGGACAGAGGGTATTTTTTAAATGTTATCTAACTTTGGAGAGCAAGATAAAGACATAATTGCACCATTTTAAAGAGCTTCAGGAAATAGTATATTAAAATTTGAATACTAGCTTTCAACTAACCTTCTGGTGCAGTGCAGTGTTTTGTAAACACTAACACTTCCTGCATGCCCCCCCCCCTTCCACAAACACACGCAGGGCACATTCAGTGACTATAATAAATATTCCATACATGAGTGGCATTATATATGATGACTTATATGCTACCTTCAAGGTTATCCACATGAATCTCAAAAGCATGGGAAGAAATGATCTGATCAAGTTTGACAGCCAGAATTGAAGGTTATTGTTTGATATCATCTTGTCATTCTAAATAATTATAATATATGTGAGGTAGGTTGCATTTTCTCAATGTGGTCCTGTCAACAAAATTAATTTTTTGACAGAACTAATTATTTGGAGAATCAAAGTCTGCTCAGCGGGAACAGAAATGGCACTTGTACATGCAAACCTGGCTCCCTGGCCACACTGCTGAGCACCCAGCATCACATTCATTTTCCATTAGTAAAGCCAGTCATTATTTTAATATAATTACACAGCGTTGTAAAATGTCCTTTTTTTATCAAAAGCAATTAATTTTCACTTAGTAACATTGTGGATGCCAAGAATTTAGAAGTGACTTTTCAGAATGTAGTTTTTCCTACAGATATTGGTATTAACCCCCAAATCTGTATTAGATTAGAGACAAGGGGAAAAAAAATGAGCATAAAGACCTCAATTTTAATTGCCTTCATTAATACCACAATAATTTTGAATATTCCCATTAATATTGGGACATAAATAGAAAAAGCACTTTTTTAGTTCCAAAGCTACATAGTTCATTAAAATATATGTAGAGAAATGAAATAAGCATGTGTAAATGTGTTTTCATCAGATTTGATTACATACTGATTGTAGATGCTGTAAGTTATTCAGCCTTGATTATCAGTAAAGTTCACTAGATGTCTCGAGAAAAGGCCAGGAAAAGATTGTAAAATAAACATGGCAGCTCCCCAAGACACTTGAAAAGCAACCATTCGCAACATTTTGAAAATTAAGTTTTTTAAGTCATCGTATTTCAGTTTTACAGAAAGTTGTTTTACGTATTCTGTACATGGTGATAAATGTATAAAGTTCATATCATCCTGAGTGTAGGGAAAGAGAAATTAGTTACACATCATCTTATCTATACTCTCCTCATATCAGGAGGAGTGGCTGTTTCTCAAGAAATGCCAATGGGCTTTATAATCCTTCAATGAAGTCCAAGGATAGATCTTTTTCCTGGAAATGTGAGGAAATACTGCTCTTACTTCTGGATTGGCATTGTCTGCCTGCGAACTTCTGAAATCACACACCTGGTGCCCCCTCCACAGCAGGCCTCTGCTGTCTGTGTTCAATGCTTAGAATATACAACCACTTACTGCTTGAAAGGTGGTAGCATGGGTAAATAAATTTTAAATAAAACAATAATTCTCCAATCTTAGTAGTGATTTTCAATGTCTTCCTTTTTTTTTCTTGTTTCTTTTTTTTTTTTATTGAGGTACTAGAGGCCCAGTGCACAAAGTTCGTGCACGGGGGTTGGGGGGTGGTCCCTCAGCCCGGCCTGCACCCTTTTGCAATCCAGGACCCCTGGCTTCTAACCGCTAGCCTGCCTACCTGATTGCCCCTAACCACTCTGCCTGCCTGCCTGATCACCCCTAACCACTCTGCCTGCCTGCCTGATCGCCCCTAACTGCTCGCCTGCCTGCCTGGTCCCCCCTAACCACTTCTGCCTTGGCCCTTGCCGTGGCGCCTTCATCCCAAAGGTCATCTGGAAGGTTGTTTGGCTGTCTGGTCTAATTAGCATATTATGCTTTTATTATTATAGATAATTGATAAATAAAAATAGAATATATTTAAGGTGTACAACTTGGCATTTTGATATGTGTATACTTTGTGATTCTCACTTATACTTAGAATCTTAAATAGTCATGCTCATAGAAGCAGAGTGGAAGGGTGGTTGCCAGAGGCTGGAGGGAGGGAAAGGGAGAGATGCTGGTCAATGGGTACGAAGTTTCAGCTATGAGGATGAGTAAGTTCTGAAGAGCGAAAGAACAGCATGGCAACTATAGTTAACAGCATTGTGTTTATACTTGGGATTTGCTAAGCTTCTCCAGAGTGGCAGGATGGTAACTATGTGAGGTGATGCATATGTTAAATTTCTTGATTGTGGTGATCATTTTGTTTAAGATTTGCTAATAAACCTCACAATTTACTAACATTTCCCCTAAATCAGTATTCTATTGATTACAAGGAGGCCCATTTAGTTTGAAGAAGAGATTAAAAAATTATGATAAGCTCCTTCACCACAGTGTAGCTACTGAAGAAAGCTGGCTGCATGTTCTTCATATTGTATTTCTAGCTTTTACTCATAAGTGTTCACACAATAATACTAATACAATTTTGCCTAATAAAGCATGCATTAGATAGTTTGCATGAAAGAAAAACATTAGCAAAAATCCTTTTATCTCCTGAATAAATAATAGTTCATTAATAATAGATAGGTAAAAGGGAAAGAAGCTATGCATATAATCAGATAATTCTGGCCTTGTTCTTTTGGAATTATATGAAGTTTTCCTGTCCTCTTAGGAAATATAACAATTCTACTTCCTTAGTGTTGTGGCTGTGCTTTTCCTTCACATCTTTGATTGTATGGAACAGTCTGTTGAAAATGTCATCATCACTGTTCCTCTTAAAATAATATATATAGGTTTCCTCAGGTTTTTGAAAGTTTGCAAAAAGTTTTCAAAATTTTGCTTTTACAAAAGCCCGATTTTCACTAACTGAAAAAAATCCAGAGGGGATTCTGCTTTTATGAAAACAATAACAAAACAAAAAATGAAAGGCATACTCAGTGTTTGTTTTACAGCGAGCAAAACGCCTAAGAGAGCTGATAAGGGTGAGAGTTAGTGCAAAACTGCATGTAATTAACTGTTTCTATTGTGGCAGATGAAACGAACACACATGCATGCATTGAATTCGGGGTCTGGGAATGCTAAAAACTTATTTCATGTGGATTATGGAATGCCATTTCGGCTTTTGAATAGTTTTATCGGAACACTCTACTTTTGGATAACAGAGTATTGGACGGAAGCTTTGATGATGCAACTTAAACGGACAGCAGTTTCAGCATTTCATACTTTCCTCACTCGAGGGCACGAGTGCTGTTGCTGGGCACCTGCACACCAGGAGCTCAGGAATGTGTCCTGCCATCAGACACGGAGCACTTCAGCTGAGGTGCTGTGTCAACACCCTCTAGGAGATCCACTAGCAGCTGCAATGAGGCTTTTTAGTCAAAGTCAGTCATTAATGGAATTATGAATAATGGATATTATTCCACCCAATCATAGAAAATGACACTGAATATGAAAGGAAGGACTTGATGCTGCTCATAAAGTAGCTAGAATTTTGAAGAGCTAATCATATAATTGATATAATCTCATAGGGGTGATGATACTCTGTCCACAAGATGTGAACGCAAGAGCTTATTCCTGTGGAGCACAGAACTCTTTCATGAATCTCTAATTTATAAATGTGGCTGTTACATGATACTAGCCTCTACAGGGCACATGCAAATCACATGTCTCTTGATTAATAATTACAACAAAGGCATGGGAGATTTCTTCAAGAGTCAAAAGTAAAAGTAAACTTAAAAATCATTCATTTCCTTTTCTGAAATAGTATGCTATAGATGAAGAAAACATTGCTAATAATCTGTACATTGGTAACCCTACATATGCGAGAGTTTAGTCTACTATGAAAGGGTAGAAGGTTAATGCCTTTATCCAACCTCCACTCTTTCCACTCTACACATATGTACAAACCAGGAAGGAGGAGTTAAAAGGGTGAGTCAATTCTGAGCCATCTGATAAGCCACTGTTACTAGCAGCCCCACTGGGAATGGTACAAATGCAGGCTGGGCTCCCTGTTTTGTGAACCTCAGTGAGGAAGTTGATTCAGGCCTAACATGGGTCCTGTCAGTTCCCTCTGCCCCGTGCTGCCTCCACATACATGTTGAGCACAGTGCTCCCAGGGGCAAGTTCCTATACCCTGCTGCAGTACATGCCAGTTCTCTACCCGCTGCCGCGGGGCAGTAGGCTCCCGAGATCTGGACGCAGGTCCTAATGGGTGTTAAGAAGTCCCATCTTAGACCACAAGCCCAAGTGGAATCATGCCCCACTTTTCCCCAGAGCTTTGACTTTGAATCCTGAGCACTCAGCAGCTATTGAGAAGGCATACCTGGGTTCTTTCCCATTTTCTTCATGTGCTTAGCTGCTTTGGGAATTCCAATGGGAGTGAGAGAAAGACTTCTTCCCTTTTCTTTTCTTTTCTCTTATTTTCTCCTCTTTTCTCTCTCTGTATTTATTTATTTATTTATTTATTTATTTATTTATTTATTTATTTATTTAGTTTCAAGGCCATAATACTGTGGGAAAAATATCAAAACTGTCCTAACACTACACTGATTGCTTATAACAAATGCTAAAAAGCAGGAAAGGTTTGAAGATGAAACTGAAATTACATTACTTTGTATGTGATTGGAGCTTGAAGTGTTCTTGGAAGTCTAGGTCAGGTCTGGATGTGTGTGTGTGTGTGTGTGTGTGAATTATATATACTTAAATATATGTATTGTATATATATTTAGATACACATTTACAGATATTTATATATAAGAATATACTCATTTTTTTCATGGACATAGATAATCTAATATTTGCCCCCTTGGGAGGGTTCATTCTGAGAATGATAATTATATCTTGACACGAAGTAAGCATATATTAAATGGCTTCATTTGCTTGGTTAGATAATTGTGCCAATCAACTAAGTCATGGTGAGGTGTTGATTGTTATTAAACCAACAATCAACCCAGAAAGGACAAGATCCTGTCAATCTGTCCAGCTTCCTTTTTAAGGTGGTTCTACAGCATTCCAGATGCAGCCATCCAACCCAAATGGAACACCTGCTGCTACTACGACCTGGTCTGAAAACTCTGCACTGTGACTACTATAGTTTGTATATACCCAGTCCTTCACGGCTTGTTTTCATAGAAAAGAGACTAGGGTCTCAGTGGTTCAATAGTAGCTACCATGATGACTAAACCTGAAATAAAT
Source organism: Plecotus auritus (assembly GCF_963455305.1). NCBI lineage: Eukaryota > Metazoa > Chordata > Mammalia > Chiroptera > Vespertilionidae > Plecotus > Plecotus auritus. The sequence continues at coordinate 53,978,121 of NC_137777.1, read as the reverse complement.
AACACAGTAAAAGCAATGAATTCAACCTAGTTTTCTTGTTCTGCTGCTATTAATAATCTCACTAACTGAAATAAGCTGAAGTAAGCTCAGAGAAGTTCATGACATTTTAGAAAGCATAGAGCTCGAGAGTGGTGGCGTGGTCTGTTTATATATCTTCAAAGTCAATTTTCTTTCCTCTAAAAATACTTGATAGTAACTAGTAATTGGCAACCCAATGGCTTCCCATCTCTGCTTCTGAAGATGCCTTATGTTTGTTTCTATTCCTACTGTTGAAGAGAGCTGATGGTTACAGAGAGAAGAGGAATGTGAAATTTTGCTTGATTTTTTTAAGTTTGTAAAAAGTGAGACAATAAAAAGATGAGTGCCTAAAGTTTTCAGAGTGACGATAAGTAGAAATAATAGCTCAATGCCATCTACTTTGTGTGCGTGAATTAGTGACCTGTTCCTAAAAGCATCCATATGCCACATAAATGTAAAAAATTGTGAAATAGTATATTTTTGTTTTAAGGTACATTTCTTTAAAATATTATTGTTTGATGTATATTTTCAAAATATAAAGAATAGTGAGTGCTAAATACAGAAAATATTTTTTTAAATCAAGAGAACCTTTAATATGTGAACACAAAATCAAAATGACACTTTTAAATTGATATCTCGAAATATTTTATTCTCCTCTGCAGTGTTCCAGTCACCCCAGGAAGAGGCGGGACTGTGTACTCCGTTAGGGACATCTACCAAAGGCCAAAGACATGGGAAGTAGGCACCCTTTGCTAATTCACAGATTGGATTTTTAACAAAGATCTGTCCCTAGAGGAAGAGCTGGGTCTTCATTGCATACAGCAAGGATGAATATATGCTGTCTCCACTCTAAGCACGTGCTCTGGTGTGGAAAATAAGTACTAACCGGGCCCCTCTGACAGTTTGGAATCTATTGAGGGGCAAATAGAACCATAAATACAAATGTAACTATAACACAAACAACTCTGTTATGTGATTGCCTTATTAGAGACAGCCACGCAGAGATATAATGTGTACCCATTGGTATATTATGGGTATTCATAGCAAGAAAATCACCATGGGTAGGGTATCCAATGTGCTTTATGGAGACAGAGCCATTTGAATGGTGAGTTCAGAGAAAGGTTTTCAACAGATTAAAGAAACATGAGCGGCTTCATGGAATATTCCATCTGATGACTGCCCTACATTCATAAAAAGGAGCAATTTGGGGAGCAACTAAAGAAATAAATTGAGGTCAGACTTGAGATTTTTCAGTGCTAGCAAGAGGGTTTAACTGTAACTCAGAGAACAAGGGGGATGTATTGAAATTTTTGTTTGCTTTTGGAGCACAGATCTCACATTGCACCTAAATATTTGCAACAGTATTTGTAATCTGATCTCCTTGCACTGCTCCGACGTGGTTATGCAATTGGATTATAGCTGTAAGCCAGGCTTCAAGAGTGGTTGTTTCCAAGGTCAGGGGTGTTTTTCTGGGCTTGGAATGGAAAGTTATCTTTCATTATACACAATTTATCTTTAAAATATGTTTTTATTGACTTGAGAGAGAGAAAGGGGGAGGGAGAGAGAGAGAGAGGAACACTGATGAGAGAGAAACATTGATCAGCTGCCTCCTGTGCACACCCAAGCTGGCAACCTGAGCATGTGCCCTGACTGGGAATTGAACTTGTGACCTCTTGGTTCACAGGTTGATGCTCAACCACTAAGCTGCATGGACTGGGCTATTTTTATTTTTTTAAACTAAGGGTCTGTATAACTTTTGCAATAAAAGAAGCAAAAGGGGGGAAGCCTTATTATAATACACAATGTATATTTGAATATCACATGATCTCACTCATTTGTGGAATATAATGAAAACATAAACTGATGAACAAAAATAGAACCAGAGTCATAGAATCATTGAACAAATTGTCCAACCTGTGAGGGAAGTCAGCGGGTGAGGGGGTAAGAGATCAACCAAAGGACTTGTATGCATGCATATAAGCATAACCAATGGACACAGACAGGGGGTCAGGGTGAGGGTAAGTGCTGGGGAATGGGGACAGCTGGGGAGAGGTCAATGGGGTGAAAAGGAGATTTATGTAATACCTTAAACATAAAGAATTAAAAAAAAAAAAAAAGAATGAGGCTCTGGGAAGAAAGTCCAGATAATCTCTTCTTATTGCCACCTACAATTCCTTCAAATGGTCTTTCCAGGAGATACCAGAGCCCTCTGTGCTTGTGCCTATCAATTAATAAAATATATATTATGCTAAACAGCAACTTGCTACTTGTCAGGTTCTCCAACTGGGCTGCACACTCCTGAGTGACTTTTGTATTATATGTTGGACTCCCAAGCACTTTGCCACAAGCACCCATAAATGTTTGCTGTCTCTAGGATATGAATGTCAGACACTAAAGTACTGAGAACTTCACTGATGAAATTTCAAATCTAAACATAAACTGTCATGTTAGAACTTTTTCAGAGACTTAATGCCCTAGTCTTCATTGGATATCATTCTTGGTAGCAACATGAGTTTCTGAACTGGGTTCCAGACTTCCTAAAATAAGGCATGTGAAGGAATAGATAGATCATTTCTACACAAAAGCTACGGAAAAAAAGGACAAAAGCCAATAGTTGCTCGCACTGCTTAAGCTTACACGGTAAAGACGGAGATTAAACATTTATTTATACTCGTGTTTGATAGGAGTTTTCCTATCAGACTTTGTATAGAGAGCTTGGATATACAAACAATAGAACTCTGTGCTATATACATACAATCAGCAAGTGGAAACAGTGAGTACATACTGGACATTTGTTAAACAAATATATCTTCTCACTCACCCTGTACGTGGCTTCCTTTATTTTGATAATTGGGCTTATTATCAGTGTTTCACTCCAAATTACTGAAGTCATTCTTCTTAAATGCTTTGGTGGTGCTTGTACACAAAAAGTCAGATGGTATTTACAATTATACTTCTTACTAATACCATTTTAAAAATGTATTAGGATAGCTTGTGAGGGAGGCGCTCAATATTATCCTATATAATAAAAGGCTAATATGGAAATAGACCAAACAGCAGAACAACCGAACAACCAGTTGCTATGATGTGCACTGACCACCAGGGGGCGTGCATAGAACATGGTGGGTGTTGGCCATGGCGGGATGGTGGAGCAGGTGAGCAGGGGCACCCGACCAATGTAGGGCACCGGTCGCTATCATTGGGGCGAGCCTCTGGTGATTACTGAAAATTCTTTGCTCCCGCATGCCATGGTCCTGCCCGGTGGTACCATCTGCTGCCAGTGCTGGTCCCACCTGCACCAGCTGCCGGCGCCAGGCTCTGGCCCCGATCGCTCAGAGCTGTCAGTAGGAGAGAGCGGCAGCTGCCAGCCCCAATCACCCCTGAGGGCTTCTCCACCTTCCCCTGCTCCTGATGGGGTGATCAGGCAACAGCTGCTACTCGCACCCACTGCTGGCACTGGTCCCAGTTGTTCCGTGCCATCAGAGGGTGCGAGCGGGGCTGGCACTGTCAGTGTGTGGGAGCAGTGGTGGCGGAAGCGGGGCTGCTGGCAGACAGGGGGCCGGGGCTGCAGCGGGAGGGGCCGGGCAGGGGCGTGGAGGATGGGCCGAGACCCGCCCCTGTGCCCACTGCAGCCTTGTGGCCCACAGTTCCTTTCAAGGTGCACGAATTCATGCACTGGACCCTTAGTTTTAGAAACAAGAAGCTGTTGCCCATGTCTTGCCAAGGTGGGCCCAGTGTGACCTTGGAAATGTCCTTTATCCGACTCATCCATGGGCCTTTTCACAGATGAAAGTGCCTGGCAAGTATCACCATTCTGAGAACAGGAACAGGGGAAACTTGACCTTCTGTGTCTGACCAAAGCTGCCCCAACTGATTGTCTTTGGTAATGAAATATTTTAAAGGAGGAAATAGGTCATTTTAAAGAGTCCAAGGAGCCTCCTGGGAAGAAAGGGAGCAAAGCTCCGAGGCCCAGAGAAGAGGGAAGCTTTCAGGGGCAGCTGGTGGCGGTGAGCAGGGGCCGCAGTAGGAGCCAGGATCCCTCTGGGGTACTTTCTGGGCTCTCCAACTACCCCTCTGTGTGTGTTTTGGACTAAGAATGCCGCTGAGTCCAGAGTGATCCAAAGGGTGAGGAGGCCTACAATACCTGACTTGAAGCTTTTACAAAATGGATCGGTGATAACTCATGCAATTAATTGGACGAGCACAATATTCAGCCATATTTCTACCACTGAACCTGTGAAGCAGGCGATATGACTTATGCTGAGGGGGAAGGAGAACATTTGTTACAATCATTTCCAGATATGAAGTATTTGTACCATGAAAATATCTGTCTCTACAAAGTGAAGTTATAAATCATCTCATGAGAAGTTATTTCGTGTTACTCTACCTCGTACGGATGCTAACACTTCAATCATTCTTTCTCCATAAATGCTATTTTCGCTCCAATATTAATGCAAACACAGAGTCACTATTTCATAGTCTCATGTCTGGGATAGAAACATTTTTCTTGGGTTGACTTCCCAGTCAAGCTGGAAAACACCATTGCCTCAGTAACCCTTTCCTCCCGAAGTAAATCGCTCACTGCACATACCCTGCCAGACCAAGCCCTTCGCGTCTCTCCTTAACACAGTGCACCAGAGAAACTCATTACAGAATAAGCCCTAGCACCCAATTCTTCGTATAAAATGTAATAAGTAAAATGTTGGCAACCATTTTTTTCTGTAACAGGTCATTTAGTAAAAATGTTAGGCTTACAGGCCATTTGGTATCTGTTTGTCTAAATTTATTTTTATTGTTGATATCTGTTTTAATGACTCAGTTTTACCCCAAAGCTCCAAAGCAGCCACAGACAACATGTAAGCGAATAGGCCGGCTTTATTCCAATAAACTTGACTTATAAACACTGGTGGCAGGCCAAACGTGACCTGTGGGCCATAGTTTGTTGACTCCTGCCTTATATTAGTTGATGAGGGAATAATTCACACTGTAAAGGACTTTCTCCATTAAACCATCATGGATCCAGAGTGTGTGTGTTATAGATCAATCATTCAGCAAAACAGAAGTGCACTGAAGCAGAATGTGGTTTCTGCCATAGTATCTAAAGAATTCTGATAAATAAATATTTATCCAATTTTTTATTATCCGATGACCCAGTCTCCTCCCAAGGGTAGAGCCGGCACAGCCCAGGAAAGTACTGGCAGTTCTAACCAGTGTCCGTGGAAAATCCTTTCCTAAAAAAATTCTTTGTTGGTTTAATTTTAAACAATTGCTTTGGTTATTTTTAATTTTTAATGCTTTATTTGTAAGTTTCTAATTGTCCTGTTTTATTACTTAAAAAGGAAAAAAAAACATGGCAAAAACAAAGGCAACAAAAGCAAAAACAAACAAGTGAGACTATAGCAAACTAAAAAGGAAACCATCAACAAGTGAAAAGGCAACCTACGAATAGGAGAAGATATTTGAAAACAATGTAACTGGTATGGGGCTAATATTCAAAACATATAAAAGGCTCCTACAACTCAACAGAAAAAAATCTCATTAAAAATGGACAAAGATATGAATAGACGTTTTTTTCAAAGAAGACATACAGGGGCTGGAGGCAGGCTAGAAGAGGTCAATGGGGGGGAAAGGGGACATATGTAATAACTTTCAACAAGAAAGATTTTTTTTAAAAAAGAAGACATAGGAATGGCTACCAGGTACATGAAAAGGTGCTCAACATCATTCATCATCAGGGAAATGCTAATCAAAATAAAACCACAGTGAGATCCCACCTCATATTGGTTAGAATGGCTGTTAGCAAGAAGACAAGTGTTGATTAATTAGAATGCGGAGCACAGAGAACCCTACCCTCTCCCCTCCCCGCACTGCTGCTGGGAAGTGAGTTAGTGCAGCCACTAAGGAAACTATGAGGTTCCCCAAAAATTAAATAAAACTACCATGTGATCCAGCAATTACACTCTGGGTATTTATCTGAAGGACATGAAATCACTATCTCAAAAAAATATTTGCGTCCCGCATTCATTTCAGCATTATTTACAACAACCACGACAGGAACAATGTAAGTGTCCACCCGCAAATGAATGTATAAGGAAGAGGTGGCATATATACACAATGAACTATCATTCAGCCATAAAAAGAGGGAAATCCTGCCATTTGCAACAACATGAAAGGACCTTGAGGGCATTACGCTCAGTGAAATCAGTCAGATGGAGACAGACAAATACTATATAATGTTACTTATATGTAAGGTCTAAAAAAAAATGAACTAATAGATACAGAGAAAAAAGCACTCACAGATGGAAGGTTACCATAGATGGTGGTGGTGGTAGGGGGTGTGATATGTGAAATGGGGAAGGTGGTCAAAAAAGAAGAAAGAAAAACCATTGTGTTCTACATGGACATTAATTCAGAAACTTTGTTATTCAGTCAGTGCGTGAAACATGTTCCAGCATCCCTTTCAAGAGTCAGTGAGTGACGTGCTGGGTCCTGGAACCCACAGGAGGTCAGCTGTGGCCCCTCACATCCCTGCACTTACAGCAGGTTAGATGCAAACAAGAATGAGGCTGGGATCACAAAGAGGCAGAAACCAGATGTGTTACTTCATGTCTATCATTGATGTAATTACTTGATATTCTTTATATTTGAAAAAGTTAGAGTTTAGTATGCATTTCTTTCAAATTTAGTCTGATGTTAAAAAAATTTTTTTCTAAGTTGGTGTATATGTCTTTTTTTCATGTGAAAGAAACTTTTTGAAATAAAAACTAATAAAACATGTTCAAAAACTGTATTGTCTACTGACCTGAATACACAAATAAATTAATTTGGACAAAGTCACTGACAATTTAAAATTAAAGCTGGAAACAGAATGTTACTAATTATTGGTGCAACCACTAAAATGTAGGTAGAAAATTCTCTCTTTAAAAAATGTAATAATATAATTTAGAAATATTAAGTATCATGTTTTGCTTTTTTGTACTAAACAATTGTTTTATGTTTAAAACTTCTTTATTTATATTTACTAGCATGAATATGTATACAAAGTTCAATATAAGAAAATTTTCCTTGGCTTTCTGTTCTGACGATTAGGATTGTTTCATTTAATGATTATCACTAAACATACTCTGTGTGCAGCAGGGGGGTCTGATCCACTCCACTGTGTGTATCTAACCTACTAGACACCAGGCTGCCATACTCCATCATGTGGAGAGTCAGGGGCAGATCATGGGGGTGGTCCCACAAGCTGCTGTCAGAATTTTGACTGTTACTCAGAAATAAACAAACAAATAAGTGTTTTTTTCTTTTAAATTAGAGGAGAGACATAACATAACTTACATGACAAAATCACCACTCTGGTCTTTCTTGAGACTATATCGTAATAGATTAGAGAGAGCACGTGTGGAAGCATGAATCCTGCCTCCCAGGCTCCTGCAAAACACAGACGAGACGTGACCGTGCCAGGACAAGACTGACATGAGTAGAACCTGCGAGAGCAGGCTGCCTTCTGGGTTCATTTTGAAAGTGAATCTATTTCAGTTTCTGGAGGATTTTGGATGTGAGATGAGAGAAAAAAATAAGTCAACAACAACAACAAAAACCAAGGTTTTTGCCCCAAATAACTGTAAGAATAGAATTGTCATCAACTGGGGTGATGAAGGCTGTCAAAAGAACAGGTTTGGTGAGAAGACCAGGAATTTTCAAATTTGGGTTCTTGAGTATATGTCTATTCACCCCTCCCCCCACCCCAAGTGGTGATGTCGAGTAGGTAGTTTAATATAGAACTTCGGAGTTTGGGAGAGAAGTCGGGTTGGACATAGATATGACGGTTTCTAGGATACAGAGGGGACATGGAATTCGTGGGCCCTCATGAGATCACCAAGGTCTGGAGATACAGAAGCAAGGATGGGTTCCTCAGCGCTCCCCATCAGCAAGTTAGCAATGAGGATAACTGAGCAAAGGCCCTGCAGGGGCAGCTGGAGAGCTGGGCAGCAGAGCAGTGGACTAGGATGTGTGGGCAGCGGTTTGAAAACATCTCTGCAAGAATGGTAAGATAGTGCCTGAAAACAAGTCAGTACTAGGTTTGGAATATAATTAGGACTCAATAACACTAGCCATTGTGAGTCATAACTATACTGCTATCATACTTTGAGATACACTTTGATTGATGGGCCCATCCAATTCACAGATCATTGAGAAGCTAGTTAAAAAACAAGTTCACCATGCTCCAAAAAACACTGCCATATCACTTTAAATTAATGCTGATAATCAGATTTGAATTGGGTTTGCAATTCTGCTCCTTTTTAATGAATCAATATGTTGTGGACTGTTGTCAAATAAAATAAATATTACATTTATAAAAACAACAATGAAAATCATTTGCGTTAACATTACCGATCGGCAGGCGAGTTCTTCCCTTTGAAAGCTGTGTCGTTACTCCTGTGGAAGGACTGCCCCACACACAGCTGCAGCCGAGGACTCAGCCCCTGCACACGCCTGGCATTCACACTCCCTGCCTTTGTCTTCATCCTTCCTGCCTGGTACCCTTGATGAGTTCTTCCTCCTCTGACCACATCCAGAATGATCCACACCCTCTTCGGATACCCTAGCAAGCATGTCAAACTCTCGGCCTGTGGGCCACATGCCTGGTTTATTTGGCCCGTGTTAGCCTTTGAGTTTGACATGCTTGCCCTACAGCATTTTAAATACAAGCTGCCAGACGCTTACTGGGTTGTACTCTATTTCATTGTTTGTTTGTTTTTTTTTACCTATTTTGCTGTTAAGAACGCGAGAGGATTGAAACCTCCTCTGTCCTTACTGTGGTTTCTTAGCAGCTAGCCTCACCCCGGCAGAGCAGGTGCCCAATACATAGTTCTTAAATGAACGCATTCATTGAATAACCATTTTTTCTTGATTTCTAAGGTGCTATCTATTTCAAGAAAACCTGCCAACTCCATGACAGTATCTTGGGAAAGAAAGCTGCATTAAGCATGTACCAATTTAAAAACATATCTCAATTTAGAAACATTAATATGGAACAGTGAGTTACATCGCCAAATTGATGTAACTCAGTGATGTCTATCCACAAGGAGACCTAGCCGGCAAAACAGGAAGAGAAAACATAAAATGAATGAATGAAAGAACATAGGAAATATTTCAAAATAAAACTGTATATTCTGCCTCAGAAAATGATATTGCATTTAAAATCGGCAGGCTTTTGTTCCGAAATGACTTTCAATTCCAATCCAGACCGTCTTGTCTCTTAATGACTTTGTAAGAATATAACAGCTCCTAGGTCTGTTCTTTCCTGATGATAACTGCCCTCCCAATTAATCATCTCATCTCCCATCAGCGCATCCCGTTCCCGGCCCTCGAGTTAATGATGTCCTTCCTTGGTTGCACAGAGGCCAAATTAACCTTAAGGACAATGGCACATGATTTAAATGATCCACAATCATCCGTGTTATTATTACATAGAGAGCAGATGGCTGTTACGGTGACGTTGAAATTTTCAGAGTATTAGCATCCTAAGAAAGTTAAATCAGCTCCAGCATCATGGCCTGAAGGACCGCGCGCTCAGAGGTCTGTGATGACGTCAGAGTCTGCACCGCAGCCCAGCTGCACTCCGCATCTCAAGGAGGAGAGGAGAGAAGAAGTTGCGTCCCCACTCCAGGGTTTGAAGGCCTGATGTCCGGTCTCCAAGGGAAAATGTTTCAGCTCTACTCTTCCAGACTATTAGCAGATGTTGTCTAGGCATGGAATTGGAGGAAACTAACACCACATTTACAGGTGACATGGAAATTTACAATTAGAAATTGCAAGAAATAATTTTGCCTTCATTTTAAATGCAATTCTCCATGAACACCGAATTTATGTTAATTTCATTCTAATTCTCTGTTTTCATATTTTCAGGGTCTTTAAAAATTATCCTCTACGGGAAAGAATCACCAAATCATTAGCTCTTATATAAGGAGGTTTATGTAGACACAACACAGGAAAATAATTTCAAGTATAATTCTTATACTATTAGGTGTCTTACCAATCTAGGCACCAAATCAAAAGTGCGATGATTTTCTCTGTGTGTGTCTACCTAGGACTTGGTTTTATCAACAGTGAACCTTCAGTGACCTTCAAGGGTGTTGCTATTTCTGATAAAAGTGAGAACACCATTACAGCTCTGCCCTGCACACCAAATCATCCGGTTCTAACGCAGTTCTTGTAGGGACGAGGGCATGTGCGGCGGTCATCCTGTGTCTGTAAGAATGGAGATGAAACAGATGCACAGCTCCCTGTCGCTCCTTTAAAGACATAAGCCAGTTCTGTGGACGCTCCTGAACCACATGCACCGTGACACGCAGCCACGGGTGTGCGTTCTGTGTTCTGGTGGTCTCTTTCGGTGAGAATTTTCAGAAATGGAGTGCAGGCACTGGCAGACTGATGGGCATTGCTGAGGTGGTGAACTGTGGAATGGAGTTTAAAAGCTACTTGCCAGTAAGTACAGATAAACAGCTTAACTGTTAAATAGTAAAACCAAAGAAAACAAAATTACCCTTTGAGCAAAAGTGAGCACACAAAGAAGTCACAGTCAAAATAAAACTGATTGTGCTGAGTATTCATTATAACCAGGCCAGCAAGGCACTGCGACTCCAGATCACAGGATTCAAGGGTCGAAGGTGGACACAACCCTTAGGCGGGATATCTTTTCAAAGATGCTCTCTAATATGGGATACTACCTTTGTCCTCATCCGGAAACAAGGAAAAGAGGCGTTTTCCTCTGTTCTCAAAATGTGCTTCTACTTACTGCTTTTTAATTTTCTGTTTTTGTCAGGTACTAAAGTATAAGCATGTGACAACTGAAGAAAACCCACTCTGGAATAAACTTACCAATTTTCCTTATAGAGTTTTGGACATGTCTACAGAACAATATTAGAACACAGGTCCTTTTTAAATGTTCAGGTTTTCGTTTTCTTAATTAGGTATTATTCATATACATTAAAATTAGCACTTACATATTTAATGTTATGAGGATTGACAATTGTATACATTTACACAAGATACAGGGCATTTTCACCACCCAGAATATTCTCTTGTCTTTTTTTGTGTTTTAATGGAAACCTCCAAGGGCCTAGATTGTGCCCAGTGTCTGGACTGTCAGTGGGGGAGTGGAGCTTCTTCATGGGGTACATCGTAAAACAACCCAGGACGACCAGACTCTGGTCTTTCCGACCTTTGCTGAATTTCAGCCAACATTAAATGTTTGTCTCTTCTAGATAGAGAATAACAAAGCAGTTTGAGGAGACCACTGCTCTTTTGAATCAAAGGAACTGTTCTACTTAATGGGTCATCTTGGTATTAATATATTCACAGCAAATATTTTAAGTTGTAGAGTCAAACTTCATTTTGGCTAATGCTCAGGAATTACTATAAGTTTAAAAGAAGTGAACTAGAGATTATCTGAGGATATATAATTGTATTAGTTCCAATTTCAAACATTAAGCAATTGAACTCATAAAGTAGTGCCAAAATCAGGTTCTTAAATTTTTTTCTTAAGAAAGTAAGCATATTTGTGCTTGGAACCTCACAATTTGTAAATGTATTAGTTCTGAGAATTAGGGCCCAACATGAAAATCACTGTACATCTCTTCTCTTTTCAATTCCCAGTCAAGCCCTACTTCTGGCCTCAGGAAATAATCTTTTTAACTTCTAATTCCAAAAATCAGATTTACTTTTCTAGGTCATCATACAAGTGGAATGTGACATGAACTCTTTTGTGTCTAGCTTCTTATGCTTTGCATGATTCTGTAAAAATTATCCATGTGAGTACATGTTATTGGTGGTTCCTTTTTTTATGGTCAAATATTCTGTTGTATGAATATATCACATCTGTTTTTATCTATTCATTTTTTTACACCCATTCTCTTCTAGATGGATATTTGAATTGTTTTCAGGTTTTTATTATTAAAACTAGTGGCCCGGTGCACAAAAGTTGTGCACATTAAAAGGGGATTAATTAGAGTGCATAATTTAATATTGCTATTTGCCCTTTCTCTATAATAGAAGTGTCAGAGATGAAAGAAAATTAGTAAAATGTAAATGAAAACCTTCCTCTTGTCAGAGTCTGGGGTGCACCATGGGACCCAGAGTCAAGGCCCCACCCACCCACATGCACCTCAAAATTGCGTGAGACCCAGACCCAGCCAGCCCCCCGCCCCCATTGGGCTAGATCCAAACCTGGCCAGTCCCACCCTTTTCAAGCCCTGCCAGGCAGGGGACATAGCCTCAGGTCCCCTGGCCTGGTGCCAGGACGGGGGCGTGGCCTGAGGTCCCCCAGCCCCAGACCGGGATGGGGGCATGCCTTGAGGTCCCCCGTCAAGCCCTGCCAGGTGGGGGACATGGCCTGAGATCCCTTGTCAAGCCTCACCAGGCGGGGGGGTGGGGGGTGGGCAGCAGCCTTAGGTCCCCCAGCCTGGCACCGGGAGGGAGGCACAGCCTCAGGTCGCCCATCAAGCCCCTCTGGGTGGAGGGTGCGGCCTGAGTTCCCCTGACCCAGCACTGGGGGTGCACCTTGAGGTCCCCTGTCAAGCCCCGCTGGGTGGGGAGCACAGCCTGAGGTCCCCTGTCAAGCCCCGCCAGGCAGCAGGGTTCAGCCTCAGGTCCCCTGGCCCAGTGCTGGGGCAGGGGGTGAGGCCTGAGGTCCCCTGTCAAGCCCCACCTGGTGGGGGGCGCAACCTGAGGTTCCCCTAGCCCAGCACCAGGACAGGAAGCGCACCTTGAGGTCCCCCATCAAACCCCGCCAGGCGGGGGGCATGGCCTCAGGTCCCCTGGCCTGGCACCAGGGCAGGGGGTGAGGCCTGAGTTCCCCCGGCTTGGTGCCAAGGTGGGAGGTGTGGCCTGAGGTCCCTGTCAAGCCCAGCCAGGCAGGGGGCACAGCCTCAGGTCCCCTGGCCTGGTGCTGGAGCTGGGGGTGCGGTCTAAGGTCCCCCAGACTGGTGCTGGAGTGGGGGGCGTGGCCTGAGTTCCCCAGACCCAGCACTGGGGATGCACCTTGAGGTCCCCTGTCAAGCCCCACTGGGTGGGGGGTACGGCCTGAGGTCCCCTGTCAAGCCCAGCCAGGCAGGGGGGCACAGCCTCAGGTCCCCTGGCCCAGTGCTGGGGGGTCATGGCCTGAGGTCCCCTGGCCTGGTACTGGGGTGGGGTAGCAGCTTGAAGTCCCCTGTCAAGCCCCACCTGGTGGGGGGTGAAGCCTGAGGTCCCCCAGCCTGGCGTTGAGGTGGGGGGAGCAGATTGAGGTCCCCTAGCCCAGCACCAGGATGGGAAGAGCACTTTGAGGTCCCCCGTCAAGCCCTGCCGGGTGGGGGATGGGGCCTGAGGTCCCCTGTAAAGCCCTATGGGGGTGGGGGAGGGCGTAGCCTCAGGTCCCTGCTGATTGCTCATTAAGGCTCCTTATGGGAACTTGGCTTCAGCTGTGGGTGCAGCCATCTTTGTGATTGAGTGATGGTCAATTAGCATATTCCCTCTTTATTAGATAGGATAGGACTTCTGTGAACACTGATGAAGGTATGTTTTTGATAAAATTCAAAATGGGAAGAGAGAGAAACTTCCTCAATCTCATAAAATGGGTACATTTGAACCTACAGCTACTTCATACAAATTGGTAATATATCAGCCCTCATTCCCCCAAGAGAAGCATCTAGAAATATATATCTGATATTGCCATTTCTATTTCAACACTGAAATCACTAGCCAATGTAATACTCTAAGGAAAACAAATCAGAAGCATAAAGATTAGAAAGCAAGAAGTGTAATAGTTATTATTTGTACATACCATCATTGTTTATGGAAAATATTCTATAAATTTTACAAAAACATAGAAAACTAATACTTAAATTTTATAATGTTATAGGATGGAAGGTCAACATGCAAAAAATAATATATTTTTATATAATCTAGTGAACAATTGGAAAATGAGATTTAGAAAAATACAATTTATAATAGCCATATATCTCTTTTTTAAAACCACCTTTTTGAGGTATGATTGACACAAAATGCTGTACATATTTAATGTACATAATGTAATGAGTTTTGGAGATAAATATAACAAATTAGGAGGGTAGGAGGAAACTTTTAGATCTGATGGATATGTTTATGGCACAAATAATCTAAAAATGTTCTGTTCTCAATTCTAATTGTCCTTACATGTTGCTCTGGCCAAGGCTTCTACACCTTTTTCTGCTAGCACACAGGACTCCATTTCTGTTCTTCCTAATCATGGGCTATGTTGACAAAGCATCTATTTTGTAGGAAATACAATAGAGATCTGTCAACTCAGATGATATTAAATATTATCCTAATACTAGAGGCCTAGTGCATGGATTCATGCACCGCTGGGGTCCCTCGGCCTGGCCTGTGGGGATTGGGCCAAAACCAGCTCTCTGACATCCCCCAGTGGGTCCTGGATTGCAAGAGGGTGGTTCCTGGGTGATGCACCCTGGAATCGGACTCCCTTCTCTCTGGTTCTGGGTGTGTCACCCGAGAACCACAGATGCCAAGTCACCACAGTTCAGCAGCTCTTGTGTTGAGCATCTGCCCCCTGGTGGTCAGTGTGCATCATAGCTACCGGTCAGATGGTCAAACAGTCAGACAGCCGATTAGGCTTGTGTATATATAGATAAAAAAAATTAAAGGAATATAGAAGTATTCAATTATCTTTAAAAATTTTCCACTGTGCACCCCTATTTTACTAGCTCCTCACTTTATAAGGTCATCTGTCAGCTTCAGAGGAAACTAATTACAACCAAGGTTATTAAATCTACCTTGGGCCACTTTCTCGGCTGTGCTTCAATGCTCAGAATCAGCAGTGTGTAGGGACATAAAAGTCATTACTGCAATCACTGGTCCTCTGCCTCCTGGTAAGATCTCCAGAAAATGGCTTCTCATATTGGACCAAGAAGAACTCCAACACTCTCCTTTATACTGAACTCTAGCCTAGAACTACATTTCTCAATTTTCTTCTCCTCATCTTCTCTTAACTTGCCTCCATCCTACAAAATTCCCTGTATATTTTTCTCCCATAAAGCTTTGAAGCCACCTGTTTTTCTTCTTTATCCATCAGAAGTCCTTAATTACAAAGCCAAAGGCACTCATTAAGGCGCATTTCTAAACAAAGATTGTCGTTTTCCTAAGGGAATCCAGTCAACAGTTCTTAAAGTTAAGCAATTTTTTGCCTTCACAGAGGCAAGATCATTAGCAGCACAAATGTGCAGTCAAACTCATCACTAACCCATTTTAGTTTCTTTTTGGTAATGATTATGAGTCATAGTCAGGATACAATTAAAACACACCTCTCTCTTACTTTTTCCAATTACTCTTCATAATGTTGCACATTTGGAATATGCATTAGATGGATATCTCTTGAATAGTTCAGAATATCATTATTGTTTACATTTAGCTTTAAATATATTGACTTAGTAATCAAAGTCTATTTATTTGAAAACAATAAAAGCAAGGTGTCAACAGTAGGGCCCCACTGATCTATTAGTTTAAAGTATTATATGATTAATTGAAAAACACTATTAACTATTTCAGATGGGACATATCCTAAGTGCTCAGTAAATATCTGTGATTTAATTGATGATAATTCCTTTGGAAACAAAAATAGTTCCCAGCATGCTCTCTTTCTCTCTTCTCAGTAGGATTTGGCTATAATCTATAATAATAAAGGCGTAATATGCTAATTAGACTGGACAGCCAAACAACCTTCCAGATGTCCTTTCAGACGACCTTCTGGATGAAGCCAGGGCTGCGAGGGCTGAGGCAAGCCACCGCGGCTGCGAGGGCCAAGCCCCTTGCATGGATTTTGTGCATCGGACCTCTAGTGCTATTATAAAATAGAGTCCAATTGCTCAAGCCAGCTTTGAATTCCAAATCCTAAATGTTTCTCAATTCTCCACAGATTCAGTAATCTACTCTGGGAGAGTCACAAACAGAAAACAGCTGGATTTTTCTTAAGAGAATGCTTGAGGATTATGACAAACATTGTTCTTAATGTTCAGACACTCGGGGGTGGGGCAGGATCGTAGCCAGGTAACCTGAAAAAGAGTAAGTGCTGCGTAACATTTTCTTCCCCTCTAAGAAGAATCATTAACAGCAACAACACGGTGCACGTTTCCAGACAAAAACACCCAAAATTCTCAACCGATTTTCCACCTTAAAGACAAAAAATAAAGTGATTTGAAAACAACTACACACTCGTTGCTTCCCCGGATGAAACTGATCCTTGGTTTTGGAATGTCAGTCCCTGAATCCTAACTGTGTGCCATTTTTGTGGTTAGCAAAAAGGCTGGCCCAAACTTTCCTTTTGATTGATGTTCTGTGGCCTGTCTGATGGCAATGTCCATGGGCAGAAGCAGGAGAGTGACTTCTGCATAGAAAACAGGAGGCTTATCTTATTTTAAGCATCCAGTCCTCATGTAATGTGTGTGTGTGTGATGATAATGAGCAGTCCAGATCCTTAGGAAAAGGAAGGCGTGCTTAACGTGGGGTAATTCAGGAGACTTAAATAGCGGGGTTGTTCACAAAGGGACATGAGATTAAGAGGAATCTGTGAGGGACTCTTCTCAACCTACTTAAAACTCTTGGTTTTTAAATAACATTATAATCCATAGCATTAATACACAGTCTCTCTCACAAAGGCTTCTGGGATCATCTTTCCCAAGACTTGATGCTGGAAAGACATGAAAAGGGAGTGTTAAAGTAAGACAAAAATGTTAATTTATCTGTGAAATTTTTTCAGACTTCATATTTCAACAATACAATATGCAGATGAGGTATTATAGAATTTTATACCTGAAACCTATTTAATTTTATTAATCAATGTCACTTCAATAAATTCAATATGATATAAATAATAAAAAAATTAATAAAAACTATTCCTCACCTATGAAAAAAGAAGTTTCTATTCTGATATTCTTTTGATTTTCTTGGGCTGATGCAATTGCTATTTTGGCCTGACAGGTAGTACATCTTCCTCTGAATCCTGAAGGGTGGTAGTCATTTTATAAGAAATAATGCTAGAAATCTTATTGTCTTGGTTCTGAGAACCAAGATGAAATGTTAAAAATAACTTTCTGGGAAGCAGCAATCTAATGGTTTTCACTGAAATTCAGCTTTCAAACACTGCTGAGTACTTTTGCCCTGGGTAAAGTATGATAGGGAACTGGATGTCACAGTATAGAATGCAGGCAGAGAGAGAGAACTCGTGGTGAAAAGACACAGGGTTGGGTACTAAACCAGGAGAACACTGTTGCCCACACTTAACAATTCAGTTAGTAAAAATCAGATGCGGAGGCGCAGAGGACACAGGAGCCAGGAAGCTGTCTGTGAGTTAGGACAACTTGACTAATGGAGCCTGATGCAGACAATGGAACAGAAAGAAATGAGATCTGGAAAACAAACATGACTAAGATCTGTCTTGACAGAGAGATCATGGATCAGACAGAAGCAGGGAGTGTCCTACTAGGATTCCAAGACGTGTATCACAGGGTCCACAAAGCATGGAGGTCACCTTGTGATCCTCTTCTGCTACATCACCTCACAGACTCACCTTCCCATCCATGCCTTCATTACCACCCCAAAGTCTGATGCTTTGGAATCAGTTTTGCTACAAATATGGTTTGGAAAAATAGTGAATATGAGATGACAGCCTTCAGGTATCAGGATGAGAAAGACGGACCAAAACCAGTAGAGATTATTAGCAAGAAAACCTCTCTGTTTACCTCAAGGGAAGAATGATAAGAATTGAAGAAATCCAATTTGATGAAATTAAAAATAGAAGATGAAGACTAAAATACTAGAACTTTCTTGATTATGATCTCTTTGGAAAGCAAGATGGATTTTCCACAAAAGGGTTAAGGCATTGTGTATGGAAGAGGCAGCTTGAAAGTGTTTTGACTATTTCATAGGTTGTTTGTGGAATATAAAGCTATTATCTAGAAACTAGAGGCCTGGTGCACGAATTCATATACAGGTGGGGTCTGGCCAATTATCTAGAAACTAGAGGCCTGGTGCACAAATTTGTGCACTGGTGGGGTCCGGCCAGCCCACCTCAATAGGGGCTGATAGGGGCCGATTGGGCAGGGTCAGTCGGAGGGAGGGGCCATGGGTGGTTGGCTGGCCAGCCCCACCCCCTGGTTGAACTCCCAGTTGAACTCCTGGTCGAGGGGATAATTTGTATATTAGCCTTTTATTATATAGAATGATTCAATGCTAACTTCCCCTTGATATACACAGTCAATCAGACATAGGAATCCTAGTAGGATGACATTCATCTCACATTTAATTAGCATGGACTCTGCCCCCCATCTAGGTCAAAACACCCCTGGGACAGGCTCCTGGACCCTCACCATGAGCCTTTACTTATTGACAATTTTCCATGCGGTCAGTTCCAAATGCTGTATGTCATTCCCCTCCCCATCTCTGTCTCAGACTGTCAGATGCATGAAGTCAGGGCTGCATCCACTTTCATCCACTGTTACCTCTGACACGTATTAATAACTCACATTTCTATTGAATGAATGCCTGCTATCACTGTAATTTTTTGAACTCTTAAGTGGATGTATAGTTCACCTTGTATCATGTAGTCACCTTAGTGCCAAATTGAACATTTTCTGTCCTGTAATTCATTTGACTAAGCAGTTAGTGCTGTTAGATGTCATGGGTTCAATCTAGAACATGCCAAACTATGGTGCTTTCTTGAAAGTTTTCATGCATTAATGCAACAGACTGGATCCGCTACAAAGTCATGAGGCAAGAATCCCCTAAGTAGGTTTAAAAACCAACCCTAGAGACCATAACCCTAGAGACTTTCAATAATTTCTCTAGCCGCTGCACACAAAAAATATCTTCTTTACTAAGAACTTCTTTGAACACTAATTGTCTAATTCACCAGCTAACAATTTATCACAATTCACAATCCTCATAAGAGAAAATAAATGATCTTTCCCCCACTTTAGTGAATGTCTAAACACACTTTTCTATGTCTCTGGCCCTTATATAAGTTTTATATGTGACACTTTTCTAATCTGCCTAACCTTGTTTCATACATTTCTAAACATCTTTAAAAAGCAGTGATTTTTAAAAATCACATGAGTGATTTTTTTCTATTCCCTGATTTCAAAGAAATACACAGCAGAGTACAGTGTATATCACATTCACCACATGAAACCTAGTCTGAGTGAATAGGGTACTGCTAAAATTCCGAGGTTTCTGAGCAAAGGCACTGGTGGGAGTACATTTGCTGACAGGTCGTCTCCCAGTGCCAGGAGTCTGGGCTGTCACCTTCGGGAAAATCGGGATAGAGTCTGAGATCATCCCACTACAATTCCCAAGGTATTTCCTGGGCAGGAGCTACAGAGCCTGAAATTTGTTGGAGGGAAATACTCTGCACATACAATGCTTTCCACAACTATCAGATATGCTTTGGTGTAATGCAGTTGGTGCAGGAAGAGGGATTTAGCCCATTTTCTGGTTATAACAATAGCTTATAAGCAATTAACACACATTTCTAGTAGGGAAAAGTAGTTAGACATTGAAATTGAAATTTCTAATTACTTTTCCCTAAAAGATTCTTACTACTTTTATTAAAAACATTATTTATTTATTTATTTATTTATTTATTTGTTACTCAAGCAGTTCCAAAGATTTCCAAAAATTGGGGCAAAAAAACCCAAAAACTTTTACAGGCAGAAGCATGGAACTGCTGAAGGGGAAGGCTGCACTGCTTTAGCCTTTCTACTTTGAAATAATCGTTAGTCGACATTTCACTATAAACCTCCACTTCTTTCCCATTCTAAATGCAGCAAAGACTTTGCCTTTAGTGGTGAAACTGGCACTAAATCAATGATTGAAACAGCAAAGAAACCCGCCATCTTCCACCTCTCAGCAAAGAGACTGATGGTTATGTTACTTGATGCCTCAGCAACCATAACTCTCTGAGTCAGTAGTCACTTTAAGTAATAGAAACAAAAACTTCATATTAATAAACCAAATTCCATTTTATTATTTGAAGCAGAGGTTTTTAAAATCAACCTTATTCAACTTAACGTTATTTATAATATTATGCTTAATTATATTTATAACTAGAGCACTGGTGCACAAAATTCCTGCACGGATAGGGTCCCTAGGCCTGGCCAGCGGATCAGGGCTGATCTGTGGGGTGATGAGTGGGGCAATCAGCCGGCCCCCACTGGCACCTGCCTTGGACGGCCTGGTGCCACCAGCTCGCAGTTTCCTGAAGAAAACAATTATGGAGCTGTTAGAAGAACAAAGGGGAGATTTTGGAAAAGTAAGAATAAGTTAAAACATAGTTTTCATCATCTTCAAGCTCTGAACAGCAATCAGCCTGATTTCGCTGAGAGTTCTACATGCACCTCTTTCTTTTGGAGTTGAGGGCGTGCTCCAGGAACCCCTGTCCACAGACGGGTGCTCCCCCACCCAGGCTGCCTGTGCTCCCTTCTCACTGTGTCCAATTCCACTCCCCGGCCTTTCTCTATGTGCTTCACCAATTCCCATCAAATGGACCAGGTCCCCAAACACTGGACTTTTCGTCACCTCTCAGTTCTCAGAGTTCTCTTTGCCTGGGATTTTCTCCCAAACCTACCATTCCTTCAGCCCCATCACAGCCACCCAGATCTCCCCAGGGAAATCAATGGCTCGCTCTGAACTCCTTTGAATATAAATAAGGCTTACATGTAAAATATGTCTTCATCTTCCTTCTACCCTCAGACATCATTTTTATTTTATTTTTTTAGAGAGACTACAAGGGGAGGAGGAGGAGGAAGAGAGAGAGAGAGAGAGAGAGAGAGAGAGAGAGAGAGAGAGAGAGAAACACTGATGTGAAAGAGACATATCAATTGGTCACCTCCCACATACGTCCCAACCAGGGCTGTAGATCAAACCTGCAACCCAGGTATGTGTCAGGGCTTTTTTAAAATAAAAATTTGCGCCCTTATCTCCTTCAAAAGCAGACATGAGAGGGAACACACCTTACACATACAGAAAGGTAGGACCATATTGGTTTTGAAGACTGAGTACCTGATGAATGAATGAATGAATGATCAAATGAAAAAATGAATTGGAAAAAGCTATTTTTAAGTCGTACATGAATGCTTGGCTACTGGATAGCAAGAAGCAGGTGAAAAATTAGCCAAACTGGGGTAAACTATGATAATATTTGTATAAAAGATAAAGATTGAAGTACCAATCAAGAAAGACTGTTTCTACAGAGAAGTTTGCCATGGTGTCTAATGACAAATACAGCCTCTGTTTTCTATGGTTAAGTCGTGTCACTCAATTTACTACCAGGACTACCAGATTTATCTCCTTCATGAAACAAATACTGCAGAGTGATTTTTATGCACCAAGTAAATACCCCAATAACTTTTACCATTTTATTCTCATGAATCCCTTGAGAAGGGAGCAATCTCCGTTGTATGGACACAGCCTGATGCTCCGAAAGCGTAAGAACTTCTCCAAGGTCACAGTTAGGACATATACCGTCCAGGCTGCATCGTACAAATTAAGTTTACTAAAAAATGCTTATTTAGTTCCTTAGAATTTTGGCCATTTTACAATCCTACATGTCCTAATTTATGTGACCTTGGGGAGTCTAGGGAATTACTATTACTATTACTGTTACTATTTTCCGTCTTTCCTTAAAAAACCTCAAATCAAAAACTTTACTTAAAAAAATCCATATTCCCATGTTTATGTTTATAGCAACAATTTTGTAATAGACTAATTCCATATATTTTGCATGGGTGTAGTGTAACTTGATTTTCTATGTAATAAACCATTGGAAATTTAACACTTAATTTTGAAAAGACATCATCCTTCTGATACGAAGTCCCTGAGTTTATTCGTTTTACTTGCCTGATATTACAAGAAATTGTCAGCGATGGGAGCTGCACCCAAAGGCTCTTTCTGCAGGGTCACGGGGTCTGGTTGGAGGGAGACTAAGGGGCAGGAAGGAGGCATCTCATTTCGGGGGGGGGCGGGCTCCTAACTGATGGCGATTAGCAGCCAAAGCTTCACAGGCTGCCCAGCCCAGTTCATTGTACCTCCCTGCTGTGTAATCATCCTTTAGCATCTGATTGTGCACAACCACTAGTGAATGAGGAACAAACAAGAAAAGGATGGAATAACTTCCCGACTTAGAGAGGGACTCTGGAGCAGGCTGGCATTCCTGTGGTCCTGAGGGCTCCTGGGGGACCACTTAGGGAGTCCCTGGGAAAACACAAAGGCATTCACACCCAGGTGCCCCCTGCCAGGCCCACAGGCCCCAGTGTCAGGAAACTTCAACTGCCAGCAGATTTCATGTTGAAGTGTGCAATTACTTTAATTTTATACCTTTCTTGTTCAGCTCAGAAAGGCTTTTTTTGGCAATAGGAAAGTAAAAAACCTACGCAATCAATTACACAGTGGCCTTTCAATCCCACACATTTCAAGAAAACCACCTCCTATAGGGCTGCAAACATTACAAAGTTAGATTTCTTGAAAACTATGCCACTGGAAATTCACTTTTCATTAGAAAGAAATAAATCATGGTGCAAGGCTTAAGAGAAATATTAAAAATGTTCTTGTCTACATTCTATGCTAATAGATGTATATCTTCATTCAGTGAAGTAATTTAACAATATTTTATAAAAGCAATAATTTTAATTTTGTTTCAAAGTAGATTAATTGGAAGATTTCTTCCCAAAGGCTGGTGTTGTAAGGGGAAAAATTGGAGTAAAGAGTAGAAATGAGGTTGGAGCTGTGCAATTTGTGAGTGGGATTAGAAAGTCAGCAAATAAAATTGAAAAAAAAAATCTTTTTCATGAAGGCTTTTTCAACAAATGCTGGAATAATTGAACATCCATTTGCAAAAAATAAACCTAGACACAGACCTTACATATCTCATAAAAAATTAACTCAAATCACAGAGCTGAATGAAAAATGCAAAACTATAACACTCCTAGAAAATCACATGGTTGAAAATCTGGTGAATTTAGGTTTGGTGTTGACTTCTTAGATATCAGCCTAATAACATAATCCATGAAAGAAAACAAATAGGTTGGAAGTCATTAAAATAAAACTGCTCAGAGAATGGAATGAATCACAAATGGAGATAAAATACTTGCCATATATACAATAGAGGCCTGGTGCATGAAATTTGTGCAAGAGTAGGCCCCCGCAGCCCTGGTTTCGTCCAGAAGGTCATCTGGATGGTCATTCTGCTATTTGGCTGATTTGCATATTACGTTTTTATTATTATACTAGAGACCCGGTGCACAAATTTGTGCATGGTTGGGGTCCCTCTGGGCAGCCTGCAGGGATTGGGCTGAAACCCGAAGTCCAACACTGCCTGCAGCTCCTACCTGCCGCTCATGCTCATCCCGGCTCTGCTATGCCTGCTGTGGGCTCATGCCCAATCAGTCCCAATCAGGAGAGTCTGGCGCTGCCACAGCAGCACTCACCAGCCATGAGCCCTGTGTCTGGTGCCCTCCCAAGGGGAGTGGCCTGAGGAATCAGGCTGAAACTGGCTCTCCAACATCCTCCAAGGGGTCCTGATTGTGAGAGGGTGCAGGCCAGGCTGAGGGAGCCTACCAGTGCACAATTGGGCAGCGGAGGGACCGAGGGAGGGCTCCAGGGTGTGTCTGGCCCATCTTATTCAGTCCCAATTGGCCAGACCCCAAAAGCAAGTTAACCTACTGGTCAAGCATCTGCCCCTTGGTGGTCAGATAAAATAAAATCTAATAAAATAGTAATATGAAAATTAACCATACCTCCACCACACCCACAAACCATGCCCACCAGCCAATCAGGAGCGACTATGCAAATTAACCCAACCAAGATGGCTGCGGCCATGGAGAGAGCAGTAGGCTTGGGTTTCCCTGGCAATGGAGGAAGCCAAGCTTTCCAGCTGTCCTGGCCTGCCTTGGCCTCCACTTAAGGCTACAAAGTTTTCAATTATAGAAGATAAATAAATTCCAACAAAAATGGCTGCGGCCACAGAAAATTATTTTGTAATTGAAACTACAAGGTTTCAATTATAGAAAATAAATAAATCCCAGATACCAGGGCCTCCGCTTGGGTCGCCGGGGGGCGTGGCCAGCCTGCAAACTACCATAGGCTCCTCGCTCAGGCTGCCCCATGCCCCAAGGAAACCCCCACCCTGACCTGGGACACCCTTCAGGGCAAACCAGCTGGCCCCCACCGGTGCATCAGGCCTCTATCTTATCTAATAAAAGAGTAATATGCAAATTGACCATCACTCCAACACGCAAGATGGCTGCCCCCATGTGGTCAAAGATGACTGCCCCCATGTGGACACAAGATGTCCACCACAAGATAGCCAGCAGGGGAGGACAGCTGGGAGGGACCAGGCCTGCAAGGGAGGGCAGTTGGGGACGATCAAGCCTGCAGGAAAGGGCAGTTAGGGGTGACCAGGGTGGCAGAGGAGGGGAGTTGGGGGCGACTGGGCCTGCAGGGAAGGGCAGTTGGGGGGGACCAGGCCTGCAGAGGAGGGCAGTTAGGGGCAAACAGGCTGGCAGGGGAGCAGTTAGGCATCAATCAGGCTGGCAGGGGAGTGGTTAGGGGGTGATCAGGCTGGCAGGTAGAAGTGGTTAGGGGCAATCAGGAAGGCAGGCAGGTGAGCAGTTGGGAGCCAGCAGTCCTGGATTGTGAGAGGGCAGTCAGACATCCCTGGAGGGGTCCCAGATTGGAGAGGGTGCAGGCTGGGCTGAGGGACATCCCCCCATGCACGAATTTCGTGCACCAGGCCTCTAGTATACTAATAAAAGGGTAATATGCTAATTAGGCCGGATACACTGGACATCTTCCGGATGTCCTTCTGGACAAAGTTGCAGCAGCTGCGAGGGCTGAGGGCTGGCAGTATGGGAGGGGCGATGTCGCTGGAGGGGCTGTGGCACAGGTGGGGAGGTGGCAGTGTGGGCCGGTCCAGCACCATGGCCCCTTCCCCAGAGGCAGCATGGGAGAAGGGCCTGTGCAGTCCCAGTCCCAGTGCTGCCTCTTCTGCAGAGGCAGCCACAGAGGCAGCGGCGCAGGCTGGTCCCGGCGCCATGCCTCCACAGAGTCTGGACAGGGTGCGACCTGCTATTCTTCAACCTCCCACAGACCCTCCCCCAGCTGGCCTCTCCCCAGATCGCCCCCCACCCACCAGTGGGCGGGGCAAGGGTCGAAGGCCAGCAGCAGCAGTGGGGTGATGGAGGTGGCACCTTCCCCTGATCAGCCCGGTCGCCTCTTGCAGAGGGAGGCCAGACTGTGGCTTAGACCTGCTTCCAAGCTGTCAGTAGGACGTCCCCTGAAGGCTCCCGGACTGTGAGAGGGGGTAGGCCAGGCTGAGGGACTCCACTCCAGTGTACGAATTTTCATGCACTGGGCCTCTAGTATATATATATATATCTGAGAAAGAACTGGTATCCAAATTCAAAAAAGCACAT
This sequence comes from Plecotus auritus, assembly GCF_963455305.1. Lineage (NCBI taxonomy): Eukaryota > Metazoa > Chordata > Mammalia > Chiroptera > Vespertilionidae > Plecotus > Plecotus auritus. Next base: position 53,952,607 of record NC_137777.1, on the reverse strand, counting down.
GTAACTCAACAATAAGAAAACAGTTTTAAAAACAGGCAAAATATCTGAATCGTCACCTCGCCAAGAAGAAATACAGATCACAAGTAGGACTATGCACAGCTGCTCAGCACCTTACATAGATAGGGGATTGCAAACTGAGCACCGGTGAGACACTACTCTGCAGCCATTCAAGTGGCCAACACCCAAGGCACCGACAGCATCACATGCTTGTGTGGAAGTGGAGCCACAGGAACTTCCATTCACTGCGAGTGGGAGCAGAAAGAATGCTGCGTTCGCGCAAGTGCATTATCAGGGCTGTGGAAACAGTTCACGTGATGCCGAAACAGTGCACTCCTGTCATCATGCATTTGTCAGAACTCACAGATGCACAACCTAAACAGTGCACCCTAATAAACTGTAGACTTTAGGGGATAATAATATATCAATATTGGTTCATCAATTGTAACAAATGTACCCACTCTAACGCAAGATGTGAATAGTGGACATGGGGGATGGGGTAGATGTATAACCTTAGTGCTTAGGAGCTTAACAAAGTTTCTGATAACATTCAAATAAAGTATATTTCAAAAAAATAAAAACTGAATCACAATAGATGTATGACATATAAACCTTAAAAATAATTATTTTGTGCCATGAATTAAGTCTAACATCTCTTTTTTACCTCTTTCACAACATTTAATAGATTTGTGAATTAGCAAGTTAAAAAATACAGTGGTATTGTAGATTTTACTTTACAATTTTAATAAAATCCCTAGCTTCTGCCTGAATTCAAGATTTTGCAAGACACTACTTATAGAGTATGTTCATTTATCTGAAATGCTTTTTTAATGTAAGCTATTTCTTTATTGTCAATTATGCTGAAGATGTAAAAGAGAACCACCATTTATTTTGTGAACTAGATCCCCAGTCCCTTATCTATGCATCGTGCACCTGTGGGGTCCCTCGGCCTGGCCTGCGGGATTGGGCCCAACTGGCTCTCTGACATCCCCCAAGGGGTCCTGGATTGTGAGAGGATTCAGGCCAGGCCGAGGGTCCCACGGGTGCATGATTGGGGCGGGGAGGGACCGCGGGAGGGCTCCAGGGTGTGTCCAGCCCGTCTCACCCAGTCCCGATCAGCCGGACTCCAGCAGCAAGCTAACCTACTGGTTGGAGCATCTGCCCCCTGGTGGTCAGTGCACATCATGGCGACTGGTCAAATGTTTGAATGGTCAGGACACTTAGCATATTAGGCTTTTATTATATAGGATTAGGTGGGCCTTCTCAAAATCTATACTATTCTTTATTAGATTTCTCTTGGAGACTCATTCTTGTAATATTTTCTTAATTTATATCCATGAATATATTTTGTTTATGATACCAAATGAAAGTTCTTAGCAGGTACATATGCCCAAAGACTAGTGTTTTATTCAAATGGAAGATGTTATAGAAGTGCCCACATTCATCTTTATTAAATTTTATTGCAAACTATCTAAAACATGGCTTCCATCTTTGTAAGAATAGATCAGGGATTATCTAAAAGTGCTTTTTTAAATAATACTTTCCCTTTAATAATAAAATTCATGGTACACTGGTCCAATGTACCAAAATGTAAATAATGCCTGTACACTGAGATGTATTCAAACTATACTTTAAGAACAAGAAGAGAATAAAATTGCTTGCAATCCAAACCCACCACCAGTTATATCTACTATTGATATTTTAAGGGATGCTGTCTTATAATTTTCCTACTCCTGTATCATATTGGAGTTACATAATACTCTTTCCTAAGATTTTCTTCCCTGTCCCAGGCTCATAATTTAAATAGCAAATAATTTCCAAATGAAGGCCTAGGGCAGAAGGTGGGGGTGGGCATATGTAATACTTTCAGCATTAAAGATTTGAAAAAATTAAAAATATGAAATTTTACAATAACTTTTACACTTGTTCCATCAATAAATTGAGTATTTTAAATTGTCAAATGGTAATAATACATTCTTAAAATTCAAAAATCATAAAGAAAAGATATGTGATGAAATGACTATGAAAGTTCCTTCCCCATTTCTGTCCCCCTGCAAATTCTCTTCTCAGCAGTAACTAATGCTATTATTTTCTGATAAATTATCTGAAAATAATTTAAACATACACATGTGAAGTCACTTAGGAACTGTCTTCCTTTTTATATGCATGGCCTTCTGCCTCACACTCTGCTCTGAACCTTGTATTTCTTTTCAAGTTAACAATGTATCCTGGGGACCCTTTCACGTCTGTAAGGAGTTTTCACATTAGTTTCCACAACAATAATATCCCACTCCATGGATGCCCCACACTGAGCCCAGGCAGTTCCCCATGGATGGGCATTTCACTCTAACAAGCAACAAAGTAACTGCATTCTTTATGTTGCATGTGAATAAATACATCTGGAGGCCAGTTTGCAGAAATGAAATTCCCGATTGAATGGCATTTGCATTTAAAATTGATGGACAGGGACAAGTTGCTTCCATAAAGGGTCTACCAATTTAGACTTGCACAGATATTTTGATTTATCATAATTCACTTAAGCCCTCATCTGTTAGTGCACTTCTGAGCTGTTTGAAATCATTTGCTATTACTTATGAGGCTCTAAGGAACATCCTAGTGATAATATTTGTGCCATTCTAAATTAATTGGTGGTGAATAAATCCTAGAAGTGAAAATAATGAGCTTCTCTAAGACTTGATTGTTTATTTTCATCGTGCTCTTTTATAAAATTACTAGTGGCCCGGTGCACAAAATTCGTGCACGGAGGGGGGCGTTCCTCAGCTCAGCGTGCATCATCTCCAATCGGGGACCCCTTGAGGGATATCCCACTGCTGGTTTAGGCCTGATTGGATCAGGCCTAAACTGGCAGTCGGACATCCCCCTTGTAATCTGGGACTGCTGGCTCCTAACCACTCACCTGGCTGCCTGCCAGATGCCCCTAACTGCCTCTGCCTGCCTGCCTGATCGCCCCCAACTGCCCTCCCCTGCCGGCCTGCTTGCCCAAAACTGCCCTCCCCTGCTGGCCTGATCTCACCCCCAACTGCCCTCCTCTGCCAGCCAATTTGGTTCTGATTGGTCAGTTTCTATGCCAGTCAGTGTCAAAAGCTCCGTTTCCTAGACAGCCATTGGCTCCTCTCAGTTGACCCAGATTTGGTTCTGATTGGTTGGTTTCTATGCCAGTCGGCATCTCTGGGCCTATCAATGGAGCCTGATCAGAAAGGTGGGGCTGATCAGCAGCCATGGTGGAGGCCTGGAGAGAAATGGTGGTGTGGCTGCTGGCTGGCCCAGAGAGAAAGAGAGGCAAGTGCTGATCAACAGCTGCCACACAGGCTACAGATCAGACACTGCTTCTCTCCTCAGGCCTCTCCCCGGGCCTGATTCACAGCCCCCTCAGCAGTCAGTGCTGGGTCACCGCACCTGCAGCCGCAGCAGTCAGTGCTGGGTCACCACGGCAACCCAGCGCTGACTGCAGGACTGACTTCTGGTTGGTTGAGCCTCCAGTCATGATGGACCCAGGGTTTTTATATATTAGGATATCATTGTTTCTAGTAGTTTTCAGATGAATCTCTTGGACTTTTCAAGAATTTCTCTACCTTTAGAATTTTAAGCTCCAATATTCTACATTTTCAACACACCCCCTACCTTTCCAAGGTTCTCATAGCCTTGTTTCTTCTGCATGTGACTGAACTCCTTAGCTTTAAATGTCTAATGTTGACTCTGCTCCATCCTATCCCCACTCTGTATCCAGTCAGGACCCCAGGGTTCATCACTTGGGCTGCTCTCCAACCTCCTTCACCCTGTTCCTTTTCCTGTGTTTCAGGTCCACCACACCACCTAGATTTCTGTGCAGGGGGCACGTCTAGTCACTTCCCCATGAGTTCTCTGTCCCATTTTCCCACAGGTGATATTTAAGTCTTTGACCACCACTACCCCTCCCCTTCCTCACTCACAGGGACAATCTCAGCAATTTATTTACAGAGAACACAGATGCCATCAGAGGGTCCTCTCCAGGCTCCCCTGCCCTGAGTCACCAGCACCTTTGTCTTGGTCCCTCCAATGACAAGGATGTGAGGGGGACACTGCCCTTCTGCTTGCCCTCACTCAATGACTCCCCACTGCTTTTAGGGTGGACTTCTTAACATAAGCTATGTGCCTGTGGGATTTGAGCCCTCATTTTCACGTGTCTTCACTTCCACTCACAGCTTATTCTCCCAGCCAGTCACTGATTGCCAGGCTGGCTTCGTCTCCTCACCACCAGTTTGGAATGCATGACCCTTTCCCCCTCTTCACCTAGTTATGCCTCCTACTTTTTCAGGACTCCACTCAGATGCAACATTTTCTAGAACATTTTCCTAGACCCTCAGTCTTGGTTATGGGTCCCTTGGTTAGGGGTCACTTGGTTAAGGGTCCCTTCGTTAGGGGTCCCTTCGTTAGGTGTCCCTTCATTAGGTATATCTTGGTTAGGTGTCTCAGGACCCTTTCGTAGACTTTCCTCTGCATTTATCATACCACATATAATCACCTTTATGGAGACTTTATCCCATTAAAGTTTACATGCAAAGTGGAAACACATCAATATGTTATAAGCCATTTATAACCTATTGACTTGAATTGTTTTGGCTTATTATCTGTTTTTTGTTTTTGTTTTTGTTTGTTTTTACCTCTTGCTCTTACCACATCTCAACAATTTCTAATACCAGATCTTTCAATTTGAAAACAATCCAATTAACTTATCATTCTTTATGTTATATATCATATTTCTGATCACTTATAAACTTAAGGTAGCATTATAAAGACTAGTAGTTTCCAACTTTGACCCACTTTTCCTCTTTTTATATCATTGTTAAACATATTTTATGTTTTCAAGCTGTTTTCCTCAAAAGAAACTATAATGAAGTACTTCTATGTTAGGAGGAAGCATATAACAGTGTCATGTGAACACAAATTTTAAAAGAGAAATGAATTACTGTTTTAAGGTTGAAGATTCGGTACAATAAAAAATAAACATAATAATAAATTTAGATATAGTATAGAAATTTAGCAGTATCCGTTGGAATGAGACGTGAAAGCCACTTTGAGTCACAGTCGGAAACCTAGAATTGTACTTTTGTGACCTCGCAGTCTTAACTGTAGGGAAACCTCTGCAACTCTCTGTACTTGACCAGGAAGTGAAAAGGCTGGCTCTACACTTATACACCCCCTGGCATTTAAACAGCAAAAATGGCAATTGCCACATGCAAGAAACTATTGGAGGAAAGAACAGTTGAAGTCAATTATTTCAAACTACCCAAATGTTATTTCCCCACAAATGAAAGGAATAAGTTGAGGTTAACCAAATATTAATTTATTTGGCTGTAAAAATGTATTTTTGAGCCCATACCTAAGGTCTTTTATACTATTTACAATTCAGCAGTTTAAAAAAGAGGATCTGCTATGTGCCAGACACTAAGCTTGGCACTGGGGCTAAAAGCATAACTAAGAGAGAGTTTGATATTTTGTCAGCATGTAATTCAGAAGATAGTGACCTAAATGAGTGCAATACAACATGGTAAGTGGCCATAATATAAGAAAGCAAGAGTTCTAGAAACACCAGGAAAGGTCATCTACCCTTGTCTGACTTAAGAGTCAGTTCAGAGGAAGAGTAATTCATTAGTTCAAGGTGAGCAGAACGGAAAGAGGCACATGCAGATAATGGAGAGGATTAAAAGAGCCACATTCGGTGACCACAGCACTGGAACCCAGCCACGATCATGGTATTCTGTGCGCATTTAACAAGGACACTAAACCAGGCTTACCGTTAGCTGTCACTCATTGATTCCTGAGTGCCAGGAACCCAACTAACTATGCTACTCACAGGCAGGTGAGATGATAGACAGACAGACAGATGGATGGACAGACAGACAGATAGATCTGAGAAGTGAGTTAAGCAACTTCTCAGCAACAGCACAAATGCACGCATCAATTACATTTTAACAGTAAAAATCTGAGCACAGCATTAAGCCTTTTGCCTTGTTAGTTGCCACTCAAAATCTCAAAATATAAGCCCTTGGTCATTATTAATAAGTTTCAATCAATGTTTTAAAAGACAATGCTGACACAGCCAAGGCTCTTTTTTTAGAAGATTTACTTTAAAAAAAACATTTTTTTTTCTTAAAACATTGAGTAATGAGTCGATTATGAAAGAATTATAATTGTACTTTGGCATAAAATTGTTATTCTAAACAATAAAGGGGTGGGTGGCCCTGGCTCGGTAGCTCAGTTTGCAGAGTGTTGTCCCAACACTGCAACATTGCAGGTTCAGTCCCTGGTCAGGGCACATAAAGAATCAGCCGAGGAATGCACAAGTAAGTGGGACAACAAATCTCTCTCTCTCTCTCTCTCTCTCTCTCTCTCTCTCTCCCCCTCTCTCCCTCTCTCCCTCTCTCCTTTTCTCTCTCTAAAATCCAATAAAAAGAAAATGTTAAAAAATAAAGGAATGGGATTAATGTAGAGATAAAAAGACATTAGGAATAAGAAGTAGCTGAGTGATTCACAGCTGGGTAATGAGACAAGACCAGGCACAGAACATAAGGAAATCACTAAATGCACGCAAGCTGCAAAGTTCTGTAAACCTGCAAGGATGCCACTGCACAGCACACTCACCACGTGATCCAGGTCCTGTGAAGAATGTTTCTAAACATGGAAATGTTAATGCATCTGTTGTCTGGCACAATGTAAAATAACACTTTGTAAACAGTTAGACTTCAGGACACTTGGTAAAGAGTGAAATGGCTACAAGATTAAAGTTAACTTAAGAAAGGAAAATGCTATCAATGAAAACAATATGAAAGCCACTCCTGGCCACCAAGAGCATGAAAAATTTAAACGTATATTCCAATGTGTATATTATCCCAGGGTGGGTTTAGAAAAGCAGTGTGAAATGACATCATGTACCATCCCTTTTCTGTTCTATGAGCCATTGCTACATCATTTAGGAATGGGGAAAAACAGCTTTGGCTAACACAGAGCAAATATAACTTCCAAACCTAGATTTTATTCATCTTTAGGATGACTATTGCAAAGAAAACTAAGATTCTACAAGTGTCATATTGTACTTGGCTATGAAAAGAGAATAAAATAAGAACTTTTCAGATAAACATTTGCAGTCAGTATAAAAATAAAAGAGATTCTTAACTTTAGATTAGTCCTTTTATTTTCTGATAGTTTTATAAACTCTATATATAACAGAGAGATGTACGAATGCTCAAAGCAACTCCTAAAATTGAGCATCTACGGAGAACAACTATGCTAATTCACCACAATATGTAACTTAATATCTTTGTCAGAGTCAAATGCCTAAACAATAGAGAATCACTCTTTAAAAACTTTTTGGAGTACTGTAACTATACTAGTAGTTCTTCTAAAATGAATTAATGCAGATCAAATATTTCTATGATTCTAAGTTAACACAATACAGGATGTTAATAACATGATTTTCTCTAAGAATCTCAGTCACCTGTAGTTGGTGTTATTTTATTCATTTGAGTATTCCCAGTGTCTGGCTCATAGTAGGGGTGCAATAAATATTTATTGAATTAATGACTAGAAATTGGTTGATATTCAGAGCATGCACAATAAGCAATAAGCCATTCATTCAATGTGCTCTTTGGAACAAGGTCACTAATTCAGAACGAGGTTACACTTTCAAAGCTGTAATCGGGTCACGGACTGGGACATAGCAAATGCCCAGGTTCAGTATTGTGACTGTGCCCCTGAGGAGCTGTCTGAGCTTAGGAAAGCAGCATAACGCACTAAACTACATGAAGTCCATGTGGATGCTGTCTTACCTGAGGCAGTAAACGTAAAGGGTTCAGAACAGGCATTAGATTGGAACTTGTGCTGAAAAACGTCTGAGAATTTGCAATGGTCCAACCTCTGAGCCAGACACAGGGAGTAAGCCGTCACACAGTCTCTGTCTCAAGGGGACAAAATGGTCAGAGAGGCACCTGTATTTTGGAGCTGTCTACATTTTGCTCAAAAACAGAGAGCAGAGACATCCAACCTAGATGGAGAAAAAAGAGAAGGTCTGCTGAGCTGCCTGGAAGGGGTGAGTAAGGGGGGTTAGCTATCAAAGTCGAGGTTGAGGGCTGAGGTTGGGGTTTGGGCACCAAGAAGTAGCACAGAGGGACACTGGCTGGGCCTGAGATGCCACCGACAGATGTTAAGCAATGAAATCAGTTTAATCGAGTGTGTGTAAACTGTCACATAAATTGTTTGGGGGCAAATAAATGTCTATGCTCACAAGTATGACAATAAAACAGATGTGGAGATTTATGTGGAAACTTAAATTTATAGCTCTTAAAAGCAAGAGAGCGAATAACTGAACTAACTTATTAAAGTTTAAGAAAATAAACAAATATAATGAAGCCTTTGACATTTGATTATCGTGTTTTTTTATGACCAATTTCATTTACTTTTAGGTTTAGGTTAAATCTCTTTCTTTTATATTTAAATCCTAAATGGAATTATTCTTTGATATAGAGGAAAATGGTTCAGAATCCTATAAAACACTGGGTTTTAGCAACAAATACCAAAACCTGAGCAACTCGGGGAACTCCTTTGAGCACCAGCAGTACTTGTGGAAGATGGCTAAATCGCGCCTTTATTCTATTTGGACTTGTTTGTCCTTACTCTGATAGAGAATGAAGGCATTTTCTCTCCTAGGACACTCATTTTCCCTGTTGGAGGAAATAATCCCATTTTTCTGGTTTCACATTCCGCAGTGAAGGCCTTATCTTTTTTACAGGACTCCAGGTGCGCCTCAGCCAGTTCTCACAATTTCACCGGGGAAGGAAGGGTCAACACGAAACAAGTACCATCTGGTTGAAGGGATGGTAGCAGGAACAATCAGGGTGCATTGATACACTCAGCCCGAGATTTTCTCACGTAACGGACCTCCGCTTGAGGGTGGCTCCCAAGCTCTGCACAAGCCTGCCTCGTCTTCGTTTCCCGTTGCGGGGGGCCTTTCGTACCGCACTCCCTACCCGCACCCCAGTGCAACCCCTAGGAGACAGGCTGTTTCCATCACAGGAACCCTATGTGTTGCTGTCATCTTTCTGAAGCTGTGGAATCTACTAGATTCTAGCCCAGAGTGAACCCTGGTGGACACAACGGTTGGCTTTGATTCATTCGTAACAATACAGATTTCCAAGTACCTCCCCGGTGCCTGGCCCTGTGTGGGAACGGGGGTTCAGAAATGAGCAAGTCCTTTCTCCACAGCAGCTGTGACTCCATCAGGGGAGAGGGGTGTGGGGTAAAAGGGGCCTGGTACTGGATGTTAAGAAAGAGCGGCCTGGGCACTTGGAGGACATTTCTCCCATCTCTGCCTCTTGTTGTTAGTTTGTTTTAATTGACTGAGAGAGAGAGAGAGAGAGAGAGAGAGAGAGAGAGAGAACTCTATTTGTTGTTCCACTTATCTGTGGATTGATCCCTTGGCTGATTCTTGCATGTGTCCTGCCTGACCCAGCATAGAACCTGCAACCTTGGCGGCTGGGGCCGACGCTCTAAATAACTGAGCTGGCCGGCCAGGGCGCAGCCCCCTGTTTGGACAGTGTACAATGAGATGTGTTCATCCATCTCTCTCATTAGACTCTAACCTCTGTGGGCACAGACTCTGGCCCGCTCTCCTTTATATTCCTTACCCCGAAGTGCATACTTGGTCTCTAGCTTGAAATACTCAGCAGGATAATAAATAAATTCTAGGATAAGATGGTGCTTCCTCACCACTCGCCGCACTCCCCCTCCCTCTCGGCTCTTCCCACAGAGCGTGTTCGCAGTGGCTCCATGGCCAGTCTGAGTTTAGGAAACTGATAATAAACATCTCTTGATGTTGAACTTTTAAACAGCCAAGAACTCCAATTGTATATGTATTTGTACACACAAACAACACGCACACATTGACATGTGTACCTATATGGTGTATGTATAAAACAATACCTACTCATGTAATGTAATATAATATCACATTTCAAAAAATTGAGTAGAATTCTTAGCAGTCAGAGCACCACATTCCGTGTGGGATCCTCACTACCCCTGTTTTAGGCAGTGCGTCAGATAAGATAAAGGTGGTCCCATAGAGCAAGTGCATAAGACCAGGAAATAGACTAAATTTTGCTCCACGGAAAAATGTCCAATAATCTATATCTTAATTACAGACATATACATATACAGAAATGCAAAGAAGAATTTTTTTCTTTCTCTTAGATATTTTAATACAATGATCTATACAATTTTGTATATAGAAAAATAAAGGTCAAAATAAAGTGGAAAAAAATACATAAAAATTTCAACACCCAATCCAATAATGTCTGAAAACAATGCAATCATTAGAGCTGTGACAAGATTCCTTTGACTCTTGAAAACAATTTCTGCTGGATAAGATTATAATGGAAATCCAAGGTCTATAGTGTCTTCTAAGAAGTTCTATTAACAGCTGATTCATTTATCAGCACACCATGTCTAGATTGATAACACATGTTTTCTTTATTTATTTTCTACTGTGAGAGGAGAACCAAAATAATTTAATAATATAGAAAAAAAGATATCGGGCTTTATCATCTTGGCCAAACTCTAACCACTTGTGACTTTTACTTCTGACTTGTTGCTGATGCATTTATTTACTTCCACAAGGGTGTGTTTGCTCTAGCCAGTGGTGGGCAAACTCATTAGTCAACAGAGCCAAATATCAACAGTACAACGATTGAAATTTCTTTTGAGAGCCAAATTTTTTAAACTTAAACTTCTTCTAACGCCACTTCGTCAAAACAGACTCGCCCAGGCCGTGGTATTTTGTGGAAGAGCCACACTCAAGGGGCCAAAGAGCCGCATGTGGCTCGCGAGCCGCGGTTTGCCGACCACTGCTCTAGGACAATCAGTATTGAAGTCAGTAGTGAGGAATGAACCACAACCCTGCAGACTGTCAGGGGCCCAGAGGGGCAGCACAGCTTCTTTCCGCGCTCTCGTTAGCAACTGGGAAAAAGCAGCGTCAACAACCAGCCACTGTCACGGGAACAAAGTTGGAAAGGTCACTGTGATGCTTTGACGGTTAGACAGAATGCCTTATGCGTAAGGCACCTTTTAAAAAGCAAATGCAGGAAAAGGGAGCTTTGCACCTCCCTGTCCGTGGAAACCATTTCTTCAATGGTCAGGGATCACATATTTCAGGGGCGACTGTTGGCGAACAAGGGCACAGACGCTGTCTGTAATAAACACAGCCTGGCATTTGCTGAAATAACAGTCATGGATGCCCTTTGGAATATTGATCCAGCTACAAGGACAGGACAGCACGAACACACCAGGGCACTCTGCAATTCTGTTACAGTAATCAACAAGGTAGCATGTGGAAAGCCGGAGTGACAGGCCTAATAGTCTTTGTTTTGAGTCGCTAGCTAAAACCTCTTAGCTGAGGCAAATGGGTCTGGTGATGGCCACGAATATTATAAACACTCATTTTCTTATATTGGGGGGGGGGGGGGCGGGAACCAAATACTTAATGAGACTTTCACATTTTGTTATCTTGAGCATTTTGTTGCTCCCTCTCATTGTGAAAATGACCCGGTTTTCTTTGCACCCATCACAACGCCACCACTTTTCTATTGGCTACTCAGAATCCATGATTCCAAAGGCAAATAGGGCATATCTTTAAACCAAATCTTCACTCATAATGTCATTCAACCTTTTGGCAAATCTGTCCACAGAATTAACCCCAAGTTTTTTAGCATATCATAATATCAACTTCCTCTCCCTGATTTACTTTCTTACCACTATCTCAAACTAAAAAATAAGTGTTTATGAAAAATGACAAATACGTTAAGGCAACAGCCATTATCCCATGACAAACCCAGCAAGGTACCTGGGACACTGGGGGGCTTTAGTGGATTCAAGAGGACTGATCCAGGGACAAAATGTACCCACAGCAACGCAACTCTACTTTCTTAGCCCAGAATCACAGATCTGCTCAGACAGGAATAGGAGGCGACACAGAACCTTCCTCCAGTCTGACAGCGTGTCGCTTGCTTGCACGGCGGCAGCAGGGCTGGGGCAGCGTATCCATCGGGCTCCTCCGGCTGTTGGGAAAAGCCGCCCAGACTACAGGGAGCAAGGCTGGAGGAGCGGGGCACAGACAGGAAGGCGGGTGATCGCGCTCCGTGTCTCTCTGGAACATGAAATTCCGCAGCTGTTAACTTGAGTCATTTGATAGACTCATTTTAAAAGTTTAACACTTTTTTCCCACAAAAATTGGAAAAAAATAATCATAATGAAACAGGTCTAACATGTTATTTTCCTGCACTTTTAAAGTTAAATAAAATTTCAGAAAGGGCCAAACTTTTGCATGAAATACATGTGGGGGAGGGAAAAGCAGGGATTTTTGCTTTTCGGTAAGTCTTTGGAAAAGCAATTTAAAATTGAGGGAAGGAGAAAGATATTATCTGAACGGTAAGTATTGTGAAAATTGGGCTGTGAAAATTAAAACACTAGTTTGTGCCAGAGCCATAAATTACTAAACTAATTATCCAGTCACGGCATAAGTGAATCATTCAGAGAGGTAATTAGCAATCAGACATGACGAGTCGAGTCCCGCTACTGTGGCTCGTCATTCTGCATTTAGCTCTCAGGAGCCAGGGGCAGCTTCCCTGCCTTCTCAGAGGGCAGCAGGGCATCAGCCCATCCCTTCACGCCCAGGAGCTGGGTTCTCTGATGTCCCTTGGCCCAGGTCTCCCTGTTCCCCAGACCCTTGAAAAGCCATCACTTCTTAGTCATCACTCCTTAATAAAATGTAAATTGTGCCTCAACCAAATTATGTATTTCCTGGAGTAATACCTGAAGTTTTACTTATCTGTATACATTAAAATACTTCTAGCATTTTGCATATGTATTTTACACAGACATGCGAACTCATCCTTTCACTCTTTTTTTCCACTGAATGCCTTGTACAAGTTCAGACAGGAGCCTGTGTCCTGAGGTGTCTGAATGAGAAGACTTGGTCCCTGTGTCTAGGGTCTCCTGAATGGGGCAGCAGTGGTGGGGTAGGTATTTGAATATTTGCACTGCAATGTGGCAAAAGCAAGGATGAGGCAAGTAGGAGGGAGTGCATGTCCATACCCCATCCTACATCCCTTCCCTCGCGCCTCCTCCTCCTATGAGCAGGGCCAAAGGATTAGATGGAAGAATAATATTAATAATGCAAATCAGTTAGGGGAGAGAGTAGATTCTGGAGGAAATTGAGTCCATTTTTAAAATTCAGTTGAGATTTATTAAACATCCACTTTATGTAAATGCAGCTACAGAGTCTGATGCTCTGAGAAATCTCGAGGTGGAGAGGCCTGGGGACCAGGTAGGGACCCCAGAACGAAGCATAGAACCCCTAACGCAGCACATCCCTTGCTGGGCGCCAGCCTGAGCCAAAGAACGTGGAGGGCATTCACCCTGGACGACAGAACAAGACTCTGAAGAGGGCAAAGTGGTGCAGCGAGCGGCGCGGGCAGTGCTCAAGGGTCAGGTGCTTTTCCTTTCTGGAATCCTCCAGGAATAGGATGCCCCTTCTCCCCTGCTCAGGGGTGCCCAGTGCCGCAGAGCATCCTGGGAGAGGATGTGCATCCCGCCATCCTGCTCTGGCCTGAACTGAACAGCGATTGATAAAAGCAGATGCATACATCTTAGGACAGGCAGAGTCCTGCTCTGTGTGGACTTACTATTTATTCATTTATTTATTTTTAAATTTATCTTTATTGTTGAAAGTATTACAGATTTCCCCCTTCCACTCCTATTGATCCCCTCCACCCCATCCCCTCACCCCTGGCCTTTTCCTCCTACTCTGTGTCCACGGGTTATGTATCGATGGGTAGAAGTTCTTTGGGTGGGTAATCTCCCCCTCCTGCTCCATCACCTCTGAGGTCTGTCCGTCTGTTCCAGGCCTCCATGTCTCTGGATCTATTTTGTCCGTCAGTTTATTTTGTTCATTAGAGTCACATATAAGTGAGATCATATACATTTTTAAACACAAATTAAAATCAAATATTGGTATTTTTTTAAAAATGAAAGAATTAATTATCAGAGAAAATAGTAATATTAAATGATTAGACAATTTTATATGTAATATTATTTTAAAACTACTAAAGGAGCATAGATAAAATAAATGATTTTATTTGGCATCAAAAATTTGTTTAAAATCATTGATTTTGTCACAAGAGGGAGCCCATGTTTTCCAATTTATGCAAACACATTCCTAATAAATGAAATAAAGGAAAATTGACGCTGACTATATATGAAGCTGTGAATTTTATAGCGTAATCCACTACTGATAAGAAAACATAAGTTAGTATTAAATGTTAGCAGTCACCTCCCTCTATTTCCGTGTATCTGGCTAGAAGAGGAAACAGCATTTTCAAATGATTCATTTCCCAAACAGAACTAGAACTATGATATGAAGGAAGCAAACACACATGCATTAGAATACAGTCAAATATATTGTTCTACTAACATGCTACTAAGAAAAGAGCAGAGGCTAGTCGTCTTCTGCTTCATAGTTATGTACTAAATATTCTTCTAGATTATCTTCAATCTGTCAGAACAGCTGTTGGGTGGATAAAAACACAAGGAAAATACTGATTATAAAGTCATGAAACTTCCTGGAAAAGCAAGGTTTCCCACGTCTATTACAGAGGGGTGTTTGGCTACCTTTGGGAGAATGGATGAGATAAAGGCACTTAGAAATGGCACCTGGTAATGGTTAATAAAAGGAGGTTTCCTTCTGTCTTTTGAGTAAACATTACAGAAACATCTTTAGTAATAAATGTTGCCAAGTCTCGTTCATAAAGACACACCCTTTCCTGATGTGTAACTCCTCTTCCACCCCCGACTTCCCACTCCACCCCTCTCCTGAGTAACCCCAGCTTTTACAGGGGGAGCGTCCATGGGCCACTCCAAGTCTTCCACTCAACCAAACGCCGCCTGTTCATTGCTCAATAAAGACAAGCGACAAAAGCAAATGCTCTTTTCAGCCTTTACAGGGTCTTCCTGGCCTTTCTGAAGTTTTTGATGCTGTTTCCTCCTCACACTGGTCTCGCCTGTCTGATCCATCCTGTGTCCTCCATGGTTTCTCCTAGAATGGCTGGTTATGGCCAGGGTTCTACCGGGACCCCTTTGCTCCACTGTGTCCGTGTCTCTGGAAGTCCTATCCTCTCTCCTGGCTTCACGGCGGCCCCTGGCTGAGGCGGGGATAATGGTCCTCTCCGGCGTGCAAACCTAACCATTTCTCTTTTCTTCTGAAAATCCTCGTGCTCTCCTCCCACCTGGACAGAGGTCAGCCTGGGAGGCCGACAATGTGTCCCTTAGGCTGGCTCCCATAGTGCTGGCCCAGGCAATGCTTTATTTTTTATTTTAGTTACTTATCTGCAAAAGGAGATGTACAATAAAACACAAGTTCCACTCCTCTAGCTTCTGTCAGAAAACTGAGAAAATGAAAACATTAGGTCCTCAGCCATCAGCGATGAGGCAAAGTGCACAGTACTAGGCGCCCGCCACCCGCATGCAGCCCGACATCACTGCCCTCCTCTCCCTCTCCCCTGGCTCCCCTGGGGCTTCCCGCCTCTCATCTGGGGCGCCTGGGTGAGGAGGGCGATGTCTCCCTCAGTCCGGTGTCCCCAGCGCTCCACAGGGCGCGGCCAGAGAACATGGTCCTTGCCGGGGGAATAGGGAGGGATAAGAAAAGGCCCGCACAGGCTGAGATGCTGAGGAAAACAGGCTCCACAGGCAGAGTTCAATGTGGACAGGACACCCAGGCTGCGAGCTGCCTGCCCGGGACAGCGGCCCCTGGCTCGGAGGAGCCCCACTCGACGTCCCTCACCCGTGGGTGGCTGGGCACCACGGGATGCGATGCAGGCTCAGGCTTCCTTCTATCTGCACCCAGACAGCACGGCCAGATGAGTCACACGCAGAGTTTAAAGCGTAAAGCCCCGTTAGAGAGTAAGGACACGGTCGCCTTCCACAGCTTTCCTGGTTTCCTTTCTTCTCCGTCTCCAGCTGCTGCCTCTGTCCAGGCGTTCAGGGACATTCCCGTCGGGGTAAAAGGTGCGTGTTGAGCAAGCATTCCGCTTTTTCTGCATTTTTACTCAAAGTTATGACCGTCAGCTTGTTTTTAGATGGTGGTCAGGAGCGTGCAGCTGGCTCCAGGAGAGTCTGCCCAGCGGGAATCTTCAGAGCCCCGAAGGAAGGCCGATTGTGCCTGAGCTCTCAGGAAGGGACAGCGGGCAGTGACGGCTGCGGAGGGGCAAGGACCAGGCACCGCGTGCGCCCGCGGTCACAGGGAAGCCACTGTCCCCAAGGCCCGGCGCTGGTGGGAGACCCCGTGCGGCGCTGGTAGGAGACCCCGTGCGGCGCTGGTAGGAGACCCCGTGCGGCGCTGGTGGGAGACCCCGCGCGGCGCTGGCGGGGAGCTGAGCTCCAGCACAGGAGGAGGACGCAGCAGAAAACCCTTCCTTTTTGAACTCTGTCTCTTTATTAATTTTTGTAGCTGAATAAATCATATATGCAAGAACTGGCCACGGTCAGGTGGCACGGAGCTAAGGTCTGTGGTTCTCTCTTCTCGGTTCTCTATCTGCAGCGCGGCGTCCCGGCCCCAGAGCGGATGCACCCAGCCGTGTTTCAGGAAGAGCTCAAACCGCAAAAGAAGACACATTATCGCAGCTCAGAACTACAGGCGACTGGGGGCTCCAGCCTGGTCTTTCCAAGCTCTCTTCAGCCCTGTCATCATGGACATCACGACTCATGTTCTCATCGGTGTTGACAATAAACTCCACTGCCCTCCCGCGGCTGGGCGGACCGCTGGACGGACCGTGGCCGCTGGACGGACCGCTGGACGGACCGTGGCCGCTGGACGGACCGTGGCCGCTGGACGGACCGTGGCCGCTGGACGGACCGTGGCCGCTTGGACATACGCTGCGGCCTGCGCTCAGGGTCCCACCGCAGAAACCCTAATACATGGTGAGCAACTTGAAGATGGCCGTTTCTTATGAAATACTGAATCTTCAGGTATCACACGGCACCTTGTAAAATGCCTAGAAAATGAAAGTGGCCACAGTTCTTTCCCCTGAATGTGGGAGGTAAAGCAGTAAATGTGAAACGCTCTTTATAAGAAAATGTGCACATTTGTACTTCCATTTCCGTTTGAGGTCTGTTTTCCACTGTGATACACTTGAAGAGATATTACACTGCACCAGAAATACATACACTGCACAAATATTGGGATTGCAAGACGCAAAATTGTGAAACTACTTCACAAAATCTTTTTTTTAGACTCTTAAACACCGACCACACCACCCAGTATTCCCACTCCTAGAGATTTAACCAAGATAAATGGGAAACAATGGTCAGTGAAACCTGTCCAAAGATATTTATAGTGGCTTTGTTCAGAGTCACCCCAAACCGGATACCAGTCAAATATCCCTCCGTTGGGAACTGATAGACAAGCTGTGGCATGTGCATGCAATGGAATACTACACAGTGTTCTGATGCCAGGAAAACAACGGGCGAGTCTCCACTGCTAAGGACTGTAAAAAGCCGACATGCAGTCCATCAGTTTATGCAGCATTCCTGCAAAAGGAGCACGATAGGGCGGGGGTCTGTCCTGCAGCGGAGTCCGAGAGCACTGGCTAGCTTCCACTGCCTTGTTCAACCCCAGCACCATCTCCTTTTCTCAGAAGACACTGATGGTTTAAAAAAAGCCAGAATTTGAATTCAGGCTCCTGTTAATCAATTCACTACTGTCTCCTATCAGAGTTTGTGACACATCAACATTTCAGATGTCACTGTGACTATTAACAAAATCAATCTTTTTCTCAATCCTTGAAGAAAGCATGCATGCAATGTTATGAAGATAAGAATCAGTAGTATTGGCCAATGAATACTTCCAATTGTTTGTTACCTACCGAAAACTCTAAAGTCACTCATATATAAAATGGTGTAAGCATTTTCTCTCTCATAAAATTTCATAGTGACTTTCTATATTCTGCCTCAATTATAATGATTTACAAATGTAAAAAACATAGCTTAGAGATATTATAAGTTAACAGTGATTCTATTATACTAGAGGCCTGGTGCATGAAATTCATGCACAGGGAGGGGGATTGTACCTCAGCCCAGCCTGCACCCTCTCCAATCTGGGACCCTATAAAGGATGTCCAACCGCCCGTTTAGGACCAAACCCAGTAGCATTGGGCCTAAACAGGCAGTTGGACATCCCTCTCACAATCCAGGACTGCTCACCTGCCTCTACCTGATTGCCCTTAACTGCTTCTGCCTGCCAGCCTGATCACCCTCTAACCACTCCTCTGCCAGCCTGATCGACGCCTAACTGCTCCCCGGCCGGCCTGATTGCCCCTAACTGCCCTTGCCTGCAGGCCTGGTCCCCCCCAACTGCCCTCCCCTACAGGCCTGGTCCCCCCCAACTGCTGTACCCTGCAGGCCTGGTCCCCCCACCAACTGCTGTACCCTGCAGGCCTGGGTTCCCCCCAACTGCCCTCCCCTGCAGGTCTGGGTCCCCCCCAACTGTCCTCCACTGCAGGCCTGATCCTCCCCAACTGCCTTCCCCTGTTGTCCTGGTCCCCCTCAACCACCCTCCCCTGCAGGCCTGGTCCCCCCCAACTGCCCTCCCCTGCAGGCCTGGGTCCCCCCCACCACTGCCCTCCCTTGCTGGTCTGGTCTGCCCCAACTGCCCTTCTCTGCTGGCCTGGTCACCCCTAACTGCCACAACTGCCCTCCCCTTCAGGCCATCTTGTGGGGGCTATCTTGTGTCCATATGGGGGCAGCCATCTTTGACCACATTGGGGCAGCCATCTTGTGTCTTGGGAGTGATGGTCAATTTGCATATTACTCTTTTATTTGATAGGATTCCTTTACTGATTTAAAATTTGTTTCTGAAAGTACTTATGACTGCATGTAACATTATGCATTACATTACTTTAAAATGTTTGAAATTTAGGCTAAATGTTGAAGGCCATTGGTATGCATGATTAAAGGATTATCAAGCATAAATCCAGCACAGCCGAGCAAATGACTTTTTTAATTGCAAAGAAATCCAAATATTAACACATTTTCAAACATATTTATCTTAGGTGTGACCATAAGAATCTGACAAGTTATTAAATTTGGTTGAAAAAATGCTTGTATAGTCATCTGTGTTTAATTATTAAAATCAGGAACAGAAATCAGATGGAAAATATTATCAAAATAAAATTACAATGTATGAAAACAACAACATATCAACCCCAGTCAATCTAGCCTCCATGATGCAGAAAAAAAAGGAAAGACAGAAGTACAGGCGACCGAGCAGCTTAGGAACACGGCCTTGGAGAGGATGGTGTGAAAACAAGCTTTCACCCGGCCGGTAGCTCAGTTGGTCAGCTCCCCATACGCCAAGGTTGGGGTTCCATTCCACATCAGGGCACATACAAGAGTCAGCACTGAACGCATACATAGTGGGGCAGCAAGTTGATGCTTCCTTCTCCTGCTCTCTCTCTCTATCTAATCAATAAAAAAGAATTTTAAAAAAGCAACATTACTTTGTAAAGTATATAACCACTACGCTATGTACCTGAAACTAATATAATATTAAATAATAACTGTAATTGAAAAATAAGAAAAAATAAAGAAAAATTAAACATAAGAAGTAAAAAGCAAGTAGAGAAAAAAACTAAAAAACAAAAATGTAAACTAAAGCAAAGTGTCCTCAGAGCACACACTGAGAAGGCGCCTGCCACAGGGCCACTCCGTGGGGCGTGCCCGAGGCTTGAAGGGACCCTTTAATGAAGTTGGCGACCTCTAGACACACCTCTGGGGTCATGCAAAACAGGGCCATCCCTGCCAGGACAGCAGGGGAGAGCAGAGGGAGGAGCTGGAGTGCAAGCAGCTCCTGTGCCTGTGGGGGGGGGGGGGGGGGGAGGAGGGGAGGAAGGGGGGGAGGGGGGACATAGTTGCCCACACAAGCGGCTTCAGAGGAAAAAGCATCCTGTTTGTCCGTCGCACTCTGCGTCTCCATCCAAGGACAGCTCTCAGGGTGTGGGTGGGGGACAACACACCTGGGCGGTAGGGACGACAAAGGGGACCTAGACTTAAACCCGCCAGGGCCTGGTCTTCGGAAGTGACAGGGAAGCAGCTCCACAGCTAAGCTAATGGGCTTCGGGGCGCTGGCCTGCCTCCCTGGTGAGTATGGCAGTGACTGTGTATCCTTCTCCTGGGAACAGGGCAAATGCGGGCCTGTAACACATTGAGATCAAATGATGACATCTAGGCAGAGCTCCTCCATGATGTCATCCTGTGATACCGTGGCTATTATCAAGTCACGGAGGCACGGGGCTAATTTTGTCATATTAATCGGTGTATCTGGAGCCAATTAAAAAATCCTTTCTGAATAAGATATTTCCTTTGAAAATTCTGAAAACTACAAATGTTCATTTAACTGTCTTCTTTCAGATCCTGTCTCACATGAGTTGATACACTCAGCACCATAAATTTGCACTTTGAGAACAAAATTTTCACCCAAGGTTTGTAACATCTCAACCAATAAGAAGGTGATAATGCTATGTTCACACTGGATGTTTTTCAGAAGTGAGAATGCTGTTCCCTCTCAGGTGCAGAAATAAACCTGAGTTACATGGAGCTCTGGGTTCTAATATCTGTGTGGGCTACGGCCCTGGGGCAGCGGCAGATCCAGACTCCCACGATCACAGATCTGCCGCTCAGAGGACGTGAGCGCTTTCTTTCCCACACTCGCTGCTTTTCTCCTCACGAAAGCTCCTCAGGCAGAGGGAGAGCATCTCTAAGGGACTAACGCATTGGGTTCCACCTGAAACCCCACTGAAGACCTAGCATCGTTTTCTTGGGGGAGTCGTGTTAGTGCCTTCAGAGCATCGGTGTATCCCCTTCTCATTCGTTACTTGTAGCTTTATCATGTGGGACAACAGAGATTACCTCAGTGAAATCACAATGCTCATGGCCTGTTTGGCTGGGTATTTCACCAGAATGAAAACAAGAAAACCAAAGCCCCAAATCTCTCCAAGAAGTTAATCACATTCTTTTCTTGCCTCAAAAAAGTTACCACGTGGACATGATACTACATTTGCCCTTAAAGAAAAGTGTCAGCTGCCACGTGGATTCCACATTGGAATATCTCACAGGGTTTCTGGTTAGCAGGCCCTTGAGGGCTCTTCCATGCCTGCTGCTTGGGGCTGAATTGTGTCCCCCAAATCCACACATTGAGGTCCCTCTCTAGGACATCAGCACGTGACTGCCTTTGGAGACAGGACCTTCAGGAGGCAGGGAAGGTAAAACGAGGTCATTCGAGTGGGTCCTCACCCCGTTTGGTCGCTGTCCTCATGAGGGGAGGAGGTAGGAGCCAGCTGTGCACAGAAGCACATCCATGTGAATAGCAAGGCCGCTCCAGAGGCCCAGGAGAGAGGCCTCTCCACACCCAACCCTCACACACGGGCCGCAGGCTGCCGGCCTCCAGAATGTGAAGCCATAAACCTCTGTGTCGGCCTGCAGCCTGCGGGGCTTTGCCAGGACAGCGAGCAGACTCAGACACTGTCCTGCAAGGCCCTCTCTGAGGGTGGAAGGCACCATTAAACAGAACAAGGGGGGTCCCCACATAGAGCTGCGCTATTCCAATACCACAGGTTGAAATAATAGTTCTTGTGATAGTTTAACAGTTGAAAAAATATATATTTTACACCTTGTATAAATACCACCATTTCAGCTGTTACATATTTTCCAAACATATAAAGTATAACCCCTTGCCCTTTAAGAATCTGCAAGGTAAATACAGAAAGAAAATGACGTAATGAGATAAAGGAAGCACTACAGGATGGGAGAGCTGATGCTCCCTCCAGGGCCATGAATTACAGGTGCTGTCGGAATGACCAAGGGCGCACCTGGGCGCATCTGCTGCTTGGCTGAAGAGAGAAGAAACACTGGTGTCTAGGGAGATGTGTTGTCTGTCCCTGGTGGAGTAGACAGGGATCCCAAGGTGTACAGATTTTTTTTAACTTCAGAAAATGATATGTGGGAAGAGTATTTTTAAAGATTTCCGTAGCACAGATTCCGATACTACTGACTTATAAAATGGTCACACATTTACTGAGCGATTATAATGTCTGACACTCTGCTCATCACTATACACTGAGTGGCCAGATTATTATGATCTCTGAATGCATAATAATCTGGCCACTCAGTGTATATCCTATATAATAAAAGGCTAATATGCAAATTGTCTCCTCGACCAGGAGTTCGACCAGCAGGCAGGCCGGCCAACCGCCCACGTCCCCTCCCCCTGGCCAGGCTGGCCGGACCCCACCCATGCACGAATTCATGCACCGGGCCTCTAATATATATATATATATAGACACACTGAGTGGCCAGATTATTATGCATTCAGAGATCATGATAATCTGGCCACTCAGCGTATATAATCACTATATATAATGGGATATAAATATTAAGTGAATATTATACGTTAGTTCCCCAGAGCTGCCATAACAAAAGGCCCAAGCTAAGGACAATGTAGGTGCCTGAAAACCACAAGAACTCATGGTCTGGAAGTTCCGGAGCGCAGATGTTTGAAATGAGTATGCGGGGCCTTTGTCCCTGAGACTGGTCCTTCGCCGATCTTCTCAGCTTCTGGCGGCGAGATAGATCCTGGCTGCCGCTTTGCCTGCAGCCACAGAAATGCCTGCGCTCCACCTGCACGTGGTGTTTCCTCTGTGTGCTCGCCTGGTCTTCCCACAAGGACAGCAGTCCCCCAGGCGAGGGCCCAGCCCGCTCCGGTGTGACCGCACCTTAACCTCACATCTGCAATGACCGCGGTTCTAGCAGGGCCATAAGCGGAGGTCCTGGGGTTGGGGTTTCAACCTGTTTTGGGAGAAAACTTCCACACATACTGCTATATCGCTACATAAATACGCAGATAGAGATGTTTCTGAAGCAGATAAGTGTGTCATAGGCGGTGGGAGTCAGCAGCCTGATGGGTACTTTGGTTTATGGCGTCACACGCCTGGCATTCAGTGCTGGTCCTGACACTTCTCCGCGGTGTGATTCCCCCTCTGCCTGTAGTGGGGGGGGGGGGGGCGGGGGCGGGAGGGCAGCACAGACATGCCTGGTAAGGGAGGGCTAGCTGTGCTAATGCATGAAGGTGAGAGGATGGTGGGCACATGGCTATCCCCCAGTGAGAGAGAATCATTGATCGGCTGCCTCCCGCACTCCCCCCACTGGGGATCAGCCCACAATTTGGGATTGTGCCCTGATCTGAAATTGAACCTCTTGGTTCCTGGGTAGATGCTCAACCACTGAGCCACACCCTTGGGCATAACTGACATATTTTTACTCATATATTCTCAACCTATCCAGTGAGGAGATTTTTAAATACATATTGCTCCCATTATTTAAAAAATTGAAACTATTATTATCATTTTATTTTAAAAAGCAAATCTATATCCTGTGCTGTATAATAAGTAACGTGGCTTCTTCCATAGCTGAATGGCTTTGATTTTATAGCCCTGAGTATTTTTGATACGTAAGGAAGCACACACACATTATGTGAGAAAGAGATCATTGTGTTTGATGTTGGCTTTAAATAGGTGAGTGCCAGTACGCTGGTGCCGATGCTCCTACACCCGGGCCTGGGGGCCAGTTCAGAGACAGAACATGGGTTTCTGCGTCCTGCAGTTCCTCCCAGAGAACCCCGTCATGCAAGGGTTTGGAGTTTTGCGGGAGGACACGGGGGGGGGGGGTGCCCCAGGCTTCTCACTGTGTGCCAGCCCAGGAGAGTGCTTGTCCCCCCACATCTCCATGGGAGACTTTCTTTCCTCTCTTTGAACAAAAGGAGGGCATTTGCATTTCAATGTCAGGGCAAAGCATGGAAGCAAACCATCCAGAGCCATGAATATTCCCAAAGACAAGATCACCTCAAAATAGAACTCCTGCTTCAAGCAGATGACTGCCTGAGCGGGACACAGGCCTTGAGTGGGAAGGACTGGATTGGGCCTGGCACGGTGTCCCTGCGAGACTCCATCACCATCTGGGGTTTTCCATCCCGCACTGAGGGTAAGACGGGTCCTCGTGGAAAGCGTTCAGTACAGATACGATGTCTCAGGAATGGTCCAGCACAGGCGGGGGTGCAGCAATGCGCCTTCTGAGGCCAGTTTCACAATTTTTAAGTAAAATCAGTCAAGTGTCTCCATGGAAATAAAGGATTTGTTTAGCCAGCTCTCCCAGAAACCTCCTTCTACATCCTGTGTTCTGCTGTTTCCTCCTGCTTCTCTTAGAGCAAATGCTAAAATGTGGGGCAAGAGCAGCTCCATTCAGTTACTGGGACAAGAGGTTACCCATGCTCATGGCACACATGCACTCCGCCCATAAGTCCAGGAAAATGGGTAAAAAGGAAACCGGCAATTTTCCCCTTAAAATAGTGTCTAGCTTCCCTTAAGGAGGTCTATGGATTATGAATCAGAAAGTTTTTTTGTTGTTGTTAATACTTACCCGAGGATATTTTACATTTTTCCATTGATTTTTAGAGAGAGAGAGTGTAAGGGGGGGGGTGCGGAGGGAGGGGAGAGAGAGAAAGAGAGAGCGAGAGAGAGAGAGAGAGAGAGAGAGAGAGAGAGAGAGAGAGAGGAGACACATCAATTGGTTGTCTCCCATATGTGCCCAGACCTGAGCCAGGGATCAAACCTGCAACCCAGGTGCTGCCCTTGACCAGGAATTGAACCCATGACCCTGAAGTGCGGTGCGAGGGCCGGCACACTGAGCACATGGCCAGGGCTCCACCCACCTCATGTCTTCACATTCAGCTTCTAGTGTGTTGGATTCATTCGGAGATTCCAAATCGAGGGTGCCATGGTGCTCGTGTCATGAAAGGGAACTTCCTGTTTACATATGCTCTGTCCTGAGTTCCTTCATGGGATGTATGCAGGGTGTGATTGTGTCTATATGCATCGGTGTGCATGTATGTGTGAGAAAACAAGAAAAGGATAAGTGAAGTTCATACATGAAGGATAGTGTTGTTAAAAAGAGGGCTGGGGATGTGCCTTAAACTCCATCTGCCCACTAAAGGCCGTGCTTTCCTTATAATTGCTGATGGGAAATTTAATTAGAGGTTTTTAGGGGCCAGTACCCATCCTTTCCCCCCCTCCACAGGCCTCAGCTCTCCTGGTGCCTCTAAGGAATTTTTAAATTCTGCCTGTCTGTCCGGCCCCTCTACCTACATGAAGGCTCAGGGACGCAGGGACCTTCACTGCCTCAGCAGAAACCTGCGAAAGAAACTAAAAATAGAGACGCACACCTGTCCACATCTATTTTTCATACAGAGTATAATGTAGCCTTTGGGGGAAATGCTGTGTTTTTCGCTCTGAAAGCATTTAGCAGGTCTCATTTATTTCAGGCCTCTTTGAAGGTATGGGTCCAAAATGCACTGGGACTTTATTCAACAAAGGAATAAAGATCAAAACTACAGCTACAATGTCAAGTTTGTAAAGATGTCAAATCTCAACAGCACTAAAGCAGGTCTCCATTGTTCCTGATGTTATTCTTATTTTGTAAGTACTCAGCCAGCCTGAGTGATTCTTCACTGCTTCTTTGCGGCAATGATTTCCTTTTCAATGATTTAAGCAGTCTATTCTCCGAAGCAACGCTCAGAAATCCAATTACCGTGCCAACACCCCGCTTTGGTAAGCCCAGAGCATTAAACCTGAGAATGTGCTTCTCTTGCCCCTCCTTACCTCTCACTCAGGCGCTCTGCGTTTGTCTGTCAAAAAGGGTTTTGGCTTTGTTATGCTTTGCTTGGCTCTCCTTGGATAAAGAAAAGTGGCCATAAATTACCTTAAAACAAATGCGAAGAAAGCCCGTTATAAATGTCTCATGTGAAAATGAGTCCAAGAGAAGAGAAGAAAAATTGACATTAGGCAATTTCTCACTTAAAATAGTGTTTGTGTAACCTACTTTAAGGTGATTATGAATCATAATGTTTTAGCAGGCATAACCAACACTTACTTTCCTTCACATTTAATTTCTAGTGTCAGATAAATTAGCAGATTTAAAAAGAGGGACCCATGGTAATTTTGTCATAAAAAGGTAACTTCCCACTTGTATATGTCTTTTTCTGAGTTCCTTCATCTCCTGAACATACTATATGTGTGTGCCTTTATTTCATTGGTGTACAGATTAGCGGGTACAGGGCAGGGCAAAAGTAGGTTTCCAGGTGTTCGTATGGGTAATAATACAGTAATCTAATAATAACAGCCTAAGCGACCTTTATGGCAGAACAACCAGAGTGACTGGTTGCTATGATGTGCACTGACCATGAGGGGGCAGATGCTCAACGCAGGAGCTGCTCCCTGGTGGTCAGTGCGCCGCTCAGCCAGAAGCCTGCCTCATGGCTGGTGAGCGCAGTGGCGGTGGCGGGAGCCTCTCCCACCTGCAGCAGCGCTAAGGAACAGCAAGCCGAGCAGTAAGGAGCAGTGAGCAGGTGGGCGGTAAGGAGCGAGGGGTCCTGGACCCCCCCGAGGGCTCCCGGACAAACACGAGGGGTCCTGGACTGCGAGAGGGCACAGACCGGTCTGAGGTACCGTCCCTCCTTATTGCACAAATTCCGTGCACTGGACTCTAGATAATAGATAATAATGGAAGAATAAACTTTGTGTTTCACATACTCACCACAGTACATCTACTTTTGCCCCACCCTGAAGGTGTGAGCAAATAAAATAAAGGATAGGAACTGATAGAAATATTAGAGCAAAACGTAAATTTTAATTTTTGAAGCAATAGGCAGAGATACTGACAAAGGGTCAAGGAAAGAATCTTTAATTGGATTAAGTCTGACTAAATCCGCTTAGAACAATAACTATGCCTTTAAGGTTTTCTTTAACCAGGAGTCATTCCTGACCAGCTGTACTCTAAAAATGACAAAATAATTTAAATCATGTAAACCCAAAATCTGAATTGAAACCAACTACTCAGAGCCATGTTAGAATGAAGCCAAGGCACAGAGGGAGTCCTTAGAAATGATGGGAATTTTAGGAATGCAGAATCAAAAGCCCTTGTGAGTCAGGACCATCTGGCCACCTGGATGTCTTGTTAGTCTGACATGAACTTTGGGAAAGACAAAAGATGTTAAAGAACTTACATACTTTTATGCACAGCCCATGGACACGGGCAATAGGGTAGTGAAGACCTGAGCGTGTGTGGGTAGAGGCTGGGAGGAGAGGGGTAAAGGGGGGAAATGGGAGACATCTGTAATATTAGCAACAATAGAAACAAAACAAAAGAAAGCCTGGCCAGTGTTGTTCAGTGGTTGAGTATTGACCTATGAGCCAGGAGGTCATGGTTCGATTCTTAGGGCACATGCCCAGGTTGTGGGCTCAATCCCCAGTAGGTGGTCTGTAGGAGGCAGCCAATTGATGTTTCTCTCTCATCAATGTTTCTCTCTCTCTCCCCCTTCCTTTTTTCTCTAAAATCAATAAAAAAAATCTCTCTATATAAAAGGCTAATATGCAAAGTGTCCCCTCAGGAGTTCGACTGGGAGTTTGATCACTCACTATGACATGTGTTGACCACCAGTGGGCGGCAGAGAACGAAGGAAAGCCCTGGTCAGCAGCCAGCAGCTGGGGAAGGGAGGTCCTGGGTGGCAGCCGGAAGGCCTCAATCGGCCCTGATCACCAGCCAGGCCTAGAGACCCTACCCATGCATGCATTTTGTGCACTGGCCCTGGTATATATATACCAAAACAAAAGGAAACTATTACTATTAAAGGAAAAGTTTACATGTTCTACAGAAATCTCCATTTCAATATAAACAAAATATATGAAAACTATGTGTGTATGTGTGTCTATATAAGTATATACATATGTGTAGAGATCCATGCAGAGTGGGTGGAGAACATGGGAAGACAAGTCATGCATGAGGTCGGGATGTCTCCTTTATGTGAATACTAGAGGCCTGGTGCACGAGGTCCCTCAGCCTAGACCAGGGGTGGGCAAACTTTTTGACTCGAGGGCCATAATGGGTTCTTAAACTGGACCAGAGGGCCGGAACAAAAGCATGGATGGAGTGTTTGTGTAAACTAATATAAATTCAAAGTAAAGGAGCGGAGGGGAGAGCAAGAGAACCGGATAGAACAGCCGGATCCGGCCCGTGGGCCGTAGTTTGCCCAAGGCTGGCCTAGACTGTACCTTCTCACAATCCATTATCCCTTGAGGGATGTCGGACTGCCAGTTTCAGCCTGTCAGCTGAGTGGCTCTCCTGCTGTGGGAGCGCACTGACCACCAAGGGGCAGCTCCTTCATTGAGCATCTGCCCCCAGGTGGTCAGTGTGCATCATAGTGACCGGTCAAACCATCGTTCAGCCATTTGGTCACTTAGGCTTTTATATAATAGACTAGAGGCCCGGTGCATGAAATTCATGCATGTGGGGGGGTGTCCCCCAGCCCAGCCTGCACCCTCTCCAATCTGGGACCCTTTGAGAGATGTCCGACTGCCCGTTTAAACCTGATCCCAGGATTGGGCCTAAACGGGCAGTCGGACATCCGTCTCACAATCCAGAACTGCTGGCTCCCAACCGCTCGCCTGCCTGCCTGATTGCCCCTAACCACTTCTGCCTGCCAGCCTGATCACCCCCTAACTTTCCTCCCTTGCCGGCCTTGTCACCTTTAACTGTCCTCCCCTGCCAGCCTGGTTCCCCCCAACTGCCCTCCCCTGCTGGCCTGTTCCCCCCTAACTGCCCTTCCCTGCAGGCCTGGTCCCTCCCAACTGCCCTCCCTTGCTGGCCATCTTGTGACAGCCATCTTGTGTCCACATGGGGATGGCCATCTTTGACAACATGGGGGTGGCCATCTTGTGTGTTGGAGTGATGGTCAATTTGCATATCACCTCTTTATTGTATAGGATGTTCATTCTGGAGGTCAATGTTTTGCAAACTGTGATTTTGGCTGCTGTGGCAACAGAGAAACAAAGAATGCCTAATGAAGTGGACCACCAGGGCCGGCTAGAATCTACCTCTGCAGGATGTAGTGGGACATCATCATTTGCAAGTTCTCAGATGCTTCCAGGGAGGTTTGAATGTGAGAGCCACTCCTAGGTCCAGTGTGATGCGACCATGGCATCATCAGTTTTCTTTATACAAAGAAGGTTCCAGCGTCAGTGAGGGGCTGCGGTGAGGTGAGCAGCTGGAAGAAAGGCCATTCCTACTCTGAGGCAATGGAGAGATGCCCCATCTCGTGGAGAGGCAACGTCCAGTCTTCGCCCCTGTGCCACCCACTGCTTTCCTTTGCGAACATCTCAGGGGAAATCCCTCTAGGTTTTCCTCTTAGCACACGGGCCTTTAAAATTGGTAAGATCCCTTAGATCTCAGTTCTGGAAAATATTTTGAGAGGATTTCAGCCGAGGATGAAGTGAAAGGACACACCGCTACATGGATTTCTTTATACTTTGCAGAGCATACCTGTCCTTAGTCTAATTCTCAGTGTCAACACCCACGTGAGGCTGCACAGATGGAGCAGCAGTCACAACTTGCTCAGATCTGCCTGTCACCCTGAGGTCTGTCACTTGCACACTCACACACACACACACTCACACACTCACACACACACACACACACTCACACACACACACACACATACACACACACACACACTCAGTACACCCCCCTCCCCTTGTTCCTAACAGCTGATGCTACAGAGGATTCCAAGGCTGACAGCCTTCCTGTGGAGCCAGACAGGACATCAGTGTGATATCCACTGGAGAGAAAGGTTTGGAATCGCTGTTTTGCCCAGCTGGACAGGACGGTGTTGGGGAGCGTGTGAAAGTTAGGATCACGCATTAGTCTAAGCCTTCTCAGCAGCCTCTCCCCGCAGGCCGAGAAGAGGAAGCAGGGAGGAGGCAGGTCTGAAAGATGATGGTGCAGGTGCAGAACAGGGCGAGGAGCGGAAACAGATGTTCAGACACTGAATTTCAGGCAGGACAGAGGAAGCAAAGCTGAGTCTCCTAGAGCAGAATGGACTTAATGGACATGGACACCAAGGGATCCAGGAAGTTCCAGGTGCCCTGGTGATGGCATACACATGGTGCTGTCCCCACTGAATCTCCTAGCCCCGTGGTCAGCAAACTGTGGTTCGCAAGCCACATGCAGCTCTTTGGCCCCTTGAGTGTGGCTCTTCCACAAAATACCAC
This sequence comes from Plecotus auritus, assembly GCF_963455305.1. Classification (NCBI taxonomy): domain Eukaryota; kingdom Metazoa; phylum Chordata; class Mammalia; order Chiroptera; family Vespertilionidae; genus Plecotus; species Plecotus auritus. Next base: position 53,922,365 of record NC_137777.1, on the reverse strand, counting down.
GGCCTGGGCAAGTCTATTTTGAAGAAGTGGCATTAGGAGAAGTTTAAGTTTAAAAATTTTGGCTCTCAAAAGAAATTTCAATCATTGTACTGTTAATATTTGGCTCTGCGGACTAATGAGTTTGCCGACCACTGCCCTAGGACCTAGAGGGACATGGAGGTAACAGACACAGTGGGGCGGGGCTGGACGCAGCAGCTGGGATGGAGCAGAGCACGATACTTTCTGGGCCCCAACATCCCTTCCATGGAGCTGGGGGAAGCACAGACGCCCCAAGAGGACTGCCATGCTGAGCGAGGAACTAGGTTCCACTTGCACAGGAGAGCACTGGAAATTGTCAAGAAGCCATGAAGGCAGCGCAAGGGAGGCCCGTTGGCGACGGGAGGGTCAGTGGGCAAAATGGAAGACGCCCACAGCTGCCAGCGCCAGGTGAGGCGTGGGGACCAGAAACGGACAGAGAGGTGGGGTCTCGGGGGAGACAGACCTGCTCCAATGGCATTCAGGGCCTCCATGGAACTGAGTTAAAACGAGGCTGCAGTCGGGCTCCCATATTCCCGGGAATGTAAGTTTTGTTAAGCGCTGAACTTGAGTTTGTCGTCTCAACTACATTTTAGCAACAGAATGAGTCATTTCTCTCAGGGAGGGAGGTTTGAGAATGTTCCTCCTTCGGCTAAACTTACTCCACTCGGACCCGAGCCGCTCTGGACCGTGCAGATGCTGCTGTCAGAATTTTTAACACCAGCGGACATGTATGGGCCTGCTATGTGACACGGGCCGCGCTGTGTGTCATATGACTGATGTCCCTGTGTTCCCATCAGAAGTCTAAGAGAGAGGCTTCTCGTTCCCTCTGACTTACAGAGGCCCAAATGGATAAACAGCGAGTAAAGCCGTGCACTCAAAGTCCGGAATCGGTGAGTGACAGACCTGACTCCCACCCCGGCTTGAGTGGCCGGTGCCCGTACCGACACCTCCGGTCTCATCCACAGGAGGCCCTGGGCCTCAATGGGAATATGACGGTGTCAGCAATTTCTGTGACCAGAGACCCGGATGCTCTGCAGCATGAGCTCCTGCTCCCGTGTTTCCGCTGAGCCCCTCGGCCCTCCCCTGTGCAGCTTCTTAGCAGGAAGAACGAGAGCCCTGTGTCTTTAAGAAACTTCTTTCACTGAGAAAGAGAGAGAGAGAGAGAGAGAGAGAGAGAGAGAGAGAGAGAGAGAGAATAGAAAAGCAAAATTCTTGGCTTTTGGTTTCCAAAGTGCTGAGGTTCTGAGATAAGCAACAGAATTTAAAAAACAACAACCCCTTGCTAGAATTTTAATACTAATATGTCCCAGGTGAGAAGTCCCCTGGCTTCTCAGAATAGGGGAGAGGAGAGGCCTGAGAGGAGAATGACACAGACGCATGTGAAGTGTCCCAGTCCCAGATGGGCCTCGCCCTGCCCTCTCCTGTACCCTCTCCTGTGCCCACCCTCTCCTGTGCCCTCTCCTGTGCCCTCTCCTGTGCCCGCCCTCTCCTGTGCCCGCCCTCTCCTGTGCCCTCTCCTGTGCCCTCTCCTGTGCCCTCTCCTGTGCCCGCCCTCTCCTGTGCCCCCTCCTGTGCCCGCCCTCTCCTGTGCCCTCTCCTGTGCCCTCTCCTGTGCCTGCCCTCTCCTGTACCCTCTCCTATGCCCTCTCCTATGCCTGCCCTCCTGTGCCCTCTCCTGTGCCTGCCCTCTCCTGTGCCCTCTCCTGTGCCCGCCCTCTCCTGTGCCCTCTCCTGTGCCCACCCTCTCCTGTGCCCTCTCCTGTGCCCTCTCCTGTGCCCTCTCCTGTGCCCGCCCTCTCCTGTGCCCACCCTCTCCTGTGCCCACCCTCTCCTGTGCCCTCTCCTGTGCCCTCTCCTGTGCCCGCCCTCTCCTGTGCCCACCCTCTCCTGTGCCCGCCCTCTCCTGTGCCCTCTCCTGTGCCCACCCTCTCCTGTGCCCGCCCTCTCCTGTGCCCTCTCCTGTGCCCACCCTCTCCTGTGCCCGCCCTCTCCTGTGCCCTCTCCTGTGCCCGCCCTCTCCTGTGCCCTCTCCTGTGCCCACCCTATCCTGTGCCCGCCCTGAGGTAGGACGTGCCAGTGTGGGAGGCAGGGGAGGGAATCCACGTGCCCTTCCTGGCCTGTTGCCTGAGGGAGCGCCTGGCACTGTGCCTACTCCCTCACCAGCGTGGCCACAGAGATGCCCGTGGTCCCAGCAGAGCATAGTCTCCATCCACTCAGCCAGGCACACCGCAGACATGGGACCTGGGGCCGCCGTCTGCTTTTGTGACACTGTCAACCCCTGAAGTTAATTGCAACCCAGGGAAAAAGTCGTCTCCATCAAGAGAAAATGGTCTAAGGCTCTATAGCAGCGGTTCTCAACCTGTGGGTCGCGACCCTCAGGTTGAGAACCGCTAGCAGGGTTGCCTAAGACCATTGGAAAACACAGATATTTACATTACAATTCATAACAGCAGCAAAATTACAGTTATGAAGTAGCAACGAAAATAATTTTATGGTTGGGGGTCACCACAACATGAGGAACTGTATTAAAGGGTTGCGGCATTAGAAGGTTGAGAACCACTGCTCTACAAGAAGCTGTTTCCAGCATTTTCCCTCCACCGACCCGAGACTGAGGCTTCTCTGCTCACCAAAGGGGTCGTGCCTGGCCAAGGTGGGTCTTGAGGCTTTAGGCATGAAGAATCTGGAAGAAGAGACTTCCTGTGTCTGGAACCCCATGAAAAGGACACTGGTCCCCAATGTACTAAAACCAGGTTTGCCTCCTGATCAGGTGCACACAGCACAGCTGTTCGATGCTCCTTCGAAAGCCCCCAGTTTGTCCTGTTTCCCCATTGTCTATGCCTGCCTGCTGCTCTAGAGCACGGACACTCTACCAGGGGTCCTCAAACTACGGCCCGTGGGCCACATGCGGCCCACCGAGGACATTTATCCGGCCCGCCGGGTGCCGCTGCCTGTCCTGCTTAGCAGCCGACTAGTCCCGGGCCCGCAGTGCGCATAGGAATTTGTTCATAGTTTTTTTTTAAACTATAGTCCGGCCATCCAACGGTCTTGAGGGACAGTGAACTGGCCCCCTGTTTAAAAAGTTTGAGGACCCCTGCATACATAATGGCTGTACTTTGAAAAGGAATGAGAGAAGGAAGAAAGGAAGGGAAGAAGTGGAAAAATGTTGGTTGGCTGGTTATTTGGTAATTTATTGCTCTAGCAGGGGTCCTCAAACTACGGCCTGCGGGCCACATGTGGCCCGCTGAGGACATTTATCCGGCCCGCTGGGTGCCGCTGCCTGTCCTGCTTAGCAGCCGACTTGTCCCGGGCCCGCAGTGCCCATAGGAATTTGTTCATAGTTTTTTTTTTAAACTGTAGTCCGGCCCTCCAATGGTCTTGAGGGACAGTGAACTGGCCCCCTGTTTAAAAAGTTTGAGGACCCCTGCTCTATAGCAAGAAATTATCCAAAACAATATCTAGAAGGTTGTGACCATAACATTTATCATTCAAAGTCGAGTACGTCTGACAGTAAAAAGGTCAGGAATGCTAACTAAGCTGGGGAAGGCATATACTAGGACTGTCACACAGGGCCAATTAGGTAGATGCTCTCCTTAGTTTTTGATAACCTTGAGGAAACCTGAACTCTTTGAAATTCAACACATTGCCTATACAATGATGAGTAATTCTGTAATAAAACATATGAAAAATAGTTCAAACCAATACTTATAAAAATCCCACTTTTTTTTCCACGTCCCTGAAAGTACCAAATCTTCTAATCTACTCTTTTTTTTTTTTATCCTCACCAGAGGAGGATAGAGAGAAGAGAGGGAGGAAGTAAGGTGGGGGGAGAGTGGGGGAGAGAGAGAGAGAGAGAGATTAGTTGCCTGGACTAGGGATTGAACCAGAAACCAGGTATGTGCCCTGACCTGGAACTGAACCAGCAACCCTTCAGTGCACGGGACTACGCTCCAACCAACCGAGCCCCTCCAGCCCCACTGAATTTACTCTGCAGAGTCATTAGCCTCGGCTTATCTAACGTCTCCTCATCCATCTGTAGCTGCTCAAATGCCACCTGCTGTCCTTCCCTGCCCTGGTCCTTTGTGCCCCCCTGCTGCCCACACTAGGTTGGCTCGCTGGGCTTCCGCACGTACCACAGGTTGCGCTCTACACTTACCTGCCTCACATTTAACATCCGCCTTCACCAGTAGCCCTTAAGTGTAATGAGGACCAGCAGGAGGTGTAATTTTGCTTATCTTTGTACTTCCAGCTCTTAGGTTGCATTTGGCTTAAAATAAATGCTCAGTAAATGTTGAGTGAATAAAAAGTGAGTGGACATATGAAGAAGAGAGGTCTCTTTTATTGACAAAGGGAGATTATAAGGTATGAAATCAGGAAATGCTAATGAGCAGTAAATTTATGATACAAAGATTTCTACAAACTTTAACTCGTCTTCAAATGGTCCTTAATCACTCACTTTTGTTGGCATGAACCAAGTTTGATGTTGGTACCTGAAAGTATTAACAGGTGTGTTTTGGGTTTATTTCTTCTTAACCGAATGAATGAGAATGAAATGTGTTAATAACAGATTCAGTGCATTTCCTATGAAAATAACGTACACACAAAAATTCTATACACCAAGCACACCTTAAGATTAAGTAATTAAGTAATAGTCCTAAGGCAACTCAGTAATGCATTTTTGTTAACTGTGTGGAAACGGCTTTTCTCTGATGCGGTGAGCACACACTGCCTCAGGGCCTCCAGGGCTCAGGCTGGTCCTGACTCAGTCTCAGCTTCAGAAGGGCTGGCGGAGGCAGGTGACGAACCCCATTCCCAGGTCTCAGGTTTAACTAAAAATGTGTCCACAGACAGAAAGCTTCTTTTGAAAACAGAGACAGTGTGTCACAGTGAAGGGGGAATGAAGAGGCCTCCTCTATCACAGCCTTCTAGGAAGACACCCGTGAACCCTGGTAGCCTGTTCTGGAAGACAGATGCAGTATGGTACCAGCGATTGTTTAAGCAGTCAGATTTTTAATTATAATGTAAATATTGATGGTTGAAGCTGAAATATGCCTGCACATCAAATATGTCCAAAATCATTTATCTTAGATGCAATACAATCATAACGAAAGGGACAAGAACTTGGGAGTAACAGTAGGTGATCTAACTACGCTCCCAGCAACCAACCACAACACGTGGCCCGGCTCTCCTTCCCTTCCCCGCACCTGCCCTCGTGGGAAACAAAGGTGTTTAGTCCTGGGAAACACAGATGCAAAGAAATGCTCTGAGCCACAGCCGCAGATGGTAACACAGGTGATTTTAGCAAGCTTTCTCCTGGGAAATTCACTTTAGTGAACTGAGAATAAAATAGAAGTATGACCATCAGAAAGAGACCAAACGTGGATTGAAATAGGAGACTATTAACTTTCTTATGAAAATGACCATTGATGTAGAATTTGTATGAATAGGTTAATATGATTTTCAGAAAATTCACAAATTAGAAAAGTGTTATGAGATTATGAGAAAATGATAACCCTCAAGGAGGGGGTCATGTGAAAAGAAGGTAAGACATTTTTTTAACACACCAGATGCTAAGTTAAAGTATATACTTTTGTTAATCCGTATTTATTAGTTTATTTTTATTAACTGATTTTTAGAGAGAGGAATGGAGGGTGGGTGGGAGGGAGAAAGAGAGAGGGATTTGTTGTCCCACTTATTTATGCATCATTGGTTGAGTCTTGTATGTGCCCTGACCAGGCATAGAACCTGCAACCGTGGCCTATAGGGATGATAAACTAAACAACTGAGCTACCCAGCCAGGGCCCTATTAATCATTTTTAGATTTCAAGAGAGGGTTACATTAAGAAGTGAAAAATCACATGCCACAATGAGGTTTCTAACAAATAGAAAGCCCCTCTGACATATGTGCCGCACAAAATAAATCGCCATTAGAAATAATATATGTCAGCTCGCAAAACATGCTGCAGACCCGATGGAGAATTTGGTTCATGACTTAAAATAGGAAACAAGAAACGGATGTGGCGGCATTAGGAGCTCCCGCTAATAAGGCTCATTCTCTATGCAAATCATGCTGCGATGAAGGTGATTACACACACGCATGTGTTTCTCCTTCACTGTGAGGGTTGCATGCTTAGCAGCTGGAACGATTTGCACTTTCGTACACGTTCTACGTGAAGATGAATTGTGTTTGGCAACCTTCTAAGGCTTTCTACAGGAAACATTCCAAAGAATCACTAAAAATAAGGCAAAGTGAGATAATTTCTCTCTTTTTACATGCAAAGCACATGGTGAAACATGTTGGAATATCTCACTACATTAAGTGGCTCACCAAAAATACATTTAATGTGCAGAATTTGAGTATCAATTTGGCTGTATCTATAAGAGGAGGGACATTTTTCCCTCCATCTGTGAGTACAAAGTGTCCAATCAGAATAACAACTACTTTTCCCTAAAAAAAAACACCTTAATATTCCTAAATAAATATTCCCAATATTAAATTATAATCATTTACATTACTGAAAATGTTGCACAGATATAAAGATAATTCAAAACTAGATAGCTGAAAAAATATTAAAACATTAAAAAGTATCTCAGTGTTTTTAACTCCCAGAACATGCTCTCAGTAGTGCTAACAGTGGCCTCCGGCTTGGATGGAGACTACGTGTTTGAAGAACTAGAAAAATTCATTTCAAATATGTATACAATGATATAATTAGTATATATGTAATTAGCAGTATACAGAGTTCATACTATAAAATATCAGTGAAAAGAATGACAGTAAATATTTCTTTAGCAAAACCTTTCTTCCTCTTCTGGCTTTGTTGTTGTTCATCCTCTTTTTTGTCCTTCTCCCTTTCTGTCCCTCTTCTCTCCTTCCCTTTCAGCGCCCTTGCCATCTATCCCCCGAGTCTGTGGGGCTTGCCTTTCCTAAGCTCACGAAAGTGCGCCGATGATGCCTGAGGACACCTTGGGACTTGGGGTCAAACATGGTTATTTTTACTCCAGGCCCCTGTTCCAGCCCAGCGCGACCAGCCGCTGCTGGAGGATGGTGTTACCCGGCTCAGGGACAGGCTCCCCCTGCCTGTCTCAACCTACTTTCTCTTAAGGAGCCAAGCAGGTGTCTGCCGAATTGCTTTTAGCAGAGAAGGTATTGGAGAGAGATGGCGCATGGCTTTTATCATCAGTATAAAGGCTGAAATGAAAGGAAGGAATCTGTAATTAGAGGTTATTAAAGCAATAAAAACAGAACCTTAGCATGCCAACCACTAATATCACCTCAAAAATGTACAAAAGCCTTTGGGGACAGCAAGGCACTTGTGATGTATAATATAAGTGAAACCGCAGTAAGATCTCCCAGACCCCAAATGTGCCCCTTTCCTCAACAAGGTCTGATCTCAGGTTCCTGTGTGAACTTCCTGGTGAAAACACAGGGAATCTTGGCTTCTATTTTACTTTATTTAGAAAATAAAACACTGCTGCTGTCAGAAAATAGAAAGTGAAGTGAAATCCTGGAGCACCTCCTCAGCTGTAGGTGTCAGACTTGCTTTCTTTTCCAAATTCAATCAGGCACCTCCACCCCTCTGTCCACTCAACATTTGCCTTCCTGGCTCTCAATAGAGTTTGTAGTTTTTGTCCTTATTAGATTAACATTTGCTCCTCTCTAGACCATTTGGGATATATCTTTAATTGCTTTCATACTCTAAAACCAATCCTTAATTAGCCCATTAACCAATCAAAAATTGACAAGCTCTCCATAAATATTTGTTGAAACAATAAATGCCGGGAATAGAGCAATAACTAATATTTTTTTAGTGCAAAGCAGAGGACAGAGTTTAGGACCACCTGGGACTCACTCTTGCCCAGACTTAACTTGTGATTTAACAGATGAATACAGTCATCACTTGTACAAAAGAGAGCTTTTATTCTGGACACATTTTATTTTTATTTTTAAAAATATTTTAAATGTATTTTTAGAGAGAGAGAAACATGGATATGAGAGTGAAACGTTGAATAGCTACCTCCTGCAGGCCCCCTACCAGGGACCCAGGGATTGAGCCCCCAGCCGGGCATGTGCCCAGACTAGGAATGGAACCGGCAACCTTTTACTGAGCCACATGGGCCAGGGCCACATTTCCATTCTGTAATTCCACTTTTATGCAGTCTGCATTTCCCAGTGAGATATGCTCCCCAAATTAATAAATTTGCATGCAATCCTGGTCAGACCAGGAAAGTTCCGTATGTTCAAACAAACAAACAAGCCAAAGCGAAAACACTCTTGTTGCTAATATCACTAGTGTAGGGTTTTCCCAGAGACCTGTTGTTAGCAAACTGCTCATCAATAGATTTGACTTGTTCACCTTTCTTTATGGAGCCCACAGCGAGGCTCATGACGCCTTACAGACGTAGTGCAGAAGGCTTCTTTTCAAAGCCGGTGCGATGGAGGTGGCTCACCTGCCTGGGTCCCTGTGTGGCTGGATGGAGGAGAGAGGCCCGGGCACCTGCTCATCACCACGCCAGCAGAGCAACTCCAGCACACAGTTCTCTGTGGCAGGGACCGAGGAAAAGGAGTTACATCAGGAGGTGCCGGGAATGCCCGGAGACTGAGCTTGTGCAGTCTGGAGTCAAAATAGAGAGCAGTCGTCCCCTTATCCGCACGGGATACGTTCCCAAACGCCCAGTGGATGCCTGAAACCGCAGATAGTGCAGAGCCTGCAGGGACTAATGGGTGGGTGGGGGTTGAGCCCTGTTTGCCAGTGCTGCTCTGTAACCTGTAAGCCATTCCCACGGTGCCTGATATCACCGCACACCAACCTCTGCCGCACGCGCTGTCATGACCCCTATTGCACGGAGAAGGAAACGCCAGGACAGAGGTTGCAGAGCTGCCCCAGGCCACGGAGCTGAATCCCGACTGGAGAACTAGCGCCCTGTGTGTCAGAGAGAGGAGGAGGCGCAGGCCTGTTCCTTTGTTACCACACACACTTTCTTCTCTGCGTCCAGATGCTGCAAATCTAACAAAGCTCTCTGTGTGCACCAGCACCCCTCTAAGGCTCCATCAACGGCCAGTGTAATTTCCCATTATGCCCTTTCTATGCCAAAAAGGACAAATTCCAGCAAAATCTGAACACCTGGGGTTCTTTCAGGCTCCTGGAGAGTGCTGGTACTTCATTCACTTCAGCAAGCATAGGATCCTGAGCTCATCGCAGCTGAAATGTTTCCTGATTAGATAAACTTAATTTAGGAATCAGTTTGATGTTCCTGGGTAAGACGTTTTGTACATATGTTTGCGTAAACAGCTTATTCAAAATGGTGATATTCTATCAAAAGCAAGTGCCCAGAAGTGCCACCTTTTATTTTCCACTTACCCAGCATGTTCTCATACAGAATACATTTGAATATATTTATCTACTAGAGACCCAGTGCATGGATTTGTGCACGGGGCGGGGGGGGGGTCCCTCAGCCTGGCCTGCACCCTCTTCTAATCCGGGACCCCTCAGGGGATGTCGGACTGCCAGTTTTGGCCCAATCCCTGCAAGCCGACAGCCCGACATCCCCCAAAGGATGTAGTAGTGCACGAAGGGGCAGGCGGCCGGGGAGGAGCCCCAGCCGGGCCAGGTGCCATGCCACTCCCACTCATCCCAGCCCTGCTGCACCTGCCGCCACCGCCACTTACTGCTCGGTAGCTCTGCTGCGGAGGCAGAGGTGGGAGAGGCTCATGCCACCACAGCTGCGCTCACCAGCCATGAGCCCAGCATCTGGCACCTGTCGGTCAGCTGAGTGGCGCTCCCACTGTGGGAGCACACTGACCACCAGGGGACAGCTCCTATGTTGAGCGTCTGCCCCCTGGTGGTTAGTGCGCAGCACAGCAACTGGTTGACTGGTTGTTCAGTCGTTCGGTCAACCGGTCACTTAGGCTTTTATATAGAGAGATTATATTCCCAAAGGTAACTCTGCTACCCAAGCATAAAGTAACAGAATTTTACTTTTTATTATTTAATCATTTAATTATTTATTTGTTTATTTTTAAACTAGAGGCCCGGTGCATGAAAATTCATGCACTGGAGGGGGGGTCCCTCATCCTGGCCTGCCTCCTGTCACGATCCGGGAGCCCTCAAGGGTGGGAGGCGACCCGGCGATCAGGGGAAGGCAACGCCCCATCACACCTCTGCTGCTGCCACTGCTGGCAGTGCAAGCCTCAGCCGGCCCTAGTTAACTGAGCCTCAAGTGGCCCTTGGCGGCTGGGGGGCTGAGGGGACTGGGGGACTCTGGAGGCAGGCACGCAGATTGTGATGGCCACCCACACCCATATGACTTCATATTTCAAGACAATTTTTTTTTAATTTTTATCTACTGATTTTAGAGAGGGACAGAGAGACACACACACAGAGAGAAACATCAGTTTGATGTTCCACTTATTTATGCATTCATTGGTTGATGCTCATATGTGCCCTGACCAGGGATCAAATCTGAAACATTGGCCTATCAGGACGATGCTCCAACCAACTGACCTACTGGGCCAGACTGATTTTCAAAGGGGGTTTGCTATCTAAGGTCTCAAGAAGAAATATAACTGGACTTCCTTAACCTTGTAAATTCACACTCTAACTGGATAGGAAACATAGCAAGCACCTAGATATACACACAGACACAACACTTAGATACACACACAGGATTCCAAAATATTTGTGTAACCATCTAAGGATGTGGGAGGAAAATTAATGCCTGAAGATGCCTTAAGTAACAAAAATGTATATCCAACAATCCCTGACTTAAGCAAAACACTGTGACCCAAATTCAGACTATAACAGGTGGCACAGTTAATTGAACTGCTTTTCTTTTTCTTTTCTTCTTCTTTTAGGTCTTAAATAGAAGATAATTATCTTGCTTCCATCATGTTTAGTACAAGTCTATGTATTTCTTGCATTGTTTTTCTAGCTTATGTCCATTATCCATTAATAATGAAAATATCACTAGTCATCAGGGAAATGCAGATCAAAATTACAATGACATCTCATCTCACACCTATACGATAAAAAAGACAAGAAATAATGTGCTTGATAGAATGTGGAGAAAAGGGAACCCTTGTCACTGCTGATGGGACTATAAACTGATACCATATGATATCACTTACACAGGGTGGGGCAAAAGTGGGTTTACAGTTGTGAGTAGGTAAAACAGTTTATTCTTGCATTAATATTTATAAATTATTATATCATTTTCCATACAAATGACTGTAAACCTACTTTTGACAGGGTAACTGTATGTAAAATCAGAAAAAATCAGAAAAACAAGCACCTGGGTGTGGAGAACAGACTGGTGTGGGTGTGGGTGTGGGTGAGAAAATGGGTGAATGGGGTTTAGAAGTGCGTGCTTCTAGTTGAGAAATAAATACTTCCTGAGGATGTGATGTACAGCTTGGTGACTACAGCTATCAATACTGTAGTGTATATTTGAAAGTTGCTAAGTGAGACTTAAAAATTTCTTGTCACAAGAAAAATATATGTTGTGAGGTGATTGATGTTAAGTAGACTTATTGTGGTGTTCATTTAATAACATACACAAATAACAAAACATTATGGTGTATACCTGAAACCAATAGAATGTTATATGTCAATTATATCTCAATAAAAAATGAAAACGTGTGAATAATCAAACTAACTTAGAATTTAAAATAGTCTCATTATCTTCACTCCTAAAGAGTCTAATTTAAAATAAATTCGTACATTCAAAGAAACAATTCTATTCTCTTATTAAATCTTTAATAGTGAAGTCATTTTTCAATGTATAATGCAAAGAAAATATTAATCTTTGGGGGATGAGTTGAAAATATGAAAGAGCATGTAGTTTCCCGACATAAGATTAGAAATGATTTGGCAACAGCTGCTATGCCTACCAACATCTGGGGGGAATGAGCACTTCCGGTTTCACAAAGCCAGGCTCCTGAGGCTGGAGGATCCTGTTGGTTCATTATTGAGTGCAAACCAAGACAGTGGATCAATGACACCTGGCCTTGTTTCAGTCAACTCGTAGGCAATGGATCACATATTTTTTAATTTTTAAGAGAAGCTCTGAAAGCTACCTTTATTTCTAGAAAAATCTTTATGTCCATCAGGTAGTCTTTTATGGAGCTTTACTCAAGACACAACCCACAGCAGGGGCTGTCAGCGAAGAGGCTCCCTGTCCCACTGTCAGTGGAGCTCCTGGCCTGAATTCACCCCAAGTAAACTGTCATGCCGAGCTCCCAGTCTTGTTTCTCTGAAGCAGAATGTCTAACACGATGCTGTTTCTCTGGGTGAGGATGTGTCATTAATATTTCATTATTTATTATCTAATCTCTATAGAAGCGTCAGTTGAATGTAGATAAAGCAAAACAAAATGAAAGCCATATTACTTGACCATTAACAGGCTCTTTGCCAACCCCGATGTGGAGGGCAGCCTTGGAGATGTGAGCGACACTGTCGTCCAGTTGTCTATATTCCTTCGGAGACTATTCAAACTGCGTGCAAGGGAGAGATTCCATAAGGGCCTTCAAGAAGGAGAAAGAACCCTGGCGGCGGGTGGGAGATGAGATCTGAGCTGAGCCTTGGTAAACAAACAGGACATTGACAGGGTAACTGGGCCTGAGTCAGACAGGGTAAACCAGACATGAAGAGCCCTAACCAGAGTGGGTTAGTTTCACTGCCATATTCTCACACTTCCAGGGCATGAGCCATTACAATATTTCTCAAAAAGGACACAATTGACCTTGAGAGAATGTTTTCTCCACAGCAGGATGCTTAACAACATCCCTGACCTCTGACTACGACACTCTAGTAGTCAGGCCCCTTCATTCTATTAGTTATGGAGGAAACCCCAAGTTCCCTCAGGTTTCAAATGCCCCAAATGCTGAGTAATATACCCATATTCAACCAGCGGGTCAAGAATTCATTGGAATTCCTGTTTCAATAGATTGAAATAGAATGGAAGGGAGGAAGAGAGTGTATTAAGCACATTATCAGTTACCAAGTGATGAAGAGCCATGGTGTAGCTGTAGCTGACGTTGACTTGCTGAATTTTAGAATTGATAGTGGTCAGATCAAACAGTGTCAGTGATTTCGGATTTCATTTCATATCAGCACACTGAGTGAAAAGAAACCACTTACAAATCACACACCAACTTCATGGAAATTAAAGACCAAAGACCTTAAATAACTTATCAAATCAAGGTTGCCTGCTACAACTAAAATTAGAAACTATTAGAGATTTTTGAGAAGTGATAACTTAATTAAATGCATCCAGAAATAGCGTATTAAATAATCCAACAAAATAACAACCTTTTCCTGCCTTCCTTTGTTAGTTGGCAGCTGGCAATGAAGCTCTCCCACGTGGACTTGCACACCTAAAGAAACCCAGGCACCCACATGCTTCGCCAGAGATCCTACTCAGAGGGTTGGAACACCGTGTATATTTAAATATTTACGTGCAAAATTTACAGACACGTCATCCAATTTCCCTGCAAAATGACCCATGTCTGCCTTACACCATGGCTTAGGCAATCACTTACTAGTAAGGATGTTCTGTCCTGAGACCAGACAGACCACATGCTGGGCTAATGCTGGCCTTCGCCATGAAGGCATGATAAGACCATGCAGTTCTATTCACAGGAATGTGAACATTCCCTCATGAAACTTGAATAAGGTGGAGATAAATAAAGGAAGAATTGTGCATATAATTGGATGCTTTTGAAAGCAGTATGGCTTTGTGTACAGTTTAAAACCAGAGGCCTAAAGCTGATTATAGTTAACAACTATGTATTGGTTGCCCAGGGTGCAGTTTAAATGGCTAAGTATGAAAATTGTGAACAATTTTCCATAGTCCCCAGCACTCCATATCGCTTTACAGTGGGCAACTTCAGAAATCTATGTTCCAGGGCGTGCTGGAATGTGCCATTGTTGGCAAGTGTTTACGTGATGGGTTTTGATTAAAGACTGCTGTGCAAGCATCTTTCTAGCTGCCAGACGGGATACTAGCAGATTAAGCCTAGACTTAGGGTGAGCATGGACTTAGATAATGCATGTGAGGGGTCAGCACACTAGTAATTAATAAGTGCTAGTCTTTACTATTCTTTAGCAAAACAAGACTTCCTGCTGCTATGGAACTGTGTGTGAGCAGAGGACGTGAATAAAATGCTTTGGCACCATCTCCTGGATCTAATTTTATGGAGTGTGCTCTAAGGAAAACTGACATTAGGAAAGTGAGTTTCAGCAGATGACTGAACTATAATAAAATTTCCTTGAATGGTTTTTAAATGTGATACATTGCACTGAACCAATTCTGCCCATTAATTCCAGAGCAATGCAGTTTTCAGCTGTGTCCCATCGGCCCCTCCATCAGGTGTGAACGCCAGAGCTAAGTACCCTGAAGTTTAAAGTTAAGATGCAGAATCCCAGGAAGAGATGACCAGCATGAAGAAGAAATTGGGCTTACCGTGCGTTTTAGGAAAGTGAAATGCCCTGGGTCCTCCTAGCTTTCACATTCCTGTTGAAAGAGGAACTCAAACCTGGTGACCTCATTTCCTCCAAGAGAAACATGTGCGCTAAAGTGTGTTGTTTGGTGTATGATACCTGGGAAAGCATAGAGCTTAACAATTGACCACCGTTAACTAAAACAGCCAAACTTCACCTTGTAAAATCCAAAAGTGTGCTGCTCATTGAGAAGAGGGTTGGTGTTGGAAGTGCCTGGGGAGTGAGCCCTGCGCAGTCGGGTTTATATGCAGGAATCCCAGTGCCTGCCACTCCCGAGTGACCCAGAGGCCCATGCTCGGTGCAGCAGCAGCCCCAACGCATCGCTCAAAAGTCTCCGATCTTGATAGCTGAGTCGGCGCCTTCTCTACACTTAAAATTCTGAGCATTTAGCACATCTTGTTGCATCAAAATCCAGATACAAAAACCCTCAAATCAAACTATTTAACTCAACTGAAGTCTGCCTTGAACAATTCATAAGAAGGGGGAAGATGGCAGTGAAGAAAGCCAAGGAGAGTTTGAATGAACTCAAGTTATTATGGAGTTTCCTCAAGAAATTAAAAATGGAACTCCCATTTGACCCAGTGACCCCACTTCAAGGAATATATCCTAAGAAACCTGAAACTCTCATCAGAAAGAATGTGTGCACCCCTATGTTCATAGCAGCACAATTTATAATGGCTAAGACTTGGAAACAGCCTAAGTGCCATCAGCAGATGAGTGGATAAAATAACTGTGGTACATCTACACAATGGAATATTATTTGGCAATAAAAAAGAAAGAATTCTTACCATTTGCAATAGCATGGATGGACCTGGAGATTATTAGGCTGAGGAAACAAGCCAGTCAGAGAAAGACAAGTATCACATAATCTCACTCATATGTGGAATCTAATGAACAAAATAAACTGATGATCAAAAATAGACCCAGAGCCATAGAAGCATGAACAGAGGGAAGGGTGTGTGGGAAGAGATCAACCAATGAACTTGTATGCATATATGCATCACCCGTGGACACAGACAATGGGGTGGTGAGGGCCTGGATCGGGGGAGGACGATAGCGGGCTGGAAGAGGTTAATGGGGGGAAAAAAGAGAACCTATGTAATATTTTCAATAATAAAGATTAAAAGAAAAAAAAATAGTGGCATAGATGCTCTCTCGGCTTATCTCCCCATCCCCACCTGAAAAGGAGAGCTGGTATCCCTGACAAGGAGCGGTCTGGGGCCAGAAGGAGCCGTGAGGGCTCAGTGACCTGCTTGTCTGCAGGTGAAACCCTACAGCCTCACACAGATCCACCAGGAGTGGCTGCATGGCTTGCGTGACCGTCGGGAGACGTCTCTACTGAACAGTCACATGGTTATTCATAAGTTGTTCCCTCTAATTCCAGTGGAACCGGAGACTCCCCTGGAAAGAAACGCTGGCCGAACATGCAAGGAATGACTCTGGCCCAGGCACATCAGCACTGCTCTCCTGTGGCATTGAGCCCCTAGAAGACTGAGTGCGTGATGGGGAGAGAGCAGCTGTCCCCCCACCCTGCCTTTGCCCTTCCCCCCACACACACTTCTCTGGAAACCAGGAAAAGGCACACTTTCTGCTCTGACCCAGCAGTGCTGCAGCGAGTCATCTGGTGAAAGAGCCGGAATTCTTTTAATGCTTTCATTGATTTCAGAGAGGAAGGGAGAGGGAGAGAGTGAGAGAAACATCAATGATGAGAGAGAATCATTGACCGGCTGCCTCCTGCACGCACCCCACTGGGACCGAGCCTGCAACCCAGGCATGTGCCCTGACCACGAATCCAACCATTGACCTCCTGGTCATAGGTCTATGCCCAACCCCTGAGCCATGCAGCTGGGCCTGGGATTCTTCTTAAATTTCCCAAACAGAGGCCATCGGAAGGGTTATTACTGTGCAGTTTTGCATTAGGTTCCTATGGCTGCCCTAACAAATTACCACAAACAGTGATTTAAAACAACATGGAAGTGTTCTCTCCAGCCTGGCAGAGCCGTCCTGGCGGAGCTGGGGAGAAGGAAGGGTAGCGGTTTCTCACTCCTTCGAGGCTGCGAGGGGAATCGGATTCCTGCCTTCCCTGCCTTCCACAGAGCATCATGCCGACCTCTGCTTCTTCATCCCACCTTCTTCCACCCTTGGTCTTCTCGCTTCCCGCTTGTAAGAACCTGTGATGACACCGGGCCCAACCGGATAACCCAGGACTATGTTCCCGTCTCAGAATGCTTAATCCAACCCATCAGCAAAGGCCCTTTTGTTCTATTCACAGGTGCTGGGATGAGGAACTGGACATCACTGTGGGGCACTATTCTGTCTACAAGGCTGTGATAACTAATTGTTTAACAGACATTAGAGAGTAGGCCTCATATGTCTTGATTATGAATAAGACCAGAAAGCAATCTGAATAATTGCAATGTGACCAATATTTTGAAAAATAATACTTATCAAACCATAGTTCACAAGACTTTAGAAAGCTTACTGACAACCTTTTAAATATATAAATTTCTGAGTTGCTATTCTCTGTTAAGGAACACTAACTGGATATTTCAAATATAGGTAAGATCAAAGTATCCATATCAAAGCCACTTCATTAATCTTCCATGCATCTATCATTTCCCCCTTTGGCCTGCCAGGGCTTGGACAGACAGTACCTACAACAAAAATAAGTGCGTTTTAATGTCTATTGAAGAATGAGCAAATGAATGAAACTATTTCAGGTGGCTCTACGTTCAAAGACAAAAATCTACTTTTATCTTTCCAGATTTTCAAAGCAAAATAACATTGCTGGTTGAAATATTAAATGCAGATCTGAGCTTCCATCAACTGCTGAAAACTCTGGAATTTTTACACAGTCCTCGTTTCAAATATATGCTAGTCTTCTCCACAATGTCTTCAATAAAACACGCCAATCATCGGAAGGAAACACTTTCAGATACAAATGATGCATGGCTCATTCCAGGTAGCTGGGAAGTGTCCTGATCAGACCCTGAGCAGGTGCATTTGACAAGCACAGACATGCTTCTAACAACCCGCTGTCTGAGAGCTGGTAGTACTTTTTGCAAAAATAACTATCAAAACATGAGAAATATTGTAATTGATAAATAATATATGTGCAACAAATGTATATGAAATAAAATAAGTATATTTTATGTTAATTTACTATATTAAATAAAATGTATACATTTTATTTATATTTATAAATATTACCTATTTTATGTATATTATATATTTATATATTAAATGTATATTTCATATTAATTTAACATATTAAATAAAATGAACATATGTTAAAAATTTAAAAACATGATTATTTTAAAACTGTCCAATTTCCCAGTGAAAATGTGATCATATTAGCAAGCGCCTGCTTATCTCAGGAGAAGGGCACCCTCACAAGTGGCCTGTGCGTCACACTGGGTACTTCAGTCACAGGAAGGATGTCAAAGGAGCCTCCCGGTAAGTATATTTAACTTTTTAAGTATGTCACCCTGATACTTCTCATTCTAGAAACTTTTATCAGGGTTTTCATTTTAAAATCAGTTTCAAAAAGGATAGAGCATACATTTAAATAAAATAGTTTTATTCTCGTCAGAAAGTTCTGCCACTAGACTGGACCTCAGGATACCACTGTGCCTTCACTGTGAGGCGGGTACGGCATGCCGGTGATCATGTCAATTTCTGTAACATGTTCGGTGCTATTCAGCAGAAACATGGTAAGATGTCATTGATTCTAATTTCTCGTGTTCTCTGGAGGAACATGCACTTGCTAAGCGTGCTTGGTTTCACGTGCAGATGACACTGGAGGTTTGTTCGAACTCATTCTCCTGGCATTTCTTCTTCCAAAGAAAAAACAAGTACCATTGTTTGATCACAGGGACCCTCACTTTTTAAGTAAGAATCAATGACTTAAGTAAAAAGTCTTTAGATGTACTTTTACCTTTTTTTGTGAAAACCTTTGCACAAAATGGTAAATTATTAAAGAAAGCATATTTTACTAAGTCAAAACATTTCTAGGTCTTTCTTCAGTAAATAAGGATCATATTTATATCTGGTAAAGATTTCATTGTGACAAATTGATAAGCATTGCATACTTATAACAATAAGAAAAATTCCATCTGAAACAAGATGTTAAACACTTTTATTCAGTGACATATTTTATTCAATAGATAAGAAATACCAGTATATTTTGCTTTATAGAAGGGAAAAATTTACAATTCAACACCTGGAGTTGCTTTTAGGTTCGTATTCATATTGAGCAATGATAGAAAGCAGGATTTTTACTCTAAGTGTCCTGATTTTATTACTGCTGGGTCATATGACCTAGGTTAAGTGAAATATTCATAAGGAGAACCAGGGGAACTATACTCCTGTACTTGTTTTTCAGCTTCAGTCTCATGTCTATTTTAATGTATTTCTATGAAACTAAGGAAAGTTAAATATCAACAACTTAAAATTGTTTGGTAATTATAGAATATCTATGCCATAAATCTATTTATCTATAATCTGTTTATCTATTTATTTAAAAACATGTCATTTTGCATGGATTAGACTATTCCTGTAAGTATTACTTGGTTTTGTGTGATGACTCACAAGTAGATTATAAACTCACAGGCTTGTGAAGAAGAGCTCAGCCTGCAGGCTTGAATCACATTCCCTAAGGCCCATCTGTGGGCACAGGAGAAGCCTGGAGTGTGCCGGGAGGGAGAGTGAGGACACATACCCCATCTTCTGATGTGACTTAAAGGCAGGGCTGGCATTGGAAAGTATGACTTGATCAGTTTTTCAACTCAGTTCAACAGGAAGACGTTCCAGAGATCTAGATGTCTGGAACTTCTACTTGTAGAGGTCAGGAATAAAGATTTATATAAGAATAACAACAAAAAACAATTAATTCTCTCTGAATGCTCACTGCTTGTCAGATACCATGCTCAGAGCTTTGTATTCCTTATCATGTTTAACTGTCATAGCATTTTATCAGGTCTGTGCCATTTTATGGTGAGTGAACTGATGCTTAATGAATCTGTTAAATTCACACACATATGGCTAGTGAGGAGTAGGTCCCGAACTTGAAAGACTTGATTGTAAAGCCCCTGCTCTTAACCCTATTCTGTACACTGGGAGGACTGCAGTGCTTGCGGATGGCTTCCTGATGGGTGAAGGTTGGATCATGCTTCCTGTGATGAGCAGCCTTTAAGATGTGTGCCTATGAGACCACCTCCTGGTGTTATTCTCATAATTAGCTATTTTTTTATATCAATAATAGGAATAGAGCAATGGGGAGGCCAAACATTATAGCATAGTCATCTGGGCAGCTTCACCAGGAATCTACCGCCTCATACTCCCCAGGGAACCACTGGTGCATTCCCTGCAAATCACTGGGAGAAGAGATCAAACAAAGGCAGAGATGGGTGCATGCTCAGTGAAGTTGGAGTGATGCACCGGAGGTGCTTGCCTGTCAGTCTAGCCTGGGAAACAATGGATTGGCTAGAAGGGCGGAGCCACTAGAAGTGTGCAAAATCTTGGAAAGTAAAATGCCCAACAAAGAATTCCCTCTCTCTTGCTTGCTCTTGCTTTTTGGTCTCCCCTTCCCTCTTGCTCCATGACCCATGCACTTGACTGCCATGTGGCCTTAAGCAGCTGCATGACCCAGGGCCATGCACACCCACATGCAATGGACTGCAGCTGGGAGCACAGGCTGAGCCAGCCAGATGCTGGACTGGACTGGACTTGAATATGGAGGAGAAATCCTAAGCAGTGACCTTGCTTCTTGCCCTGCTGAAGACAAGACTGTTCTTCTTCCATGGTGGGATGACAGAGATGGGACTTTAGAGGGAGCCTCTCTTAATTTCACATCATCAATAAAGCTTTCCATGAAACCTCATTCTCCCCTGGAGTTGTCAGGAAATTCTTTTCCCTGAGGCACCCCAAGAAGTCCACTTCCACCAATAATACTGGTGCTGATCTTGTTAATTCCTTTTCTACACTAACTTGTTTCTAACCAATAGTACATGGCAATGTTGAGTAGATGTCATTCCTGTGGCTGGTTATAAAAAACTTAATTTTCCTAACTGGCTCTCTCTACAGCCTCCTCTGTCTAATCTGTTTGGTGAAGGGGTGGCCTCATATTGGACACGGTCACATGAAAAGGAATTGAGAGCAGCTTCAAGCCAACAGCCAGCAAGGAGCAGAAGTTCAGGTCCAATAGCACTGAGGGGTGAATTCTGGCATCAGTCCATCAGTGAGCTGGGAAACAGATCCCTCACCAGTTAAGCTTTCAGATGAGACCCTGGAACTGGTCACCATCCTGACTGCAGCCCAGGTAAGAGGGTCTGGATATCTGACTTACAGAAATGGCAGATGATAAATGGGCATTGTCTTACACCACTAAATTTTGGGGTAATTTGTTACACAGAAGTACATAACTAGAACTCTTAGTGAGTTATCTACGTTAATCAAGGCAAGGACTACACTTTATTTGACTTCCTGTATCCAGCAACTAGAAAACAGCTAACTTAGGCCACATGACTAAGTGAAGAGTAAACAGAAGATTAGACAAAATTACCTGTAAGATCATTTGAAACTTGATATTTTATTATTATAACATGTAGAATATTATTAGATTGTCTAACATGGTCCTATACACTTCATCCAAATAAAAGATATTACAAGTAAAATAGCCTGAACTCAATAACAAAGATCTCCCCTTCCCCCCGCCCCCGCCCCAATAAGCCTTCCGAGGTGTGTTGAGATAGAATACAGACACAAAAGATCCACCCATTGCAAATATACCATTTTATAAATTTTGGCAACTGGGCAATATTCATGTAATCAGCACCAAAATCAACATATAGAGTATTTGCAACTCTGGAAAAGTGTCCTTGTGCCCTTTCAGTCAAGTCTCTTCCTTGACATCCTAGGCTGTCTCTCACTATAGTTTCACATTTTCTAGATTCCATATATGAAGATGTGTTTTTATATGCTTGAGCTGTTCTGCAAATGCAGTAGATGTAAAGATATCACATCACTTAAAACAGCTGTAGAATTTAATATTTTTTGTTTTTGACTCATAATGTCACATGTAAATATCTTTAGTAGATTCTCTTTATTTTCTAAAACTCCTCATAAACCCCAATTTCTTTTCCCTGTGAACATGGAGAGAAAAATAAGAATAGCTTTTGTACTAGACTCTTCAGCAGTGGCCATTTACCAGCATTTTTTTTTTAAGCTGAAAGAACATTGGGGCTATAGTGAAACAGAAGAGGATTTTACATTTAAAGTTGAAATTGTCTAGATTTTGCTACAACTTGGCTCTTTTACATTGGTTCTCGCTGATTAAATTTTCAACTGCAACACAATCAGGCTGCTTTCAAAAGCCTGGTCTTTCTTCCCGTGGCCTGTAGGAGACATGCAGTCTTCCAATAAAAATGTTAAACATGTTTCCTTGAATGTAGGGCTGATGATGGGTGGATGGATAACACTATGGACACACTGCACAAAGCCCACAGTCCTCACTCTTTACTGGGAGTAGTTGCATCAGCTGACATCAAATTTGGGCATCCTTTCATTTAACAAATACTGAATTCTCACACCCAGTTAGCTAGGCATTGTGCAAGCTCTATCAGATGTTCCTTCCCTGCCTGGGGAAAAAGACTAACAGTTAACTAGTGCACCTGCAGGAGTCAGCATACGCTTTGATATGCCCACAGCATAGAGGCTCCACTTTATGTTGATGGTTTCTAAGTAGAACCCAGATGGTGCCTCTGCTGTCCACCCCAATTTGTGGACACCATAGCTAACTACTTACAGTCACACTCACTCCCCAGTGTGCACAGGGAAATGGAAGAGGCAGTCTCTACTTGCAGAAGCTTACGTGAGCACAAAGGTCCATGTGCAATCCACTCAGGTAGAGGTTTGGACTTGACTAAGTTCAGTGGCCACAGGACAAATAACCCAACTTCTAGAGAGTCAGGTTTCCTTCAGATGTAAATGAGTCCTTTATCTATCAGGAGATAGGAAGCAGGACCACTCCCCTTACTTCAAACATTTCAGCTAATGTCTTAATTGAGAGCAACAACAGAAAGATTGTAAGGAAAAGCTGCTGGCACCCCTCCTAGGGTTTCCCAACAAGCGGCCAACCTGACTCCACCTCCTCTGGCCTCTCAAAAGCAGACTATAGAGTGAACAGAGAGAGAGAGAGAGAGAGAGAGAGAGAGAGAGAGAGAGAGAGAGACAGAGAGACAGAGAGAGAGACAGAGAGAGAAATGGAGGCAATCACATGACTTCCAAGAGGGGGTAGGGGGAGATGGCTATGTCTTCTCCTCCACATGGACTCCACACACATACCCGAGAAGCAACCCCAAGAGTTGGAAAGGGAGGGAGTCGGGCCCTTTCCAGACAGGACACTAGTGTCTCAGTCCTACCATGACCTTGTGAGCTACAGAAATGTGCAGGCCAGTCTCAACCATGACCACAGTGATGAGATTCTACAACAATCCACCATGTGGCCCCTGGAATTTGGGAAAATATGTGGACACTGAGATGACTGCCCTTTCGATCCTGGAGTGTTCAAAGGCAGGATCCTGGCTGCCACAGCCTATCCAAGCAGAGCAGGGAGAGAGAACAGCAGGCAGGCACACTGCGTTCCCTATGGCTCAGTGCACCCCACAGGAAGTAGCTTGCTATTTTTGGGGGATCCTGCTAAAAAGAGCCACCTGACAAAGGAAGAGAGCCCCAGCAGATGGAGGCAGTGGGGTCTGATGCTGGGAAGCTAAAATGCACATGTTCCTTGTCAGACACCTGAAGGCACAATAGGGATGGCTTGGAGGAGGGGCGGGGCTGTAATGAACCTGTCAGGCCCCAGCAGGCAGCAGCTGCTTCCCGGACAGGGGCACTCACTGCCAGGCCCGGGAAAACCAGTCAAGTCAAGGGCGATTCCCAAAAGCAGGCCCGGAGCTGCAAGTCAGGCCTGGACTGAAGGGAAGGGAGACATTTTGAATTTTATTAGAATTCAGGACAGCGCGGAAATTTTAATAACTGCAAATAGATTTTAATTATTGAAATTAAATTTTGCGTATAACTGAAGGCCTGAAAAGCAATGGTCTCTGCCTAACGTGTATCAAACGGCAGGACCCAGAGGCTGCAGGGTGTGGCTGAGAAAGAAAAGGAAACGTGTGTTGTGCTTATACTGGCTTTGAGTTCAGGCCAGTGAACGAAATAATTGCATAAGGATTACAGATAATACACGTTAAATGCCTACCATAGTACCTGGCACACTGGAAATGAGTTTAATAAATATGAGTTATTGTTCATTTTATTACCATGTCCCTGTCACTGTTACTTTCCTTACATACATTACCTCTAATCCTTCCAATAAATCTACAAGGTGCCTATTACTATATTTAGTTTGCAGAGGAAGAAAAAGAGGAATGGAAATGGAAGAGGCAGTCTCTACTGCAGAAGCTCATCAAAGGGAACCAGATGGCAGGAACGTCTCCAATGGAGATGGCACCAGGTGGCATGGGACCAGCTCCCCAGGTCCGCCTACACACAGGCTTTCCTGAAGGACCTGGCCCCCAAGTAGGAGTCAGTTACCCAGGTGCCAAGGAGGGAGCTCTACAAGAAACTCTGAGTGGCTGATGGAGAGCAAGAGAAGGAGCAGAAAAACCAGAGCAGTGAAACCCTGAAGACAGCATGGGGCAGGGATATAAGCCAGGAAGTAGGCACCACCATGTAGGGATCACAACCCAGGGCCCGGAAGTGAGGGATTGTGGTCCAACAGTCCCCAGTGCCTGACCAGGCACACCTGTGAGCTCTCTGACCTCCAGTGTCCTCCCCTGTAATGCCCCTGAGCATCCATCTTGAACATGAGAAAAAGGTAACGCCTGCCTCATGGAACTACACTGAATTGCTGAGTCACAAAGTGCCACCTACACCTCCCACTAGGAAACCAAACACTGAATATGTTAGTCATCTCTCCCCATGCTTGTGAAAATGAACAACTAACTATATTGCCATCAATTAAATTTTTCCTCTTCACTTTGATGTTAGGCATCAAATTTAAAAAAAAATGTTCTTTGCACTACTCTAAAGACCAACTGGATGTTAAGATTTCTATTTCTGCCCTAGCCAGTTTTGTTCAGTGGATAGAGCCTTGGCCTATGGACTGAAGGGTCCTGGGTTTGATTCCAGTCAAGGGCACATGCCTGAGTTGTGGGTTCAATCCCCAGTAGGGGACATGCAGGAGGCAGTCAATGATTCTCTCTCATCATTGATATTTCTTTTTCTCCCTCTCACTTACTCTCTGAAATCAATAAAAAATATATATATATATTTAATTTTTTTTTCCTATTTCTTGTATTGATTCTAACAAAGGAAAAGGTGGAAAAATACAGTAGAAATGTCAGGATGGAGAGGGCAAAGGCTGACTCTGGAGGCTTCATATGAAGTTCCTGGTGACAGTAATTACAGGCTTGGAGCTTCTTGCAATTACAGCTCAAGTGTGGTGTTTCCTTTTCCTCTGTAAATCTGCAGTGACATGGGGACCTCTTCCACGTATCAGAAATGACCCAGCTCTGACAGCATGCCCTCTTCCCCTAAGTGAGTGTTTGTACTTCTTTATATAAATGGCAAGAAAAAGAGAGGGAGAGAGAGGAAGAGTTCAGGTTATGGGGGGAAAGAGAAGGAGGTCATCTTGAGAGGCAGCAGAATGATACAGCGGGAAGGGTCCCGCTTGACCTCGGGTCCATTCCTCACCTGGTCTTCCAGGGATGAGGCGGATGGTCAAGCTCATGGGCAGCCACAGAGCAGCTCCCCTCGAGTGGTCTGTGGGATACGTGGGATTTATCTAACATAAGAGGCCGGCCCTAAAGGAGGAGCTGGGGAAGCCAAGTGCAGAGGCCAAGGGACTTCCTGAACTTAGGATTCAAGGCTTTAATCAAGTTCTGATACAGAGAGAGTCCACCTTGAGCAGCAGCCATGGGGAAGGGGAACCAGGAAAGGGGACCAGGGACGAAGATAGCAGCTGGGCAATGGTCCAGGACAATGTGGCCGGTCCTCCCAGAAGGAGGAAGCTAGGAAGAAGCCCTTCAGAATCCAAGACCAACTGAGAATAGATGAATGGGGAATGGGAGTCCTTGCCCGTTGTTCTAAAAGAATCCCTTCAGAGAGTGTGTGAAGTAAGAATGATACCCAAGGTTCATTTTCTTTCTAATTTTTCTCTCTTAGGATTAGATGATTTTTAAGGACTTCTTTAAAAAAAAATAATGGTGTTGATCTAAAATTTGGCTTTTCCCCAAACCCATTTACATAGCTCTCAGAAGTCAACTGAATTTAAATGCTTGCCTTTAATAATGGAATCAGCAATGCTTTTACTCTTTAAGAGGTCTGGGAAGTAAAATTAGTCCAGTATTATAATAATTACATTTACTATTTTCCCCCAAAATACCAATTTTGAAATATTTCAATGGAGCATTGACTCCTCATATGTGTGTCACTCTAACACATACTGTGCACACAGAGCAATTCACTGAACTGTTTCCTCTCCTTGCCTGGGTGGGAAGGGCAGAAGGAGACATGTTTACCCATGGGATGTGTCATATGTCAAAGGCCGAGGCATGGAAGCATTGAGGCAGAACTACATGGATGATGGAGAAGAAAGACAGAGAGAGACTCAATAAAATTAGAACTTTCTTTGACACAACAGCTTTTGGTTCTGGTTGGTACCAAGCTCCAATTCCAAGCTACACTACATAATGAGGCTGATAGTGCTACCTTCTTCAGGCACCTTTAATATCTGGCTTGAATCATAGGACAGACAGGTGCCAGCGGTAGAGCCATGGGTGGGGTGTATCTGAGAATTCAAACTCACAGACTGGGAAACAATAAAGTTGGGGAAAGAGGGTGGGAATGACAGTTACATTTTTCTATGGTGCTTTACCTGATGAAATCATTTCACTGCATCCATGGAATACGGGGAAAAGGAAGCTATAAAATGAAATTGGAGAAAATTCTCAGAAATATAATGGCCCTTAAAATGGGCATCAGTTTGCATCCAGAGTTCAGAGAACATCTATTATAGAAACAATATTATGCTTGTATGGAAATGCATTTGTCGTTGATTAAAACAGAGTCCTCTGATAAAATCTTGTGGGACACGCTCTATAGGAATTTGAGGAGTGACATGATCGATGAAAATTGAGAATTGTTTCAGGTTCACACGGAGGGCACCATATAATCATAATGGTGATGGCTTGCATTTGTAGAGGGTTTTAGTTTTCAAAGTGCTTTTCTGCCATCATCTCTTCTGATCCCCACAGCCGCCCTCATCCCCATTTGAGAAAGATATAAAGGAAAGAAAACTTCATATCTCTCTCAAATGAGTGATGTTGTATTTGAGAGGGTTGTATAACATTGTACTTTTCTTGATACCCACACTAGTCTACTGGCTTACAGCATTTGTAAAATGATCTATAAAAGTGAGAGCTAGTGAAAACTAAATAAAATTTCAAAGATGAAAATGTTCTAGATCTAGAAGAAATAGGCACAGTGAAAGAATAAACTATGGAATATGTATATATACTTGACATGGGAGGTGGGACAGGAAAATTATTTTGCATAATACAGCTTAGGTAGCTTCCGTATTCTTGGAGATATTTCTTTTGAACTATGTGGCTACCATCTCAAATTGCATGTGTCAAAAATAACCCTCATATCTCAATTTTCCTGTCTAATGAAAACTTGGTTTGATTTTGGCCACCTCTTTTGACTACAGATATAAAATCAGTCACCTATCTTTTTAAAAAATATATTTTATTGATATTTTACAGAGAGGAAGGGAGAGGGATAGAGAGCTAGAAACATCGACCAGCTGCCTCCTGCACACCTCCCACTGGGGATGTGTCCGCAACCAAGGTACATGCCCTTGACCGGAATCGAACCTGGGGCCCTTCAGTCTGCAGGCCAACACTCTATCCACTGAGCTAAACCGGTTTCGGCTTTTTTTTTTTTTTTTTTTAATCCTCACCCGAGGATATTTTTTCCATTGATTTTTAGAGAGAGTGGAAGGGAGAGGGAGAGATAGAGCAAAACACAGATGTGAGAGAGACACATTGATTGGTTGCCTCCCACATCCCCCCAACCAGGGCCAGGAGCCTGTCACCAAGGTATGTGCCCTTGACCAGAACTGAACCCAGGTCTCTTCAGTCCACAGGCCAATGCTCTAGCCACTAAGCCAAACCGGCTAGGGCCAGTCACCTATCGTTTTTTCCTTTCCCTTACAGCTATCTCCACCTTAATGAAGGCCTTCAAGTACTCAGCCCACAATGTCCTTCAATCTGTCTGATTTCCAATACACCTCAGCTCCTGTAACACACCATCAGGGGGCTCTTTTCCTCACACTATTCATCAGATTCCTGCTTTTTGTCTCCCCAACATAAAAAGAACTTCACCTGCCTTTCAGAATCATGGAGGGCACCATATAATCATAATGGTGATGGCTTGCATTTGTAAAGGATTTATCATTAAAATGCAATGCCACCCAAGTTCTGAACACCCTTTTTCTTTTCCGATGAGCCTGGTCCTCCAGCCCCTCCAATGTTTAGTGATCTCTCCTTCCTCCAGCCCTCTGCATGTCTTTCCATTCACATAGAAAGCAAAGTCTCCGTGTTGTTGCAAATATTTCTTTGCTAAACTCTACTCAATGATCACTTGCATGATTCCGGTTCTCTGTTGAAGGCCATCCTTTATGAATACTACATGGCTTAGACTCTGTGATATTCAGCAGAATCTTCATTGTGTAGTATCTTGTACTGATCCACAAACATTAATCTGTATCTTGTTATGTATACTGCTGGCCTCTGACAACCCTGGGGCGCCCAGCAGTGATGAAATTGGGTGGATCACTTCCATTAATAACTATACCCAAAAAGACAAAAACAGTGTCAGAAAATAAATGCACTCCTTCATGGGAACCACTCATTCTTTAAGTGCCGAGACTACGAAGGTGAATAAGATAAACCCACTGCCTATCTCTGCTGAGCTCATGGTCTACCCCATGAAGGAAAAACAATAGACACCCTCAGTGGAGAGTTCTGAATGCCTACCACCTTTTAAAGTCACAGAGAAAAATAAAGTAGGAGAGTTGATCAGTCTTGATAAGGAAAAAAGCTCACAAATGAAACAATGCCTTTGGCTTCGTGAAAGGGTGGATGAGTATTTCAGTTTCCCATGTGGTCCCACAGGAACCAAAAGTGGTCCAGTTTGACATGAAGTAGGAAGATCAGGGAAATGCTGGCTTTTCAAGTTGGCAGCTGCAGGCAAGATGATTTATAATTCAATGATATATATTCTTATATTCATCAAACATTGTATGCTTAACATCATTTGATATTTAAATAAAAATGAATAATTGCAATTACCCTAATAAGCATATAAAATAGCTGGAAGAACTTTAAAATTTTGGTTATTCACTAACAGAACAAAAAAATTATGCTAATTTCAGTCAATTCTTTAAATTTATACAGTAATAATGAATTTAACTTGCAAATGTTTGGTAATCCAAGCCATCACAGAAGATCTGCTTAGTGGATGCATTTTCTTTATGCATTAAAATGCATTATGTACAGATTTTTGCAAGATAAAGACTTATTTGGGAATACTAAACCACAGGAAAAATGAAAGACAACGTTAGAATAATGATTTCAAAAGAGCTATGTCAGTCGCATTTCACTTACAAAAACTTCACTGTAGTATTAATACCAGTTTAATGTTGATAAAGAATAATATTTAATTCCCATACCAAATAAAAGTATTTTAACCAGCTCATGTTCATTTTTCAGCATTCTATGCACCATTTTCCCAATCACTATAGAGACAAAAAATATGAAAGCATCTCTAATGCAAAAAAATGATATTAATTTAATCATATAATTAATTTAGAGGCATTCAAAGCCACATTAAATGGAGGCTATATTTCCAATCATCAGTGAAACAGGCAATCAACAGACTTTTAATGTTTCAAAAGATGACTTCTCATTTTTTTCCTGTGCACACACTGATGGACATTTAGAGGGGAGAAGAGCAAGAAAAACCCCCACTGAAATAAGGATCAGGTAGATAGAAATTAAATAAAGTGAAAATAGTCTCACAGAAATGAGTGAAGAAAACTTTATCAAAAAGAAGCAAGCCACGTTAGATGTATGAAGAAGATTAAAATGAAGAGACAATGCAAACAATAGACTAAGTAATTAGGTTGTAGGTAAATGGTGCAGTTTGAATAGAGTGGAGAGGGAGCTAAGGTCCTAAGCACACAGCCTTTTCCATCCCTTCAAAAGACTGGGTGTTAAATAAACAAAATAAGGGTAAATGTAGATCAAAGGAATTGCAGGGAACAGAAGTATAATCATGTTTGAAGGCAAAGAATAAAAAATAGTAGGAAAAAATAAGTTGTAGATAAAAAATAGAATAGAATACATAATGCAGAAAGACCTTGAAGAAGGTTGAAAGATGTGGAACAGAGAACAGGTGAAGGGGTGAGCGTTAGGGGGACACCTCTTACTTTGAGTTCAGAAGGAATTTAGAAGAAGGAAAAGATGCATGTGCAAATTCCCAAGTGGGGAAGAGGATGAGGACAAGGTCAAATGCTGAGAAATCAGGCCGTGGGGGTTGACAAGTTTAAAAAATCATGGTTCCCTGAGCCGTGTGGCTTAGTTGATGGGGCGTCATCCTGTGCATCCAGAGATCACTGGTTCAATTCCTGGTTGGGGCTCATGCCCAGGTTGTTGGCTCAGGGTGTGCAGGAGGCAGCCAATTGGTTTTCTCATCAATGTTTCTCTCTCACGCTCTTTCTCTCTCTAAAATAAACAAAAACATATTTAAAAGAATACAGCGATACTTACAGAGAATACACATGGAAATGTGAAAGCTAATAAAGTAAACCTGTTGCCAGAGTAAGATTCAACATGAGAAAGTTGATGAAATAATATCTCATTTATAGGTTAAAAAAGGAAAACTATGGAACAATCTCAATAGAATGAAAGAACACTGAATAAAATACAATGTCTATTGGATAAAAATTCCCTTAGAAAAGAAAGGAAGTTAATTTTTTTAACTTGATAAAGAATAGCTATCAATATGTAAAGTAAGTACAGTACTTTATGGAGGTATTTAAAAAGTGTTAAAGTATTGCCATAAAGTCAGGACTATAATAAAGATCCATCTATCCAAACTTCCATTAATATTAAAATTGGTAAGGAAGAGACAGACTGTATTTGTAAAGTATAAGTTTGCGCGCATGCATACACACACACACACACACACACACACACACTCACACACAATGGAATACTACTTAGCCATAAGAAAGGATGAGATACTGCCATTTGTGACAACATGGATGGATATTGAGAGTATCATGCTAAGTGAAATAAGTCAGACAGAAAAGGACAAAAACCATATGCTTTCACTCATATGTGGGATATAAAACAGAAAGCAACAACCAAACTAACTAAACAAACTCACAGACACAGACAACAGTGTGGTGGTTACCAGAGGGAAGGGGAGCAGGGCGAGGATGAAGAGGGTAAAGGAGGGTCAAATGTATGGTGATGGAAGGAGACTAGATTTGGGGTGGTTGGCACACAATGTAATATATAGGTGTTATATTATAAAACTGTGCACCTGAAACTTATGTAATGTTATTACCCCATGTTACACCAGCAAATTTAATTTAAATAAATGATTAGAGAGGAAGAAGTAAAAATAATCCCAAAGAATTAGTATCAGAACTACAGAGATACTTTGTGTAATATCAACCTACAAAATCAATAACGTGCCCTTATATGACAAATGACTGATTTGAGAAAAAAAAGTGGGAAAAAACACTCTTTCATAATAGCAAAATACAAATAAAGTACCAGGAATGTTCAACAGAAGATGTGCAAGCTGTCCTTCAGAAATGCAGAAACAGCACTGAGGGGCTGTAGCAGACCAGGAAAAGCAGAGTGCAAGAGTGTCCTGCATGTGGTTGGGTGCAGGACAGCCGATATCACAATATGCCCATTGTCCCTGAACCAATCACAATTTGACTTCGATTTCAACCAAAATCTTAAAGTTTCCCACACAACTAGAGAACTTGACTCTAAAGTATAACAGAGTAAACTTTGAAGAGTTGAGACATATTTCCATTTAGAAGGAAAGAACAAAGTTAAGGCTTACTCCCTACCAGAAACCAAGGTTAATTTAAAACTGTGTCAATTGAGTTATATGGAGTTGAACAAATAGATCACTGGAATAGATTAGAATCCATAGATGCATTAGATAGATAGATAGATAGATAGATAGATAGATAGATGATAGGTAGATAGATAGATAGATAGATAGATAGATAGATAGATAGATAGATGGATGATAGAGATAGTAGGTAGATAGATCAGTTATATCTCAGAAACATCATGGCTCTTAGAGGAAGACATTACATGGCTCCATAATGGAGTGGGTGTGAGGAGTGAGGGCACCTGTGAAGTGAAACAGGCATCATTCTTCCCATTTTAAAGATGAATAAATCAAAGCTGGAGAGGAATTGAGAAACCTAAACAACATCAAATGGGGCAAAGTCAGAATTCTAACAGAAACTGGACACCAAACGCACATTCTTTCTACAGTAAGAAATGAGCTAATACTTTGAGACACATACAGACTACCAGCATTACATTTCCTTACCACTTGACAGAGTAATGAATATAATTCTCAATATAAATTTTCTAACAATAAAACAGCAGTTTAAAAAAAATAAATCTATTTTCCTAGATCTTGAGGAAGAGCATAGTATAGATAAAAATGTTATTTTATAAGCTGGCACCTGTGTGATATTTTAAAAAATGTCATTAAATTTATTTCAAATCTACTTATTGTTAAAGCTGGTATGAGAAATATCTCTAAATATTCTGTTAGAGTGATATGAATGCTGGGAAGTATTACTCTTTCATTTACAAATCCTTTGCAAGTGTAGCTTTAATAACTATTGTCCTCACTCTAACTGACACCAGGGAAGAGCACTTTAGTCCTAATTGGACCATCTCTCCCCACTGCTATTATCCATAATAATTACAATTAAATAATCATCATTAGCTCATCCATTAGAGGATTACTAACATTTTAAGAATCTGCTCAGTGCCTCCAACAATGAGCTTTCCCACGGAGGCAACTGGAATTGTGTTTTTTCCAATGTACTGCTCAAATGGACATTTCCTTTGTCCAGACTGGGCCTGAGCTCCATGAGAAAGTGATCTGGGCCATCTCCACAGAACACGGAGCGCGTCTGGGACAACTAGCCACCACCACCAGCAGAGCGGCTCCCGGAGCACCCCTGAGTGGAATGCACTGCAGGGAGCAGTTCCAGGCACAGAGTCAGGAATAGACACAGAGCCAGGGTGCCATAGGCATGGTGAGCACTCAATAAACGGGAAGGACAGGAAGTCACCTGAAGCCTGAAGTAGGATGCAAAGTGATCCTAGGCCACATCCCAGCAGATGCAGAGCGTGACGCTGGGCTTGATTTTGCTCTGGAAATCATGAAAAAAGCCACTGGAAGTGTCTCAAGGACAGAACTTACTATCTCAACATGGCATGCCAGCTAGCCTTGTGGGTACCATAATTCTAACTTGGCCCACCATTACAAAAGCTATGAATTTTGACTAATGCATTTTGCCCATTTTATAAATAAACTAGAGGCCCAGTGCATGGATTCATACACTGGTGGGGTCCCTCGGCTGGCCTGCAGGGATCGGGTCAAAATCAGCTCTCTGACATTCCCTGAGGGGTCCCAGGTTCCGAGAGGGTGGAGGCCAGGCCAAGGGACCTCACTGGTGCATGATTGGAGCCCGGGGAGGGACTTCGGGAGGGCTCCAGGGTGTGTCCGGACCGCCTCACACAGTCCCAATCAGCCAGACCCCAGCAGCAAGCTAACCTAGCGGTTGGAGGGTCTTCCCCCTGTAGTCAGTACGTGTCATAGCAACTGGTCGAATGGTCAAATGAATGGTCGGACAGTTAGCATTCTAGGCTTTTATTATATAGGATGGCTGGACCTCACCTGCAGGGAGATTTTATCAAGGCCAGTTCCCCACTCCCAGACCTGTCTATTATTCTCAGAAGGACAGTGGTGTCTGGGAAACTGAATTTTAAATGTGCATATATTATTTATTCCTGTATTTATAAAAAGACAAGAATACTAAAGAGAGAAAGAAATGAAACCCTCAAATGTACATTTATTTTTTGAAAGAAGACTTTGTCTGATCCACAGGCTAAATATATTGAAAGAGTTAAATATAACTAGTCATGATCAATGTTATTTTCATCCTGTGAATTAAAAGCACCAGAGATGGGACCAAATGGTTGACTTCATGATATAAATATTTAAACAACATTTTAAAATGTATGCTGCAGTTTATAGAGAATTAAGAAGGTGTAAAGGAATATACTGGTAAGCATATGTAGCATTAGCTTGAAAATAAAACTATTAAGTAGAAATCTATTTTTGATTACAGTTGGTTACAGATAATTAAGAACAAAACACAGTTCGTCCTTCTAGGAAGGGGCTACCTCCTAAACATTACCTCAGAGCACCAATAGGCAGCACCATTCAGTCAATGAGGTTATTGCTTAGTTGAATTATTTAAGTAAATCATAGGAAAACAGCTCCCATTCTCACATCGTATTATTACCTCTTCAAGACAATATATGCTGACAACCCTATAAAGTTGGTGATTATAATTCATTTGTACCTTGAAAACTTTGGGAGCTCTGGGCTAAGCCAAGGACTGCCAACATGGGTTTTATGGACTTAGAACTTCACATTTACTTGTAAAAAGTTGAATTCACAGCTGTTCACAGGAAAATGATCCTAGTCCCCTAGTTCCTAGAAGGAGTGGATGTATCTGAGGCATGAAGGGATGCATTTTGGATACAACCACGTTTAGTATGAAAAAATTCCTTATCACCTGAGACCATAAACGGTGGTATTATCTACAAAGAGAAATGCTTTGTTGGAAAACATAGTTGCCCTTAATGATGTCACCTCAGAATGTGAAGGCTGTTTGCCAACACGATATATGCAACTTCCCTGGATACCCATTGTGGATAGAACTATGGAGTCCATTAATTTCCCTAAAGTCTTCAAGATTCTGTTTACTGTTCAGCCTGCTACCCAGTCCGAGGGTATGAGATCCATGAAGTGAACACACACTCTGTATGTCAGCATGCCCCCAACCTGCCTGCCACTGGGACTCACTCAAAGCATTGGTCCAGGCTCCAGACTCATCAGAACCCAACTTCCAACCCACCACACCTGACACTTAAAATGAGGAGTTTAGGATGCATTATTTTCCACAAATGAATCCAGGGTTTGGACAATGTGTCTGTGGTTAGCCCATCAGCACCAGCCACAAGTTGGTTAACTTTCTCTACCTCTTCCCCATAAAATACTACATTTTAGGTTATTTTTGCATCCTTTTCGTATTTGAAAACCAAGGTCTGTTTTTCATTTCAGTGACTCCCTTTCAGCTTCACCATATTTTTCTCCAGATCTGAGGTCTGAAGTTGCTCCATGTTGCAGGCGGTGAGATGCCTTGCATGGAAACTTCCCCCATCATAGTCTGTTCATGGTGCCCATAGTGGGAAGTGGAGAATACAGTTGCTCCCCCAGGTCAGACACCAGTGTGAACTTTAATCAGAAATACAGGAAGATGCTCTCAATGAATAAGAAATGAAGAAATCCATGGCCACCAGGGGGAAGAGAATTTGCAGTGAGTTTGGCTCCAACCTTGGTCCATTTCTCCACTGACTTGGCTATTCCATGTCCAAGTTCCAGTAACAACATTTCTTTTATTCCAGTCACTTGAGGCTCAGTCTTGACAACTTGCCACATCCCTGGCTTCCTCAAGGGGAGGGGCCATGCCAAATAGGGGCAGCATCCCCAGCACCTCGCTTCCGTCACCGTCTTGCTGTTTGTCACAGGCCCACGCTGGACGTGCACATGGCTGGCTTCCCCGGCCTTACTTTCCACGTGTTGCGGTAAAACTCACAAGCCTTTTTCTTTTCCTCACTCCACCTACCTGACGTATTCCCAACGTCCCTGGAAACCCTTAGTGTCATGTGCCAAGTCACACGTTACTCTGGGCACATGTTCTTGTCAGATCTTAGAAAAATGGAAAAGGAAACTCTCCCCAGTGCTGAGCTTCAGTTCACATTTTCTCATGCGAAGAAGAGCTAGTTTCCTCCCTGGCCTGTAGGTCCATTCTCTACCTGCTCTCTTTGGAAATAATTTTGGGTTTGCTTTTGTTGCAACTGCATGGTTTGTAGCAAAGCTCAGTGCTGCCTGCGGGGCCTGTCCTGTCCCGGCTCCTCGCCCACCTAGGCAGTGAGCGCCGAGCGCAGCCCTGCTCTCCCTCGGCAACTAACTGGCACGTCCCCCCAGATGGCAGGGGTTGGAAGCCCAGAGCCACACATCCTGGCCTGTGGAAAAGGCGGAAAAGGCGTGCGCTGGTGAGGAGGACGGCGCCTGCTGGACCTGCAGTGGGAGAAAGTGTCCGCCGCGTGGCCATCTCTCCTTGGTCCTCACGCATCCTGTGCAGCCTTGACCTTCGCAGCCACGTGGTTCCCGGGATTAATGAAGCGATACATTCCCGCTGACCTAGAGCAGTTTGAGCAGGTTTCCAGGTCCCTTCGTTCAGAAGAGCCCAACCGGGAATGGAAGAGCCCTGCTGAGCCGCAAGAGTTCACGTTGATGCTGGGGCACTTCTGCGGGTCTCAGGCTCTACGGAGGCCCCGGGCCCTCGCCCCTAAGCGGCACACCCTCAGTCACAGGTAATGTGTGCCAGCGATAAGCCTGAGGCCCCCTTTGCTTCACGCAATGGAAGTGTATTTCTTGTTTAAAGTGAGTTCCTCTAAGTCAGTTTGCAGAGAGCGCTGGTTCCCAGGGTCCTTCGTGAGCCAGGCTGACCGAGGTTCCTCCCTGTTTCCCGCATCTCCCCCCCACCCGTATGGGGCGGGGGGCTCCCGGCTCTGTGAGGAGAGGTGAGGGCCGAGAGCTTGTGCCAGGAGGGGTGCTCACCATTTCTGCGCACACTGTTGTCCAGAAAGCATGGGGGACTGTGATGGCAAAGGGGGGCGGGGGCTGAGTGACAGAGAGCAGAAAACACTGGTGACATCATGAGAGCATCCCCACTGTCCTCCCGTAGCCCAATGAAGTCCACCCGGAGAACCAGCATTGCAGGGACCACCGTGATGGACAGAACGTTTTGCTTTAAAAAAAATTTACTTGTTGGAAGTCACGTGGAATGAGCTTGTCTGAGAGCAGCCTCTGTAGGAGCTGCGTGCCAGCCTTGGCCCCTCAGTGCTGATCTGAGTCTGGTCCCCGGCACCCGTGTCTCCTGTCGGACTGGGTGTCCTTCCATCTGGCCCACTCCTGCCCTCCAGGTCTGCTCTGCATTCAAAGGGCAGAGGACAGAGGGATGGGACGGGGGGGCGGGGGGGGGGGAAGCGAGGGTGTGGGGTGGGGAGGGGGAAACATCTTCATTTCAGGAGCATTGCGGTCTCCTTTCATCACTGGTTTCCCTTGCAGTGGAGCAAGCTGCTTGAGACCTCTTCAACCAGGGGACATTTATTAGAGCCTTTAACACTGCAAATGAACTAACTGAGTCTCATGCGAGAAGCACAGGAAAGCAAGTGTCGCCGGGGAGTAGAAAATGCCATCGCTCACATAATGAGCTTCCGGTTAAGTAGTTATAGGAAAGTGCTCTCCATTATAATGCATTAGCCTATAGCAAACCATTAAGAATTCTAATGAATCCTTTTCTTCCCAAAGAAAACTAAGCATTCAATCAATTAATATAATGGATTAAAATAGAACATCATTTTGCTGGCAGACTTTCAAAACAGAAGGATTAGAGACATTCAGATACCGAATGCTCAGCACAAGCTATGATTTCAGCGGGGAGTCTTATTTAGCCTTTCTTCATTTTAATTCCATCAATTTCAAGTTTTATTAACAGCAATGGGACACAAAACATTCCAACAGTGATGCTGTGTACACCCTGTAAACTCCTAAGAAAGTCAGTCTTTGTCATCATTGTGTTTCTAAGGGTATGCATTTACATTCTCTGCTAGAAGGAAAAACTCAATATTTCTCTCAGTGGGTACTGACGGATTAAGTTTTAAGAGGCCATGAGTTTTTAGTCTCACGGTATGAAAGGGAAATATTACTTATCTGATTCAACTAGGCTCGGAGTAACCGGTGGCTTCCATGAGAAGACTAAGATGACCTACCTAACCTCTGAACCAACTGCTGAAATAATACGATGCTCAAGAACAAGAAGTCATTGCTTCCACGTAAGTGAAAGGTTTTTCAGAGAAGCTAGAGCTCATGTGGGAAGTTCCCCACACATCCACACCTCCACAGCCACACATGCATGAAGGGCTGTTTTGTGTGTGAGCATGTATCAACCATGAGTCTTCCAAATGGGGAGCCGTATGATTTGTTCAGTAAAATTAGTGTTTAGAGTGGGAAGGGACAGGACAAGGACAATGGAAACCACAGCAGGCTCCATGCTGTGAAACAATATGTGATGTGGAATCTTGCGTGTAGCTGGCCGTGGTGATTACATCACGTGTGAGAACTTGGTGATTATGCAGGCTGTAGATGGATAGGAGGTCAAAAATATAAACATGCAAAGTTGCAGAGCCTGGCACAGGGCGAGGGCAGCACGCGTCCTTCACTTCGCTGGACTAGGACATGAGGGTTGCTATGGGGTCGATGAGCACAGAAAGCCTCAGATTACCAGGCATCCAGACACCGCAGAATCGCGATTCCAGAGAAGTCAGAGAAAGAGTCTCACTAATGAGGTGATTATGCTTATCTCTGGGTAGAAACCTCAAAGAGCTCCAGCATGAAAGATTAAGTGATGAGGCAAGCACCGCCTGGTCTGTGAGGCTGGGAACCCGGATCAGTTGAGCTGCTCCTCATGGCCCATTTCTCTGCAGCCTCCTCACAGAAGCCCGTGGAATCTGCATCAGACATCTTCGTCCTTAAGAGTTTCCCAGAAACTCTATACCTATTGTCTCTATTCTCCTGCCAAAGGAAACTCTCAATTCCCATTTACCCTGTGTGTGCTCTGTGCCAGGAACCGGCTAAACACATTAGTGTATTTAATGTTACCTGGTTAAACAATTTGTGATAAAAAGGTATTGACATTATTCTTTTCCTCAACACTGGATCTTCTATAACTGTGACAGTAACTATAGAGAAAACACAGCCATGTAAAACCACTCCAGCTCAAATTTAGGAAAAATAGAGACCAATCTGTAGTAATCATGCCTGTTTATTGAGGAAATATCTAACGTCTCACATCTTATGTAAGCTGAGTTTACTGGACATTGACACCCAAGGTCTGAAGGAACCTACGTTCTGAAACTGCCACAGAACATTAAAAAACGTTAGAAATGAAATCCTTTGAAGACGTTTGCTCTAATGGACAATGTTTCTGCAGAAAAACTTGAAGTTGGGAAATTTAATGTTGATGAACTGGGAAGCACACAGTCGGCGAGAACCCTGCACATGGGAAATGACAATGAGAACTTTCTTCCGGGTTACAGTACAATAGATGACCATCTGGAGATCCGCCTGGCCAGAATATGAAGTTTTCCACATCAACTCTAAAATGTGAAAACCACAACAAAAAACACCAAAAAACTGCAAAGTCTTTGGCAACAACTGAGGTCATTGATAAGCCGTACTAGAGATGTCAAGGTTTAAAGGAAGGGAAAGACAGGGGAGACATGGTACTCTCAAACGCAAATGGAGAAAGTTCAGTGTCCCTCACAGATCCACATAAAATAAATGTCACTGGGCCAGTTTCTGGGAACATCCGTGACTGGAATGTACCACCACAGAAGCAGAAACATATTTCACCTTCTGAAGACCTGGTGGATGAGGGGCCCACATTGCCCTCCTCTCAGCCCTAAGAGCAGCCTCAGTGTTTATTTATTGTGGACGAATCATGAAGGAGCAGGAACAGTTTAGAAGTAGCTTAAAACAGTCTTTGTGAGGTCTCTGTGTGTGGTTCTACCCACCAGGCTCCCTTAGATTGCTGAACATGTCCAAGCCTGGATCACCCTCATCCCTACGGACTCTGTTTGCCACCCACCACCTCTCCATGAAGGTCATTTTCTGATCAAGACATCCAGAGTCATTTTCTGTTCTTTGTCATCAGGAATACTGACGGCAACTCACATCTGACACCCAAATACTGCGGTCAATACCTGTCATCCCATGTCCCCCGTGAACCAGATCTGTAGTGAACTGAACAATGCTTTGTTCTCATGAGCTCCTTAGAGTTTAGGAGGTAAGTTGCCATAATTGTACTATTTGCAGCCTGAGAGAGAGCTCATAGTGATGCCACCTCTGGAATGCAAACATGAAGAAGGAATTTCTTTTTTTTTTTTTTTTAAATATATATTTTATTGATTTTTTACAGACAGGAAGGAAGAGGGATAGATAGTCAGAAACATCGATGAGAGAGAAACATTGATCAGCTGCCTCCTGCACACCTCCCACTGGGGATGTGCCCGCAACCAAGTTACATGCCCTTGACCGGAATCGAACCCGGGACACCCCAGTCCGCAGGCCGACGCTCTATCCACTGAGCCAAACCGGCTTTGGCGAAGAAGGAATTTCTTAAACATTTTTATTTATTGACTAGAGGCCCGGTGCACAAAATTCGTGCATGGGGGATGTCCCTCAGCCCAGCCTGCACCCTCCTCAATCTGGGACTCCCAACTGCTCGCCTGATTGCCCACAATCCAGGACTGCTGGCTCCCAACTGCTCGCCTGCCTGCCTTCCTGATTGCCCCTAACCGCTTCTGCCTGTCAGCCTGATCACCCCTTAACCACTCCCCTGCCAGCCTGATTGATGCCTAACTGCTCCCCTGCCAGCCTGTTTACCCCTAACTGCCCTCCCCTGCAGGCCTGGTCACCCCTAATTGCCTTCCCCTGCAGGCCTGGTCCCCACCAACTGCTCTCCCCTGCAGGCCTGGGTCCCCCCCAACTGCCCTTCCCTGCAGGCCCGGTTTCCTCCAACTTCCCTCCTCTGCTGGCCTGGTCACACCTAACTGCCCTCCCCTGCTGGCCATCTTGTGGCGGCCATCTTGTGTCCACATGAGTGCAACCATCTTTGACCACATGGGGGCAGCCATCTTGTGTGTTGGAGTGATGGTCAATTTGCATATTACTCTTTTATTAGATAGGATTTTTTTTAGAGAGGGGGGGGAGAGAGAGAGAGAGAGAGAGAGAGAGAGAGAGAGAGAGAGAGAGAAGCATCTATTTGTTGTTCCACTTAGCTATATACTCATTGGTTGATTTTTGTATGTACCCTGATGAGGGATCAAACCCACAACCTGGACATATTGGAATGACACTCTATCCAACTGAACTACCCAGCCAGGGCACGAAGGCTTTTGTACATCATTCGGTGTATCTTGATACCACTGCATTCAAGCTCTTTTATAGAGCACATGTCAGCCAGAAACAGGAGGTCATAGAAAGAATTACTTGATCACAATTTTGTAAAAATTGGGCATAGGGATGTTAGCAAATATATGCCACATGCTAAGAACAGGCATTGCTAATGATTTTGAATCACTTTGCTGATAAATATTATAATAAACTGTAATGACTATTCAACTCACTTTGCTAAAGTTGATATACATAATATATAAAGATAATGTCATCCAACAAGGGACTTTGAAAATGTGTAAGGCCCTAGCCAGTTCAGCCTGCGGACTGAAAGGTCCCAGGTTTGATTCTGGTCAAGGGCACATGCAAGGGTTGCAGGTTTGATCCCCAGTAGGGGGCGTGCAGGAGGCGGCCAATCAGTGATTCTCTCTCATCATTGATATTTCCATCTCTCTCTCTCCCTCTCCCTTCCTCTTAGAAATCAATAAAAATATATTTCTTAAAAATGTGTAAGGATGAAATGTGATGTCCTTAGCGAAGATGTATCCACGGTACAGTGGTCAAGTAGTGCAGTCCTGGCTGGCTAAGCAATGTGATCGCCATTCATCAAGGCGACCTGGATGCCACTTCTGCATCAGGGGCAGGTCGAGACCTGCTGCCGTGAGAGTGGCATAGTGGAATCCGTGGATTGAGAGGGGAGGATGGTCTTACAAGCCATTTGGACACTCCCTCCCTCCTTGCCCCCTGAGAAAATTAAACAAGGAGGAAAGTGACATTTCTAAGCTCATAGAGTCGGTGATAGCATATAACTAGAATCTTTTTTTCTAAAACTTTCCATCAATGAACCTTGTCTTTTTGAAATTCTAGTCTACTGTGGTTCGAGTCCTTTCAATATTAGTTATTTGCTTACTTTGATGAGATAAAGCAGAAGGATGGGGAAGTTATAATCATACTGATGTGGTCTAGCATGAAAGGTGTTATCAGTGTTATTTCGCATCAGAAGAAAAGCACGAGAGAGCCTGTTATGTCTTGTCAGGCAATTGCTAAAAATCAAAAGATCCTGAAAAATATTTGAGTACTTCTACATGGAGCCTAACCTTTGGACTTTTTAAGTCATCTGGAAAATAGTCATTTTTTTTCTGACAGATGTAAACTATATTGAAAGACAGGAAAATGTATTATGAAATAACATAGCATGGCATTATGAGAAAATGAGATATATTTCT
The DNA here is from genome assembly GCF_963455305.1 of Plecotus auritus. Lineage (NCBI taxonomy): Eukaryota > Metazoa > Chordata > Mammalia > Chiroptera > Vespertilionidae > Plecotus > Plecotus auritus. Next base: position 53,880,124 of record NC_137777.1, on the reverse strand, counting down.
CTCGGTAGGTGGCTTTGTTTTCAAGAGGATTTCTATAGTGTTTCCCCCAAACTCCACAAAGGAGTTTGCCCGTTTTCTGTTGTGAATTAACAAAAAGAGCACCTGCCACATCACAGTCTATTTCCTGCTGTTCCCGTCTCTCATCCCGTTTGCCACTTTGGATAAATGGTTTTAAAAGTAATAATAGCCCTGGCCAGGCGGTTCAGTTGGTTGGAGAGTCATCCTGTGCTCTGATGGGTCTCAAGTTCGGTTTCCAGTCAGGACATGTGCCCAGGGTGTGGGTCCCACCCCAGGTAGGGAGCAGCAGGAGGCAGCGATCGGTGTTTGTCTCTCATTGATGTCTCTCTCCCTTCCTCTCTCTAAAATCAATGAACATATCCTAAGGTGACTCTAAAAAAAAAAAGGAATCCTATTTGGCTGTCATTATGGGTTCAGGAATGTGGTGAACAGCGCCCATCAAGCAGTCCCCTAGGTTCAGAGTGACCCGCCCCAGCTCCCACCAGAGGTCCTGTCAGCTTCCTCCTCCATCTCCCCTACCAAACAGTGAACAATGCTCCTACCGCTCTCATTTCACTCCCACGAGCTCTGTCACTTGCTGTTGGCTGCAGTGTGCCTGCTTTATATTTCCAGCTGAACTTCAAACCTCTGCTGTTGTCAGGTAGACACTGTGGAGTTCTTCAGCTTTTTGGTCTGAAAGTCATGGCCAGAGGAGTTGCCCTGCGATCACACAGCATGTTAATGGCACGCGTGCTCATTAGTCACTGGGAAGCACGCGTGCCCCCTTTGCATGCTGGAGACTCCACGGTCCTGCATGTTCTGGTGAGAAGTGAGGTCTCCCCTCCCATGGAAGAATCTGAACATTCTTAATTGTCTCTCCACCTCCGGACGTTGGAGCATAAACATGGGACTCAGCTCAGCCCTGGAAGATATCCCCTGGGACCGTGGTCCAGAGCACGTGATCCACAGAATGAAGGGCAGGCGAGAACCTGCGCCCACCGCAGCCGCATGAGCACCCGGTGGGTGTCCCAGCCACAGAGTCCTGGGGTCAGTGCGGAGTCCGATATCAGAGGCGGGGACATCATGGCCATGATCCCAAAGGCAGGGTTCTGCCAACAAGATGCTTTTGGTGTCCAGCCATTTCTAGGGCTGTGGTTTCTGCCCATTTTCCAGCCCCCCATTCAATTCTATAAGCTAACCACTGCCCCCCAAAAATCTCCCGTAAGAAACTAACTGCTTTCTGTTGCTTGCAACCAACAGCCCTGACTGTTGTCATGTGGGTTCTGAGCACACAGACTGCTCGCTGACCCTTGAAGCATCAGGCTTCCTCCGTTGTATGTTCCTCCCTCCGTTCATAGAATACATTCACTTCAATCTTCGAGACACTATCAGTGGTACCTTTTACTGCCAGTAATTTCTTTTTAATTGTTTAATATTTTATCCTTTTAGTTATGATATAAATTGGGTTATAATGGCTAACATAATTTTATAGACATTTTTGTAGGCAACAGATTGATGTTTGTGGCCAGCATTCATTTTGCCACACTCTCTATCTGTTTCATCCTACACATAAGGATTGCTTTCTAGGGCATTAACACAGCTTGTGAAGGAAAAACAAGTAGTGTCTAGCTGGAAATGAGAAAAATATTGGATGACTATATGAACAAAATTGTTGCATCTTTAACACATTAGAAAAGACTGGCGGGACCTCATGAAGTATCATACATGCATTATACATGTATATAACGGAACTCCAAACAGCTGCTTATTTTAATAGCTGACTAGTAGATAGTGTTGCATGAAAAGGAAGACGGGGCGAACAGCCAAAAGGCAGAGATGGTTCCTGTGTTTGCTTCTTTCTGCGTGTATTTGTCTGTCCGCAAACACTTGGATGCACCAGCAGGTGGCAGCCGTCCCCCTGGTGCACCCTGGCCTACCTGCCTGAGCAGCTTGTGCGGGGAAATGCCTGGGCGAGTAAAAAATAATTTTCACGCCTATCAGGTGGCCCCCAAAACACACACACACACACACTGTGAGTAACTAAAGGCAGTGTTCATGGAAATACATTTCATTTTCAAAACGGAGCTATCAGCTGTTAAAGTATGTATACATTTTGGGGGGTCACCCTGTATTTATTTGGTTCTAAAAATAATATTTTCTCTAAATTTCGGTGTCCCTGACTTTTCTGAATCATACTTTATTGCCTCTTGAGCTATATTCAATTACTTTTCTGGTGAAATACTTCAGTAACCTTGAAAAGCTTAATCTGAACAACTAGAAACATTTTGAACTGAAGAACTAATTAGAATATGTTTTTCTAACAAGTATTGTTATTTAAATAAAAATACAATATTTTATAAGTTAGCATTTATGAAATAAGTGTTTATCATAACATGTAGAATGTTTACTAAGAAATGACTAATTCGGAATCATTTACTCTTTTATTAACCTAATGTAATCATAGTAGCAGGTGGCATTGTACTGGTCACCAAATCACAATCACGCTTTTAATATCATTAAACTGCTAATATTTTATTAGTTTGGAGGAAAGAACAAGCCAAATTGTATATTGATACACTTCTTATTTTCCCCTCAACCTAATACGTTTCAAGAAAGGATTACTTTTAGTAGGCCATATGCTCCTTAGTTTTTCTTTTTTATGATTTGAGAGAGAGAGAGGTTTGCTGTCCCACCTGCTTATGCCTTCGCTGGTTGCTTTTTGTATGTGCCCTGCCTGGGAATCGAACCTACACTCTTGGCACATGGAGACAGTGCTCTAACCAACCAACCAAGCTACCCAGCCAGAACTGTACAGAAGGAGGAATGAAGGTTTGCTTGGTCAGAACAGAATCACAAGCCAAGCCAGTGGGTGAGAGTAAACTCCTGTTTGTCTCACCCAAGGCTTGCTCTGTGACATGCTTCCCCACCACTCCCCCCCCCCTCCGCCCCGTGAAGGCTCACGCACACGGTGCACCCCCAGTCCTCACCACCCATCTCCCGGAGAGTGTGCTCCTCCAATGGCCTTCTCTCAGTCTTCTCTGTGGGCTGGGTCTGCTGTCCCCAAGCCCTGTTTCTGCACATTCAGGATGCCATCTGCCACCCGCCTTTGATCTCTGCCTCCCCCAAACCTTGCCTGTGTGTGTGACTCAGCCCCACCTGCTTCCGCTTCCCATTTTACACCTGGATGAACATGACATCAATGGATTAAAAATAGTCCCTGGCTTTTCAGGCGAGTGAGACCTGCTTTGGGTTCCTTCTTTGATGAGTAGGCCACGTGACAGCCTCCACTGACTCAGCAGCCACGTCACCTCCCAGCAGAGAGCCCCCTCTCAGTCCAGTTTGCCCTGACTCCTCCCGGTGAGGGTGCCTGGGTCTCTTCCCAGGGTCCTGGTCCCTGTGGCTCCGTGCTGGGCACCCACCCCTGCCAGCATGGCCACAGGCTTGGATACTGGAGCATTGGGTGGCTGGAGCACCGGGCTTGGGCCACTCAGACGGAATGTTTCCACAGGAAGTGGCGCTGGCAGCCTAGGATACACATCTAGTTTTATCATCCTGATCAAAGGCAGAATCATGTCACATGCATTTCCAAATCACAACTTTCCTTCCACTCAGAGGGTGACAGGAATTGGCGAGTTCCCATGTAGGTACTTAGGTGTTTGCCCTGGGACCCCACCCCGCTTCCGAGGGGGCATGCCAATCTTCACCAGGAAACTGCTGCTTCAGGTGCAGAGCACAGGCATTCACGTTTCCCAGGTTTACTTTTTCTTTCTGGTATTTGAAAAGTTGTTGAGTGGAAAGTATATTTTAGCGCGGGGTCGCCACTAGAAAAGCAGCCTGGAAACCTGGATCCCTGAAGAACACAGTGAGAATTATCCAACTCTATTGTCCTTTACAGATTCATAGACTTGTTGGTGTGAAAAAACCATGGCAATGAGTGCAATTCATCCCACACTCAGTGCCTGCAGGAGTTCCGCATGCCTCACGGGAGAGACTAACATGCATTCTATTTTTAAAGGTTTCTCAAAATCTCACAGCCTCCCTCAGTAAGCCCTCCCAGTGCACCAGGCAGCATTGGCCTACATCTGAGGGAAATCTCCTGTTCTGTTGCACCTTGGCGCCCTCGGCTTCCTCTTGTCCTATTTGGGCTCAAGGTTAAGAATGGGTGCTTACTGTATTGTCTTATTTATTGGGCATCAGTCCTCACTGGAAACTTGCACTAGTAAGTTCTTGAATATTTCAACGTTTTTTACAAGTAAGGAGTTTTTAAGTGAACTCAGTGTCTGAGGTGATCCATAAAGACAGTTGTAGGGTGACTGCAATATGTTCAGATTCATCATAGCCACGGCGCTCACCTGGGAGGGTCTCAGGAAAGATTTTTTGACGGCTGACAGGGGTGTGGCTTCCCACAGTCTAGCCTTTGCTTAAACAGGGAAGCTCTGAAAGGATCAGAGTATTGGAATATGCACTCCATAGCAAGGGATGGAGCATACTGTTTTAAACTGCATCTCGTTTTCATTAATTTAAGTTAAATGAGCCACTTGTGGGCTGCAATGCACAATACAGGTGTGGTAAGTACACTCAGAAAATTGTGTATTAGCAACAAGATGGGTGCTAGACATATCAAGGGGATCACTTTGTAAGGTACATAAATGTCATATCACTATGCTATACACCTGAATCTGACATAATACTGTATGTCAACTGTAAATTAAAAACATTACGAATTACTACATTTTAGAAAAGTGAAGAATTGGTTTTTCCTCTTTCAGAGCTTATCCTGTTTCTGTAGGTTTTAATTCATATTCTGAAAGTGTCAATTTATTATATACAAACTGGGAGAGTTTTTCTTTATCTTATTATATAATTTCTAGAGGCCCGATGCACAAAGATTCGTGCAAGAATGGGCCTTCTTTCCCCTGGCCCAGAGGCCCAGAGCTGCTGGGGTGGTGCAGAATGCCTGCATCCCGCCCCACCTCCAGCCGCTTGGCGCCTGCGTATGCAAATTAACCTTCTTCCATCTTTGTTGGGTTAATTTGCATACTCACTCATGATTGGCTGGTGGGCGTCGCAAAGGTACAGTCAATTTGCTTCTTTCTCTTTTATTAGTGTAGATTTTAGTAAATTTAGTATTTTCATAGTGATTAGACAATATAAAGGTACTAGAGGCCCGGTGGGGGGGTGTGTGTCATGGGAGGGGGGTGAGTCCCTCAGCCCAGCCTGCACCAATCTGGGACTCCTCGGGGGATGTCTGACTGCCAGTTTAGGCCTGATCCCTGCGTGATCGGGCCTAAACAGGCAGTCAGACATCCCTCTCACAATCCTGGACTGCTGGCTCCTAACCACTTGCCTGCCTGCCTGATTGCCCCTAACCACTCTGCCAACCAGTATGATAGCCCCCTAACTGCTCCCCTAGTGGCCTGATTGATGCCTAACTGCTCCCCTTCCAGCATGATCATCCCCAACTGCCCTCCCCTGCTGGCCCAATCACCTTTAACTGCCCTCCCCTGCTGGCCCGATCGCCCCCATCTACCTTCCCCTGCGGGGCTGAGGGGACTGGGGGACTTAGGCTGAATGAGGCTGGATGCTGCAGGGACTGGGTGAGGCAGGGCTGAGGGGACTTGACGCCACCATCGTGTGGCTGTGGGAGCCGCCATCTTGTGATGGTGTGGCAGTCAATTAGCATATTCCCTCTTTATTGGCCATGGGCACCACCATCTTGTGAGATCGTGACCATCAATTATCATAGTCCCTCTTTATTAGATAGGATGATCATTAGCCATGATTAAAAATGTTTCTTTTATTTTTATGTTTTAATTTTATTTTTCAATTACAATTTACATTTAGTATTATTTTATATTGGAATCAGGTGTGCAGCATCTTGGTGAGACAATCCTATTCTTTACAGAGTGGTCCCCCAATATGTCCAGTGCCTACCTGGTACAATACAGTTCTTACAAAATGCTTCCATTTTAAACTAAAATAAAAGAATTCCTGGAGCTAGTTAAGGACATTAAAGATTTAAGTATTAAATCCATATTATACAATAAGTACACAGGGTGGGCAATAGTAGGTCCACAGTTGTTCATATGTAAAATAATCCAATAAGTAATAAATAATGATGCAAGAATAAACTCTATGTTTCACATACTCACAGCTGTAACCCTGCTTTTGCCAACCCCTGTACTCTAATCATAATGCTTAATTACTTCCCTACAATAAACTTACCTTTGAATCCACAAGCAAATCTTTACTCAGCCTGCAGCTAATTCAATCCCACATTCCATCCACTTCACAAGGATATACAGTCAATTTAACCAACATGGTTTACGCTATTTCAGTACAAACTTGCAAGGCAATAGTGCTCAGTTATGGAAATATACATGTGGGTTTGTTTGTACTTTTAAAATCATGTGTCAAACTAATTTAAGGATCTTTACCTTCTCTAACCCCCTCCCCCAGAAAATAAAATTAGGCTTATATACTGTGAAATAATGGAGATAAATAATATTTGCTCGATTCATGGTTAAGAAAATTGATTATTGTGATTAAGTAGTGCACATGTACACTATTACACACACACACACACTGTCATTTCCTCCCCCAGGGTCTGCCTCTATGGACGTTCTGCCAGCAGTCTAGTCATCGAGCCCTCAGTCCCTCCTGCATGCACTGCTTCAGCATCGCTGTGTCTGCCAGGCTCCCCCCACCTCCCTGCGGCGGGGAGGCACCAGGAAAACCACTTCCCATCTGGCTCTTGTACCACCACCTGAGGCCCTGAAGTACCTCTGGAAGAACTTGACATGTTTGTCATCTGAATCTAGGGCATTCAATCAACCACCTCTCATTCTTTCAGCATTCCTATTTCTAAGCATTTTTTGATTCGTCACTAATGCAGGGTCCCCTGTGTAGCCACACCTTGCTCCTCACATGCCCTGTTCAGGGCTGCCTTCTTTTCTCCATCTCTGTCTGCAGCATCATCTCAGTATCCTCACCACTGGACATCCACCATTTCCTTCAAGCCCCTGGAAAATCCATGCTCATCATTTGCTAATCCATCGCCCACTAATCTTTTCTTCAATCTTTTGTAATCAATCTGGCTTTATAATTCCCTTATCTCATAATAATAAGCTACATAATTTCACACACTCATAGAGGTATAATTTTTATTATTTTATAAGACACACGCGTGCACACATACATACACACTTTTGTTTACCTGCCAAAAAGCTATGATTCTGAGACAGTCTCCAAATTCCACTATAAAGTCCTGTTTCCACAATGTTTCATGTTTGCTTGATAAATTAATGAAATGACCATTTCTTACCTAAATTGAATTTCTAAAGTGAATTAAGACATTTTATGACCAATGGTCTCATTAAAAGATTCAAAATGAAAAACAATAAAATATAGCTCATTTAATTCATACTTCAACATTTATTTCTACTTGCTCCTTAAAATGGCTTGATTTGGTGCAATAATTCTAATTTACCTTAAATGCAAAATGAGGTTTGAATGGCTACTAAAATACTCAGGTGTTTTATAAACTAGCCTCCCCTCTCTTACTAGGCTGCCCCTGAAGAGGGAGAGCTGGGTCATGAGGATCCATTTATTCCTTTCATGTTGCAGGGGAAAAAACTCAAGCATTTAAACTGTAATGAAAGTAACCTTTATTACACAAATTACATTTCTCTTGGTTTTCAGTTAACCATTTTTAAGATTAACTACTTTTAACTTTTGATTTCCAATGGCCAAATAGTCATCAGCAAAATGTATATCAAGTTGGACTAGAATGATTAATAAGAAACAAAAAGTTAAAGTTTGGTTCAATAGAGAATGGTAAAATATAGGAGCAAATAACTTAAAAGAAAATATCCTCAAATGATGGAAAATTTTTTTAGAGATCCCAAAATATAAATTAGGCATTTCATTGGAAGTTCTTAAAATATGGATTATAAATATTTGTGTGTTTTTTTAATGCACTTGAAATCACTGGCACACATTTCCCCAGTGCCTAAGATACTGAGCAAGATTTTCCAAAGAAACTTTAAGTTTACACTTAGTATTATCCTGGATGGAACTGATCACACTCCTCAGGGAAAGACACATAATGACAATTAGTGCGGGGTGTCCTTTAACTTAGCTTTGTAGTGGATGTCTGTACCACCTCTAGGCAGTATGTGGGAATGTGCCAGTTGCCACTCAAAATCAGCAAAATCCATCTTTCTTCGCTTTCAGTTGATCTCACATTTCTACTCTGATTGATAGTGTGTCAATTACTTCTTTTCCCCTCTGGCAATCTGCTTGTCACAATGAGTAGAGGCACTACTGACATAGGGTGGTGAGGTCCAGGGAGTGTCTTCTTGCAAAGTGAGGGAAAAGTGCATATGGAAGACTTGTTCTCTCACCCACTCACCCTTCAGGGGGCCGCCAGGACCGCATCTAGCATGTTCATCAAGAAAACAGTATAGCCTGTTTTATTCACAGTTCCCAGGAGTTGTTCAACGTTTTAGAAAAGATGATGGCAACCCCACACGCTGTGTGTGTGACACCAACACAGCCTAAATGTGTGGGTTTGTGGCAACACCACTGAGTTATGGTGATTGGACTTATTGCTGCAAAAGTCATTTACCCTGTTTTTATACAAACAGTTGCAATCATCCAAACACCTCATTTTGAATCTGGCCCGAACATTCACGAATTCTTTTATTTTTCTATTTTATGACAAATAGACGATTGTGCTTTTTTTTTCCTTGCAAGGTTATACATAGAAGTAAATTATATTGTCTGTGAATGTCATTTCCAATTACTAAAGGAGGTTTTGGTGTGTCACAGGGTGAGAAGCTCTGTTCTTAGCCAGTTCTGATGATCCTGTTTTTTTTTTAACCAAACAGCAAACATCCTTGCTGTGTGGGAGGCCAAGGCCGACAACACCTACAAGAAACTAGCCTGGTGGTCTTGGGGGAGACATTTGCTGAGTGTTTATTCTAGGCAGGCGATGAATAAGAGGACATACAGCTTTCTCTCCCATCCTCATATCTTCAGTGAGAACATGGCATTTGCTGCGGTCATTCTGTGACAATGAGGCTATAAACTTGGGATAAAAGGGGAAATGTCACTGAAGCAATGGACCACTTGGGGCTACTCTCGCAACCTTCTGGATATGTGGGGTGGGAGAGTGCACGTGGCTTAAATGACATTGCAGTGTTACCCAGCCTGAGCCTGTGCACCGGGTACAAATGGAACTTCGTAGCCTGGTCCCATGCCTCCATTTACTCAGATGTTTATGCAAATAACTTTCGAGGCACCTCTATCACTCTGTCTCCCCCACATCTCATCAGTCTTAAATAGCGTTGATCTGACTTCATGGGAAAATCCACCTACACATCTCATTTTCCACTTTCAACATCTGAGGCCAAATCACCATCACATTCTATGTGCACCTTCTGCTGCAGCCTCCTAATCGCCTTACTGAGTTCCCCTCCTACTCTGCCACATCCTCTACCCACAGCAGACTCACCCTTTTAAATACAAATTCAATCATCCTAGTCCTCTCAGGAAAAGAAGCTGCCACACAAATCCCCAAATCCTTCACTGGCTATGCAACAGGAACTCCATAATCAATTCCTGAGTTACGCTGGTCCCCTTGCCTGAAAGCCATTCCTCGCAACGACATCACCCACACCCCACTCCCTTCCCATTGGTAGTTCACACGTGGTTTGTGCTGAGGTCAGCTTTAAATAGTGCTTCCTTGGAGAAGCCATACCATCAGTAAACCAGGAGGTATTTGCTCTCGCTGAGCACTGATTTTCCTTTAAAACCAGGTTTCATATTTCTGACTTTAGTGCTGTCTCCACCACTAGACTAAGCACTATGAGGGCAGTGGGGTGACAAATTTATCCTAGTTCCTTGCAGAGTTCTTGTCTCACACTAAGTGACTAAATGACACTGGTAGAAGGAGTGGAAGAATAAACTATTTAAAGCCCTTGTTCTGACTCTAGACAAAGCAAACAATTATCCTAGAATAAAATTTGGCTCTCTCCCTAAGTCTTCCTCCAGTGGGAAATGAACGAGGCATTATCAAACAAGGAGTCTGGTGCCCCTATAAACTGTACTTACTAAAATAAATTAAATATTTTGTCTTTACACACCGGTCTCATATAACGGTGATTGATTATAAGATGGAAGCACTCTTGGTAGATTGACAACAATCAGGATTCATTACAAAGCTGAGAGCTTTTCCTTGAAGGTGGTAAATTTATCCAAGCAAAGCCATCTTGTGAGGCCTTGTGAGGACTATTAACCAAAAGTAAATTGAAATCTAAACAACTCACTGTGACTAGGACAAAAATACCAAAGTATAAATAAATGCAAGCTTTCAGCAATCCGCACCTTCTAAGGAGGACTTGTCCTTTCCTCAGTTTGGCCCAAGGCCTCTGGAACTGAGTTAGGAATTAAATGTAGAAAAATGAGGTGAAGCCTTAGAGGCTAAACTGATTTGCACAAGAATGAATCCCATGCTACAGAAAAAGAAAAGTTAGGAATGCAAGAAAAGGGGTCAAAATGGAATGAGAAAAGCCTGGAGCAGGGGTTCTGAAAGAGATGGAGGAGAGACTGTGTTGGTGTGGGAGCTGTTTGATGAATCTGACTTTGAAGGGAAAGAGAATAGGAAAAGAATTTCTTAGGAGGCTTGCCTCACGGTTTGTGGTGTATAATCTCAAGGCCACCCCACTCCTAAAGCATTGAATAAAAACTTATAAGAACTTTCTAGAGTTGGTTTTCTATTAATCTTAAAGATGAACATGCCTGAGGGCAGAAGTGTAAGTTTTTCCAATAAATTTAATAAAGTGCCTTCTAGACATAGAAAATTCTAGCAAACTGGTTTTCACCAGAATGGTTTTCACTGAGTTGAGTCAAAATTATCATTATATGAGATTATAATTCTTAACATTTTTTTGATAACTTTTTCAGGTAGCTACAATGAACTCTCTTTCAAAGGGCCATGTGAAATAACAAAGATCAGAGCAGAAATAAATGACATAGAGACTAAAAGGACAATAGATCAGATTAATGAAACCAAGAGCTTTTATTTAAAAAGATTTAAAAAAAAAAATAGACATACTGTTAGCTAAACTTACCAAGAAAAAAGAGCGAGGAAGGAGATAAAATTAAAAGTGAAAGAAGACATTATAATTGATACCACACAAATGCAAAAGACAATAAGAGACTACAATAAAGAATCACACTTAAAAATTTGGACAAACTAAAATAAATGGATAAGTTCTTTAAAACATACAACCCCACAAGTCTGAATCATGAAGAAACACAACATCTAAACAGACCAGTTACAAGTAAAGACATTGAATCAGTGATCAAAACCCTTCTAACAAAGAGTCCAGGACAAGATGATTTCACTAGTGATTTCTACCAAACATGAAGAGGAATTAATATCAATCCTTCTCAAACTCTTCCAACAAATAGAAGAGGAGGCAACATTTCTAAAACTCATTTTATGAGGACAGCATTATCCTAATACCAAAGCCAGAAAAATATATCCCAAGAAAATAAAATTGTAGGCCAATATCCTTGATGCAAATTCCCCAACAAAATATTAGCAAACCTATTCAACCATATTTTAAAGGGATCATACACCATGATCAAGTGGGATTTACTTCAGGGATTTAAGGATGGGTCAACATCCACAAATCAATCAATATGATCCACCACATTAGCAAAATGAATGTCAAAAATCATATTATTGTCTCAACAGATGCAGAAAAAACATTAGATAAAATTCAATATCCTATCATGATAAAAACTCTCAGCAAAGAGAACATACCTCAACATAATAAAGGCCAATTATGACAAACTCACAGCTAACATCATGCTGAATGGTGAAAAGCTAAACAGCTTTCCTCTGAGATCAGAAACAAGATGCCAGTTTTATTTGGCCCAGTACTAGAAGTCCTAGTTAGGCAAGAAAAAGAAATAAAATAAAACAATCCTGAAACTTGTATGGAACCACAATAAACTGCAAATAGCTAAATAGCAAATAGCTAAATATGAAGAAAAAGTAACACTGGAAAAATCACATTTCCTGTTCCCAAACTATATTACGAACATCCTATCTAATGAAAGAGTAATATGCAAATTAACCATCACCCCACTACACCAAAAGCCACGCCCACCAGCCAATCAGGAGCGAGTATGCAAATTAAACAAACCAAGATGGCTGCAGCCACTGAGAGAGCAGGAGGCTTGGGTTTCCCCAGCAATGGAGGAAGCCAAGCTTTCTGCACACCCTGGCCAGCCAAGGCCTCCACTCAAGGCTACAAAGTTTCAATTATAGAAGATAAATAAATCCCAACAAAAATGGTGGCAGCCATGGAGCTGGAGAGAGTAAGAGGCTTGGGTTACCCCTGGCAATGGAGGAAGCCAAGCTTTTGCAGCCCTGGCCTACCCTGGTCTCCGCTCAAGGCTACAAAGTTTCAATTGTAGAAGATAAATAAACCCCAGATACCAGGGCCTCTGCTTGGGTCGCCAGGGGGCATGGCCAGCCTGCAAACCACCACAGGCCCCTCACCCAGGCTGTCCCATGCCCCAAGGGAAACCCAAGCCTGATCCAGGACACCCTTCAGGGGAAACCAGCTGGCCCCCACTGTGCACCAGGCCTCTATCCTATCTAATAAAAGAGCAATATGCAAATTGACCATCACTCCAATACATAAGATGGCTGCCCCTATGTGATCAAGGATGGCTGCCCCCATGTGGACACAAGATGGCCACCACAAGATGGTCAGCAGGGGAGGGCAGTTAGGGGCAAACAGGATGGCAGGGGAGCAGTTAGGCATCAATCAGGCTGTCAGGGGAGTGGTTAGGGGGTCAGGCTGGCAGGCAGAAGTGGTTAGGGGCCATCAGGAAGGCAAGCAGTCGAGCAGTTGGGAGCCAGCAGTCCTGGATTGTGGGAGGGATGTTCGACTGCCCATTTAGGCCCAATCTGGATCGGGCCTAAATAGGCAGTCAGACATCCCTCTAGGGGTCCCAGATTGGAGAGGGTGCAGACTGGTCTGAGGGACACTCCCCCGTGCATGAATTTCATGCACCAGGCCTCTAGTATGTTATAAAAAACAATATGTTAATGGCATACAAACAAAAAAATAGACCAATGAAATATAATAGAGAACCCAGAACTAAATTTATACATAAATGGTCAATTAATTTATGACAAAGGAACCAAGAATATAAAATGGGGAAAGCACAGTCTCTTCAATAAATAATAGAAAAATGGATAGTTGCAATTAAGAAAAAATAAAACTAGGCTGCATCTTATACCACACCCAAAATCAACTCAAAATGATTTAAAGATTTTAATGTAAGGCCTGAAACCATAAAAATCCTAAAAGAAAACATAAGTGGTAAGTTCCCTGACATTGATCTTGGCAATGAGTTTTTGAATTTTATACCAAAGCAAAAACAACAAAAGCAAAAATAAATAAGTTGGATAACATCAAACTAAAACACACACACACTAACTTCTGCACAGGAAAGAAAACCAACAACAAATGAAAAGACAACCTTTAGAATGGGAGGAAATATCTGTAAGTCACATATCCTACAAATGATACCCAAAATATGGAAAGACCTCATACAACTTAGTAACAAGAAAACAAATAATTCAATTAGAAGTGGGTATAAGGTCTAAATAGATACTTTCAAAAGACATGCAAATGTCTGATGGGTACATGAAAACATGCCCCACCTCATTATTCATCATGGAAATGCAGATAAAAAACCACAATGACATATCTCCTTACACCTGTTAGAATGGCTATTGTCAAAAAGGCAAGAGAGAAAAAAATGTTGGTGAGGATGTGGAGAAAAGAGAACCCTTCTGCACTGTTGGTGGCAATGTAAATTGGTGCAGTAACTACGGAAAACATAAAATTAAATATAGCACTAATATCTGAGTATCAGTCCAAAGGAAATTAAATCAGTTGATATACATACTCCCATGTTCATTGAATCATGATTCACAATAGCCAAGGCATGGAATCAGCCTAGGTGTCAGTTGATGGATGAATGAACAAAGAAATATATGCATACTAGTGGCCCGGTGCATGAAATTTGTGCATGGGGGAGGGGTGTCCCTCAGACCTGCCTGCACCCACTCCAACCTGGGACCCCTCGGGGGATGTCCAACTGCCAGTTTAGGCCTGAACCCTGTGGGATCAGGCCTAAACCAGCAGTCAGATAATCCCTTTTGCAATATGGGACTGCTGGCTCCTAACCGTTCACCTGCCTGCCTGCTTGATCGCCCCAAACCACTCTGCCTGCCTGCCTGCTTGCCCCTAACTGCCTCCCCACTGGCTTTCTCACTCCCAACTGCCCCCTCTGCTGGCCTTATCACCCCCAACTGCCCTCCCTTCTTGGCCAGAACTCCCCTAACCACCTCTGCCTCGGCCCCGCCACCATGGCTATGTCCGGAAGGTCTCCTGGTCTAATTAGCATATTACCCTTTTATTAGTATAGATAAAGGCCTGGTGCACGGGTGGGGGCTGCTGGTCTGTCCTGAAGGGGGTCCCCTTAGGGGAGCAAGGCCAGCCAGAGCGAGGGGCCTGGGGCAGTTTGCAGGCTGTCCATGCCCCCATTGGGGTGAGGGTCCCTGCTGGGGAGCATGGCTGGCTTGAGTGAGGGGCTGAGGGCCATTTGGGGGCAGTTTCCAGGCCAGCCAAGCCCCCGGTTTTGTCCGGAAGGATGTCCGGAAGGTCTCTGGAAGGTCTCCCAGTCTAATTAGCATATTACTCTTTTATTAGTATAGATATATGCAGCTTTAAAAGAGAAGGCAAACCTGTTATTTGCCAACAGTATGAATGTAACTAGAATGCATCATGTGAAGTGAAATGAGAGAGAAAGACAAATACTACATGGTTTCACTTCTATGTGGAATCTTTAAAAAAGGAAGGAGAGTCAAATTCATAGAAACAGAGTAGAAAAGTGGCTGCCAAGGGCTAGAGGGTGGGGGAAATAGGGAGAAGTTGGGAAAGGGTACACACTTTCAGGGATAGCTGCATAAGGTCTAAGGGTCTGATGATAACATGGTGACTGTGGATGACAACACTGTAAAATTGAAACAAGTTAAGAGAGAAAAATTAAATGTTATCGCCAGAATATCTATTGATACAGATAGAGGTAGAGAGAGCTAAAGCTAGAGCTAGAGATAGATATGATGGATATGTTAATTAAATTGATAGAGAACATACTTTCCAATGTACAAGTATAAGTATATCAAATCATCACATGTATACTTTCAATATCATACAATTTTGTCAATTATACCTCAATAAAGCTTCAAAAAATCCTGAGAAAGTTTTATTTTTAAAAAACACTAATTGCCTCAGGCACACAACTCTGCCTTGGTAGTCCTTGGCAATGACTGCTGACTTTCAACAAATTTCCTAGCATAGTTAACAAATTGGAAACCTCTTATACAATATAATTATTTAGTACTAGAGGCCTGGTGCACGAAATTTGTGCATGGTGGTGTGTCCCTCAGCCCAGCCTGTACCCTCTGCAATCTGGGACCCCTCGGGGGATGTCTGACTGCCGGTTTAGGCCCACAGGTATCGGGCCTAAACCAGCAATCAGACATCCCTCTCACAATCTGAGACTGCTAGCTCCTAACTGCTTCTGCCTGCCAGCCTGATTGCCCTCTAACCGCTCCCCTGCCAGTCTGATTGACACCTAACTGCTCCCCTCCTGGCCGGATCGCCCCCAACTCTCCTCCCCTGATAGCCCGATCATCCCCAACTGCCCTCCCCTGCTGGCTCAATAGGCCCCAACTGCCCTCCCCTGCCAGCCATCTTGTGGTGGCCATCCTGTGGCAGCCATCTTGTGGCGACATCGCAGTGGCCATCTTGTGATGATGTCATGTGAGGGCATCACGCAACACCGCTTAGGCTTTTATTATATAGGATACTAGTGGCCCAGTGCATGGAATTCGTGCACAGAGGGGGCAGTTTCTTCAGCCCAGCCTGCACCCCCTCCAATTGGGAACCCCTTGGGGGACATCCCTCTCACAATCTGGGACCGCTGGCTCCTAACTGCTCACCTGCCTGTCTGCCTGATTGCCCCTAACTGCCTCTGCCTCCCTGATTACCCCTAACTGCCCTTCCTTGCCAGCCTGATCTCATCCCCAACTGCCTTCTCCTGCCAGCCTGATCTCACCCCCAACTGCCCTCCCCTGCCAGCCTGGTTGGCCCCAACTGCCCTCCCCTGCTGGCCTGATCTTGCCCCCAAAGGCCCTCCCCTGCTGGTCTGATCTCACCCCCAACTGCCTTCCCCTGTGGCCTGATGACCCTCAACTGCTCTCCCCTGCCAGCCTGGTTCCCCCCAACTGCCCTCCCTTGCTGGTCTGATCTCGTCCCTAACTGCCCTCCCCTTGCCTGCCTAGTTGCCCCCAACTGCCCTCCCCTGCCAGCCTGATCTCGCCCCCAACTGCCCTCCTCTGCTAGCCTGATCTCGCCCCCAACTGCCCTCCTCTGCTAGCCAATTTGGTTCTAATTGGTCAGTTTCTATGCCAGTCAGCATCAAAAGCTCTGTCTCCTAGGCAGCCACTGCCTCCTCACAGTTGACCCAGATTTGGTCCTGATCGGCCAGTTTCTATGCCAGTCAGTGTCTCTGGGCCTATCAATGGGCCCTGATCAGAAAGGTGGGGCTGATCAGCAGCCCTGGTGGAGGCCTGGAGAGAAATGGATGCAGGGCTGCTGGCCAGGCTCTGAGGGAAAGAGAGAGGCAAGTGCTGGTCAAAAGCTGCCTCAGATGCTACAGATCAGCCTCTGCTTCTCTCTTCCAGTCTCTTTCCAGGCCTGATTCAAAGCCCCCTCAGCAGTCACTGCTGGGTCACTGGGCCTGCAGCTGCAGTAGTCAGCGCTGGGTCCCCATGGCAACCCAGCTGCTGACTGCAGGACTGACTTCTGGATTGGTGCTCTGATTGGCTGGTTTCTATGCCAGTCAGCTTCTCTGGGCCTATCAACAGGGCCTGATCAGAAAGGCAGTTCTGATCAGCAGCCCCAATGGATGCCTGGAGAGAAATGGATGTGGGGCTGCTGGCCAGGCTCAGAGGGAAAGAGAGAGGCAAGTGCTGGTCAAAAGCTGCCTCAGACACTACAGATCAGCCCCTGCTTCTCTATTCAGTTCTCTTTCCGGGCCTGATTCAAAGCCCCCTCAGCAGTCACTGCTGGGTCACCTAGCCTGCAGCCACAGTAGTCAGCGCTGGGTCACCATGGCAACCCAGTGCTGACTTCTGGATGGTCAGCCTTTGGTCGTGATAGGTTGTTACACCCTGGCTCTTTATTATAGAGATAGTAAGTTTTAAAGAGGAACAAATATATTTTATAATACTACTAGAGGCCCGGTGCATGAAATTTGTGTACTGAGCGGGGGGATGTCCCTCAGCTCAGCCAGCACCCTCTCCAATCTGGGACCCCTCAGGGGATGTCTGGTTTAGGCCCAATCCCTGCCGGCCTGATGGCCCCCAACTGCTCTCCCCTGCTGGCCTGGTCACCCCCAACTGCCCTCCACTGCCGGCCTGATCTTGCCCCCAATTGCTCTCCCCTGCCAGCATCTGGCCAGCAGGAGAGGGCAGATGGGGGCAGGATCTTGCCCCCATCTGCCCTCTCCTGCTGGCCTGATGGCCCCCAACTGCCCTCCCTTGCCCACCTGGTTGTCCTCAACTGCCCTCCCCTGCAAGCTGGTTCCCCCCAACTGCCCTCCCCTGCTGGCCTGGTCACCCCTAACTGCCCTTCCCTGCCAGCTTGGTCACTCCCAACTGCCCTCCCCAGCAGGCCTGATCTCACCCACAACTGCCCTCTTATGGCAGTCAGCGTCTCTGGGCCTATCAATGGGGCCTGATCAGAAAGGTGGGGCTGATCAGCAGCCCTGGTGGAGGCCTGGAGAGAAATGGAGGCATGGCTGCTGGTCAGGCCTGGAGAGAAAGAGAGAGACAAGAGCTGATCAACAGCTGCCACAGAGGCTACAGATCAGTCCCTGATTCTCTCTTCAGGCCTCTCTCCAGGCCTGATTCACAGCCCCCTCAGCAGTCAGTGCTGGATCACCACACCTGCAGCCATAGCAGTCAGTGCTGGGTCACCATCGCAACCCAGTGCTGACTGCAGGACTGACTTCCAGTTGGTCGAGCCTCCGGTCATTGTGACAGACCCACGGTTTTTATATATTAGGATTGAATAGGAATGAAAATATTTATATTTCATTTTAGAAGACTGTATTAAATAAAAATAAACATTTACTCGGTACTGTAACCCCGCTCTGAGGAGGAAAGGGCAGTGCCCTGTGGCCTGCTCACACCACCTTCCAGTGCTGAGCTGTTCTTCCTGAGGGAGATTCAGCCCATGTTCAGCCTCATACCTGGTCTCCAATCCCAGGTGCCCCACTCCAGAAAATAAGTCATACTTCCGAGTGACTCATTGATTAACAGCCAATTTGCCTGTCTCAAATTAATAGATATTTGACAAAATTTCAGGCTACATGAAAATTATAACCATTGTCACAGCTGGAATCCAGTTTTGTGGAGGGATAGCTTTCATGAAAAGATGTTATATGCCTATGATTTTAAAAGGCGTAAGAGAAGGCATGCCTTGGGAATAATGCGGTGGTAGGTGTATGAAGGAGATACAAGACTTCATAAAACGCAGCTTCTGTCCCAAGGGGGACCAAGAGCAGCAGGAGATGGATGTGGAAATGCATCATCCAGCCGGCATTTCAAAGGGCTCACTGCAGAGGTGATGACAGTGAAACAGCAGGCGCTCCCAAAGGCCCTGAATGTGGCCTCTGTGTTCCTCCACACCTAGAGGATGGCCTGGTGCATAGTAGGTGCTCCATAAATACCAGTTAAGTCAATGCCAGTATGTGGCACTGATGTGTCTACACATGTATGCGTCACTGCACACTGGAGAGGGTGAGAAGGGCTTGAAGAGCAGGGCAGGGTGGGCCCTTCCAAGCCCCCCTTTCCCTGGCAGATCCCGGCAAGGCCCCAGGGCCTCGGCAATCAGCACGTACTGAGCCTGGGCCTTTGTAAGATGGTTCATGCCAATAAAAGGTTTTCCCATTTAAAAGAGCCTGCAGTTCTTCGGTAGAGGGCCTGGGCTTTCCACTCAGACCTCATGCTCCAGTGCTGGCCTGCTGCCTGCCCAGTGGGTGGGGAGGGGAGATGGCTGACCCTCCGAGCCTGCGTTTCATTACCAGCAAAGTGGCCATGAGGGTATCCAGTCAATCCACAGGGTGGCGGCGAGACATAATTAAGCCTGGGCTGGCAGCAGCTTGTCAGAGTGCATGCGGCACGCACTCCTTCCCTTGCCCTTTCCCAGCTGTTCTCAAAGCAGCCCAACCCCACATTCAACCCGACTGTCTAGTCTCGGTGGCCTCTGGGCCTGTGGCCCTGGGGGAATTGTTCCAACTGTCTGATCCTGTTTCCTCACTTATAAAATGGGGATCAAAGTGGTGCCCACCCACCGACACCACGAATCAGCCCTTCAAATACCCTAATTTTAGGTGAACTCTGTATACTGGGACCATATATATATATATATGTTATTGATTTCAGAGAGGAAATGAGAGGGAGAGGGAGAGAAAAACATCAATGATGAGAAAGAATCATTGATCCGCTGCTTCCTGCATGCCCCCTCGTGGGAATCAAACCTGCAACCTGGGCATGTGCCCTGGCCAGGAATCAAACTTTGACCTCCTGGTTCATAGGTCAACCACTGATCCACACCAACCAGGCATGTACTGGAATTTTAAGGACTTGTTTCCTCCCAGTAGTTATAATTATCTGCATCTCTTATTGAATACCCTTCATTTCTTATTCCTCATTTATTCTGGTGCAGTTTATATAAATAAGATGAGTAGAATAGGAGCAGCAGCTTACTGAAGGGGCCTCGCTTATCAGAGGTTCTGATTCCTGAGAGAAGAACCAGAAGGAACCAACCAGGTCCCAGCCAGGACATGGAGCGCCTCCCTGGATTAGCCCAGGGGACGGGACCACCAGGTCCCAGCCAGGACATGGAGCGCCTCCCCTGGCTTAGCCCAGGGGACTGGACCACCAGGTCCCAGCCAGGACATGGAGCACCTCCCCTGGATTAGCCCAGGGGACGGGACCACCAGGTCCCAGCCAGGACATGGAGCGCCTCCCCTGGCTTAGCCCAGGGGATGGGACCACCAGGTCCCAGCCAGGACATGGAGCACCTCCCCTGGATTAGCCCAGGGGATGGGACCACCAGGTCCCAGCCAGGACATGGAGCACCTCCCCTGGATTAGCCCAGGGGATGGGACCACCAGGTCCCAGCCAGGACATGGAGCACCTCCCCTGGATTAGCTCAGGGGACTGGACCACCAGGTCCCAGCCAGGACATGGAGCACCTCCCCTGGATTAGCTCAGGGGACTGGACCACCAGGTCCCAGCCAGGACATGGAGCACCTCCCCTGGATTAGCCCAGGGGATGGGACCACCAGGTCCCAGCCAGGACATGGAGCACCTCCCCTGGATTAGCCCAGGGGATGGGACCACCAGGTCCCAGCCAGGACATGGAGCACCTCCCCTGGATTAGCCCAGGGGATGGGACCACCAGGTCCCAGCCAGGACATGGAGCACCTCCCCTGGATTAGCTCAGGGGACTGGACCACCAGGTCCCAGCCAGGACATGGAGCACCTCCCCTGGATTAGCCCAGGGACTGGACCACCAGCGCTGGAGCAACAGATTGAAGGAAAAAAGGAACTCCCAATATCTCCACTAACAAAGCAGGAGTTACACTGAAAGACAATGGTGGGTGACACTTTCTTAATTGGAAAGCTAGCTCTCCTGATCCACAGGCCCTCCTGCAGCTCCCTGTCCACTGTTGGGCAGTCCTAGGCCCGCACTCAGGCCCACAGAAAGCGCAGCCATCACTGCCCGCTGTG
This sequence comes from Plecotus auritus, assembly GCF_963455305.1. Taxonomy (NCBI): domain Eukaryota; kingdom Metazoa; phylum Chordata; class Mammalia; order Chiroptera; family Vespertilionidae; genus Plecotus; species Plecotus auritus. The sequence goes on along the minus strand of NC_137777.1, from coordinate 53,859,159 downwards.
CCATTAACTTCTCCAGGGCACCTGCCAACTCTCAATCCCATCCCACCCAGTCTCCATGAATTTAAATTCTTTTTTTAAGTAAATTGAAAATGAAATTAATGTACTAAAATGACCAGAGATTTATTGTCATAACTATACAAGCATAATATGTCTTCAAGATATAACATCAAGCACTTCACATAACCTCTAAACAAGTTGTGGGGCAAGCACATCATGCTACTGAGGAGAGCAAAAACTGAAGCAAAATGACTGATCTTAGGGCAACTAACTAGGAAAAATGAGAAGATGCTGCCAAGAGAAACATTTCAGATTGATAAAGGGAGAGTGTGCCACACAAACAAGTTTCCTCTTAATTATTGATAGTTTAGAACATTTTGCAAAAAATACCTACTTAAACATATCAAGCTGACAGTAAATTATTATTTAGTATTGAACTGGTTTTCACTTGAATGCAATATTGTACAATATTTACAGTTCCAAGGAAGAGTAAACCAGACCCAACAGAAGGGAATACATTATGTGTCATTATTAGTTTTGATGTGTTTTTTCTTTTTTTTTTTTTTTTGCTATTAACATGATTTCAAAAAACCTTGTCCTAACAACCCTCTCCCCAACCTGTCCCTCCCATTCTTAGACCCCATGGTCATTTTCTACTCTGAAATAACTCCACATAAACCACTGAGCAAAGGGAGTTGAAAAAGCTCTTCTGAGCTGAGAAAATAACCCTTCTATCGACCCCTCTCTTCAAACAGTGCTCCAAGTCCTCCCTTCAAGTACAGCACAGAGTCCCCACACCAGCCCTGTCCCCTGTCACTCTCAGCCTGCCTCCCCGGAGAGCTTTCCTTGTGTTTTGCCTACTGGCAATAGTGTCACAACAATAATGAGGACGAGTGTCACTCTGATGGACGTGCCTTCATGAAGTTTACTGGTGACCTGATTCACAGCCTGTACTCGCTCACTCGAAAACACACTCCCTCAGCTTACACACTCATTCACTTACTTTTTTGTTGTTGTTGTTAATTCTCACCTAAGGATATACTTTTTTTCTGCACTGACTTTTAGAGAGTGTGGATGTGCAGGAGGGGGAGAGAGAGAGAAACACTGATGTGAGAGAGACACATTGATTGGTTGCCTCCCACATGTGCCCCTGCCAAGGCCAGGTACCCTTGACCAGGAATGGAACCCGAGACCCTTCAGTACACAGGCAGTGTGGTCCTGGGGAGCCAGGGACCATATAGTTCTCAAAAGAGCATTTCAAAAGCGAGACAATGAATGTAAAACTTGACCTGAGAGGCAAGTGCTAGGAGAGCATTTCATTGGAGAAGAAAAGAAAGCTCCCAGAACAGCAGGGCTCCACCTCCTGGCTCTGCACAGTGACAGGGCAGCGGGTGACTGCTAACACCTGCAAGCGGGGGGCGGAGGGGGAGGGTGACCTGCACTGCAGGTCACTGGATTGGTGGCCTGGGGGAGACATTCGGAGTGAGGGGCACATGGGCCCTGAGTTACAGGCGAGCCAATTGCAGTTGACGTTGGCCATCCATGAGGCTGCCCACTGTCTTTTAAAAAGCCCTTTGGTGGTTGAATACATTTCTGAAATATGAGTTTTGCCATTCACTTTAGAAGCCCAGCTTGCAGTCCCCAAATCCTCTGACATGGGGATCAAGGCTCCTGAAATCAATTCAGAAATCAAGAGACTTGCATTCAGACAGGAAATCAGGTGAGGCAGAAGCTCTTACTTCTGTTGGGGCCCGGGGGTTCCCCAGTGGTGCTGGTATCCCTGGTGACAGTGTCAGGGATAATAATGGCCCAGGGTTGCTGACTGAATACCAGGCTAACTCAGAGTCCCAGGCTCCCATGACTGACCTGCGGCCCACAGGTGTCATCTTCCCGAGAGAGCCAGGCAGTGGCACGTCCAGGGACTCCCAGACCCAACTAAGGCAGCGCAGCTGTGGGCTGGGGTCTCAGCTCACCACCTGTTCAACTTCTTCAGCTGTGACACTTCACGTGATATGAGACCTGGGTGGAAGCCCAGTGAAGTGCTCGGCACCATCCTCTATTGACGAGATGGGCCAGCGAGTCCAGGTGAATGGCCTGATGTGGGGACCAGCCCCATAGAGGGCGGGTGGCACCTGCAATCCCAATTGAACAGAAGGGTTCTGGGCCCCGATCCCAGCTCTTGGTGTGGTTTCAAAATACAGCATGTGGGTTAGCTGACACCCCAGGAGCAGACAGCGGATGCAGGCTCTGAGGGCTGGCCTCCTGGGCCGGGAGAAATGGGAGACCCACTCAGACCCAGTGACCCTAGTGCCCAGAGCGGCCAACCCCCCAGGTTCCGGCCGCTCTTCCCAGCCCAGCCCCACCAGGCTCCCTGGAGAGCTGGCAGGACCCAACCGGCAGGGGAGGAGCTTCAACCACAGGTGAGTGGGCCAGGAAGTCAGACTCTCCACCCACCTATGTTCATTTACATGCATGCACACATGTGTACACATGCACACACATGTGCACACGAGCACATGCACACACACACACACACTACAAACTTCATGCTCAGGGCTTTCTACATGGACCCAGTTCTACCACGTGAACCAGTGGTTCGCACAGGTCTTGTAGCACTGGCTGGTGTTTAAATGGAGCCCCTCTGAGAGGCTGCTGGAACCTGCTGGTCTTGTTCCGCGAACTGGAGATAAACCCTGAGGCTCACTGCCTGCCATGGGAGTGTCTGGTCCCTTTTGGCGACACTGCGGGTGCTGAACAGGCAACTGCCCGGGTGAAATAACCAGCCTGGCACAGTGCCGGTCATGGCGATCTCGCTGACACACCTGGGGGTCATGGCAGCCAGCATATCCTCAGGAAACCCACGGGACATGGAGCCGCCACGACAGGGCCGGGAGGAAATGCCAGCAAGACCGTGTCAGCTCAGTGCCGGCTCCAAGAGCACACTGGGCCTCTGGGGAAGCCATAGCCTGGACGAGATGGTGCATGGTGACAGGCACCAAATGGTGAGTTCTTAACTCGGTGGTGATTTTGGCAACAAAACCAAGAAACAGCTGAGGGCACAGCCTGTCTGCAGAGAAGCTGGGATTGTGAGTTCCAGCCCCAGCTGAGCAACACCAATGATCAGAGACTCAAACACCCCATGCATTGTACACACGTCGCTCTGCACTTGCCTGGGTGGCAGCCATGGGGAACCTATAGGTAAACAGTAGATTTGGAGAAAAGAAGAAAAAATGTCTTAGATCAAAACTAAGTAGGAACAGATTCCAACTAATCAACAAGGAGCAGGATTTTCCCCTCAGAGGGGACAGACAGCAAGGCTCCCCTGAGGCCCAGGATCACAGAAGTACAAAGAGGTAGACAATGAGGCCACAGAGCTGAGGGAGGAAGGAGAAGCCCAAAGTGGTGAAGGTGACAGACACTGTAGATGAGATGTGGGCGGGCTCTCCTTACAACTTCTCTCTGCCTGTGCTCCGTGTACTATGGGCATATACAGGGTGTCCCAAAAATGTGTACACACACTGGATAATTTTAAAGGCAGTGCTTACTAAAATACCTTTCATTTTCAAAATTGAGCTATCAGCTATTAAAGTGTGTGTACATTTTTTTTTTGGGGGGGGCATATAGTTAAGAAACATTTGTGTATCTTTTGGGGAATTTTCTTAAATTTAAAGGAAAACAGGTCATACTAATAATTATGAATTAATATATACATATATAACTACATATGTAGTTAATGACTATTTTGAGGGCACATTAAAGCAGTTCTGTATATCAATGACTTTTATCACAGGGTTACAGATATATAAATGCAATATTGATATTACAGACAAATAACTAGTAAAGGAAAATATTAATCACCTCTGCTGTGCCAAGTGCTGAGGGACTGCATGTCTTCTAGCCTCAATTATGTCTCAGATAACTATGACTTCAATTTCAGAACCAAGGGGCTAGGGTTCGAGGAGCCAGAATTTGAACACGGAAAGTTCCCAGGATACCCTGCTCATTTAACTAAGTTAAGAGGAAAGTTAGCATGATTCTGTAATGCTAACGTTTTATGTATGTGAAATGACTTAAAGAAAATGGTGGTGTTCAGTGTAGAAGGGCAAGGCTTAGCAGAGACCTGCAAGCATCCTCCGAAATGAAACTCCAGATTGGCGATGGGTCCTGCTGCTGACAGGGCTGGGCGCGGTTTCTGCTAACTCAGGCCTCCTCGTCCTTTCCCTGGCCGGGGGGGAATCCTTTCCAGTCCATCTAGATTGCCACCTTTGGGGGTTCCCACTTATGCAGCAAGTTAAGCTGCAATTTGTTCCCATTGGCAAATGGCATCACATGCTTCTGGACTGACCTTGGCCCGAATGCCCCTCAGTCCAGGGTCAACCCGGCCTTCAGATCACGTGTGACCCAGCCTGCGTTGGGATGCTCTTTTAGTGCTTGGCTTCCGAGCATGGCCCCTCATTATTTGTGAGCACATCTGTGCCTTTACAAGAGGTTCATTGTATTTTATCTAGAATGTCCGGGCTCTGGTTTTGGAAGGGATATCAGGTTACCAATTTTGACATATCTCTCGAAGTATCAACATGAAATTGCTTGGAAACAGCAATGTTTCATAAAAGCATATGGTGCTATCATCATTGCGCCTATTAGTGAGATTCTAAATCTTGGTCACGGGAAGTCTGACCAGTGAACAGACGATGTGCTAGTTAACATGGGACTGCTTTTCTCATGGAAATATTATCTCTATATATAAAAAGCTAATATGCTAAGTGTCCGACCGTTCGACTGTTTGACCATTCGATGATTCGACTGGTAGCTATGATGCACACTGACCACCAGGAGGCAGATTCTCAATGCACAGGCATGGAAACATGGAACAGACTTCCATCTCAGAGGGAAGAGGGGAGGAGGTAGGGAAGGAAGAGATTAACCAAAGATCTTATATGCATACTAGAGGCCAGGTGCACAGATTTGTGAACCAGTGGGGTCCCTTGACCTGGCCTGCGGGGATTGGGCCGAAACCAGCTCTCCAACATCCCCTGAGCAGTCCTGGATTGCGAGAGGGTGCAGGATAGGCCAAGGGACCCCACTGGTGCACAAATTTGTGCACTGGGCCTCTAGTGTTATATAGAATCCCAAAGTACCAGACAGACCAAAGAGGGCTGGCCTCTGCTGGACAACTTAAACACTAGTTTGCTTCTCCACTCAAAGTTTATAATACAGGGTGGGGCAAAAGTAGGCTTACAGTTGTTCCTATGGGAAACAATACAATGATTAATAAATAATGATATAAGAATAAACTCGCCGAAACCGGTTTGGCTCAGTGGATAGAGCGTCGGCCTGCGGACTGAAGGGTCCCGGGTTCGATTCCGGTCAAGGGCATGTACCTTGGTTGCGGGCACATCCCCAGTGGGGGGTGTGCAGGAGGCAGCTGATCGATGTTTCTCTCTCATCGATGTTTCTCACTCTCTATCCCTCTCCCTTCCTCTCTGTGAAAAATCAATAAAATATATTAAAAAAAAAAAAAAAAAAAAAAAAAAGAATAAACTCCATGTTTTGAGTTAGCATAACTGTAAACCTACTTTTGCCCTACCCAGTATGGTGCAGGTTTTCAATAGAAATCTTACTATATCACCTTCCCCAAAGAATGAGTAGGGTTGATATTGGCAATGACAATCAATCAGTCCCAAGGTGTTTTTTTAACTCAGAACCACAGCCAATCTCTGCCTGTCAGCTTGGATAAAATCTACTTCCTGACTAATGGATCTTAACATCTTTAGTTCTTGTTGAATAATTCTTATTCACCGTACTTCCATGTTTCTGTAGAGTCAGATGAATGCCTCCCTATCACATAGAGAAAATAATACTGTATATTAAAGGACAAAGGTCTACACTAAGGTCCCACTCTGACCACACTCATCTTTCCGTGACTTCCCTCACAGGATGAATTGAAAGGTTCATGTTCTAAAAACATTCTTTCAAGTTTTATAAAAGTCAGAGGGATGTAATATTTTTTTATTCTCTAAAAATAATTCATGTTAAAACAACAACAAAGACATGTTTTCATATGAACAAACTTTAAAGACTCCAATTTCTTGGTGCTCTCATTTATTGTTTTAGCTAATGCATAGTTCACTTCTTTTTTCTTTGAGCTGACTTGAATTGTGATATTATCCAATGGATGGTCTATGTTATGGCACCTGGAGTGATGCTACAATTTATTAAGCACCTGGTGAATGCTAGCCTTTCTATATTACTTTCCCTTCAAAAAGCTTGATGGTAAAACTTAAGAGAAAGAGAACATCCATGAAAGGTGAGCTGAGTGTCTTTCACTGGCTTTGCAAGGTGTATCATGTGCCTATTTACAAAAGCAAGGAGACTGTCAATGTGATGAAGTACAACTCACAACTCATTAGCATTGAACACAGAAGTATTCCACATCAAAAATGACTGTGGAAATACTCACAATTACTGGCTGCTCAGAAACCATTTCATATGGATAAAAAACATGTCACATTTAATTTATCAGGTGCTTCCCACTGTCATACTCCCCTTTTGTTCAATGTACTGAAAAGTTATAAAAACAACCTGAGTCTGTCTCTCAATAGCCATGAACAGACATTAAGAATAACACAAATCCATTATCTACCACAATATAATTGTATCGACATGGATGAATAACCTTGTGCAACTTCCTGCACTCAATTCTGAATTAAGTTTTGCTTTAAAGATATCTGCATACACAACCTTCAGTATGTCTAGTAGAAAAACTACCATTTCAATAAAAGGAAAAAAAATAATTGTTGAAGCTGTATTCCTCGAATGAGCAATTATTAGCCCCATTTTTATAGTGGCTACAATGGGAAATATTAAAAAAATGCCGAATTAAATTTCTAACAACATATTGAAATGAGTCAAATATTCACCCAGACACTTGTGAAAGTAAAATAGTTACAGCCTAGCTTTCCACTGTGTGTAATTCTGTGATGAGGGCTTCAACTACAAACGTAATATGGTCATCCCTTGGTATCCGACGGGGAGGAGTTCCAGGACGCCCAGGGCAGAGAACAAAATCTGAAGGTGCTCAGGTCCTTATACAAAATGGGTAGTATTTGTTTACAACCTACACACATCCTCCTATGTAATGTAAGTAATCTCTAGATCATCTATAATACCTAATACAATAAATGCTATATAAATAGTTATTTTTACTAATTAGAAAATAAGACAAGAAAAAAATCTGTACTAATCAAGAACAGACACAACTATCTTAGACCTAACTGAACAGCACACATATACAGCAAGGCAACATTGATTTTGAATATTTTCCATCTGAAGTTGGTTGAACCTGAAGCTGGAGAACCCATGAATAAGAAGGATCTACTGTGATTGAATTAATACTTTTAAGATGATTGCTGTAACATACTTACTCTACTTTTAAAAGCCCAACAAATGGGCACAGGACTTGAATAAACACTTCTCCAAAGAGGACATACTGATGGCCAGTAGACATTTGAAAAGATGCTTAATGTCACTAATCATCAGAGACACGCAAATTAAAACCACAATAAGATATCACCTCACATCTGTCAGAATGGCTATCATCAATAAATCAACAAAGAACAAGTGTTGGGGAGGATGTGGAGAAAAGGGAACCTTAGTGCACTGTTGGTGGGAATGCAGATTAGTGCAGCCACTGTGGAAAGTAGCATGGAGTTACCTCAAAAAATGAAAAATGGAACTGTCTTGTGATGTAGCAATTCCACTTCTGGCAGTTTATCCAAAAAGACCCAAAACACTAATTCAAAAAATATATGTATCCCTATGTTCATTGAAGCATTATTTACAATAACCAAGATTGGGAAGCAGCCCAAGTGTCCATCAGTAGATGATTGGATAAAAAAGTGGTACATTTACACAATGGAATACTACTCTACCATAAAAAGGAAGAAAATTTTACACTTGCATCAGCATGGATGGACCTGGAGAGTACTACGCTAAGTGAAATAAGTCAGTCAGAGAAAGACAAGTATCACATGATTTCACTCATATGTGGAATTTAATGAGTAAACTGAACTACCACGCAAAATAGAAACAGACTTACAGATAATGAGCAGGCAGATGGCTCTGGCGGGGTGACAGTGTTGGGGGATGTGTGAAGGAAATGAGCAAAAAAGGAAGAAAAAGAGAGAGAACTCATGGACACGGACAACAGTGTGGTGGCTGTGGGGATTGAGGGGGTGGAGGTAGAAAGGGGAATAGATTGGATAAATGGTTATGGGGAAAAATAAACTCCAGAAAATAATAAATATTTATTATTATATTAATAAATAATTATTGATCAAACTAAAACAACCACACACACATACAGGTGCGCGCGCACACACACACACACACACACACACACACACAAAATTATCCACAAATATAAACAAATAAGCAAGCAAACAACCCACATGTAGGTTAAGTTTCAGACTTAATCCATCATATGCATAGTGGTGCTCTAACTCCTGTCTGGTTGGACTCTGCAGAGGGGATGAGACCTTCACCTGTGTCCAGGTGCGGGCTTCACAGGTGTGGCTCACAGGTGTGGCTCAGTCCTGGGATCCTAATGGGTGGTCCTCACTGTTTTCCCCATCAGTGTGGTTACATTCTGGCTCTTATTTAAACTGTTGGCAGAAGCTGTTGAAAACTTGAAAGAGAAATAATTGTTTCCTTAGAATCTGTCATCTAAAGAAACATGAAAATGTCCTAATTACAGATTTGTCTTGTCTTATTTTTAAATGATTGCCCATCCACTCTAAAAAGGTATCTATAAACACTCAGCCTTTTATAGTTCTAAAATATCCTATCCTGTCCCCAAAGCATTAGAAAGTAGGATGAGGTTCTTCCCTGGATGAAATAAAATGTTATATCTATTCTTCCATCAAATTCATGCATATTTTCCTCTGCAGCAAAAGGATTTGGTCTTTAATGTCAGGCTATAAGTAAAGAAAAAAGTGAGAAATGCCAAAGAAAGAACAAAGCAGGAAATGGGCATGGAGGAGCCTGGCTGTGTCTGTGGATATAACGTGGATGCAGCAGTTCTGCATCGAGGTGAACCACCACCTAGGTCCAGTGGACACAGCGGCCACCCGAGTGAACAGCATTCAGTGGTCGTGTCCATATGTTACAATCAGTGAGCTACTCAGAAGTCTAGCCATCCCTGGAACTGAGGATGGGAGAAGGTCTGTGGTCCAGGCAGAGATGTCACTCGGATGGAGAGCCTGTGAGCAAATACAGCAGCTTCCCAGAGGCTGTGCCCTCTCATTGCATGTAACATACGCTGCATGCCAGACTCTTCTGATCCATCATCCCTCTCAGTCTTCTTGCCAGTGTACCAGGCTTTCCCATTAGAAATTAAACCTCACGTCTGTCTTTCTCGCTAGAAGAACAGGGCTACAAAGGTTAAGTTAATTGCTTTGGAAGAATGAATCCTCATACTGGGTGCTCCACGGGCCTCTCTCTGTCTTGGATTTCACTGAAGCCCCAAAGCAGAGGACATTGCAAAGTGAAACGTTTCGGACACTCAGACCAACGCTCCTCTCTAGGGTACAGGTTACAAAGTAGAAAGGAAGATGTCAAATAATAATTCACTCTCTCCGTAGGACGACGTGCAGAGGCCGGGGGCCCCTCACCTCCAGTCGGGAGAGAGGGGATCCAGTGAGACACTCAGAAGGCTTGTGTTGCCTCTTGGAGTTTTGGGAGCACATTGAGATAAGAGCCCCCACATATTTGAGGAAATTTAATGGACCTGTCTGCTCAGCTTCAGAGGAAAAAGAAGCCTCTCTATAAGAAACCAGCTTTGCTTTGAAAAGCATCAGGGCCGATGCTGTTCCCTGGACCAAAAGGAGGGTGCTGGGGCCAGATGACTTGTTCCAGGTGCCGGAGACATCGGCATGGAGCGACAGAGAGATTATGTGTTCAGGTTTGTACAAGTTCTTTGAATAGAAAGAGATGAACTCTCCAATTCCACAATTCAGCCAGGTTGGAGGACAGCTACCTCCAGCTAAAATGCTGGGTGAGAAGCCCACATTTAACACGGACCACACTGTTAATTAGAGGACAGTAGGAGGTACACAGGGGCTAATGGTTGCATGATCAATGACACTGGTGTCCAGAATGGAAGCACTATAGGAGCTTTCACAGGAACGGTCCCATTCATCAACACCGGCTTATTTAAACATACATCGAAAAGAATCTTTCTATTTAGAAAACTTGATTAATGCCTTTACCTCTCGAAGAATGACCTAAAATTTTTCTTTCTCAAAATCTCAATGCCCCGTTGTACCAACAGCCATTCCAGAGACAATTAATGCTGCAAAAGTGCAGACCGTAAGTCAGACTTCCCATACGTATCCAGGGATCTGTGCAAAGGCATGGGTTTAGAGGCAGACGTCCTGTCATAATGCAAGTGTCTGCAGCAGGCCAGGAACCAAGCACAATCAGGAAACCACTCCCCTCCCCCGATACCGAAGAGCTCCCCAGCCGCCCACTAGTGGGACAGAGGGAGGGGGAGGAACTCACCCGCCACCTGCCAATAGTTCTCCTGATGACACAACACACAAAGGATTTAAAATATTTAATATGGGGACACAAAGACGCTAAAATCTATTTTTTAAAAAGATAAAATATAGACTCCTTAGAGCTAGCTTCTCTGGTCAAATTCTAAAATAAAATAAAAAAAAATTGCTATTGAGATGTTTACTGTAGACTACCTATATCTGAAACTATGAAACCACAACCACACAACTCTTTCCAAACAGCTGCCACAGCCACCAGCTCCCTCACAAGCTGTCTGGTTCATTCTAGAAAATGAGGCTGGAGCATGTCAGAACTGTTTCTGGAAATAAGGGGGTCAGCAAGCCTTTTGGACCAACTCACCTGTATTAAGGACACGATTTCTGTTGACCCAGCCAGATAAGAAAGATAAGGACAATCCTTGTGGAATAATTAGGAAAAGGGGTGGGCAATCAGTGCTCATTCCAAGGTCAGAATACTCTCTGAGTCCCTTCTAGTATTTTTCCATTTTAGCTATTTCTAATACGTAGGTATCATTTTCCTTATTAGACCGAGCACTTTCTAAAGATAGACTTTGCTTTTAATTTATCTTTTTAAAATAGCATCTCTCATTATTATAGCCCACAGGTCCATCCACAGAAGAGAAAAAAGCTGTGTGATTACTGTGCAATAATAAGCACGAAAGCACTAACATGTCCACTCAACAAGATGCATGACCACAGATACGATGTTGAGTGAGAAAAACCGGAGAGAAATGGGAACATATCTATGATATTAAAGGTGAAGGTAGTGACTATCTTGAGGGGTGGGTGGTGATGCAAAGGGAGCCCCAGGGGGGTCGAGGCACTAGTACACAGGTTTACTTTGGAAATATTGTGGTTTGACTCCAGACCACCACAGAAAATATCGCATTGAAGTTCAGGTCTGAATAGTTTGCTGGTGGAGGGTCTTGCCTTCAATTTGTAAAAAAATGCCACATCCATGAAGTGCAATAAAGTGACATGAAATAAAAGGAGGCACATCTGTGTTCCATTTTCTGATCGCAGTGCTGGTTACATGGAGATAGATGTCCTATTGTGTAAAATTTAGCCGTGCCTCACCCTTAAAAATGCATTGGTTTGTGCACTTTCTGCATGTATGTTTCACTCCAATAGAAATGTTTTTAAAATCATGCCAAGCCGGATGTATTCTATGTAGTGTTCATTGTGCCTGACATAGGGCATGCATTTACAGGGGGACCACTTTGAAGGGCACCCACAACCTGGCACTTTCACATGCTATCTCACGGATGTTCACGGAAGATTGATCGCACAACTGAACCAATGAAGTTGTGTCCAACATCAGCACACAAAAGCAAGGCCACGACTGGGTTGTTTGATGTGTGAATTCAGGGGGAAGGGGAAAATGGGGGGTTAAATCAGTAACCATGAGTAAGATGTAAAGTCCCCTGTCAGACATCGCTCCCAGCATCAATAATAACGTGTTATATGCTCATAGTTGATTGAAAGGGTGCATCTCATGTTGAATGTTCTTAACACAATTTTTAAGTAACATAGTTACCCGGAGGTAAGTGGGGTCTGGGCAGCTCTGGGTGCCCCTCTGAAATCTATGAGCATTTCTGACTGCCTCCCCCTCCTGGAAATTTTGTTCCTTAGCTCAGGACGGTTCAGTCTGCCTACGTGGCTTGGAAGAACAGGACCGCCGATGTATTTTCAGGGAAATCACCCAGGGACCTTCTGTGAGGTTAATTGTCTGGCTCACTCTGGATCTCAGCTTGGCTTCCAGTCACCCTCCTCTCCTCCGCTCTTCTCAGCGTCCAGGGATGGCCTCCGGGGACCGTCTTGGCAGCCCGATCTGTGCAAACTTCCCGCAGAGCCTCTGAGCTCCAGGTCCTCCTTCTAAAGGTCACCAGGAAGGCAGCCAGCAGCCAGCAGTAACAGGGATACAGAGAGGAAATTAGAAATAATAAACTTGGAGACATTTTAAGGGGAAATTCTTAAAATTTCCCTGCAATGGGCTCCAGCTATGTGCATATTGATCAAAACCTCAGGTAGTGTCATGAACACCAAGCACTTATGGGATTCCTGCAGATGGCCTCAGAAAGATGTGCTGTCCAAGGTCACAGTGTCCTAGAACCAGCCCAACGTAGCTCCTGCTTCTAAAGGTAGCATTGTTATTGCATCCAAATGATAAGCAGATTTCCATAAAACCGTGCTGCTGTGGTTTCAGAGTTTCACATACCATAGCTGTATGGGACAAGATGAGATTTCGCTTGGTGGCTCAGGCACTCATGCTAAAACCTAACATATTATTACCAATGATCACTAAATACAGAGTAAGACTGCACTTTATCAGACTGTTCCTTCATTATTGTTCGGTTATTTACTTTTTCTTTGATTTTTATAGCATCAAACCTCATATAATCCTTTTATTTCCATTTCTCATGCTCCTGTGTGTCTTCTTCCCCTTTGTCCTGTCTTCGCCTTTCAATGGGACTGTACATGCATATAAAATGATGGCCCTGACCCAGACTCAGAAAAGACTTTCATTCTCTTTCTCAAGCTGCTGCTCTTCCCTCCCGGGAGCCTTCTGTATTTTCTTGAGAACCAGACTCTGAAGATACTTAAAAGAAGGAGAAATAAAAGGTATGTGACAGGCAATCAGACCTGTAAGTAAAAAAAAAAATGAGATGACACCCCAAGCTGACATTTTAACAAAATGGCCTTCTGTTTTACACACAAAAGTCATCTTTTCTTCACAAGGAAAGTCATTGTTTGAAAAAGCCACACTGCCTGCAGCACTAAGAGAATGTTAAATCCCATGAGGCATGGAAGGCAGAGAACCTATAAAAAGTTGATTCCAGAATCCCAAATGCTGGAGGTGGGGTGGCTCAATGCAGAGTTAAATAGCCTCAACTATACTGACAACTTCATGACATAAACATGTAATTTTATATGATTTACATAATACCTATTTACTACAATGCTTTCTATTTATTTACAAATTAGCATGACTTGTAAAATTACAACGGAGACTCTGAATCATCAAGAGAAGATGGAAGCCATGTGTTAGATTACAGGATAGTATGCTTTGTAAGTCAGGACATGTGAAATATATTTTAGAGTTTGTTCAAACATTGTCATTGATATAGGAAAATAAGACAATGATGAACTGACCAACTCTGCTTCTGCACTAAATTTAGTCATACCTAAATTTACCCCATAACAAATATTTTGGTAGAAAAGTAATTTGCATAGGCTTTTCAGAACTTTCTGAATAAGCTTTTCTTATTCAGAAAGCCTTCCTTCAGCCCTGCAATGGGCTCCAGCTATGTGCATAGTGATCACAACTCCAGGTAGTGTCATGAACACCAAGCACTTAAGGGATTTCTGCAGATGGCCTCAGAAAGATGTGCTGTCCAAGGTCACAGTGTCCTAGAACCAGCCCAATGTAGCTACTACTTCTAAAGGTAGCATTGTTATTGCATCCAAATGATAAGCAGATTTCCATAAAACCGTGCTGCTGTGGTGTTAGAGTTTCACATACCATAGATGTATGGGACAAGATGAGATTTCTTTTGGTGGCTCAGACACACATGCTCTGGGCTACTGAACTAATAGTAAAGAACAAAGAGAGCTGTTATAAATGCAACAACCCTGAGAAAACAGTGATGAATATTACGGCAATTGGCTCCTTGAACAGGTCTCAATGAATTGTTGATATTAGATCAGTCCCTGCAGAGATGTTCGGTGAATCTGGGTGTGGATCTCATCCTAGTCACCAGGATGGAGGATCTCACCATAGTCATTGGGATGGAGGATCTCACCTTAGTCACTAGGATGGAGGATCTCACTCTAGTCATCAGGATGGAGGATCTCACCCTAATCATCAGGATGGAAGATCTCACCCTAGTCCCCAGGATGGAGGATCTCACCTTAGTCAAAAATATGGAGGATCTCACCCTAGTCATCAGGATGAAGGATCTCACCCTAATCATCAGATGGAGGATCTCACCCTAGTCACTAGGATGTGATAGATCTCACCATAGTCATCGGGATGGAGGATCTCACCTTAGTCGCCAGGATGGAGGATTTCACCTTAGTCACCAGGATGGAGGATCTCACCCTAGTCATCAGGATGAAGGATCTCACCCTAATCATCAGATGGAGGATCTCACCCTAGTCACCAGGATGTGATAAATCTCACCATAGTATCGGGATGGAGGATCTCACCTTAGTCACCAGGATGGAGGATTTCACCTTAGTCACCAGGATGGAGGATCTCACCCTAATCATCAGGATGGAGGATCTCACCCTAATCATCAAGATGGAGGATCTCACCATAGTCACCAAGATGGAGGATCTCACCCTAGTCATCAGGATGGAGGATCTCACCCTAGTCATCAGGATGGAGGATCTCACCCTAGTCATCAAGATGGAGGATGTCACCCTAGTCATCAGGATGGAGGATCTCACCCTAGTCATCAGGATGGAGGATCTCACCCTAGTCCCCAAGATGGAGGATCTCACCCCAGTCACCAGGATGTGATAGATCTCACCCTAGTCCCCAGGATGGAGGATCTCACCCTAGTCACCAGGATGTGATAGATCTCACCATAGTCATCAGGATGGAGGATCTCACCTTAGTCACTAGGATGGAGGATCTCACCCTAGTCACCAGGATGGAGGATCTCACCCTAGTCATCAGGATGAAGGATCTCACCCTAATCATCAGATGGAGGATTTCACCTTAGTCACCAGGATGGAGATCTCACCCTAGTCATCAGGATGGAGGATGTCACCCTAGTCATCAGGATGGAGGATCTCACCCTAGTCATCAGGATGGAGGATGTCACCCTAGTCATCAGGATGGAGGATCTCACCCTAGTCATCAGGATGGAGGATGTCACCCTAGTCATCAGGATGGAGGATCTCACCATAGTCATCAGGATGGAGGATCTCACCTTAGTCACTAGGATGGAGGATCTCACCCTAGTCATCAGGATGGAGGATGTCACCCTAGTCATCAGGATGGAGGATCTCACCATAGTCATCAGGATGGAGGATCTCACCTTAGTCACTAGGATGGAGGATCTCACCCTAGTCACCAGGATGGAGGATCTCACCCTAGTCATCAGGATGAAGGATCTCACCCTAATCATCAGATGGAGGATTTCACCTTAGTCATCAGGATGAAGGATCTCACCTTAGTCATCAGGATGAAGGATCTCACCTTACTCATCAGGACGAAGGATCTCACCCTAGTCACCAGGATGGAGGATCTCACCCTAGTTATCAGGATGGAGGATCTCACCCTAGTCACCAGGATGGAGGATCTCACCCTAGTTATCAGGATGGAGGATCTCACCCTAATCATCAGGATGGAGGATCTCACCTTAGTCACCAGGATGGAGGATCTCACCTTAGTCATCAGGACGAAGGATCTCACCCTAGTTACCAGGATGGAGGATCTCACCTTAGTCACCAGGATGGAGGAGCTCACCTTAGTCACCAGGATGGAGGATCTCACCCTAGTTATCAGGATGGAGGATCCCACCCTAGTCACCAGGATGGAGGATCTCACCCTCGTTATCAGGATGGAGGATCTCACCTTAGTCATCAGGACGAAGGATCTCACCCTAGTTATCAGGATGGAGGATCCCACCTTAGTCACCAGGATGGAGGATGTCACCCTAGTCACCAGGATGGAGGATCTCACCCTAGTCATCAGGACGTGGTGGAATGTCTTATTTATATTCCCAGGAAATGGAACAGATATACACTGTTCTTATGGTTATAAAGACAGTCAGTGTATTAATTCCTGAATAACAGTCAGCCTAAAATATCAGTACATCTTCATTATTTTCAAGAGTAAATATTCATTTTGCACCACATACAATCCCCTCCATGGCCTTTCTCACCATTTGTACAAATCCTTGAACTTGTCCAAATTAACATAATGGTTGTGTTTTAAAGAACTTCTTGAAATTCTTCAAACGCACCACCCTGTTGGTATCTTTGGCCAGGCTATATCATTTCAATAAATGTTTAAAATGTTTGTTACTACTCATTAGGTTGAATTCATGCCTCAGGACTGAGTCATCACGTGCCCTTTGATACAATTATGATTCAAGGAAAGAGTATGAGAAAGGAAGTGAGGCTTGTGTAGAACTTTCTAAAATCCAGAATTTATCTTCTAGTTAGAGGAGGATGAACCCTTAAGGAGAGGCAACATCCACAGGCCTTAGAGGACAATGTTGTTGACAGAAGCACAGGGAAGAGTATTGGAAAAGAAAGAAACTGTTTAATTTTACTAGTCTTTTAAAGCAGTAAAATGATATTCATTTCATAAATGCACCATAGAGAATTTTGCCAACTCCCTGCCAATGATTGTTTGGTGGTTTCTAGTTTATTCCCGGTACCCACAATGCTGTGATGAGCAGTCTTATGCATGCATCTCTATCCCTTTTTCTACTGTTTCCTGAGCATCAGTTCTTATGTAATTACTAAAATGGCTATGCAAATTGCATAACACGTAAACTGTGGTGTACACAGCCGAAGTCTCTTCCAGAAAGAGTACAAGCTACACAGCCAAAGTCTCTTCCAGAAAGAGTACAAGCTACACAGCCAAAGTCTCTTCCAGAAAGATTCAACACTCTTCTCTGGTACAGAGCAACTTAGTGAGCTTCTGGCTTCATGGACACTCGGGCTACTGCTGGCGCTAACTCGTTTTCATCTCCTTTACAGCCAGACAAGTGTGGATGCCAGCATTCCTTATGCTCTCAATATGCGTGTGTGTTTTTCTTTATTCCAATGAGGTGATGAACCTCTTCACATATTTGTTAACCATGTGTATCAACACTGTGAATTGAATATCCACATTTTTACTTAATTTGTATGAAAATATTGATTTTTATGAGTCTTAATTATGAAAAAGCTTTAAGAATAAGTCTTAAGCAGATTCATCCAATATGTTTTCCAATTAAGCAGAGATCTACTGAAAACAGAGAGACCTGAGGCTGCATCTACATACAACAGATTAGTCCACACCACCACTCCCCAGCACTAAAGGAGTTCTACAGAATGGCTGTCTTTTAAAATCCAAGGGCTGATGGAAAATCAAAATATTGTGAGGAATATGGGAGGTTTATCAGAATCTGCTTCATGAATAACAGGGCACAGTGATAGAAAATATGTGGCATTTGTTTTTGTTTTACTGAAACTGCTGTTTGATCCAGCAATCCCACTTCTGGGAATATATCCTAAGAATTCCAAAACACCAATCAGAAAGAATGCATGCACCCCTATGTTCATAGCAGCATTATTTACAATAAAACAACCCAAGGAGGATATAATTTTATTTACAACTAGAGGCCCAGTGCACAAAATTTGTGCATAGGTAGGGCCCCTAGGCCTGGCCAGTGATTAGGACCGATCAGGGCCTTCTGGCTGCCAGCCAGGGCCATCCTTCTGGCTGCCAACTGGGGTCTTCCTGCCCCCAGCTGCCGGCTGCCAGCTGGGGCCTTCCTTCATTCCGCACCGCCCCTGATGGTCAGCACACATCATAGCGAGTGGTTGAACTCTTGCTTGTTCAAACTCCCATAGGGACAATTTTCATATTAGCCTCTTATTGTATAGGACTAGTGGCCCGGTGCTTGAATTCGTGCACAGGTGGGGTCCCTTGGCCTGGCCAGTGATTGGGGCCAATCAGAGCCACAAGAGGTTGGCCAGGGGGAGGGGCCACAGGAGGTTGGCCAGCCGGGGGGGGGGGGAACATGGCAGGTTGGCCACTGGCCTGATCGGGGCCATTGGGGATGGCTGGACAGGGCAAGGGCCACAGGAGGTTGGCCAGCCAGCCGGGGGAAGGAGTCGCGGGAGGTTGGCCAGCAGCAGGAGGTTGGCTGTGGGAACACACTGACCATCAGGGGGTAGCTCCTGCATTGAGCACCTGCCCCCTGGTGGTCAGTGAGTGTCATAACTACCGGTTGACCAGTCGTTCGGTCGTTCAGTTGCTTAGGCTTTTATATATATAGACTAGAGGCCCAGTGCACGAAATTCGTGCCCATGGGGAGTCCCCTCAGCCCAGTCTGCACCCTCTCCAATTGGGAACCCTCGGGGGATGTCCGACTGCCAGTTTAGGCCCAATCCCTGGGATTGGGCCTAAACCAGCAGTCAGACATTCCTCTCACAATCCTGGATCCCTGGCTCCTAACTGCCTCTGCCTGCTGGCCTGGTCGCCCCTCACTGCCCCCCCTGCCAGCCTGGTTGCCCCACGCAACCTGCTGTTCAGTCGTTTGGTCGTCATTCACTGCCCACCCTCCTACTAGCCTGGTTGCCCCACACAACCTGCTGTTCAGTTGTTTGGTCGTCACTCACTGTCCCCCTCTGCTGACCTGGTTGCCCCACGCAGTCTGCTTTTCAGTTGTTTGGTCATCCCTCACTAACCCCCCTGCCAGCCTGGTCGCCCTACGCAGCCTGCTCTTCAGTCATTTGGTCGTCCCTCACTAAACCCGCTGCCGGCCTGGTTGCCCCACGCAGCCTGTTTGGGCGTCCATCTGGTTGTTTCGGTCGTGATGGCCCCTGGCTTTTTATATATATGGATGATGGTATAGAAAAAAAAAATTTACACAGGTAACACTAAACCATGAAACCTTACGGTAAAAGGAGAATATGTGAGGGGAACCTCAGTGCCAGAGTTCATAGCTGAAGGTTGTCCAGTACACGCTGGCCAGGCGAGACTTGTACCTACAGACCTCACATCCAAAGTGGTGGTTGGTAACACGGGAAAGTAAGCTCACAGAGGACAAAGGTAAAGCATTTGACAGCAATTATGTGAAGTAGAGTATTTGCCAGGTTAGTGGAGACTTAATGAATGATGCTCATTGTGCTCTAATGGCATATGACAACTTCATGAAGAGCTCTTACAAAGCTTCAGGGTTAACACAACCTGCTGTGACTTGGCTTTGAAAGAAGTCGTTCCTGAATCTGACACGTCTCCAGGCCTAGGATGTTGAGCTAACTAAGGCAAATGTTCTCTGCCTTCCTCAGGATTTACCATGGTCCAGTGTTGCTTTGTTCCAACAGCTGCCATTGTGTTGGTGTGACTGAAGACACAGCCCCACATTAATATCACTGTGAAAGCTCTGAGAAAAACAGACTCACATTTTAATTAAAATAGCAACCAGAGCTCATCCATTTCTTCAGTGTAAAAGTTTTGATTCCTAAGTAAACTCCTGGCACCTTTTGGCAAGCATTGTAGTCCCTTGAATGGCTTCCCTAGAGGGCGTAAACCAAAGTATTTATAGTGCTTGCTCTCATGATTCTTTCATAGTTTAATCCCCAAGCATAGTCTCTATTCACAGCAGAACAAAAACAAAGCAAAACTATTTTATCAAGTTATGCAAAGAATAAGTGAGTGGTCAGTCCACATTCTCCTAAAAGAACCCCCATGCATGTTTCTAAGGCTTTAAAACCTCCAAAGAGAAATCATCCTGGGCCTCTGGGGGATGGCCACCTTTTTCTGTGAAAGGCCAGAGAGAACGTGCTCTAGGTTTTGTGGACCTTACTGTATCTGTCACACCACGCCCCTCTGCCATTGTCCCAGGAAGGTGGCCACAGACATTTAAGGTAAACATGCGGTGTCACTGTTTTCCAGTAACACTTCACAAAAGCAGGTGGCTGGTAGGATTTGGCTCAGGGGCCCTAGTTTGTGGGCTCCTGATCTATGGGATGGAATTCAAAGATATAAGGCCCTTCACATCCCAACACAAGATACCTCTGTAGGCTCACCTCACTCCACATTCCCCCATGAGCTCTCCAGACCAGCCCAACTCAGTTCTGGATCTTGTTGTTGTTGTTAATCCTCACCCAAGGACATTTTCCATTAATTTTTAGAGAGAGTGTAAGGGAGGTGGAGTGAGAGAAAGAGAGAGAGAGGGAAGGAGTGAGAGAAACATCGATGTGAGAGAGACAAGATGGATTGGTTGTCTCCCATATGTGCCCCAATCAGGACTAGGGATAGAACCTGCAACTGAGACATGTGCCCTTAACCAGAATCAAACCCAGGACCCTTCAGTCTTCAGGCCGATACTCTAACCACTGAGCAAAACTGGCTATGGCTGTTCTCTGCATTATACCATTTCATGACAAAGCTTATTTCATGAAATATCTCATTACAGTAGGAGAGGAAAATTATTTTTGAATTCTTGACAGGAAAAAAAACCCTCTACCCTTCTGGGTTCTTGGCTGAGACTCCTGTAACAAAAGACAGATTCACAAGAGAAAAATAAACAGGTTTATTAACACATGAACCTCACAGACACATGGGAGGTACTCAGACAACAGTGAATAACCCCTGAGCTGCCTTAGAATCTGGATTCAATACCACCTTAGTAGGGAAGGTGGAGGGGTGTATAGACCTTTTGGGGACAGGAAGTAATTTCAGGAAAGATGAATGGGCCTTCAGAAGAACAGATATGAGGGCAGAGAGTTTGTGACAAAGTTTGTCTGGGCTACCTGGTCCTCTAGTCTTTTATCCTGGACAAGGGTGCGTCTTGCCTGGGAGATGAAACTTCCGGGAGGGGCTGCTGACCAGTGGTTCCCTGGGAGGGTCTGTCTATGCACAGAGTGGGAGCTCAGGGAAAGCCTGTCCCTGCAACTGCTGTTCAAGTGTCTACAGCTCAAAATGACTAAGGTACCAAAGTGGCATATTTTGAGGCGGCATATCCTGCTACCTTTACTACCTCTAATGTCTCAGCCCATTCTTCACCTGGAAAGCTCTAATCACATTAAAATTCATTTACTAACGCCCAGCCTCCTCTGCAGTGTTTCTCATGCTCCCACATCCCCCTCAAGCTGGGCTATGATGGCCCAGTTCCTAAGTGTACCCAGCATCATCCCCCTGGGCCCCACCCCCACATCCCAACCACCACATACAGTCTTCATGGTAAAGCTTATATTCCATCCACTGTTAAATCCCCAGGGTCTGGCATATGGTGGGAGTTCAACCAAGATTTTTTTTATATGACTTGAGAAATCTTATTAACATAGGAGGGAGGGAATGCCAGTTGCCACCCAGCATCCAGGACCTCTTTGGTCCTCAGTTACAGACTATTTTCAGTCAAGCTCATGGCTGCCTAGAAAAATGACTATGTTTAAAGCCTCCCTTCCATATAAGTTCTGGCGAATGGAATTAGCACAGAAGTGACAAATTGTGGGCCGTACCCCTAAATGGAAAAGACACAGATTTTTATGTGAGAAAAAACAAAAATGTTTTTTAAATCACTCTCATTTCAGTGTCTGCCAGACATGATTACATTTTTACCTCAACTATATGAAAATAAACTTAATATATTTTATAATTCATATACTTATTGCCAATGTTTTGATTTTTAAATATGTTGTTCCAGAAATATGAATATATTTACCTATTGGGCTGGTGTATTAATTTAAACATTTCCTTGCTATTATATTACCCTATCTAATAAAAGAGTAATATGCAAATTGACCATCACTCCAAAGCACAAGATGGCTGCCCCCATGTGGTCAAAGATGGCTGCCCCAGGTGAACACAAGATGGCTGCGACAAGATGGCCAGCAGGGAAGGGCAGTTGGGATGGACCAGGTCTGCAAGGGAGGGCAGTTGTGGGCGATCAGGCCAGCAGGGAGGGCAGTTAGGGGTGACCAGGCCGGCAGAGGAGGGAAGTTGGGGGCGACCAGGCCTGCAGGGAAGGGCAGTTGGGGGGGACCCAGGCCTGCAGGGGAGGGCAGTTAGGGGTGACCAGGCTGTCAGGGGAGTGGTTGGGGGTGATCAGGCTGGCAGGCAGAAGCAATTAGGGGCAATCAGGAAGGCAAGCAGGCAAGCAGTTGGGAGCCAGCAGTCCTGGATTGTGAGAGGGATGTCCGACTGCCCATGTAGGCCTGATCTAGGATCAGGCCTACACGGGCAGTCGGACATCCCTTGAGGGGTCCCAGATTGGAAAGGGTGCAGGCTGGGCTGAGGGACACCCCCCCAAGCATGAATTTCGTGCACCGGGCCTCTCTAGTTTTAAATAACAGACATCTAAATGTTTAAGGCACCAACTAAAGAAATAAAGTGTTTGACGTTTTGTCCATTGTACAGGTTATTTCAATTAGGAAAAGGCAGGCAATGGGCTAAGTGGAAAGAGAAAGTCCTCTAATTGTACCTCCTGGGAAAGTAGCAAGCAGGCCATGCAGGACAGTGGCCGGAGCAGACACAGCAGAAGGGCTCGGTCCACAGAGTTCCACACAGACCTTAAGAGACACGTCATCTAAAACAGTATATTAAGGATAACGATTATAAACACCATTTTCAATGAATTCCAGGCACTACATTTATGTAAATGTGTATGGCACTGTAATGTACACAATCATATATAAAATCACTAATGTGAAATAAATCTTAAAGTTTATAGCCAGTGTTAACTGCTATTGTTTTTAAATAAATAAAGGACAGACATGTCATCCTTAGGGTTTTCCCCAAGAGACACAGACAGAAATGACCTGCCGCCCACATGGAATGGTGCTGGCACAATGAAACTTTGGGAGGCGGAGGCGAGCCATTGAGGTAGAACTGAAACAAGTGATGTTTGCTCTAGTTCAGGGTCAGAGGTGGGTTGATGAAGAAGACTAGGCAGGAGGCTCAAATTCAGGTTCAAATTTCTCCATTGTCAGTTGTCAAGAGGGTGGAGATACACAGTGGTCACCATTTGGATCTGAGACTGTTGCTTTGAAGGAGGGCTTTCCCTCTCCCAGCCCTGGCCTGGCCACCGCAGCTGGCAGGAAGGAATGTCAGACGCCAGAGGCGCTGAGGGCATCAGGCAGCTCCGGGTTCAGGAGAGGGTGTCAGTCAGGAAGAGGGACCTGCAGTCACAGCAGAGCTGTGGGAATCCAGGGTGATGGCTGAGTTCACCAAGGAAAGGGGAAATCTAGAATTCAGTGAGCAAGAGTGACTAGGACAGCAAGAATGTAACATGGGAGGATCATCTGGTGGCCGAAAGAACACACTCTGTGGATGATAATGAAGTAACGCAAGCTGTGTCAGAGTGAGTTGTGTGGTCCTCCATCCTCATAACAGGGGAAAAGTGGAGGTGGGGCCCTCCCTGAAAGTCCCACAGATTGTGGACACAGGGAACATGCAGAGAGTGCACACCCTCCCACAAGTGCAGCATCCTCACTCTGCAGTGGGAACGGCCACTCCAGGGCTGGGCATGGGGGACGTGTACACAGCCTGATCCAAGCTTCAGAGTCTGGGCAGCACAGGGAGTCCAGGCTGAGCAAAGAGCAGAAAGAACCCTGCATGTATGACTGTTCCTGGTGAAAGTATGTGCCTCCGGGTAACGCAGGAGACACCTGGTAGAGACAACGATGGACAGATGCAGCATCCAGTCGGATGTAAAGTGGCCACAAGCCATTCCCCAGATGAGAAAAGTGCAGAATGTCACCTACACTCACCGGTGCAGTGGGAAGGAAGCAAGACCTAGACAAGCATCAATGGCTCTAGAATATGAATACTAATTAATGTAAAAACAAGAGCAGTGCCAGTCACCAAAAATGGAATTTTAAAAATAAAATGTTTACCAAAAAACTATTTTTTTTACTGGAAAAATTATAAACAGGGATTTGGGAGATTCCAAAAGGAATATAATTCATGAAATGAAATTCCACTGAGTTTGTTCTCAATATGTTGAGAAGTTTACATGTTTCAGGCATTCCTCAAAGGAACTCAGTGAGGTTGGTGCTAAACAAAGAAACTGAGTCATGGAGTGGTTGGAAAGGTCACTCGCAAAGAGCTCTAAACTATGCCAGCACTCAAAGTGCTTCTTGTTTGAAATGTTAACTATGAATAATGTCATCCACAGTCAAGGAAGGAAGGGAGGGAGGGAGGAAGGGAGGGAGAGAGGGAGGGAGGAAAATTAAATACATATGATATAATACTTGATTGATTAAACGGAAAAACAACTGGTTGACTTAATTGAATAGTTCAAACCACAAACCTACTCATATGAAAAATGGTAGACAATAGAGATACCTTTTAATTCACTAAAATACTTGCTTGCTACATAGAATAACATTATTCACAATCCACACACTATTGCAAACCCACACACGTGCACACTTCAAAATTCACTGCAGCACACCGTTCTGTGGGTTCAACTACACTATTAACTCTATTACATGATCCAACTGTATAACACAAGGGATTCAGAAAATATTTAAGCAGATGATCACTAACTGCTATCGTGGCATTCGCATCCCTGAACCCAGCATTCCCAACCCTGTGATCACCAGAACAATCGCTGCTCAGACTCACCCGCAGCACTCACCTATCAGAGGGCATACTTAACATTTAACCCACAAAACACTTGTTTGATGATGAAGGATGGACATCAGGGTACAGAGAAACTTCCTTTGCTAGTGAGACCCAGGAATTTAGTTGGTGAAATCACACAAGCAGTCCATGATCTTCCCCAACTGGTTTATTTGAAAATTTTAATTTCAAACTACATTTTTAGTGGTGGTGGTGGGGGGGAAGACTTATTTTTTAAAAGAGCTCAGCTCTAGGCCAAGAAATGGAATAATTTTTTGTTTGTTAAGGGACATTGATTGTGATCAAAAGAAAACATTACTCACGGTCCCAAGAACGGCCCTTTTCCAGAATTCAAGTTCATCTAAAACATTCTAACAAACTCTCCTAAATTTAAAGGAACAAGAACATGAAAATGCCCTTTATAGCTAACTTGTTACATTTGGGATAAATTTATGATACAATACAGTTAGATTATTCATGTGTTGTATGAAAAATGTGCTGCATGGCTTTATATAAAAGTATTTCATTTTGTAGGCAATATATTTATGATCTTTCCTAAAACTTGAGGCATATATTGCTATTTTAAATGATTATGAAGGATTATAATTCACCAAAACTTTATTAAAACAACTATTTACAAAATCCCAACTTGGAGGAAAC
Organism: Plecotus auritus; assembly: GCF_963455305.1. Taxonomy (NCBI): domain Eukaryota; kingdom Metazoa; phylum Chordata; class Mammalia; order Chiroptera; family Vespertilionidae; genus Plecotus; species Plecotus auritus. The sequence continues at coordinate 53,833,620 of NC_137777.1, read as the reverse complement.
AAAGATGAATGCTATGGTCTTTGCCCTTAAGAATCGTGCAATGTATGGTTTTGATTTGAGGGATATGATGTCACAATTTAGAGGGAAAAAGGCTTTCTTATTTTAACCATCTCCTCTATCTAGCTTCTACCCCAATCTTGGACCCATTACTAAAGAATAATTGAAACTCACAACTTTTATTTGCAAAGCCACCAATCTTATTATAAAAGCCTTTTCACTGCTTTAAAGAGTAGGACATGATGGATGTGGACCACTTGATTGCAGGGTCCCTGAAGCACTAAGTTAATGTGCAGAGGAAAACAAAATTTCCAGCAGAGCGGGGGAAAACCTGAGAGCCAAGAGTGTCGGCTAGGGTCAGGGAGGCTTGTGACTATTAGGGAACCACCTGGAAAAGTGGGACTTCATTACCAGGCACTGGCCACACCACAATGCTTAATGATGGATGCATCCATTCTAGAGTTCAGCCATCCAGCCCAGCCTCATAGCAGGTAGCCTCAGCCCCATATTTGCAGAATCAACAAAGTTGAATCTTTGATGAAGTAGGGTCTTTAGCTTTGCATCTTGGTCCTCTTACCTACAAATGATCAAACTTCTTTTGAGTCTCAGTTTCTTCATCTACAAATGATGATGGCAACCCAGGTCAGAGAGTGTGAGGATTGAGATACTTTATACAATGAGCTCAGCTCCAAGAACCTGTAGATTTACAGGATTTGCTAGTACAGTATGGGGTAGCTGCTATTATTACTTATTTTTCTCTTCTCCTGGCTTTCTTCTTTCTTCTCTTGTCTCCCAACTATATTTTTCTTCCTGCTTATATAATTTCCAGGCAAATTTCTTCCTCTTACATTTTTTCTTTCTACGCTTTGTTCCTGTCCCCTGTGGACCCAGAATGTGATCTATTGTAGAGAATGTTATACGTGAGCTTGAGAAGAAGGTGTATCCTGCTATTACTTATGTGGTATTTTTCAAACGCTAATTAAATCAAGTTAGATGATATGGCCACGTCTACTCAGGTCAACTTTATCTTTACTGTTTCTCTGCTTGATCTCTCCATTCTTGGAGGAGGGTTTTGAAGACTCAACTGTAACAGGGAGTTCACCTCTTTCTCCTTTGGGTTCTGTCCGTTTTTGTGCCACATATTTTGATGCTCTGTTCTCAGGTAAAAACAAGATTAGGATCCTATGTCTCCTTACAAAGATGACCCCTTTGTCATTAAGCAGTGTCTGTTTACCCGGATGATTTTCCTTGTTCTGGCATCTGCTTTGTCTGAAAATAGCAATTTCAGCTTTCCACAGAGCATCATATAATTTTCCCTTTATGCCTAAGTCTGTGTCTTGAAGCCCTTTCAGCTACTATATAAAGTGGGAGAAAGTACATTTACAGCTGTTTGTATGCAAAGTAAAACAATAATTAATTAGTAAAAACATAAGAATAAACTCTATTTTATGTGCTCACAACTGTAAAACTACTTTTGTCACCCACTCTACATATGTATGTATATGAGAGAGAATCCTATATAATAAAAGCCTAATATGGTAAGTGTCCGGTTGTGCAGTTGGCCATTCAACCAATACAAGCATAATATGCTAATGATACACTAATGCTGCTCAACTGCTCACTATGACATGCACTGACCAACAGGGGGCAGATGGTCGAGTGGTAGGTTAGCTTGCTGCTGGGTTCCACCAGATCAGGACTGAGCAAGATGTGCCTGACAAGCCCTGGAGCCCTCCTCCAGTCCCTCCCCTGCTGGCCAACCTCTTGTGTCCCTCCCCAGCTCCAATCGTGCACTGTTGGGGTCCCTCAGCCTGGCCTGTGCCCTCTTGTAATCTGGGACCCCTCAGGGGATGTCAGAGAGCCAGTTTCAACCCGACAGTGGAACAACTGGTTGCTATGATGCGCACTGACCCCCAGGGGGCATATTCTCAACATAGGAGCTGCCCCCTGGGGGTCAGTGCACTCCCACAGGGGGAGCACCGCTCAGCCAGAAGCTGGGCTCACAGCTGGCAAGTGCAGCGGCGGTGGCGGGAGCCACTCCCTCCTCCATGGCAGCCGGACATCCCCCAAAGGCTCCCAGACTGTGAGAGGGCACACGCCGGGCTCAGGGACCCTCTGAGTGCACGAATTTTGTGCACCAGGCCTCTAGTATATTATATTATATTATATTATATTATATTATATTATATTATATTATATATTGTATCTGTATAAATAAAAGCCTAAATGACTGAACTACTGAAGGATGGGTCGACCGGTAACTATGACATGCACTGACCACCAGGGGACAGATGCTCAATGCACAGGATCGGGCTCCCTCTAGTCGGGATCGGGCCTGAGGGGATCAGGCTGAAATTGGCTATCCAAGGGGTCCTGGATTGGTGCAGGCCAGGCCAAGGGACCCCATCGTGCACCGGGCCTCTAGTTACATTATATTACTAGAGGCCTGGTGCATGAAACTCATGCATGGGGTGGGGTATGCCTCAGGACCTGTGGGATTGGGCCTACACCAGCAGTCAGACATCCCTTTTGCAATCCAGGACCACTGGCTCCTAACTGCTCACCTCCCTGCCTGCCTGATTGTCCCTAACCACTCTGCCTGCCTGCCTGATTGCCCCTAACTGCTCGCGTGCCTGCCTGATCACCCCTAACCACTCTACATGCCTGCCTGATCACCCCTAACCGCCTCTTCCTTGGCTCCCACCATGGTGGCTTCCTCTGGAAGGACATCTGGAATGATGTCTGGAAGATCGTTCGGCTGTCCAGTCTAATTAGCATATTATGCTTTTATTATTATAGATATTATATTATCTTTATTATATCTATATATGACTATACTGGAGTGCTTTGGCTTGGTGGGAAGGTGTGGGTGGAGAAGCAGAAGAGTTCTAAGATCTCATGATTAAGTCTCAGTCTTCTAGTGCCCCTGTGTCCCTGGGCTGTGAACTTCACAGGGATTCCTAGCTCACCCTGACCCCAGGTGACACAGGAAGACCAAAGGGGCAATAGAAGAAATGTCCCCTTCCAGGAATGACATATTCCACACAGATTACTCCTCCTCTCTGCTTCCAGAAGCCTGAGAGGACCTTGCTCAGTTCCTCAGGAGAAAAAAGCCATGAAAATATAGGGAAGTCCTCTGAGACTGTTCCCCTCAGGAGTTGCCCATATCACTTGTCTGCAGCCTCCACAGTTGCCCAGACCATTTCTATGGTCTTTAACTTGCCCATGGTTCCAGTGGCTTCTGTCCAGGTCCACAAGTCTGGGATAAGCCTATCAGCATTCGTCTGTCCCCAGATTTGAGCCTGGCAGTTTGCCCTATGACCTCAGTCCTCTGCTGTGTCCAAGAAAATCCATTGATTTTCTGTTTGTTTGAATTTTTCTTGTTGCAATTGCATGGATAATGCCTTCCTAGGTCTCTCATCGCCCCTAACTATTCAACCTAAAACCTCAAATTCCATTTCTGCTCTTAGGTCTCTTCCTTTCCTCTTTACATTCCCTACAACTGTCTTTCTTCCCATTTACTTCTTCTATTACAACCAAGAAACAGATTTCTACCACCATGCAAATGAGAGTCTTCCTTCACCAATGACTTTTCATTAGGAAATGTGGATATTTTGAGACATGTCAAAATATGAAAAGAAGTTGAAGAATGGTGCCAGAGTAAGTCAGCAAAGCCAAGTAAGAATTATGTTCATGACAAAGTCCAGGGCACGAGCTTTCTTTTTCTCCCTGGAAGTTCCTAAGTCAGCCAATAATCACAGGCACTGTGGGAAGAGACTGAAGCATCCTACAAACCTCTTTTTAAAAAAACTTATTTATTTATTTAATCTTTATTTTTGAAAATATTATGTCCACCCCTTTCCCTCCCCATTTCCCTCCTCCACCTGTATCCAGCCCTGCACCAGCCCTTCACCACCCTTTTGTCTGTGTCCATTGGTAATGCATATATGCATATAAGTTATTTGGTCAATCTCCTTCCAACCCCCCACCCCTCCTTTCCTTTGAGATTTGTCAGTCTGTTCCATGTTTCCATGCCTCTGGTTCTATTTTATTCATTAGTTTATTTTGTTTGTTAGATTCCTTGTTCATTTACTTTGACTTTTGGATGCAATTATTTATAGATATGTATTTATTACCATTTTATTGCTCATAATTTTTATCTTTTTTTTTTCTTAAAGAAGACCTTTCAACACTTCATGTAACACTGGTTTAGTGATGATGAACTCCTTTAGTTTTTTCTTGTCTGGGAAGGTCTTTATCTAACCTTCAATTCTAAATCATAGCTTTGCTGAGTAATCTTGGTTGTAGGTCCTTGCTTTTCATCACTTTGAATACTTCTTGCCAATCCCTTCTGGCCTGCAAAGTTTCTGTTGAGAAATCAGCTGACAGTTATATGAGCCCTCCTTGTAGGTAACTAGCTGCTTTTCTCTTGTTGCTTTTATGATTCTCTCTTTGTCTATAACCTTTGGCATTTTAATTATGATGTATTTTGGTGTGGGCCTCTTTGGACTCATCTAATTTGGGACTCTCTGTTCTTTCTGGACTTGTAAGTCTATTTCTTTCACCACCTCGGGCAAGTTTTCTGTCATTATTTCTTTAAAATTTTTTCAAAATCTTGCTCCCTCTCTTCTCCTCTGGCACACCCATGATGCGAATGTTGGTATGCTTGAAGTTGTCCCAGAGTCTTCTTATACTATCTTCATATTTTTGGATTATTTTTTCTTTCTTTCTCTTCCAATAGGGTGTTTTTTGCTTCCTCATATTCCAAATCACTAGTTTGATTCTCATTGTTCTCTACTCTACTGTTAATTCTCTGTAAATTATTTTTCATTTCAGTTAGCATATCCTTCATTTCTGATGGTTCCTTTTTCATGTCTTTGATTTTCTCACTAAGATCCTTGAAATTTTCACTAAGTCCCTTGAAGCTCTTATTAAGTTCCTCCAGCATCCTTATAACCATTGTTTTGAATTCCATATTTAATAATTTGTTTGCTTTCATTTCATTTAGTTCTTTTTCTGGAGATTTCTTCTGATCTTTAATTTGTAACACATTTCTTTATCTCTGCATTTTGGTTGTTTCCCTGTGTTCATTTCTATGTACCAGTATTAGGTAGAGCTGCTATGTCCTCTGAAATTGGTAGAGTGGCCTTGTGTAGTAGGTATTCTGTAGGGCCCAGTGGCTCAGCCTCCCAAGTCACCTGAGCTGGGCACTCTAGGTGTGCCCCTGTGTGAGCTGTGTGCACTGCCTTGTTGTAGTTGAGCCTTGATTGCTGTTGGCATCACTGGGAGGAAATGACCTCCAAGCCAATTGGCTGATGCAGACCATCTGCGACTACAGTGGAAGAGCTGCTGTGCAGGAGACACCCCTATGGAGAACTTCTTTCAGTGGGGCTTTGGTGCTCACCAAGTCTTCCCTTTGGGTTGTTGCTGGTGAATGTGGTAGAGTTGTAATCTGGCATGTTCTGAAGCAATTCACTGGGTGCACTGGCTCTGGGGCCTCCTGGGCAGCACAAAGTTAGCACCTGCTTATGTCCTACCTGGGGCCACCAGGCACAAGGTACAAAGCAATCTGCAGATGGCCATTAATTGTGTTGGGCTCAGAGGTGCCCCAAACTGTGAACCAAGGCTGGCTGCTGTAGCGTAGGGCCCGGGTCCACTTATCCAGAGGTATGGGGAATGCTGAGTGCAGCTGCTACTTGTTTGAGAGATTTTAGGAAAGTCTGAAGCCTGAGCCAGGATAGGCCATTCATAAGGAAAAGACATTGAAAACAGGTTGGGTTCAGCTGCAAATTGGGTGGGGCTGTCCTGGTGTTCTTGCCCCAATGCCCAGACAATTTAGTTCCTCCCCATATGTCCCTGGATCCTTTTAAGCTGGAGCTCAGAGAAAGTGAGTCCAAGTAAGTCCATGTGCTGGCCCTTTAAGAGGAACTGCCTGGGTCTCTGGCAGCCTCAGTGACACTCAGCCACAATCCCAGCTGGTTTTCACAGCCCTAAGTTACTGGGATGTCTCTTCTTAGCTCTGGACCCGGGGCTGGGGATCTGGTGTGGGTCTGAGACCCCTGGCTCCACACAGAAGACCACCTCACAGAAGATAACCCTCCCAACTGAAAACATGCCACAGTGGGTGTCAGACTAACATGTTCTGTGCCTTCCCACCCCCCTACCATTCTCAGTGAGGTTTCTTCTTTAATTCAGTAGTTATGGGACTTCCATTAAGGTAGATTTCAGGCAGTTCTGAATGATGGTTGTTCTGTATTTTAGTTGTAGTTTTGATGTGCTTGTGGGAGGATGCGAGTACCACATTTACCTACACTGCCATCTTGGTTCCTCGCCTTCAGTGTCCTTCCAATCTTAGCTGGAACAATTAAGACCTCTAAATCATGTTTTAGTTTCATAGCTCTATTTTATTTGAGACAAACAAAATTATGGAGAAAGTCTTCAGAAAGGCACTGGGAGGAAAGTAGCCTTTATACCCACACATGGGAATGAGGCCTCTGTGTTCCTACACTCGGCACATACTGAGCAACCATCTGCTGAACGAGAATAAGTGATTCCATTTCACTTTAACTTCTACAGCCACTACAAATATAAATTACTAGTGACCCAGTGCACGAAATTCATGCACATTAAAAGAAGATTAGAGGAAATAATTTAATATTGCCATTTGCCCTTTCTCTATAATAGAAGTGTCAGAGATGAAAGAAAATTAGTAAAATGTATATGAAAACCTTCCTCCTGTTAGAGTCTGGGGCTCACCATAGGACCCAGAGTCAAGTCCCCGCCCACCCACATGCACCTCAAAATCGCATGAGACCCAGACCCGGCCGGCCCCCGCACATTGGGCTAGATCCAGACCCGGCCAGTCCCACCCTTGTCAAGCCCTGCCAGGCAGGGGTCATAGCCTCAGGTCCCCTGGCCCGGTGCCAGGATGGGGGCATGGCCTGAGGTCCCCCAGCCCAGACCAGGGTGGGGGTGTGCCTTGAGGTCCTCTGTCAAGCACCACCAGGCGGGGGGGGGGGGCGCAGCCTCAGGTCCCCTGTGAAGCCCCACTGGCAGGGGGGCGCAGCCTCAGGTCCCCCGTCAAGCCCCACTGGGCGGGGGTGTGGCCTGAGTTCCTCTGACCAGCACTGGGGGTGCACCTTGAGGTCCCCTGTCAAGCCATGCTGGGTGGGGGGCATGGCCTGAGATCCCCTGTCAAGCCCAGCCAGGCAGGGGGGCACACCCTCAGGTCCCCTGCTCTGGTGCTAGGGCAAGGGGTGTGGCCTGAGGTCCCTTGTCAAGCCCCACCGAGTGGGAGGTGCGGTCTGAGGTCCCCTGGCCTGGTTCTGGGGTGGGGGAGCACAACCTGAAGTCCCCTGTCAAGCCCCACCTGGTGGGGAGTGCAGCCTGAGGTCACCTGGCCTGGCGCTGGGGCGGGGGGAGCAGCCTGAGGTCCCCTAGCCCAGCGTCAGGATGGGAAGCACACCATGAGTTCCCCTGTCAAGCCCTGCTGGGGGAGGGCGTGGCCTCAGGTCCCCTGGCCTGGCGCTGGGGCTGGGGTGCAGCCCGAGGTCCCCTGTCAAGCCCTGCCGGATGGGGGACTCAGCCTGAGGTCCCCTGTCAAGCCCCACGGGGGCGGGGGAGTGTGTAGCCTCAGGTCCCTGCTGATTGCTCATTAAGGATCCTTATGGGAACTTGGCCTCAGCTATGGGTGCAGCCATCTTTGTGATGAAGTTATGGTCAATTAGCATATTCCCTCTTTATTAGAAAGGATGTTCTGTATAACTGGAATTTGCATTTAATTGTATTATGTAGCCAACACCCAAGATGTATATGCATGTAATTCTAAAATTATATAAATTGAGGGTGGACCTACATATTTTTTTCATGTGTGTATATGTGTATATACATATATGTATGTGTGTGGATATATGTGTATGTGTGTAGACATATACACACAGAAACACACACACACACAGAAAGCGGGGAGGGGAATAGCTAAATGAATGCATAAAGGAAACATCCATCTTAGAATAGGCATCAGCTACCTACATGACATATTACTCTTGATTATATAACACACATCAACAGAGGCTGTGATGTACTTCATGCAAAACCAAAGCAAAAGGCAGTCAATCTGAATCTGACATCAGTATTCTGATTTGATAGATGTGTGCGTTTTCACAGAATTTGAAATTTCAACTACCAATGTTGAAATTCAAATGTGTAAATATCATTTATCCAGCTTATATTTTAAAATAAAATATTTTAAGGACATGTCCCTGATACCATTTATGTATTTTAAAAATAATGGAAGAATTTTATGTATATATTTTAAAACACATTGTAGAACAAGAAAGAGAATAAAACTAGTGACCTAGCTGAATTCCATTGTCACAAATTTCCTTAGAGAATTCGTACCTTTTGAAAAAACTTCCTTTTATGACTAACACAGTTAAAAAGATACATTTTCTTTAGAAGTTTAACAGGAATTCATTCTAATGTATTTAAGTGTTAAAAGAATGAAAAAATGTGTTACTTCAACTCAAATAGTTTCACCTTTTCTAAGATGTTTCTATACACCAATGACTCAAAAACTGTTACTAAAAACTTTACTTAATTTGGAAAATATCTTAGTTTCCAAAGGACCTGTCTCCTGGCTATGATGAAAGGAATGGGGAGTTAAAAAGACAGCCGTATATGTTGCTTCTGCCCAAGGAGACATACTAGCAACATCTTTTTGGCTATGTCTCCTCGAGCTAGAGTAACAAAAGCAAAAACAAGTAGATGGGACTCAGTCAAAGTAAAAAGCTTTTGCATAGTGAAGGAAACCATCAACAAAATGAAAAGGCAACCTAGTGACTGGGAGAAGATATTTGCAAATGATGTATCTATCTGATAAGAGGTTCATTTCCAAAATATATAAAGAACTCATGCAACTCAACATCAATGTAACAGTTGAAAGATAAACAGGGCAGGAAGGGCAGGCAGAGAAAACAGCATGTGCAGATGGCCTGTGGCATGCGATGATCAGGGCAGTGTGAAAAACTACTGTGGCTGGAAAACAGCTCAAACAGGACTCATGTGTTGTAGATGTCAATAAAGAAGTAGGCTGGTGACATCTGGGATGTCAGTCCTCAGCATGAAACACTGGAAAGATCTCTTTGAGGACAAAATAGAGGGCGGATTGAAAAGCTGGACCCCACTTCAGGGCCATGTGGCCTATGCAGTTCCACAGGGTCACATTCTCAGTTTGCTGCTCTGCTCTTGCCATATTAACGTTTTAATAATTTTTAAGCCTCACAAGTGATGTAGTCAATGCTATCACAGGGTAAGAGTGGGTTAAGGGAGACAATTGTCTACAAAAGAAATTACTGGCAGATTAACGTGAACATAAAGGGAAATTATTTAAGAGGAAAAAAGGCAAGGGTTGGTAGTAGAGGAACATATTTCATAATTCAAATAATAATTAATTGAAATAATAAAGAACAAAGTACGGAAGAGGAAGGAGAGTAGAAAGGACATGCTCAGAACAGCCAGTTTCCAACCATGGGAATGGCATTCACTTTCCAGGACAAAACGCGCAGCTCCAATCACGACGCTTCTCTCCTCAAGGGAAAGAGATCAACCGAAGGACTGGTAGGCATGCATATAAGCACAACCAACAGACGCAAGACATCGGGGGCGGAGGGACGAGGACAAATGCCGGGGGGTAGGGGCGGCCGGGGGGGGAGAGGTCAGTGGAGGAAAAACAAAGGAGACATATGTACTACTATTTGTAATACCTTAAACAACAAAATTAAATTGAAAAAAAAGAAAAATCAATAAAATATAGCAGAGATAATAAATTAAATTAAGTTGATATATTTATGAAAAATAAATACCAGATAGTAATAGTTGCCGCAATAAAGTTGACCCCTTCCCCCTGCCCTCTTTGCCCGCAGAGGCCTGATTTGGTCCACTGAGACCCCTCCTTACCTTACAGGACCAGTGAGGAAACCAGGGCAAAGCCACTCCCTCTTGGGCTATGAGTTTAGCAAGGGGCTATGGCCAATGCTGACCAGTATGCTGTGATGGAAAGCCTACTGAGGGCTTCTGGGATATTTCCTTTTTACTGAAGAAACAAGTCTAGTGTCTCCTCTCCTCGTCCACTTGACCTTGACACATGGCCTTGGAATGAAGGCAGCCATCCCGACATCATAAGAAAAGAGACGAGCTCAGGACCTCAGGGCAGCAGGACAGTTAAAACCCACAATCAGCTGCTGAATTACAGAGCCTCCGAGCTTCTACTCCGGAACCATAAATTTCCCTTTGTTTAATCCTAGGAGATGAACATCCTTGAGGTCAGAGGCTGTGGTATTCACCTTTTTTTGCTCTGAGCACCTAACACAATCTCAGAGCTATATATCTTATTTGATGAAAAGATGAGTTAATTTAGGGGCTAGGGATTATATGTGGCTAAAATAACACTAGATATGCAGTACTGACCTACTTGTGTGCCGTCCCTGCTTTCCCACTATATCCCATTTAACACAGGGTCGTTACATTGAATAGAAAGTGGGTATTTTTGTTTCTATGAATCATAAAATCTAGCTTTGGAGTGCCTTTGAGGATACCTAGCCTAATTACATGAAGTGCTATTAAATGTTAATTAACATGTGCTTTTCAAAATTAATCAGGTCCATAACCAAAATCGTGCTTAGCAAGTGATCACACACATACACACAAAAATGAAGTTCTCTAGTAGCTTCAAACGATCTATATAAAAAGGCTTCCGTATAGTTTTTTTTTTTATTTTTTTTTATTAAAACAGGGAGACCCTTACCTGTGCCTATGTTTACTAGTCAGAATAGAGGTAGACACAGGTTCTAGATGCGAAGAAGAGTAGTCTCTTAGAGTCCACATTCTGGAGAGATGCTGAGGGTATGAGACTGAATTTATGGGTACAGAAGGAGAATAAACATTTGAACATGCTGAAATAAAAAATGACTACACCCACCAGGAAAACAACTACAGCAATGTTTACGTAAACAGTAGAAATGGTACAAAGTAATAATGCACCAGGATGTTGCCTTTACTCACTTGAATGCATGTGAAATGGATAAAAAAAACACCTAATTAAATTTCAACCTAATTTCTTCTCTCAGCTATACAAGCATTAATAATAACTTTGCAGAACTTATAGAAATAAAATAATCTACTTTCTAATTTTTGAGCATGACATTACCCAACTGCTTTTTGAGAGAAGTCTGATGAAGGCTTAGAGCGCACAAACACCGTCAGAGAAAAGAACACGCTGACAATTCCCAGGCCTTTCCTAGCCAGGATGTCTGTAAATTGCAAATGCAAGTTGCAATCTAGGCATTAAGGCAGATTTAGGATAGAGATGCTGAAGATTAAATGAATTAGCATGAGAAGTAACAGTAACTTGTGGAAAATTAAAGTAAAAAATGGCTTTCCTAAAGTCGTGATAGAAACATGAGTCTAAAGAACTTTCTAAATGTATGGTTATCTGGGTCTATGTTAACCAAAAGTGGAAGACACAGGTTTTACATGCATCAGTAATCACACGTACACACAATTCCCCAAATTGAAAATAACAGTTTTACAAAGTATTAGATTCATTATATTTTAGTGAAGTAATTTGACTAAGCAGCATCGGATGTGTTAAAAGTTAAGTGTGAAGCCAACTTTCAATTAAGTTCTATCAACAAGGCAACCTACAATTTTCATTAGGGTTCAAAATCCAAGGAGATATTCTATATCATTTTAATATTTCTGTCCTTGATTCAGAAAAAAAAGTTGTCAGGCAGTGGAATAGCAGAATGTAGGCGGTTTCTCACTCAGATTAAATATTCAGAATCGGTTATAAACTCTGTAGCTAATGAACTATCCTAGGCTTTTGGGTCACAGTCCATAAAAAGGCTATACGAATCCTCACTGAACTTTAATATGCAAAGTCTAGTTAAATGGGTTTAGATTAACAAGAAATTGAGCAGCTCATTCAACCAATGTTGACAAATGTGCAGATTCCTCTGAAATTAATAATCATTATTTGTTTAAGTTAAAATAATGACATGGTTCAAAATTCAGGAGGCACACAAAGGCCCTATTAGGAAAGTCTTAACATGAAATCCTCAGACCGGCAATGACTGCCTTTCCTGCGAGGCGCCCAGAGCAGTCTCCTGTATATAAATCTAGGACTATATTTTCGCACATTCATCAAAGATGTATAAGTATTCTCTGTCTCCCTTTTATACAAATAGTTTTATACAGATGGTACAAAACCAGTAAACACTGCCAGCATATCATTTTTTATAATTGGGCGGTTATCCCACAATCGTACTTAGAGACCCTCAGTTCTTTTCAAAGGTGCCTATTATTCTAGAGTGCGGGCAAATGTAAATTATTCAGCCACTGTTCTCTTGGACACATGGGGATATAACTACAGAGAAATTCTTGGATATATCGTGTGGATGGAATGGAATTTAGTTAACTACTGTCTTTTAAAGGACATTGAGTTTATTTCCAATGTTTTGTTATCACTAATAAGGAGAGAATAAATGTTACTCTGTGTCCTCTTATACCTATTCGGATGTGTTTATAGGAAAATTCTTAGGGTGCGTGATACTTTTAGTGTCAGCTGCCTATTGCCCTCTGGCTGCGCACGCAAACACCTGCCCCACCCACGCTCACGCCGGAGAGGGATTCGTCGATCACATCTTTAGGCGATTTTTCTATTGAATTCTTTACCTTTTCTCACCAACTTACACGTGCTCTTTATATATATACTAGAGGCCCGGTGCACAGGTGTGTGTGTGGGGGGGGTCCCTCAGGGAGTGGCTGGGCCCACGGGCTGAGAGGTGGACACAGGGGATGCTATCTCACCCAACTGTGGGGCGGGCTGGCCAGCCTTCATCTGCCTGACCCCACCCAGGGAGGGACTGACAGGGTGTCCGCCTCTCCATTCTCCATCCTTCCATCTGCGACACATGTCACCCTGGCCAAGCCTCCCTCAAAGTGAGTTCAGCTCAATCCCTGAATGTAAAAGGGCACGGGGGGGACTCCACTCCAGTGCCCCCTGATTCCCACAGACAGGACCTGGTCTCAGGACGGTGGCCACAGCTGCAGAACACAGATCTGTTTCAATAAAAGCTGGGAATGCAGACTTTCATATGAGCCCCTATTCCAAAAGGTGGCAGTTTATTCACATTGTGGCAAAGACACCTTCAAGAGTAACGTAAGCGGGTAAAGTGAGGGCCAAGCCGGGCCATTTCCTAGTCCAATCTCTCTGGGGCGCGTGGGCAGAACCCAGTCTCAGCTCTTCGCAGGACGCTTCCGGGGTTTTTTAAGCCTAAAAGACAGTAGTCTGTCTCCATTCTTGTTCTTTGGGATTTTTTTCACCGTCGGATAAAAGGATACATACGCCGGGACAATCCTATCGAGATACAATATTCCAGTTGCACCCATGTGTCAACAACAGCGCCCCTCAGAGGGAGGGAGCTGACAGAAGGGGAGCAGGGAATTCTGAAAACCGAAGCGATGACAGAGATGCTAAGCCTTTCCTTCACGTGTCTGACACCCCTCTTCAGGCGGCCTGCAGGCCGGGCGTCTGCTGGACTTTTACCACTTGATGTCCTGGCAGGCTGCCCTAGTCCCTGCTAGGCCCAGCCACTCCTGGCACAGCTCCTGCACATGGGCGCTGGTGTCCGGGGGCCACACCGGGATGGCAGCGTAGATGCCTTCCATCTGCCGCAGCAGTGCCCTGTCTGCATGCCTGGCTCCTGCCGCTTAGGCATGCCCGGCGCAGGCCAGGATCTCCACGAAGTGGCAGGGGAACTTGGCCCTCTACAGCTCAGGACCACTTCTGGATGTTCCGAAAGCCGTGAGCAGCCTCACAGCACAGCAGAACCGCTCCATCCCTTTCAAGGGTGACCTCCTGGCAGTCTTTGTTCCTCAGGGTGCAATAGCTGAGCACCCCCATGTCTTTGTTGAACAGCTCCTTGGCCATGTGCCTGAAGATGTGTGCCAGGTACCCATCGGAGCTGGCACCCTCGTGGAGCCTCACCCACTCCTCCGTCACGTCTCCAAACAGAGTGTCCACGGCGGTGTCATTCGAGGCGAGATCACTTTGCTCCATTATCGGGACGATTTCACCTGAGGGTAACACGCAGTCAGCACCCCGAGAACTATGCAAAGCTGGAGGAACATCTTCTCAAAGGGCCTCCAGTGTCTTGTCACAACACGAGGCCATGATGACGTGGAAAATCTTGTCTGGGGACAGGTTCTGCCGTCTGGTGACGTAATCCTTCACCAGAGAGCCCATGATCTGCTGGGGAGACTTGGCTGTGCAGAGGTGGGGGTGATGGGGGGACCCAGCACACGCTCTGTATATCGGTCCCAGCTGGGGCAGGCGGGGTCAGCATCGGTAGCCGGGGATCTTCCTCAGTGCTGGCAGTACTGACGCAAAAATTCCTTCTGACTCTCCAGGATGCTGAAGTCCGCAGCTATCTTCATGTCAGACAGTGCACCCCCAGGCTTTTGAGAAAGCTTCAGAGTCTTCTGGGTATATCAGTGACGCTGAGGCTGAAATTAGCAGCAAAATAAGGCAGAGACTGAGGACACACAGACACTGCCAGCACCTTGTGCTGTGTGGTATCACATTTCTTATTAAGGCTCAGAACACGGAAGAAGTCCTTGGTGTTCTGTTGAGAAACTTGGACTCCTTTTTCTGCGGTCACACAACTGTCCCACGTTGGGCAGTCACTCAGAAATATCTTGGCATCAGCCAGCTTGTGGAATTCTCCCTTCTCTCCATTCTCCTGAGCCGGACTGCGGACGGTGACTGCGGCATTCTCTTGGTCATCGGCTTTTGTTTTTTTACTACATTCCTTCCGCGTGCAGTGATCACACTTCATCTGCAGCAGGCCAGGTGGGGGCTGGCTCGAGTGACCTGGAGGAACCATGGGGAGAGCAGTCAGTCACTGCTGGTCGCCCCTGGTGCTGCTGGTGGTATCCTTTCTTCCTTGTGGAGCATCTAGGGATGGGGAGTGGCCGCAGTGCCTGAGGCCGAGCTCCAGGAGGCCAGCAGCACTGTCAGGATTGTGCCGGCAGGGCTGGTCTGTTGGTGCCTGGCCTGTCCTCTGGAAATTGTACCTGCAGGACTACTAAGGAAGCCAGTCCCCAGTTCTGCCCTGCCTCCACCACTAATTGATTGGAGTCTGAGGGCCAGGGGGAGGGACCAAGAGGCCTGTTTTCCAGCTGCTCACCAGTCCTCTCCGTGCCACTCACTCCAGTTCCCTGTTAGCCATCCCCTGATCAATGGGAGCCTGTGGGCCGGGGGAGGGACCAAGAGGTCTGCCTTCCACGTGCTCACCAGTCGTGCTCACCAGTGATCAATGGAGCCTGGCCGCGGATGGACAGGTTGTCCGTTTGGTTGTTACGGACCCTGGCTCTTTATATATATAGACTAGTGGCCTAACGGATTTGTGCACACTGAAAGGGCATTAATCAGAAGAAATATTTTAATGTCGCTTTTGCCCTTCCTCTATAATAGAAGTGTCAACCAAATTCATGACCAACAATGACAGATTGAAACACACGTGTGCAGTTGGTGCCAGCAAGAACTTAATATGTATCAAACATACACAAGTCAACTTAGCCTTTTAT
The DNA here is from genome assembly GCF_963455305.1 of Plecotus auritus. Classification (NCBI taxonomy): domain Eukaryota; kingdom Metazoa; phylum Chordata; class Mammalia; order Chiroptera; family Vespertilionidae; genus Plecotus; species Plecotus auritus. The sequence goes on along the minus strand of NC_137777.1, from coordinate 53,817,975 downwards.
ATATATACACACTGAGTGTCCAGATTATTATGATCTCTGAATGCATAATAATCTGGCCACTCAGTGTATATCCTATATAATAAAAGGCTAATATTCAAATTGTCCCCTTGACCAGGAGTTTGACCAGCAGGCAGGCCAGCCAACCACCCATGTCCCCTCCCCCTGGTCAGGCTGGCCGGACCCCACCCATGCACAAATTCATGCACCAGGCCTCTAATACATCTATCTATCTATCTATCTATACTGAGTGGCCAGATTATTATGCATTCAGAGATCATAATAATCTGGCCACTCAGTGTATAAACATGTTTATACATATAATCATTTTTCTAAAATTTTCTGGTTTCTTATATTTTCTTTTAATTATATATATATATATATATATATATATATATAGAGAGAGAGAGAGAGAGAGAGAGAGAGATAACATCCTGTATAATGACATGCACTGACCACCAGGGGACAGACACTCAAGGCAGGAGCAGCCCCCAGCCTTCAGGTCCCGATCAATTGGGACCTGCCAGCCAACCTCTCAGTCCCTCCCCCCAGCTGGCAGGCTCTGATCCCCAGAGGGAGAACTGGAAACTGGGAGTGGGTGGTGGCAGATGCGGGAGGTGCCAGGCTAAGGCCCCTGCCCCACTGGTCACCCCCCACACAGAGGGTGACTGGCGGCAGGGGCTGGGGCTGGCAAGTGGGCGGGATGGCCAACCTCTTGGTCCCTCCCCCTGGCTGGCAGGCTCTGATCACCCGATGGTGAATAGGGAACTGGGGATGGATGGCAGTGGAGGGTGGGGCCAGCTGCCGGCAGCCAGGAAAGATGGCCCTGATCTCAGGTCAGGCCTAGGGACTGTACCCATGCATGAATTTTGTGCACTGGGCCTCTAGTATACTAAATAATATATATATATATATATATATATATATATATATATATATATATATATAATGTTATATAGCATATGATGTTGCTCTACCTATCCTATATCCTATATAATAAAAGCCTACTATGCAAATTGACTGACCAGCAGAATGACTGGTGGAACGACCAGCTGTTATGATGCACACTGACCACCAGGCGGCAGGTGCTCAATGCAGGAGCTGCCCCCAGCCTGCAGACCCCTGGCTAGCCAAGGCGGGTGCCAGTGGGCCCCTCTGTCCCTGATCACCCCATCAATTGCCCCACAGATTGGCATTGATTGCCAGCCAGGCCTAGGGACCCTACCTGTGCACAATTTTCATACATCGGGCCTCTAGGCTATTTATATTGCTCATGTTGGAATGTTGAGGATTTAAGGTATCGCACATAGTTCCAAGTTTACTTTTTCCAGGTAGACATAGGATTGTTCCAACATCATTTATTGCATAATCCATTAGACTGAAATGTCACTGTTATTTTATACTAAATTTGGTATGCATTTGCTCTATTTCTGTTTGTTTTTCTTGTGGTGGTGGTGGTTATTTGGTTGTTGGGTTTTTGATGGTGTTACACCAGTCTGTGTATGTAGAGTACCACATTCCTTTAATGACTGAAGCTTCATAATTAATCTCAGTATCTAGGAAGGCTAGCTTCCTTCATTACTCTTCCTCTCAGGTTTTCCTTTCAGCTACTCATTGTTTCTGTTACTTAGAAATAATGCCATCAGTTACTACAGCCATCCCCATGGAGTTTTACTGGGTTCATGTCAATTTCAGAGATTAATTTACAGCTAATCCATCGCCAAGTGGAAGCTTGATCTTCCAAGTGCACAAAAGAATCTTCAAACAGGTCCTACACATTTCTGTACATTTATTTACAATAGTTGGGCTTTGCTAGTAGAGTAAAAAGAAGTGTTTTCTATCTTTCTATGTTTAAGCAATTGTTTATTAATAAAAAGTTATTTATTTTCTCAATTAATTATTGTTTATAACAGTTTTTCTGTGTGTTTTCTTAATATCTTTTCAGTTAATTGATCATTTGCAGAGATGATAATTGTGTACCTAGAAAATATTATTGTATACTAGAGCCTGGTGCACAAAATTCATGCACTGGTGGGGGGTGGGGGGTGTCCCTCAGCCCAGCCTGCACCCTCTCCAATCTGGGACCCCTCGGGGGATGTCCCATAGGGATCGGGCTTAAACTGGCAGTTGGACATCCCTCTCACAATCCAGGACTGCTGGCTCCCAACCACTAGCCTGCCTGCCTGATTGTCCCTAATTGCTTCTGCCTGCCAGCCTGATTGCCACCTAACCACTCCCCTGCTGGCCTGGTCATCCCTAACTGCTCTCCCCTGAAGGCCTAGTACCCCAAACTGCCCTCCCTTGCAGACCCGGTCACCCCCAACTGCCCTTCCCTGCTGGCCTGGTCACTCCTAACTGCCCTTCCATGCAGGCCCGGTTGCCCCCAATTGCCCTCCCTTGCTGGCCATCTTGTGGTGGCCATCTTGTGACCACATGGGGGCAGCCATCTTATGATGACATGGGTGTGGCCACGTTGTGACCACATGGGCATGGCCACCTTGTGACCACATGGGGGCAGCCATCTTGTGACCACATGGGGGTGGCCATCTTGTGCAAGGGTGTGATGGTCAATTTGCATATTACCTCTTTATTATATAGGATATATATACATATATATATACACACACAAGTAAAATATGTAACATATGTTATATGTGTAAATATGTAAGTGTACATAAATAACAAATGTATTATCATATTGTTATTTATTTAGCTACATATTATTTATATATTTATGTATATTTGGTCATAGTACATGCTTCTATTTTTTTTTAATTAGCTTAGCCAATCTTTTTCTTTCAAAAAACTAGCTCTGAGATTTCTTTTAAGAAACATTAATGTTTTTCTTTTTTCAATTCATTACTTGCCAATTTTACCTGCTTAATGTTTCCTGCTTTTCATTCCATTTTTCATATATTAGATGCTTAAATTATTATCTCATTTATTTCCTTCTTGTATATTAATGTACATGTTTAGGCGTCTGAATGTCTCTGTGTTTGCTACCTCTATTCCCACAATTTAGATGTTAAGCATATCCATTTTGTTAAGGTGCTAGAATGTCTACAATATTTTATCTTAGGCTTACTTTTTCAAATAGATTTTTTACAAGCTATATTTTAATATCTTAGTATCAAAGTGATTGAAGTCTCACTTTGTAATATTGATTTCATCTTTCACGAGCTATCAGAGAATGCTTTCTGCTTTCCTTGGACTGTTGGGACTGATTGTCTTTACCAAGCCCTATTAGTTTCCCATTGATATTAAAATAAAGGTATATTTGATCGCTTTAGGTTACAGCAGCATAGAAATATTAATTTCATGTACTTATGTAATTATATTATTTAGATATTCTTTATTTTTATTTAATTTTCAGTAAATTAAAGTTTTTTACTAATACTATGATTTTATTTTATTTTTTTCCATCTCTATATAAACTATAGACTTTGACATTATAATTGTATGTGAAATGGTAGTTATTGGCCTTAATTCAACATTTGGTGATAGAACAGTCACAAGCTTTGATATCTGTTACTGACATTTGTTTTGTCTATCTTCACCCATGTCTTCATTATCATGCTCATTTCAATCTTTGCGAATCACCTTATTATGGAAGTACTTGTTTAAAGGTCAATACTGGGCTTTGATTTGTGATCAAATATAACTCGTTTCCTTTTAATAGTTATACAACCCATTTTTATTTATTTATATCACAGATGTTTTTCTTGGTTTCAACAGTTCATTTTAATACATTCTGTCAGTTTCAAGATGCACCTTTTTTCATGTTTTCACATCTCTAACGTTGGGATGTATTATTAAAATCCATGCAGTAATACAGTTATAAGCTTCTTGCAATTGCTTTTGGCTAGAGGTAGCTACCACTGCAGTGCCTGCCACATGAAACTCTCTAAACAGCCAGTATTTCTGTGGGATTTTTTTTGGGGGGGTGGGAATGACTGGGCATTTCAGGCAGCAAACCACTGAGGAACATATGTCCACTGTCTGAAGCCTCCTGTGGACCACTTTACAAAGAGACCCAGAATCTGCCAGCATCCAACAAACCAATGGTGTGAGCAACCCTGTTGAAGGAGAAACTCCTAAAGAATTTTGAGACTTAAAATCCTATCTAATAAAAGAGTAATATGCAAATTGACCATACCTCTGCTACACCCACAAGCCACGCCCACCAGCCAATCAGGAGCAAGTATGTAAATTAACCCAACCAAGATGGCTGTGGCCATGGAGCGAACAGGAGGCTTGGGTTTCCCCGGCAATGGAGGAAGCCAAGCTTCCTGCACTCCCTGGCTGGCCCAGGCCTCCACTCAAGGCTACAAAGTTTAAATTATGGAAGATAAATAAATCCCAGATGCCAGGGCCTCCGCTTGGGTTGCTAGGGGACGTGGCAGGCCTGGAAACCACCACAGGCCCCTCGCCCAGGCCGCCCCATGCCCCAAGGGAACCCCCACCCTGATCCGGGACACCCTTCAGGGCAAACCAGCTGGCCCCCAACCATGCACCAAGCCTCTATTCTATCTAATAAAAGAGTAATATGCAAATTTACTGTCACTCCAACACACTAGATGGCTGCCCCCATGTGGTCAAAGATGGCTGCCCCCATGTGGACACAAGATGGCCATCACAAGATGGCCAGCAGGGGAGGGCAGTTCAGGGTGATCAAGCCTGAAGGGGAGGGCAGTTAGGGGTGACCAGGCCAGCAGAGGAGGGAAGTTGGGGGCGACCAGGCCTGCAGGGAAGGGCAGTTGGGGGGGGACCAGGACTGCAGGGGAGGGCAGTTAGGGGTGACCAGGCCTGCAAGGGAGGGCAGTTAGGGGCAATCAGGCTGGCAGGGGAGCAGTTAGGCATCAATCAGGCTGGCAGGGGAGTGGTTAGGGGGTGATCAGGCTGGCAGGCAGAAGCGGTTAGGGGCAATCAGGAAGGCAGGCAGGCGAACTGTTGGGAGCCAGCAGTCCTGGATTGTGAGAGGGATGTCCAACTGCCCATTTAGGCCTGATCCGATTGGGCCTAAACGGGCAGTTGGACATCCCTCGAGGGGTCCCAGATTGAAGAGGGTGCAGGCTGGGCTGAGGGACACCCCCCATGCATGAATTTCATGCACCGGGCCTCTACTGTAGTAATAATGAGTCTCTCACCTTTCCACATATTCCAGGAGTTCTTGCTGCTCTGTGTGTGGTAACTGCTCAGAGATGCATAGATTTTAACATTTTTGGCAAAACAGTCACAATTTTTATCTGCTATGCTATGTAGCCACATTTATCTTTAGTAGTTTTTTTTTCTGTTTTCTACCTTTTATGTTTATTTCCTTATATAAACATGTTTTTCTTATAGAATCTTTGCATAGACATTTTGTTGTTTCATATTTTAGTTTCTGTGTTTTTCCTTGCTGATCTATGTGTATGTGCTTTGTGTTTAGGAGAGAACAGAGTTAGGGTCCAAGTGAGATATTTTTCCCCCACAGTTTTGGGTTAAGTTTCACTTAGCCTTTAGTTCTTAACAGCTAATGGAGATGGGCAACTGATTTTATTTTCATAATTCAGGGATTCATTATTTCTGCTGCGGAGACAAATTCCTTCCTAAAACATGGCTTACTGCATCCTCCTGATTTATCTCACCCTGTTTGTGGGAGACAAACTAGATTCAGGAAGTTCCTGACTCAAGTCAATGCCCCATCTGACAGCTGCAGGTGAAGATCTGGTCTTGCGTCTCAGAAGGAGCTGCACACCTTCACAGGGTGACCCTGAGGGTATGTAGATGTGCAGCGGAGAGGCCTCGCTCACCTCTCCCCCATGCAGTGGAGGGGCCTCGCTCACCTCCCGCCCCTCCCCCCCTACACCCCCCCCCCCACCCCGTGCAGGGGAGGGGCCTCGCTCACCTCTTCCCCGTGTGCTTGGCAGCCTTTTAACTCACTGTCACTGACTTACTGTGTAATTAGAACTTTGTTTTCTAGTCTCCTTCTGGCCTTGAGTAATTTTCAGAATGAGAAAGAGGAATGCTTGTTCTGACTGTCATTTTTAATTAATCCTGCTTTAACCAATGAAGGAATTTAATTTAAAAATGTATGGTCATGCATTTTTTAAAAATGTGTCTGGAGAGTGAAAAACATAAATTAGAACTGAGAAGGGAAAGGGGACTTTCTGGTTGCTCTTTAGTTTCCTTTGATGCAGCTGAGCCCACAGTGTGCGCGCTGACCCCCGATGCCCAGGGAAAACCCAGCTCGCATGTTCCAGGCTGCTCAGCAAAGCTGCCTGCGCAGGTGGGCTCAGGGGTGGATCTATCTATCACGTGGCAGACCAGGGAAAGTGCACCCACCCTGGCTGAGTCAAAGGGAAGGAAGAAAGGCCAGTCTGCTCTCCTAGAAACGCACAGGGTGTTCTGGAAGGAGTCTGCCCCCAGCTCACCGGAAGGTCGCTGTCCCTCCTCCGTGCTGAACGGGAGTCAGCAGGGCAGCGGATGGCCGGATGGCCGGATGGCTGCTGACCTGAGCCCCCAGGCGCAGTGGCCTCAGGCTCCAGGTGCTGCTTTGGAAAGATTCAGCCAGGCAGCCTCTGCCATCTGGGTCCCAGACCCCAGGTCCCCAGGCCCACTGGGCTGAGCCCCCCTGAAATACTTGTCCCTGTGAATGTGGTCCTTCCTCCCGAGTCGCCCTGAACTGAGACAAGGGGACAAGCGTTAGTCCCGCTGCATTAGTGGCTCATGTCCTCCCCTGAATGGAGGTCTAATCTGCTTCCTGAGCCTCAAGTGGGGTTCCGCAGTCCCCGGAGGGCCCCCCAATGTCCGCTCCAGCACCAAGCTTGCGTGGCCCTGTTAGAGGACCATCTGAAAGCGCAGCCAGGCCGACAGGGCTCCAGAGCCGACCCAGTCACCAGGCCCCCCCAATCCAGCTTCAGAAACAATATTCTTCCTTTTGTGACCGTTTATTACTGTTCCCCAAACTCATCACGATCGTACTATTTGCTTACGAAATCCAATGTGGGCACAGTCATAGGTATCTAAGATGCATTGTGCCATTGCTGGGGAGAGTTTTGCCACTGAGAAAGGTTTAGTGTCTGAAAATCTCCACCTTAAGAGGCAGGGCTCCCACCTTCTGTTTTCTTCCCTTTCTGATGGTGGAATGCTTCCTTCCTGTCACATGACATGTTCCTTCACCCTCAGTGTCCAATTCAGATTGCCCCCTGGCGCTGAACTACTCAGCAATGAGACTAGTCACTGCCTGGGATGGATGATCCTGATGACATTCAATGACCTGCCCTGAGGGCTCCTGACCACTCACGGAGGAAGAGTGGAAACCAGGTTACGTGCGTCACATACACTTTTAAATAAACTACCTGACAAATGACACATGGTGAATCCAATGTATGATCCTACACAAACAAAAGACAATAAACCTATGCAATTCAAGGAAATTGGAAAACGATTATTTTTTTTCCATTTGCTTGTTTGTCATGTGACTTCTGTTCCTTTTATTTATTTCACATAAATCTATGCAATTTTTTTCCAATAGCCCCATCCATATTCCACTAAATTAACTATGTACCTCTCATCTCTCCCAAGTCCTGAACACATTATTTTATGTAAATGAGCATTGGTTACTGACTAAGTATCAGCTAAGGGACAATATGAACTATTGAAGGCAGGGCTAGCAAGAGCTAGAGGTCCATGAGAACTTAGCACTCCATGTGAAAACTTTTAAATGAAAACAATTTGCTCTCTGATTCAATTTTTACATGAGCAGATATTAAATGCTTAATAAATACTGGTTATATGCTTGGATGAAAAAATGAGTATCATTTTTTAAACTCAATATTTCATAGAATTCCCAGGCTGTAAGCTCAAACCAGAAAAACTAATGCTATGTTCTGGTTTTGTCATCTTAATGCATCACTGTTAGGTGCAAATAATTGTCACAAGTCAGTTCTGTAACTCCTGTCTTTCCAAGGTCATCTATAATAATAAAAGCATAATATGCTAATTAGACCGGACAGCCAGACAATCTTCCGAATGAAGCCTGGGCTGTGAGGGCCGAGGCAAGCTGCTGTGGCTGCAAGGGCTGAGCCGCTGGCATGAATTTCGTGCACTGGGCTTCTAGTATGAAAAATAATTTTACTAACAAATTAATGTGATTTGACAATAGAAGACTTCACCACTAGTACATACAAGTCCAAGATCAGGAACTGCTTAATGAGCTCAAGCCAGCACCTCGATTCCCTGGAATAAATGTTATCTCAATGTTCTCACTGCGAACCTCAGGTTAACCGACCCCACACCATCACAGTCTGCTGTGATGACGGCACAGTCCTCCTGTGCTGACTTATGCGATAAACTAACTTCAAGAGAACAGGAGCAGCAAACCATCCAATAACATGCACAGTTGTGCTAAAGAAGTAATATAACCCTATGTCTTTAAGACCCTGAGAGGGAAGTAGAAAGCAGAAGTCACTCCTTTTAAAAAAATATAAAGTGTTTGTGGGTTTCATTTCACACAGTACAGAGACAAAGATCTCAAAGCCCTCGTGACTTTGACATGATTTCAGAGAGACAAAGATCTCATTCACAAAAGTTGTGAGGAAGTTGCCTTTTGAAAATAAAATATACATATAAAAATTTCAATGCTAATAATGCTCCTCCAGAATTTAAAAAAATATAGACTTTATTAAATAAAAGATGGTAACAGATGGTAAAGAATTGCTAGGTAAAGGATCTCCTTAATTATGTAAGTAAAAAGTTGAACAAAAAAAATAAAAATTGATTTAGGTTAAAAAATATAGATTTAAAACATGAAAAAAACATGCTGACTCTTATTTAGAGAGAGGGGAAAGGAGAGGGAGAGAGAGAGAAACATTGAGGTGAGAATGAAACATTGGTCAACTGCCTCTGCACGCCCCTACCTATTGAACCAGCAACCTTTCAGTGCATACATAAATTGACATCCAAACAACTGAGTCACACCAGTCAGAGCAAGACATGCTGACTTTTATATTTTATCAATATATTTCTAATAAAAAGAGAAAGTGTCAGAACTGTATATATACAGGCTATAGAAATGTATATTTATGCCTATTAATTTATAATTTGGATAAAAATTGAAATATCCATGTAATCATAGATGTACACATGTGATTCCCTTCTCCTTCCAATAGGCCAAAAAAAAAAAAAAAAAAAAAGCCAACCCAAAACCATTGTTATGCTAAAGAAGAAGAAAATACTAAATTGTAACTATTTTACTTATGATTGATTATTGCATTATACCCATGGTCCTCAGGAGCTCTGCCATTGCTAAGCTTCCGTTTCAGGTCACATCACACAGTTCTCTCTTAAATTTCTCAGCAAGGTAATAAAAGACTCCTAAATACCTACATCTCTTTCTGATTAGCTATCTTGGAAAACTAATTAAATAATCAATAAACAGAACGAGTATAAGTCAATAGGACCTCTGATAAGCTTGAATGATCTTCAACCTACAACAGCACCGGAGCCCACAATTACGGGGGAAGCTATATCTTAGCTCATTAACACACTCAGGAGGCTATTGAATGTTATCTGGGAATGCTTCTCAAATGTTTATAAGACAGCTCTTTGTTACTAAATTGGAACTTGCACAGTTTATTTATTTTTTGTTAATCCTCACCAGAGGATGTTTTTTCCCCATTGCTTTTTCAGAGAGAGTGGAAGAGAGGGAGGGGAGACAGGAAGAGAGAGAGAAAGAGAGGGGGGTGGGTATTGGTTGGTTGCCACCCGCATGCACCCCAAACAGGGGTGGGAAGCGAGCCACAACCCAGGCATCTTGGCAAAGCTCTGACCACTGAACAATACTGGCTAGGGCTCACATAGTTAATTTTTAAGCAAGGTAAGTACAAGACTACACATTTTATTCAACTTAATGTAATCTGATTAACAGCTCTATATTGTGTCTAAAATTCACTTATTCTTTCATTGAGCTACCATGTATTTTGTTTCTTAAACATGCCCAACGCTGTGCTATTACAGAGATGAAAACATCAGAAGTCATTGGATCAACTGTCATTCAGGTGGCAGTTCCATGGAAGAGATGATGGGTATGGAGAATGATTTAACTTATTATTATAAGTGAGCATGTGTCCTGAATGTCCCCTGACCTCAACAGAATGCTGGTAAAAATGAAATCACCATAGTATTAATGTTCAATTTCTCTGCTTAATGGATTCCCACCTGCATGACCACAGGACTTAGGAATGTCCACCTCCAAGTCTCCTGACTTATTTCTGAGGCCCGGCAAGCGTCCCATGTCATTTCTTGACCCTCATTTGTTAGCACTTGCTCCAGCATCCCACGAATGTGAAGGGCCTCAAGGACAGGGGGTGGGGCTCCCTCCGAGGTCCCTCTTGTCCCTGCTCAGCAGAGAACTGTGTCTCTGCCCTCCTGTCTGCCTCCCATGTCCCCAATGCTGCTCACCCTCAAGCAGCCAGGCAGGCTGACCTCGAAGGTCACTGTGCCAGCGCCTGACTCTCCTTTGTACAGGAATGATGACAACACCGCCATTGGCTAATTCTCCTTCCCTCTCTCCTATCTCCGCCATCTGTTTCTAAATTAACACCCCCAGGGAACCCACTGCCACTTCCCATCACCTTCCATCTTCTAAAATGCCCCACAGATCCTATCTAACAAAAGGGTAATATGCAAATTAACTGTAACTCCGTCACAAAGATGGTGGCACCCATAGCCACAAGATGGCGGTGCCCAGTCCTCTCAGCCCCACTGGAGTCCCCCAGGCCTGGGAGGGCGGCCTCTGAGAGCGGGCAGTGTGAGTGGCCTGGCAGAATGCTTGATTCATCGCCATGCCTGGCTCAGACCGGCCCCCCAGAGCCAGAGCGGATGCGGACAGGGACAGGGGGCCGACCCGAAGCCTCTGCGGCCAAGTGCAGGCCTGGAAAGGAGATGGCAGGCCTGCCTCCTGCATAAGCAGCATGGGTCCCTCCCGGCTCCTGTGTAAGCAGCGCGGCTCTCGGCTGTGCACTGCGGTTCCTACAGGCTCCTGCAGAAGTGGCGGGTGGCCTACTGAGTGCAATGTCACGTGATGGGCTACTAGTATCTTTATAAAATTTCAAACTGCTCATTTCATTTCTCTGCCTACAAGAACCCTTGAGTGGTTTTCCACTGGCCAGTGGGGCAGCCCCGGCTCCAGCTTCTAGTATGGACACTCTTGGGTGTGTTATGAGGAAGGATATGGAACCTACTGGTCTCGAGAGGAAGGTGCTGATGGGCCAGGCAGAGCAGAGATGCTCCTCAGTGTGTGAGCTACTCCCTGAGAAATGGAAGGAAAGCACCCTCCACACTATAACTAGGGAGTTATTGGAAAGAAATGACACTTTCTCAATCTCTCTCATATCTTCAATTACAGTATACTAAATAAATACCAGTTTTAGCATTTTCTAATTTCCTTATACATTTACAATTGAGAACAAGAGAGTTTGAATGTTTTGACCAAAAATGTAAAGGTCACAGAGCAATCAGCATTCTCCCCGTGGGTTTCTAAGATCCTTTGCGCAGTCTCAGCTGGCACGTGTTTTCATGGCCTCGGACTATCGTGCAAAGGAAGAGATATCTGCACTCTCTCAATCCAGAGTCCACAGCACGCCCATCAGTCTTCCAACTTCTTCCACGCCCAGAGTCGACCAGAAGCTGCTCATTTACCCCCTCTCACTGCGCCCCTGCTCCAGAAAGGCCACTGTGCCAACCGCTCTAAGGCTCTCACGCAGCAAACCCCGTAATGACCAGCTGGAGACATTGGGTCCTCCAGTTCTGCAGCTGTGTGCGGGCACCCCAACTGCAGCCTCATTATACGGTTGATGGATTGATCTGTTTTTAATGCAAGAGAAACTACAAATTACTTTAGATTCGGGAAGAACCAGGCAAGCTTGCAGCACCTTTAATTTCCCTCCATGTTTATTGAGTGGTTACCTCTCAAGTAAATGCAAGAGGAGGGTTCTGCTGCCCTGGGGAATGTGGAAAAGGGACACTTTTTGTGACTAACATGGCACAATTTTGCATGTGGCTCAGGAGACCAGATCGGAGGAAATAATTAACATAAGGAGCCTGGAGCCCTTTCTAGGGAAGGTGAGGATGAGCAATGAGCTGTCTGGGAGCTGTCTGGACCTAGCAAAGCAGTCTCCTGGGATGTGTGTGGGACTGGAAAGCTGTTCACAGACACCCCGGTAGCTTCAGAATCTCCTGGCTTTGAACTCTGTGATCTGAGTTTATCATCGGGGAAATTTCCATGTCTTGAATAGTTACTACCTCTGTTGGAAACAGATGCTAAATTATGGCTTGGAGAACAGGACACCTTCAAGTCACTTGAAAGACTTATACCCTCACATGAACTGGAGGCTAGGAAAAGCAAGTATTCCTGAACATGTGAAATTCAGTCAGACCCTGCCAATTAGACAAGATACTGTCTTCTACCTCTATTTTTCATTCTTTAGTTCAATACCCAGTTATCTAATCAAATCTACTTTTATCTCCTTCAGCATCCTATCTAATAAAATAGCAATATGCAAATTAACCATCACTCCACTACACCCACAAGCCACAACCACCAGCCAATCAGGAGCGAATATGCAAATAAACCCAACCAAGAGAGCAGGAGGGAGGCTTGGGTTTCCCCGGCAATGGAGGAAGCCAAGCTTTCCGCCTGCCCTTGCCGGCCTAGGCCTCCACTCAAGGCTACAAAGTTTCAATGATAGAAGATACATAAATCCCAACAGAAATGGCTGCCGCCACAGAGCAAGCAGAAGGCTAGGCTCTGCTCCAGGCTACAAAGTTTCAATTGTAGAAGATAAATAAACCCCAGATACCAGGGCCTCCACTTGGGTCACCGGGGGGCGTGGCCGGCCTGCAAACCACCACAGGCCCCTCACCCAGGCCATCCCAGGCCCCAAGGGAACCCCCACCCTGATCTGGGACACCCTTCAGGGCAAACCAGCTGTCTCCCACCCGTGTACCAGGCCTCTATCCTAGCTAATAAAAGAGTAATATGCAGATTGACCATCACTCCAACACACAAGATGGCTGCCCCCATGTGGTCAAAGATCCTGCCCCAATGTGGACACAAGATAGCCACCACAAGATGGCCAGCAAGGGAGGGAAGTTGGGAGGGGCCAAGCCTGCAAGGGAGGGCAGTTGGGGGCGATCAAGCCTGCAGGGGAGGGCAGTTAGGGGTGACCCGGCTGGCAGAGGAAAGAAGTTGTGGGCGATCAGGCCTGCAGGGAAAGGCAGTTGGGAGGGACCCAGGCCTGCAAGGGAGAGCAGTTGGGGGGGACCAGGCCTGCAGGGGAGGGCTGTTAGGGGTGACCAGGCCTGCAGGGGAGGGCAGTTAGGGGTGACCAGGCCGGCAGGGGAGGGCAGTTAGGGGAAAACAGGCGGGCAGGAGAGCAGTTAGTCATCGATCAGGCTGGCAGGGGAGTGGTTAGGGGGTGATCAGGCTGGAAGGCAGAAGTGGTTAGGGGCAATCAGGAAGGCAGGCAGGTGAGCAGTTGGGAGCCAGCAGTCCTGGATTGTGAGAGGGATGTCCGACTGCCTGTTTAGGCCTGATCCCACCAGGACAATGGACGGGCAGTAGGACATCCCTCGAGGGTCCCAGATTGGAGAGAGTGCAGGCTGGGCTGAGGGACACCCCCCCCCCAAACACGAATTTCGTGCACCGGGCCTCTAGTTATTACAATAATGTTCAATTGCCCATTTATTATCTTTAACCATTCTTAAATGCCAGTGACATTTTCTAAGTATCTATTTTTGAAAAAGGTACAAAAATAAGTTAAAAAGTAAAATATGAACAAGAGGAGCAGTCTTCTGTGCAACAGAATTGTAGGTGTCTAATGTTCATTGAATCCAAGACATACCAATTCCTCTTTGAAGTGAGCATGAAGAAAGTAGCCTCCAACTAGTCTTTCTCTCACTACAGCTGTTCTGACTCATGACAAAGGAATCCAGGGTAAACTGAGGTTGGAAATTTACCAGGAAAAGCCAAACACCTACACATCTAGTTAGCTCTTGGTACACTGTCCTGATTTTTCTCCCACTGATGAACCATTAAGCATGATAACATGGCAGTTTTCTTGTAAAATTAATATAAATACTACAAAACAAAAATTTATGCCCAGCCAGCATGGCTCAGTGGTTGAGCATAGACCTATGAACCAGGAGGTCACAGTTCATTTCCCGGTCATGGCATATGCCCAGGTTGTGGGTTCAATCCCTAGTAGGGGGCGTGCAGGAAGCAGCCAATCAATGAGTCTCTCTCAACATTGATGTTTCTATTTCTCTCTCCTTTTCCCTTCCTCTCTGAAATAAATAAATATATATATATTTTTAAAAGTAAAAACAATTTAATTAAATGCTAATTTCCAATAGAGGAATTGAAAATGAACAATAAATACATTTAAAACATGTCCATTGCATTGTTAATTGAAAGTGTGATATTCTTTTTTTCGTTTATATTTGGTCCAAATAAAAAAGAAAAGCTAGAAATCGTCTCTTTTAACAAACCATATTGGCGCACAACATAGGAAATTAAAAACATTCACACTCAGTAGAGAGAGTATAAATTAAAAAAAAATCTGATGGCAATTTCCTCATATGAATCAAATGTTTTAGAAGCATCCCTGCACTCACCCAGGGATTCCCGACTCTTCCTCAGGAAATCTGAGGTGTGCATTGATCACAGTCTCTACCTTCTTGCAGCTCGAGGACACTAGCCCTCATCTGGATTAGTCCCGGTCCTCACTCCCTCTCTTAGAGCATCATTTACCTTAGAGAACTTCCCATTGTGAATGCTCTCTGTGAGAACTCTGAGATGTACAGTTTTTAAAGAAGCTGCCGCCAGTTTTACAGGGAGGAAGCTCTTTCTCAAGGACCCTGGAGCACCTCTCTGACCTGTAACCATCCAGGGAGCCATGCCATCTCCCAGTCTCTGGGGCGGGGATGGGAGGTGAGAGCATGACTCTGCAGGTGCCTGGTTCCACATTACAAAACTACCTCCTGTCACAACAATAAGAGGAAGTTTACTTTCCCTTTGAGTAAAGCCAATTAGCAAACACAGATGGCTATGGGTCCTCCTCCCTCCTCAGCTGTTAAAGTGCCCCTGGCCTTTGTTAGAGCTGAATTCAGTTCTGGTCTCTGCACCACTGTGATAGCTTAAATAACATCTGCCTGTTTAACTCGGTGCCTGGCAATTTTTGCTTTGAAAGCATAAAAAGGCATGAGTTATTATACTGATTAATGTATGATTTGTGATAGCAAAAAGTCTAATAATACTAAATGCTTAAACAAAATATAAGAATTGTGAAGCGAATAACATACATCAGAGAAAAACATTTCCCTTTTACCGATCTACACACACAAGTTTCTAGGCAGGGAAGGGAAGAAATTGTACGATGAAAATATCTTGCCTCTGTTCTCATTCTTGGGGCCAGCATCTTTCTTTGTTGGCTGATTATGGTTTCAACCAAGCAATAAAATGCAATAGGACAATAATATGCAAATGAAACGCACATGGAGCACAATGTGACATTACACGTCTCCACAGATGCAGAATTCTATGTAATTGATGACTGACTTCTTGCAAATACTTATATGGCAAACCAAGCTGCTGAGAAATGAGGCCCTGTCACAGTGTGAACAGATAACACATGAAGTAGAGAAAACCAGCACTGATGACATGACAGATGCATCCAATGGATTAAATATCGTAGGATCAGGAGATACCAAAGCATGATGGTCCTCAGACTTGGTGGCCCATTGGAGTCCACTGAGAAGGTTAAAAAATAATGATGCCTGGGTGTGGGCTGGCTGTTGGAAGTTTTTGAAGCTCCCTGATATTTCTAATGTGCAGAAATATTAGAGAATCACTGCTATAATCAAACTCGGTGTCCTGCATATATCCCTTAAAACAGCTCACAACTTCCACACACACACCTGCCTGACTTCAGCCTGAGACTTGGCCTGGGGGCTCCATCTGCCCCCAGAGCAAGGTTAACCTCCTTTCCTTTTATGTCAGACTAGAGGCCCAGTGCACGAAATTCACGCACTCAGAGGAGCGGTCCCTCAGCCTGGCCTGTGCCCTCTCGCAGTCCGGGAGCCCTTGGAGGATGTCCAACTGACAGCTTAGGCTTGCTCCCCACGTGGAGAGGGCAGTCAGACATCCTTAGCACTGCTGAGGCTGCACTCACCATATGTGAGCCCAGCTTCTGGCTGAGGGGCACTCCCCCTGTGGGAGCACATTGACCACCAGTGGGCAGCTCCTGCATTGATTGTCTGCCCCCTGGTGGTCAGTGTGTGTCATAGTGACTGGTTGTTCCACCTTCGGGCCGAAACTGGCTCTCCAACATCCCCCGAGGGGTCCCAGATTGTGAGAGGGCACAAGCCAGGCCAAGGGACCCCACCAGTGCATGATCAGGGCCAGGGAGGGACACAGGAGGTTGGCCAGCTGGGGAGGGCTAGTGGGAGGGCTCCAGGGTGTGTCCAGCCCATCAGGGTGTCTCAGTCCCAATCGGCCAGACCCCAGAAGCAAGCTAACTTACCAGTTGGAGTGTCTGCCCCCTGGTGGTCTGTGCATGTCATAGCGACTGGTCGACCAGTTGACTGTCTGCCCCCTGGTGGTCAGTGCATGTCATAGCAAGCAGTTGAGCAGCCTTAGCATATCATTAGCATATTATGCTTTGAGTGGTTGAATGGCCCAATGGATGACTGGACACTTAGCACATTAGGCTTTTATTATATAGGACTAGAGGCCCAGTGCATGAAAATTCATGCACTGGAGGGGGTCCTTCAGCCCAGCCTGCCCCCTCTCACAGTCCAGGAGCCCTCAGGGGCGGGAGGCAAGCCAGTGATCAGGGGAAGGCAATGCCCCCATCACATCTCTGCTGCTGCCACTGCCGACAGTGAAAGCCTCGCCATCCCTGGTTACCTGAGCCTCAGACGGTGGCCCTGGGTGGCTGGCAGCCAACATCTGAGGCTTGCCTGCACCTCGGGCTGGCCCTAGGTGGCTGGGCAGCTGCCATCTGAGGCTTGCCTGCGCCTCAGGCCTGTCCTGGGCAGCAGGGGGGGCTGAGGGCAGGTCTGGCTGCACAGTGCGCCTGCCGCCCCACCCCAGCTGGGCTGAAAGAACTGTGAGACTCTGGCGGGGCTGAGGGGACTGGGCACCACCATCTTGTGGCTATGGGCACTGCCATCTTTGTGACAGTGTGATGGTCAATTTGCATATTTCCTCTTGATTAGATAGGACCAGAGGCCTGGTGCAATTGTGCATGGAGGGGGTCCCCTCAGCCACACCTGCACCCTCTCTGCTCCAGGACCCCTCAGGGGATGTCTGACAGTTGGACATCCCTCCTGCAATTTGGGACCGCTGGCTCCTAACCACTCACCCGCCTGCCGGCCTGATCTCCCTAACTGCTCTCCCCTGCCAGCCTGATTGTCCTAACTGCTCTCCCCTGCTGGCCTGATCCCCGTAAGTGCTCTCCCCTGCTGGCCTGATCCCGCTAAGTGCTCTCCCCTGCCAGCCTAATTGCCCCTAACTGCCTCTGCCTCAGCCCTGCCACCATGGCTTTGTCTGAAAGGACACCCAGAAGGTTGTCCGGAAGATGTTTGGTCTAATTAGCATATTACCTTTTTATTAGTATAGATTAATTTCAGAGAGGGAAGGAGATAGAAACATCAGTGATGAGAGAGAATCATTGATTGGCTGCCTCCTGCACGTACCACACTGGGGATCAAGCCCACAATCCAGGCATGTTTCCTGTCTGGGAATTGAACTCCAGGCCCTTCAGTCCTCAGTTGGAGGCTCTATCCACTGAACAACACCGGCCAGGGCTACACTTTCCCTTTCCACTGGGACATGTTCTGTCTGCTGGAGCTCAAACACTGATGCTGTCTCACTGGGGCAGAGTGGCGCACACTGGGCAGCTCAGAGCAGAGTGGGGTGCACTTGGTTGGAGCAGGTGGAGGCCCCAAAAGCTGGAGAGGGGCCTCATTTAACAGCCACACTGTTTCATGGCTGAGCTGCCTCACAGTTGAGTGGCCACACTGTTGGGCTGTGCCACAGTCAGCGGGAGTTTACACAACTGAGCTGTCTGCACAGATAGCTTCCTCTTCACCACACCCCCAAGCTGGGGGTTCCTCCTAGGGTTGAAGTGACACCGACCAGCCTTTGTTGGTAGCCCAATCGGCCACCTTGGGAAGAGAAGTGGCGAATCCTGATTTTATACGAACACTCCAATTTCTTAAGTTGGCAACTAAAGATGCGAACTTCAGATGTTTGGGCCAAACCAGAGAGGCAGTCAGGCCTGGTGTCCAGGCCACTGGGCAGCACTGGGCTCCTCTGCAATGGCTTGGTAGTGGGGCCAACCCAGACCCTCCACCTCCCGGTCGTGGCCTCAACCCCCAGCACAGGCCACAGCCCCCAGCACCATCCAAGCTGCCATTCAGGGGCATCTGTGCTGGACCAAACCATTGCCTAGTGTGGGGCAGGGGCACGCTGCCGTTGGACAGAGCCATCACCAAACGAGTGGGGGAGCTCCTGGCATGAGCACTCCTCCCCATGGAGATGTCAGTTGCCTTGGAGCTGCCACTCCAAACCATGCTGTGGGCTGCGGGGAGAGCCATATGCGGGGAGCCGGTGCTGCGCTGCCATGGAGGAGGGACTGGAGGGGGGAACGCTGTCATGAGGCACCGCTGTTGGGGTGTATCCACCCAGAGCCCGTGCCACCTGGACCCCAGGCTGGTCGGCCAAGAGGTGGGTCCATTTGCCTGGAGCCTGGGGCTGGGCGCTGGGGCGGGACCAATGCTTTCGCGGGCTGTTTGCAGGTCTGGCCACAGGTCTTGCTCGAACTTGGCACAGAGTTGCGTGTTGTTATCATGGATTGGGTGGGGGGAGTATGGAGCAGAGCTCAGCCCAGCTATAAGAGGACCCTAGGCGTCTTGGCAAGTGAAGGGGGTGGGGTGCGCTTGGGTAATTCTGATGTCACCCACTTGGTTTTAAATGCAAACCCGCTTTGGGGCGTGGACAGGCCTTGAAGGTCTTGTTTCCTTCTGTCTTCTCACATTTGATTGCCTAGCGCTCTGTAAGTGGACACGGTGCACCTGGTGTTCAGTCGCCCTCTGGTCGCGTGGTCATTGGTTTTTATTTTTTTCACTACATTCCTTCCATGTGCAGTGATCACACTTCATCTGGAGCAGGGCGGCTCGAGTGACCTGGAGGAAGCATGGGGAGAGCAGTCACCGCTGGTCACCTCTGGAGCTGCTGGTGTTATCCTTTCTTCCTTGTGGAGCGTATAGGGAGGGGAAGGGGCCGCAGTGCCCAAGGCTGAGTTTTAGGAGGCCAGCAGTGCTGTCAGGATCATGCCAGC
Source organism: Plecotus auritus (assembly GCF_963455305.1). Classification (NCBI taxonomy): domain Eukaryota; kingdom Metazoa; phylum Chordata; class Mammalia; order Chiroptera; family Vespertilionidae; genus Plecotus; species Plecotus auritus. The sequence goes on along the minus strand of NC_137777.1, from coordinate 53,798,590 downwards.
AGTGCTGGTCTGTTGGTGCCTGGCCTGTCCTCTTGAGATTGAACCTGCAGGACTACTAAGGGAGCCAGTCCAAGGGAGGGGAAGTGGCTGCAGTGCCCAAGGCCGAGTTCTAGGAGGCCGGCAGTGCTGGCAGGATCATGCCAGCAGCACTGGTCTATTGGTGCCTGTCCTGTCCTGTCCTCTTGAGATTGAACCTGCAGGACTACTAAGGGAGCCAGTCCCCGTTCCACCCTGCCTCTGCCACCGGTTGATTGGAGTCTGAGGACCAGGAGGAGGGACCAAGAGGTCTGCCTTCCAGCTGCTCGCCAGTCACCACTCACCAATCATCACTCACCAATCACCGCTGCCACTGATTTATCAGCTCCCGCTCCCTCGCCTGGTGTTTGTTCGTCCTTCCAGTCATTTCAGATGTGACGGACCCTGGCTTTTTATATATTAGGACTAGAGGCCTGGTGCACAAAATTCGTGCATGGGGGGGGTCCCTCAGCCCAGCCTGCACCCTCTCCAATTTGAGACCCCTAGGGGAATGTCCGACTGCCAGTTTAGGCCCAATCCAATCTGGGGCCGCTGGCTCCTAACCGCTCACCTGCCTGCCTGCCTGATCACCCCTAACCTCTCTGCCTGCCTGCCTGATCACCCCTAATGGCTCCCCTGCCAGCCTGATTGTCCCCAACTGCCCTCCCCTGCCAGCCTGGTCACCTCCAATGGCCCTCCCCTGCAGGCCTGATCTCACCCCCAACTGCCCTCTCCTGCCAGCCTGATCACCCCTAAGGGCCTCTGCTTCAACCACTACCACCGTGGCTTTGTCTGGAAGGAAGTCAGATGTCCGGAAGATGACTGGTCAACCTGGTCTAATTAGCATATTCCCTTTTATTAGTATAGATAGATTATATAGGATAGGATAGCTTAAGTGGTGGTGGGGGAGGAGGTTGGGAAGCCTTTTTCAGCAGGAGGAGATGCTCTTGGCAGACAAAAATACATAATCCCTATATCTGGACTGAGAGCCAGCCATATGCACTAGACTGCCAAACCGGTCATTAAAAAATTGAACTGCTTTCTTACATTTTATACCAAACCCCTCATCAGCCCCCACCTTAGGTTTTTCCTTCACAGTTCACCCAGATTAGGTTCTGATAGGTCGGTTTCTATGCCAGTCAATGTGGAAAGCTCCACCTCCTAGGCAGCCATTGGCTCTTCGCAGTTCACCCAGATTTGGTTCTGATTGGTTGGTTTCTATGCTAGTCAGCATCTCTGGGCCTATCTTCAGGCCTGATCAGAGAGGCAGGGCTGATCAGCAGCCTCCCCAGGCTGCTGGTGAGTGGGCTGAACTGCTGACCTCTTGGAGAGAGAGAGAAGCGCAGCTGTTGGTGAGGCTTGGAGAGAGAGAAAGGCAAGGGATGATCTGCAGCTGCCACGGAGGCTGCAGATCAGACCCTGCTTCTCTCTCTGGGCCTCACCAGCAGCCTGGGGTGGCTGCTGATCAGCCCTGCCTCTCTTTCTCTCTCCAAAAGGTCAGCTGTTCAGCCTGCTCGCCTGTCCCCGCCCACCTGAGCCTGCTGCACATGCATCCTGGCGTTCGGTCATCCCTTCAGTTGTTTTGGACGTTATGGACCCTGGCTCTTTATATATATATAGATTACCTGACATCCTGCAGTGACTGAGATGATTTGAGTAGCCACAGAACTGGGTGAAGTGAGAATGGCCTGGGTGATGTGAGAATGGCCTGCATGTCCATCATCACAATGGCATGCCCCAACCCCAGCAAAATCATTTAGAGCTCTGGGCATTCCCCTGCCCAACCCCACCAGCTACTGCAGCCCAATGTGGAAGCCACTGCATCTTCTAGAATTCATGTTCAATTATCAGCAAAATCCTTTATCCACACCCTCTTCTCTAAATATTTCCACCACCCTTTTCCTCCAATTAAGTCCTGTCAGGCCCGGAGAATAATGCTTCTCTTATAACCCTATGAAGGTGGTGTTTTCTCTGCCATTCCCCCTGAAATAACAGGTTTTTTTTTCTCTTGCTGCTTCCAGTCCATTTCCCTCAATTCTTAAAAAAAAAAAAAAAAAAAATCTCCTCTTTTTGATGTAATCAGACACCACCCATGACTCCTCATCAATTGGTTTATCTATCAATCACTTGGTTAATTGCCCTCCTTCCTGTAGGGTCTCAGTATGTGGCTGTCACTCTCTCCAGCACTACTCACGTCTCCCCGTTTTTATTATCCAGATGACACAGTTTGGTCCATCATTATGATATTTTTTGGCATATCTAATCAATTCTTTAACCTCTCTCCTGCCTCATTCACTCAACATAGCAACAGGTCAAGCTTGGTTAGCACTAATTCTCAGCCCTCTGTCTCTGCTTGCCTGTAACAAGATGTGACCAGAGGAGAAGTCGCAGCTGTGCCATCTGATGGCACCTGCACTCTTGTAGTCATGCTTGACTTCCCTCTCCTGTACCATCAGTTCAGTCATTAGCCCTGTTGCCAGTTACATTGCCAATGCATATGTGAACCTGGTCACTAGTCACCACCCCGCTGCTACCGCTGTGGCCTCCACTACCCCCACTGCTCATCCTCAGACAGCAGCAGCCTCCTGCTTCCATCCACGCAGCACACAGAGGTGTCCTTCTAGATAGGACTCAAACTGCTTTACCCTTCAACCCCAAACCCTCCAGTAACTCCTACAACTGCTCCAGTGATTCTGTCTGAACCCACATCCTACCAATGGTGCTCTATACTTATTCCTGTCAAGCATGCTAACCTCCTTGCTGTTCTGCCAATATGTTTGACATGCTCTCACTTCAGGGCCTTTGCACTTAGCAGTCCTAGAGATAAGGATCCTCTTCCCCAAAGAGCCATATAACTCGCCCTCTTTAGGCCTCTATCAAATGCCCTCTTCCCATTCACTCACTACTTAAAATGATAGCTTCCCTCTCCCAGCACTCGCGACCCCTTCCGCGTCCCACAACATTATATCTGCACAGCACACCAGGTAGTTTATTTTTGTTTATTTATTATCTGTCTCCCACTAGTATGCTTGTCCTTAGGTTACTCCTACACCTTACCCTCTAGCTCTCAAATCACAAGACATGTTCCAGTCTCTGAAACAGATAATATGTAAAGAGGTATACTTAATAGTGTTTTAAATCTTTGAGCTCTTGTAAGATATTTTTCATTTGTGGCACTGAAATGCATTGCAGTGTTTATTATACATATGTCTGGCTTAGTCAAAATTCCTAGCTTGTCAGAGTATAAGACAGAACCATGTTTGGAGGCTAATCAACGTGGCTTCCAGCATCATTCACAGTCGCATTTCTCTCCTCCCACTGCTCCTTCCCCAACCTCTGTTTAGCTCTCCTCTCCTTGACTATTTCAGTGCAAACAGACACCCAGGCAGGCCTGGTGTTGAATACACTCCTCACATCAGACATGACACTAATTTGAGGTTTCTAAAGTATTATATCTTCCCCTGCAATTAACATAATTCAAAGTAGATATGTTAAGATAATGGGAAAAATACTGGTTAGAAGAAAGAGCATGGCCCTCACCCTGTTTTGCCATTACGGGCACGCGAGGGGCTTAGATGAGCTTTCTCCCCTGTCCTCGTTCATCTAATGAATCCCAGGCTCTTTAGTGCAAAGCTCTCTCTGGATGCGCAGCCTGACTGTGACAAGGTTAAATACTGCTGATGATCTGCAAGTCCTCTGCATTGAAAATCTCTCCACACGCCTGCCCCACTCTCCTTCAAGTGGGAAAACATCTGTAAACTAAAAACGATTGAGAGCTACATAACTGGTCCTTAAGCATTTCTAAGTGCTGTATTTAACAATCCAAACATTTCATTATTTAGCTGGAAAGGCACTGGCTTAACAAAACACCAATGTCACCATTACAAGAGAATAAAAATGAATTTTATGCAGCCTGACATTATACATTTCTCGAATGTTGAACCACAGATGACTCCAGAAGCTAAAAAACAATCGTTCAAACAGAGCAATTTTCTGCATTACTGCTTGACTTTCTCAAAATAGCTAACCTTTTACATAATGGAAATCCAGAACACAACAGTATGACTAAATAAGATATCTCCACACCTGGTAACCCGGGAGGCCAGGCTCTCCGCCCCCATGCAGAGACTGCTTCTCATCGAGCCTCTTCCTCAGCCACGTTTTATCATAATACAGGGAACACTCTAAAGCCTACTTTGTTGACCATTTCCATTTATTTACTTTACTGTTCTCCCCTTTCTTTAGCTTTTAAAACAAAATTACAATGTGTATTATAGAATAATATTCTATTTCAATTGATTTTGTCAATACCTTGCCTTGCAATCTTTCCTTAATTGGATAACTGGCCTGAAAGCACTGCTCCATTAACACAGATGACCCACACCTGTCCTTGTCCCATTAGAACATGCACTCGCTACTGGGTGTAGATCACTTCCTAACCATGAGAATTACATGACACCATATGTGCTCCAATCCACACCTCTGAGGAAGCTCTGAACCCCTAAGGTAGGTCAGCCCACGCTTGTGTGGGAATGCCAGAATCTGACTGATGAGGACTGGGACCTACAAAATCCTCCTATAACATGTTAACTGAACCCCCTCAGCACTAGCGACAGTCCCTGTGGATGCGAACTACCCACCCACACACCTCTCTCCCATCCGGCAGTAACGCACCTCGTTCCCAGAGACATCCGAGTGTGAAACACAGGTGCTCAGCACCCCAGAGGTTTACAGCTGGAAACAGAGTGAAGTGAAAAATGTCCTAAGTCTACTCTCCCTTCTTTATCTCATGGGATCACAACAGAAAGATTACCGCCTCCCCAATGATTTTTTTTTTCTGTATGTAAGAGAGGGAATACACCACTCTTCTAATATATATATACTTACATATACATACAGGGCGTGGCAGAGGTAGGTTTACATGTGTGCCTATGGAAAGTAATACAGTCATTAATAAAAGATAATACAAACATACACTGTGTTTCACACACTCACAGCTATAAACCTACACTCGGCAAACACTGTGTATGTATGAAACCAGGAAACCTCAATCCAACTTTTCCCCAAGAAGTTGCAGCACAGATCCCCTGGAAAATGCACCAGCGCCATTCTGGGTGCTCTGACGCCAAAACTGAGATGTGATATATTCGAGGAGGCATCAGGGTCTTTGAACTATCATGGGCCACCATTTAATGGGTACGGTGTTCATTATACCCATGTCACTAAATCCAAAAACAAAAAGATATTACCAAGTTTCTTATGGTACTTCATTTGAAAACTTCCAGCTCCTGATGTTGGAAACATGCACGTTTTGTAGTATAAGCTTGGGAAGTAAACCAGAGAATCCGATGCTGTACAGCTTGGTGTTTCAGGGAAAGTGAGGGGATAGAGACATCATTGTGCCTGTCACTGTGCTTTTTAAAAAGCTCTTAATAATATTTCTACGTGGCATGGCTGGCATGACTCAGTGGTTGAGCGTCAATCTATGAACCAGGAAGTCATAGTTCAATTCCTGGTCAGGGCAATGTTCAGGTTGTGGGCTCAATCCCCAGTGTAGGGCTTGCAGGAGGCAGCTGATCAATGATTCTCTCTCATCATTGATGTTTCTCTTTCTCTCTCCCTCTCCTTTCCTCTCTGAAATCAATAAAAATATTTTTCTAAAAAATAATATTTCTATGTGGAAAGTTCGGCACATTGTTTTCTGCCATAGGAGCAATTCTTATGTATCGACCTCAGAGGTCCCATTAGTGGCTGAGATTCAATATAAATATTTTACTGTGGAAAGCTCTCAGGAGCAAAGGAAGAACTACTGTTTATTCATGAGTGAGACACAAAGCCATAGGAACAGGTAGACCCTGTCCTCTCATATCCTATATAATAAAAGCCTAATGTGCTGAGTGTCTGGTCATCCATTCAATCAAAGCATAATATGCTGAAGGGCTAAGACCACTCAACCACACGCTATGATGTGCACTGACCTCCAGGGGGCAGACACTCCAACTGGTAGGTTAGCTTGCTGCTGGGGTCTGGCTGATCAGGACTGAGCGAGACAGGCCAGACACACCCTGGAGCCCTCCCCCAATCCCTCCCTGGCTGGCCAACCTCCTGCAACCCTCCCCGGCCCAGATTGTGCATCGGTGGGGTCCCTTGGCCTGGCCTGCACCCTCTCGCAATCTGGGACCCCTTGGGGGATGTCAAAGAGCTGGTTTTGGCCCGATCCCACAGGCCAGGCCGAGGGACCCCACTGGTGCACTAATTTGTGCACCGGGCCTCTAGTGTACTGATAACTTTTTGTGGAGAAGCCACTGCAGCATGAGTCCCTGAGCTGGTAATTGAGGATCTCACTCACCAGCACAACCATCAGGGCTCAATCTCTGTTCTCTCTCCCTCCTGATGATGCTCAACTGCTGCACCTGGCAATGAGGAGACTGTAATAACAACACATTATATAACAGTTTAATCAATCCTGATTCTACCAACAAATGGTGGCCACGTACTAGGAACATATTTTTCACATTAAGGGTAGTTTACCATAGCCCTAGCTGACTTGGCTCAGTGGATAGTGTTGGCCTGCAGACTGAAGGGTCCCAGGTTCAATTCCGGTCAAAGACATGTACCTCAGTGGCAGGCTCGATCCTCGGCCCTGATCAGGGAATGTGCACAGAGGCAACCAATCCATAGTTCTCTCTCACATCAATGTTTCTCTTTCTCTGTCTCTCCCCTCCCTCCTACTCTCTCTAAAAGTCAATGGAAAAATATCCTCCAGTGAGAATTAACAATAACAAAAAAGAGTAGTTTACCATACATGAGTGCTTTAAATATATAGTCTTCCAGCATTCAGACCTCACTCAACTGTTACCACTTTACATAAATAGCCATGACCCTGTCTCTCACATAGCTTCACCAGGAGGCTGAAAAATGCCCTGAACCAACATGTCCAGGACCTAGTCCAAGGCCCTGTGAATGCCATGGTACTTGCCAAAAGGGACTTTGCAGATGAGATAAAGCAAAGGATATCAAGATGGGAGATTATCCTGGATTACCCAGGTGGACCCCAAATATAATCACAAGGGTTTTGCAAGACATAGACAAGAGGTTCCCAATCAGTAAAAGATGTAAGGATGGGAACAAGAGACAGGAGTGAAGCCAGAAGGGGCCATGGGAAAGGAATGCAGGGAACTCGGGAAGCTGAGAAGGCAAGTCAGCAGGTATCGCTCTGGAGCCCCCAGAAACAAAAGCCCTTCCAACACTGTGACTTCTGACTTCCAGAACTGTCAGCGAATAAGTCTGTGCTGCTTTAGTCACTAATAGCAGTGCCCTTATTTTAGGAAACAAATAAACTTACTTTTCATTTTCTTTTTTAAAAATGTATTTTTATTGATTTCAGAGAGGAGGGGAGAGGAAGAGAGAGAGAGAAACATCAATGGTGATAGAGAATCATTGATTGGCTGCCTCCTACACACCCCACACTAGGGATCGAGCCCACAACTTGGGGAGATGCCCTGACGAGGAATTGAACCGTGACCTCCTGGTTCATAGGTCTATGTTCAACCACTGAGCTGTGCCGGCCAGTTTTTTCACTTTCTTCATAGCACTTACCCTTACTTGAAATTGCCATATTTATTAATTTTGCTTACTAAATTTCTTTCCACATTTGAATATAACTTCCCTATATGGCAAAGAACTTGTCTTTAAAAAAAAATGTATTGATTGATTTGAGATAGAAGAAAGGAGGGAGGGAGGGAGAGAGAGAGAGTGAGAAAGAGAGGGAAATGGATTTCTTGTTCCACGTATTCATGCATTCATTTTTGCTTCCTATATGTGCCCTGACCAGGGATGGAACCCACAACCTTGGTGCATCAGGACGACACTCTGACCACTGAGCTCCCTGACCAGGGCAGCACTTGTCAATCTTGTTGGTGCAGAAACTCCAGCACTGGGAAGAGTCCTGTAGGAAGTGCAAGATAAATACTGAACCTCAAGCAGAAGAGGTCACAGGTGCAGAAAGACATGCATGAACATCAAACCTGGACCTTCTGGCAACTGTGCACTCTCTTCCCTGTGGTGTCTGCATCATCTTCATTTCTTAGGGAACAAATTGGTGAGGGCAGACTGGTGAGAACAAACGTGTTTTAATACACATTTGGAATCTAGTAATTTCAGCTGCTTTATTGAAAAGTGTACATTTCACTGGGGTACAACTATTACATCATTTCATTTTTTCTCTAATCACCGTGGCACTCTCCCTGTTCCTGAAGGATGTCTAGAGCAAGTTCAAGTTGAGTGCAGTGTAAACTTTAACTATCCTACCTACCTGAACCATCGTCTCTCCCTATTCACGGGGTCCTCCTGACTTCCTTTTTGTCCCACTGTGGTCTGCTTACAAGGAGTCAGGGCTGAGTCCACAGGATGAGTGCAGCAGGTCTAGTTCGGGCACCTTTTAATTTACTTTCCAGAAGGATCCTTACTCATGGCCAGTACTTTCACTTTTGTTTCTCAGGTTGCTTATCTGCAAAGTGGCAATGAAAGCTTTCCTCACAGCACAAATCAAGAGGCTGTGAGATCCCAAAGGCACGGGTTATAAGAAGGCATTTTGTAAAATGCAATATGGTAGAGGGTGGTGGAGCCAAGGTCACTGTGGGCACAGAGGTGCCTTTCCAACTCTGTACCTCCTAGGACTCAGTCTCCAAAGCTCATCTTTTTACCAAAACATCATAAATTATTGACAAAGAAACAAAACAGCTTATTATCAATGGCCTACTTTTACTTCAGGTTACAAAACATATATTATATAGAGATGGTACAGTGAAGTTGTTATAGCGTAATTGCACAAGGATGAAAGAAACGTGGTTTCTTATTGCCATTGAGGGTGGATTCGTGAGCTGTGAATGAATGATAATATATGTTTAAAATAAAGTAAACTTAATTTTTGCCTTTCAGAACTCAAGTCCAAAGACTGTGTGAAGGCCACTGACTGCTGGTGGACTCACTTCAAGTAGGACATCTGTGAAAACTTGCTAAGATTTTGGCAACACTGACTAGATGGACTATTCTAATTTACCAAAGGCCATCCTTGACAAACAAGTGTTCAGTTAGAAAAGTTAGCACTGATTTGGGTAATTTTAGTTCTTGTATAAGAATCCTATCTAATAAAGAGGGAATATGCTAATTGACCATCACTCCATCACAAAGATGGCTGCACCCACAGCTGAGGCCAAGTTTCCTTAAGGAGCCTTAACAAGCAATCAGCAGGGACCTGAGGCTACTCCCTCCCTCGCACCCATGGGGCTTGACGGGGACCTCAGGCCATGCCCCCCACCCTGGTGTCAGGCTGGGGTACCTCAGGCTGCACCCCCCACCCCAGTGCCAGGCCAGGGGACCTCAGTCCATGCCCCCCACCCAGTGGGGCTTGATGGTGGACCTCAAGGTGCACCCTCAGTGCTGGGTTGGGGGAACTCAGGCTGTGCCCCCGCCTAGTGGGGCTTGATGGGGGACCTGAGGCTGCGCCCCCCGCCCCCGCCTGGCAGGGCTTGACTGGGGACCTCAGGCCATGTCCCCCACCTGGTGGGGCTTGAAGGAGGACCTCAAGGCATGCCCCCGCCCCGGTCTGGGCTGGGGGACCTCAGGCCATGCCCCCCATCCTGGCGCCGGGCCAGGGGACCTGAGGCTATGCTCCCTGCCCAGCAGGGCTTGACAAGGGTGGGACTGGCCGGGTCTGGATCTAGCCCAATTGGGGTGGGCCGGCTGGGTCTGGGTCTCACGCGATTTTGAGGTGCATGTGGGTGGGCGGGGACTTGACTCTGGGTCCCATGGTGCACCCCAGACTCTGACAGGAGGAAGGTTTTCATATACATTTTACTAATTTTCTTTCATCTCTGACACTTCTATTATAGAGAAAGGGCAAATAGCAATATTAAATTATTTCCTCTAATTAATCCCCTTTTAATGTGCACGAATTTCGTGCACTGGGTCACTAGTTCTAAATAAAATACTGGTATCAGACTCAGTACATCTGCCACTTCCCAATGTTACAAGATGGTATTCTAGCAAGTGGGAAGAGATTTCATATACTATTTGTACAGCACACTCAACAAATAGCTAAGTTTTCAAAAACATGAGAAGTTTAGAGATGACAATGGCAGGATTTTGTTTGACTTGCCTAGCATTTGTCTCTTCCTTTGAAAATGGTTCCTCCCTCTACTCTGCCTTCTGTTTCAATGCAGGATGATGAACTGAGATAGTGCTTCTTATATTTTTCACATAATTCTCCATAAAAATGACTCAAAATAATCCTATATAATAAAAGCCCAGCAACCATAATGGCAGAATAACCAGAACGGCTGCTTGACCAGTCACTATGAGATGCACTGACCACCTCTTGGTCCCTCCCCCCAGCCTGCAGGCTCCAATCACTGATAGCGAATAGGGAATCAGAGTGAGTGGTGGGGGATGTGGTCAGTGCCAGGCCAAGGCCCCCACCCTGCTGGTTGCCCCACACACAGAGAGCTATCCACAGCAGGGATGGGGCCAGCGAGCAGGCGGGAATGGCTGACCTCTCAGTTCCTCCTCCCAGCTGGCAGGCTCCTATCACCTGATGGCGAATGGGGAACTGAGGTGGATGGTGGCAAGATTGCCCTGATTGCAGGCTACTGTACTTGCACACGATTTCATGCACCGGGCCTCTAGTCAAAGTATATTTGGCTTAAAAGCCAAAAGTTGATTTGTAACTTTCACCACCTTTGTGTATCACACCACCTGCCGTGTTGCAGCTGATCAGTACAGGGGACAGACTCTAGTGGGGTCAATTACAGGGTTTTGATCCTCTGGACACAGGTGAGGGATCCCAGGTGGAAACCTGACCAGAGCCTGAGCTGTCTGATAACATCTCTGGATTTTCCCTCTGGGGGTGGAGAATTAAGTGGGGAGTCTTGGAAGACTGTCTCTCACGGCCATCTGGTGAAACTACTGTGGAAGAGACAAGGCAGAGTCTTGGCTAATCCCATACATTCCTGCAGCTTGGTCTCCAAATCTCTCTCTGGTGATATAGGGACCTTTCGGTAAGACAGCAATCATGCCTGTGCTCGTCTGAATTGGATTTTCATAACTTATAACCCTAAAATTCCCGAATGATAAAAATATATCAAGCCCAAAGGAACAGTCTCTCATGGTATCAGCATATTGTATTAATGTTGGCTGTGCCATTTTTAAAAGAACAGTTTTGAATTGCTTTTGTGTTCAAAAGGAAATTTTAGATACAAAAATTGGTGCTTTCAGTTTAGAGAATAAAATGCTATTTTTTCTTCCTAGCTACTGCTCAGAGTGAATAAGCTTAGTGTCAGGATGCCCTGTGAGATTATGCAAAGTACTCGACACAGAATATCCCAGGTTTCCTGAAGTTCACCAGAGAACACCGGGTCTCTCTCAGTTATTCTATGTTAATAACACTTCTATTAAATGCAAAGCAAAACAAAAACAAAAACAAAAACAAAAACAAACAAACAAACAAACAAACAAAAAACAAAGTAAAGAAAATTTCATTAAAAATTTATGGGAATCATTTTACTCAGACTTGTAAGGTGTTCAATGGCTGATAAACTAAGGCCCACACAGTATTAAGATTCTTTAAAGTTCACATTTCATTTTTATATTTGAGCAACCGGTCATTTTTGGCATTTGACCATGGCCCTGGATTTGGAGGATTCACATCAGCTTGATGGGGAAAAATCTACTTCATATCAATTAACTAATCAAAAATGCATATGAGTTCAGAATGAGAAAGGAAAAAGAAATAAGGGGGCAGTGGACAAGGGAGAAAAAAAGATATCTCGTCTGCGGTTCCTGTCTCTGGTTTTCTCATGTCTTCATCAGACTGATGACAAATAAAAAACCAGTGTACATGGCAGCAACAAGGGTGTGCTACTTTACTTCTCATTCCCTTCCACCGAACGAAACATCCCCTCTCCTTTCATATCATTATATTGCAGTCTGATCTCCAATAAAAAGGCTTTTGCTCTTCCATTGCTAACAAAATCTTACACCTACATCGAATTCAATCTTTCTTGCAGGAACCACATATTTCACCTTTCCTGCTGGTGGGAAGCAGGCTGCCATATTATGGGTGCCCTCCAGAGAGGCCTCTGTGACAGCCACCTAGCCAACAGATTAATTTTCGGTGCTGAAAGATGCAAATTCACCTACGTAAGTGGAATAACTGCTCCCCTGAAAGGAATCAGTCTAGTGAATGTATGTAACTGTAAAGCTCTATACCCACATCCATGCCTACACCTATGTTACCTACCTGGCCAGTCCTGGAAACGCCGCCCTGCTGGGAAGTGGACTAAGCGAGCTGGGCGTCCTGACACCAGGAAGTATCGACCTTAGGTAACGAATGGCACTAGTATGAGGCTGTGTTTGTCAAGACACTTTATGATTATGATATAGTGTAGGAGCCTTCATGTAGGTTGAAATTCTTGCCTCTTTTATTTCCCAAAATATCCCAATTGATTTTCATGATAATTTATACATGAAACTGTCATTCCGCTTGCTGTGTAGTTCTGTCTACAGTAATAAATAAACTACGTACATGGACACTAGCGTCCTGGTTCATGTGACAGGGGTATTTCTCACTTTGCCAATAAAATCATCTTCTCAGACACAGTAAACTCACCAAGTTAATGGAAGTCTCTCTCAAGTCTCACAGGTAGTGGCCTCCCGTCTGCTTTCCACATGGACGCTTTTGCCTTCGATGTCTCTCTTTCGTATACACCCTTTTCCCACTAATAGTAGAAAGTCATCTTAAACTCTCCTTTTGAGGGGAGCCTGGTAATTTATGACAGCTCTACTGAGTTAACTTAATACCATAAAATTCACCCACTTCAAGTGCACAATTCACGTTTAGCACATTTGTACAGCTGTGCAGCCATCATCACAATGGAATTTTACAGTACCTTCATCGCCCAAAGTGGCCTTGTGTACACTCACAGCCAAGCCCCACTCCCAGCCCGGCCCGGGCAGCTCACATGTGCTTTCTGTCTCACCAGCGTTGCCTTTCCTAAACCTTCAGTATAAGTGAGGTAATCTGTGTGGTCTCTTCTAGCCAGCTGGCTTCTTTCACTCAGAATATTATTTTAGAGAGTCATCCATTCTACTTATTTCTGGGTAGTATTCCATTATTTATGCAAAGGGGTGGAAAGCTATGTCCTCACAAAATCCTGCACACAAATGTCTACAGTGGCTTTATTCCTAATTGCCAAAACTCAGAGGCAAACAGGATGATGTCTAGTAGGTGAGTGGATACACAAACTGTGGTCCCTCCAGACAATGGAATGTCAATCAGCCTTGAAAAGAAGTCAGTTACCAAGCCAGGAAAAGACCCGGAGGAGACGTAAACGGTGTTACTAAGAGAGGCCAATCTGAAAAGACTATCTGCGGATGCTTCCAAGTGCAAGACACCTGGGAAAGGCAAAAGCATGAGAGTGTAGACAGGTCCGCTTTGGTCGGGGTGGGGGTGGTGCAGGGGGTGAATCGGCAGAGCACAGGGATTTTCTGTCATATATATTTATAATATAACTATTTATTTATTTCTATATCTACATATGTTAAAGCATATTATTGAATCACACACTCAGAGTTGATGACCATGGTTAAAACAGTAATTAAAATTGTTGGTACACATTGAATATATTGCTGATGTCACTTTGATATCACTCAGCCATTACTCATCAGTGGGAACTATTCCTTAAACATAATGGCTCTAGAGTCCTGCCATCAGCAACATGTGGCTTTTGATTCCAGCAGAACTCACTAGTAAATATCAGATGGGAACCGAAAGAACAGAAATTCAAAACAAGCAGCCCTCATGCAGACCTCAGTTAAGGAAGATATTTTATAAGACACAACCCTTCAGTAGAGAATACAGGAAGCAGAGACCTGGGCTCCATCTGTATTCAGGTCAGGAGACCTGCAGCCAGTTATCAATCACTCCCACTGAGACCTCCATTGAATAATGCAGTGCTCACCAGAGCGTTCAGCCTGTCATGGCATAAGTGGCCACGAGGCCATAAATTTCAAATTAATTAGTTTTTAATGTATCTGTATTCACCAATATACTTCCAGTCTCACTACACAGTGCAGTCTCTCTTTCCACTATTAATTATGTAATTCATACAGTGTCAAAATAAGAGATCTTGCTTTGGAAAGATCTACAGCATTTAGAGAAAGGATGAGTATAAAGTCACAGCAAGCAGCAGGGACAGCTGTTAATTATAGGTAAGTGCAAAGTGATTCCACATTACTACCCAGTACTGGCTGCTTAGTACTCTTTCCGCCTCTGGGGTTATTACGGGAAGTAGCAAGGATGTGCTCATGACTTTTTACCTGTCCTTAATTTAACTACAGATGCTACCAGATTACAGGTAACATCCGAGCCTTTCTTCCCCTCCCCAGGAAACAACAGGCTCTGGGCCATAGAATAATGTACATGTCGAAGAAGAGGGACGCTCAGTAGGTGTGAGGCGGCCAGCGCCCGTCCAGCTTTTCCTCTGTGGAGAAGGTTATATCACGTGGCCGCCAGGGACAAGAGAGATCACCCTGCGTGGATGGAGTGGACAAAACAGGCGCCTGGGCAGAAAGGAGGGGCCCTGAGAAGGCCTCTGCTCTGCACTGCTACTTCCTAGGGACACTGAGCATCATGCTAAGCTGTCATCATTGCAGTTTTCTTAATCTGTAAAGTGCATATTCCTACGGCTCAGTGAACCAAGCACAGAAAGGAAATAAATGACAGTCACATAACAAACTACAGAACGATGCATTTCTTATCTGTTCCCCTTAATATTACTATTATTTTACTTTGCTGGATTTCATTTTACTTTTGGCCAAGTTTCCCCCAATTATTCCTCAAAAAAGCCTAGTATTTGAACCTGTACATTATACATGTGGTTGCAGATTGCTTCCCCCCGCCAACAACTCCACAGTACAGCGTTGAGTCTTATTTAAAACATTTCATCTCCCCCGAACCAAATCCCATAACATTAGCCGTCAGCCTCCGTCCCCCTAGACACCCCGTGCCTGGCACCCACTTATCCACTTCCTCTATGGATTCGCCTGTTGAGAGCAGAAGCAGAAATCAGTGGTTGTGTCCAGCTTCTTTCACTTACTATATTGTTTTCAAGGTTCATCCATGTTGCAGCATGTGGCACATGTCAGTACTTCATTCCTTTTTATGTTAAATATTTAAATTTTATGCAGTAGAGCTCAAAGGATTTAGAATTACAGCTGCATATTGTGAAGGCATCTCAGGACAAGAATCAAAAGGGTCTCCAAACTCATTGATGAGGAGGGAAAAATTTCCTCTCTTCTGTGAAAGATGAGAAGACAAGACCATGATCATTTTCCTTTATCAAGACTGCCCGGCGAGATCCCGCTGGCCTTTCCTGGAAGATTCCTGCAGGTCGGCTCCCAGTGAATAATAAGTCCATCTAATGCTCAGGGCCTCCGAGTAAGGCCCCGCATACTGACGAGGGAGCTGAGTGTCCCTCTGCCTCTCAGACTAGTTGTGAGGACTGACATTTACCTACTGAGTTATAATTTGATTTCATCAGGAGCTCTCAATCTCTGTCTCAGAGACAGTAATGAAAAACAAAGGGTCAAAACACCCCTGGCTAGAAGGCTAGCCTGGCTCTCTGCCCCAGCTTTGATGTCTGGAATAGTGTTATCTTTGCAGATTCCCATTTTGAGGTTAAAGATAAAGGTGATATTGGAAAAATCCTAATATTTTCTGACAGTGCATTTGATAGGAAGGACAGGAATTCTAGTGCCTTTGTTCTCATTCTCTTGGAGCTCCGATGTTTCCTTTTCATTGCTATTAACAGAATAGGAGCACCATGTAGTCCAGAAGTGATGCATTTCCTAGTTTCACATGCACTAGACCAAAGAGGACTAGGGTCTGAATAGACAAGTGCACCAGGGAGCACACTGAAGGTGAAGGAACCAGTCGAGCAAACGCACTGGCACCAAGCCAAGAGGTCTATTTAGGGGATCTGGACTGAGCCAAGTTGGCTGGGGAAGATGATTTCTGTAGAAATATAATGGGACGTGAGGCGTGATAAATGGAGATTGGAACTGGGCTGCTGAGTAACTTGAAAGCTATACTACTGGGGAGCCTAGAAATGTCAGGGAACCATTACAGTTTTGACTCAGGAAGCAACAAGATCAAAGGGAGTTTAAAGATAATTGATGAGACTAGATGGAAAGGATGAGAGAAGGAAGGCTAAGGTAGCTGGCAAATCAAGATATGATCAGTCCAGGATAAGGACTGTAGAAAAAAGAAAGTGCTGAAGATGAGAACTGCAACTGTTTAGAGATGGAACAACAGTGTTGACAAAGGTGGACAGAAGGCTGGGAGGAGTAGAGTTAAGACAGGTTCATCAGGGAAAAGGTTGTTCCTATTAAAACCAATCGTAGAGTTATCATCAGCTGCCTGACCCTTCAACTAACTAATAAAGCCACTGAGGTCCTCAAACATTAGACATCAGGTACTGTCCTGGGACAAGCAGCCCATCATACATATACTTTCTCAATGTGCTTTCATAAGTGAGGTCTTGAATCTTTGTTGCTTATTCTCCCATCTTTCAGTCTCTTCTCTTTCTCCCTTCTTTGGCCCAGATTCCTCCTACTGAATTTTCCACATTAAGCCATTCAAACTGGCTTTGTCAATGAATACTCACTGATGATGCCCATATTTCATTTCAGCCTTTTGGGTTTTCAATGAAGAAGGCTCCCTTAAATGATCTAAAGGAAAAAGAGGTATGGGCTACACTGGGAACTAGATCTCATAAGGGGCTCCACTACTATGTCCGGGACTGTGAGGCCTTTGCTTTTCTCTGCACACCCTCCTGACAAGCATCCACGAGCAGCTCCTGGTTTCCTATTCTCCATGATGTCATCTTGCACATGGGCCATCAGGGACCTCAGCTCTGATTTCCATCCTGCTCTTTCAGTGACGCTCATATCTCAAATGGCAAACATCCTATGTTCATTGCCTAGTACAAAATCCAGAGAAAGACACGGAGAGAATTGAATTGGCCAAATTTATTTCATGTCACTGTCTGACCAGAGTCTGTAAACCACTGGCTAGCCTGTGGGTTGGGTGCCTTTGGGTCAGGCCCTCACTTCTGTGTAAGAGATGCAAATAGAGATATGGTGGTTTGCCAGACCTTACCATCACCTTGTTAAGAGTCTACGTTGCTGTAACAAACTCCCAAACACTCACTGGCTAAACAACACAAAGGATCTTATGGTTCTGACTATATCAGAAGTCTGACACAGGAATCATCAAGCCAAAGTCAAGGTGTATGTGGCTACATTCCTTCCTGGTGGCTCTAGAGGACGATCCATTTCTTAGCTCATTCCGGCTGATGGAATTTAGTTCCATGTGACTGAGAACTGAGGTCCCTGTTTCCTTCCTGGCTGTCAGCTGAGGACTGATTCAGTTTTTAGGGGCATCCACACTCCTTGCCTCATGGCCCCTTCCTCCAACTTCAAAGCCAGTCACAGTGGGTCAAGTATCTCCTGTGGCTTGAATCCTTCCTCCTTTGTCTAGACATCTCTTTCTGACCAAAGCCAGAAAAATTATTTGCTTTAAGAACTCATGTGATTAATTTGGTCCTATGTGGAGAGTCTAGGATCACTTCCCCATCTCAAGGTCTATACCCTTAAACATATCTACAAAGTTCCTGCTGGGCAACATTCACTGATTCTGCAGATTAACACGTAGACAACTGTAGGGTACCATTATTCTGCCCACCACAACCACCTGGATATCAAAGCCTACAGAGAAAGTTGTTTTCTATTAGAAAGAGAAGGGGAGGCTACAAAGGCAGGCTTTACAAACCTGGATTTCATGATGGCAGTTTTGTTTATGCCATCCAGCCCCATGCCCACCCCACCCCCAATCCAGAACCCATTCCTTTCTATCCCTTAAATTCAGCTGCAGTCCAATCTCCTTCAAAACCTTTTCCAAACTTGAACATGCCACACTCATGCACAATGTCACCATTTCCCCCATATTGTTTAAGTTGATTCAGTCAGTTGCCCATGAATTCAGCAATGTTTCTGAGGTTTTGTTATAGGAAATCCTGAAGGTATAAGAGCTGTAAGAATAAATAGACACCATGTTGGCACCAAGGAGTGCCTTGATTTCATGAGCACTATTTTGTCTTCTAGCCTCATGAAGGAAGCATCACATATTTGAAGATTTGGCAGAATGCTAAACCATGGCACCTTCATGTAATCTACATATATAAAAGCCTAAGTAACCGTTGCAACCAAAACAACCAAACGGACGACCAAACAGGCTGTGTGGGGCAATCAGGCTGGCAGGGGAATTAGTGAGGGATGACCAAACGACTGAAGAGCAGGCTGTGTGGGGTGACCAGGCTGGCAGGGGGGTTAGTGAGGGGCAACCAAACAACTGAACAGCAGGCTGCATGGGGCAACCAGGCAGGTGTGTGTGGGGGAGGCAGTTGAGGCGACCAGGCCAGCAGGGGAGGCAGTGAGGGGTGATCAGGCCAGCAGGCAGAGGCAGTTAAGGCTGATCAGGCTGGCGGGGGGGGGGGGGGCAGTTAGGGGCAATCAGGCAGGCAGGGAGGTGAGCGGTTAGGAGCCTGCTGTCCAGGATTGTGAGAGGGATGTCTGGCAGTCGGACATACCCTGAAGGGTCCCAATTGGAGAGGGTGCAGGTTTTGCTGAGGGGATCCTCCCCCTCCCATGCACGAATTTTGTGCACCGGGCCTCTAGTCTATAATAATAAAAGTGTAATATGCTAATTAGACCAGACAACCTTCCAGACGAAGCCATGGCGGCAGGGGCCAAGGCAAAGGCAGCCACCATGGCGGCGGGAGCTGAGCCCCTTGTATGAATTTCGTGCATCAGGCCTCTAGTACATGAACAACCAATGACTGAAAAAAAGTCTTCATTACCAAAGCAATATATTAATCTTTGATTGACAACCATAGACATTAGAAACAGTGATATAAATTGCCTTCAGAATAGAAGAATTGCCATTATTTACTACATAATTTTTATATACACATCATATCATTTTCAAAGTATCTTATCAGTTCATGATTACATAATATTAATAGAACATCATTATTTCTTAATATTATAACTGTTCAGTCCTGTAAGTCAATACATTTACTATTATCAATGGAAAGTTTTCTGTCAAAATAGTTCAAGAATGACTGATAATTGTTTTGTGGTTAAGAAGAATAAACTGAAAACTTGAGGTAAATCAGTAGATGAATTCTAGACATTTGAATATCAAAGATACACATTTAACACAGAGAGCCAATATTTAATTAAAACTTGTAAGACCAGAATTTCACACCTTTTTTGTTTAACAGTAGCTCATCTTTAAAGTAATTTCTAGTTCATCAAAATACAGTTGCAGACACTAAGCTTAGTTCAGTAGTGAGATATTTGTTGAAGAACTAAATAAAGGTAAGCATTCAAACTGATTTGACCACAACCCTCAGGTAGAGGCATATTTTATACTGTAGCCAACTATTATAAATGTAGAAACCTGAGACAAAGCATTCAGAAAACATTCCTCTTTATTGTGTTCCTAGGTGCTCTATTTTCTATATAATCTCTTGTATTCAAGTTCTATTCCACTCTTTTAAAAATGCTGAATTTAACCTAAAAATCAATTTGATGACCCATTAATAAAAAACCAATAAGTTGGAAAACTACTGTTCCAAAACATTCTACACAATTCACCTAAGGACTTAGGACCATTTTTTTCTCTTTATCAATTAAAAAATCTATAAAATATAACACAGTAGTCATTTTACAGAAGGAGGTAAAGCAATTTGTTAAATTATACTTAAATGTATTATCTTTTATTATAAAAATAGTTATGGAATTCAATATAGTTTTATTTATAGAAATGCTCAAGAAACAGATTCAGACTCTGTTCAATATTTATTATTTCATGTCACCAGGAAAATAAATTGTAAACATTTTGGTAAACACATTGGAAGGCAGCATGTTTTCAGTTTAGATTTGTAAATACTCTTAGCTCCTAAGTAAACTGAAAATGTTATTTTGAGTCTCCAGTGTGAATCAGAATAAACATTCTTATGCATATTAAAGCCTCAATTTAAAAAGTTCACTATATTTTCCACTAATGAAAGAACACAGTTGCCAGAATGAAATGCTAAATCAGCAGACTAAGCTTGAAACACTGAAATTAACAACTTCTACAAACAGAAAACCTATCAAGAACCTCTGAACTGGAACCATGATTGTGCCCTCACTGGTGTCACGGAAATTTCTGTCAACAGAAAAGAACTGAGCCAGGCCAGTGTGGCTCAATGGTTGAGAGTTGACCTATGAACAGGAGGTCATGGTTCGATTCCCTGTCAGGGCACATGCCCAGGTTGTGGGCTCAATCCCCAGTAGGGAGCATGCAGGAGGCAGCTGATCAATGATTCTCTCTCATCATTAATGTTTCTATCTCTCTCTCCCTTTCCCTTCCTCTCTAAAATCAATAAAAATATGTTTAAAAAAACCAACAGAAAATAACCGATTTTATTGCCATAAAAATATTCTAAGTATATTACCCTTAAATACTGTACAAGGAATTTTAAAATATATTTTATTAATTTTTTACAGAGAGGAAGGGAGAGGGATAGAGAGCCAGAAACATCAATGAGAGAGAAACATTGATCAGCTGCCTCCTGCACACCCCCCATTGGGGATGTATGTGCCCACAACCAAGGTACATGCCCTTGACCAGAATCGAACCTGGGACCCTTCAGTCCTCAGGCTGATGCTCCATCCACCGAGCCAAACCAGTCAGGGGTAGAAGGATTTTTTAAATATAGATTTGAGCTTAGTGAATGATGAGACAAAATTTATTCTGTCAACTTTTATATATAAAGTATATTGCCAGACAATTTTTATTTTTTTAAATATATTTTTATTGATTTCAGAGAGGAAGGGAGAGGGAGAGAGAGAGAAAAACATCAATGATCAGAGAGAATCATTGATTGGCTGCCTCCTGCACACCCCCAACGGGGATCAAGCCCACAACCTGGGCATATGCCCTGACCAGGAATCAAACCGGTGATCTCTTGGTTCCTGGGTCGACGCTCAACTGCTTAGCTACACCCGGCAGGGCCAGACAATTAATTTTTAAACATTTATTAGTTTTATTTATTAAAGTTGTAAAAAGATGAATTAATGCAATAAAATTTGAAAAAGCAATCTATATAACTTAAAATCCCTAAGATGGCTATTTTAATACCATGCTTAAATAAAGCAATAAAACATGTTAAAAATAAAATTTCCAAACATAAAGTGCCTATACAATTAATAAATCCATGTAGAATTAATGAAAAAAGTTACCCAAATAACTTGGACTAAAATTATAGAGCTATATTTTCAGATTTCAAAATATATTTAGAGAATCCTGAACTTTTGTTATATATTGATCAATAGCTGGTTAATGCAAGCAAACGTGACTCACAACTTTGCTGAGAAAACATAAACAATTCAGATATTTATTGAATGATTTGATTTAAAAAACTTTTTAAAAGTTAATTTAATTCCATCTCAATAAAATTCAGTAATCAATTAAAAGCTAAGTAATGGCCCGGCTGGTGTGGTCCAGTGATTGAGAGTCCACCTATGAACCAGGAGGTCATGGTTCCATTCCTGGTCAGGGGATATGCCTGGGTTGCAGATTCGACCCCAGTAGGGGGCGTGCAGGAAGCAGCCAATCAATGATTCTCGCTCATCATTGATACTTCTCTCTCTCTCTCTCTCCCCCTCTTCCTTTCCCTCTCCCTTCCTTTCTCTGAAAATCAGCAAAAACATATTAAAAACAAACAAAAAACTAAGTAATGCATTATAATAATGATAAATGACTCTTAGGAAACAATTTATTGTAGTTACACAAAAGTTAGTGGGACTGATAACATTTAAACATAATGTAAGTATCTTAAGACAGCACAACAGTTAAATAATCAATACATGAATGATAGAAATGTGTGATTCCCGATTATCATCTGCTGTTTCTGAAAATGTTTTATCACATTCCCAAATTATAAAAATAACTCAACAGATGGAAAAAGCATCATCATAAACAACAGAGTCACTGGAATATTGGTTTACTCAAAGAAAGGCAGCACTGTTAGGGCTTTTACTCACTGTAGAAGCATCAGTCACAGTATTTTTAGGTGATTGTTTCTATGGGCTTGACGGATGAGCAATGCAGTTCAGAGCCCGTGTTCTCCTTTTCCAGGTTGTTCACGGGGACAGGCTGCATACGGTGTGACCACCAACCATGGCCGCCAGCCCTCCGACTACCCCTTTTAGGTACACTGTTCTTACCATCAAGAAGTGCAGCCATTTTTCCACCCCCTTTTTCGGAGCAGGCTTCAGAGTTGCTGCTATCACTTGTGAAGTCCATTCCTGGACTTGAGGGTCAAGGCCGCCAGGACTGGCAGCGTCCACGACTCCCTCTCAGACCCTGCAGACCAGCCCGCAGGCCACATGTAGGTGTCCTCCAGACCACCACAGAGCACTAATGGTCCGGGGCTAACCCCCAGCCCCACCCCAGCTGATGCAGTTTCCTGAGGGACCGCGTCCAGGACCAGCAGAGGGACAGTCAACAGACAGAATCAAGAGAAAAAAGAGCTGCCATTGTGCTAAGCCACTGAGCTTTAGGGTGGCTTGTGACACAGGAATAGTAAGTGAAATGATCGTCTACTTTCCTCCTGGGGCCTTACCCTCCCTTCAGGAAATATCTGACCTTCAGACAATCCTTCCTGTGGAGTCTGCAGACCAGCAGCCCGGGTAGAGCATAAACTGAAGTGCAATCTGGGAACACTACCGCCAGCCTCTCCGGGAATGCGCAGGAGCCAGTGTTGCTGCCACCTCTGACCTCTGACCTCTGACCTGCCCAGACCTGCTCCCTGCGTGGGGTGCTGACACAGAAGGTGGGGTGTCTCTCCGACACCCAGACCTTTGGAACATGTGGCATGTCATCCCCGCTCCCTTGTAGGCACTGGTTTATATTTCACACTTTTCTATTTGTGTCCTGGCTGTTCAGAACCACCAATAAATATGACCATTAAAAGTGTACTGAAAAAGACTAACAATGGTTTGATCATGTTTAAAAATACTGAGTGTGTAGAAGAGGATAAGCTGGAAGAAAAACATATTGCTCCATGAATATCAGAATGACTATGAATCCACAATGTTCCATCAGATCAGTTCAGACATTCTACCTAAAAAAAAAAATATATATATATACTAAAGCGCCATGAGGACGATGGATTCTGTCTTGAAATTTAATGCTGACGGAGTCTCTGTCCAAGCCACCTAGGTTGTCATGCCTCATTTCGCTGAACAATGAGAGTGATAAAGCCTGCCCTACATCCATACGTGAAAGTTGTCCAAGTAAGTGAGAAAATATATAAAATACTTCTGAAGATTCCCCAAGAAGGCAGCTGAGGAGACGAAGAAAATGTAGGCAGAAGGCACAGGAGTTGGAGGGGCAGCCAGAGGTCCATGCTAGCCTATGTCAAGATCATGCACCTTGTACTTGACCTACGAGGTAAAGGCAGGCCCTTCTCTTTGCCCACAGCATAATTGTTAGTAATGAGCTCACAGAATCTGTGTTCTTGTCACTTCTGCCCTTTGGTCCCATTTCTGTCCTCCAGGCCACCACAGAGCACGCCATCCCACCCCAGGTCCATTCAGCACACAAGCATCTGGTCGGAAACTAAACTAAAATAACGTGGGCATCAGACATGAATAACACTTTAGGGACACGGGTCTGGCTCTCATGTCCCTCGAGGGCTAGCAGACACAGACACACAGGTGAATAAATTAATGCCCTCCATGTGCTGAAAGGAAGGATGGGGTCCAGACACAAGGAAAACACAAAAGAGGGTGTGGTTCACACCGGGGACCTCAGGCAGGTTCTCACCTGCAGGTGTTTCTAGAACTGAGTCCTGAAAGACTATGATGGGAACTCATTTGTGGGGAAATACTAAAAAAGTGAATTTGTGGGGAAAATAGACAGTAACAACTTTCGATTATTTGCAGGTAGCTATCAAGCTCCCAGTAAAACCTTGGAGAACATCTCTTACACGGTGTCTGCATAACTTTACATAATCTGCAGATCCATCACCACCCAGGATCATTTTTCTGGATGTTTCAGATCGAAGAAGAATGAGGGGGACAGAACAATAAGCCTCGGCCCAGACACGGACTGGACAGACTGTCTTTCCTGAGACACATGAACTGCAGCCTGTTTATCTGAGTGGGAGTGGGAGAGATCCGGTCGAATGGCAGAAGGAAGTGGCGCTTGTGTACAAACACCACTTACTCAGCTTCGCTAGCCTTCCTGCTGGGCTGCACTCAGTGTTTCAACTCCATGTCCAGGTAGGTACTTATTCCTCTAGATTTTCATTTGTTTTCAATGACTCTAGGCAAATGAAAATAACGTTTTATTTTACTGTTTTACTTTTTTCATCCAGGACATTCATTATACCACTTGTTTTGATGATTTCTGAAATCCTGACAGACCCACCCCGTCTACCATGTGCTCATCTAAATCACTGATTTAAAAACAGCAAAAAGAGGCCCTGAGCACACCCACCACCACCTTGCTGAGCATCTGGGGACCACCACATGCACGGGGCCACCTCAGCTCCAGACTTCAAGTGCCAAATAAGTGGATGATCCCCAAATCCATTCCAGAGTCCCTGTTTCTCCTCTAAGTCCCAGGACTGTGTGTCTGGTGACCTTCCAGGTCTTTTACACAGATACCCCAAAAGGCTCTACACTCAGTGTCCCAACACATCTGTTCTCTCAACCTCCTTGCCTGCCATTCCTACCCAACTTCGCAAAGGCAGCATCTTCCTAAGAGTTTCATCTAGAAATGACCACTCATTAAAATTTCTCTTTTCACAAAATATGGTGGTCCCCAGATAATAAATGGGTTTAAAATACTCATGAACCTGTATCCTTAGTGAACATTTTTCTCTATTTTGAGTCTTGACTGGGAATATCAAGCCAATGCAAATTCAGGAAACAGCCATTCAGTTTGAAAGCTATGGGATCAGACAGAGAAGATGCTTTGGGGATGAGGTGACGCCACAGCCTCTGCCCTGCAGTTGCTCCGAGTCCTCCAACCACAGCCCACAGACCAGGCGCTATGTCCCTGACCTGGGACTGGAAGGGGTATGTCAGTGTCACCGTGAGATGCTGATGAAATTAATTACAGAAGATCTGCCTGTGGTGAATGTGCAGCATTGTATAGCTGCTCTTGGCATGGCAATCCCGTTAATCAATCAAGTGGGTCTTCATTTCTTGCCAGTGTCATTGCTCTAAGGATGACCCTTCATCTCCAGGCAGAGTCTCTGGTAACTGGGACTTAAGGAGGGAAGAGCCGTGAAAGCCTGCATACATTTTCCTCTACAATTCTGACACCCAATCATCTGCGACCCAATGCTCCATGAAGAGCTTCAGGCTGAACGTGGGCTCTGCATCCCACCTGGATGTGTCCCAGCATTGCCTTTCCCACCTGGGGTGTCCACCCACTCTTTCCGCAAGCAAGTTTTCCTTACATTATCAAGAATCAATTTTGTTGTTGTAAAAACAAACAAACAAACACACAAAAAAAACAACTCTTTTTAAAATCTCCATTTCCCAAAAGTTTATATGCAGAGTAAAAATCCATTTAATGAACACCTATTGTATTCAGACACTATCTCACTTAATCCTCAGAGAATCTTATCAAATAGAGAGTATTAGATGGTACAGAAGTGGCTAAGGGTTAGCTCAGGGGCAGCAGCCAAGTTCAATGTCTAGGCTTACACCCTGTCCGATGGGGCAAATTAAGCTCTTTACATTTTAGACACTAATTGAGAAAGCGGGATGCCTGCCGTCCCATGTGCTACCTGGAGCTGTCTAAGAATTTAAAAAGTAGTTCGCTTCAGGCCCTGAGCATAAGAACAGTGAACTGAGACACATGCAGGTTGAGTTGCTTGGTGAAGTTACACGATGCATAGCCTGTCCCTGATTCAGATCATTTTTGTTGTCCAAGTCCCCTTCTTTTTCGCCACCCGGGTTCCCTGGAGACCCCCTTCTTTAAGGATGCAGACAGGAGGGGCCCGTGGAGCAGATGACTGCCAGCCCTCTGGACCGCAGCGCAGCCTTCAGAGGGTTTTGTGTCAGAGACTGTCCTTTAACACAGTCCTCCGTGCGTCTCACAGCAAGCCTTCAAGCCCAGCCCTTCCATGTAAGAACATGCCTTGAGTTAATGAAGGTGCTTGTGTCTCTAAACACAGGTTTTTGCTGGAAAAAAAAAATCATTTTCAGAAATAAGAAATGTCCTGCTCCATGGAAGAACATGTGTTCGGAGGAAAAGCTGCATCTGCACGTGCCCGTGACTCCTTTCCTGCCTGGAGCCCCGGAGCACACTGCAGTCAGGTAGAAACTAGGACGGAAACGTGGAGTCCTGAAACAGCTGGCAGGCAGGGGTGGGGAGCCGCCACACGTCACGTCCCCCTCCCCACTCAGGGCTCATCACCCCTCACCCTCGCGGCTCTGGCCTCCCAGGGGCCTGCAGCGAATTGAGGCGAATTGCTTCATGAGAGTCGATCTATGTCTTTCAAAACATTTAAAAATGAAACCTTACCCATAATGATAATAATTTTTTGTTAAGTGGTATCCTTATTTATGCGTCTGGTTGCAAAAGGGGGGAAACTTCTAATTTAGTCTACAGTGAAATTATGGACAATATTGGGTACCATTTCCATAAATTGATTTTGAAAAATTTAAATGAAATTTCTGGGGGGAACACTCCATAAGTGCATTTCAGCACATGCCAAGCCATTTCAGATGTGCAGTTATCCTATCTAATAAAAGAGTACAAATTGATTGTACCTCCACTACACCCACAAGCCATGCCCACCAGCCAATCAGGAGAGAGTATGCAAATTAACCCAACCCAGATGGCTGTGGCCACAGAGCGAGCAGGAGGCTTGGGTTTCCCCGGTAATGGAGGAAGCCAAGCTTTCTGCACACCCTGGCCAGCCTAGGACTCTACTCAAGGCTACAAAGTTTCAATAATAGAAGATAAATAAATCCCAACAAAAATGGCTGCGGCCACGGAGCAAGCAGGAGGCTTGGCTCCATTCGAGGCTACAAAGTTTCAATTATAGAAGATAAATAAATCCCAGATCCCAACGCCTCCACTTGGGTCACCAGGGGGCATGGCTGGCCTGCAAACCACCACAGGCCCCTTGCCCAGGCTGCCCCATGTCCCAAAGGAACTCCCAGCCTGATCTGGGACACCCTTCAGGGCAAATCAGCTGGCCCACATCCTTGCACCAGGCCTCTATCCTATCTAATAAAAGAGTAATATGCAAATTGACTGTCACTCCAACACACAAGATGGCTGCCCCCATGTGGTCAAAGATCCTGCCCCCATGTGGACACAAGATGGCCACCACAAGATGGCCAGCAGGGGAGGGCAGTTGGGAGGGACCAGGCCTGCAGGGGGGTGGCAGTTAGGGGCAAACAGGCTGGCAGAGGAGCAGTTAGGCCTCGATCAGGCTGGCAGGGGAGTGGTTAGGGGTGATCAGGCTGGCAGACAGAAGCGGTTAGGGGCAATCAGGAAGGCAGGCAGGCAGGCGAGCAGTTGGGAGCCAGCAGTCCTGGATTGTGAGAGGGATGTCCAACTGCCCGTTTAGGCCCTATCCTGGTAGGGTCCCAGATTGGAGAGGGTGTAGGCTTCGCTGAGGGACACCCTCCCCCCGCCGTGCACGAATTTTGTGTACCGGGACTCTAGTGATTATATAATTATTAGTTCATTTCCCTCAAACATTTTATTGAGCATTTTCTATTAGGTGATAGTCTATAGACAGAAATATGAATAATGGGAAATTTCTCTATTAAAAAGGTCAGGTGATTTAAAAACAAAAAAAGTCAAATTCCTGTCTCCATATCAAACCCTCCACTAATCTATCCGAACAGAACTTTCCAGAATAACTTGCACTAACCTCCATGGATGACCAAAAGCGGCTGTTAAGCCCAGCTGCTTCTGAGTTTTTACATGCTCCCTGACCTTGCCCACACCAGGTGTTTTTCTGGAGCTTTTCATATGCTTCTCCCAATGCTGGCCCCCTAAATTCAACGTACCTTTTAACATTATCTCAAATAATTGTACCACGGTCCCCACCAAACAGAAATCATCTCTTTTCCCAGCACTTTTAAATCACTTGCATGACGCCCAGGCTTTGCAGTCTAGGCATAAGGGTTTGGCAACTGGTACTCTAAAGACACTTCTGGAAAGACAGTATCGGAAGTTTCATGTCCCATACATTCCGGCGCAGTGCCTTACACATACAAGAAGGTCATTAAGTATGTTTTGCTTTAAGTTTTAGAAATATAAGCATGCAACATTTCCTGATACAAAACTGATATACCTCCACTTCTTTCATTCAACACAGCCTTCAAAATTCCCAGAATACACTGGCCCCCGACAACACGGGTTTGAACAATGAGGGTTCACTTACACTTGGATTTTTTTTCAGCAAATCATTTGGCCGCTTATAGGCCTGGGTTTCGCATCCACAGATTCAACCAACCACAGGTCAAAAACAGTGTTTTCACATTCCCAACTGCAGATTTCCAGCCACAGATTTGCAATAGCTGATCAAAAATACTGTTTTCCATGGAGGCTGGTTGACTGCCTGGATGCTGAGGGCCGGCTAGAGTTAAGTTTCGGGAGAGTCAAAGTTATACTCAGAGCCCTCACCAGGTAGCTCAGTATGTTAGAGTGTCATCTGGATATACCAAGGTTGTCGGGTCCATCCCCGATCAGGGAGCATATAAGAATCAACCAATGAATGCATAACTAAGTAGAACAACGAATCCCCCCCTCCCTCTTTCTCTCTCTCTCTTTCTCTTTCTCTCTGTCTCTCTCTCTGAAAAATAATTTTTTAAAAAAGGTATATGGAGGATTTCAACTGTGCTGGGCTCACTCTCTAACCCCTCCCCTCAGGTTGTTCAAGGGTCACCTGTACTGATATTCTAGAACTCAGATTACAATTTCAAAAGCCAACAGTAGGTGGAGCCCTAGGAAGGACACAGGCTAGGCCAAGATCAAGGAGGATGTGCCAGTCCACCCCACCTGCATGTCCCAGGGTCCAAGGCACCAAGGCTTCGCTCATCTCAGGGCCTGGGGACCCCACGGGCTGTTCCACGACAGCGCATTGAAAAGGCTGTAAGTAGTCAGGGTTCTCCGAGGAAGCAGAACCAGCAGCATATATATATTCCCTCACATATGTGTGCACATAAGGGGGACTGACTGCAGGAATTGGCTCACGGAGGCCCGGAAGGCCCACAATCTGCTATCTGCAAGCTGGAGACCCAGAAAGCTGTGGGTGCGATTCAGCCCAAGTCCACAGGCCTGCGAACCAGGCAACACTGCTGTCCAAGGCCAGGAGAAAACACATGGCTGGCTCCAAGGGGGAGGTGAACTTGGCCCTTCCTGAGTTTCTCTTCTATTCACATCCTCGACAGATTGGTGGAGCCCACCCACACTGCGGAGGCCGTCTGCTCTGCTCAGGTCACCTACCCACGTGCGGGGCTCTTCCAGAAACACCCCCCCGAACACCCAGAAACAAGCTCTCCTCGCCCACCTGGGGTCACTCGGCCCAGCCAGGCTGACATGTAGCACCACCCGTCGGAGGCCCAGCTTCTCTCATTCCATTGGCACTTCTCAGATGTGTCACTGGAAGGCAGGTTGGCAAGCAGCAGACAACCTGAACTCATGTGTTAATCCTATGTCTTTAAAAGAAAAAAACAGGTCATTGCTTTCCAAATGAAAAAACAACAGAAGGCAAATGGAGGTAAAAGAACACGCTCCCCTGGAAGTAGCAGGATCTCTGGAAAGTCTGGAATCACGTTTAGTAAAAGTTGGCATAGGGTGCAAATAAATTGACCAACCACTCCAGCTTGTCAGGAATCCTGGATGTCCCTACGACATGAGACTTGCATTGCTCAAACTAGCAGAATTCTGGGTAAATCTGGATGACTTGGTCTCCCTAGTTACGAAAGAATGAGCAATAATATTTTCCTCCATTCAGCGGCATCAATTTCCCAAATGACATGGCGGGTTGGGCTGACCCGGGGGAGCAATACTGTGCTGCATTTTGGAATTGGGACATGCTTCTTTGTGTCAGTGACAGAAGAGGAAGAGATGTGGCTTTACATTACCCAGGAATAAATTCCGCTTTACCTGGCCAAACAGCGGCCGAGAGACTCCCCAGATCATCCTCGGGCCCCGGCAGCAGCCTGTCTACGCCGAGTTCCTGTGAATTCTCTCAGATTCCACGTATAAGAGAGCGATCAGATGCTAGTTTTCTCTCTCTGTCTTGCTCACTTCACTTAGCGTGATGTTGTTGCAAATGGCAGGACTCCCTTCTTGTGGCTGAATAATATTCCTTTGTGCATATGTGCCGCATCCTCTTTACCCACTGAGCTGTGGAAGCACAGGATGTTTCCTTAACTGGGTGCAGGGAACATGGGTGCAGACACCTCTCTGAGCTAGTGGCTCTTCTTCTTTGAATATATACTCAGAAGTGGATGGCTGGATCCTATAGTAGTTCTTCTATTTTTAACTTTTTGAGGAACCTCCATATTGTTTCCAATGTGGCTGTACCAATTTACATTCCCACCAACAGGGATGAGAGCAGACTCATCATTTAAATGTGACCTGCTTCCGTTTTCACACTTCTATAAATACACGCGTCTCCACACGTTTAATTAAGGGCTGTGCTGAAACAAAGCAGGCACGGCGGAAGCTCCTGCAACATGACCTGGAGCCTGCTGACCCTTCGCGATTCTCACGGAAAACACTCTTTCAAAGTTGCTCCTTTTAGAACTTTAAGACTGTATTTAATATCAGAGAATTAGGAGCAAAAGGCTTTATAAAAACCTCCCGACAGGCTGAAGCCCGAGCCCAGTGGAAGGGGGAGCCAGCTCTACAGTCTGGCCTCCGAGGGTCACTTTCTAACAACTCAGGTGGGAGTGGACATGGGGCTGCCTGGCCCTCTGCTTTCTCTCATTAAGACGTATTTTACCTTGAACTTGCCTTTAGTAAAAGTCTCTAAAAAAGTACATGACAGATTCTATTTGAAAAATCACCTTTCACAGGAAGGAAAACCAGGTATGACTACAGTATTAGATTCTGTGTATGATTTTTTCAAGCAATTCAGCAGGTGTATGTTACACATTTCCACTTTTTCGAAGCACAATCCATACAGCTGTTACTTTCTTGAAATTTCCTGTAATTAATATACTAAGCAAAGCTTTGTCTATAGCAATATCAAAAAGCCACTATTTCTCTGAGCTAATAGAAAAAGACATTTAAAACTGGAACTTAACATCTCCAAACTGAATTTGCATATAAATTAAACCGGAATGTGTGTGAAACACGCAGATAGGACTCCCTGAAGTTCTGCTCAGTACCAACTGCTCAGATGCTTCCCTGAGTTTGGGATTCAATATGAAATTATTTTTAATTCCAGAACAAGATGTGAACTGCTATTTGACTGTCATAATATTAAATTTTTTGTGTGCTAGAAAGCCTGTTTCCCTAAAACTAAAGCGTGTGTGTGTGTGTGTGTATGTGTGTGTGTGTATGCATAGACTAGAGAACTGGTGCACGAATTTGTGCATGGGTGGGGTCCCTTGGCTGGGCCAGTGATCAAGGCCTATGGGGCGGCCGGCCGGGGGGAGGGACCCGCGGGAGCGCACTGATCACTAGAGGGCAGCTCCTGCATTGAGAGTCTACCCCCTGGTGGTCAGTGCACATCACAGAGACTGGTCAACCAATCATTCTGCTCGTTCTGGTCATTCGGTTGCTTAGGCTTTTATATATATAGATATCTGAGTGTGTGTATGTATATATATATATATATATATATATATATATATATATACACACACATATATATATATATATATATATATGCTATTTTTCCTTTTAAATAATCATAGCTGTTTAGTGAAGCAATACATTAGACTTCGTAATAAACTACTTTAAAATAAGAGTAAAATCAGAAGCCCTATACTAATGTTTTTATAAAATGTTGGATTAGTTGCCAAACATTTTTCTTACTGTAAAAAAAGTAGCTTTTTATATTTTCCTGTTATTGTACCATTAATAGATCAACTATCCTATCTAATAAAAGAGTAATAGGCAAATTAACCATCACTCCACTACACCCACAAGCCATGCCCACCAGCCAATCAGGAGAGAGTATGCAAATTAACCCATCCAAGATGGCTGTGGCCACGGAGCGAGCAGGAGGCTTGGGTTTCCCCAGTAATGGAGGAAGCCAAGCTTTCTGCACACCCTGGCCCACCTTGGCCTCCACTCAAGGCTACAAAGTTTTAATTATAGAAGATAAATAAATCCCAACAAAAATGGCAGCAGCCATGGAGCTGGAGAGAACAGGAGGCTTGAGTTGCCCTTGGCAATGGAGGAAGCCAAGCTTTCTGCACACCCTGGCAGGCCCAGGCCTCCACTCAAGGTTACAAAGTTTCAATAATAGAAGATAAATAAATCCCAACAAAAATGGCCACGGCCACGAAGCAAGCAGGAGGCTTGGCTCTGCTCAAGGCTACAAAGTTTCAATTATAGAAGATAAATAAATCCCAAATCCCAGGGCCTCTGCTTGGGTCGCCGGGGGGCAGCCTGCAAACCCTCACAGGCCCCACGCCCAGGCTGCCCCACGCCCCAAGGGAACCCCCACCCTGACCTGGGACACCCTTAGGGAAAACCAGCTGGCCCCCACCCATGCACCAGGCCTCTATCCTATCTAATAAAAAAGTAATATGCAAATTGACCATCACTCCAACACACAAGATGGCTGCCCCCATGTGGACACAAGATGGCTGCCCCCTATGTGGACACAAGATGGCTGCCAAAAGATGGCCAGCAGGGGAGGGCAGTTGGGAGGGACCAGGCCTGCAAGGGATGGCAATTGGGGGCAATCAAGCCTGCAGGGGAGGGCAGTTAGGGGTGATCAGGCTGGCAGAGGAGGGAAGTTGGGGGTGACCGGGCCTACAGGGAAGGGCAGTTGTGGGGGACCCAGACCTGCAGGGGAGAGCAGTTGGGGGGGACCAGGCCTGCAGGGGAGGGCAGTTAGGGGTAAACAGGCTGGCAGGGGAGCAGTTAGGCATCAATCAGGCTGGCAGGGGAGTGGTTAGGGGGTGATCAGGCTGGCAGGCAGAAGCGGTTAGGGGCAATCAGGAAGGCAGGCAGGTGAGCAATTGGTAGCCAGCAGTCCTGGATTGTGAGAGGGATGTCCGACTGCCCGTTTAGGCCCGATCCTACCGGCAGTCGGACATCCCTCGAGGGGTTCCAGATTGGAGAGGGTGCAGGCTGGGCTGAGGGACACACACCCCCGTGCACGGATTTTATGCACCGTGCTTCTAGTGCATATATAAATGAAGAAAAAACTTGGACCTATAAAATAATAATAAATTAATACAGGTATGATTTTTCATATTTTCTCTCTGGGAGACTCAGAATCTTCCAAGTGTCCTATAGCTGTTTGGACAAGGCATACCCTGAGCAGACTGAGGGAGGAATAATGCTATGTGTGCCTCACAGACGACCAGTATTGTTATTAAGAGGATTGTAATTTACTAATTCAGGAACCTGAAGCACAGAAGGTGCTTCTACTTTGAAACTTTCACTTGACAAAGAACTTTCATGAAATAGAAAATTCACAGAAGGACTGTTTCTAAGTGAGAGTCCCTTTTCACAGTTACAAATGACAGCAATGGAGGACGCCCGGTCCCCTCTCCTGTACGTGCGTCACTGAAATAACCAGGCAGATGGCTTCTGTTCTCCCTGCTGCAGAGAGCTCTGTGAGCAAGTGGTGGGGTTCCCCTTTTTTACATATGTTTTATTGCAGGCTCTTGGAAAAGAATTTTTAAAAATCTTTCCAAAAATAATTATGGAATAGCATTTAGAATAACTGGAATTAAAGAGAAGATTTATTTAATAATTGCTAATAATTAAAGGCTGAACTCTATTGTGTATTACACTTTTCCAAGTTTTGGCCAAGAGCTTTATACAAATTAGCTCATTAAGTCATTGCACAGAGTTGCAGAAAGACAGTTCATGCAGTCCTAACCCTCTGACCTGCTTAAGAACGCCCAGTTCTTATGGTAAC
This sequence comes from Plecotus auritus, assembly GCF_963455305.1. NCBI lineage: Eukaryota > Metazoa > Chordata > Mammalia > Chiroptera > Vespertilionidae > Plecotus > Plecotus auritus. Next base: position 53,764,295 of record NC_137777.1, on the reverse strand, counting down.
CTTGAGAAAAATGCAGTAATATGCTGGGAACCTTGGTACCAGTTCCACACACCTATGGCGCATTACACAAATCCTGGAGCAGCCAAAAGGGTGTGAGTTTCAAGATGAATGGCAGTCAACACGGTGAGAGATCTAGTGGCAGGTTGATGCGGGCACACCTGAGCTACTGAAGGCAGGGGCACCTGCTCCTCTGTGGGGACAAGGGGGGAAGTCTCCCTCATGTACAACCTTATCACCTAATGCATTCTTGTAAACTTCCTAAATTAAAGACACTTGCATGTTTGCCTGCACTGTCTTTCCACAAATTGCCATCACCATATTGACAATCTCACAAACCCTGCACACAGGGACTTTTATGGAGCTATTTTACAGGTGAGGGGTCTGAGGGCCAGACTTGCCCAAGTTCCTGCTGCTGGGAAGGGGCACAGACTGAATCACGTGCTTTCAACCACCATATTCCTGAGGGCCACTCTCACTGACCACAATGAGGAAATAACCCTGGTGGGTGAGCAGTCTTTTTTTGAAGAATTGGTCAATTCCTCCACCCAGTGGTGCTGGAAAGCATCCACCCATAACCCCCTTCTCCAATCATGCCACCAGGATTGTGGCAACAGTAGCCTGGACATTCATCCCCATGTGCACCCACTCACCACCCTCAGGTCTCCAAGCAGAAGCCAAGTTCGCACCCATGTCTCCATCCTGCCCATGATTGCTGCCCTGCTTGCAACCCCATGAAAAGATGGAGGCTTCCTAAGCTTGGGTTCCTGGGCTGTGATGAGCACACCACGTGCGCAGCATCCACAAGAGTCAGTACATGCCCCCCACGATTCTTCAGGACAAAAGTGACCATGTGAACTTGAGGATCATGTTCCTGCAGCTTTATTCATGTGACAATGAATCACGTGCCCGCCTGTGACATTCTCTCCCTCATCCTGAAAAATTAATGTTCCCATAGTAGCAGTTGTTCTCTGCAGACACTCATGTCTTCATAGCAGTGTTCCACTTACTATGAGCTCAATAAAGACATTCATGGGAAATGATTGTAGGCAAAGGCCAGGACTTTTAATAGTCTAGGTCCATGGTTGGCAAACTGTGGCTTGCGAGCCACATGAGGCTATTTGGCCCCTTGAGTGTGGCTCTTCCACAAAATACCATGGCCTGGGCTAGTCTATTTTGAAGAAGTGGCATTAGAAGAAGTTTAAGTTTAAAAAATTTGGCTCTCAAAAGAAATTTCAATCGTTGTACTGTTGATATTTGGCTCTGTTGACTGATGAGTTTGCCGACCACTGGTCTAGGTCTCAGGAAGTCAGGGGGGCAAAATTAGCAATGCCACAACTGGCACTCATTACCTGAACCACATCCAGCACAGCAAGGGGTGAACCTAAGGAGGGATAGTGAATGATTAAAGAAAACAGACAAGAGAATATAGCTGGGGCCAGGTGGTACACTGTTCTCAGATGGACAGACAGTGACACAGCCTGCAAGCCGAGTCTTTATTTTATAGTCAGATCCCACAAGGCAAAGCAAGGGCATGGTCACCATGTTTACAATGTTCTCAAATCTACTTAATTGCATGCACCTGAGAACTCTATCAAGTTTTGTTTTGGCAGCACTTGCTGCACCTCCTGCAGCCTACATCACTCAGCCACCTGGGACCACAAGTTTGGACCGTAAGGTCAAGCTTACAACCATAGCCTTTGGCTATAATTGCGCTGGGAGGGTTTTGCCCTCCAAGCTGGGACCTGCACGTGGCTTTGCCATGAGAGGCCCATGCCCTCTCATTAGTCTGAGGCTTGAACCTGTGCAAATGCTGTAGCTACTCTCCACAATTACCAGTTTGGAGGACAGCCTCACAGCAGAACTGAGCTATACAGAATTCCAGAAAGCACAATTTTCTGGAAAATCCAAATTTCATATTATTTAACTTTTAAAGAAATATAACTGATCAAAAACAGAACTGTTATATAACTGCATATTTTTGTAAGTTAGCTAAAATCACAGACCAGGTAAAAATTTTCATTATTCATTTGTCTCAGTTCTAGTTTAGAAAATATATAACTTTAAATCAGTATGCCTATAATTATATCAACAAACACTGATCAATAATTTTAAAAAACTTAGTCATCATTGTTAGCAATTCTTCAACAATGAATTAAAATTTTGGCTATTATTCATCTTTCACTTTTTGGATGTAAAATTCATTTTGAGGAGGAAGTACCAAATAAGATGCAGTATTTGGCACATGCACCAAAGCCAGATGCCTCGGTGTGAACCTACTAGATGAGTGATCATGAGCAAGTTAACTCATTGTACCTCGCTTTCCTCATCTGCAGAATGGGAACGATAATTACGATGTGGTACTGCCAGGAGGACTCGGTGAGCTAACCCATGTGAAGGCTCTGAGCAGTGCCAGGCACATTATGAGCAGTTTTTAGTAACTGAATGAAGTTTTCTCCAAAAACATATTCTGCTTTGATTGCAATATAGTTGCTCTTCAGATGGAATCAGAACATGTCCCAGTGGTTCAATCCAAGAAGGGGCTCAATTCTAGTTATCAAAGCATCAGAGTTTGTTTTATATGTTCACTAATAAATTATCAGCCTTATAAAAACTAATTTGGAAGAGTTTATCCTGCTGTTTATCAGGCAAACATCTTAAATTCTGGACAAACACCTTTCTGTTAACTTGGAACTGTCAGACCATACCACAGGGAAAAACTCGAGATGTGTGTGGCTCCAGGCAGCCTTGCCACGCTGTCCCCCAGCACCTGGAACAGCAGAGCTGCTACCTATGACAGGACAGGACAGCTGGTGTCTGACCCACAGAGACGCCTTTTCCACCTGGACAGCCCAGGCAGTCCCAGGTCGCAGGCGAGTCTCTGATTCTGAGCCATGGCTTCTAACAGAAAGCATCATGCCCGCTGCAGGGTGTCCTGAAACTGGTCCATGTGGAATTCAGGACAGTGATTACAGCCCCCATATGAACAGGTGTAGTCTCCGCCTGCCACGGTGCCACCTGCCTTCCGGCTGCTGTCGCTCTGCACCCCCTTAGACACCATTGCTGCCCGCTCAAGGTCTTCACTCTCCAGTCTCCCTGACGACTGTGCTTGGTCAACAACCCCTCTGGTCTTCTCACTGGGTGACCATGAATTTCAGGACCTACAGAAAGAAAAGTTCTTCTCTCCTAAAACTTGAGTCTTTCTGCATCAGATGAGCAGAAGCTGGTTGATAGGCCATGGAGCCAACATCACTGCACCTAGGATGCACGTGGCATCCCTCATGAGAGGTTCTGGAAACAGAGATATAAATACCAAAGAACAAACTCTAACTCACCCGTAGCCTTCAGGGAGAAAAAAAAATACATGCACACATACACACAGACACACATGTAAATACCACGTTGTGAAAACATTTGCAACAAGATAGTTTGTCAGGTAACATGCAAATAACCTATTTCCCAATTTTTTCACTCACTACTGAATTTCAGACTATCTGAGAAAAAAATCTCCATTTTTGATAATAGATCATTATTGTTTTATGAAGGAGAAAGGGCAGATTATTAAAAATATTTTCATATTACTAACTGGTGTAATCAGTATGCTTGTCTTTTATCTACATATATAAAAGACAAGCAATTTCAGATTAACGTTACAATTAAGGTCTTCCTGCAGGTTCATATTGTAATGGAGATATTCCATTTATATTTTTGGAAGAAAATTTAAGTCTTTTTTTCTGAGATTATGTTACTTTTTCTTCTATTTCCTGAATTTATAAACTCTTGTTTTATATCCTCCAGTGTTTTGCCTACTCATATTATGAGTTTTTAAATTTCTGATTTTAAATGACCTTCCACATATGCATACACTTATTTAATAATACTTATTTAATGTTACATTTTCTTCTGCTTGGTGGATGGCATTTGGGAAGTATATCCATCAGATAAAATATTATCGATTTTTGTTCATAGTGATGTAGTTTGGATCCTGCCTGTTATTAAGTCATTTTAAATTGTCTTGAGATTTTGTGCATCGACAAGGAAATGATTCTATCCAGGAGAGAAGGTTTTGATTTTTTTGTCATTGTTATTGGTCAAGACTACCTTCTTCTTTGGTAAAATAAAGCGTATTTTAAAAATCAACTATTAGGCAGACAGGAGGTGATGCTCTTTCCTCTCTACATTGCTCTTAATGTCTACAACTTGTTCCCTCCCTTCCTTCACTCTCAGCCTATGAGAGACACCTCCCTGTTTCTCCTCCCCAATGGCAGTGCCTTCCTAAGAAGTCACTCTGCTTCTGAGTTCCTGTAAGCCCTTCATATAATTCTCTCACAGCCACAGCTGTGGTCCACCAGGGAAAATGGGGCATTCTAGGAGGAATACTCATTAAAATATACTAATAAAAGGGTAATATGCTAATTAGAATGGGAGACCTTCTGGACATTTTTCTGGACAAAGCCATGGTGGCAGGGCCTAGGCAGAGGCAGTTAGAGGCGATCAGGCTGGCAGACAGAGTGGTTAGGGGTGATCAGGCAGGCAGGCAGGTGAGCTGTTAGGAGCCAGCGATCCTGGATTGTGAGAGGGATGTCCGACTGCTAAACCGGCAGTCGGACATCCCCCAAGGGGACCCAGATTGGAGAGGGTGCAGGCCGGGCTGAGGGACACCCCCGCCCCATGCACGAATTTCGTTCACCGGGCCACTAGTAGGTTGATAAAAGAGCAACACTAAAAAAATAAACAGCAAACTATAAATATCAAAGTTATTATCTTGTGATAGTTTAAGTGTAATTGTTAGCCTCAGAGAAGAGAAAAGCAACTGAATGAATCCCTGTTAAAGGACAGAGGCAGGATAAGTGTCCAAGGAGGGAGGGAGGAGGGAAGAAGAAGGATTATTTCTGACTTCAAAGTCATATGCTGGGAGAGGGACAGTGATATAGGCCCCTAGGTCTAAAACAGTTCAGTTCCCTTAAACCAGTTTGCATTTCAAACTCTTCTGAATACCTTTATATTGACAAAAATGACTCACAAAATAAAAGTGCTTTATAGAATTAAATAAAAATAAATGTTGAAGAATGTCAACATCGAATGAAAATTTTCTAAAATGTTCAAAATAGATAAATGGAAAAACTCAAGTAGAACAAAATAAAAAAGTCTCTAATATTGCTAAAATGTTTCAAATTTAGTAAATAACAACAAAATTAGGTCATATGTTCTTTCAGAAAATTGATTTTTAGATGTTGTGAATTTTATAAACCATCAACAAAATGAAAGTCAACCTACAGAAGAGAAGAAAATATTTGCAAATCATTTGGGTTAACATCCAAAATATATAAAAAAACTCATACAAATCAAAAGCAAAATAAAACAATCTGATTAAAAATGGTCAGAGTAACTAAACAGACATTAAGACATATAGGTGATCAACAGGTACATGCAAAAGTACTAACATCATAATAATCAGGGAAATGAAAATCAAAACCACAAGGAGATACCACCTCACACCTGGAATGATCTTGTAAAAAGATCATTGCTACAAGGCGGAGAAAAGAGAATCCTTGTGCTCTGCTGGTGAGAATGTAAATGGGTGTAGCCATTAAAAACTAGAAGCACCAATCACCCAGCAGCACACTCCTGGGTATTTATCCTGATGAAATGAAAACAAGATCTCATCCAGAGACTGCACCCCATGTTCATTGCAGCGTTATTCACAAGAGCCAAGATACGGAAGCAACCTAGGTGTCTATCAGCAGATGAATGGAAAAGAAGGTGTGGTGAACACATTAGATGCAATATTCTTCCACCGTGAGAAAGAAGAAAATCCTGCCATATGTGATAACATGGATCGATCTTGAGGGCATTACACCAAGTGAAACAAGTCAGACAGAGAAAGATAAATACTGTGTGATCTCACTTTTAAGTGGAATCTAAGAAACGGAACTCACAGAAACAGAAACTAGGATGCTGGTTACCGGAGCTGGGGGATAGAAGAAAGGGGAGATGTTGGTCAAAGGGTACGAGCTTCCAGTTATGAGTAAGCTCTGGGGCGCTAGTGTACAGCACAATGATTATCTACATATATAAAAGCCAAGCAAGCAGAACGACCAGAATTACCAGGTCGCTATGATGTGCACTGATCGGGGCGGGCCGGCCGGACCCAACCCATGCACGAATTCATGCACTGGACCTCTCGTAGTTAATAATACTGTGAATTAGCCAAAACCGGTTTGGCTCAGTGGATAGAGCATCAGCCTGCGGACTGAAAGGTCCCAGGTTCGATTCCGGTCAAGGGCACGTAACTTGGTTGCGGGCACATCCCCAGTAGGAGGTGTGCAAGAGGCAGCTGATCGATGTTTCTCTCTCATCGATGTTTCTAACTCTCTATCCCTCTTCCTTCCTCTCTGTAAAAAATCAATAAAATATATTAAAAAAAATAATACTGTGAATTATATACACAAAAGTTGCTAAGAAAATAGATCTTAAATGTTCTCAACCACAAAAAAGAAATGGTAATCATGTGAGGTGATGCAGGCGTAGCTAATGGTACTGTCGGAATCATTTTGCAATATTAGTATGAAATCAATGAGACAAACACCATAAACTTACAGAATATTACATGTCAGTAAAACTGGGAAAAATAAATAAAAATAAATCTTACAAATCAATAAAAAAGAGATTAATGTCTTTCAGGAATAAATGGGCACAAAAAGAAAATTTACAAACTAAAAAAAAAAGTTGTTGAAAATTTTTGGAAAATTGACAAGAAGGAAAAGACATTCCAATGAAAGAAATGTGCTCCCCTTTTCCAGATAAGGAAACAGAAGCATCAGAGGTTAAATACCTTGCCCTCAGCCATCCACCTGGATCAGATAGGGGAGAGATAGTTATATCTGCTCCATCTATCCATCAATCCCTCTTATCCTTACAGTGCAAGTCTTCAGTCCTCACACTACAGTGGATGTGGCCATCAGATGCCCAGGCCTAGGGGCCCAGGAGTATATCAATGCATTTCTCTTGGAGATACGAGACAGAAGCATGTCATTCTGTCACATAAAATAGGGAAAACGAGGTAAGTTATATTTGATAGTGCTCTTAGTAGCAAAAATACATTTCCCCCAGGGGGATCAAAAGGCACATGGACAAATGCCAAAGCTAAGAACTGGGCAAGCAGAAAGGACTAATTAGCTGTGGTAGACACTTGAGAGGACATGAGCAATTTAACAGTGGAGTTTTTCCAAAAGCCCTAATGCACTGAAAATTAGGGGAGTTATCTAGCTTTCCTTTATGATATTGCTGTCTGTAATTTGTCCCATGGAGAGGTACAAAAATAAATAGGTAAAAGGCTGCCAAAAGAAAGCAGGAAAGAAAGGCAACATAATCAGAAATGCAGCAGAATATGCCAGACACATGAGACTGGGAGCCAAGTGCCCATCATTGGCACAATGGTGCCCAGGAAAAGTCTCGGTCAACATCTGAAGCACAAAAGTAAAGGAAGTCTCTCCCCAGCAGGTCCCAGAAGTGACTAAAGCAGTGGGGTTAGCATAGACTAAGAAGAACTTGACAAGCCCACCTGGGAAGATGGCTCTCATCAACACAAGGGGGCGTCCAGCGGAGGGAGGAGGGGAGAATCAATGGGCGTGTAAGGCAGGATGGTGACTAAGACCAGGAAAGCTCAGTGTTTGAGTTTGAGTGGCTGGGAGCCTGGAGAAGGCATCATGGAACGTGGAAGCAGGGCTATTTTTCTTTTCTGCCTTCTCAAATTGTGAAACTCCAGCATTAGTTGGATTGAACTTCAACTCTCACTCTACTCCCTTCCCGCATAAAGGCAGGGATGCTGAGGGAGGCAAGGGCAGGAGCTCGTAGCTGCTGGGTTTGGAACTAGTGGTAGCTGCCTTATCCCTGTGACCCTGTCCTGGGAAACCCACAGCCGAGACCTGCCTGTCACCTGCCACCATCACCTGCCACCACATCTGTAGGCTTCTTCTGCAAACTAAACGCCTTTTTCTTCCTCTGTTTACAAAAATATGTCAGAAGTAAAATCCAAATATGGACAGAAATTGCTTATAACCTAACGTGTCACTGGATTTCCATATCCATAAAAATTAACCTCATAGAAAACTTTTAATGGCTGTATTTTTATGCTATACTAGAGGCCTGCTGCATGAAAATTCATGCACTGGACGGGGGGGCCCCCAGCCTGGCCTGCCCACTCTCAGAGTCTGGGAGCCCTCAGGAGTGGGAGGCGACCTGGCGATCAGGGGAAGGCAACGCCCCCATCACACCTCTGGGGCTGCCACTGCCAGCAGTGCACACCTTTGCCGGCCCTGGTTACCTGAGCCTCAGGCGGCCCTGGGTGGCTGGGCAGCTGACATCTGAGGCTTGTCTGTGCCTTGGGCCAGCCCTGGGCGGCTGGGGGGCTGAGGGAACTGGGGGACTCCGGAGGCAAGCGCGCGGAGCGGCCAGACCCACCTGGGGGTGGGCCCGGGCGTGTAGTGCGCCTGCTGCCCCGGTGGGGCTGAGAGGACTGGGTGCCGCCATCTTGTGGCTGTGGGCGCTGCCATCTTTGAGGGCATGATGGTCAATTAGCATATTCCCTCTTTCTTAGATAGGATGGTTTTCAACTAGTCCCTTCCAGAAAGGAATTTAAGGTGTTTCAAGTATTTTGATCTTATAAACAATAACTGTATAAAATGCCTTTGTTAAACATCATTTTTATTAATTTGTATGACTATCTTTTTAGAGTACATTCCCGGATGTGTGTATATACATAGTAAATATACACTGAGTGGCCAGATTATTATGATCTCTGAATGCATAATAATCTGGCCACTCAGTGTATATCCTATATAATAAAAGGCTAATATGCAAATTGTCCGCTCGACCAGGAGTTTGACCAGCAGGCAGGCCGGCCAACCGCCCATGTCCCCTCCCCCTGGCCAGGCTGGCTGGACCCCACCCATGCACTAATTCATGCACCAGGCCTCTAATACACACACACACACACACACACACATGCACACACATGCATTCAGAGATCATAATAATCTGGCCACTCAGTGTATATTCATATATATATTTAATATGGATAAATATACACACTGTGTAAACACTCTACACATGTTACTAAGCCATAATCTGGAAGGAGTATATCAATTTACATGCCCATTAACATTTTATTCAAATGTCTATTTTCACACACTCAGAAAAACACTGAATATTGTCAACTAAAAAAAAAAAAAGCCTTCAAATGGACAGGGTAAAATGACTTTTCATTATTACTTTTTGCATTTATTAGATTATCAGCAAGTCTGAATATATTTGCATGTTCTGTTGGTTGTATTCACTGTTCATATCTCATTTATGTTGAAAGTGCTGTTCACAGTCATTTTTCATTCAACTTGTAAAGGTTATTTTACAGCCAACGATTTTGAAGTTGTATGTAGCCAAATGTATCTTTTCTCTTTTTGTCTTAGGCATCATTACTGAAAACCCCTCTGCATGCTCAGTCACCGGCACTGAGTGTGGGTAGTCCTATTTTTCAGCTTTTACCTTCAAATCCCCGTGCCTGGCAATCTGCGAACACAGAGTGAAGGGTTGATCAGACTTATTTTCCCCCAAATGACCAGGCGGTTTTATTAAAGCCCCTTTGGGAGTATGTGCACCTGAACTATAGCACCTGAAATGTCACCTCTGTCCTGTGGTAAATGTCTATTCCCAGGTGTATCTGACGTGTCTTCCTCAGTTCCCTCGCAGGAGGAGGGACCTGCAGATCCTGGGTCTGGTGGTCTCCTGGCGGGAATCTGAATAGGATGGAAGGACGGTGCTGGGAGCTTGACAGGCTCCATCCCAGTCCAACAGCTCGGGACACGCTTACAGACACAAGCAGGCAACGTGAGCACGGGCAACATGAACACAACTGAACGCGCTTACTTAGGAGTGTGCAGCCATGGGAGCATTTTTAAGAGCTGAAAACGAAATCTTTATAAATGTGCTTCCCTCCTCCTGCACTGCTGCCTTAGCCAATGTTCTTCCCTTGGGGCGGCCTCTCCTGGCCTCACACAGCCTGTCCCAACTGACCCACACCACGGTCCCCTGCAGCCTCTTCCTAGCTGGACGCCAGGAACCTATGCTGGACTCGCCTTTGGCGCCAGCCTGATTTCTGCTCCAGTCAACCTGATGACTAAAAGTTCTCCTCATATCTTTCCCAAATCTGGACGACCCTCCCCTCTCTTACCCAGCAGACCCTTACTCTCCAGTCTTCGCTCAAGCATCCCTTCGTACACAAAGCCTTCCTTGAGATTCCCAGGAAGAAATTCTGTTGCTTATTCGATGTGCTAGCTATGTTCCCATCTCCTCACGCTCGCCTCCCAGAGCTGTAAGAGCCCAGGGCCACTGTCTGTTTAGGTATCGCTGGCATCTGACTGAGTGCTGATCACCGAGGCTCAACCTGTGTGGCTGCAGGAGGGCCCTTAACAACAGACCAAGAGCACGGGCTTTGGAATCACTGAGGCTGGGACTGAAGTCCTCCCCCCACTCCACTATTTAATGGTGTTTGACCAGTGACACCCTTTCACCCCATGGGATTCTGTTTCCTCATCTGTAAAAGCAGACAATGAGAACAACATACTATCGGGATGAAGAGAGGTAAGGTAGGTCGTTGAGAACAGTGTCTGGTATAAGGTGTGCTCACCGCTGGCAGCTGGGAGCAGCAAGCAGTAATAAGCAGTATTAGTGTCCATAGCAGAACCCGTACTAGGATGAAGTGGGGAACAGCGCCCCCCTTTCTTCAGGATTGGCAAGACATGTTGTACATC